>NC_137454.1:176699389-178199389 GCF_964235325.1 Thermobia domestica | reverse complement strand
TAACGGGTACCCTTATTCCTGTAAACCATACCACGAGATACAGTCCCTACGATGTCCAATGAACGAAATTCAATGCGACAGCTACAACGCGGAATTGCGTGTTACGCATCGGTAACGCAATGTCCGGGTTCTTGAATGAACAGGGATCATAAGGAAGGCGTTGATTTCACATCGCACGGAGTTTTAACAGATACCGTGACGAACTTAGTAATAACTAAGAAATATAATTATGCTAAAACCATGAAATGATTTGATGACAATATTAAATTTTCAATTGATCATGTATTGTAAAAATGGAGCAGTTACAGAGTGTGTAACGTATAACATTCAAGAAGCCTCGTCTACATATAGCCCATCAGCAGGGTAAGTGAATAGATAATAAACAAGTAAGGGTTTTCACATCGTATTATATGTATTACTTCACGTACATATCCTAGTTCCAGTAATTAGTGTTTCTATCTTGTAAATAAATCGTTAGGCTAAGGCGTTCCTATTTCGTATTACAATCTTGCTTTATTTCTTTCAAGTAGCATTCTATTGTCTCGCTTCCTAGGCGTTTCATCGACTACAAGAAAAAATGGATTCCTCTTCAGCGTGTATCAGGTGAGCATTTAGTTTATGTATTCTCCTTTCTTTCCTTTCTTATTTTATCTTTTATTATAATATTTATAATATAATTTCCAATGCATCACTTTAAAATTATTAAATTATATTATTTACTTTTAATCTCATGCCTTCATTACTAACATGTATATCTATATGTTTATTTAACCTTCAAATGTAACTTTATCTATTCATTTAACTTTATGCATATCGTCGACCCTACTACATTGCATTTTTTTTTCAGATACTATCCTTGATTCCACGCCGAAGGTATGTCGGATAAGTACATTTGTTATGAAGTTTAATTTGCTCTTAGCTTAACGAAATAACCTTACGAACATACTCTGGAATACTCAAACATATAACTATTTTATTTGTAGACTTTTAGTAGTACTTAGTCTTATGATTCGTATATTTACCTTTTACTTTGCTGAATAGTATTTACGTGAGGTATGTTAATTATTTCAAGTCGGACTTCAATATTCCATTTCCTACTGAGAATTTTGACGTACACCCAAAACTTGTTAGCAAAAACAGATCATTTTAGTTATGTGGTAGAACGATGTCGGAGCAGATTCCCCGAATAACTTTTCAGCAGCTTATCATATTTGCCTCTTCCATACAATTAAATATATTTAATATAACAATTTTACCTTTCTAGATAAACAAATTCTTCTTAATGTAAATATTACATCGTTTTCCTGGAGATATATTTTGAATTTCAACGAAGCTTAAAGTCTTTAGTTTGTTGGAAATCTTGTGTCTTCGTAATTCTTAAATTTTCTTTTTTTTTTCTGTTCAGGTGCCAGATTTAGGCCTTTTCGCCAGGCTCCAGACATACTTCATACAAAGAAATATGCTTTTGGGCTCAGATTTACAATACAGAGTGCGATTGTACACACTAAATTAGAGCATTAAATACGAAAATAAAGTTACATAATGTGTAGAGAATAATTAAATTAAAATATGACATATGAATTGATGTCTGTAGTGCGGAGTGCAAATCTGGAGCACTACAATGTCAAAGTTTTGGTTCCAGCAGTACATGTAGATGTATATTGTAACTGAAATTAAATGTAACAGAAAACTTTTCAGTAACACTAGTTGCTTCCCTAAACCTTAGACCCGGTGTACACAAACCCGTGCTTAATTAAAAGTTCTAATTACACACTAATTACATTTCACTTGTTTTAGTTTGACCACCGACCACATCCATAGTATATAGCTATATGCAATTATTCAAGGACTCAGTTAGTAGTTAGTGATACATATTCTGTTGATTTTTGGTTGGGTTTGTTTTAGTTTAACGTCCCACGATTATGCTAGGGCGGCTAAAGGAGACGTGGAGCTACTGATTATAGTGGATCCCAAACCACTTCGGTCGTTCAACTGTATCCCCAGCGGGAATCGAATTCGGGGCCCTCGGGACCCGAATTAGACCAAATGGGGATCCTCAAATTTGTTGATTTAAATCATTGAGTCAGTGTTCCCAGATTCGAAGATCAAAAAGTAGCGTGTCTGTGCTCCAAAAATAACGGATTTGAACTATTCATAGCCCAAATATACAGAAATGAATTATTTGGTAACTAATGACTGGTACTAATGAAATAATTTTTAACATGGGCTGGAAAATGTGATGAACATATTGCAAGAGGAAATTAGGATCGATGGACGAAAAAATTCTAGACTCTATACCACGAGATAAAACAGCCTAGGAAACGTTCTTATACAAGAAGATGTGACGAAATCAAGAACCACTGGGGAGTAACCTGGAAAAGAATTGCTCAAAATAGATAGTTGTGGAAAAGACTTGAAAATACCTTCATCTAGCAGTGGATTGATAATGATCGATTATGATGATGGTGATAATTTTATTTTATCTGGACCTCAGAGGTAAACTAAATCAAGTCATTATTTCATAATTTTACAGGAGAAGCGAAAGACCTGTTCCTTAAGTAATAGTATCCTTTTCCAAACTATATTAAGTAGATACAAAATAGTATGCTTTTAAACTTACATTCTTAAACCACTAGAAAGAACACATTCTATTTAAAAAAAAAAGTATTCTTAACTCAATTCGACCAAAAAAAAAATGACTTAGCTTAGTCTACCTCCAAAGTTCATATATATCCAAAAATTTAACGAAAGTCGCACAGCTTGTTACGGCACTGGATATATGCTTATGTAATGCATTACGATCTTATGAACTTGTATAAGAACCAGAATGTACTTAAAGTAAGACGCGAACTATACAAAACATCGGACTTTAAATCTAGCATGTTTGGTGATTCAACCCGAGACCATACATAGCAAAGAGTGCCGTTGCTCCCACCACAAGGTTCAGGAAGTTCGTGTTTTAAAGTGTGAATTAAACACATATGTCAAACGGTAATAAAGCATTTGATCAATTTGAAACAAAATATATTATACTAATAATTTACCCTATTTATGAAGATAATGAATGTTATATCCTGTTTTTAAAATGACAATGAAAGCAGAATGTATTGGATAATTAGGGTTGCCATATGTCCGTATTTTGTACGGACTGTTTTGTAATGCGCCGCTATTATCTAGCTGTCCCGAAGCGCATTACATAAAACTTAGAAGTTGGTGATGGGGTGTCTGGTCCGCATCTTGTTGTATTAAGATTAAAATGTTAAAAAATCTTTTTCGAATCAAATTTAAAAATTAATTAGCAATTTAATTTCGTAAATGGTTTTACAGTTTTTAATAAGGAAAAACACGAGTTTGTGTTTGTATCTACTAATTTAGTTTAGAAATATGAAGCTGTAAATAGGTAAAACCTCGGATCGTACGTCAAAATCGAACCCAAATGTAAATTTTTTTTTATTTAATTCCTAGAAATGTCAAATCAGTTCGAGCTGTTGCAAGTATATTGTTATTTGTTTATATACGATGTGCAGCTTTATAGAAATAGAATGATCGATAATTAATAATTTTGATTACGTTCATATATATATATATATATTGAGAATATTAATTCTAATTTTGAATACAGCCTCTATGAAATTGAAAAAGGAGATAAAAATGAGTTTAATGATATGATGAACTATAAGAATTGTATATGTTTACAAGGAAGATGATAATATGTAATGAATGTGTTATAAGTAGGGACCGGATTTTAAGGTGCAAAAATGTGGTAGGAAAAAGGGAATAAAAGGTGCTGAAAAATCATTCAAAAAGGTGCAAAAAGGTGCTATAGGATATTTTTTATTAAGTGCTGTAGTATACAGTTGCATGAACATTCTTTATTCATTACACCAGCAAATATTGTTAAAAACTTGGCTTTAAACATTTGACATAAATTGCAAAATTGTTTTATTTATTTTCATAAGCTTGTACGACATTCAACATTCTTGTAATAAAATTGTGGTTAAAACCAACTCGGTATTTTTTTAGAAAAGCACTAATTTAGTAATATTGTGGCTTGAGAAACCGTTCAATACTATTGGGTTTTCAGAAACTGGTTACTTAACTATGCACAACATTTCTATGGTTTCGAATGTTAATTTCTGTCGCTTGGAGTTCAGGTGATCCTTAAACATTGCTCGACATCAATAGAAACCAGTGGTGCATACTTTGTAAGTACATGGACAGGAAGTCTAGTTGACATTGCAAAGGTTTCAACGTCCGGATTGTTTCGCAAATTCAGTTCAAATTTTTCCCTAGCAAATCCGTCAAAATTGAGTTTAAATTTATGGAATATTATGTGCAAACCAGATTGAAAATAAAACATATTCTTTTGTCCAAATCTTTAGAAAAATAGAAAAAGGGACAATAAAGGTGCTAAAGGCTAAAAAAAGTTAAAAAGGGGACATTTTATTAATTTAGCGAAAAAGGTGCAACATTCACTAAAAAGATGCAACAAAATGCGTTAATTTCAATTCGTTTTATGCCCAGAAATACATATTTTGAGCTTTGGTTGTTTAACTACATTTTTAGGAAAGGTGCTGCACCTTAAAATCCGCTCTCTAGTTATAAGTGTAATATTTAATTTTAAAAAAGGCTGTTGAAAGGTTTAGAATTGACTCCTATTAAAATATAATCTAATATTCGTATGTTCTTCAATGCTGCATAATCTATTGACATTTAAACGATGTTTCCTGCACAGCTTGAGTTTTAATGGTCACTTTTACGTATGGCTGATGAAAAGAGAGATTTTACGTTCATTGTGGGAATTCTTCCATTGCACACCGAACTATCAATTTTTATAATCCAACATGTACCAATGTGCGTGATAAGGTGCAATTCAGTTTGTATTTTGGGGTCCGTGTCCATGTCCGTATCATGCCAACCATAAAATAGGAAAATGTCCGTATTTGAGTTTTTGGAGCTGCTAGAAAATTTCCGAGTCGGGAATCGCTAAAATCTCGGGTAAAAAGAATCGTGTTTTCATCATAGTTTTAGTTACCATTAATAGAATAGATTGTTTTTAAAAGGCGTCATTTTTCCATTCCAGGGTTCTTTTGGTTAGATTTAATATACGTAATGTAATGGCATGATTTATTATATTTGTGTTAATGAAAAAAAATATGAAATTATGTTAGTTTCCAATAGTGCTTTAAGTATTACAGTAAACAATTGGATGATAACCTAAAAAGGTAATGTTTAGGTAAGAAATTTCAAAATATTTGTTCTGGATTTGGGCACCGTGTCTTTGATGGGTCGTCATTTTAAGCCTTGTTCGTAGTTTGGATCAAAAAATTATAACAACCCTATGAATAAGAAATTCTAAAATTTCAATTTCGGTACGATTAAATACATTCGTGCGGCTATGTGTTGCGTCATTCGTTAGGTCAGGTATACACTGGATAAAATGGGCTTCATTCCTGCTTTACACTGGATAAAGTTGTAAACTATGGTTTAGCCCCTCCCTTGATCATATATATAATGGAACTATTACAGAACCACAAGTGGACACAACAGCACAAGTGACTACAATATTACCGATCTCTCTCCTCTTTATTGTCAGGGAACATTAAAAAAAAAACAGAAAGGAACAACAGAATATAAAGATAAAGACAAACCGTTCAAGCTGTGTGAATGGATGAATTATCTATCATCCTGGAACATGGTGTCATTATCCGTAAAATTATCTGGGCTATAGAGATTGTACATGATTCCCAAAATTACATCATAATCACAGGTGAATGAAATGGTGGAATGAAGAAAGTGGGAGGAAACGGGAGAACCCCGAGAAAACCCACGCACACGGTGTTTGTCCACCACAAAGTTCACTAGGCGGGGGCTGGGATCGAACCCGGGGCCCCAAGCACCAGAGGTGAACGCTCTGCCACTGAGCCACCGCGGCCCCTCAGAAAATGTTCTCTCTCAATAAGTGATTTGAATTAAGAAGTTTTCTAATGTCTGGAGTTTAAATTATTAAAAAATAGCTGATCACATGAACATTATAATGAGAAAAATCCAGTAACTGAGTCCTTAATGGATGTTGCAATTTGTTTGGTAAGAGTAGAACGGAAATTGATGGTGTGTTTAAACAGTTATTCGAGTTAGATTGATAATTATTGGAGAATTTTGACAAAATGACATAACTTGAACATTGAAAGTGCTTTTACTTAAAGTTTTGTTGACAGTTAGTTAACTATTAACATGTACGAGAAAAGAAATTCACAGCCTTCTCTTTCCAGAAGCAATGTAAATTATTATTTGGACAATTCGTAATAATGCTCCGTTACAGTTATGTGATCCTGAATTTTACAATAAAATCAACTTGTACAGTAAGCACATTCTGAGATTTTAATGTGTTTTTGAGTACTTAACATGAAAGAAAAATATTAAACAATAATATCTTGATAGCTTCGAAACTTACCGGAAAATATATTCTAAGGAAGAAACGCGTTTGCCTTTGGGTTTCGCATATTGTCATAGGAGGGATCAAATATTGGATCTCAGATTATATGAAATTGTAATGAATATATAAATCTAGACACTCACTTCTTAGGGTATTTCAATCATAGTTCTCTCTTGTTTAACAATTCTTTCTGATTAAACTTATAATAGCAGAATGATTCGTTAATGAAAGTATTTACTTCGATTTCTGATAAGCCACGAAACTTCTTGATTTTGCAAGAGGATGTAGGCTATGATTATCTTACATGTGTAATGTAATTATATCTATTGAAGCAACGAGAATAAGTGATTTATTTCTTCGTAATAATAAAAGATGTATGTGATTTTAATTTGAAGAAGAGGAAATAAATAATTTATGAAATAGGATAATTATGATTTAATTCAGTATATGATAATACCTTCGTAAAATATACATATGAAATGACTTATTTCAGTAATTTAGGGGATACTGCAAAGTATAGTAGTACCTCTGATTAATATAGACTTTTCACTTTATGCGTATTAGTTTTCTGTACAATTGATCCTGCAGCGATACTTACTTGGGATATAGTATACGTAAGACCGTCTGAGTTCCAGAAGAAGCTGGACGCTCATACTTTTAGGGATTATTCATTGAGTATCTACGAACTTAGAAAGAGGGTAACAAACCCACTTTCATTTACTTATCCACTGATACGAAAATAAAAAAGAACGTACCTATTTGCCCTTGTACTTTATATGCTATAGCGCATTACATTATATGCAACAAGGATTTTGGTCTGCATCACGATATAAATTTAAAAATATTTAACATTTTTCGAATCGAAATCAACAAAATTTATTCTAGAAAGTAAAAATAGAATGTTAAGCACATATAATGAAGACAACGCAGTGATTTAATTTGGTAACGTATAAATATATAATATGAAGTATCCTCGCGCACGGAAGACAGGGGGTTCTCATGTACACTATTACCCTTACTTGCATTTGCCCAGTTCGTGATAAACAAATTATGTCTCTGAACATATGTTCACAATGATTTATTAAACAAATATGTCGGGTCTGTATTAGAAAGACGAAAACGATAATAAAATCAATCGGCCTCAAATACGTATATTGTGTTACTGTATTACCATCGTCAATCATTTTTCTTTCTTTTTCTTTCTCTTCCTGGTTAATGTGTGATATAAAACACTTTCTGCCATTTAAGATAAACGTTATTGACAATTTATGCATGAATTTTATGGAATTTGAGAATAATAGCAAGGAAAATAGCTATTCCAACTGAATTATTTTGCAATAACTTTTGTTACATTGAAAAAAAATTATGCATGTCTACAAATCTTGTTTACTTCGACTTCTGAAAATGACCAAATAATCATTTTCTACAATTTGTTACAAAACAACAAAGCATAGGTTATTAATTTTAAGCAGCTTAACTGTCGCAATGAAAATATGTTTGAAAGAGGTTATTTCAATTCTGGTACATTATTGATTTGGTTTTAAATATATAATTTGATTTAAATTTTTACCCACAATGGAAGGTCCACGGGGTTATGAGTGTTCCTTAGTAACTATGTAAATATTGAACTTAATTATTTTCGCCGCGATTTTCAATTTACTTACCTTGATTTGAAGTTTTGTCCCTCTTTCAAATGTATTATACCAATTCCTCTAGAGTGTTTGCTTTATAAGATATAGTACTGTCATCAACAAGTTAAGTTGTTTTACCTCTTAGTATAAGCAGATGTACAGCGTTCACATAGATTAAAAATAGTAACGGTCCTAATACGGATCCTTGTAAAACACCATATTCTATGTTTTCATCAATTCTATATTACTTAGTTTCCCATTTGCTTAGACAAATTATAACTTATTAGATACACGAAAGCTTTTGAACCAAGCAAGAGATTATCCTTTAAATTTTATAGTCTATATTACTAATTTTCAGTGCTTATTAATTATTTTTGTTAATTATTATTCATGCATTTAAAATGCATCCTGTAAGAAAAGGGTTTAGTATTTCTTTTTGGAAAATTAGTAGGTCAGATATACATTTATCAAAAATAATCTATATTTCTTAGTTTCGAATTAAATCTGATATATTATAAACCAATAAATTTTAAAGCTGATATCTGATATATTATAAACCAAATCTGATATATTATAAAGAAAATCTGATATACAGTGGAGTCTCGTTAATTCGAACTTGGATAATTCGAAATATTGGATAATTCGAACAGAAGTCCATTCCCCTTGAAAACTATATTGAAAACAATAGTAAAAAATCGTGGATAAATCGAACTTTTGAACCTATGTTTTGGATAATTCGAAGTAAATACAGTTGAATTTTTTTAATGTTGGACAGATGTAAATAGAGAAATACAGTTTTAACGTGTTTTCAGTTATCCAGATGTAGCCACAGGGAAGAGTAATACAAAAGATAAATAGAAAATCTATGTAATGATAAAGATGAAGGTGAGTTGGGGAAGACGTAAAGATAGAGAACGTGTGCCAATCTCATCTTGTTTCAGAATTGGTTGAAAATTTAAGATGAATTGTTGATAAAGTCAACCAAATGTTATTAATATCGTATTCCACGCAATACATGAAATTCAATATTTATTGACCGTACAAAAACAATCAAATTTAAGCAAATGAGGTTTACGGCTTTTTAAAAGTGAGAATAAAATATTCAAATTGTTGCTGGTGTTTAATTGTTTGGGCTATTCAATGTATGTTGTGGTGTTGTACGTAAATATATTTTCCATTGTACATATAGGTTGAATGGAGTCAATGTCGTTTGTTAGTTTGTGGTATTCAATCACGCAAATAATAAACTGCTTTAAAGATAAAGTCTACACCATATGAATATGGTTTTGATGCACAGTACTTTGGTTTGTTTGTTGTTATATATGTGAAAATGAATGACGTTGGATAATTCGAATTTTGGATAATTCGAATTGTTTTCGTGTCCCCTTGGACTTCGAATTAAAAAGAGTCCACTGTATTATAAACCAATAAATTTTAAAGCTTAAGAAAATTCAATATAAAGTAACATATAAATACCTACACAACACTTGAACATTAATAGGAAACGTTGTTAGGTTTTACCTGAATTTGCACACCAATGATCTCCATGTTTGTTCTAAGAAATATATACTTTATTTACTATGTAAAATAGTGTTGAAGTTTACATTAAAGGATAGTTTGTACTAAGTATCAGTATATGATTATATGTGATGTTTTGAACTTAAAATTCGTAAATTACAAAGTCCAGAAATTTTATTTTCGTACATTTATAAGCTTCAAATTTCATTCCTTATCTTTCCACACCTTATTCTGTATTGTTTAAAATTACAAAGCGTGGATTGCTTGTTTTCATTTGGTGATATTAAACATTTTCATTGAAGAGACAGAAAACAGGAAAAAAATTGCGACAAATCCTCTAATTGTCTCCAGGAAAAACAACTGAGTGTCGTTATTATTATTCTCAGTGACAGAAGTTAAAAGAAAAAAGAATGACGGCAAGCAAATAGCGTAGACCTAACAACGTTTCTAGAATGTCCTTGTGCAAAATTTAATTCCCTCATTAAACTTGCAACAGCACTCGAGGCATACTTTTCTTGGGAAAAATAGGAAGAGCCCCGAGACATGTGTATATGTTCATCCTATTGAGGAAAACAAAACAGAAGAGGCAAAGTTGTAGGAAAAGAGAGAGAGAGAGAGATGGTCTTTCATTTGTAAACTCTGAAAAAAATTTCCCTTGTGTTTATTTTAGATTCGTCAAAAATTAATCCCGTGCGAAATTACTTTGAAGTTGTTCCTCTTTTTGTCTATGTTACCCTTTCACATTAAGCTTTAAATCAACTTCCCCCTTTTGGATTCTGAATATAATAGAAAAACTACAGCTTGCATTCTTGCATTTTTTTTGTTGTGTCTAATTATAATATATATTTATAGTTGCTTGTAATATCTCTCAAGACAGTGTCTACACAAAATAGTTATATTTGAGTAATGTGGTGAATACATTTTGTACATAATGTTTCGCATCCGGAATGACTGTTCTTTTGTTTTCCTTAGTTGTTTCAGTAGAATAATACGAAAGACAATAACATGTGTCATCATATCAGTTAGGTAATGGAGGACATATTTCATTATCCATTTAAATACTTTGAACTTACTTCAACTCACAAAAATTATTTTATGAGAACAAAGTAGTAAAAAAATCTAAGTTTACACAATACCGATTTTAATGTGCTTGCTTTGTATTACTCTGTTATTTGCGACAGTGACGTAGTTCTCTCGCTTTCCTTTAGCAAGACTGCGACTTGGGAAGAGCAGATTTTCCTCGACGAACTGCTCCGGGCATCATACTAAGTGTACCGAGGAAAGACACATCTTGTGTTACTATGTGAAGATTTCTGACTAAACTAGCTTGTTGTAGATCACAAAAACTAAATAAGATATCGATATTGAAAATCCTAGATAGAACCATGGATGAGAAAAAGAAAATTTCAGGATAGAAAAAGAAAAACGTAGATTTCTAGATGGTATCTTCCTATTCTGCCTAATTCCTGTTCTGTCTAACGACCCCCCAGCACTTTGTAGTATATTTTAAATCTTATCTGTAGGCAAAACTGATATTCCCAGCAAAAATAGATATTTAGATTTCAAGGTCGCTTGTTTTTCGTCGATCCTTTCAGTGTCCCTGAAATCAAATTTGTAATTATGGACCATATTTACTACGGGGATATTTACACAATGTTTACTGGCCTTGGCCACTGTATACAAAGCTTCAGTGTATGTGCTTAGTTGTAGTTTTCTCAACATAAATATGAATAAATCTAACGAATTTATGAAAAAAATTCCTAACTGAGATAATTATATGGAAAAAATGTGTTAGGTGTTACAGTAGATTAAACAATACTATTATTAATTCTAAAACACGCCATGCTACCTATAATGTTTGCTAATCAAAAATATTTTGTCTGCTAAAACAGTATTTAATTTTAATTCTAACATTAGTTCAAAAACGTGGGAGTACAAGCGCAAGTGCTGCACAATTTAAATACACGAAAGTTGTAAAAGATATAAATAGTTAAGATAAAAATTTATATGTAATGTGGTAACGAAACTTTAATAATCCCAACTGTAAATGATAGTGTCAATTTGCAACAAGAAACAATAAATTATATTCTATTTTATGTGTAGGTAGTAAATAGAGTTCATAAAATTCCTACCTAGATATGCAGTATATACCTGTCATATTGTACGTTTCCAATTTGGTTAGCTGACTTGGAAGATACTTCATTTCATTTCATTTCATTTTTTTTTTTTTTTTTTTTTGGTATGCCGGATGAAACATTTCAAGACACTATGTTCTGAACTTCTAGTACAACAAATACCATATACGATTTCCGGTCTTTTCTTTTTATCTATCCTATATGAGGTAGTATCAAAAGCATATCTATGTCTTCGTAAATTCTCTCATGTCAACTTTAAATAGGAAAAAAAAATTGTTAATAGAGTGCAATAATAATATTTCATAGGTTCGGAGGTCCGCAAATTCTTCTAGTTTCAAGTGTGCAATTAACTAACCAATGATATAGTTGAGAACATATACTTCCTCCGAGCAAACATTTATGGACTCTCCCTGAGAAGGAAAATTTATACAAAAAAAGATAGTGTAATGTGTCTTCTTAAACGGATGACTTGACATTTAGGCAATTCTGCCAACACTCATGTACAGAAGTTGAAGTTAAAAATAATAGTAACATAATATATAAATTGATATAATAAAACCTAACAGATTGCATATTACATAATGAATCACGGATGAATATTCTTTTACAGTTTGGTTAACCTACCGATCTATGCTCTTTATCTAAATATATAATTAATAATATAAGCATAATAAGGTGCTGTATGTAACTCAGTTTAGTTATGCGGAAATCAAGAGTTATAATATAAAGTCTCTTACCATTGCGAGAAAACATACATATATATATGACTTAAGAAACTTGGCTCTTTTCGGTACCTTACGTGATTCGCATCCCACGCTAACATTGTAGATTGCGTTGTAGCTTCTGTGACTTAAAGGGATGTTAAACTCGAAACAAAACAACCAACCCCATCGATTCAAAATTAAGTACGCAGTTGAATAACTGGAATTATATTCTAAACCTAGCCAATGTAGTCAGGACTGTCACTAAGAGTAACCGAGGGTGGGTGACGCCCAATTCCAAAAATACTCCTCCTATTTGTGTTTGTACTCAACAAAATTAAGAGTAACTTTGACGTTGTAAGAACTTTCCCGCTTTCTGTTTCTTTACTTAAGCTTGACATATCCGTATCTATTTGTCCTCGTTCACATGAAGTAGTTATGACAAACCTGAGATTTCGGAACTATTTTGACGATAGTACAGAATGTGTTCCAGAACTTGTTTGTGTTCGTAAATATCATAGCTGCAGAATTATAATTATGGTTACGGTTCTGAATTGTATTCTTCAATATTGTGGAACTTGTGGAGCCATGCGTACTTTCTGTTCATCTCCTCACAGACTCACGCCATGGTGAGGAAACAATACTCGGATCAATAGCGCTCAAAATGGTTTGGTACTTCTGTGATAAAATACGACAGTTAGGAGATGAAACGAATATATACACCATTGTAACACGTTGGTTGCGATATTTACAATCCTTCAAAACTCGAATTACAAGTGTTTGGTTTAAGGCTATGAAATAAAAAATGAAATCTTCAAGTTTTACTTCCCACGGGGATGCGGTTATGCGTTTAAGGTTATGTGTCTTTAGTTGGATTACCTATAAAAGTCACTTGTTAATTTTCTACTGCGAGTACCATGAGTGTTCTAGAAGAATATAAAATGTGCTTAATCTAATGTTTACACATATATTTTTCAAAATTTCTCATTAAGCTGCAGAAATTCTATTCAATTCAGTAATACCTTCCATTAACAAACATACGGTACATTGGCAATTTGCATACTTTTTCTTCTAATTGAATAATGCGACTTCCATGTTAGACATGTAGCTTTTCAACTTCAGTACTTCGAAACAAGAAAAGGGTAAAATCTACATATAATAATTTTTCAACTTACTACAATTTACACCAATATATTAAACCATAAACACAGATAATCTTTTTACATTAAATAATTACTTTAATATGGATCGTTCATACAAAATGCCATATGCAAGTGCAATTAGAGTATTTTCAGTTTTTACCTTTCAAAACATTCTTCGAATAATTCCACACTTCTCTTTTCCTTTTCTTTCTTAACATGTTTTCCTATTTTTCTGCCCAACTGTGTTTGCAGAGTTAGTTAAATACTATTATGCAATACTAGTTCTCTATATGTCTTATTTGCTGGTTCGCAGCTCAATTACAGTAACCACTCTTTCTTCTTTACCTACATATTATAACTTTGTATATACTATAACTTTTTCAGCAGGTTGTTCGAACGGAATGTAGAACGTCCACATTATTGTATGAGGAAACTAGTGCATCTCGAATCCATTTCCCAATAGTACTGTATTGCTGGTATAATGAAGACCCAAAGGAAAAGCCACCTTAACTGACTAATTGCTTTTTCATTTGACATAAGGAGCGTTACCAGTATAGAGGCCAAATGGCTGGTGAGATTGGAGGAAAATCTATCATTTTAAATTGAAAACCACATATTCCCAACAACTTTTCTCTTACTCCATTTTTTCGAATCTTTCTCATCACGGAGTTGTCTATGGCCCCGAAATTTTGATACACATCCAGGTGTATATATTGTAATATCCGGCATGGTTGTGTTTACAAACACCCTACATGTTCTTCTATTTACAAACATCAACCATGTCGTCTTACTATGGATTACTACGGCTGCAGAGAATAGGGAGAACAACTACACCATTGGTCATTTGATGACATTGCAACAACAGCACCACCGCCTCAACTGGAACACTATATAACCAAGAGGATTTCAACAACAGCCATCCGTCTACGACTGGTCACCTCTCCTCCAGCTTATATGGAGCTCTAGAAGGTATATAACCCAAAGCCTATAGGTTGCCCAGGAATCTATGCTATCTCTCTGTCCTCTTTGCTTGCTCGGAGCTCTGTTGGTCCTCGTAACCTCAGTCATCTAGCTTGCTTCGGAGCTCTGTGACTTTTAACTCCCTCATTTGCACGAAGCATTGAGAATCCTAAAATCAACTCTACCTAGCTTCCTTCTGAGCTCTGTGGAGATCATACCCAGGCTGCTCGGGCCTTGGGTCATCTCTCTTTATCCAGTATTAGAGAATTTACATTATAGTAATATTTTTGTGATATACTGTGTAGAGTGGATTTTGTAATAAAAAACCAGTAGTGGGAAAAGGATTCCCGACTGTAATTTGCTCAAGCAAAACTTTACAATATGTATTGGGTATCCTTGTGTGTGTGTGTGTGAGAGAGCGAGAGTAAGAGTCTAAAAAGTGTCTAGTGTTTGAGTCTAGTATTGGAAACAAATCAACAATAAAAGTAAGTGAAAAGTCAATAAATAGTTTCTGGATGATTTTAGGAGGGTTATACCAACATACAATATCAAAAGTCTATATATAGATACTAATAAAATACAAGAAGTTCTAATATGATAGATTATATTTTGACAATATATGATACGTTGCCAAGAAATATGTTCTTATTAACGTTACAGGCATTTTCGAAATACCTTTGAAAGACAAACTAGCAAATATCTGTGGAATCCAGTAGATGCAAGAGAAAAACGGCTCTTTTGGGAATGTACGCTTTTTTGTCTCTCTGTGTGTGTGAGCGTATGTTCTCTTTAACCTTCGGAGATTTTATTTGATTAAGTTGACCTTCTTTATAAAAGAAGAGAATAAGATACAACCGTCGGTGTCTTTAAAGTGAATGAAACCACACTGTGATTGATTATTCTTATTTATTATCTTCGCTTCTTATTTATTATCTTCAACTGCAAACAAGTATATTAAAAGTTCACTTAAATTTTCATTAAAAAGATATAAAACAGACAACATTTTAAATCTATTTATAATACAAAATCAGCTCAGTCTGAGAGTAACGCTAATTTTTAATAGCTAATAGTCTCCCCTTCGCTATGTTCGCTGCCTGTCAACCAGCCTGCCTTTATTTGAAAATAAATAGTGACGATGAACGTGAACCGAGCTTAGCTGTTCATTATTAAGACAAGGACCATATTAAATGTAAATAACGCTGTAATTACTTATATAAAATCCCCAAGTATTTGTTCCATGTCTAGCACAATATAATTTGTTAACTAAGCAACATATACACAGTATATAAGACTACAGTCAGTTATTACTATTTACCTGTAGGACAGCGCATTGGCTATCCACACAAAACATACTGTCATTAACAGGACATATATTTACATTTGAGCATTACTATTTGTTTAACCACAAGTTAGTATGGAAATCAAAAAAACAAAAGTTAAATGTAAATTATTAGAACTTATAGTTAATCATGCCTTTAACATATAGCGTACAGCGTGACACGAATGCTTAGGACGAATAACTAGTTAATTTAAAGCAATTGCTCCTTTTTAGTAACACAAAAGAGCAAAAATCGATTCACCCTATCCTTATACAACTTACGTGCTTATCAATAATATAATTTAAGAAAATAGATTTTCCATAACAAGAACTTTGAAAAAGATCCTTCGTTATACTCCTTGAGTTTCGTATTGTCTTCAGTCAGTCCCATGTTCGATAAAAAGGTTGATTACCGTATATTCAAGAAGTCGAAAACATTAAAATGTTTTCAATGTTAATATGCTAGTATACTTATTGTTGATAACATTTACTGGTCCTTAAAGACAGAAGAAACACCAAAAAGTGAACTGTGACGTTGAACGGCCAAATAGCCTACTTCAAATGTACGGTGCGTGTCATCGCATCAAATCCTAACCTAAAGCCAGTATTTTTTCTGTCTGTGGTGCGCTACTGAATTTCGAAAATCAAATCAAAACCATTTGTACTGACAGCCAAATACAAGGAAATCAACGCCTACGAGGGGTTACTGAAAAGTTTTGAGCCTAACATAGAAAATGAGAGTCTAGAATAGAATAATTATATGTATTAGAATAGTACAACCTTTTGTATTAATGTTTATCAAGCTCTTGGTACTAAGTAATTTCTTTTGTCTTTTACAGGCTTTTGAAATGAGTGGGATAGGAGAAGTTGGGAAAATGAAAAAATCGAGTACAGGCCAGTCATCAAGTATCTGCAATTAAAAGGAATGTTGACGTCTGAAATCCACCAGGATATGGTCAATATTATAGGTGAATCTGCCCCTTCATATGCCACCATCAAAAGATGGGCACAGGAATTCAAGCGTAGTAGGCAGAGTATTGAAGGTGAGCCGAGATCTGGGAGACCATTAAGTGCTACCACCACGGAAAACATTGCCCTCGTACTTGATATGATCATGGAAGATCGTCGGTTATCAATTCGACAGATAGCAGACAGGCTGGGCGTATCACAGGAGCGAGCAGATCATACTCTGAAGAATGAGTTTGGTTTATCAAAAATCTCTGCTCGATGGGTCCCACGTCTTCTGACTCCCGAACAAAAACGCACTTGGTACCTCCTATCCGTGGACAATTTTAAACTGTTAGAATGTGATGTGGACGATTTTTCTCTGTCGATTCATGACTATGGACGAGTGTTGGGTACACCATTACCAGCCAGAAACAAAATAACAATCCAAACCATGGAAGCACCCCTCCTCTCCTACTCCAAAGCAGGCGAAAGTAATCCCCTCCGCTGGCAAAGTCTGTTTCTTGGGATTCCCAAGGTGTGATATTCATTGATTACCTGCAAAGAGGCCATACCATCACAGGACAATACTACAGTGACCTTTTGAAAACACTTCGAGTGCAAATTCAAGAAAAAAGGTCACAAATGATGTCCATAGGCGTTCTATACCATGATTACAATGCTTCCGGTCACATATCAGCAGTTGCCATGGCTACTATTAAAAATTGCGGCTTTGAACTCGTTCCTTATCCACCCTACTCTCCAGATCTGGCCTTTCAAACTTCCACTTGTTCCCTAATCTAAAAAAAGGCTCTAGCAGGATAGCGTTTTGCTAGCGATAATGACGTCATGACAGCTGTAGAGGAGTTTTTGTGGCCACAACCTAAGGATTTTTTTCTACTGGGATAAGAGCACTGCAGCACTGTTGGAGAAAGTATGTAAGTGTGTTGCAGTCCGAGGGGATTATGTTGAAAAATAAAGGTATTACCAAATCTGTACTTCTTATGGTTTTCTCAAAGCTCAAAACTTTTCAGTTACTCCTCGTATTATATTTAAGACACTCTTTCTTGGTATTTTGTAGGAGTAGGTAAATCTCATGTAATGCATGGTTTAATTGGAAATAAGCTATTTTGTCAGTGAGTAATGTTTCATAATCCAAAAGGCATTTATTTGGTTTAACATAAGCATTTACAGTCTTTCAGCTATAATTTAGTAAGACAATTTTCCAGATAAATGCATAGCAGTAATCAAAATCAGAAGAAAAATATTTATATCAGACGAATGTTCTACCTGAAGTAACTCGGTATTTCAGACCACTGGTTGATGAACTTCCATCTCGATGTAAAAGTTTGTGAATTACGACTCTAAAACATAAGGACATATCCATAAAAGGATAATTACATACGATTTGAAAAAAAAACAAGTATGGCATGGTAAATTCTACAATTAACTGTAAAAATAATCTGCAAATCGAATGAAAAATACGGATTTCTCATAATCTAGTCCCGGCCTGCAAGTTACGTTTTCCTTGTGAAGGGAAACAAACTTTACTGACAGGTATGAATCTCAAATTACATTGGTTTCTCTAGGATACGCCAAGGAAAGACAGCATACTCTTGTTGCTTATACATACATTTCTTATTGCATAAATTGTGGCGGTATAGGGAAAAAGGGCATATACGCAAAAATGCCATTTCGAGAAAATCGCTATCAAAGTTTTCATTGTTGAATACGTAAATGCATGGTGCTTATTTCACTGGGTACCTATGATAAAAATAAACTTTGGAATTTAGTGTATGGGATTATAGACATTTATACTTGCTGTGTTGAAAAAATATTTCAGAATGATGTAATCTAAAAAATACCTTATATGCCCTTTTTCCATAGATACAAATGTAATAACCAACTTACTTACATTATACAAAGTTTATTACCAAATTTGCATACAATAAACATGGCATCAAATTGCAAATGCTTCCAGAAGGTGAAGTCTAACGATCAAATATTTTTTCCAGCCACTCTTTGTCTTCGTCCTTCAGAAATCTGTATAGAGCTCTTATATCTTTAATTTTTAGGCGGTAAGGTCAAGATGTATACGGTCTCGCGGTGCCCTCTGATTCCAAAAAATGAATGGCTTATACACAGGGAAGTAATTTTTGGAACAAAGCAGAGAGCCAGATTGGTTCACCTTTATCATGACATATTTCATAATCGTAAATGTGTGGCGGTTTGAGACAGGTTTGGATAGGAACAAATGGCTTAATCCGTTCTCCCATTCTTTCAATAGATCTCTATCCATTAAAACATGAAACGGACTGGGTTTGCGTCTGCAGCAGACCATCGCAGTAAGATATGGTTTCGCTGTTCCTATGACTTCCTTTTTGCTGATGTGCTTCCTAATAAGTCCAAAATTGTGATCACATTTTGAAAATGAGTTCCACGTACTGGAAATACTTGTATTATTTCAAGATCATTCGTCTTGACAAACCACGTTAAGAATTTGAGAATGGTGAGGTTCTGATTTTGACCTCCAGCGGCATCACAAAACAATACAATCGTCTTGACATTGGAGTATTCTTGAAGTTTCTTCACTAAACAGTCATACAAAAAAGATGTCACTTAATTAGCATTCTTCTTACCATCAGTTTCCATGAAATAATAACAGTACGATGTATCATCATTGAAAACATGCACATTGAAACAATAGAGCCACAGTAGTCGTTTGTAAAGCTGTGTGTTTACGTTTAGGCGTGGAACAGGAAAATTTTGAGCACAATCAATTTCCATCACTAAATAAGACATATCCTGTTTTGCCTTCTGCACATAATGATTCCTTATTTCTTTTCGCCTTGCTGCCTTGCGTTTATGAAGTGCATAAATGCACATTCAGCACCGGGATTGTCTTTCAACGTCAGTTCACATGCAGCACAGTAATCACAAGTGTCGGTTTTGGGTCTAACAAAGGCATATGAAAATTCAGTGGAAAAGTAGCGGAAATATGTTTTGTAGTCATACGCAGATTAGTGCCAGATTTCTCTTTGTAATATTCGCGGAAAAGCTCATAAAGTTTCTTTATCGATAGATTAGGATTCTCAAAGTATTTTAGATTAGTCTTATGCGAGCAATAATGACTGCAGTCACTGGGTATAGTATTTAAATGATCCGCCATTAGCTCCAACACATTGTTTTGCAGTTTGTGAGGCCTATTCGCGTGAGACCCCCTTACTTCCCTGAAGTTTGCATTTGCCAGTAGTTTACTTTGAATAACACGCAGCCGCTGCACGGACACTAGTAACAATTTTAGTATGAGCTGCTGACATACCGGCATTTTTCTTCCGCTAACACACAACGAATACGACCAAGTGTGCAAACGTTCCTTCTTGGGATTCACAGTCCTTTTTCCAGACGACGTTTTGCTTTGTTCCGTACAGTTAGCTAAAAATGAGTCCTGGCATGATTTCTCCTTGATTGTAACATCCTGCAAAAATGTCTTTTTGTGTATTCACAGAAAACTGTTCCAACATGATTTAAGACAACAGTTAGAACAGTACCTGAAATTTTTGCTGCTGATACGTTTCCCTCCAGCATTGACATACTCTTTGCCTCGAAGATGCTTACGCTTAATATCTTCTTTCTTCTTGTTTCTTCGCTGAATATATATTTTCTTACCCTTCTTTTGCTTTCCGCAATACTAGAATCTTGCTATTACTGGCGTTCATGTTTAGGTTTAAGATATATTCATCACGAAACACAATGGACTGCAGTACGAATCTATTACCGCCAAAATACAGCTCTGCACACGACACAAAAACAGGAGTACCAACCTCAATTTTTTAAATATCTTGATGAAAATTTCACCACATATTCTTGAAAGACTGGAGAATTCGATAAAATGATCTCCGGAAAAAGGGCATATAGCAGTATATGCCCTTTTTCCATATACCGCTTCAATTATATTTTTGGAGAACATAGGTTACAACCAAAAGTCTTAATCTTCAACCCATTTTCCTGAGTGGTCATTGTCAGGACTAATTCTTTTATTTGAAGGACAGTTAGTGGCAGAATCAAGAGCAGTTACGAAAGTTATACACCACTAATCAAATACAATATTAATCTGTGGCGTCAATATCACATATATATTTTTTTCTCTGTATGATGTCACAATAACATATTGCGAAATCATTTGAAGACGAGAACCCGTTCGTCATATATTAATTTTAACCTTTTTGAGATCTCACAAGTATTTAACATGGAATATTTCTTAAGTAAACGAAATTACCATGAAACTTTTTTTTTTTTTTTTTTTTTTTTTTGTACACACGACTTTCAATGCCAAACTATGCAAACACTGTCTTAGCTATCTCTTTACTGAATTCTGATTACTTCCTAATACACATATATTTGACAAATGTATGGCTACACATACAGAACTGGTCGTTTTCTACTTATTTAATTTGACTAATAGATAGTTTTTATTTTAGAGAAGGGCGCCATTTAACAAAATATAATGCATATCCAACTTTAATACAAAATATTTCCTTATATAAATTTGTTTCAGAACGTCTAAAAACTAATCCAGCTTTACTAAAACATTTTACTACGGATAGTTTGATGTTGAACACATGGCTGTCAGACTGCGTAGAACCGTCTGTTCGCTCACACATAATCTAATTTTTCATCTGAAAATCGTACAGTATAAGGATATGCAACACGAACTATCACACAAGTACTCGTAAACGTTAACGGAAATATCAATAGCTATTTCCAACGTATAAAGCTTCAGCGTGTTACATTCATTTCAAACAAACTCCTGTCCAATTTATGAGCATTCAACACGTTATAAAACAGAAATATTGGAAACAATGCTTTCCTAATTTCACAGTACATACCCCATTACACTCAATATGAAACCAAATTCGAAATCAGCTCAGTATGGTTAACAGATATATGTGGCTTCTTCTCTCATATACTTCATCTTCTGATTGGATAGATAAATTAGACACTACAGATACTCCTCCATTTTCTCTAGTATACAGACAACCTGTGCTATTTACCTTATTTTACAACAATGCAACCACTCAGTACATGGTGCCTTTTATTCTGGTAAATTCCAAAATTGTCTTTAACATGAAATGAATACACCTGCGGCTACGATAGAACTTGCTATGAACATTTATCTTCAGTAAATGGGACATAAGATGCTTCCTTTTTATATGAGCATTTGTGGCACGTTGCAGAACATCATCCACTTCTATAAGGAAAATAAACCCTGTTGTTCTTATGTCGTGAATTACAAAAATATTTCAGCGTTTCCCCTTTATGAGAATGTATTGGTGGATAGAATATCACAACCTTTTTGCCTTTTATAATGAAAAGTAATGATAGAATGTAACACAATGAGTTCTTGAGCAAATTTCATTGTGAATAAATGGTATGCATTTCAAGAGTTCTAAACAATTCCCTAAGTAAACACACTAAGAAATTATACAAAAGGAAGAAAAGTTTTAAAAATTGAATCACAAAAATTCAACTACAATCCTTACTATCCAGCTGTCATAGCCTGACACTGGAATTCGATCATTTCTGACTGAATATCTCGAACACATTTACATCGACTTCAAAATACATATGGAACTCATGAATATCGCACAGAAAAAAAAAGTACTTTACGGGGTGACTTAAAATTCCCCATATACTAGAAATTGTTTCTGTTCTGTTAATTGGGGAAAAAGGGACACAATGGCTTTAACGAAAGCCGAATACATAAAGGTAATCCTCCGGCTAAATTCTGACAAGAAGGTCGCGGAGGTTAAGAGGGAAATCTAAACAGGAAAGTGATTACTCTTGACACTTGACCAAACCAATTGCGACTTTTAAAAGAATAGGGAGGCGAAACAAGTTGATTCCATACATACTACTTCAACTCCGGATTACCTTGGTGAGAATGATCCGGACGAACGAGTGGAATGGATATCACGCTCCCTGTGCTATCTTTTCCGTAGAGTCCATAGAGGGGGGAAAAACCTACAAGTATAAGCGATTGCAACGACGTGTCTTTTTTTATTGTTTTTATATCTCTGCCCAGATACTGCACACAGTGCAAGCTGGATGAATTAAAAACATTGCAGGTGCTTTTGCGACATGTGGAGCCGTACTGAACTTATTTTGCACCCAAATTCCAAAAAATTTACTTACACTTTTGAATCACTATGTATGGTTACTTTTGGATCATCTTGTATATTCAAACCGTGTTAAATTTATTTATTTTAGTTACTCTCTTCACTCTGCATTATTCCTCGAAACTTCCGATATTTTACTCCACATACTTGAATTTTCGTTCCCTTAACTACGATAATTCCGAAATATTTTTCACATAATTCTGATGACTAGTGTTTCCTCAAAGATACGTCAAAACTCAACTCAAATGAGAATAAAAGCTTTATCTTAACGTCCTACTTATCACCAATAAAGTAAGCAACTAGATAACAATAGAATAATACTGGTGTGAAATTAAATTTAAAAAAAAAAAAAAAAAAACCTTAAGAACACAAACATGGAAACGAATTACAAAAGCAATTTCAGATAACTGAGGTTTAAGTTATGGTTCTTCTAGGCATTGCAGAACTCTCTTCCACTGAATATCTCTAATCCGCATTTCTCGTCAAATACTCATAGTATGCTCAAATTAATTTCGCATCTTCCTAACATTTCAAATGAATACTAGAAAACAAATTGTATTAGAATTTGAGCTTTATAAACATCTATAGAAAATACCAGTAAACCTAATTTAGAATACCATTAAGATCTTGATAGTCAAAGAACAAATTACTTATTAATCATTGTATCATAGAGAAGTTATACATTTTCTTCAGTGGAAAGTAATATCTGAATGAAATTAATTACAAGTAGTATGTGGGTCACTGTTAGAATGAATGTGACTGTTATTGTGCTGCCAAAATGTCTTGAGCCGTGGCAAAAATGCGAACTAAAGCTCACACCCTCACACACCCACGCGTTGAGCCAATAAGGGTTCAGTTGTTGCTAAGCGAGAGAAATGGAGTGGAATTCCGTCAGCCGATAGGAGCGCTTGCTACGGAAGACTAGGGATCAAGTCAATGCGGTATATCTTTAGGAATATTGTGTGACTTAAAAGTTTAGGACAAATCGAACAATAGTACAATAGATACAATCTAATACTTGAAAGTATATTTTTAATATACAGTACACAAATAAACTATTTCAGCGGTATAGTTTCCATATAAAACACAGAATTATTCCAGAAGTATATTTTTCATATACAGCACGGGAATAAATTATTCCAGCGTATATTTTTATGCACAGCACACAAATATTCCAGAAGTATATTTTCCATATGCAGCGCATAAAAAACTATTACAGCAGTATATTTTTCATATATAGAGCATAAATAAACCATTTCAGCAGTATAATGTTCATATGCAGCACATAAGTAAACAATTCCTGAAGTATATATTTCATATACAATACATACATAAACTATTCCAGCAGTATATTTTTCATATACAACACATAAATAAACTATTCCAGAAGTATATTTTTCATATATAAAATATAAATAAACTATTCCAGCATACATATTCCAGCAGTATGTTTTATATATACAGCACATAATTATTCCAGAAATACACTTTTCATATACATAACATAAATAAACTATTGCAGTGTGTATTTTTCATATGCAACATAGAAATATTCCACAAGAATGTTTTTCATATGTAGCACATAAATAAACTATTTTCGCAGTAGATTTTTCATATACAGCACAGAATTATTCCACAAGTATAGTTTTCAAATACACCACCGACATATTCCAGAAAAATGTTTGTAATATGCAGCACATAAATAAACTATTCCAGCAGTACATTTCTCATATACAGCACATAAATAAACTATTCCAGCAGTTTATTTTCCATATACATCACATAAATAAACTATTCCAGCAGTATATTTTTTATATACAGCCAATAAATAAACTATTCCAGTAGTATATTTTTCTAATACAGCACATAAATAAACTATTCCAATAGAAATATTCCAGCAGTTTATTTTTCATATACAGCAAATAAATAAACTATTAAGATCTTTCTTATAGAAATCTTTCTTATAGGAATAGTTTATTTATGTGCAGTATATCTTTCTTATAGAGCACATAAATAAACTATTCCAGCAGAATAAAAATTATCAACTACATGAGATTGGCGACGAACGATATACTTGCTAACAGCATAAAAATAATATTTTCAAGTTTTTCTCAAACATTCGCCATTGGAATTAACCTTCAAAGCATATCACTTTATTTAGATATATGTGATAAACCGATTGGTATATGCCTTTCCTTTGGACAATATAGTAGTTAAACAAAAAATAAGTTTAAAATTTAATTTTGGGCTATATCTCATTAAACATACTGCATACATTCCTCTTGCTAGTCTCATAATGAAACGTTTGATTAATGCATATTTCAATATTATTTTCATTTTAATTGATGGAGTGCTTTTCATATAGCATTAATTTTTGTTTACGAAAAGAAATTCGTTTTTCGTATTCGATTTTGTCAATGTCAATGTCAATCCTTTTTTTTTTTTTTTTTTTTACCGAAATTGAATTATATATCGCTTGTTATATGTTTGATCTAAATAAATTATATGGAAACAGAGTTTTGTTTGAAAGCTTAATATTTCTTACGAAAAGATTAGTTCAAATATGGGACTTTGTACGCGTGTATATGGAGCTTCACAGAACGTTTTGCGAGATTACTCGAAACTAAGCAAAATGAATATGGCGGATTTAGATACTAGACGCCTCAATTTATTCCCAATCATATTAGCTTGTTCACTTGAATGAATGTTGATTGGTGTATGTCTTATTTTGGACTCTAATATTACGGTAGAATCACGTTTTACGCTATTTTTTTAAATACAAGATTCTGCTGTTTGAGGAACATTTAAAATTGATATGCCTACTCATTTGATGTAAAAAATTTATTGGAGATCTGCCATTTCACCGTAGCCTGCTAGGGCTTACTATTTACTGTAAAAGCACCTATCTATGATACAGATAGCTGCCAAGTTCCTAGAAATCTGCAACCAGAATATTTCACTTTAACACAAAACTTTCTCGTAGCCATACAGTAAGCATACACTCCTTTAGCGCGAGAGACCGGGTTGATTTCTAGTGATATCTTATGATCTTCAGGGGAGCCGCAGTAGCTCAGTGGTAGAGCGTTTAACTCCGGTGCATGGGATTCTTGGTTCGATCACAGCTTGTGCCAAGTGAGCTTTGTGGTTCACAAATACAGTGTGCGTGAGTTATCCCGTTTCCTGCCACTTTTTTTTTCATTCCACCGTTTCATTCATTTCTCATCGTCACCGTCTTCTTTAGCCTAGCCGGCATAATCATGGGACATAAAACTTAAAAGATTTCATGTTCTTCAGATTCCACACTAAACTGTTGGCTTAAGTCTGATATACCCTTAGTGCTGGAAAGGGATATTGAACTCCAAATTAACTTATCATTTACACATTGTATACCTAAACCCTCAGTTGTAACAACTGAAAGGAACAAACTGTGTTTACCCTTGACATTCTCTCCGTCAAGATAAAAAAAAGATTGCTGAACTATGTCTTCGTAATTTTGTTCAAATCAACAAGATGTTCCACTACTTTTTCCAGGTTCCACACAAATTCAGGTACGAAACATTTTCTCATCAACTGTGCCTTGGTCTATAATGTAAATTAAAGAAATGCTTGCACGAAGTTAAAAAAAAAACTAGTAGATGCTCTGAAGTTAAACCAAATCATCAACACGCTCCTAAGGAAACGGCTATTATTTGTTTTTGTCGCTGTCAGTATGTCCATGTTCAATAATAAAGCTGTCATGAATATGAAAGAGTAAGCACCTGACAAGCCTGCCTTTTTGGAGCATGTGATGCAGAAGCGATGCATTTTGTTCCATAAATAATAAAATGCTTGGCACAAAGAACTTTTACTGCCTTTGTCCAATTTCCTGAGGTGCGCCATTCTTCCACTCTCTCTGCCGTACACCAGCGGATGGAAGAGAAAAGAACTAAATGCTTTAAACACGATATGCTGTTAGGCTTTCACATTATGGGTGTCATGAATGCATAATGGAGTTGTCCTGTCACCAACGCATTAAACATGACAATAAGTTATGAGACGCTTGTTCTGGTACTGTTGCAAGTTTTTTTTTTTTTTTTTTTTTTTTTTTTTTTTTTTTTTTTTACTAATTTCATGGCGAAGTGAATTTGAGCAGAAAAATGGTATAGAATCCTTCACTTTTTATCATACCTTTTAAAAGGATTTTCGTTACTCTCTCCATGATTGTTTTAAATTTCACTGTATAACCAAAGGCTACCAGAAATATTTAAAAAGAGAAATTACAAAGTTGGTTATAGAATATTTACAAAATATCGTTAAATAAAATATCTGTTACTACTTCTAATGATGGCAACACGAAAAAGAAGTTTGCTCCAATATCGTAACTGAAAATCTCCGTAAATTTCATTAAAACCTTCTAATCCTTTTAAAAATATGTGTTATCCCTGTTTAAAAAAAATTAGATCTGTAATAGACTGAAGAGTAATAACAAAAACATTTTCTAGAATATATAGAATTAACAGTTTGAATGCTAATTTCGTATATGTATATACGGAGTGGCCGAATTTCTATAGACTGCAGATTACATGTAAATACGAGTTTCCATTCAAAATTTACGTTATCGGTTTCCTTTCATACTTGTACAAAGTTAACAACGTTGAATTATGAATTCTTTCGATTTCATACATCGTAATTTTATAATTTAATGATGCGCAAATGCTCCTTACTGTTCTATTTTCGTCTCCAAAAGCGATATGTATGTTACCCTACGCAAAAGTGGAAAGAGAAAGTTTGTCTGACGACATCATATGCCTCCATTTGAAAGAGAAATGTAGTCAAAATGACGAAGATCAGAGGCATTTCATATGTTCCTAATGGTTTTTGTCAGTTCTTTACATACTATACAACGAAACTACAAGCAACAAATTATACCTTTCTGAGCTCATAAAAATTATTTGTTGGGCCTCTCTTCTATACAAAAGAGAGGACACATGCAGGAGACTCCCAGTATCTGCAATCATTGGGTTGATCCAAAGAAACATTTTTTGCTCAAAATTCCACTAATACAAACTGTAAAGAACACTTCTATGAAGGTTTTCGTTTAAGAAAAGACTGTACATCATAAATTGATGGACTATGGTGCAATACAATGATAGAAATATAATCTAATGTTTACAAAACTATTAACCCGTTTGAACCCACTGTCCTCAAATGAGGACAGTCTACTTAAGTTGCGATTTCATAAAATGTACTGCGTTTTTAGGTCTTTTATATATTTATTATGGTCAAAGAAGAGTCAAAGAGATTAAAATAATATATGTTCTCCGAAAATAAAGTTACGTTTCATCTCAATGCGAAAATATATTTTGCCAGTTTAAAGTAATCTCTCATGTATTAATTATAAATTTAATTTTGTTCTGGTGATGCTTGAGGACAGGCCCCTCATGCCCCCGCATCGTTTTTGTTCTTATAAATTCTGTCAAACTGCAAATGCCTATCGTTAATACGAAAGGAATTTGAAAGAAATTCCTAACTTTTTAAAAATATATATGCTTGGTCATTAACGGGTTAAAAAGAAACATAGTAAGCAATATTAAGTGCATCTGTTTCCTTTACATATATATTATATGTTTCGTAAAGTTTTATTTTTGTGAATTTCACACAATACATAATGCACTCTCAAATAAAGCAATAATAATACTCTTGTTGGAATGTAAAATATGAGTATTAAAATCAATAGGAAACTTCAAACGTTCATGTAATGTGTGAAACATAATTTTTGCACTTCTAGATATTTCTTTTAAATATAGCTAGTGAAAAGTTTTTTAAAAAGGTAATATAAACCGACTTCAAAAACATGCATTTAAAGGCAAAAAAATCATGCAGTAGAAAGCAGATAATAATAATAATAATAATAATAATAATAATAATAATAATAATAATAATAATAATAATAATAATAATAATAATAAAACGCTTGAAAGCAGCAAATGACCAGTCTCAATAATGTATTACTATTATATACAAAAGTTTTTGAAGTCGTGCTAAGATGAACAAATTAAAGAGTAATATAAAATTATTTAGGTGGTAATGTTATGAGTCATTAATATCTTTCGCTTGGTACAACTTTTAAAGAATTAAAGATAATAGTAATAAATTATTTTCTACTTTCAAGCGCATTATTATTATTATTATTATTATTATTATTATTATTATTATTATTATTATTAATATTATTATTATTTTGCTTTTAATGCCATTTTTAAGTTGATTTATATTTCCTTAAAAGTTTTTACTTTCTGCTTTTTTAGTGTGTTTTTGAAGTAAGTTTTTTTTTCTTCAAAGTCTGTTTATATTTATTTATTTATTGTTCTATTACCCAGTAGTTTAGTTAGTTACCTAACTTAAGGTAAAACAAACTCTATAAAATGAGTCTAACTACGAAACATGAGCAAAGAAATGCGTATAATTAAGTATCAAATTATTCAGATACTTTTATTTTGTTATAGGTAACAGCCTTCCTTGAGAACAGTTCATTACATTTATTAGTGAAAACCACAATAAATTATGATCTAAAATGTATCTAAAATATAAAATAGATTTTGCGCATCAGATGGTGTTAGTCTCCCAAATTACAAGGATTATCAGTCGCAGCGGGTCCGCCCTAACATCATTTAACAGCTTATAGTTGAGGCTAGTAGATGTGTAAAGTGTTGGAGTTCTTAGAATCAGACTTAAGGTATTGCACCATGTAATAAAAACTTTAACAAACCACATGACTTATATTCTATTCTAATTGTACTAATTATTTTTAATAATTACAGTTTAATCTTTTTCTTCAAATTTTATCGTATGTTTACTATTTTGTTTCTTGTTTGTACACAGAAAATCCTTGAAAATACACTCATTCATAGTTACAAACTGTCGAAAGAACATGGTGCTCTTGAATATTATCATTCTCATTGAAATTTTAATTAATGGCTTTCCACTAACGGATCTCTATCCCCGCATGTAATGGCGTGGGAAATAGGATCAAAAGAAACAAGATTCTTTTAAGAAAAACGAGGTAACATAATATATCTTCTACTGAGTAAGGTAAATATCAATTCTATGATAGTTGTTTATTTATTAGCAAATCCAATACTTATTTATTTACTTATTAACCTTCTGTATTGTTTATTTCTTTTATGTTCATCATAGATCTCGCACGACGTGTCCTTCGAAGATCTTTTTTAGATTCATTTTACTTTTATTTTTCTCTGTCTAAATATATATACCTCTTTATGTTAACTAATATTTTAATTATTTTATTTTCCAGGTCAGTTGATTCCCACTACATTTGGTAAATGAACATCTTCAGAAACAAAACAGCCTACGTGGATAATGAACATTTTATATTAATTAATTATTTTAGAAGACCATGATTTTATTTTTATGAAGTTATTAAATGGATTTCTTTAATTTGTCATTGAATTGACAACATACTTCTATAACGAAACTTTCAACTGTAATGTCCAGATTTCTTATGTTCATTTTAATCTACCAAAACTTTTTTGTCGTTATAATGTATATTTGTCATTTCTATAGTCCAGAATTCGGGTTCGATTCCCTATGGTGGCACTCGATAGAAAAAGTTAAAAATCTTTTTCATGCCAGCCATCCTGAATGAGGTTTTCCTGCGTTTTCCTCAATCACACCAGGCAAATGTCGAGTGGTACCTAGCATATGGATCTCAGGCCGCTTCCTTCCTTCCCCAATCCTTTCTTCCTTGTCTTTTATCGGATAGTGTGCTCAACAAGGGACGTCATCTCTCAAACGTGACGGGCTAGCATGGCCATAGATGCCGAACGCCCAGAAATCTAAATCCTAAATCCTAATCCAGAATTGTAGAAATGTTAAATTGTTAAATTTTGAATAGTTATATTATATAAAATTTTTTATTTCAATTTCCATATTCAACGGTGGCAGATGGTGCAGGGAGAGAGAGAGAGAAAGTCTATCTCGACCTAAGTTTTGCAGTTAGTATTTCATAGTTTAATCACCATTTTTCTGCCACAAAACAACAGTTAAATATACTTCATATATTACCTGTTAGAGTTTTAACTTTAAATAAACTTATCGCAGGTTATATTCTGCTGGAATTCGAACAAATTTATTATAATATACTTATTTATACACTTTCAACTTCACATCCACATTTTAAAAAGCAATAATCTATCATGTTTACTGTTTCGATTCAAACAAAAGTCTTTTAGTTTTTAAATCATAGGGTGCGGACCAACATACATGTCACACACTTTCAAAATATTGTTTAATGTAGTGTGATGCAGCTATGAAACACTGACTCATTACAACCGTTAAAATGAGTGAACTTTTCGCAAAACTACGTTATATTTTGCAATTTTATTTTGGTAGAGATGCAGTTTTTAAAGCAGTCACTGCAACTCATTGTTGCTGTTACTGTAACATAATATACCCTTCCATTCAGAAATAAATTTCTCCTGGACACATTTACTTTCAAACTATTCAAAGAAATGAGTGTTCCTCAATGTTTGATATTCTTTCGTCGTCAGTAACTACATGTGAATGTTAGTGTAGTTCTTGAGTATTTTTGATGTATATTACGTCTATTTTGACTATTTTATATGTCTACTTTTGGTTCTTGTTTTAATAATGTTTTTTTTATGTTTCCTGTTTGCAGTGTCTAAATATCCCCATCCTATAAACAACAAACATATAAAGAGTTACAATTGCTCGTTGCTAGAACCCTTACGTCTGATACCAAAAGTCAGAGATTTGATTCTAAGTCATGTAAGCCTAGTTGGACGCCATTGAGAGAGAAGGAGAGCTATTCAAATGTGGGGACAGAGATGGATGCATTCACATATGCAAGGTTAGAATTGGAGACAAATTATTGGACAATATCCACATTTTGAGGAAAATTGTGAAGTATAAGAATGAAACTTTCTCAGTCAAACATATAGAAGTTCGAGTAATGAAAGTTTTTAGTTTTACTTCCTATGATTATTCCTTACATCCTAAAGAAGACGAATGTTTAATAAAAGTGAATGATTATGAAATTAAAATTTTGTACTGTACCACCGAAAATCGACTCCAGGACCACGTATACCAAAGACAACTGCTGGCTACTAAGCCAACAAGGAGAACTTGTAGAAGATCGAGACTTACGTGCAAATAAGATGTTTCATAAATTACAATGTTAAATACTATACCCTTTTGTCAGATAGTATTTTTACTAATTAAATTAGTAGGATAATTAATAGTTATTTAGGAATACACTGTATATATAACATATCTAAATCTCCATTGTTGGGTAAGGACGTTTACTTTGGGATCTTATAGTACTTCAAACACTGAACTTTCTCGCCTATCATGTACCTTAAACATTGTTTTCTCGACACATTATACGCCTGTTTGAGTATTATAATAAAAACCATTCCTAATAGAAGAGTATACTTCCCATTTTTATGCGTGTTAGTGTTAACAACGTTGAAATATGCAAGAAGAATATGATTCATCAAGTGGCATTCTTCATGGATGAGTGATTAACGTCATGATTTTATAGCCAAGAAATTCGAAACCTATCAACGAAAACTGTGGATTTTTCTTCCTCATTCTCCAAATGTTAAGATCTTTCTCTAACTGTTCGATCATCTGATACTTCAAAAAGATTTCTCCACCTTAATTAGATAATTCCGGGTGTGAAACTCGCAGGTTCGATTGAAAAACTTTGTTTCTTATGCTTCACAACATGAGTGGTTAGTGGTGGATGAGCGGTTAACGTCGTGGGTTTATAACCGAAAGATTCGTGGTTCCAAAGCTATGTATTTTTTAATTATTCATTCTCCCTATGTTAAGACCTTTCTCTCCCTTCGATATCACATGATGCTTCAAACAAAATAGTTCTTCCCCTTAATTCGACGACTGCGGGTGTGATGTTCACAAGTTTTACTAAGAACTTATGATTCTTATTATCCTTTGGAAAATAACAATTTTCTTCAGACTATGGATGTTGTTCGTTCATTTATTTCTCCAATTCTAAATTTACATGCGTGAATGTATCCCTCTCTGTCCTTATATTTGAATCTCTCTCTCTCTCTCTCTCTCTCTCTCTCTTTCTCTCGTTCATTGTGGTCCGTCAGGAACTCACGTGGACTAGGATCAAACCTTCGACTCTTGAAAACAGATTTAAGCCTCTACAAATGACCATAGTGACTCCCTATAGGTTTGCTTTTAGTAGGCTGTAGCTATTTAGACACTTTAAACAGGAAACTAAACAGAAAACAGTAGCTTCGTTCTGGAAATTTCGATCTCCAAGATGCTTCTTGCAATGGGCAACCAATCACAGAAAAAGTGCATGATATTCGGCGAAAGCTGAGCAAGACCGGTATGTAAACAGTCATGATATCGCCAATGACCTAAACATCTATCACCAGTGTTACATCATTCGGAGATAGCTGGATGAAGTTGTCTTACCCCTTTGGTTGTATACAACCTGCATTACTTTGTTGAATTTCTGGTTGTAGCATATTTTAGGATAGCATATATTAGGCTTTGCAGAAATCATTTATTTTTTAAAAAAATAAATTTAATTGATTATTCGTTATTGTTTTCATTTTTTATATGTATAGCTTATCAAATATGTATGTATAGTTTAGAAATAGCTTTTTATATGTATAGCTTAGAAATAGCTTATCAAATTAGTGGAAAAAACGTCTAAATATGATCAACGGTTCTCGAGATAATTGCGTACAGCCATACATACATTCGAATATACACACATATAGGTCAAACTGAGAACATCCTAGCGCTTAAAAGGGCAAGCATCATTTGCAAAGATTGTCTCAGAGGTAGCACACTCAGCGTTAAGATAAAACAAGTGATTGACCAATTAAGGCTCTTTGATAAATTGATTCAATACTCGCATGTATGAGGGGTAAAAGAAATTTTAATACAGTGAAAGGAAATACAAAATTCTCTTAAAAAGTCAATTATTCATAGTGGTCAAAAAATCGTTTATTATTCTCTTAGAAAGTAAATTTATTTTAACTATACATAATCATAAACTTAGCAACTGTGCATGAATTTCATGATGTGAAAGTGAAAAATTTACTTGCAACAAAATTGCGAAGAATGATATTCACGAGGAACTAAAATTTGACTTTTATACAAGCCTGGCCATCACTGGGATCTTCACCGAATTTTCAAGAATCAATGTATAAATCATTTGGGATATGCTGATTACCAATCTGTCATGTTCTCTCTGATCAACAAGACTAGTTTGAAGGTTCAGTTTCTTATTTACGCTGCTTCTGACTAAAAGTGGCTTACAACTGCTAGTTAACTAGTGTTTATTATGTATTATTATTGCTAGTGAATTGGTTTAGAACTCTATGAGTAACTCAGAAACTACATTTCTACTAGTGATGGGAACAAAAACAGGTTTTCCGGTGTTCGGTTTTTACGTTAAAACAGGTTAAAATCTTCAAACAACTGGTTTGCACCGAAACCGTTTTTGGTTTTCTTAAAAACCGGTTCGGTTTTCCACTGGATCCGGTTTCGGTTTCCTTCAAAACCTGTTTCTTTTTTTTTTTTTTTCAAGATCTGTTCTATTTCTGACCAGAATAGTGTTTCGTTGTTCTCTGGAAACCCATTCCGTTTCCACAGAAATAGTTTTCTGTTTCCTAAAAGTTTTCACCGAAACCGGTTTTGAAGAAAACCGAAACCAGTTTCGGTGAAAAAACAGAATCGGTTTTCGGGAAAACCGAACCGGCCTGGGAGAAAACCGAACCGGTTTTTGGAGAAAACCAAACTGTCGGTTTTTCGGATTTCGGTTTTTCTAGAAACCGGTTTCCAGTTTTTATAAAAACTGGTTTTGCCCATCCCTAATTTCTACACACCATAATATTTCGCAAGCTTGCACTTTTGCACTGCCTTACACTCCGCAATTTTTGAGAAGGCTGCAACGGAATAATGCTCATGGACATCTTATAAAAATTGCATCTCGGATTTCATCCTATTCCAACTCGAGTTTCCAATAATAAAGTGACAATGGGCACACTCCGTTGTGGTTTGTGTCAACAGTTTTAGTTTGCGATAATCAGTATAGCAGTTATAATAACTTATGAAATTATTCGCGTTGTGTTGCTATTGCGTATTATCGGGGATCACAAATGGAATATAACGCATATAAGCAGAATCAATTGTTGATATCACTATACTAAGAGCGGGTAGGCTTAAGTGTGTCAACCCTTTGATACGCCAATAATCAACAGTGAGGATTTATGCATATACTTTCAATAGTATGGTTGAACACAATTTTAATAACAGTCCTCACACTTCTGTATACCGCACAGGCAGGTGTTTCTGTAGTTTTATTAAATGCAATGTGAGTATACTTTTTTCTTTCTTTTCTACAAAGTTTTAATACGTAATGTCTCCCTTCTAACATTGGAAAGCATTACTTTATATAGTGATTTTTTCGTTTCCATTTTCCACTTTAATTTACAACAATCATTTCAATAATATTATAACATAAGAAACCATGCAATGACTTTTAGTGCTCATATGATCTAGCCAGCGTGTAAAGTAGAAAAGCACTCAAATCTCCGCTCCCGTCAACTCCTTCAACCAATAACAGCATATAAACAGACCACAACGACTCCATAAAACATACCACAACGAACTCGTCAGATGGGTAACAATCCTTACACTCCTTACGTATGTATAGTTCATTTTAACATCTTTGCATTTCTTTTTTCCTGCTTACTTTCAGAAGTTTAATGATGAGGTCACTTCACAGCTGAACATGCAACTCAATGTGCCAGCTTTTGCTTTGATACTGCGAACCATTTTTCAGTTCTACAAGATGTCCGGAAAGTCCTTGTATTCCTTGGTTAGAGTATCAGGGAAGCAACGTCAATGTAATTTTACTTTATTTGTTTACTACAAAATACTGTTGAGTACTTGCATACCTACACGAACTATGCATCCAATATATCTGCATGTGTTCTATCGTGTTGTATGTACGGATGTATGCGCTTCTATGTCCTCTTTCACCTGCTGCGGAGCATCTGAGGAGTTGTCGTTGAAAAGGCTTCTCGCACACTATCGCATAACTCTTCCTGTGTTCTGTACCGATGATTACTTCATTATTTCCCATGATGAAATGTTTGGTGCTATAAGGTTCGTGGGTAACATTTCGATGGGGATGGAAATCTTCGAGAACCACGCTATTCGTTAAGGAAATCACGTATATGAAAAGTTAAATGGTTTGCAGCCTCATCCTGCTGTATCCACACATGATCCATGATTTTCTTCTCCGTAAGAATGTTTATTCACATATTCGTCAAAACTTATAGTGCGATCAAGTACCGTAATGTCATCTCAGTGTATGTCATAAGATGAAGTGTTTTTCAAATCTTCTCACAATCCTTAGACCAGAAGACCGTTTAATTCAGCTCCTCTTTTGCAAAGCAATTAAGTTGAGACATCGCAATTGACTAAGCGGTGGCACCACATGTTTTTTCAGCCGCCTTCTACGTCCACGACGCAGCTTATCTTTAACACATCTTGAAGAAAACGCACGTGCCTCTCAGTCAAGCAGAGTTGTTTTATGATAGGGTCCTTGCCAAAGCGTCTCTAAAAGCAATCATTACTGTGTCATTGTTTGTCCTATACACACGCCAATAACCGTTCCTTAAGAGTCTTCATCCCGGCGAAATTAAAATACCGCCAATTTTACAGTAATTATGTGATATCTTCAAATAGATAAAAGATAATTGAAATATGGAAAAAGAGCGCCCTAGACAATAGTATTTTGCGTGAAGTGCCGTTATCACAAGTCACCTAGTGGCTTTCCGTTTTCAGCTGTTTAGAAACGCGAAAATAAATGCCGATTTTCAAAATGTCTCGAAATCGAAAGCAGATAAGTGAGTCGTGATAACGGTTTCTCATGTAAAATAATATTGTCTAGGGCGCTCTGGTTCCACATTTCGATTATCTTTTATCTATTTGAAGATATCACATAATCACTGTAAAATTAGCGATATTTTAATTTCGCCGGGATGAAGACTCTTAACTGTGAAACCACTCACATTAGCCATTGTTTCACAACTGAAATGTTCTTCCTGACCTTGAACGCAGGGATACAAGACAATGTGTGAAAGTAGGGATACTAAACAGTTATATCTGTGACCATGAAAGAAATGTCACCAATACAACAACTAAAATTACATTCACATTTTTCTGTGGTACTCAAACTTAGGGATACGTGAATTAATCAGTCAACCTGTACAGTACGCCTGCAGTCATTACATGTGCTACATTTATTCGAGTATATAAATTTTAGTAGAAGTACTAAAATTCATTTATTAGCAACATTTTCTTTGTGTTTATGTTAAATGTATAACTTGCCCAAAGCGGTTATCAACCAAAGTTCAAAGAGACTTAACATTTTCAAATATTAAATGCTCAGTGAAAAGATGAGGGTAGTAATTTATAAGTTAATAGAATAAAATTGATATCAACAATGTATTTGTATAACTTGAAAAATATAATATGTACAGATTACTATGATAGTATTGTCTTTCAACATTTATTTTTTTTATTTTTTTATTTTTTTATTTTATTTTTTTATTTTTATTTATTTATTTATTTTTTTTTGTCTGTTCGTCGTTCGTTCTGATGTACATTCGCCTAGAGGCCATACTATTCAATGTATCTGCACCAAATTTTAAACTTTAGTTTCCTCATAAGATTCTCCAGAGGAATTTTTCGAATGTTCTTCCTATCTCCAGAAATAAGGGTAGTTTATTAAAGGCTAAGAAACGAAAATTGAAATTTTCTCAAAAACGGCTCTAATGATTTTAATTTTTCATAAAATGAAATCTCATTTAAAAAAAACTATATTATAGTATAAGCCGTTTATTTCTCTGGGGAAATTGAGGAGGAATAGTTTCCTCTTGGCGGTGAGTTTTCTCAGACTAATTTCTGAAAAACAACTTTGTTTACATTTCATAAATAGATATTCCATTTTTAAAAAACCTACAATATAGTAGTCATTTTTCACATAAAAAATCATAAAGAGTAGTTGGCTTGTAGAGCGATCGTGACTATTAATATAAGCACAGCTTCCTCAGATCTTTGATGTCGTCGATAGTGTCGGAGCAATCTTAAATATATTTTACCAGTTTCATGTTATAATGTAGTATAATCTATTTGCATCTCATGTCCTCTTATTACTAACACATGTTCATGGAAACTGGATAATCTATTGAATTTAAATTAAACGCACCCTGTTATTTCAACGAGAAGTAATTTTATGCGAAAACCAGTATAGAGGCATAATAGTAGAACCAAATCCCATCTCCATTGCCGTATATGTAATTGTCTTTGAATTATTTCACTTATATATTGACTCTCTCTCTCTCTCTCTCTCTCTTTCTCTCTCTCTCTCGAAATATTGAATAGGCTGATAACTAAATGCGTCGAAATAAAATGAATAATTGAATACATTAATATTGAGATATGTAAAATAATACATACAAGTGGTTGCACGGAAGGTGGAGTCGTTGTATCTTAGCTATCAGAATTATTGCCTCATTATCTATTATACTGAAAGCTATGAATGACCGAAACCATTGCTATATACATGCAGTTGTGTGTGAATATATGTATGTTGGAAAGATATATTGTACCTATAAATTGATGCATGAATGAAGAATTTCATCTCCATATCGTATTTTAGTTTTGGAGTGTTATTTTGTCAGAGTTTGGATGCTGTCCGTTCTAATCCGTACTAATACTATTAGCACATCAATGCAGGATCTCGATATTGTCATCCCAGACCAGGAGTCTGCGTAAAGTCCTGATATTTTAAGAAATTATTGTCAATTTATGTTATTACGATCTTGAATATCCAGAATCAGATCGATGTCGTTGATGTGTAAATGGAATAAAATAGCCGCCCTAAGTAGTAAGATCATAGAAGGCAATGTGATGGAGCTGTTATTGACATCAAGTGTTTACCCTCGTACTGAATAATTTAAAGGGATCAAGTGATGTGCAAGAAGATAATCCTAGAAGAAAACAATATATGAATAAAATCTTCCAATTTGACGTGCAATGATTGTGTCCTTTAGTCTAAGGGAGATTTAGACAAGTGAATGATAGTGGAAGAATTGGTGGAATAATAATGTGGAAAGAAATTAAAGTAACCAAGTAAACCCACGGACACAATGTTGTCCGCCGCAAACTTACTTGGCCGGGAATTGAACCAGGGTCCAGTAGTCCACACACCAGAGGTAAACTCTCTACCACAGAGCCACCGTCCGTGTCCCCATTGATCCTGGACAAAACTGTGAAAGAAAATGGTTTTAGGTAGTACAGAACAGCCCATGATCACGGCAAATATAAAAGGTGCAGTACTAAGAGACACTATTGAAAGAAGTGTGGTCAAATTGTGCAAGTGCATTCGCCAAAAGGTGGGAATAATGTACAGCCTATCGATAGAAACAATTCAAATGTGACAAAATTCGATTGGAAGTGTGCCATCAATTGAGACTGGTTGTGTAACCTATGTTTATCGATAAGAATCCAATAAAACTTTTATAACGAATTCCAAAATGACACTGCATTGCGCGAAATATGGAGTGAAAAACTGCAATGACTGAGTAAGTGAAAGATTTCTGTACGCAGATTAGAGAAGAGCGTCAGGCTAGGAGATATAAATATGAAGAATACGTTGACCCAAAAAGGAGGATGGAAGAATCGTTTCTGAAAAAAAAAAAAAAAAAAAGGGAAATGAAGACCGATTTGTAGCGAAAAGTCGATGAAAATGCAGAGGCGGAAAATAAATGTCACTAGCGGTCGGAATACGTGAGAGCGCAAAAGAATTTCGACGATGAAGAAAGTGATTGCGGACAAGAAGACCATCAAATTCAGGAAAGAGAGAATAAAAGCAATTGCAAAAAGAGACATAGAGATGATGTTGACAGAACCAGGAATTGACAAACGCGGAGTATATGGAAGAAGGAAAGAACTAATAGTTAAAGCAGTATCTAAGAAGTCGGAAACGACATCAGAGTAAAGTGGAAATAATGATTTGTGACAGAAAAGCGAGAAGAATACCTAGTTCCATTCTTTCTTTTATAGAGGAGGTTCGGGTATTATGGAATACCTATTTTGTTTCGCTTGTAACTCAGTTAAGAATTGCACATTGAAACAAAAAAGAAAACAAATATACGCCTTACATATTTGGCTTTATTTATGCGTATCTTGATAAAGAAGTTTCGGTACAGAGGTGGACAAAACTTCTAGTTTGTAAAGAAATCACTTTAGAGGGTAATATGGAATAGTCGGGTAATATGGAATACCAAATTCTATATAGAAAAGAAATGAGTTTTGTGTTGAATATACAATGAATACAATGACAATATATGAAAATTCTGTATGCCAAGCCATAACTAAATGTGATTATTTGCAAAAGTCATAAATATAAAACCCTGCTTTACGATCAGCACAGTCATTGTGTGCTCACATTCAACATGATGAACGCTGGACCCAAACTCACCTCTTGTATCATCAAAAAATTTGTTGTAATAAAAAATACACTTAGCATTGTTGTAATCATATATGTATATTTACTTGCCCAATACCGATAGATATTTTGTAATCGGAATACCATACGGAATACAGGATACCATGCTTTTCTTGCGTGTATTCCATATTGCACTCTACCCCAATTTGGAAACGAAAGAGCTGTTAAACGCATTCGAAGGCGTATAGGATAATGGCGGTTATCAAACTAAAACTCTGTATATTCAACGTCATAGTAAACAAAGAATTGTTTTTCTCTTACATTTCAATAGGAAAATACAGGTTGTAAAACACTTACCTGTAAAAGTTTTCAGGAATAAGAAATCCGATTTTCACGTCTACCAACACAACGAATATCACAATCACAAGGAGATTGACTGTAGAGCATCATGGCATCATGGCATCATGTATATATATATATATATATATATATATATATATATATATATATATATATATATATATATATATATATATATATATATATATTGTACATATTATAAGATTCAGAAATGTTAAGATTGTAAACGCATACAATTTTGAAATAGAACAAATTGCAGAAATATTGCAATATACTTGCTCTGTAGTAAACCAACACAAATTTTAATTAATATTTAAGTAGTTTTGTGATTGTTCTATTGATTTATGTGTATTATAGACGAAATGTAGTTCGATACTTTCTTCCTTGCATCTTTCGATCCGCATTTAAATGTTGCTGAAGATCTTGCAACGTAAAATTCATATGACAATTAATACTCTTTGCTACTATCCATACTGTTTTAATAAATGAAAACTAGTACACACTGTAATAAAGTATGATGAGCAAGAACTCTGAGATGGAATAAAGTGAGAATAAGATAAAATGACAATAAAGAGTTAACTCACGTAAAATGCAATATTTACATGGTAATGTATATGTTATATAATATGTAAATATATGATGGCTCAAACTAATGATTGATGTATTATGAAGTAGAAGTGCTGTTGCACTTATATGTTATATTAATGTACACTCCACATCAAAAAATTGCGACAGCTAACGCCGTGCAGTTAGGCCACCCAATATACACTTTTTTATCCCATAATCGTGTCAGGTAAAGATACCCCCTCTCTCTCTCCTCCTTTCTTCTGTCCCATACGTAAATTAACTAACAACATGAGCGCAATTCTAATTTCAAACTATTCTATTTTTAAGTTCGTTTTTACAATGCTCTTGGAGCATTCTCAACTGGTTTTATTTGAAATCGTCGTCTTGCCTATGTATAGTCCTGAGATAGAAGACGCTGAAGAGTGGCTTGTCTTACGAATTTCCTTCCATACAGTCTTTCAAAAACGTGTCTTATAAGTTTGTTCATATTTCGCAAATAAATTGTTCCGTATTAACTATAGTATGATATGATTCAATTGCGGATTTCGTATTTATACTTCATGTGATTCAAAATGTATTGCAATGATTTTGCTCCTTCATTATACGGAGTTAGCAGTTTTCAAATATCCTTTAGACTTTGTAGTTCGAAATTTTGTCAGTAGATGACGTGAACTTCCCAATTAGTACCTTGTTATTGCAGTGGCGGCGTAACCGGCTTTGCCCTTCCACCCCGCAGTAATTTAAAATGGGCCCTATGTTAATCATGATTCCTAGTGTTTTCTGTAATACCACTTATATGAACGTAGTATACTGAGTGATTTTACAAACTGAGCATATAAATTCTAGTGGAAATTTGGTGAGAACAGTGAATACACACAAAGCTGTGTTGTTGCTGTTGTTGTTGTTCTTCTTCTTCTTCTTCTTCTTCTTCTTATTATTATTATTATTATTATTATTATTATTATTATTAATAATAATAATAATAATAATAATAATAATAATAACAATAATAATAAATCAATAACTACATAGACATCAACACTGTGGTAGAAAATTTTAGATAAATATAGATAGACTAATTTGTACTTAAGTTAATTCCGCGTAGTTTATCTGAAACACAATTTGCGACACTCCTGTTGTACCACTATTAGATTGCACCAGCTTCATAAAACGTACCATAAGAAAACGAAAAGAGTGTTTTGGTTCTCAATAAATAAAAGAAGTGTTCGCTACACTTCATAATCTTCACTTAACACTTACATACGAGGATAAAGTAGTTCTCAGTAATTAAAAGTGTTCTACATTTCACAATATTCACTTACACAAGAGGTTAATGACAAGTCCAGATACTTGTCTGTCCCCTATCAAATATCACGCATTATATACAGAAATGAGTTTATTCAGAAAATCGTCGCTTTTTCAGGAGTAAGAACTGATCCACAATTACTTCCAAGTTGATTCTTTTTGTTTGATCATGTTCAATACTCAAAATGGCCAGTGAACATAATCTTTGTTCTGCCATTGTGCTCCGGAAATAATGCTTGATCAGTTTTAGGTTTGAGAAACTTCTTTCTGCTGTAGCAGTTGTGAGAGGAAGTGTGAAGCAAAGTTGTAAGGCTGTTGTCAAGTCCGGTAAACTACTTACAAGACAGCTGTTTTCTTCAATTAGTAATATCGCTATGCCTCGAATTGTTTTCCTTTGAGCTATCTCCTCAGAAAATAAACAACGGAACGCTAACACTTGTTCTAATAGGTTTCCCGAAATGTCATTCTTGTATTTGTCAACAAATAGACAAGTTTTATTTGAAATTTCTTCATTGGTAAGTCTTTTTAAACACTTTGGTGTCAAAAATGAAAAGTGTTCAAGTATCTCACTCAAACCTCTGAACCTGCTTTTAATTTGGCAAATCACAATGTCAAGTACAACGTTGAAAACAGATATTTGGATTGTCTTCAACGAATCCGAAATAGGAAGTTCACTTGTCACTTCATCAAAAAAAAAAAATGTTTTAACATTTCGGAGACGCTTTCCCTTTATATTAGAATCTACACGCCACGACCCGGGAAATTCTTTATCTTCATCCAGAAATCCCGAAAAATTATCTCACAGAGAAGTGAGATTGGTAATTGTTCAGCCCAGAAGAATACGAGCTGTTTCAAGGTCAACATTGTCGCTTTGCAGCATCTTGTATGTAATGTTGATATTTTCCAGAACTTTACTTTGTAATGTAAGCAATAAAATGAACTGAAATTTGTCGTTGTTTTTTTTAGTCATTGCTTGCTGTTTTTCTGGAGCTCTGGAGCTCCGTAATAGTACGCTGGTCAAACATTTCATTACGGATTGATAGTTATTTCGTATGGCAGCGAGATGGCCATCTTGTTGGACACAACTCCTTTAATGTGATACAAATTTGACCGTCCTCAGCTAATGTTTTGTTCAGCTCTTGCCATTGAGGTAAGTCTTCACTGAAAAAAATATACACTTCTTGAAGAATATGATAGAATTGTTTCACCTTATTAACATTTGACACAGAATCGTTAAGAACAAGGTTTAAATTATGAGCAGCACAATGCACAAATTCTGCAGTAGAAACTTTCTTCTTTATTCTCGTTTGAACACCACTATATTTACCACTCATATTCGCTGCGCCATCGAACCTGAACTCTGCACTTATTAATGTCTATTCCATTTTCCTCAAGAATTCCTAAAATTTTGTTTTGAAATGACTCACTAGTTTGTGATATTATTTCCCAAAATCCTAGAAAAGATTCCTTTATTTGAAGCTTCAGACCTTCAGGTGAATTATCAAACACAACATAGCGAATGAAAAGACTGAGTTGATCCTTTTTAGAAATATCTTGTGTGGTATCTACAATCAGGGGAAAGAACGGGGCCAAATTTATTTCTGTTGTTAACGCGTTCAGAACAGAATTTGACAGTAGTTCTATGATCTAATTCTGAATATCATGATGTAAATACTTAATTCGTGTTTCCTTGTTTGTTACATGCGATCTTAGTAACGAATCGTATCTAGAAAGCAAATCAATTATATTGAGAAAATTTCCACTTCCGGGATCAATTAATTGACTGTCCTCCCTATGGCCTCGAAAGGGCAACGAGCACCTAGCTAAAGTTCGAACAACATCAACAATATATGTAAGTATGTCTCTCCATTTTCGCCGTTCTTCATTCATTTGGTCTTCTACCGTGCCATTTTTCTTCCGTACAGTGTACGTAACATACGCTTACAAATGAAATTTGCTTTTTTCGTATATCTTAATTTTCTTACTGAGTCCTTTCCAAGCCCTAATAACGCCATTTGCCATGAACGCTCACTGCAAGATTCTTTAAAAAACCAACAGGGTTCACAATAAACAACATCTAAAATAAGTGAATAACACAACCAAAATCTTTCTACTTTTTGACCGCTTTTAGTTTTAATAAAGTGATACTTTTCACTAAAGGATCTGTTTGCGGATCTCGCGGGAAGGGAGCTTTGGGTCGACACGGTGTAAATGCGAGAATAGCTCTTTTTGCCTCTGGGGTAAGCGCTTCTTTGTAAAGGCCTCTGTCACTAGGAAAGAGTTTGGAAGTATCTGAAACTGTAGCAGCGCATACACTAGAATCACATTCCCTGGCCTTTGCAGCACTATTATTGTGTGAAAAGAAAAATCCCTATGTTTTTTGTTGGAAACTAGCTTGGGCACTACTTGCACTAGGATCACATTCACTGGCCTTTGCAACGTCATTATTATTGTCCGAAATCGAAAAATCCCATGTATCTCGTTGGGAAATACTTTTAGCACTACTTACACTAGTATCACATTCACTGGCCCTTACAACACCATTATTATTATCCAAAATCGAAATATCCTTAGGTTTTCGTTGGAAACTAGCACTACTCCCTGATTTTCATTACCAGTATGCGTCGAAGTTTTCGTTGCTGGCAAGAAAATTGTATCTAATTAGCAGCTTCCTTTTCCTGTTGAATTTTGCGTTTCTTAGCCCCGCTTAAATATTTACGCTTGTCAGACATTGTATGTGGAAAAATTCAATTCCTTTCACAAACAAGAGTAAAAGAACCCTGGGGATATAACAATTGTCTACTTTTTGAAAGTCCAAACACTGACCACTGCGGAATCTATCGACTTCACTCAAACACAAGACTACGCGTTTGAACGAAGGAAGTCGCTGCAGAAAGAAAAAAGTATCTTCATGCAGGGTTTCCACGTAGGCCCCTACTCGACTGGTAGCGGTAAGTGAGAGAGAGGGAGAGAGAGAAATATATAGTGAATGAGGGAAGTCTCTGCAGTAGATCCCCGCATTTGAACAATTATAACTTTCTTGACAGTACGGTATCAGATGTTCTCTTCTGACCCCATCTCAACCCTTGTCAGATTTCACGCGTGATAATATGATAAACTATCCATAGACGGTACCAAATATACACCGGAACAATGCACTGAATATGAACGTGAAAAAAACAAACTACAGTGAAACCTCCACTAACGGACACCTCTATAAAGCGGACACCTCCCATAACGGACATATTTTGTAATCTCCAAACACTGTAATAGGAAAAAACATATTGGCAAGCCTCTCTAAAGCGGACACTCTCTAATACGGAGGGCCGCGGTGGCTCAGTGGTAGAGCGTTCACCTCTGGTGCTTGGGGTCCCGGGTTCGATCCCAGCCCCCGCCAAGTGAACTTTGTGGTGGACAAACACCGTGTGCGTGGGTTTTCTCGGGGTTCTCCCGTTTTCTCCCACCTTCTTCATTCCACCATTTCATTCATTACTCATCATCACCGTCTCCTTTAGCCTACCCGGCATAACCGCGGGACGTAAAACTCAAAGATTTCATTTCTCTAATACGGACACGGACAGTCTTTCTTGTCTTTTATAGGTATTATTTACCTCCGTATTACGGACACTTTCTCTAGAAACAAGTTGGAAAGAGCAGTAAAAATACACTTTTAGTAATTCATACGTATGTCACCAAGGAAGAACATGTGGGTGTGACAACACTTTGCCTCCTCAACTGTCTGTTCAGCAACCCAGAGGAAGGGTCTCTGTTTCACAACACCCTTATATCCTTTGCTTGCATTCCACTCCCACCCAACCTGCTTCAGGAACAAAAGTGATTGACAGTTGCCCACCGTTTGGAATGACACATCATTCTACTGTCCCGCTGGAATCTCTAACCAAACAAAAGACAAGTCTGGTATTTTTTTACCACGGGTACGCATATTGTCTTTTTAAAAAAGTTATTGCTGGACTGCAATTAACTCACAAATTAAAGCAACACACCGAAAACGTAGTAAGTAGCGATAAGTGTAAAGTGCAGAGAACTATAACACCTTATTCCCACTTTGTGCCTCGAATTGGATGGCGCAAGATAATACATGTACAGTAACATTTTGGAAATGTTTATAAATACGTGATTCATGCAAAAATGTTTTTTTCTAATTGCATATTACTTTGTTCATTAATTTACGTACGAAAATATTGAAACCTCTCTAAGGCGGACACCTCTTTATAGCGGACAATTTTTGATTCCCCTCGGCTGTCCGCTTTAGAGAGGTTTCACTGTACAAGAAAGTACTACCCACTTCCCCCTGACCAAAGTGAAAGTGTTCCGAGTGTCCGAGATCCTGGAATAAAGTCCAGCAGTTCAATGACCTCGCAAATAACGGTTTGGCCAGTCAGCCCCTGAGGAGAGAGAAGAGGATGAACGAAGACGACTCTTCCTAATCCATATACGACCCCAGAAGAAAGACAAACAAATATTGCCAAAACAACATACAACATGATGCATAACATCCTATAGGTTGTCCCTCAGAATCTTATGGGGGCCCTTGAGCTCGCCCCCCCCCCCTCCCGCACCGAGGGGTCTGCTGGGCCGTTATCGCCGCCACTGTGTTACTGCCAGGGTTCAAAAACCATGTGCTTATTGTTTGACCGTCACTGGCGAGAAAGAGCCTGTCGGACGATTCAATACGCTTCAGTTTGGAAGCGAATTTGAGCGACAGTGATGGTGATTAGTTTGAAAAATAGTTAATGAACGATTGTGAGAATGATCCTGACTATGTAGCAACAGAAATGTCAGATATGTCAGGTAAGTAATCTTGATAAAATAATTCTCATATTCGCATCATTTTCCTTGCACTACGTGTAAATGTTATTTGTAATTTGTAATGGTTTTGTGGTTGGAATACAGAATATTATATAAAAGAATAAAGAGCAAGTTCTAAACTTTCAAACGGTGCATGTTGTATTATTTTAACTTTTCTAGATTTTGAGATATAACTTTCTAAAAGGTTGCAAAAAGGCCCAGTATTGTTGGGAAAGCCTGCACTTTAGAGCCCAACACTCAAAGTTAAAAAAAAAAAAAAAAAAAACTGAAAATATGATAAATCCTATCTATAGCACATATTTAGAACAAGAAAAGGAAAAAGGGAATGAATTTACTTAATTTTTCAATCCATAGAACAAAATATAAAAAGAATACTATATGAGGCAATTAATTAAAGCAGTTTGTTAATAAGGAAGTTAAGAATCTATAGGCTCTTATGCGTATATAAGAGCAGCTCTATAATTGAATTTGTGTATCAAACAGTGTTCCTCTATATTGTGCTTTTTAGAAAAGAAAATGAAAGAGCAGATGAGGAGAAGTTTTCTTTTTTGCTTCTTTTCTCTTTAGGACGCCAGAAACAAACAAGGCGTCGACCTTGTATATATTCTTGTTCTTCCAATACAGCTTTTTGTTTCGTATTATTATAACAACGCTGCTTTGTTTTCATAATACTTCTAATTTACGCTGTATTAACAAAAGAGAAAGCGTCTCAATAGCGCTAGACAAAAATTGTTAGAGAAAAGATTATTAGCTTTTCCCCTCCCTTTTCCTTGATAATATTCTTTTCATAGATGACTTTGTAGTCTGCCTACAGGATAGGATTCAGAATATTGGTAACACATTATAACGATCCTTTTATGAAGGATCTGTTGCATCGTTAATTTAATCTAATATATACGTACAAACATAAGCACAAACAAAGATGCAGAAATCTTCGTGTATACTCTTCTTTAAGGGTTAAGAGGCCTCGTCACGGCGAAATTAAACTATCGCTAATTTTACAGAAATTATGTGATATCTTCAAATAGGTAAAAGATAGTCGAAAAGTGAAACAAGACCTCAATAGACAATATTATTTTACGTGAGATACCTTTATCACGACCCACTTATCTGCTTTCGATTTCCAGCCATTTAGAAAACCGGCATTTATTTTCGCGTTTCTAAATGGTTGCAAACGGAAAGCTACTAGGTAACTCGTGATAACGGTACTCATGCAAAATAATATTGCCTAGAGCACTCTCGTTCCACATTTAGATTATCTTTTATCTATTTTAAGATATCTGTAAATTACTGTGAAATAAGCGGTATTTATTACTGTAAAATAAGCGGTATTTTAATTTCGCAGTGATTAGGTCTCTTTAAGAGTTATCGGTTTAAAACAAGATGTTTCCATTTAATTCTTTTCTATATTGCTCAAAGTGATCAATATTATTAATCTTTCTGATCAGGCCCGTAGCCAGCTCAAAAATTTAGGGGGGGGCGGTAGAAGTTAGGGGGGGCCGACCCAATCATATTATACTTTATCACCATATTATAGTTCATTTGCAAGCCTACCGTGAAACTTTTAGGGGGCCAGCCAAATTTTAGGGGGGCCCGGCCCCCCTAGCCCCCCCGTGGATACGGGCCTGTTTCTGATTACCACTTCAGTGCTTTGTTATTTCCTACCAGTACATATAGTACGAATAAGATAAATCTTCTATCAATATATATATATATATATATATATATATATATATATATATATATATATATATATATATATATATATATATTAATTCATTCTCGTCACTGAATGGAAAATGAAAAATACTATTATAGGCAATTGCTCTTTTATTTTTCTGTCGTCGAAAAACCAGAACATTTATTTATGGAAGTTGATTTGAATAAAATGAAATTACTCGTGTTAGATTTAGGAAATATCCACACAGGCGTTTCACTAAAGGATCTTAGTATCTGTTCATCATAAAATTTCGATGGGAAGTTCCCGGAACAGGAGGAAAACAGAAAGATAATGTTAGGAGTAGTGCAGACTGTAGTCTGCTTGCTTGGAGAATTTGAGTTTTCTGCCGAATCTGATTTTTTAAATTTATTTTCATTTAATCATAATGCATGTGTGTTTAAACAGATAATGAACAGCTCCCCAACTTGCAAATGTCGATTCTATTTGAGAATAAAGTTTTTATTGCTAAGAAATAAGGCTGCAATGCTGATGTGAAGAAAAAGAGAAAGCTCATTCAGCCATGAACTATCAGTTCTGGAGAGATATGAAGTACGATAGTGACCCGCTGAGGAAGAAATCTGACTAATTATTCTGAGGTACATTGGAAGATTATAAGAGATAATAAGATGTCCCACACATATGGCCTTCTACGGACTTCCAGATTAAGTTATGCATAAGCATCGTAAGTTTTATAGAACGGCTTTGTTCGTCCGACTGTCTGACGACAGGTATCGGTAAAAACGGTTAGATATATCGAGAAGTTTTCTTTTCCTCTATTCGATTCAGCGTCCTCACAAAAGATTCAATCTCCTCCGTTAATCGTCTATTCAAATCTGGAGTGTTTCAAATTAGCCATTTCCGGTTTCAATGTTTGAAACTCTACCGTAGTTTCATACTGTGAAGCGAAACTCCCTTGTTAGATTTCCAAACTATGCTACGGATAACTATTGTAACTCTTAAAGAACAACTTTGTACGTCCGTACGTCCGTACATCTGACAACAGGTATCAGAGGAAAAACGGTAAAATATATCGAGAAGCGGCTTTTCGCATTCTAATATTCAGCATCTCAAGAATAGGTTCCACCCTATTAACGGGTCTTCTCCGTTAATCCTCCAATTATACTGGATTGTCTCGAATCAGCCATTTCCGGTTTCAATATTTACAGCCATAGAAAAATGAAATTCATCAATTTAATGTAACACGATTATGTCCTTTGGGTTAAGGAAAATGGGTGACTATGGCAAGTAAATAATGATGAAAGAATTTAATGGGATGAGAATGTGGGAGAAAACAGCAGTACCTCGAGAAAATCCACGGACACGATGTTGTCCACCACAACCCGGAGATTATCGACATAGAACAAAAAGAGTAACAGCTAGGGAGGTAAAATATATCGAGATAATTTTTGAAAACGATTCAGCACCTCCAGATAACATACCATTACTACTCGCAACATTCAATCAAAATCGAACGTGGTTCAAATTTATTATTACTTCCGGTATCAATATTTTTTACCATATAGGAACACTACTAAAACCGGAAGTGGTTCAAATTGCCTCTTCCAGAGTAAGAAATATCGAGATAGTGTTTCTTGAAATAGATTCGGCTTCCCAAGAATAGGCATAATCCTCCCCATTGACTCTCTATGCAAACTGCAAGTTTTTTCAAATTAACCTTTTCCGATTACAATGCCGATATCATCATATAACGGAAACGGAAATAGGTAGCAACAAATGATTCTCTGCAACCGATACAGTGTTTCAATTGTATATATCATCACAACCCGCAACACTGTAGTGCAGTGTACCGAAAAGAGTTGAAATTTAATAGTACTTCAATTTTCAGACTTGATTTTAATGGAGCCAAAGCGGTAAGATTTATCGAAAGGTTGTTTTGTCTCTACTCTCATGTATCAGTTCAAACTGAAAATGATGAAAATTTACGATTTTTGGTCACTATACTGATCACATAATGGATAAAATAGAAATAGACCTGTTGTTTGATACAGATTCAGTACTACAAGAAAATGTTTCGCCTGAGATTTTATTTCTTTATTGCAACTGAAAGTGATTGACATCAATTAGCATATACTGTATAGTTTCAATATTAACGTCCATAGAACAAAAGAAATAAGAGAAAGCGAGTAATGGTTTTTTGATATGGATACAGCATCCGAGGAGCAGGTTCTACCTTTGATCTTATTCCTCTATTTAAGTAGATGTAGATCTACTACTTCAAATTTCAGTATCGAATTGTTATAGGTTGGAAATTCACCCTAGTTTCATAGTGGGAAACGAAACTCAGTTACTATTATTATTATTATTATTATTATTATTATTATTATTATTATTATTATTATTATTATTATTAATAATAATAATAATAATAATAATAATAATAATAATAATAATAATAATAATAATAATAATAATAATAATAATAATAATAATAGTATATCGGTTAGACATATAATTTTGACTTTCCCTTTTTATTTCCAGACGGCGAATTATATTTGAATTTCAGTGGTGGAACTTGGAAACTGTGTATGAGATGATACAGCAACTTTATGAATATACATGAATGAAAAACATTTTATATATTTATGGTCTTCTGATAAGTTCTTGATAATCTAATTGATGGACAAGTGTTGGATATATTTTGTTGCTATATTCTTTAATAATAACAGATAGTGATATATAATACATTCTTTATAAATCTTTATTTTTATCTTTCAGTTAAGAAATTGAAAGTTTATCGAAAGATCGTGTAACTGAAAGTTTACATATAGAAGAAACTAATGAACTTATCGTACTTTAATCAAAATTGAATATGGTCTAACTGAGACATTGTAATTGTATGTCGGTCTGCCGAAAAGAAAGAAAAACGCCAAGTGCTTACAAAAGAAAAGAGTGAATGACATTACAAAAAGACCAAATTTCCTTCTCTTTCTTTCTCTCTCTCTCCTTTCTCTTCTTTCTTTTTTAAAAAATAAGGAAGATTTAACATTGTCAAGAAGTTCCTATTTTCATGTTTGCCCTTCCATTTTAAATTCCGGCCCACAGTCCTTAAGAGAATACACGTTAGCTGCAGAAGAAAAGGATAAGATTCAAGAGGAATCAAACAAATTTCCCTATTTAAATAAAAAAAAAGAAAGAAAGAAAGAAAAGGTGAAAGATAAAAAAAAAATCATTTGAGTTCATTATGTCTTTTACAGAAACTAATAAGAAAAGTTTCTTTTGAAAAGAGAAAAAAATGATCTTTTAATGCTGAATTTTTGAAACTCCTTTTCATAGGCTTATCTTTTGCTGAGAGGTGCTTTTGCTATTAGCGGAGCCACTTTTTTTTTTTTTTTTTTAATAAATTAGCTGACCGAATGAGAGAGAAAAGTACTTTTTTTCTATGAAACTTAAAACTTAAAACTTAAAATTACTACCGATTGTTCAACCAGTCTCAAAGAATGATTTCTTTTAATGTTAGTGCCTGTTGCAATAGCGTTTAAAAGAATTCCAAAGTAAAATCAGGATAGGAAAATTTTTGTCCACGAGCTTTCACGTCGAGAATGGCCTGGAACAAGGATATGCATTGTCGCTATTATTATTCAACTTTGTCTTGGAATACACATTAAGGAAAAGTCAAAAAAGCAACGAGGGCCTAGAATTGAATGTTGTTTACCAGGTTTCATAGCGTATGCTGATTATGTAAATTTAATAGAGGATGATAGGAGAACAATAGAAAGAAATGCAGAGGTCTTATTAAACGCTTGCAGGGACATTGGTTTAGAAGTAAATGCAGAGAAAACTAAATACATGGAAGTTCGTCGGGATCGTAATACGGCAAATTATGGATGCGTTATAATATCGATTAACACTTTTGATAAAATCGACACTTTCAAATACCTAGGATCAATATTAACATACCAAAACCATATTCAAGAAGAAATTATATGTCGACTAAAGGCAGGGAATTCGTGTTATTATTCAGTTCAAAATCTCTTGTAATCGCGAATTATGTCGAGGGATTTGAAGCTTAAAATATATCTAAAACGATAATCATGACTGTTGTTCTTTATGGTTATGAAACATGCTTATTTTGAGGAAAGAACATAGACTTAAAGTATTTGGGAACAAGATCCTGAGATGAATATTCGGACCCAAGAGGAACGGAAATGGGGAATGGCGGAAACTTCATAACGAGGAACTACATAATTTATACAGTTTGCCAATCGTTGTTAGGGCCATCAAGTCTAGGAGGTTCAAGTGGGTAGGTCATGTAGACAGGATGGAAGAAAGTAGGAACGCTTTCAAAGTTTTAACTGGAAGACCAATCGGAAAACGACCATTAGGAAGACACAGGCGCAGATGGAAGGACAATTTTAAAATGAATCATCAGAAATAGGAATATAAAGTAGAAACTGAATACAATTGGTTAAAGATAGAACTCAGTGGAGAGCTTTTGTGAACGCGACATTGAACCTCCGGATTCTATAGGGTAGAGAGTTAGTTAGCCTGTTGCAGTAGCGAAAACTCGACTTGATTTGTGGCCCCCTAGTCTCCTTTTGCTGCTTTTATACTTGGTGTCCCGACAAAACGTACCACTTGAATTTTCGCGACAAAACGTACCACTTTTGACGACCTGTCATAAATGACAACCTATAATGGAAATGAAATGAAATCGTTGAGTTTTACGTCCCACGGTTATGCCGGTTAGGCTAAAGGAGACGGTGATTATGAGAAATGAGTGAAATGGTGGAATGAAGAAAGTGGGAGGAAACGGGAGAACCCCGAGAAATCCCACGAGCACGGTGTTTGTCCACCACAAAATCCACACGGTGCGAGCTGGGATCGAACCAGGGACCCCAAGCACCGGAGGTGAACGCTCTACCACTGAGCCACCGCGAACCTATCATGGATTAGTTAAAGCATTTCTGATATTTATTCCACGACAAAACGTACCACTTATATAAATTACAACCTGTCACGGACTAATTAAAACATTTTTGATATTTAATCCGCGACAAAACGTACTACTTCATGTTAAGAAACTACTTCCTCATGAGCAGGTAAAACAACGGCAGTATAAGGTTGAGAAGAACAGACAGGTAATGTATCGAGTTGTCGAAGTGCAGAAACTCATTGGTAAAAGGGGGCTCATTTACAGAGGAAATGTAGCAGCCTATAAACTAAAAAACACAGCTATAGATCATGGAAACTTTTTGAATATTATTCCTTTCTTAAGCAAATTTGATCTTCCGCTTAAAAGTAATTTAGATAAGGTCACCGAGAAGAGTCATATACGAGGAAGTAAGCATGATAGTAGTCGCATAACTTTTACTAAACACGGTGAATTATGTTTTGAATGCTATCAGCACACTTATCAGAGAAGATATTTCGAAAGAAGTCTCTCAAGCTTTAATGGTTTCTGTTCTTTTAGACACTACTCAAGATATAGTAGTTTCAGGCCACTGTTGTTTTACGGTGTGTTGTTAAAATGGTTGTTAAACAAAGTATTGTTGTCATTGTAAAATGCATATCTACCACAGGCCAGCGTCCTTGCGGTTTACTGCTGGAAATTCTGCAGAAGTTGAACCTTGATATTAAGAAGTGTATTTGAAATTCAACCGATGGTTCAAGTAACATGCAAGGACAATACTCGGATTTTTTCAACTCACCTATGATCAGTTACACGTGTGATTCAGTTGATTTTGAGTTTAACGGCCTTTTTAGCAGCGAGGCTATATGAGACGGGACATACTGATTTACGGGAAATCCGAAGCACATGAGCTCCCGCCGGGAATCGAACCCAGGTCTCCCACGACAAAGGCGCATACGCTAACCGCTTAACTACTAAGAAACTCAGTTACACGTGTGGTGTTACGCTCATATACTCAATCATGTCATATGTGATCTGACAAAAAATTGCAGTATTCTGTGTCATTGTTCTGCTGAATGACTGTGCGATATTTATGCGTGAGTCTTATCTGCGAATGTACATTTGGAAGATCAAATGCCAACAAAGGCGTCTTACAGTTATTGCGGAAACAAGATGGTAGAAAACACACTGTTTTTCAGGAAAAGTTTGGTCATTTTTCGAACCCAAAAAGTGCTTTGTATATAGAGTTGACAATAACAATTAAGAAAATTGCTTCTACAGAAAATATTAAACCAAAAGCTAGGTGTAAAGCGAAAGGATATATAAAAGATCTTCTCAAGTTCAAAACAATTCAGACAGCAGAAATGTTCCTTAAGATATTTCAAGTGACGACCTCTCTGTCAAACTATCTCCAAATAGAGGGTGCTGCTAGTGTAGTCCCATCGGATGGTGCAGACTACTCTGTTCCAACTGAAAGAGTAGAGAGATGATTTTGAATCCGTTAAGAATGCAGCATTAAGCTTTGCAGAATAGGCCAATAACAAATTTGAAGACTTAGAACGTGATTTTTTTTTTATTGACCTATCGACAATTCGCCTTCAGAAATGGACAAAGATCTTTCTTCTGAATATAAAGATGAAGCTGCTTCTATCCAATGGCCAGGTACTGCATCGAAGCATTCAACACAATATTGAACATGGTAGTTTTGAGCATTTCTTCAAGATTCAAGAAGCAATGTACTTTATGGATTATTTGGACCCTAGCCTCTTCAACCAAGTAACAGAACTTCCAGACGTGCCTTTCGATAAACTTACATATTTTCTTTAAAAAAAAAAAAAAAAAAAACCTTCAGTTAAGAAGTTTCCAAGGAATGTACTCTCTTAATACTATAAATGTATTCTCTTGGACTTTTGAAGGACGTGGATATCCTTGAAAGTCAGTCTTGATGACGAACACAACCGAGGAAAAATGACTGTGCTGATAGTGCAAGTGATTCAGAATTAGGAGAAAATACATTTGTTTACAAGGAAAGCGAATGCAAAACGTGTTGCAAAATTGTCCAATGTGCTGCTTTTTAATTTTGCAGAATTGTAATTCGTGCAGTAATACTTATCCAGGTTTCCAGCATACACATTTTTATTGACTTTGCCCGTAACTCAGGTAACATGTGAAAGAATTTTTTCAAAATTGAAATAAACTGAAATACATTAAAAATAGGCTAACGAGTACCATGTCTCAGGAACATTTGAAAACATTTTGTTGATGTCTATTGAAAAAGATTTATTAAAAAAATATTTCGAATGCAAAAGTGATAGATACAGTAGCATCAAAAACTAGTACACTAAAACATCTGCTAATTTTGTAATATAGTATACGTTCTCCTTGAACTTCATATAATATTTTGAACAATTCAGAATAATATACTGATGAAAGAATATCAGGTTTTAGTTGCCAATTGTTAATACTATTGACTTACTGTAGAAAGAAAACTGCAATTGATTTGTGACATTGAGATGCTGGTGGCCCTTGTGGGAGAAAGCGCCCGCGCCCCTCTAATAATGCCTATCCGTCTCTGGTCCAAAGCCTGGATAAAGTGTGATGGAAATCAGCAAATATTCAAATATTGCATATGCAAGATTCTTGCTGGTCTTGGTCTGGCGAGAATCTTGCAGGCATGGTCTTAGTCCTAGCCTTAGTCTTAGTCTTGGTCTTGCATCGGTACTTTTCTCAGCACCAATCTGTTCAACTTTTAACCTTATTTTAACCGATATATATATATATATATATATATATATATATATATATATATATATATATATATATATATACTTATATACCGTTAAATTAAGTGGTACGTTTTGTAGCTTGTCATTATTTAAAGTGTTTTTAGAAAACCCTTCACAAGCAGCCCTCTGGGTTAGTGGTACGTTTTGTCGCGTCTTCTTTATACTTATGTCCAAATTCCTGTTCCGTGCAATAGAAAACTTCATACCAGACATGTGACTGAATCTTTCGATTCAATCATTATTCACGAATGATATTTTTTCTTTCTTCTAATTCACAATGAATAGTCCACATGTAGTCTGCGTAGAGAAATAATAGAAGACTGTGTAGCCTGAAATTGTATTTTCTGGATTATACAACTTCTGATCAGTGGTCATAGATCAGTTGTTACCATTCCCCAAAGTGATTGCTAAAATCGTAAGTTTTTCATTGAAGAAGCACTATATCACGAAAACTGGATTAATATATTCCGTTACTGATATATTGGAAGTAATGTCTTAACTATATGTAGAAATGATGCATTTGTAATCTATATTATAAAATTGAAAGTCACTCTTAATCTCTTGAACCGTCTTACCGATCTCGATCAAATTTTTGACGTAAATGCAGTTCTGACCTGGGAGTGTTTTTAGCTATTCACTTTGACGGTAGAACTTAGGGGAGGGGGATGAGGGGAGATATATAAAAATAAATAAAACGTAATAACTCTTGAACCACCCGACCGATCTCGATCTAACCTTCAACATAGATGAGATTCAGGATTGGAAAGTTTTTTTTGTATTTTATCTTTGACGGTAGAACCTAGGGGCGGGGAAGGGGAGAGATATATGCATAAAAATAAATAAAACTTAATAACTCCTGAAACACCTAACCAATCTCGATCAAATTTTCAGCATAGATGAGGTTCGGGCCTGGGATGATTTTCATTATTTTACTTTGACGGTGAAACTTAGGGGAGGGGGACAGCAGTGTGAAATATATATATATATATATATATAAATTAATAAAACTTAACTCTTGAACCACTCGACCGATCTCGATCAAATTTTCAACATAGATAAGGTTTGGGCCTGTAATGATCTTTATTGTTTTAGTTTCATGGTGCAACTTAGAGGGGGAGGGATAGATAGATAGATAGATAGATAGATAGATAGATAGATAGATAGATAGATAGATAGATAGATAGATAGATAGATAGATAGATAGATAGATAGATAGATAGATAGATAGATAAAAGTAACTCACTAAAACTATTTATTTTGTTTTTCTTCTTTTCTTAAAATAAAAGTCCCAGAAACATTTAAACGCTTCTCGTACGACAAAATCTGCAGTGTTAGTACTTCTCCAGTGATTTAGCAAAGCGTAACGAATTTGATTATAAAATCAGAAAACAAACTACTTGAAACATACTCATTCATCCATTGAAACAAGAAACAGAGGAAGTTCAACTTAGATCGCTCAACTCGGACAACATTTTAAACAGATGGCAGAAGAAAGTACAGGAGTGGAGATCCGGGGAATTATAAATGAGAAGACCGAGAGAAAGAGTATGGAATGAAAGTATGCAAGAACTTCTCTCGAGACACTGAATATGGGAAGAAGCAAAGATGTTGAAGGAAAATAGGAAAATGACACCCATAGGTAAACGAGAAATTGAGTAAATAAAGTAAGGAAAGAATCTGACGTCTTAAGCAACTGCCTTAAGAAATTCACCTAACTTATATTTCTGGATGTCCTGATGTTGGAAATACGTTAATTTAATTATTAGTTTCTTATTTGTTAAAAAAATTAATTTTTACTCTATTATCACTACTTATTTCACATAGGATTTCTTTACCGAACATGTTTTGTTTTTCTACCTTCCCATCCAAATAGCGTATACTACTTTCGCTTCATACGTTGTAAATTGATCGAAAACACGTTCCATTTTGTGGAACTGTGTTTATACAGTCCTCAGTTTTCTTCTTTATGTGCGTGAATACCTTATAGCACAGCGATCATGGCACCGTTCAGTTTGATACTACATATTTGATACTGCATAATTTATAAAAAGCTTGACCATATTACACTGAGAAAAATTCGTTATCCGCACAGCGGTATATTGTACAAATATACGGAATCCTTATGTTTACTATGGAAATCTGTACTGAGCATACGTTATTCATATACTACATACTTTTCTCGCTTAGATGTTACATCATGCCGTTGCAGGATGTATATCTAACAATCTTCCGTACATTACATACATATACGTATCTTACATACGTCATCTATATATTAAATACGTCAATCTGTATATGAGATCCTGACCACTTATATACAGTTCTTGCGTTCATACGGAAGGTACTGTATGTTTATTCAGAACACTTACAAGGAAAGTACTATAAAATATACTTTTTCGGTTATATTTTTGCTTTATGTTAAGTCCAAAAACTACAGAATTTACACATGTAACCTACGTTTTTAAGTACACTACATACGTTTTCCCCAGTGTAAGTATCAGGAAGATGCTGTTCTTCAAAGAGACTCCTGTTTCTAAGCTATCACTTCCACCACAACAATTTCTTAGTAAAAGTCAAAACTTTACGATCGACCCTCGTATTAGAGAATTACTCCTTGAATTTATAAAATTATTCGTGGGATTTGAAATATTTTACGCAAAACATCAAAGAGTAGTTCTGAATAGTGAAGAACACTCCTCACTCTAAATTCTAAAAACATTTTTATTTATTAACAGCGTTTCAGATAGAGCCAGAAGCCCATTTTGCACTGCAAATAGTACCAACACACTTCTAAGGTTCACGTTTACATCATTCAGCTTCTGGAAATGAAGAATACAATTTTAATAGAATAATTAAATTTTCTTAACAATGATAGGCTCCTCGCATGTTTGAAAATTTTTATTTTACCTTCAATGTCTCTAGTATTACCCAATGTGCTTAGAAAGACGTAATTAGAATAAATTGTTTTCATCTCTCTCTCTTTTTTTCTTTTAAGTAAATAATTTCTTATGGTCCGTGCATTCTGTCTGAGTTTACGATCTTTCTGTGCCAACCCTTGAATTAAAACGTCAGAATGATAAACATGAAAGTCACCGTTTGATGAATGTGAGAGCGTAAATTAAACGCGGCGGTAGACAGTTCCACACAGTAGAAATTTTGTTTATATTCTTATGTTAGTTGAATACTTGCAGCCTACAATTGAGTTGATTCTCACTATTTCCTTCAAAACATGTACACAGTACTTCACCACAAAGATAGAATTAGACGTACTTTTCTTTCTGGCTGCCTCCACAACAAGTAATATCTTTATATATAATATATTATCAAAGAATTCAATTTTCTCCTTGTCATTCTTTTTCCAAAATGTTTCTGCTTTTACTACTTATTCTTTTGTAAAGGTGTTTCTGTTTTTCAAACAGAAGGTATTTTATTATATAATCTTGTTAGGAAGCATTTTCACGCTCTGTGCCTCCTTTATTGTTCCTACCGTGATATTATTATTATTATTTGACATTTTAATTTGCTTTCACAATTCCAATTTTACCCCCAAAAAAAGGGTGGATCAGAATATGTGAAACCCTGATGATTCTCGTGGGATCACCGAAGATAAGTATTGTATGTCTGGCCAGTACATGGATGGGTAACTCTTAAGAAAAAATATATTGGTTCAGTGTGATGTTCAACCAGTGATGGGAGGATAATTGAGGAGCTATTTGAATACAAAGGAGAAGACTCCAATCAATAAAACTAGCAAGCTCGGTGAAAATGACGATGTGCTGACCTCCCCTTCCATACACACCTACACACATCACAACTTCAATTCAATGACTAATCTGTTTAATTTCGTCGCAGCTTCGTGCCAGGAAGCTTTAAATAGTGTGTTACTCCAACTATAATGGGGGCGCGGTGGCTCAGTGGTAGAGCGTTTAACAGTTTAAAAACTGATCATTTATAAAATGTGTTAGGCATATCTTATTTTTGGCTTTTTTCTTACCGTTACAAGAAGTATTAAGAGGGAAAGGTAGTAATATATAAAGAAAAGAAGTAGTAATATATAGTAATATAGTAATATATAAAGAAGTAATATATATATATAAAGGTAAGAAAAAAGCAAAAAATTAGATATGCCTAGCACATTTTATAAATATATAAAAGTGGATGGTAAATTGTCCATGATTCTCTCTTGAAGGCAATTTTAGAATCTTGTTTCTCCTCTATTTCATTCAGTACCATTGTAGTACATAAATCGAAGGACTCGTAGCAAAAGCAGCCCTTGTCGAAACAAGATTTTCTTTCAGAAAAACGAATAGAAAGCTGTATGTTTGTGCATGTTTTAGAAGGTATCAGAGATACGTATAAAGAAACAGATTTGCAGAGTTTCTCATAGTATGTATTAGAGAAATCTCACACTTCACTCTTCAGAGAAATTTTGTTTTGACAAGGGTTATTTTTGCAAAGAAAGCCCCTCAATTGATATTAAAAATCAATATTTTTAATTAAATTATAGACAGACGTAATCATCACGATTATATACTTGCAGGTAGACAAGATTATATATATATATATTAATCATCATCAGCTGCTAATATCTACCGTTTATGGGAAGATAACACTTGGGCCGCGCCGTGATCAGTTTCGCAAACGCCACAATAAGGTCGCTTATAACTCAGGCACTATTAGTCCTACACTAATATAAGTATACATTTTTTGAAAGAGCATAAAATAACGAAAAATTTTTGAGGAAACATTTTTCCGAATTCGATTCTTGTAAAGAATTTGTGACTAAAAAACTGATGTTACACGCAACGAATATTGAGTAAGAATGAAAATAACAAAAAAAAAAACATTATATTTAGCTTTAAAATCCACTAAAATTAAATTATAGAATACAACTGGACTAACAAAATGAAAAAAGTTTGGATGTTCTAGCTCCAATGGTTATGGAGATATAGTGAATAATAGAAACGGATAAAATTGCGGCTTTCTTCTCCAACTCCCCCTCCCGTCCCGTGAGGTTTTTTTTCTGGCATCCGACATTTTTGCGATCAGTGATGGGTTATTCAAAAAATGTCGGATGTCAAATTGTTATATGGTTTGCCCTTAAAGTCGAAAAGAAGAGCACTTTTGTCAAGTTGATACCTAGACTATAACCACAAACTCTTTTCTAGTGTTTTTTAATATTTATTTTTTCTCATTTTCGACACGAGAATCTAGACAAGACGGGAAATTTCACGAATTTTGTAAGCAACAAAGTTCACTGAAGTCTTAGCTCTCAAACTCTATTTTAGTGTTACATGATAATCAGTTACATGCCCGTTTCATTTACGAAACAATGTCCTTCAACAAATTCTGAAGAATAACCTTTGTTCAGTTCGTCTATAGTTAACCTGAAATTATAGAGACTTCTTCCGAATTCTGTTTTTCTTATACTCAGTTAAGGTATGTAAATGTAGTGGATCAATGGAAGCTCAAAATATGATAGACTTAACGAACAAATATAGTTTTCTTTTTTTTAAAAAAAAAAAAACTCCTAGGTCAATATTAAGACGCACTTATAAACACATTTCTGCTCTAACATTGGGTAAATTGCAATTCTACTTGACAAAACATAGCTAATAATAGCTGTATTTGTAAATTGAATTTTAAGGTCCTAACGATGCAGTTTAGTAATATACCGTATAATGAGTTGTGAAAAAATACAACTTTTAAGTTTTATTTAAATATCATAGGAAGTGTCAAATTTGAAAGAAAAAGTTTGAAATTCTTAAGTCCAAACTGGGGTGAAAGTAAAAGATGTTCTCCGAAATAACTCATGGTACATCTGTAAGGCAGCTTCACATATCCTTCTACCTTCCAACAACATAGGTGACCGAGAATTTATAGAAACGAGAAACACAGAAGTGCAGAAGAAATGAACATTTATATTATACCATCCATTCCAAGAAGACATGAAGTATTTATCTCTTTTATCCATGACTTGATTTCCCTTGTTAGTTTTTAGGCAACAGACTTTGAAAAGCGGAAAAGAGAAAAAAAACACATTTGAAAACCCTACATGGGCTGTGTATTTGTGACTCAAAGGTTTCTATCAATTTTCTTAAGAGTTTTCTTGAATCATTAAGGATCTTCTTTGATGACAACCTTTTACTGTAATGAGTAGCCCTTCAATTGTTTCATTACGTTTTAGATCTAAGTTTTCACAAACAACAGTTCCAAACCAGTATTCCATATTCTTTATCTACGGTTTATAAACGTTATTAATCTGTTTCCTCATAAGTAAAAAATGATTTTTATTTTTATTTATTTATTTATTTATTTATTTATTTATTTATTTAAGAGGTAATTATCAGCAACGACAAACAATTTAAATCAAGGTCAAAGAAAGTGGATACTAAAGTATTATTGGAAGTATGGAAATGAGGAGCAGGTGCACATTGAATGGCAAAGAGATTTTAACATTTCCCCCACCTTCACACCAGACAATTAATTACGTAAGAAATAACTGAAAGCAGAGTTTTGGTGGTTAACTTACCGAAATCTGATCTCCTAATACTTTTATGACAAGATAATCAAATGAAAGTGACCCCTACATTTGTGAACTGTCTAAAGCAGTCTGCACAACATGCTTCTATCGAACTATCCATTCCAGGATAGCTCTTGCGACGGATAATCCATAAGCTTAAATTAAAACCATACCGCTCATGACTGGTGCATTGTCTTTTGGTGAAAGACCCCGAACACCGATTGTAAATCTGCGAACTGATGTATGTCCATTTCGGGCCAGTGAAGAGGCATAACTGAGTGTACTGGGCTGAAGATAATTCTTGTATTAATATTATTTCTAAGTGAACTAGCCTGGGGTTTAGCGTGGAGTCCATTTTCCAGTGAATTTGCTGTGGACCAGTTTTCTTTGATGGAACTGTGGACGTGGAGAATCACTTTAGAAATGTTTTATACCGTGGTAGTGCCGTTACTCAGCATCAGAACTAACTTCGCTTACACTGAGAAAAATGATTGGGTTGAAGTTGGCCCTATTGGTGCATATTTTAACCCAACCAGGTAGCTAAAACTGCTCTGACCCAAATAGCTTCAAAGTGTTTAGTTAAATTGGGGTTGAAATAAGTTCTACCCGACGTGTAGTTAAATGTAGGAGTCCAGCTCAACGACACAATTGGTATGAAATCGCATAACCGGTTAATACGTTTAATCCAACTTGGTGTATGTACAACATGACCCAACAAAGTGTAAAATCTATTAACCCGGTTATTCGTTTGACCAAACGTGTAGCTAAAAGTTAACAAGCGTAGGGTAAGAAATGACCACATTTCCACTTTGGGGTCGCTTGGAGAAGGGAAGGAGTGCAAATAACCCAACAATGAGTTAAAAATTGACCATGCTGGAGTTAAAACATAACGAAATAATGGTTTAAAAAGTCAAGGTAAATTCACATAACACAACACATGGTAACACATGATTAATATTAAACCGTCAATTGGTTACAAAGGCGACACAACACTAAATGACTACCCCTTAAGGGTATTACTTGAGTTTTTATTCAACACGAGCTTTTTTTTAGTTTGCTAGCTGTGCTGTAGCTAGCACTCATTGCGAGGGCTTGACATAATTATGTGGAAAATGATTGTTGTTGGGCAAAGGGACATTTATGAACTTTATTTAACATCCTTAAGCATTTGTTCTAATCAGAAGATGCAGTTTGGAAATCTGAATGGACTTGCTATTTATAGGAAGATGAGTGAAGTGAAATGAGGATAAGTGCTGCAAAGACGACACAACACAAAGGAACTGGTTAATAAGACGAATGCTGGGTTATAATCTTCTCTCCAGGGGCGATTCTGCACGTGATGAGACACGTGAGGAGGCCCTGTTAGTAACAAACGGGTTTACTGTGCATGATATGAGGGTGAGATATGGCCCGGGATGTGTGACGTGCTGAGGATACTGATGATGTTGTAGTCCGGATGATCTAGAGGTACGGTGTATTTATATAGTGCGAAAAGCAGTGAGAGAGGTGTAGGATGCGGTGATGGCTTTGAGTGTAGGGAGCGTCGATATAAACGGTTTCGAAAAAGAGAGCGTGTTCGCTGTCATAGCGTTGAGTGATATATTTAAGACGAAGAGCTTCGAGATGATAAAGAAGGTGAGGAAATGTGACGCTGTCGTACAATTCACGGGTGGGACTCTTTAATTTAATGCGGTAGGCTAGACGCAGAGCATGTCGTTCCATTATTAACAGCTTTTCGTAATGTTTTGCGCTTGCTGATATCCAGATGGTGAAAACATACGTAATAACGGGACGGAAAAAGAATTGTACGTGTTGATAAGCGTAGAAGAATGGAGACCCCATGTTGTACCAGTGAAAATTTTAAGTAAATTTAATATATTTTTGGCTTTGTTTACGACGGTAGCGAGATGTGGACGACACGTAAGATGGTGATCAAATGTTATGCTCAAGTAGCTCACTGTCTTTGAGTGCTGTATGGTGGCATCATTGACGGTAAGGGCAAGACGAGCTGGGTTTTGATGAACTCGTGAGCGACGTTTTGGTGGAATAAAAACTATGGCCTGAGTTTTGGTAGCGTTTATTGTTAAGTGTCACGTCCGACACCAATCGCTAAACCGACAGATAGCTTCATTCATCACAGTGTTTATTTAAAAGATAGTTTTATCTAACGCCAGGAAGCCCATGTCATCGCTGTACTGAAAAATATGGACGTTTTGAGGTAAGGACGGTATGTCAGCTACATAAAACAGATACAGAAGTGGGGGCAAGGCAGAGCCTTGAGGTACACCGCTATGAAGAAAGATGGGATAAGATACATTATTATTGATGTAGACGTAACCGAGACGGTTTGTAAGGAAAGCGGATATACGTGATAGGGAGACGGAAAGACAGAAGCTTGAATAGAAGTCCTATGTGCCATACTTTAACAAATTCCTTTTCAAGATCGAATAACACTAAACAGGCAGGCTTGGAAGAATTGTAATGATTAGTGATCATGTTGGTGAGGCGAAGTAACTTATCATTAATACTATATCCTGGTCGGAAACCAGCTTGATGCAAAGGAAGGAAATTTTTCGCTGTTAAGTAAGTGTGAAGTTTGTTGACAAGAATACGTTCCAATATTTTGCTGAAAGTCGGAGTTAATTATATGGGCTTGTAAGATGGTACGGTATTCAGTGGTTTGTGTGGCTTAGCAAACATGAGTGTTTTGGAAGTCTTCCAGTGAGGGGGAAGATAACCTTTGCGGATAATAAACGTAAAAATAGTTGCCATTAGGTTTAGTAAGACTAAAGGCGTTTCTTTGACATGACGATAAGTGATTGAGTCCAGCCCAGGGACAGTATTGCGTTTGCGAGCCGTGACGGAGTTTATATTTTTTACAGTGATAGCCGTAGCGAGAGGATGGTCGGGTAAAGTATGAGACGTGCTGGGCTAAAGTTCTGGTGAATTAATGTTATAAAGTTATGTGTGGGATGCCTCCGAGGAATGACAGCTTCAGATGGCGTGAAGATAGATTGTAGATAGCTTGCGAAGGCATCTACTTTCTCTTTATCCATCTGAAGAGGATTTTCATTTTCTATGAGAGGACAGGTAGTGTGGATCTTGCAACCAGTAAGCATGTGGAGACGATCCCAGTATCTGGATGGGTGGGCAGTGTCAGCCAAATTATTGCAAGCTTTTATCCATTGACGGGGTTTATATGCTTTAACATAATTGTGAACTGTGCGTTGAAATTGGCGATGTAAGCGCAATGAGTCTGGATTTCCTGTACGTTTGTAATATCTGTACATTGCTCGTGAGCGTCTGATAAATGGTTAATAACGGGGTGGAAGCGTTGGGTGATAACTATAGGATGTACTAGTAGATATAAAAAGGATAGTTGTTTAATGGAGTGCTATCCAAAGAATTATAGAGATCTTCCTCCGTTTCTGGTAGAGTTGAGTCGGCAAAAGTATTACTGAAGTTATTTCGATATCCCGGCCAGTCGGCTTTATCGAAGTGCAACGTGGTACGAGTGACAGGAGTTAAGTGTGGTGCTGGACGGTGTGAAGACGTTAGTGATAATTTAACGGGAACATGATCACTACCAAGAGGATCTAGTACTGTGAGTGTACAATCCGCAGAGAGACTAGCAGAAGTAATGACAACGCCTGGATGGTATCCTGGATTGGACGGGTAGAATGAGGCAGGGTATGGAATGTGCCGGATATTTCGGTTGCAATGAAATCTTGAAATTGTTCAGTTTGGCGGGTCGTTCGACTGTGAAAATTTATGTCTGCCATGATGATGTAGATACGGAAAGTATCTGAGATATATTGGACGTTGAGTATTGGCAGAAAGTGTTTGTGGTAGGCGATTGTGGGAGAAAATCCAAGGGCGACTCCGCCATTTGCACGTCACATGGGTATACTTGTGTCATGTCTGAGCAATATGTATCGTGAAAATTTGCAGCTTTGGTTATGCTTCAGATGAGTTTGATTAAGGTGAAATGCATTCACTTGTTCTTCTACTAGTTGTTCAAACAGTGATTTATGAGATTGAAGAGATCGGATATTAAGAAACGGAAATATTAAAGCAATAGTGATCGGTATACAGCGAGGTGGAACCGCAGTGGTATGGAAATAAGCATATGGACCTAAATATGTAGCATTGAAGGTGACATGAAGAGTTGCCTGAGCTGCAAGTTGGATTTGTTGGAGTGCATGTTGTCTTTGAAATGGATGAATGTTCTGCAGAGCTATGGTGAAAAATGGAAGAAGTTGTTCTATTGTGATAGTTTTATACACTGAGGTGATAGGCGAAGATTCAGATTTAGTTTCGGGCATTCTGATAGGCCCCACAAGTTCAGGTTTAGTCTCATCCGATGGTGGCCTGGCTTTGCATTTATAATTGAACGTAGGATGTTGTTCAGGTCATGCAAACGTACATGACACTTAGACGGTTGGTGTGTACTTGGACATACCTTAGTGTAGTGAGACCCGGAACAAAAGCCACACGTTGGTTTATTTGGACATTTTGATGTTGGATGCGAGTTATGTTTTTGACACTTTTCGCATCGAAGTGGAAGAGGTTGTGGAGTGCGAGATGCCTCGACCCGGTGTCAACGTTTGGAGATAAATGTCCCTGAAGTTAGAAGTTAATCGATGATTTCTTGATGCGAGGTAAGAATACGCATCATATAAGTCAGGTCCATATTGTTCTTAATGCATATGCATTTCGTAATGACATGGCCTTCCTGTTTGAGCTCTTCTGTGACCTCTTCGTCTTGATCGACGGGTCCACAACACTTAAAACTACAGACAAGGTAGGCAATTTCTATGGTGGTAATTGTTGCTTGGCTCTTTTGTCGGTTAATCGTGTCATAGTGACTGTTTTGACAAAGACTTCATAGCTACAGCGGTTCAGAATTTTGTAGGTCAGTTTTTCATTTGTTGATTTGATGGTGATGCCATTGCGAGTAGGTATGAGCTTGGAGATTATATACGGGACATGTACTCACAAAATTGCTGGAGCAGGGTTTTGAGATTTGTAAACTTGGGATCGAACTGTTGAAGAAGGAAACTATAGATAGGTGGACGTTTTGGAGGTTCTGAAGATGGAAATTGCCAGTCGTCTCCTAGATCTATCTGAAGTTCAGATTCAGAATCACTAAGGGTGTGAACTTTCTTCGATGGCTAAGACAGAGTTGATCTTGAAACAGCCGGTGAATGTGATCGAGATCAAGATAGAAAGTGACTACAGCCTTGAACACGTTTATGGTTTTCCCTCCGTTGCCTGTTAAGAGTAGTACCGTCAGTTGGACCTGAGATGATTTGCGGTAATCCGCAATGCTGATATGGTGGTTGTGGCTGAGAAGCCATGGAGCAACTACTGTCCAAGGTGGGCGTCTTTCGTCACCAAATTCGTAGCTTTGTTGGCACTTGACTAGATCAGTCTGACCAACACTCAGAAAACAGTAACTTGAATAACCCAGGATGAGGAAAAGAAAGGAATAAGCATAAGCTTCTAAACTCGTCACCTTGTAGTCTGGTGGCGCTTCAAAGCAAAGCAAAGAAAAGAAAAGCTCTGGGGAAGCATGTGAACACGAGCGATATCGCCTTTCGAGCATATCAATATAATTATTCACTGGCTTTGAGTATTTGCATTGCTCATAGGCAGTAGAGGCCTAAGAAGTATTTCAAAGCTCGTAGCAGTAAATTTGGCATTTATGCCAAGTAACAAATAACGTTCTATATTTTCTGTAATTGGTCACAATAATAGTTTTTTTAAACTTGCGAATAGTGACAGCTGTTAAGTGCACGCAAAAAAAGAAAGGTTACTAGTAAACAAGAAAAAGGTGGACAGTAACCAAGTTAGTTTGTCAATATATAGACAACAGAGTCGTGTGTCCCAGCAGCCAAGCCAAAAAGGTTAACGAGAGAAGGTGATCGTAACCTTGCGTTACAGGTTAACATTGCTAGGTTACAGTGTAATAACTCCAGGGGTACGCTAACCGATCACGTAGTTACCACTATCAATCATAGCCTGTAACCGGTAACCTTGTTAGTATGTTGGAATAACCGACTGCTCGGTTAACGAAACAGGATGCGACAACTTTCTAACCGTGTATTTTGATTAGTATAACTTATTTAATAAATAACAGTAACAGATATTCACTCAGCCACGAGCACATCAAAAAATACAATACTAAAATAGATAATAACTAAATTTATTTTCATTTCTAGTATGTACTTTTTTTTGTCATCCCGTTTAAAGGGTAACGCCCTATTTTTTTTAATGCTAGCCATAGGCTAGCAACCTCTAAGAGGGCTACACCCTCTTTTAGGGAAGGGAAGTGAGAGGATTACTAGAGGACTGAAGGATTGGTTGTTGGGCTATGGGCTGTATTATTTATTTATTAATCTTTATTATTCTTATCATCAGTTGGAGGAAATGTCATTATGATCTTTGCGATCATAAACATACTGGAGGTTACACTGGAACATAAACAAGATACAGACATGAGCATAAAGACAACATAATATATAATGCAGAAAGAGAGTAGAAAATATAGTCAATATAATGGGTGTGAGAAATCTAATACAAAGTTAAAGAGCAGAGAAACAAATCAGAAGACATTATGAAAATGAGGGATGAGGTGAAGTGCACTTGACGCCACAACACAATAGAGAGTTGTTAGAAAGACGCATATAGTTATCTTCTGCCTAGGGGTGGCTCTAGGCTAATGGAGACGTGGTGAACCCTGTTAGAGAAATGGAATCACTGTGCATCTGATGGGAAGATATGAGGAAGATGTACATGCAAACGGTAGTCTTCGAGGATCTGTAGATCGAGATGGTCTGGAGGGACTGTGTAGCAATATAATGTGAAGAGGAGATGAAGCGGAGTATTATGGTATCGTGCAGGTGAGGAGTGAAGTGCAAGGTGGTGCATAGTTTCAAACAGTAGAGGATGGTGATGTGTGTAGCGTTGGGTAATGAATTTTAAGCGAAGAGTTTCGAGATGGTAGCTGAGGATAGGGAATGATATTAAGGAATATAAATCACGGGTTGGGCTGGGGAGAGAAATGCGGAAGGCAATGCGAAAAGCATGTCTCTCTAAAATGGCTAGTTTCGTGTAGTACGAAGGAGGGGCGAAAATCCATGCCGGAAAACCATATGTGAGAATGGGTCGGAGGAAAGCCTTGTAGGTGTTGAGAACAACGGGTGCTTTGAGGCCCCAGGTTGTGCCGGTTAGTCTCTTCAGGAGGTTTAGACGGTTATAAGCTTTAGTTTTAACATGATGAAGATGCGGTTTCCATGTTAAATGATGGTCGAAAACGATACCTAAGTATGTAACGATTCGTGTGGGAATAATGGGCGTATTATGGACATGAAGTGACAGACGAGATGGATTCCGGTGGACTCTAGTTTGTTTACGTGGTGGTATGAATACAATAGCTTGAGTTTTTGTGGCGTTAATCTTGAGTTTCCATTTAGAACACCAGTGGCTGAAACGATCGATGGCTATCTGTAACGAAAGATTGATATCCTGAATAGTTTTGCCAAGAGCAAGAAAGGCTGTATCATCTGCATACTGAAACTGGTGGACGTCAGTAGGAAGAGGTGGAAGGTCGGCAACATATAGGATGTACAATAATGGGGAAAGAGCAGAGCCTTGAGGAACACCGCACATGAGGAAAATTGGATGTGATAGCTGTTCGTTAATGGCAATGTAAGTGATGCGACAGATGAGAAAATGATAAATGATGCGAATGTATGACAGCGGTAACTGAAATTTAATGAGTTTATAAATTAACCCAATATGCCAAACCTTGTCGAAGGCTTTTTCAAGATCAAAAAGGACAAGACATGATGGTAGGATGGAATTGTAATGATTTGTTATGAGTGTTGTTAGACGAAGTAGCTGATCATTAATAGAAAAGGAGGGGCGGAAACCAGCTTGATGACTCGGCAGTAATTGGCGGTCTAGTAAATATGGGTGGAGACGTTTCACAAGAATGCGCTCGAATATTTTGCTGAAAGTAGATGTTAATTGAATAGGTCGGTAAGAAGAAACAGCAGACGGTGGTTTAGCTGGTTTGGGGAACATGAGAGTCTTGGAAACTTTCCAGTCTGTGGGGAAAAAACCTGTACGTAATATGAATGTATAAATGAGCGCCAGAATGGTGAGTAGTATAGCGGGGCTTTCCTTAATATGGCGATAGGTAATGGAGTCGAAACCTGGTGAGGTATTGCGTTTGTGCTGGACAACAGAGGTGATTTCCGATACTGTGATGGAACTGGTAAGAACATGATTGGGTAGTGGATGAGCGACATGAGGTTGGAGTGATGGACAGTTAAGGTCTACTTGATCTACTGGATGATTGTTGCCTATGTTATCTGATGCTGAGGGTGTGAATATAGTTTGGAGGTAATCAGCAAAGGCATTTGCTTTTTCGGTGTCGGAATGTAATGGCGTATCTTGTAGAAGAAGCGGATATGGGGTCTTAGTATGCTTGCCACAAAGAGAATTGAAGCGTTTCCAGTAGCGACTAGGATGAACTGTATCGGATAGGTTATTGCAAGTTTTCACCCACTGGCGTAATTTGTAAGCAGAAATATAGTTACGGACTGTGCGTTGAAGTTGGTGATGAAGTCTTAGGGCGTCGGGATTCCTGGTGCGTAGAAATTCGCGGTAGGCTTGTCGTGATCGACGAACAAAGGCTAGGTATTGGGGTGGTAGTTTTGGACGATATGGAATTAATTCTGATTGCGGAATATAGAGTGCAGATGCCTGTTGAATGGAAGTGGTTAAGTGAGTAACTAGATCTGTAAGTTCGTCCGGCGTAGTGGGAGATGTGGAATCAACTAAGGTGTTTGAGAGATAGGTACGATATTGAGTCCAGTCAGCTTTGTCATAGCGAAGTGAGATGCGTGGCGAAAATGAGGATTGAACAGTAGTCAGGCCTGAATGGTATATGAGCTTGATGGGTGCGTGATCACTGCCAATTAGGTCGAGGACATCAACAGTACAACGATTAATGATTGTGTTTGAGACTATTGCTATATCTGGAGTGGTATTACTGATGGGGCGAGTACAGCGAGGGAGATTAAGAGAAGTTCCTGTGGTATGAACTGTGATGAAGTCAGTGAAAGAGGTTTGTTCAGCTGCTGAACGGCTATGAAAGTTTACATCAGCCAGGATAATAAAGTGTTTATAAGTATTGGAAATATGTGAGAAGAAGGCATGAGGTATAGGAAGGCCAGGGCGCACGTAGATAGTAGCAAGGGTGAGGGCGATATTACGGAAATATAATGTGGTGATGATGTGTTCTGGGAGATGTAATAGAGGACAGTTATGAGACCGAAACGGGATTGTATGTCGGAAACCAATTGCAGCTCCACCATTGGCTCTGAGGGCTGGCATATGACTATCGTGACGGAGTAAAGTGAAACGAGAAAGGGAACAAGATGAAGTGGGTTTGAGAAATGTTTCATTAAGGAGGAAAGCTGTGACTTGTTCTTCGAGTAAGAGTGTTTCGAACAGCACTTTGTTTTTAACAAGGGATCGGATGTTAAGAAACAAAAATACTATATCCATACTGTGTACGATTAAACTGAGGCTTCGAGGCGAGTTGTGTGGAAGTGAACATAGTTATTAGAGTAAGTTGCGAACAAAGATACATGAAATGTAGATTTGGCAGCGGCAATAATTTGTTGAAGAACGTGTTGGCGTTGAAAAGGGTGGATGTTTTGCAAAGTAAGGGCAAGGAATTCTAGTAATTTACTAACTGTAACGGGGTCATCAACGGAATTATCGGTAGAAGTGGATGATTCGGCGGTTTTCAGCGGAACAACAAGTTCGGGATGTGACTCTTGAGCAGAAGGTTTGCCTTTGCACTTATAACTATAAGCTGGGTGCTGTTCGGTGCAAGTAGAACATTTCGGAGGCTGTGCCATGTTGGGACAAGAACGAGTTTGGTGAGAGCCAGAACAAAAGCCGCAAACTGTAGGATTTGGACAGGCAGATGTGGGATGTGAATTGTATTGTTGGCATTTTTCACACCGTAGTGGGAGAGGCACAGACGACCGGGAGGGCTCTACACGATGTTTACGTTTATAAATATATGCTCCATAAGAGAGCAGGTTGTCAATTGTGCTTTGGAAAGACGTAAGGACACGCATCATGTAGGTGGCACCAATATTGTTTCGTATGCGAACAACCTTTTGAACAGTATGCCCTTCGTACTGAAGTTCCTCTTGAACCTCCTCTTCGGTATACGAGGGATCAACGCCACGAATAACCACGGAAAGAAGTGGAGGCCGTTTTGGGGGAGGCGCTTGTTTACGTTTAGCGGAGTTAAGTGATGTAATGATAGCCTGCTTTCCAAAGATCTCAAATGAAGCTTTATTCCGAACTAGGATGGCGAAATTAGGGTCTGGAGATTTCAGTATCATGCCGTTTCGTGATTTTACGACTTGAGAAAGAGGAGCACTCGGTATATACTTTCGGAGTTGAATTGTTACGAATTTCTCATTACTATACTTGGTGTCAAAATTTTGAAGCAAAAAAGAGTGAAGTATCGGGACAGACGGTGAAGAAGATGGAAGATGAGATGAGTTGTTGATGTTGGTTGGCTGGGCTTCCATGTCTGAAGTATCTGAAGCATTTTCTCGATGTTGTCTCTTTGCCGGTTGGTGAGTCTGCTTAACAGAGTCAGCATAGAGTTGTTGAGCGTGTGGAGATCTGGACCTCGTGGACACATTTGAAGTTGTAGAGGCAGTAGAACTGCCTGACTGCGTACGCTGTCTGTTGCTCAAATCCCTCTTCTTGGCCACTTTCGCAGCCGAAGCAGAGGGAACGGCAAACACAGAAGGAAGGCCTTGATGTCGTCCTTCTAACGAGGATCCAGTAGCAATAGGAGGATCAGACATAATGGAGAGCCGTGAGCCTAAAAAATGATGCAGTAATGCGCGATGAATGAGATGAGCAAGGTGGGACAACCCGTTCGGATAGTTGTCCAGGTGGGGTAACTCCCCTGGCTCGATCTGTAGATCCGGCTGTCCTTGGCTAGATAAGTCTGACAGACGGTTCGTGAGAAAGAGACAGAAGGTGAGACCCAGGATAAGGAAGGTTTTTCCAAAATTCGTCACCATACAAGAAGCGACGCTTCAGAGCACAGCTCTGGAAAAGTCGTAACGCCCTAATTTTTTTTTTCACAAGGGGATGGGCGGGCCGCAGACGGTTATGCCGTCTCTATGGCCAGTAATAACGCCCTACCCTTATAAGCCACCAATATCACAAGTATTTCACAACTAACAGTGAGAATTTGTTTGGGTGATACTCTTCCCTATAAGCAAAGACATAAAAGGATTTTGATATTTGTACCGTAAAGCAACGTAAAACGCATTATGTTTCCTGAACACATTACAAAATTATTGTTATTACGAGTGTGTGAATTATTTGACGACAATTACACAACTAGTAGTGCTACCATCTAGTGTGGATATTTGTACTAGAAACATGTCACATAACATTTTATTCATTTAAATCTCAGAATATGCATAAACCTCCGTAAATAAACTTTCCTTCACATTTCTCTATTAATTTATGTAGAATCCATATTTTAATAACTGTTTTCCTATTCCTTCGGATGTATTCATAATTCTTAAAACTTTTCGTTCTTAAAATTGCAAATGGCGACCTTGCTGTTTGTACTTCTAGTAATGCAGTGTTACCAGTAAACAAGTTTCGGAGGGTTAAATTTGCCTTGTGTGAAAATCGGTTGATAACAACACAGTGTTTTAAATTAAATTAACCTTTTTGAATTGGTTACCTTCTTCTAACCTATTTTATAGGTTAATAGCAACCAAACACTGGATTGTTTCTACACATTTTCTAGTAACCTTTCTTGATTGATTACCGGCGACCTCGTAAAATTAACCTTTTTTGTCTCAGAAGGGTTGTTACAAATTATTAACTGGTTCTAGCAGCTAAATTGTCCATTAACCCCCACTAGGTTACCACTTATTTTTCTCAGTGTGAGTAACAGTAGTGTCAGACGTTGCTCTCATTTCCTAGGACATAAGAATAACATAAGGAAAAAAGATGACAGCACAGCTGTTCATGGAATGTTTTTCAATGCATTTTCTTTTTTCTTTTCGGTGCTATTTTCTTCGTCTGTACCCTTCCGCTTGGGCCGGAGCTAACCTTGCTATAGTAATCGTGCTCTGTCAAGATATAGCTCTGTACAATTTCGACTGTATAATTAAATAGACAGTAAATAACAAACACTTGTAATTTTTGTAGTACTAAATGTCGACGTAAATCAGCCTCATTTAGACTATATGTTTCACGCATCATGACACTTTCCATCAACCGGATATGACCCAAGTGTTGGTTTAAAATATTCTACAGTGACATATAGTCATTTTGTTGACTCAATGGTTAATGTAATTGGGTTGCAAGTTATAACATATCGTTGCCAAACAACCCAATTTGGTTTAAAACCTTTTTAACCACACCTCGTGGTAACGTTTCAACCCAATCATTTTTGTCAGTGTAGCTGTTCTTTCAGCAACATGTAGCACTTTCTGATTATACTTTGGTAATAAGGAGCTGCCTTAACCAAAACATTTCAGAGTGTTTGCAGGGAAGAAGGGTAGCATCGAATGGTTACCTCATTCACCTGACCTGACACCCATAGACTTCTTTTTTGGGGGTGTAATAAAGAACAAGTTTTAAGAAAGAAATTTCTATTTAGCGGAGTACATGTGAGAAGCATTTGGGACGTTTCGATGATCAGAGGATTCTGGTCCAATTTTGCTCATTTCGGGCATATTTCATATTTAATATCTCTACCTGAACTTCTTTCAGTGTTTGAAAGAATCATGTTCAGATCTCGTAATTACAAGATTCATGTGATAACTCTTGTAATTCAAAAGAGACAATAACCAAGTAGGGGGTTACTTTTGGCTCGCTCTGTATTTTCTTATTTCGTTTTGACTTAAAAAAAAAAACTTCTGATACGTTTTCATTTCCTAATGATGAATTCTGAATTATAACCACGATGTACTTGCATTATTTTTCCACAATTATTTAACCTTTAGTTTCATATCGTCCATCAAACTGGACAGTGGTGTGATTAAAGCTTGATAGGGTGATGAATGATCACTAATCTAGATATTTTCACTTTTATCCATTCCTGAGGTGAAGTATTGTCATGTTCTGGTTAATACATCACTCTTAATTTAAAATAGATTGCGACATTTGGAACGTAGATGTTTACGTTACATTTGAAGCTCCAGAAACAATTCTTAATGTAAGTTTAATAATTAAAACCGCTTCTAATGAGAACGGGTTTAGTGCTATGCTAATTAAAATATAATAATACTTAAAAACTTAATAGTACTATTAAATAAAAAAACTGTTAGATGCATTGTTATAAATTAACAATTAATTTAATTAATTTAATTTTTTTAATAATTTCTTAATTCAATCGATTAAAAATTTGTGCAAATATTGTTTAACTTATAACTGTTAAACAGCGAATGAACTATTACCAAAAATGCTCATTATTTTTCTCCATAGTAAATGTTTCGTGGCAATACTGTCAGAGGTAAATTAAAAGTAATTTGCACAATCGTTTTATTGTAGCTTACACCACTGTAGGCCAACCTCTATTACGAAGATAGCTGTAAGAAGCTTGTGAACCCTTAACTGAGTGTCCTGTCACTTACAATATGTCGCAAAATGATACCCTGAAATCATGTTGTCTCAATTCACATACTATTAGACACATTGTATAGCTAAATTGTTATTCAGTTCAAAGGAAACTCACTGAGATTTGTCCTCCTGTACAGTTTAGATTTCTTGTTCTCAGTGCATGCAATGAAGCAGAAGGTGACAATGTACAATATCTGGTTTGAATAGGAAAAATGCAAATAATCATTGACGCCTTTATGGAAAGTCGTAAAAGAAGGTACAGACTTATGGAATTTATTTGCCTTGAAGAAACATTTTGCTAATAAAAGACTAATTATACACCTAGTTCTATCTCTCTTTCACAACTGCATTATAATTACGCAATCATATTGATTCTCTCTATCTATGATTTCCCAGAATTATTCTCTACTTCTCTAGTTTCTTGGACAGTGATCAGTACGCACGTCTTTATCATTCACTACTAGATTCTTAAGCTTTAACGTCATAATCCTGTCAACAACAAAAATGTAACTTTCACTAGCTCGTTTTTCAGGTATCTAACCTGGCTCACCACTCGACCATTACGATCATACTTCTTACTGCCTAAGTAAAAACATCCTTTATCTTTCACTTCTAAATTTCCCCGTTGCCGAACTTCACAAACTTCTGCAAACTCTCTTAATATGTTCTTCCAGATTTCCTACGCTCCATGTTCCTATCCTTATTCTTTTGCTCTTGTTTGCTTTCTTTCCTGTATTTTTCTCACATTGATACCCCCTCGAACAATACTCTTTTCGAAAACATATTCCTAGCAGATATTCGAACGAGGGAATATTTTATCTACCGCGAAACAACATTTTATATATGAGGCATTTCGGAAAATAAAGGCAAACTCACCAGAGGTTTGTTTTGGGAAAATGCATTTTAAACTGTCTTCATAACGACGAACTCCACCAATCGTTCCTCTATCAAGTATTTATTTTATATTATTATTATTGAAAATTTTGTTACTTTTATTAGAACTTTTGGTAAATAAAAATTCACCTCATGTTGAGTTCTCCCTTATACCCGGAAGGCATCATATTTTCTCTTTCTATTGTCAGCAAACTGGGAACTATAGTGCGATAGTTTCCCACTGGTTTCTATACACCACGTCATCCTACCCGTCAGTGTTGAAAAAAAGCACGATTTTTAAAAACTAAAACAAAAAGAAAGTTTTTTTTTTGTTTAAAACGTGTATTTTCCGTTTAAAACGTTTTTAATTTTTAAAACAAATTACTCTGTTTTAATTTTTAAAAACTCGTTTAAAATGTTTATTTTGATTAAAACAATAATCTAAATAGATACAGATAGATAGATAGATAGATAGATAGATAGATAGATAGATAGATAGATAGATAGATAGATAGAAATAGATATAGATATAGATATAGATATAGATATAGATATAGATATAGATATAGATATATATATAGATATAGATATAGATATAGATACATAAACATTTGTACACGCTCACAGATATTGCTTGCCATCTAACCGCTAGACCAAACTTCGGGAGCTTCCCTAATTTCGATCCGTCCACATGTTCAATTCCGGAAAAAAAATCGGGAGTTTTCCGATCTCCGTTCACAGGATGTGTAGTTTAGTTTGTTATTGTCTATTAGTTATCTTCATTCTTAACCTTTAAACGCCCATTGACGCAACTGCTGCATCGGGACTTTAAACCTCAATAGCTCAGCCCCTAATTAAGCTAGAAAAGTGATTCTAGTACCAATTTATTTCTGGAAGATGCATCTTTCCAACATTTTATGCATATGGGAGTACCACGGCAGGGCTGGGAAGAGGGTAAAGGTCTTTTTTTTGTTTTGATTTGTTTTTCAACAGTTTTCTGAGGGTCTATTTTCCCCTTATGGGGGAATACAGAGAGACCAAAGTTGGCCAATTTTTGGAGTTTCAGTTTTTGACGTAAATTACATTTAGTTTTAAGCTAGAAAGATGATTTGGAACCAATGTTTTCCTGAGGGATGAAGCTTTCCGCCAGTATGCATTTTATGTATATGGAGGTACCACGGCCGAGGGGGAGAGTGAAATTTCCTTTTTATTTTTTCATCAGGTTTTCGAGGCCATTCCTTCCCCCTCCCATTTGTGGTATACCCGTAAAAATTGATATGTGAAGCAACGAAGTAGTCCTCTACATGATAATAACCTGTGTACTTATACGGGAGGAGGGGGCAAATTTGGCTAATTTATAGGACTATTTATTTTCAGAACGGTTCCTTATAAGACATCTTTCACTGAATTGGTCTATAAGCGTAATTCTTGTTCCTGTTGATGTGTGCAGCAAAAATGATTTGCATATGAACGTGGTACTATGGTGGCGGAAGGGAGAGAATGTCACATTCAATGATTTTTTCTGCACATAATTTTTTTTAGAATATTTGCTACCTAAAACAAATTTATTACGCTTAGTATTGCAGCAACGGTAGCCATTTTTTAGGTATTATACTCACAAGTGTCTGACCTACACATTAGCATCACTTTGTCAGCGTAGGATGACTACAAGAGTTGCCAGGGCCCAGCAAAATCAAAATTTTCATATTTTTTTTTTATTTTTATGTTTCATGTTCTTCTTCTACGAATATGGCGGGAATTGCACGAATATTATCTAGTTGGAACCTGTGATCTATAAGCTTTACAACGGTGTACGAATCATGACTCTGTGATAATAAAGACGTCACTAGAGCCCCCAACGTGAGAGTCTATGATTTTGTAACAATTCCTGGTGGGCGTCTAAAGATTAATTGTGCTTTTATCCCGTAGGCACTATGTTAATCATTTTAGTTATCCATGTTGCAGAAAGAGATGTATCATGAAAACTGTTTACTTAAAATATGTCATTTGAGTTGTATTGTATTTGTCAAAGTATTTCTTATGTAGCTGATGATGTGAGAAATGTTCATTGTTATGGAAATCATAGCGACGAAAAACTGCTCAAGTTTTGAATTTGTGAATTTGAATTTTAGAATAGTGTATAGTGTGTTTAATCTTCGTTATTCTTGAAATTTAAGAAATGTTCAAATACTTCATTTGAATTTCTGTTGGTTTTGTTATATGCAGATTGTTGTACAGAATTTCGTTCAGTAATTGCTATTATAATAAGAATATAACTCTGCTTGTAATTTACTCATGTACAAATCCTGCGGAGGATGGGGTGTGTTTGTTAGAAAATTAAATTAGCTTCTTCAATCTGATATTTTAGTCGTTTTAAAGGTGTTCAGCCACCATCGAAAAAAGCACGTTTAAAACAATGTGTTTAAAACGTTTAAAACCGAATAAAACAACAACCCTCCTTTTAAACATGTTTTAAACACTTGTTTTATACATTTTGTTTTAAACATATCAATTCTGCTACCCCGTTAAAGCAACTCTAACCATGCCTGAGACAAATACTAGTGTTGCCAAACCAACTCCTATGATTTCCTTCGACTTCGATTCAACGTTCGAAGTGGAAAAAAAGCAGAGGTTTATTACGATTTTGACTCGACATACCGGCTATCTAAATGTTGGAATGCAGTGAGGGTATGTTGCCTAAAAGATTGCATTTCTATTCACATAATGAATGAAAACATTAAAGAACTTCTCTGTAGTAACGTTGGAAGGGATATTAAGAGACGTTGATCCAACGCCAAACTCTTTCTGAAAAAAAAAAAAAAATCCACATATGTTGTATTACAGAGAATTAAACATGAAAGTACTCAAAAACCGAATGAGGATATTAACTATTTCCTGCGGGAAAACTCCCGATCCCCACTCGACTGTAGGGTATTCCAAAACCCCGGATGGTCCTCCCCCACAACAGACAATCCCGTCCATGCTCAAAGCACGGCATTCATACGCATTAAGACAAGATTACAACACGCATACATAAGAAAGAAACAATTCAATATGGTATTACATCAAAATAAAAACTAGGTGATTTTCTTTGAATACATTTCATTTTAAAACGAAATGGTAGGAAAAAGATAACAAAAATGTCGGTATTGTCAACTTAGAAATTGTTTGTACATAAGGAATAAATTTTCTTAAAAAATGATTTATTAAATGTTATTAGCATGTACTTTCCAGTGACGGTATGTCTTTGATCACTGAAAAGCCAGAGGCGGTATGGCATACCACCGCATATCGTCTCACTTCGACCACTGCTTCGACTACTAGAAGATCTCCTGCTATCTCTTAAGACCCATTTCGTCAGGCTACGCCATTAAAATCAATTTGGCAGAGGTGGCCTTTCTGGTAGTGACCTACCGCCGACATAGCTCTAAATTTCATTTTATCATGTAATCCTCTCCATACGACACATAAGTGTATTCGTATAAATTTGTATATATCGATTAGATCTAGATGTATAAATATACAGAGTGAGCTCTGTTATTTTTATTACCAAAATAATCAGAATGAATTTATCTTAAATTACTCGTAGCAAAAAAAAAAAAAAAAAAAATCTTCCTTTAAAAACAAATCATGGAAGTTGGTGTACTACCTTTCAAGCTTCTCCAAGGGGACACGTTGCTTGAGATTGATTTCAGTCAGAAGCAAGGATTTAATACTCCCTAATTTCAAAAAAAATAAACTTTCCGAAAAAGAGAAAAAATCCGATTTCCGTGTTATATCACGTATGGTTCTTTTGTGGCCAGAGGCGCATCTAGAAGGTGAACACCGGTAGGGCGGGACAGCCAGAATCCAGACTATAGTATTTATATCATGAGATTACTATAAATTTCCAAAATATATAAATAATACCTTAATAATTTTTGTCACTAAAAAACTGGGGGCCTAGACCCCACGACCCCGGGCTTGATCCGCCATTGTTTGTGTCAGAAGAATTATTCCTATTGGTTCAAATTGATATCACTCAATGATAAGTTGATAACTTCTAACCACATATTCACCAGATATAGTAAAGTAGATAACACTCTTGAAGTTAAAAGCACAGTGAAAATAGGGACAAGAGGATTACTTTCACTATGTACTTCGTACAAACGGTTATGTCACAACTTTTTCTCACAATTTTGGTACTTGGATTTGAGTTTCTTGTGCTCTGAACCTTCTCCCCCCCCCCATATAACGAGTCTGAATTTGTTTTTGAACAATTACGAAGACATTGATAAGCTAGTAAGACTAGAACTACTTAGCACGAAGTAATAGGTAAAATAAAAGCTCTTTTCTAAAAATGTAAAATTCCTCCCGTTTTCTTTCTTTTCAAGAAGAGGGGTGACTACGTGTGTATATTCATTATTCTACATATAAGAAGACGTACATTATATATACATATATACATATATATATATATATATATATATATATATATATATATATATATATATATACACTGCAGGTTAGATACTCCTCCTCTAAATAAATTTTCCCACTAATATATTGTTTATGTTACGTATGTGTTGTTTTACAATTTACAAATACTTTTAAATACACTAACTTATGACGAAAATTGCTATTTTCACAATTCTGCATTTAAGGCAGATTTCAGTTTTCTTTCTTTTGCAATATAAAGTTGCCTAATAAGCTTGTCTAAGATTTTTTTTCCCTCTTGGTTGTCTAGTAACTTCGAATTCAGTTTATTCTTCAATTCAATTCAATATGATATAAATTATATATTATTAGATTAAAAAACGTCTAATCATTTTTAACGAATTGGGAAATTAAGTAGAGGAAACAACACAAGCATAACTCTGTCTACATCAAATGCTTGATTAGTGGCTCAAATTACAACAAAACAAACTAATATTACCACCAAGTTAATCATAAAAGCAACAATCAGTGTTCTAAATCAACATGTCCATATGAATTGCCCTTTCACATTGGCCACAATTATTGTTTGCGTTATTCATAGGCAATAGCTTTTTTTTATTAACCTTAGTCGTCAGTAGACTATTGAGGAACTTTGTTGAAACGCTGTCCTTGTAAATAATAATAATAAAAACGGCAAATCATGAATAAAAAATATACAGGCAATATGTGACATGGAAATTTTAAAAAAAAATTCTCTATAGCATAATTGAATAGGAAAATTCTATTCAGAGCTCTTATCCTGTGGCAAAAATACTTTTGTTACTAGGTTGTCATTTTACTTTTAAAAACAATGAAATATAATCTTTTTTTTTTAATTATTCAAAAGTGTCCTCTCTCTCTCTCTCTCTCTCGTGACAAGTATGATGTAATTCATTCTGATTAGTGGGTTTTATTCAGTACCTTTTTTTGTATTTTTAAAATGGTGGGTTTATTTCTGCATGAACTGATATCTAGAATTCGTTATCTCATTTTATTTGTAATAATACTTAATTATTGTTTTTTACATAGATGAAATAGTGAAATCAGAACTTACAAAGTAATTGTCAATTTTGTGTATGTAAATTGCACGTTTGACAATATCCATCAATTGACTGCAACCAGAATAACATAGCAACAGAGGGAATATCATATTTTATATTATTTCTCAACCACTATCTAGTTATACTGTATATGCTGTATCTTTTCTTTTAAGGGCGTTTCCATACAAATATAGCCTATTTTTTTAAAAAGGAACAAAAAAAGTTTGTCTAACTGCGTTGCATACATATGTCGTTATGACGTGACATGAAATATTAATATTGTTAAGCTAGAAACACAAATCACTGAATACAGTAAAATTTATTTTAAAATAATAACTTGTATAACAGTTTCGTCAACTAACTGAACCTATTGGCTTCATCAGACACTAAAAGCCACACAAATTATTGTTTTAATATAAACGTTGCTTTATTCAGTGATTTGTATATCTATTTTAAGTTATTTAGGACAACAAAGCTAATATTTTAATATAAACGTTGCTTTGTTCAGTGATGTGTATTTCTAGTTTAAGTTATTTAAGACAACAAAGCTAATATTTTAATATAAACGTTGCTTTGTTCAGTGATTTGTATTTTTAGTTTAAGTTAAGACAGCAAAGCTAATATTAACGAGTTTGTTACTAATATCTAAATCAAGGTCGTGAAATCAAAATTAAATCCGTAAACCACCCCCACCCCCTCCCTCAAAAAAATCATTACGGTAAACGAAAGCTTTTTGGTAAATGTATATGCGTAGTAAGTGGATAAAGCATGTCTGTTTAAGCATATTTCCAAATTTGAAAATTCTATAGTCTATTTATCGTGGAAAATATGATAAAACTCTTGTTTCTGGCATGTAAAGGCTTAAAAGAAAGCTTAAGATCTTAAACATTCTGTCAGTTTGTGTGAACTAGGGCTGGTTAAAAGATAAAAAGCTCCTTCCGTGATTCCCACTACAATACAGATTTAGTCCGAAAGAAAAACGAAAACACTAATCCACTACGTAAACTTGATTTTAAAATTTTATTTGGAAGTTTTCTAATAGCTATTTGTAGAAATAAGAGAAAGAAAGGAATCTAATATTCAGCAAAATAACCACAATTTTGTAGATTCACGTCGCACTTAGACCTAATAACAGACGTCTATTGCTGCATGGCATTGAGAAAATTTTTCTTTGAAGAAAGTAAATAAAAGGATGTATCTATATAGTGTATGCTTTTCCAGACAGATTTGTAGAAGCAATTTCTAGGAATAAACCAAAAGTTTCTGTTATAATTGCCAAAGCTCAGCATTGTTACCATTATGACCATTTTACGGTTGTTAATGATATAAAATATAGTTATTTTGTGAGAAATATCTGATTCCGAGTTTAACCCTCCTGTAAATTATCCTTATATTTAGGTGTAGAAGGGAAATTCGAAACATATTATGTAAGAATCTCATTAAAACTGAAAGTTTTAACATTCCGTCTCGATAACGTTCAAATGTAGTCTTGGGGCCTGTTACCTTATGCCCAGCATAACGTAACATGGCCCGATGTTTTTGAGCACCTTGTATGTTGGTAGGAAAATTTTAAAAAATTTATTTAGAGTGTAAGAGAAACTTTTATTTTATAGTGGAAGAACAGTAGGTCGAGAATTTTGCGTAATTTTAGTAAAACAGAGCGTTTCAATAGATAGTATATGAGGATTACATGATTATTAGTTATATTTTATATATTTTACGCATTTATCCATGAATATATTATTATTTTAGACAAATAAGTGTATATTTCAGCTTTTTCGATGGTTTTCAGTTCATTTCTATTCATATTTCGGCCTAGGGAATCTTCACAAGAAAGCTAGAAATTTTATTTCGTAAAATCTTCTTCAAAATTCCAAATTAATAAAGTCAGCCATAATTTCTTCTTGGTGCATCTCTTTGTTTCGAAGTAAAATTATCTGATTGGATAATCCACAATCACAGCTGCGGCTGAGATTTTGGTTTTCTTTGATCTTCACATAGAAGCCTATCATCCGATCTTTACGTCATGATTATCTTCCAATTAGGGATCATCTTCTTGTAACTCTTTGTCTTACGGCGTCAGCCATTTCAAGAGTCAGACGTGCAGTGTTTAGCGTCTGCAGAAAAGTGGAATAATTTGTGATCACGTTAAATTGTGTTAAATTCTTCGTTTTGGCGAATATTGAAAATTGTCATCAGAGATAAACGTACGGTGTTTGGTGTTTCAACAGATTATTAATCCAGAAATAGTCCAATTGTGAAGTGATTTCGTATAACATAATGGATACTAGCCTGTAGATGTCTAGTGTTATGGAATGAGCTCCTTAGCAAATTTTGCGTTCTCGATCAGCCAGAGAACCTAAGAGAAGCCAGAGGAGACGGTGAAGGAGAGAGAACGTTGAGTAGTGGTGCAGACATCGAGGAAGAAGAAGTCAAGCCACGCTCGATGCTTTTTTCTGGATAGGTGCTGTAGGAGTTAGTATCCTAAAACTGTTTTGAGACCACGTTTTACGAGTTTCCCAGGAATCTCGGGTGGAAAAGTCGTCAGGAACCTTTTTTTTTTGTTATTAATATATCCGTTCAGTCGCTGTGTAAGAAGAGGATTCAAGTAAGTAAGGAATAGTGAAAGTGAAACTCAATCCAGGTATTTGGCGTGAAAATTTCCTTGTTCTGACAAACATGTGTGAATATATTTTCTGGTGTACGTGTAATATTCGTAATATGAAGCATTAAGTTCGTAAAGTTTCCCTCAACGCCGCACACATGTAGATTCAGGCAATGTGACATCGTGTTTTCATTCGATGGGGGGGAAAAGAAAGCTAGAATCTCAGCACAGAGCGATTGTTGTAATCTCAAGAAAATGTGTGTACCACACACACATTTTCCCCAGTGATGAAAAGATGTTTTAGATTCCCCAAAATCTAGAAAATTATTCATTTTCGGTAACTCTGCTCAAAATTCAACCTTTATTTATTTTGGCATGTTTTCTTTGGTTTTTGAAATAGAATGATTATGAATGTTGAAGATGTAAACAAGTGTCAGATTCACGGCTACTGTCAAGTGCAAGGGTACATGCATTTTGCGTACCGGTAACTGAAAACTTTCATCAATAGGCTAAACCTACGTAATATTTTTAAAATTCTGATACCCATCAAGTTAGAAATTGAAATTTTTGTTAATTACTAGTAAATATCTTTTCCTTTTTTTTTAAGAAATTCAATATATTCAGAGCGACACTGATGCAAAACTAACCACTGCGTCTTCGGCAGGAATGTGGTAGCAAAACAAAACAAAATATAAAGGCAAAATAAGTATGGTGCTTTATGAAATATATGTGTGATTTTTTTTTTAATATATATATGCTTGTTTAGGTTAAGTTATTATAGTTAGATTAGGGCTTTAGGTTTAAGTGTGATGTCAATATGTACATGAATGTTTTGCCTGTGCTAGATTGTCATGTGGGTCCGAGCTGAAGAGAGGTCGCGAAGAGCGTAAATCCTCTACGCCGGCCACAATCTCGACGCACAGAGGAGTGTAAGCACCAAAGAATATATACAGGAGTGAAATAAGCTAACCACAACATGTAAGCAGTGAAGTTATTATTTTCAGTAGTGTTTCGTATTTTCTATTGTGTCCTTTTGTTTGTTTTGCGTGTCGATACAATGTCAATGCTCTAGAAGGCCAGAATATTAAATGAATATTAAAGAATATGAATATTTCGAGAATATGAGCAAAAGTAAAGAATGTTTCGGCTCTGAAAGGTATAGAAATCGATCATTTTAATTTTTATTTAGATGGGTATGTCAGTTCAATGTAAAGATTTTCCTGTTATTGAATATTTTGTCCAATAATACATTCATGAATATTTTGAAGAATAAAACTTACTAGCCGTGAACGCATCTTTCTTTTCGAATACTAAATCTAATTAGCTTGTAATTTTAAGAAGTCATAGAAATATGTAGTCGATGTTTTTGGTATGCATGCGAAGCATGATCAAAACAGAGAGCAGTATGTACAGAATAAGTTTACTGGGGAAATGAAATAGCTGTGAAATACAGGGAAGAGACTTTCCTTAGTGTGACCGAGTTGAAAACAACCGAATCTGTAGAAAATTTCTCATCTTATCAGTTTCGATCAAAATCTCAGTTTAGACTTTTTTTTTTTAATTTACAAAATTCTGTTTCAAGATTTTTTTTTTTTAAATTCAGATAGGGCTTTCACAGACAACATCAAGATCTTCTTTGTGCTCAGCGCCAGCTCCACTCGGAGGTCGGTGTCCTGTGTCTGTAGTCGTGGTTCACAACCTATTTCCGGATGGGATGTGGATGATGAACTGCAGGCCTGGATATCGGACTGTGAGTCGAGATGGAAGAGAGTTTGGAAGCTTTATATTTCGGGCCAAATTTGAGTTCTATTTTCCGTAGATGATTGGCTTGGTGAGTGTATCAGTGGCTGTTGATGACGAGCCCATACGGGCCCGGTAGGTTCGGTGTCACTAGTCAGTGATGCATTCAACATAGCATGTAATCTCAAGGAAAGGGAACATCATACAAAAACACAATTCAATTACATTTATTATTCAAAAATTTATATTTTTTTTTATTAAAGTAAAAATGGCGACCCTTATCCAGGATTTCTGTTGTTTCAATCCTACGCGAGCGCTAAGGAAAACAAACAATCACAGCGAAGTATTTGTAATGGGGATCATTACGACAATCGCTACATTGAATGAAACATGGTCACTTCTGAATCTGTATGTGCGTGATGTTGTGGGAAACAAACTTCATGAAAGTCGAAATGTCTGTGGGTAGCAGATCAAGTAACGAATCTCGTCATCCGAGTGAATATATATGCTGTTCTGACGAAATTGCAGGGTTTAGTGTTTATTGTGACAGCTGTTTTAGATGGGTACATGCCCAATGTTATGGTTTGTCAGAGGAACAAGTGCAGGAGTTAGACAAAGGTAGTGAGCCGTGGTTATGTAAGCCTTGCCTGGCGAAGCAGGTGACAGTGTTGCCACTGCCGAAATCTCCGGAAACTGAGAGTGATGAAGGCGAACGTGTAACGCGGGGTAGCCCGAATGATTCTGATAAGGAGGAAGGAAGTCGAGGAAACGTAGCTTCCGGTCCAAATGTGCAATTAACGGACTTTGCGGCCATGATGGAACGCTTCAGTCAAACCTTAACTGTAACCCTAAACGAAAAATTTGAAAAGGTGGACAATAAATTTCAGGATATTAGCAGTAAATTTCAGGATGTTAATATTAATTTTCAGGCGATGAGCAATCAAGTTGACAGTAAATTTCAGGACATACATAATAACTTTCAGGCAATGAATGAAAAATTCGATAATGTTAAATTTGAATTGTTACAAACGATTAATGAAAAAGTAGCCCATGTGAACGAAGACGTAGAGGCTGTTAGGTCAGAAGTTCGCGATTTATATACCTCTGTTGGGAACTATCAGAATAAAATAGACGCGCGGGTAGATGCCGTTGAGGAAGGTCTCCGGTTATCGGTTGAAGCGCAGAATCGACGATGTGACGACTTGACTAAGGAGTTCTCACATCTCGAACTCAGTACCCAAAGGTCGTGTCAGGCACTTGAAGCCAGGATTCAGACGTTGGAGGAAAAACGAAACCAAAGAAAAGATAAACGGTGTAGTCGTAAACGAGCGCGAGACTTTGTTGTCGGTGATGGAATCGAGTCTGACGGGACCGAGTCAGACATCCAAGTGGATGTACCGGTCTCTTCAGTTGGGGAGACTCGTACTATTCCCACGGTGACTGTCTCTGTCTGTCAGCCGACCGACATTCACGGCACAAATGTCCTTCCCTTTGAATTATCTACACGTACGTTGAACTTAAACAAGTCACATACGTCCTGTGTTGAGACAATAGGTTGTCAGGCGTTGTCCAGGAGGTCGAATCCATTGCTAGTTTCACCTCAGGTGTCAGGATTTTCCAATCCTAGTTGTCGGTTGAACCATGTGGTGTCCTCTAGTAATGTAGCAGACATGACTCCTTCGTGTGCTGGAGTTCAGGAGGGAATATGTGGTCACGCGGTGGTATCAATGCCAGACAACTTAATTTCTGGACAAAATTACCAACACTATTCCATTTTCGGTCAAAATCACTTGGGTGCAAAGAGCCCCGTCGTTGGCCACAATTCTCCCGTGAACCCCAGTAGAAGCGAGGAAGGCATTGGCAAGCGAACTCTAAATTTAAGACTTTCTGAACTAAATCACTTACCTACGTTTTCTGGTGAATACGGTTTGGCTAGAACATTTCTAGAAAATTTGGAACAAACTTTTAAGGTAATTTCGGCATCAGAACACGAACGTCTAACCTTGGTACCTTGTTGCTTAACAGCTGGGGCCAAGACATGGTTCCAGACTGTATGTCAAGACATTAATAGTTATGCGGATTTTGTGCGGCTGTTCCGAGAACACTATTTTTCGGCGAGAATGGAAAGGTTGCAAAAGAAGTTCATTCAGGGAATGAAATACGATCGAGCGAAGTACAGCCGATTAACGGACTTTGCGTGGAAAATTGTAGCAGAATATTATGCTGTGGCACAACACCCGGATGAAACCGAACTGATTGAGATAGTCTTGGATTGCTTACCAGCTGGTGATGCCAAGTTGTTGAGGGCTGTTGAGCCAAAGAACATTCAACACCTTATGGTGAAAATAGCTGAGATAGAGGGACATCCAGAGCCTAGTGAACCGGTCACGGATAAAAAGTTTAGACGCTTTCAGGTGCGTCAGGCGAAAGTCGTCAAAAAGACAGAAAGGTCAGGGAAACAAACCACCAAAGATACTTCGTCTCAGACGGAGGAAGACGAAAGCAAGAGGAAGGAAGGAAGTTCCAATGGCAAAGGAGATGACCGATTTTCCGGAAACCGGGGTCGAAGAAGGAATTTTCAGTCTCGAAGACCATGGCCCAATCAAGGAAGACCGAATTGGGTAAGAGATGGTAATGGAAATCGGAATGCTCCGTATGGGTACAACCAACGCTACTATCCAGCAGCGATGAGTTATGGGTATCCGCGGGGTACATCTCAGACATGCGCGCCAAACGCGATGAACTCAGCAGGAGCGCAAGCCTATCCGGGATACGCGCCGAATTTACTTCCTGGAGGGGGAGTGGCGGCTCCCACGTCCACTTCTTCCCCAGGAGTGAACATGGCGATGTCCACTGGATGGCCTCCGCAATATACGACATTCGTACCTACGATGGCTCAGCCACCGGAAACGAACGGGAATAGTTTGGGAAATGCATATCGCAGCCCTCATTAGGGGAGAGTGTGGACTGCGATGTGGATTCCTCAACTCCCCAGAAAGAACAAGATCGGTTAGCGAGTAGTCAAAATTCCAATTTGGTAACAACCTCGTTCGATTTTGATACCAACCTTCCAAATTCAAAATTCAATGTTTTGGCAGCTTCCGAAATTCGGGGATTGTAGAAAACTACATGCCATCTGGAAGGATTCTCAATTGTAGTGAGAATCAGTCCAAATGGAGTAATTTTCTAAAAGCAGCCCAAGATTTGTGCAATCACTCTTGGTGTGATGCTCTCGGATGTACTCCAGCGGAGCGTTTCTTAACGTATTCAGCATCCAAGAGCTTCAAGGAAAACTTCATTTGGCCCAAAGAGACGGTGCAAGTAAATGAAGACAAGAAATTTGTAGTTTCTGTTCCGGCAGCAGAACCGAAGAAGGAGAGAAAGCTGCGGAAACAGCAAGACATCGTCACAGAAGGTACTTTGGTGATGGTGAAAACTCATCATATATCGTCAATACCCAAAAAGGTGTTTGCAAAATTTATGCACACCTACGTCGGACCTTACCAAGTGGTATCTCTATCTCGAAATTCGGCGAGATTGCAGACTCTGCAGGGAGAAAACATAGGAGTTCAGAGTTTTGACAATCTGAAACTGTTTCGCTGCTCAGAAGAGAAAAGAAAGGAATTATTAGAAGGATGAAAAAAAAAAGAAAAGAAAACTTAGTTTATAGGTTAAGGTTAGGTAAGGCTAGATTAGAATTGAGAGAGAAAAGAAAAAAAAAAGGATGTTTTATCTTGTATAGTCTCTAGTAATTTAGTAGTAACAAAAAAAAACTTAAGAAGAACTCATAAGTTCAGATTTTTTTTTTCTCCGAAGCTCCCGGAGGATGTTACCTTATGCCCAGCATAACGTAACATGGCCCGATGTTTTTGAGCACCTTGTATGTTGGTAGGAAAATTTTAAAAAATTTATTTAGAGTGTAAGAGAAACTTTTATTTTATAGTGGAAGAACAGTAGGTCGAGAATTTTGCGTAATTTTAGTAAAACAGAGCGTTTCAATAGATAGTATATGAGGATTACATGATTATTAGTTATATTTTATATATTTTACGCATTTATCCATGAATATATTATTATTTTAGACAAATAAGTGTATATTTCAGCTTTTTCGATGGTTTTCAGTTCATTTCTATTCATATTTCGGCCTAGGGAATCTTCACAAGAAAGCTAGAAATTTTATTTCGTAAAATCTTCTTCAAAATTCCAAATTAATAAAGTCAGCCATAATTTCTTCTTGGTGCATCTCTTTGTTTCGAAGTAAAATTATCTGATTGGATAATCCACAATCACAGCTGCGGCTGAGATTTTGGTTTTCTTTGATCTTCACATAGAAGCCTATCATCCGATCTTTACGTCATGATTATCTTCCAATTAGGGATCATCTTCTTGTAACTCTTTGTCTTACGGCGTCAGCCATTTCAAGAGTCAGACGTGCAGTGTTTAGCGTCTGCAGAAAAGTGGAATAATTTGTGATCACGTTAAATTGTGTTAAATTCTTCGTTTTGGCGAATATTGAAAATTGTCATCAGAGATAAACGTACGGTGTTTGGTGTTTCAACAGATTATTAATCCAGAAATAGTCCAATTGTGAAGTGATTTCGTATAACATAATGGATACTAGCCTGTAGATGTCTAGTGTTATGGAATGAGCTCCTTAGCAAATTTTGCGTTCTCGATCAGCCAGAGAACCTAAGAGAAGCCAGAGGAGACGGTGAAGGAGAGAGAACGTTGAGTAGTGGTGCAGACATCGAGGAAGAAGAAGTCAAGCCACGCTCGATGCTTTTTTCTGGATAGGTGCTGTAGGAGTTAGTATCCTAAAACTGTTTTGAGACCACGTTTTACGAGTTTCCCAGGAATCTCGGGTGGAAAAGTCGTCAGGAACCTTTTTTTTTTTGTTATTAATATATCCGTTCAGTCGCTGTGTAAGAAGAGGATTCAAGTAAGTAAGGAATAGTGAAAGTGAAACTCAATCCAGGTATTTGGCGTGAAAATTTCCTTGTTCTGACAAACATGTGTGAATATATTTTCTGGTGTACGTGTAATATTCGTAATATGAAGCATTAAGTTCGTAAAGTTTCCCTCAACGCCGCACACATGTAGATTCAGGCAATGTGACATCGTGTTTTCATTCGATGGGGGGGAAAAGAAAGCTAGAATCTCAGCACAGAGCGATTGTTGTAATCTCAAGAAAATGTGTGTACCACACACACATTTTCCCCAGTGATGAAAAGATGTTTTAGATTCCCCAAAATCTAGAAAATTATTCATTTTCGGTAACTCTGCTCAAAATTCAACCTTTATTTATTTTGGCATGTTTTCTTTGGTTTTTGAAATAGAATGATTATGAATGTTGAAGATGTAAATAAGTGTCAGATTCACGGCTACTGTCAAGTGCAAGGGTACATGCATTTTGCGTACCGGTAACTGAAAACTTTCATCAATAGGCTAAACCTACGTAATATTTTTAAAATTCTGATACCCATCAAGTTAGAAATTGAAATTTTTGTTAATTACTAGTAAATATCTTTTCCTTTTTTTTTTAAGAAATTCAATATATTCAGAGCGACACTGATGCAAAACTAACCACTGCGTCTTCGGCAGGAATGTGGTAGCAAAACAAAACAAAATATAAAGGCAAAATAAGTATGGTGCTTTATGAAATATATGTGTGATTTTTTTTTTTTAATATATATATGCTTGTTTAGGTTAAGTTAGTATAGTTAGATTAGGGCTTTAGGTTTAAGTGTGATGTCAATATGTACATGAATGTTTTGCCTGTGCTAGATTGTCATGTGGGTCCGAGCTGAAGAGAGGTCGCGAAGAGCGTAAATCCTCTACGCCGGCCACAATCTCGACGCACAGAGGAGTGTAAGCACCAAAGAATATATACAGGAGTGAAATAAGCTAACCACAACATGTAAGCAGTGAAGTTATTATTTTCAGTAGTGTTTCGTATTTTCTATTGTGTCCTTTTGTTTGTTTTGCGTGTCGATACAATGTCAATGCTCTAGAAGGCAAGAATATTAAATGAATATTAAAGAATATGAATATTTCGAGAATATGAGCAAAAGTAAAGAATGTTTCGGCTCTGAAAGGTATAGAAATCGATCATTTTAATTTTTATTTAGATGGGTATGTCAGTTCAATGTAAAGATTTTCCTGTTATTGAATATTTTGTCCAATAATACATTCATGAATATTTTGAAGAATAAAACTTACTAGCCGTGAACGCATCTTTCTTTTCGAATACTAAATCTAATTAGCTTGTAATTTTAAGAAGTCATAGAAATATGTAGTCGATGTTTTTGGTATGCATGCGAAGCATGATCAAAACAGAGAGCAGTATGTACAGAATAAGTTTACTGGGGAAATGAAATAGCTGTGAAATACAGGGAAGAGACTTTCCTTAGTGTGACCGAGTTGAAAACAACCGAATCTGTAGAAAATTTCTCATCTTATCAGTTTCGATCAAAATCTCAGTTTAGACTTTTTTTTTTAATTTACAAAATTCTGTTTCAAGATTTTTTTTTTTAAAAATTCAGATAGGGCTTTCACAGACAACATCAAGATCTTCTTTGTGCTCAGCGCCAGCTCCACTCGGAGGTCGGTGTCCTGTGTCTGTAGTCGTGGTTCACAACCTATTTCCGGATGGGATGTGGATGATGAACTGCAGGCCTGGATATCGGACTGTGAGTCGAGATGGAAGAGAGTTTGGAAGCTTTATATTTCGGGCCAAATTTGAGTTCTATTTTCCGTAGATGATTGGCTTGGTGAGTGTATCAGTGGCTGTTGATGACGAGCCCATACGGGCCCGGTAGGTTCGGTGTCACTAGTCAGTGATGCATTCAACATAGCATGTAATCTCAAGGAAAGGGAACATCATACAAAAACACAATTCAATTACATTTATTATTCAAAAATTTATATTTTTTTTTTTTTTAAGTAAAAGGCCATACATAGAACCTGTTGGAAAAGTTGCGTATACGGCATTTCTCTTTTGGAATAGTTTGTATGGTAGTAATGGACTATTTATGGGTTGGTCACGTGATCGGCATAGTGCGCAATTTCTCCCAATATGGCCGCCAATATGGCCGACCAACCAAAGTGCAACGTTTGTGAAAAAAATTACATATCTCCTAAACTAATAGTCCAATCTTCATGATTTAAAAACTAAATGACGTAGAAGGTAACAGACTATAACAAATTATCTAAAGTTTTTGACTAATAATTGAAACAAACACCTATAAAAATAATTCTATATTAAAATTTGCATTTTTTATGATGGGTATAACTCATATTTTTAAACATGACAAGTAAATAACTGGAATGATCGTGGAACACATTTTTTTAACTTAAAAGGGTATTGAAATATCTTTCATTTGATACATAAATCATTAAGATCGGTTAAGAAACAAAGAAGATACAACGAATTACTTGGGAGCATACATGGGATCTGTTGGAGAAAGTTGTGTATACGGCATTTCTCTTTTCGGATAATTTCTGTGGTATTGATGGACTAATTATGGGTTGGTTACGTGATCGAGATTATATGCGTTCTCTTTTAGTTTTGTTTCAAATTTTAACCCTTTGCGGAATGTAGTATATATAGATTTTATTTAAAGTTACGTCACTTGCTTGCATATGCATTATTGAATTGCAGTGAATTGGTTGCTTATAATACCTTCTTCTGTTTTGTATCGTTTCAGATAATTTCTTTCTACATCATTTGAAATGGATGGGACAATTTTAGTGCGATCTCCGATCAAAAAGAAATCGAAAGCAGAAAACAATGCGAATCCAGTATGTATTTTGTGTAAGATCCAGACTCGAGGGGAAAAAGTTTATGGGACCGACAGTAGTAGAGAAAACATTTCATATTCTTCGCAGAAGCTCCAGAATGGCCTGTTAGATAAAGTGGAGTTCAGTGAAATTTACTATCATATTGAGTGTTATAGACCCTACGTGTTAAAGGCGAACCGGCTAAAAGAACGAATAGCATCTGTGGAAAATGTTTGTGTTAATGGTGACAGTGGTAACTACGATAAAGATCGAGTTTTGCCCAATCGGAAGAATACTTCCATAAGGGACCGGTGCGTTGTGTGTGATCAGATATCAAACAAAACTGACCAAAAATGTGCAGGATTTGTGAAAGAGACAGAGCTGCTCAATTTCTCTCAGAATCTCGATACTTTCAAGATGATGTGTTCTCAAGGACAAGCACTTTAACAGACTAAGATAGTGTCTTTGCCAGTGATATCATGTACCATCTCCAATGCATGAGCACGTATTTGTTAAAATACACAAGGGCTACCAACAACCAGGAAAAAGAAGTGAGTCCTGTTGTTTCAGAAGCATTTAAGAAACTTCTTGAGACGATTTCGTTTCCCGTCAAAGGATATGAACTTTCATTGCTGTGCTCCTTCATGAATGACGAATGCAAATCTACCGAATATGTGACAAATAAGATGCTTAAAAAGCTATTGATAAATCATTTTGGTGAAGAAATAATGTTTGCTTATCCTAAAGAAAAGAACAAATCGCAATTAGTTTACTCATTACAAGCGCGTATTCTAGATGTTGATAAAGTGAGGAATGTAGAAACTTCTGTACATAGTTTTACAGTAGAAAAGTTGAAAAGAGTTTTCAAAGATTATGATTTTCAACTTGAAAATTCCTTTTGCGATCAAGAAAATCTTACAATTGCTCTAAAAGACTTCGAAGAAAATCATCCTGTAGTGTGGGAGAACTTTATTAATTCAATTTTTCCGTCCTACAAACATTCTCCTGACATTCAAAGAAAGGCGGACGTTCTTTTTCAGATAATGTACTATATATTTCATGGTGGTAGTAAACGAACGCCTTTCCGCTTAAGCACTGCTCAGGCTATCCACGAAACATGTAAATCGAAAACGCTCGTCACAGCTTTCAACCATCTTGGGTTATGTATAAGTTATGGAACTATGCAACGAATGGATCACTTACTAGCATCTAGAACAGTTGCACTTAGTGAAGGCCATAGAGAATCTCTTCGACCAATTATTTCGACCAATAAACCAATCAGAGCATCCATGGACAACTTTGATCACGAGGAGCATACTGCGTCTGGAATGGGAGGGACAAACGATACAGTATTGGTTTTATTTCCAGATGGTGAAACAACTTCTGAAAAACGCAGTGTTCGTAGTAGTAGTTGTTGCGAGTTCAAATTCGGAAAAGAATTTTAGTGACGTTTTGGAATGTTAAAAGCTAATTAATTTCGAAAGGCCAAAAGTACGTGGAAATGTTTCGGCAGATTTTTCTCCTGCCGAACCAATGACCAACCATGAAGTAATGAAGATATCACTAACCACCGATCGTATATGGTTTCTGAGTCATTTTCTACTGTCATCTAGTAGTCCTGTGTGTCAGATTGGAGAGGAAGTGTGTATTTCTTTTTGGAGTGCTTTTAATTCGCTGCTCAGCGTTAAAGTGCTTCCTGTGACTAAGGCAGCCCCGATGCCTCTATTACCTTATTCATCGACAGATGTATCAGCTGTGTGTGCTGCCATGGTTAATTTCCAGGATGTTCTTTCTGAAGTTAGTCAAACTTCAGGGTCACTTTGGCGTGATGAGGGAGTATATCGATTGGCAAAGGAAATTCAATTGAGGTTTCCAGAACGGTTTTCAAACATATTTCTAGGTCTAGGATCTTTTCATATTTCCAAAGTTATTATGTCATGTTTTGAAAACTATTTGCGTGGAAGTGGGATCAAGGAGACTCTCATTGAGGTTGATATATTTGGTCCAAATGTTGCAGAAAGTGCTCTTAATGGTTCTCATTATGCTCGGAGAGTGCATGCATACTTTCTAGTTGCAGAGGCCATGGAACGTTTACAGTGGCAGACATTTTTCAAAACCTGTGACTGTGACTCCAGGAAATACGCAGACTTAATCAGTGGTGCCCACCCCCCCTCATGTCCATGACGCACCCCCCCCTCAATTGTCTATCCGTAGGTGTTCTTTCATGAAAAAAAATCTTTTCGATTAATTTTTACACCCCCTCAAACATATTTATATAGATTTTTAAGCCCCCCCCCCAAATATTTCAATGACGCAGTTTGCGTCATAACCCCCCCTTGTGGGCACCCCTGACAATTGATCGTTTTCACGTATTGCAGAAAGTATTGAAAGAAGGAAAGGTTGATTCAATTCGGTTTGAAGTTGGGCAACTTCACCTTCTCATTCAACAACTTAATACAGACTTTAATTTATTTGTCAACGAAGGATGTGGGAGATGAGAAATGTTCAAATATTGGAATGAATTCGTTCAAAACTTGTTTCCTATTTTATGAGACATGATTTGTAGCGACAGGGAAGGTAATTGGGAACTGCATGTGTCCGCTTTCCGCAGAGCGCTACCACACTGGATGAACTCAGAATTACGGAATATCACAGAATGAAACGTATTGATTTCACAAAGCTCCCACCAACATCATCATCAACATACTTACACATAAAAAGAGCGTATCTTCAAAGTCATCGTTGGTACAATATACTTCAGAATTACACACCACATAATCCAGCGGACTATGGTTTCGTAGAAGAAGACGGTGATTGGTTACCATCTGTAATAGAAGAAAGACTTCCACCGGCTTTACCTGTACCGTGCACATGCAAGAAATGTGCCAAAAGCACTGTCTGCAAGTGTCGTTTAGCAGTGATTTTGTGCTCGAAGTTCTTTGAATGCGGTGTGAATGGTTGTAATAATCCATACAACTAACATGCAAGTTGTAGTACCAAATAACGAAGTTCATATAATAACATTGTGTTGTGTCATTCTTTTGTAACATTCAAAATAATGTTTATTTTTTTGTTGCTTTTTTTTGTTACTATGATATCATCACTTGTACTATGTACACTACGTATTATTTCCGAAACTATAACAATTGTTACTACATGCTTAATTAAAAATTATAAGTATTGAGAGAAAAGATTGTCATTAAAAGCTTGAACTTATCAAAGAAAACTTATTAAAAGATTGAACTTATGAAATTCTTCTAACTCCTAAGATTGTAACTTTTAGTTTTAAATATTTTCCAACATCTTGGAAAAATCTGTTCATATCAAATCTTTTGATCAAACTGGAAATAATCCCATGCAGCAGTGACGAGAATGGTGCTCTATGAGTGTGTATTCCAACATACTTAATGATGTCATCAACCCCTCCTCAGTGGGCGCAAAAACCTAAGAAACCTATTTATTCTTTAATACGAAACGTGCACTATCCCGACCATGTGAACAACCCATAATTAGTCCATCAATACCACAGAAATTACCCGAAAAGAGAAATGCCGTATACGCAACTTTCTCCAACAGATCCCATGTATGCTCCCAAGTAATTCGTTGTATCTTCTTTGTTTCTTAACCGATCTTAATGATTTATGTATCAAATGAAAGATATTTCAATACTCTTTTAAGTTAAAAAAATGTGTTCCACGATCATTCCAGTTATTTACTTGTCATGTTTAAAAATATGAGTTATACCCATCATAAAAAATGCAAATTTTAATATAGAATTATTTTTATAGGTGTTTGTTTCAATTATTAGTCAAAAACTTTAGATAATTTGTTATAGTCTGTTACCTTCTACGTCATTTAGTTTTTAAATCATGAAGATTGGACTATTAGTTTAGGAGATATGTAATTTTTTTCACAAACGTTGCACTTTGGTTGGTCGGCCATATTGGCGGCCATATTGGGAGAAATTGCGCACTATGCCGATCACGTGACCAACCCATAAATAGTCCACTACTACCATACAAACTATTCCAAAAGAGAAATGCCGTATACGCAACTTTTCCAACAGACATGGTCTGGCCCCAAGACTAATGAGTATTCTGAAGACTTTGTATATAAAGAGACGGATGTTCAGAAATGACTTTCGGTAAGCACAATTCATGAAACATGTAAATACGTTGTAGCCTCGCATTCGACTGCTTCACGTATTCACAATCACAATGCTACTGTTACTGTCGCTCGAAAATAAATAACTAAACCCTCTTCTGATTTCTTTCAAAATAAATTACTTATGCCATATTTTAGATTTACTAGTGTATATTATTTACGAAATATCCACTTCAGCTATTTATGAGAATCTTGTAGGGGAAAAAGGTGTCTGTAAACTACCTGTAAATTGTTCAGGTCTTTTTCAAAGTACATAGTATATGCCCTATTAAAAGTTCATTAATGAAAAACACATTTATCAAATGAAAACAAAACTGTGTGTCTATTTAAAAAAAAAAATCCCTTGAAAATTAACACTTTTTTTGACTTTGATTCAAAAGAAATGATTTGTGTCACATTTTACGGTTCTTAACATTTTTTTTTAAATTTCTGAGTCTTTTTTTTTTTTTTTTTTTAATGAAGTCCAAAATGAAAATTTTATCTCTAAGAGTTAAACTATGCCTTCCAAATTTTACGAAGAGAAGCTGTCTTGTATGGCTGTTGTGGTGGAAGATTTTTTTTTATGAAATATGAACAAAATGGCGTTAGATACCCTATTTTTGAGTCAAATAATAATAAAAATACCTCCAGCACTTCTGCAGTTTTTTTTCAAGAAAATTGAAAATAATCTTAATTTCAGCACATGCTTCAACGCTATTAATCAGCTACTTCTAAGAACCTTGTTCTTGTCCCGATTCAAACGATCAGATTCTATAGATAATGATATAGATAACCAAGCATCTTACACACACACGCATTCATATATATTTCTACCCTTAATTCATTTAACTTCAACAAGCTTGCATTAAAATATTTCAGTTTCTTTTTTCCGATATTTAAGCTTTTATGTGATAGTAGATTGTTTTGTTTTTTAAATATTGAGATTTCGACTTTTCTCTTTTCCTTTATATATATATATATCAAAGAAGACACATAACATTGTTCTGCTATTCACTACTCCAAAAACCTAGGCTATATAAAAGAATATATCAAGCGTGTTGTGGGGACGTGACTAGTTTACCTAAAATGTTTACAAGATGAGATCAAACTCTGACCACAACACCAAAACGCTTTTTGTAGCATGGTTCAGCTTAATTAGGTAATGTTTTCCTCTTACGAGAACGAAACTAATAATGCGATCCTGTGTTGCAAGCACAGTTGATTTTTAAGCCTGCAGGGCTGTTGCTCTGTATTCATGGGTGAAACGAACGGAAAACTTTACCTCAGAATAAAAGTCACCTTTCCTGGTTTGGAATAAACTCTCTCTATACGCAACGCTAGTATTAACTCTTCAGAGGAGCACTTTTAGTTTAACAATACCAATAGATGTTTCAAAACAACACCGTTAACGTTTGGGAGGTGATACTTGACACCAAGATAAGACAAAATGTATAGACCAACCCGGGTGCACAAATGCTTCCTTTCGGAGTTATAGGCTGTCGAAAACATTAAAAAAAAATTAACTTTAAAGGTCCATAGCTCCAATACTATGAGACCTACCGTAGTCGGGTCAAGACTTCACTTAGAAACTAGTATGTCCCCTATCCAAATATCAATGCTTCAGAATCCTGCGGTACTTCCGCAACAATTTTTATAGAGGTAGTTGGTGAGTACTTCAAGTTACATGCCTGTAGCCAAACTCCGTCTGCAAAAAGTGCTGCGTGAGTACCTTAGAATTCTGAAACATGTATTTTTGGATAATGCACATATTAGTTCCTAAATGAAGTCTTGACCCGATTACGGTATGTCCCATACTTTTGGAGCTATGGACCTTTTAAAGTTCATTTTTTCATGTTTTCGGCAGCCTATAACTCCAAAAGGAAGCATTTGTGCACCGAAGTTGGTCTATACTTTTCGTCTTATCTTGGTGTCAGGAATCACCTTCCAAACATTGTCGGTGTTGTTTTGAAACACCCTGTATATCTCTACCGATATCTATCTATCTATTATTGTATACACACACACAAGGTGATTCGGGAATAAATTTACAAACTCCCACACATGTGAGAGTAATAGGAAGTAATTGGAAGTGGGTACGTTATAATGCAAAGATCTTTTTTCAGCGTACGTGTTCAGGACCTCAATACAGGGAAAATGTTTAATGACTTTGGTCGGAAACGCCTAGTTACAGAGATGGGGCCAATCTAAGGGAATAAGCGGAATTGGTCGTAGGTTGGCTACAGTGAATATAACAACCTACAAACTTGCATATGTTCAAGAATTCAATGCAAGAAAAGAAAGTTTATCTATGATTTGAGTTGAAAACGCCTAATTACAGATATCATATAGTCAATTTAAAATAATAAGTAGAAATGGTCGTCGTGATATGTTCTACTTTCTTTACTTTCTGAATGGAGCAACATCAAAGGTTTTGCTCGTACATCTCTCTCTCTCTCTCTCTCTCTCTCTCTCTCTCTCTTTCTATATATATATATATGAAACACTGCGAATTTCAGTTCAAAAATGATTTTATTTTTCGACATAATCTCCCTTAATTTCAATACACTTGGTTCAGCGTTTCTCCAACATCAGTATTTCTTCCCGGAAGAGAGAGTGTGGAAGGTTGTGAAAATAGTCATCCACGACCCTCTCAACTTCTTCATTCGATGTGAAGCTCTTCCCAGAAAGAAATTTCTTCAAGTTTGGGAACAGGTAGAAGTCCTATAGTGCCAAATCAGGAGAATATGGGGATGGCCGTGCAAATTGTACCCCAAATCTTGCAGTTTTCCCATCGCCAACGTACTCTTGTGCATAAAAGCGTTGTCCTGGTGAAAGATGATTTTCTTCTTCTTCAAGCCAGGCCTCTTCTCGCGAATTTTGGCATCCAGCTGATTAAGAAGGTTGGAGTAATATTCGCCTGTAATTGTTCTCTCTTTTGCAAGGTAATCAATTAAAAGGATCCCTTTCGCATCCCAAAATAAACTGGCCATAACCTTTCCGGCTGATACGATCGTCTTCGCTTTCTTCGGTGCTGCACCACCGGCTTCCAACCACTGCTTGGACTGCTGTTTCATTTCTGGTGTGTAGTGGTGAACCCATGTCTCATCCATTGCCTCAAATTGCCGCACAAAATCGGTCGGATCCCTTTTGAATCGGTCCTAAGATTGCTACGAAAATCGTTTTCGCATTGCTTTTTGTCGGCTGTCAACAAATGCGGCACCCATATTGGGCAGAACTTTCGCATCTCTAGTTCTTTGTGCAAGATGTTTCTCACCCGTTCCTCTGATATCTTCACACTCTCAGCTATCTCATTCACCTTCACTCACCTGTCGTCCAACACGATATCATGCACTTTTTTGATTGTTTCCGGTGTGGTTGCGGCTTTCGGCCTTAACTTCACGTGGGTCATCATTGAGGGATGTGCAATCATGTTTAAATTCAGCTGCCCATTTTTTAACGGTAGACATGGAAGGAGCAGAGTCCCCGTAAACTTTTGTCAACTTCGGACGAATTTCCGTAGAGGTTAATCCATCCAAAACGAAAAATTTTATTACCGCACGATATTCAAGTTTATCCATTTTCACAGCCAACACGCAAGACGTCTAACTGCTACAATGCCTGTCACAAACTACTTGAGAGAACAAGTTGACACTTGTTTTATATATATATATATATATATATATATATATATATATATATATATATATATATATATATATATATATATATATATATATATATATATATATATATATATATATATATATATATATATACAGTGTGCGAATTGGACAATTTATATTGAGGGGATAAATTAGATCAACTTGACGTAGAGTCTGAAGGTGCAATAATTCAAAATGAGACAATAATACCTTGCCCTCCCACATACAACATAAATATGATGTGACATCTGTAATAAATAAGGGACTTATTAATTCAATAAATCTACTGACAATAACTATGAACATATTTTTTGACATGCACACATCACACCTAACCTTTCTGAAAGTGTTTAAATGTTGTACTCACTCTTGTGTTCGTAACTCTCTAGGGTTTGCTCACTTAATAATTCGGCCCGAGTGATAGCCATGGATACAAACACATGTTAATTTTTCCGCTTTTATTGAAATCTTCCACTTTGCGTACAGCCAGAAATGGATTAATGCTGGGCCCGATTTCTGGCATCAAGGCTAAATCGAAAGCCAAATATTTAAAAACTCGTAATTAAAATTTCGAGCTTGCGCTTCTACTTCTCGCTAATGCTGCGCTCTCCATTTTTTTTTTCAAATATCGATTCTATGATGGAGCTTTCGCGTGGGAGGCCCGGGTTCGATTCCCGGCGGGAGATCATGTGGTTCGATTTCCACGTTAATCAGTAGGTCCACGTCTCATATATCTTCGCTGCTGACCGGGACGTTAAACTCAAAATCAAGTCAAGTCTACGATGAAGCTCAGGAAATCAGCACTTATAATTATTTTACTGTTAGGATACAGCTGAGTTGATTCATTATGTTCTATGTTATCAAATGAAGTATAAATATTACATTGAAGTTTTCCAGACAAGATTATTGGCGTGGACAGCAAACTGTATAGCGAAAAGAAAGATGGAAAGTGAAGGGTAACTTTAAACGGCCCGCTCCAGTTGAAGTTCTTATACAGACACAGACAGATAATGAATGACACGGAGAATCAGTCATATTAGCAAATGCTAAAACAAATCTTATGCTCTTATTCACTTTCACTAACGTGTCTGCTCACTACGGACGCATCTTAAGCATATACATTAACACATAGCCACGAGAGAATATATAGGCCGAACTCAGATTTTGAGTTGAGTTGAGTTGATTTTAGTTTAGCGTCCCTTTCAGCAGCGAGGCTATATGAGACGTGGACCTACTGATTAACGTGGAATCCGAACCACATGAGCTCCCGCCGGGAATCGAACCCGGGTCAACTCAGATTTTGAGTACAGTGTCAAAAGTTCATTTCCGTAAACTGTAAAAGGCAGTGATACTCAAGCAATAATAGTCCACTTGTGTTCTATTAAATCCACTTGTTCTATTTATTGGATATTACAAATATTATGCAAACTTGCAAACTAAAATAAAATATAACAAAAATTAAAACAAGATGATAATCGATACAAATGTAGAGGATGGATGTGACATGCCCGAGTATGATGGAAGAAGCTATTTGTTTACTTCTTGGCCAACCACTAAGAGCATTTATAAATCCATATCCTACTTTGTTGCACAATTAGTACATTCAATATTCACGAACGACGACAAACTGAAGGGTATGAGGATACCGTTGCAAGTAACAACTGTAGTCATAATATTATAGTTAAACTAAGCAACGGTGAAAATACTGGGGAAATTAGAATGACAAATACTGAACAGTTTACATCGCTCATTTTGAAATATGGCTAGCAGATTAAACTTAAAAGAAATGACAAAAATCAGTGAAATTTGGCGTTATGCTAAGCATATTTTTTTGGGGGGGGGGGGAAGCGAGGATCCCCGGTGGGGATACTTCAGTTGATATCTTTTGGGGGGAACCAAATCTGATTGAGGAGGAAAATCCTCCTCATCCCCCCGGTAATTCGCACCCTAGATAGATAGATAGATAGATAGATAGATAGATAGATAGATAGATAGATAGATAGATAGATAGATAGATAGATAGAGAGAGAGAGAGAGAGAGAGAGAGACGCATAAAAAATTAAAATCAATTAACACTTTCCGTTCGTACATCTCACTTAAAGCTTTTGAAAATTGCAAAATATGCTCCGTTTGTATATTTTTAAAATTACTTTGAGCTTTTAGTATAAAGACACTCTACCTATTTTTAAATCCTTTTAAGGTTTAAAGAACCTAAATAAGTTAAATTCTGATCTACAATGTTACATTTCCATTCGCGCAAGATCTGAGAAAAAGATGAAACTTAACAATTTTCGGGAATTTTCACTGTGCATCTATCTTTTCGCTCGTTTTTCTAAAACAAAAGGACCAAGAACTCACATCGTGGACGTAGTTGCACGTCGAGTTCCGCCCACATCTACACAACCAGCAATCCAATTTTTTGATATGTTATTTACATTATATTTACAGATATTTAAGTTTTACAATGTACTATGTAAAAATATTTTTCACACAGTAGATTTTTTGACTTACTGTATATTTATTCTTTCTTTTTCATATTACACACATTTAAAGTCTGACTTTTTTGGAGAAATGAGACATGACTGATCAACCTACAGTGTTGCTAGGATATAGACGAGTGTGAACTTAGCAGGACCACTTTTGAAAATTACAAATATTTGCATACCATGCGTTTGTACTGCGTTTGTACCGGTTTGTACCGTAAAAATTTTCATTTGTGCCAGTCTCAAATTCGAAAAAATCGAAAAATAAAGTGAACTTAGCAGGACCAGAATACAAATTTCTACAAATTTGAGGAGTTTTCTGTATGAATCGTTTGTACTGCGTTTGTACCAAATTGTACAGTAAAAATTTTCGTTTGTACCGGCCACAAATTCAGAAAAATCAAAAAATAATGTGGTCCTGCTAAGTTCACTTGAGGATAGCAGGACTATTGACCTGTTTCCTCAAATTTCAAAAATATAAATATTCCAATAATAATTACATAAAAAGTCCATGGATACAAAACACAAAACAAACTTTATTTATATAGTAAAAGTAAAACCGTTTTTACATCGACTATGCTTAATAGTGTGTTTTACTTAAAGTGTAAACAATATCCATAAACTAAAATGAAGGACTTATACACAATAAATAAAAGAAATAAATTCACATCTAACACTCGATATAAGTAGCAACAATAGAACATTGTTGTTGTATTGTTGACACCGGTGTGCAATGCAAAAGTGTTCTCTGTGTGGTTTCTGTCCTAAAATGAGGAAATATTTTCGATTGATGATGAGTCGTATATGGGTGTGTATTATGTCTCCGAGGTGAAAGTGGCGAAATCCGTATTAAAATTGGTTTTGAGGTTATCTTATTATAAAGGAATAAAAAAATAGGCCTAATAAGCGTTAAAATTCGGTAAACTTTAGCAATGAAATCTAGTGCAACAGAAGAACGAAAAGTGCTATTTTATCAGTTAATATTCGTTAAAAATGTATGAAAATTTCAACAATAACAATGAGTAAAACAAAACAGTTTTAATAACTTGTAACCTTAATATGGATACATCAAACATTTCAAATGATGTGCAATGTGTTCATTGTAATAAACATTTTCTTAGCCAAAGAGGCTTATCCATACACACAGGCAAATGTCATCATGTGATACGCAGGAGTAAGGGCAGTAACGTGAAACTTCAACAGCCTACCAACTATATTTCGGATTTATTAACCTTAGATTTGAATGACAATTCTTCTGAAATTTTATCCAAAATGAATGATCTTATGTCTCATCTGAAGGCTAATGTTCCGGTTCATCGTCGTGTCCCGCGCGGTGCTCGTTCATCGGTAGCTGATTCTTTATGTGACATTATTCGTAATATCAACAACACCAATAATGTTGATTCTTGGATCGACCTTCTAGTTTTCCTTTACGCAGTGCTTTGCATCCCGCCGCGTTCTGAGAGAGTAAGTAATCTCACCACTTGGATGAAGCTAAGAATCAGAAACTGGAGGGAACATCATCGTGAAGTATTAATGAGGCAGCATCGAGGGACCAACGAACCTCGCAAACCACAAAAATCCGGCTCGATCAATACCAAGAGCATCGAACAAAAATTAGCAGATGGTGATATACGCGGCGCTATCAGACTACTGATATCCGATGACACTGTGGTTACGCCAGATACGTCAGTACTACATGCTCTCAGAGAAAAGCATCCAGCCCACGCTCACTCATTCATCAATCCCGAACCACCCGAGGACTCGACTACAATAACTAAAGTCTCTTCCATCGAATTATTAAAGGCGGTAAGATCCTTCCCCTCTGGTTCGGCAGGCGGAATGGATAATCTCCGTCCCTCAATCTTAAACGATCTACTTACAAATCAATACTTTGATTCAAGGGAACGCTTAACCACAGCCATTTGTGAATTTATGCACTTAATTATATCTGGGAAAGTGCCGACCATTTTACTACCAATTTTTTTTGGTGCTTCACTTATAGCACTGAAGAAGAAAAGCGGTGGAATTCGCCCAATAGCTGTTGGCAATGTTTGGAGACGCTTATCAGCAAAAATTATCTGCTTCCGGATACGAGATTCTTTAATTAAGATTCTATCACCACACCAACTAGGGGTCTGTATACCATTCGGAGCAGAATCTGCCATACATGCTGCCAGAATGTACTACTCATCTTCCCATACTGAAGTGAAAGCATTTTTGAAAATTGACTTCCGCAACGCCTTCAATGAACTCAACCGCGACTCAATGTTACAATCTGTTAAAACTAACTTTCCAACTTACTATCCATACATCTACCAATGCTACTCCGAACCAAGCAATCTTTTTATAAGTGATAACATAATTCACTCACAACGTGGAGTACAGCAAGGTGACCCACTTGGACCAGCACTGTTCGCCCTAACCATCCATCACATTGTTAAGGATATTAACACAGATTTAAATATCTGGTACTTAGACGACGGTACCATAGCTGGAAATATCGACGTAGTACTATGCGCTTTTAGTAAAATTCGTCTAGAAGCTTCATCTATTGGATTGTTTCTTAACTCTGCCAAATGTGAAGTGAGTTTTCTGAGCGCCAGAGTTGATGAAATCCATGACCTTTATGAAAGGTTTAATGAAGTAGCACCTGGTATCAAACTCTTATCTCCTACCAATGCGGAACTTTTAGGGGCTGCCATCTCTACCGAATCAAGGAGCAAAATTTTATTGGACAAGATATCAAAATTAGAATTCTTTTTTTCTCAATTATCAAAGCTTTCTGCACACTCCGCCTATTATTTACTACGAGCTTCACTCTCACTTCCAAGATTACTGTATTTCCTTCGTTGTTCCCCTTCTTGGCAGGATGATAAATTACTTGACAATTTCGACCACACTCTTAGAACAGGACTGGAATCCATCCTAAACTGTTCTTTGAAAGACAGTTCATGGTTACAAACTTCCTTACCAGTGGAGAATGGGGGCCTTGGGATTCGTCGAGCCATGGATATCGCCATACCTTCTTTCCTCGCATCATTCTATGGCTCACGAGAACTAATTGGATCTCTTCTTCAACAGGAGGTTGACTTAGACTCGATTCGAGATGTACAAGAATGCATCGATAAATGGACTAGTCTGGTTGGAATGGATCACCCACCTAACGACAAAAGACATGTTCAGTCTGTTTGGGATGAACCTATAGTCAAGCTTCATTTATCTTCACTCCTATCATCAACCAATAACCCAGATGACAAAGCCAGGCTGTTAGCTGTCTCCTCCTCCAAAAACGGAGCATGGCTTCAAGCCCTACCTTCTCACACACTCGGCCTACACCTTTCTAATGAGAGCTTTCGTATTGCTACAGCTCTGCGCTTAGGTGCTAATATCTGTGAGCCTCACTTTTGTCCTGCTTGCAACGCATATGTTGATAATAAAGGATTACATGGTCTTTCATGTAAAAAAAAGTGCGGGAAGACAATCTCGACATCATATTGTAAACGACATTATTTGTAGAGCCCTCGTTTCAGCGGGAGTTCCTTCAATAAAAGAACCAAATGGTTGTTGCCGCTCTGATGGTAAAAGGCCTGATGGCATGACTTTGGTACCGTGGAAAAATGGAAAGGCACTAGTCTGGGATTTCACATGTTCCGATACGTTTACTCCTTCCAACTTATCCCATTCTTCAATTCAGGCAGGTCTCGTCGCCGCTCACAGAGAATCAGACAAAAGACTAAAATACTCAAACCTATTGGACAAATATTGGTTTGTAACAGTAGCAATAGAAACTAGTGGGTCTTGGGGTCACGAAGGATCTAATTTCATTAATGAGGTTGGTCATCGAATAGCAATCAAAACTGGTGACCCCCGAGCTACTGCATTCCTTTTCCAACGTATCAGCATCGCCATCCAGCGCGGGAATGTGTCATCGATCTTAGGCACATTACCTCCTGGTAAAGAACTGGACGAGATTTTTCTTCTATAACACACAATAAGACGGAAGTAGAGACATCCTAGGAGGCTGAGAACCACTTTGACTATGTTCATGAAGAATGTTTTGAATCCAGTTTGGATAAATATAAATTCTAGGAAGTCATGGCTAATGCCGGTAAATTTGGGAGTGGTAGCAACATTATCTACAGATTTCACTTTGTTGCTCAAAATCGTTAAAGACCCGAAAGATATTGTTATCAAGCTGTCCGATGTTTATTTTGGAACAAATATGCTAATCAGAAAAATATAATAGTAGCAAGTTAATAGACACTTAGATAGGTCCTTTAGGAAACTGTATGGAATGTCGTCCTATACGCACTAAAAATTCATGTGATACTGATTCTCTATTGTATGCATTTAGTGCTCTCTATTGTGACAGAGTTCAGGAATGAAGTTGACAGTGTAACTCCAGATACAAATTCGGTTTCTATTATAAAACTAATGTCAACTAAGGTTGTTTATAGAAACGTGTATAAGATTATGAACAATGATTGCTAAAGAATATTTTGATATGGAAATTTTACAAGGCGGCGTTTGCCTTATCAATTGTGAAAGTATTGTTTTGAATATACAGGGTTTGTCCGGGAAGTAATAGGACTGATTTTATTCCGCCATGACTGTACTTCGGAGCGTGCGCGCACCGACTGGATCCAGTAGAGGGTGTTCCCGAGCGGCTGGTCAGTTGTCTCCGAGCACACGGAGAGTCAGAACAGGCTTTTTCGCGCGACGTGTTTCTGTGAGTGGTGCAAGCCGAAATCCAGCGTTCGTTAGAGCAGAGGTACGCGATTAAATTCTGTGTTAAACTCGGTAAATCTGCGACAGAGACGTTTGATATGATCAAGCAGGCTTACCCAGATGATGCTTTACCAAGAAGTGTTGTGTTTCGGTGGCACAAGGCCTTTTCGGAGGGCCGGAAAGAGGTCGCTGATGAAGACCGTGCTGGAAGACCTTCGACTTCGACAAACACCGACAATGTGACTCATGTGCGCGAAGTTTTGAACTCAGACCGTCGACTAAGTATTCGTTTAATTGCCCAGATGTTAAATTTACCGAAAACTGTGGTTCATGAAATTGTGACGGAGCATTTGAAAATGCGCAAGGTGTGCGCGAAGATTGTCCCAAAAGTGCTCACTGACGACCAGAAATTGCGGCGAGTGGAATTTTGCCAAGAAAATTTGAACATGTGTGAAAGTGACCCCCAATTTTTGAATAACGTAATCACAGGTGACGAATCATGGATCTTTGAGTTTGATTCCGAGACAAAGAGGCAATCTTCCGAGTGGCACACGCCGGCGTCTCCTCGCCCAAAAAAGGGAAGAATCAGCAAATCCAAAGTGAAAACGATGCTCATTGTCTTTTTTTACATCAAAGGCATCGTCCACCATGAATTTGTTCCTCCTGGACAAACCGTCAACGCCAAGTTTTACGTGGAAGTGCTCAAGAGACTCAAACGAAGGGTCCGACCATACATCGGAGCCGACTGGAAGCTGCACCACGACAACGCACCATGAAACTACGTAATAACCCATTTTTCTTAGGTGATCGCCATTGCCCACCTCTCCCCTACTTTCCATCTGGATAGAAACAATAACTTGGAGTTATCTCACCTGTAATACACCGATAATTTTCGGATCTCACGTTTTAATGCCAATAAATGCTCACAACTTAAAACCCTCCGCCTACCAACAGGGATGCCCACCTCAGTACATATATGTATATATATATTGTAATTACTCTTCTAATCTTTTATTTTTTTAATTCTAAGAAAATATGTTATTGCTCAACATGTTTAGCTAAAGCGGATCCCTTATGGTAGTTCAAATTGAACGTTTGTGTGCCTCATAAAATTTGCTATTTTAAGTTGGTGAACACAAAGTTGGTAGTAGATTTGACGGGCATTTAGTAGTGTTACTCCTAGATGGCAGTATAATAAATAGCAGTAACTTGCCTTTTCTGAATTTGGCTGTTAGTCTTATCCCGTGTTCTGTTAATTTTGAGAGCTTCACGTTAGTATGTCTCATAAATTTACTATTTTAAATTGGTGGCCACGAAGTAACCCCTTCTCCCGTCGATAGGAGATGTGACTGACATTTAGAAGTAATACTCCTGGATGGCAGTATAATAAATAACTGTTACTCTTATCCTGTGTACTGCTAACTTTAATCCCTGTAGTTCCTGTAGATTTTCGGGAGAGTTCTTAATTCGTTTCTTTTGAAGATATATTTAATCTTAACAGGTGGGCATATCTCCTCCCTTTGGTAGTCCGCGTTACCAAAATATCTAGACTGTGCGAGGTGTTAAATCAATTAAATATACACAGAGTAGAACAGTGTGTAAATGATTTGAACATAGGACATTATGTATGTTATAATTCCAAACAGTGGCGGCGGTTGGACGTTAAAAGTGAGGGGGCAAGACATGATCTGAATATTTGTATATAAATGTTAGTTTTCCTGGTTGTTTCTAACATTTTGTTTGACGAAAGGTTGTATAACTAATAGGATACTATATTTTCAGTTAAAATACCGTATATCGTATATAATAGTTTATTAAGTAAATTGAGAAGAACAACGCAAGTAGATACTAGCCCTTTGTACTCTTAAACAACGATAGTGGAAGAAGAGATTTGATTCCTTGCTCATGAACATCTTAAAATTCTGTCTGGAAAATTGTGTGATCAGATTATTTAATAAATTTGCAAAACAAATAAATAGAAAGGATAATATTAATCATAGTAATGAATAATGATGCTTGTTTTGCAAAAGTTATATTGAAACTGAGGATTAATGAAAAACTTAATATTTAATTCCACACATGCTATTAAATGTATGTTATTACTCTTAGAAAATGAAAGACAGTAAATACTACAAGCATATGCTACGACATTTAAAGAAATATTTGCTTTTGCAACTTCTTGAAATATGTTCGTTGCCATTAGGTGCAGATTTCACTTTCTTGGAACACATCAAAACACAACAATACTTACAATCCACACTTCAGTTATACAAAATAAACTTAAAACCTAGAATTATGTTCAATTTACTAAATTTTATTGTATATACACTCGTACATCCCTAAACACAACACTTCACTCGTATATTACACTACAAAACAATGGAAAAGGCAGAAGCTGTTTCTTATCACGCTCTTTTTAATCGATATTCCTTACTTTAGAAAGAAGAAAAGACATTTTAGGAACTGTCAATTTTTGTGCAATTAAAGAATAAGTTGTGAAATAGGTCCTACTTTTTTTTGCATAATGTTCTTTCGATTAGCTTCAAAGCGGCTCACTAACATATCGAGCCCTTGTAAGAAGAAATGAAAGTATGCTGAAATTGTGCTCCAATAGGTTATTTTTTGGGGTTATTTTCTGTGGCGATTAAAACGCAATTACTGTAGCTTTCTTTACTCCACGGGAAGACAACCAATACGTATTCACGCAACAGCAAATATTATATGGCAGCATTTTTCCCAATTAATCAGTAACACATACAAAATCGTTACATTTCCAAATGAAACTATATACATTAATTGGTTACTTTAAAAAAGTGCAGGGGCAACTGCCCCCCTTTGCCCCCCTAATCGCCGCCCATGATTCCAAACTTCATAGTCGTTGGGAGCGCAAGCACTTAGAAGGTATGAAAAGTGTTTCATTTGAAATAAGTGTTCGTACTCAATTATTACCGTATTTACTCGCGTAATTTTCGCACTTTTTTAGACGAAAAAAAGTTGTTTTGAAACAAGGGTGCGTAAATTATGCGGGGAAAAAATTACGAGCTTGTAACTGGAAGTGGAATGAGGAAAAGACGCGCGAAACAAGCTCCTTCGCACAGCAGACGAGGGGTGGGGAAAGGGGTGAGTACGGAAGTACTTGTTTTGTTTCTTTGACGGCTCAATGGAGCGCAACAATGGCTTTGCTGCTTTGCCAATTGTTCATTAGCTACCGTAATTGATTCCTGGAAAAATGCTGTTTCACAAAAAGTTTCCGCGTGCGCAAATTACGCGAGGAAAATAAAATATACAGAAAATGCCCTTCAAAATTGGGATGCGAAAATTATGCGAGGGCGAAAATTACGCGCGTATTTACGGTAATTTACTGTTGCGCATTAATTGATCAATCAATATTGTCCTACTTAAATTAAACAAAAAGACATCCAAATATGCTTCTTCAAATGAAAGAAGAAAAATATTAAGTGAAGAAAAATATTGTTGAATATACAATTATAAGCATGGTTATCGAAATTTTAGGATATATCTTATCTCTAATCCTAAATTCATGAATATGCTTTTTGCAATTTTTCAGGATTTCAGCATTGAATATTAGTATCAAGTTCTTTTAAGCATCAATCTTTTGTCTGTTTCCTGAAAAATCATTTTATTATTGTATTTACTAATGTTCAATAATTTTCATTTTCTGAAATCGCATTATAATATGAAATTCTGTACATCCCCCTGTGTTGGAATATTGGGACCATATAAATTCAAACAAATACAATAATACCTATTAAACATTACAAATGAAAAGTACGAGTAATTGATTCATCTTTTAAAATTCCAGCAAGTCTGCATTACTAAGAATTCCTAAACTGGAGTCTTACTCGAGAAAACGAGTAAAATATCTTCCACCTCTATTTCCGAGCATTTTTTATACAGTTTATTTACAGATGAATATTAACAGATTGTGTGTGTATAGTAATATTAATTCAGCGTTTCAATAGAATTGACAGTGCATTTGCAGTGTTCAATTGAAAGTTGTAAGTGGTTGATATTCGCATTAAAAAATATCCCTGGCAATTCTCTTAGACTTAAGGTTTAATTTATATATATACCTTTAACACACAAAAAATTGAATGTGAAGAAAATTATTGGAATTATAGCTACATTCCGTTTATTCAAGTTGACAACTAACATTTGAGTTGAATGTAGTGATCGGGATTCAAATACATTTTGAATCCCAAATTAAATAGTTTTTCTTTACATTTAAAGATAGGAGAGCCAAGATGAAGTAGAATTTTTATTTTAGAGTATCATTAGACTTTTTATAAACGATAAACATGACATAAATGCTTACGTTAAAATAAGTGTGTAACAAATAACTAATGTTTCTGTTATAAGAAAGATTATACAGTATGTTTGCGTGAATTGTTTTATATACATTCTATTACATTTTGAGTGAATTTGAATTTTGTAGTTTCTGAAGGTATGATAATTCTTTTTTTTTTTCTAAAATTTGCTCAACTCCGTTCTCTCTTTTTCTTTTTCTAAATAGTAAATAGTTGACATAACAGTTGACATAACTGAAAATTTCTAGATGTAAATTTATTTCTTTTTATTTATTGTATATAAGTCTTTCGCTGTATTTTATGGTTATGTATTGTCTGCACTTTAACCCTTAACGGTTCACTAACTTTTCTGACTGTTTCCGGCACTGCTTGCAAAACAATATATCCACAGACTACCTTCCGCGTAAAATTTACCAGAGTTGTCACCAGGATGTAATAGCTTCTCTGGATCGCGGAAAGTATGTACACAAATAACCACAAGGAAAAATACCTAAAAATAATAGTCTTCAAACGCAATAGGCAAGATCAAAATATGTGTAGCCAAATGGTTACGAAAACTCGTTAAGGGTTAAGTAAGATACACTATTTAACCATTTTAAATAGTCGATGTAAAATAGGTTCCAACTCACAGTATGAGTAACGTGAGATGTAGGAAAAGTCTTACTGACACTTTTGAAAATGTGACAGGTGTTTGTTAAATGGTGCTGAATGGGTAGAATTGTACCACCTTTTTCACAAAAGGGGCTGGAAATGCCAACGTGGTACCAACACTGGATTATGAATTACAAAAAGGACTGAATTTGGTACGATTGTACCAAGTATGGCAACACTGCTAAAGACAGAGCATGTTTTATTACGCAACAAACTCCCTTGTTTAATTTCTTTTCTCTCCCCACTTCATAGATTTACAGCTACTCAACAATATTTGTCAACTTAGAAAGAATTTACGCACCCGTGGCCGTAACGGTTTCGTTTGCTACCTTTTAATTATTTTAATTTCGCATTTCATTGCAAGAATGATAATTTTCTAATACAAATTTAATAACTTCGGTTTTTCAAGCACTTAGACTGTTTAAGTTTATTAAAGAAAACTAATAGGAGATCTAATTATAGATTTTAGTTCATGACACTATCTCCCTATGTTGTTTCACCACTTGGAAACGAAAATCAAATGTAAATTTTATTTTCTGTAAATTTGGAACACATGAACTTGGAAACACTCAATGCAATCATGACGATTCGTGCGGGTTTACGGAGAAATGAGAAGTGTTGTAAGAACCATCACCTTCCACGAAATAAATATTACTGAAAATTGGGACAATGGCAGCCTACAGAATCCATCCACAATCCCACGATGGTGCATCTAATTCCAGCGCTTCGGCTAGCTGCGACGACATCGATGATAACTTATTTCAAATTATCACTGTTGACTTTAACAAATCAAGTGAGTTGTTGATAAATTCTATTGCAATTTAAAGTCATGTAATATAACTTGTAAGTTTTCAGTAAATAAAATACAGCATTTCCAGTTTTACTATAACTTACTTATAGTTCTACACACAAAAAAGGAGGGGGGTTAAAATCTACAATCTCGGTTATAGGCAGGGGCGCCGGGACCGGGGGCAGTTGCCCCTCCTGAAATTCTCAAAGGGGGCAAGATATTCGTTTTGCACCCTCACTTTTAGACTGTAAAAACATCACACAACACTGATTATAGGAACTAAATTTTGCTTTTTATAGTAATGAGAAAAAATACTCTATACCAGATTCATTTTTCTATTTGAAACAAGGGACCGGGCGCTTTTTCTGCTCCCATGTTAGATAAAAAGAGTTAGGAAAAAGAATTGAAAATTATCTTTATTTCCATTGGTGTACATTCTCAAAACACTGTAAATTATTTTAAAATTGTTGTTTAAGTAATCGTAAGTCTGCAATATGAAACGAGTCGTCGAGTGAGATTTTAAAGTTTGAAAAATATAACAGTTTAAATGAGTAACAGGTCATTTAGGGCCTAAATGCATTTTCTATAAAGTTAAATTAATGTTCTTACAACAATATGAGGAGTGCAGGGGAAAATGTATAAGGTAGGATTAATAATTCAGAGCATATGAAAAATGCGAAATCTATTGTCGTTCCGTTCGTTTAATCCTTTCACTACCATTCTTTTCGGAGTGAGAAACATTAATATATGGGCTATTTTAAGTTGTTTTCAAACTTATAAATATATATAAAAGACATTTTCCACCGTTTCGTTTTTCGACGTGGGAAAGGTGGGACATTATGTATCCCTCTGATATTTTTACGTGTGGCCTATATGTCCCAGTGGTATTGACATGAATGATCATCTTGTATTTTCAATTATGAAACGTATATTGTCAGAAAAACAATTGGGTCGAATTTATGATTACAAATATTTTACATTTCGGCATCCTTTTCCAAATTACAGTAAATGCAACCACAGCTTTATCACAAGCACATTGTTCCTCACTTTCATCTGTTCTATTATCACTTTCATTGTTCACGTTCACTTCCAGTACTGTCTATTTGATAATGTTAATAAGAATTATGTGAACCATTAGCAGTCTTCTCTTTACCAGTGTAACATCGATTCATAGCAATAAAATGTGGTAAATTACCAGGGGTCCTCTGAGAATGAATCTTGGGACACACATGTCCCAGTGACAGTGAAAGGGTTAAGATATGAGTGCAGAAACAGAACACCTGTTTCAGCACTCCTTTCAGACCAATTTTGTAAACAAGAATAAGGAAGACAGTCATTGCTTATAACTAGTAGTGTTAGACATCTCGCTCGCAGTGGTCAAGCAATCAGTGGACATTTGCATAGTACGGGTAATTTGATGTCACTCCTGGATGAAAGAAAAATGGATGTGCCTGTTCTCAGCCAATGGATTAATCGACAGGATAACTAGCTTAGTGCTGATTGAAAGAATGAAATTTTAAAGATTATGGGACATGGAACATAGAGAGGCTTGGTAGCAGAAGTTAAAGAGTCTCTATTTTATGCAATCATAGCCGACTCCACGACTGATATTTCAAAAAAAGAACAGTTGTCTATGTGTGCACTGTATTGACTCTGATTCATCAAACTCAACGAAATATTTATGGAAATGATCACCCCACATGGCACAAAATCGGAAACGGAATTCACGATCAAAGATATTCTAACGAAACCTAACCTGTATGCAGAAACACGCGAACAGTGGCATGATGGTGCAGCTATCATGTCAGGACGAGTTAATGGTGTGCAGAAGATAACTTCGACTCAACATCCGAAAGTTGTATACATTCATTGAAATAATCATGCATTAGTTCTTCCATTGCAGGAAGTAGCACGAAAATGCGAATCTTTGTGTGACGTGCGGGTCATAGTGAAAGACGTTTGAAACATCAACCTGGATTCAGCAAAACGATAGACAACACACGCACGCCGACATTGTTCTTGAACCCTGTAAAACTATCAACGAAAGTAATTCTAAATATTCGCTGCCTGTTTGTACTACTCACTGGTGTGTTAGGCGAGCGAGTAGGACAGATTTCAATCTACTACAAACGAATTCAAATCACGTTGGAAAAGAACCATCAGTAATACAAGTGGTCCAAATGATGATCAAAAGTAATTCTAAAAGGGTATTTGAAACGAATGAACAAATTCGGAATGATATTTTTTCTGATAGTCAGTATACGTGCTTTTGTACCTTGCGAACAACTGGCGAAAGTGCTTCAAAATTCTGAAGCTGCTGCTTCTGGAGCTCAAAGAGCAGCAGTGATTTTATCTAGAGGACACTCTGAGAAACCTGCGAATGGACAGTGCATTTGAAAACATCTATAAGGAAGTAAAAGGAAAATGCAGACAGACTACACTTAAAATTGCCCACTTCATCAAGATCAAACAACACCAATTAGGTTGGAGGAGACTGATAATCCTTCTATAGCATTTACCCTAGAACCTGTATCAAATCTTCCAAAAATGTACTTCGAAATCATTGACTATTTGTTGAATGAAGTGCAACGTCGTTTCAATCAGCCAGGCCTCAAACAACTCATAAAACTCTAGAAGATACTTTGTGAAGAAGCTATATGTTCTGGTGGGCCTCTCTCAAGAGATTATTTGAAGCAGGAATTGGGAGTTCATTCGTCGGATTTTAACCTGGATAGATTATGAGCTCAGCTCAGGCTGCTTCCACCTACCTTGACGACTGAGTCGCTGACGATCATCAGAATATTAAAAACTATTAGTGCTGAAACCCAAACTGTTCGCAGCCTTCTCGACCAAGTTGTTCGTCTAGGAGCTTTCGTTCTCACTATGCCAGCTTCTTGAGCATATGCGAAAGATCATTCAGCTATTTGCGTCATATTTGAGGACGTCCATGACGCAGGAAAGATTGGCTCATCTGCTGTTATTGCATATGTGTAGCGACCAGACTTAAACACCATTGCAAGAGAATTCATATCAAAGACAAGCGGAAGAAAAGATACTATTGGTCAATTTTGAAAAGAAATAAATGTAGAATTCCGTAAGTGAAAATATTATGCGTATTATAACCAATTATTTAAATTACAAAATAGCACTTAAAACTCAATATAAACTTGAATTATTTCTTATCAATTGTGTCGTACTTTATTAGTGTGAAGTGAAGTGAATATAATGAAATTAGGAAGAGAGGTGTAATGTAATAACAAACTGGATATACTGAAGTAAGTGTGGTAAAATACAAATAACTCTGAATAATTAGTGTAATTGAATTTTCTATATAAATTTTATGAAGTATTTAGTAAAAATTCCATTTTCCCATTTCTGGTACGAAGTCAAGTAGGTAGAAAAAATATATTTTCTTATTTTTACTTAATTATGTAGCCTGTTTTATAATGTACAAGTTACTTTCTACTACAAAGTGCTACAAAGTTTGTAGTTCTAAATAGCACTGCAACACCAGAACTGGGCTTTTAAATATATAATTTTAATTTCCTCGTTTCCAAGTGATTTAAGTAGCTTTAAGATTCTTTAATAGTGTCCGTGTGACCACGTCCAATATAGTTAAAAATACTATATGTACCAGTATATAAAATTGTAAAAAAATGTACTCAAAAATAGTCATTGTGAGCAGTGCAATTTTTACAATTTTATATGTTTTTAATTCTGATTTCAGTGGTTGAAAATTTCTGCACCAGACCAAAATTTAGCACTTAACTGACACGAGATTAATTAATCTAAAGATGTAAACAAAGATGCCTCTAATAGATGGAAATTTTACTCTCACGAAACTGTTTACAGCTTTATTATTATTATTATTATTATTATTATTATTATTATTATTATTATTATTATTATTATTATTATTATTATTAACCAATCAAATCAAATTATTGTTGCATTACAAACATATATTCGTATTATCGTACCTATGTTACATTCCAGTGTCTATTTTCAAGACAGCATTTCTCCCCCAGCTGAAAAATACTACCAACGCCACTGGTTATAGGTTAGCAGTCCAAAATCTAGCTTTTTTTTTTCTTTTTGCGTAAAAATGCTTATTTCTGATGGCCAACTAGCCTTTTTTCTTGAGAGGTTGTTGGCAACACTTTTTGTAGCAGAAGTTTTAAAAGAAGAAGAAAAGAAGAAGAAGAAATACTTTCTGATTATTATAAGCTTGACTTTTCGTTGGTAATGCGAATTAATTACTGGAGTATGTTACGTCTTCACTATTTGTAGGTATGATCTCACATTTTCTTTTGCGAGGAGGTGCTTGCATTATTACAATCTCGTAACATTCAGTAATACTTCAAGAAGGTATATTAGATATTTATGCAGTGTGTTCTAATATAAATAGTGTAATATGTCCGTACATTTCTAAGACTACATATATGTTCTACACTTGACTGAAAACCATTATTCTGAACATATTCCGATAGTTATATATATACTACTACCCTACTCGTTTCTTGGCTCCAGAATCACCGAGTATTTTGTTTTTGTCTAAATTGTGATCTAACCTAACAAACTAACGTAAGCTAACCTTAACTAACCTAATATTAGTAGAAATAAGCGAAATTGTATCATTTTTGGAAAATTATGTGGGACCCCTACACTAATATAACATAAACTAAACTAACCGAATGTGAGCAGAAATTACCAAAATTGTAACTTTTTTTTTTTCAGAAAAAGAGTTGGACCTCTTCTGCTAAACATAGGCGCCTGTCAGCCTATCCAATAAGATTCAAACTAATGTACCCGATTCAACTGTGTCGAAAGATTGCCTCTCTTTTACCTTGACGTTTCCAAGAAGTCATGGGAATGTGATTTGCATGCAGATTGAGATTATGCAGGCTACCAGATTATTACTACAGATGTATAATTTTCATGGAAACCCATCACTGGTCACATTGGCAATTGGTGGGCAAACATAATTTCTACAGAAAATCATGTTTTAATATCTTTAAAATTTATGTTAGAGTATTAGTAGACTCCTTCCGCTACAAAATTGCTTTTAAATAACTTACACTCGTGCTCTATTAAAATTAACACTTTTATTAGACGTGCTTGACGAGGTCTGTCGTGGCTATGTGGATAACCTACGCGCTTTTGGCCTAAGAGACCTGAGCTCGATTCCCGACTGTACCTCATGTTCATACTCCACGGTAAGCTGTAGGTTCATGTCTCATATAGCCTCGCTGCTGAAGGGAACGCTAAACACATATCTAACTAAGATGTGAGTAGGTTTTCACTTCAGTCATTTCACTCAATGTATCGATTCGTTAGAGCTGGTCGAAACAGCTCTTTAAATATCACCAGGAACTAGGTCTTCATGAATCGAATCAAGTAGATATCATGATGGTTTGGATTGCAATTTTTCTAAAATTATTTGGTAAATATTTAGCGGAAGGGTTCCAGAAATACGTAAAAAATGCAAAACTTACAGGAAAAATGGAAGATGCAAGTACTTAGACATAACATAACCTAACCTAAATTAACCTAATAATAATAGAAATAAACGAAGTTCTATAATTGTTTTCGAAAATTATCCTGGACTCCTACACTAACATAATCTAGCATAAACTAACCTAATGTGAACAGAAACTACCAAAATTATTTTTTCTTTTTTTTTTTTTTTTTAAAGAAAAATTACATGGACTCCTGTCTAATTATTTTAAACATTGCCAGGTTAAAATGCTGATAGAATTAGAACCATGCCAACTTTCTATCGTAACACGGCCCTAAATTTATCAAAACTTTAAATAGCCTATGCAATATATAACATAACAAAAAAAAACTACAGCAAGAATAACCACATATCTCTATTGCTCTGTAAGTTGGCCGCCTGTATCTTGGAAGTTAGTCACATTGAAGCAAAGTTTACCTTTGATAATGATAAATTTACCTGTGTATCTTGGCCATGCAAAATACTATTTTGTTATTTTTCTTAACTCTTTCGTATTCCCATATGAGAGGAAGATGTTCTGTATTTGTGACTGAAGACAGAGAAACATGGATTCCCATGATTTGTTCTTGGAGGTCACTGGCCAGAGTATTACCCTTATAAAGAATTGGTGAAGGAAAATTTGAATAAGATGAAGCACGTACAGGAATTTAGAAAGTGGTTGTACGTATTTGTTTATCCTGTCTGTTTTGGTAAAACCATTAATTATATTGGCTCCTTTCATCACTGGAGAGCTTTAATAATTCCGGAAAATTCTCAAGGTACTAACCATCTCAGTTTTCAACTATTGACACCTGACGGTTTGTCAAAAGGTAGTGGAGGCTTTGAAATGAATTCCCTTAAGACTTCTCAAAGCATCTTTTGCTCCGAGGGAAGCACTTGTTGCTCATTAAGAAGAGGTAGCTAACTACAAAATTAGAATGTGCATATGCTCCAAAAAGAATAAAAGAAATACGTCTAGAATGAAACACCATGAATAAATTTACTGTTAATAACTGATTCGCTCTTTTTCGAAAAATATCATATAAACTGCATATAAATTGTTCAATTTATAATTTTGCTTTTCTTTTTTTCAGTCTGAATAACTCGGTGTACTACATCAAATACAATAAACTGCGAACATACGTTTCTATTTTATGGTTGTTTGTGTTATTGTGTTTTCAATCCAAATAATTCAGTGTACCAGAATAGTTTTCAGAAAGAGAAAAGTACATATACTCTATTAAACTTATTGCAGTATTTTTTTCTAGTACTGTATATTGTTATAATTAATCTATATACATAATTTAAAAATAGCTGTCGTGCCATTGCTTATTAAAATTTTACAATCAAGTAAGTAAGACTAGAATTCCTATTCTAAAAATACAGCAATCACACTTATTTTCTGTAAGTTGGCCGCTTTTCAATGGAACCGATGGTAGCCAACATAGACAGGTTTCACTCTACAGGAATGTCTCCGCTGATCACTAGGACGAATAACAACTGAAAAAAGGGTCTATTAACTTAATTGATAACTATTTCCTATGGAACCCGGAGTTCAATGCCGCGTTCACAAAAGCTCTCCATTGACTTCTATCCTTAGCCAACTGGATCCAGTTTCTACTTTGTATTTCTATTTTTGCGAGATCCATCTTAATATTGTCCTCCTATCTGCACCTAGGTGTTCATAATGCACGTTTTCCGATTGGACTTCTAGTTAAAACTTTGAGAGCGTTTCTTCTTTCTTCCATTCTGGCTACATGACCTGCCCATCTGAGTTTCCTAGATTTGATGACCCAAACAATGTTTGATTAACGACAGTTAAATTATGTAGTTCCTCGTTGTGAAGTTTCCCCCATTCCCGTTCCTCTTGGGTCCGAAAATTCGTTTTAGGATTTTGTTCTCTAATATTTTCAGCAGGGTTGGCTGGTTTAAACCAGCTGTTTTTCTTTTTTTTTAATGGTTTAAACCAAAAAACGAAAAATGTTCGTAAAAGTGTAAGTGTTCGTAAAATCTTGATGAAAACACATTTGTGTGTTATCATGTTTCACTCCCGTATATTATTCGTATTATATTCAGACCTAAGTTCCCCATTCAGTACTCAAAGAGATTATGCTGCAAAGCAACTTTTGTTCTTCTTATTAGTTATGAATGTTTCTTTTGTGTGTGTGTGTTTTTTATAGTTTGTTATTATTGTTATGCAGTTGCAATCAAAGAAAAATTGTAAATATTGTTTCGTTTTAATAATGTTTACTGTTGATAAACTATATCGAAGTACCGTACTTTTTTTGAAAGGGGAGGGGAGGGTTATACAAACCCAACGAGAGGCATTTATTGAAATCAGAAGATCTTTGGTATCTATTTATGTATAAATGGGTCAGAACCAAAGTGTACTGAAATAATTCGCATCTGTATTCACTTTTCTTACTGATATGCAAATTAAGTCGTCGTATTTCTTTAACTTGGACTGTAAAATTCGTAGTGAACTAACTTGGACTAAATTAGTTCTTCTGTACTGTGCAGTGTTTTGAAATTGCTCATTTGTAATTCTGTATAATAGTTTCATTTGTGCAACTGTTTATTTTTTTGTCCTTCTGAAATGGCTCTTCACAATTATATTAACCAATATGTAAAGATCAGTACAACATATATTTATTAGGAGTCTTTGTGAGTGAGTCGGCAGATGTATCGCTTTGTAGCTAGTTCTGGTTTCGAGTTCAAATGGAGGACAATTTATCTCGGATGTAAGCCGAGAAGCGGTTTGGATTCCGCTTTAAGCTTATGTGACCCCTTCCAGCACAACCCGATTGATGTATAATAACAACAAGGCGAAACAAACTTATTTCTGTCCATATGTGATATAGATACATCGAGCAAATCATTTAAACCTCCCCCCCCCCCAAAAAAAATAGCCTGGTTTAAACCGAACAAGCCTGGTTTAAACCCCCCAGAAAACTGTTTTTTTGTTTTTTTCAATAAAAACCATGGTTTTGCCAACCCTGACTTTCAGTCTACGTTCTTCCCTCAGAGTAAGCGACCATGTTCCACAACCATACAGCACAACAGTCATGATTATCGTTTTATATATATTTTAAGCTTCAACATCATCGACAGAATTCGCGACGACAAAAGACTTTGAACTGAATAATAATATGAATTCTCGGCTTTTAGACGACATTTAATTTATTCGTGAATATGGTTTTGTTCTGTTAATATTGATCCTAGGTATTTGAAAGTACCTCCACTTTATCAAAAGTATTATTTGATACTTTAAAGCATCCATAGTTTGAAGTATTTCGATCTCGACAAACTTCCATTTATTTAGTTTTCTCTGCATTTACTTCGAAACCCATTTCCCTGTAAGCGTTTAATAAGACCTCTACATTTTTTCTATTGATGACCTATTATCCCCTATTAAATTTACATCAGCGTACGCCATTGCCTGATGCAAACCATTCAGCTCTAGGCCCTAGTTGCTATCTGTGATTTTCCTTATAGCGTACTCCAGGACAAAGTTGAAAAAGTGGTGACAATGCGTCTCCTTGTTTCAGGCCATTCTCGACCCGGATGCTCGTGGACAAGACTTTTGCTACGTAAACTTCATTTTGGGATTCATTGAACATATCTTAATTAGTCTAACTAGCTGCCTCGGTGTTCCAAATTCTGTAAGAATGTTGTACAATGTTTGTCTTCTAACCGAGTCGTAAGCCTTTTTAAAATGGGGAATAATTGATATACCGGATATTGTATTCCCATTTCTTTTCGAATATTTGTCGAATGGTAAGTATCTGGTTCATAGTTGATCAGTTTCGTTTAAATCTGCACTGATAAATCTACAATAATTTCATTTGCATATGGGGTCAATCTTGCTAATAGAATGTTTGAGAGTATTTTAAGGGATGTTGATAGAAGAGAAATGCCTCGATAACTATTACAATCAGTTTTGTCGCCTTCCTTGTGAATTGGAACAATGATTGATTCCATTCTTGTGGCAATTTCTCCTTATTCCAGATAAGGAGAATGAGTTTGTGTATCTTGTTCCACAATTTTTTTCCTCCAGCTAAAATTGACTCAGCCCTAATTCGTCTACACCCAAAGATGTATGTTTCTTTAGTTTCTTTATAGTGATTTCTACTTTTGTTCGGTTGAACTCTGGAATATAGGTCCTGCTGTGTGCATTTCCCTTTCTCCAGAAACATTAGGTTTTGGCTACGTGTTAAGCAAATCGTCAAAGAAATCTTTCCATTTGTTTAAGATGCTATCTGTATTAGTGATAGTTGTTCCATCGGCTTCCTTTAATATATAAGCACAAGGTTGATATCCTTTGTTAAATTCGTTGATGCCCTTATACATATCCCGAAGGTTTTTGTTTTCACTATTATCTTCAAGTTCCTTAATTTTATCTTTCAAAAGATCACGTTTCTTTGTTCTAAAAGTTTTGGAAGTTTACCACCTGAGGTGTACGAAATTTCATAGTTATTTCGTTCGGGTTTTGTAGTCAACGCAGTTTTGCCTGTTTTCGCTTCACTTAATTGGTAACCGATATAAATAAATTGCTAGTTTGTTCTGTATCAAAAGAAACATCCACCAAATTAGACATATGCCTCTAGGAAATCAGCTTAACACAGTAAAAAGGCAACACGCTTAAACACGCGAAATGTACATGTAACAACGAAGCACAGTACATGGCTTCAAGTCATATCCAAACTTTCGCGCTCAAACAGAAAAGCAACAACCATAAACAAATCAGCACGCGACTCGATACCAGTAACGAACTTAGAAGAACACTATCACAGCACATGACGTCAACTCAAAACCACACTACCGCTCAAACTGAAAAGCAATAGCCATCAGTGAGTCGATGCCAGTAGCGAACCTAGAGAAAACGTACGTTCTCAAAACCAGAACCAAATCACTGAATTGAAGATTCGAATAAAATGAAACAAATGATCAAAATAGAAACTTGCCCAGACTGAAATCCACTGAAGAGTGTTTGAGCTGGAGAGAAAAGGGCAGAGATTGTAATGGTGCGTTTCATATGCTTACAGATTATACAGAGTTTATTCGGCTATAGCAGTTTACTTCCTCTAAGTCATAATACAGTTTTTGTAGTGTTCACACATTTCTTTCCTTTTCTACTATAAGGCATTAGTATAAATTAACCTTCTTAAACATATATATCTTTCTTCTGAACTCATACCCATAATATACAATGTCAATACCAGTTCTATTAAAGAACTTGTAATTTACAACTACCAAGAACTGTTGTAGCAATGCTATAGAAGCAGACGAAAGCAACATTTTTTAAAACAATTTCTCACAACTACGTCATTTTAACTAGTCTACCAATCTCTACGCATATCTCCGGAACAAGTTGAGATATCAAATTCCTGTGATCGACATTACAATCTTTATGTTTGTTGTGAACCACTTGTATGGTTAGTTGTGATACTTATCGAAGCCTTTCTCCGAAATAAACGTTTTTGAAGAAAGTCAAATTTTCTATCTCTTGTAACATTGTTCTTACTTTGTTACAAATGAGGCATATCATGGACATAGTATTTGACACAATGTACTTCCATTATGCATTGACACCTTTCTTTCACTTGGGTTACAACTGTTGTAGAGGCCTCCTAAATTTGGATTTTTATGATACTATAGTGTCCTTATTTTGTAACACAAAAATAAATGTATTGTAATTTTTCGTTTAATATGTAGATTTAAAATATGTAATGATCTGGCCTAGTGCCATTAAAAGAAAATGCAAGTGTATGAATGGTTGGCAACACTGCTAATCTCGTAGTATTGCAGAGTAGTCAAACAATGTTCCCCTGTTGATATTTGCATGTTACAAAAATTCATTGAATTCTATATATGAAAGCCTGTGCAAACATCTTGGCATTTCAGCTAAACGAATAAAATGCAAGCTCTGACGCGACGTCTGCCAACCGGTTAAGGGGTGTGGGATATCGCTTGGCTAAGCAGACGAACTACAGCGCGACCAGGTGGCAGGGGATAGACGTTTCTCTGCTTTAACAAATGAGACAAATGCTTGCTAAGAAATTATTCTCTCTCTCTCTCATTTTTTTTAAACTTTGAGTGACTCATCTCTGTTTCTGTCCCCCCTCCCCCGAAAATGTCAAAATGCATCTCCTTTCCATGTTCATGAAGGCATTTAAAATTTATTCAAAATAGAAAGCGTTCTTTGAATTCTAAAAGTTCCATGTAGATTGTCACTACTTGCTCAAATTATACAAATTTGCCCATTTATTATTATTATTATTATTATTATTATTATTATTATTATTATTATTATTATTATTATTATTATTATTATTACTTGAATGTAGGGCATTTTCGATGCAATATAGGTTTTGCTTGAACTTGTAACATGCGCACCACTTTTGAAAAATGCTTAAATTTTTTATAGTTTCTGAGTTGTTTGTTCCTCTTCTCGAATGAAGTTGCGCTTGACGCGCTTGCGCTTGCGAATTAAGATTGATTATTTAAAACACTTTACTGAATTGTTACACACAACAATGAAATTGAAACAAGCATGTTCACACTAATGAATAGTGACGCTGAAAAGCAACTTCCTGTATCAAGGTAGCTAAAGGCCTAGTTATTTTTTTCTTTCTTGCCAGAGTAAGAAAGCAAAGTTTGGTATACTCCCAGCTAAAAACTATTGGATATTGACAAATCCTTTTTGTTTATTATTCCAGTCTCAATACATAGTCTTCGCTGTCGTAAGGTAAATTAAACAACTTTTTAAGCATTAACCTGAAAATATTAAAAGGCTACAGAACAGTAATTAGCCAATAATTTAAAATAACATAAAACCTGAAAAGTATATTTTAACGTGCTAACATTATAAAGTTAATCTTTGAAACTTAAATGGGTCCCCTTTTGGCATGGCCCTCCCCGCATTGCGGGCCCGTTAGTTATGCCAATCTTCCGGGAGGACTTTCCCCTACAGACCACCCCGTGAAATTATCACTGCTCAGTACCAAACCCATTCATTGAACTAAATTAATCAAATAAACATATTTCATCCATATCCGAGGCGGGATTCGAACTGTAGGATTAACGTGCCGCTCAGTGATAGTCGGGATATATTTCACAACATTGATTATTATTTTTAATTATGACGAACAAGAATCAGTAAAACATTAATTATTCTACCTTTCGTCTGAAGAAGCACGTGATTCAATATTTTATGGTAAAGGAACTCATAACACGTACGGCATCATTCAACAGCCTTTTAAAGTGTATATATAAACCGAGAAAACCATGTTTCTTGCCCGGCTGTGTAACACCCGTCGCTTTTTCTTACTGGCGTCAGTGTCTGTGATGGTACTTGGTTTGCTAAGTGACATTATGTTGAAATAATAAAATATTCAACACAAAAATATTAACAATAACTTTTATCACACACGAAATACGCACACAAAAACACGTTCGACTGAAACGAGAAGTTGAACCACACGGAAGGCTCCTCATTCACTCACAAAGTGAACTCTTTGGATGCATTTCGACACGGACACGACGAATGGACAGAAAGGGCCCTCAAAAAAAAAACCTGCAGGAAGGAGGAAAGAAGGGAAAAACAATTTAGAGCAATATGAGCATTTGTTTTGGCTAGACGAATCTGATCTCTCAGAGCAGTTGTTAACACGAGCAACTACAGACTGCGATTAATAGGTTAAACAAAAGAAAGAAAGAATTTTAGAAATTCGAAGCGTATTGAAAAGAAACAGTACACTTAAAAAGCTCTGACTATAAAGAATAACATTCCTATTGGGGTTTGAAGTTCGTCAACTAGTTTAAGACAAAGATGAGAAAATGATTCAACAAATGCTTCCGGCATTTTCTGGTCATTTAATTTAATAAGGAACAGTCATTGAAAGTACCTCAGCCACGGTAGCTTTTCCGGGGTCTTGAATCTGGTCTTCCGAATGACATTCTGGCATTGCCGATTCAGCAAAACAATTGAACTCTTTGATTTATTTTTGTTAAGCACTCGTATTCAAATAATACTAAAAAGTGAAACACGCAGTGAAAGGTAATTCGCCCCGATGCGTAAACTGAAGTAAATATGTACAAAATAAACGTGGCAATACCGCAGCCTTCTCAATTGCTAGCATCATTTAAAGGGAACTTGAAGCGCCGCCTTCAAATGCCAAGAAGTTTGTCACGCAGTTTAGTTTAAAAATTACATGGACGTTGTAAGATCGTTAAATTCTTTCTAAAAAACTATGGGAAGTGGATATTTCTGGTGTATGGTATTTTAATTTTGCTGTGTATCAATTATCAGTTTAGTTTAAAAACAGTAACATTTCATAATAATAGACTCATTTTTTCCATGCCCTTAATTTTATGCATTAAATTTTATATCAGCTTTCACCACTCAAGACAATTCTCATTGCATATCATGGGAAATCGTCATTTTTAATTTTAGCTGTAGTTAGTTAATTTTGAAGTTAATTTTAATCGTTACTTTTTTTCTGACATAAATTTTTAATTTAATCGATAATATTTTCAAAGGCTTAAGTGTTAATTTTAATCCCTTAATGTTTTTATATTAATTTTTGCAACAATAGGACCGTTTGTCACTCAATTCGTGCTAGCCATACTCCAATTTATTTTTCTCCTGCTGTATGTTGAGAGTAAAATTTTTATATTCTATTTCATTGCAAGATTGGAAATTACTTTCTCGGTAAGAAATACTTTACATTCGCATGCCGCCTTTCAAAATCCCTTTCGTCTGCTTACAATTTATTTCCCGACTCAATAAATGTTATGCAGAAAGAAAGCTTGAGCCAAATAATAATAATAATAATAATAATAATAATAATAATAATAAACAAAAGGCGTCATTACTTTCTAATTTTCATCCACATATTCTGACTCGTCAAGATTTCCTGCCTTTGTTGACGACCTTTTTTAAATGTATATTTTTTATGCTATTTATAGTTGAAACATAAACATTTTGCAGGTACTGTAAAAATATGCATATTTCATATATGTATTCAGGATCTACTATGGGTACTTAAATGGTCCAGATGTAAAATGTTTGTTTCACTTGCATATACAAAATTATGTTTAACATAAAATATATGTGTACTACAACAGTGCGCGAGTAAGTTTTCTAAATAGGGTTTAAACTTACATCTTGTTGGAAGACATACAGGAGAGTGTACACACCATATCAGAAACTCCAGCCATTTCGTACAGTTACTACACAGCATCAAGACGAACGCAGAAGACATACTCGTCAGCTTCGATGTGGTTTCTCTCTTCATGAGGGTATCACTAGAGGGTTCTATTAAACTCCTGGAATCATATCTCAACAAGGACATAGTTCATATCTTCAGACACACTTTAACGTCTGCCTACTTCAGTTACCACGGCAATTTCTATGAACAAAGCGATGGAGTGGCAATGGGTTCTCCTCTCTCTTCAGTAATTGTAAACTTCTGTATGGAACATTTTGAACACCAGGCACTGGAAGCGGCAACATATAAACCTAAAGTATTTTACAGGTATGTAGACGATACATTCGTCATATGGACCCATGACAAACAGAAACTCGAAGAATCCTTACAACATCTGAATGCTATACACCACAACATTCAGTTCACAATGGAAACAAACAGAAGGAGATTCCCGTTCTTGGATGTACTCGTATACAAGAAACCAGATGGAAGTCTAGGCCACTCAATCTACAGAAAACCCACGCACACTGATCTCTACCTCGATGCACAGAAGATGGGGGTGTTAAATACTCTAATACACAGAGCACACCAAATAGCAGATGCAGATAATATAAGCATAAAACTCTCTCACCTGTAAACGGTATTCAAATTCAACGGATATTCGTCGAAACAGATCAAGTCAACTAGAGAAAATACAGAAACAGAAATCGCACCACAAAATGATACAATACGGCAGATGAAAATATTGCAGTTATTCTATACATGGGAAAAACCTCGAATCAACTACAAGACTGCTGAAGAAATTCAACATCAAGACGGTACACTGCCCCCACACCGAAGATCAAGAGTTTACTACCAACCCCAAAAGACCTATGGGATTAAAGACACCGGACATCTATAAGATCACATGTGAATGTAACGCCACTTATACATAGGTGAAACGGGAAGGAATATTGAAGACAGAATGAAAACACCAGCGACACACCAGACTGAAACAACTGGAAAAATCTGCAATAGCCGAACACTGCATACAATACACTCATGCGGCTATGTAGGAGCAAAATGAAGTTCTAAAGAAAAGCAAACAGTTCTGGGACAGGAAAATACATGAAGTTCTCTATTCATTCGTACAGACAAGCCCTCCATCAACGGAGACGAAGGTTATCATGTACCTGACATCTGGCTTTAGCTTCTCAGTACGAAAAGAACCAACAGCCAATCAGAGAACAGTTTCCACCGGCAACATCAGAGCACGCTATTGGCCAATAACAACAACCAATAACCAGTAACAATGTTACAGCAATTCCTTAAGATGTACGACCAGCACGCTCCAACCCATAGCTCTAAAGATGTTACCGCTATATGGTAACGAAACACAGCAATCCTGAGCACAGCAACATTCACTCTGGCAGCAATCCGGAGAACATTGGAGTAATAGTAGACGCCAGCATAACTTCAAGATCATCGAAATGAAGTTACTGTTTGAAATGGGGGCTGGCCATCGACACAGCGTAAAAGACAGTAACTTCATTCACTTATGTTTTGGGTCCAGGTAAATGGAAACGTTGCATTTTCATTTAACATTGGGCGCAGAAAGAGTTTACAGCCCAGACAACTCGTCCGACATAAAAAAAAAAAAAAAAAAAAATCTTAACTTTAGATTGCAAAAATCATATTTGGAGACTGTTTTCCTTCTTACATTTTATTGTAGTTCTGATAATAACAGAATTACCCTATGTTAGGGGACTTTTGAAACATCCTGTATAATGCAATTTATTTACAAATGTAATAGCTATAGCACAACCCCCCCCCCCTTTGCCCTACTCTCTTCATCTTTCCCCAAGTAAACTCAATCAATCAAATAACTATATGAAATACATTATCGAGTTATTATCTGAAGTATTGAATCGGTAAGTGTTCACACAAATAGTGTAAATAAAGGCCTGTTTGCTTTTTTGAACTGCATTGGTAACTTCTTTTTTTCCTTTACAGAAAAACGTGAAGTTTAACTACCAAAAATAGACATGGTTGTAACAGTTCTTAGAAGAAGCATCTGTCAACACAGGTATCTGTATAATTTTATTTTCTTTAAAACAATTAACTGTAAAGATGTAAATCAGGTCTTTTGAAAGCACTCTACTCTCATTCATGAACGTTTTTTTTTAAAATATTATATTTTCTTACTCTTTTAAATCTGTAGATAGTTATCAATTTAATGGAAACCCCTCTAATTGGAAACACGTCAGATGTCTGATTTAGCGACCGCAGCGCCTAGCTATTGGTGGCGGTGTGTTAGAGCAAACTCAGGACTACATGAGGACCAGTAGAACGGCAGTGTGCAGTGAACTTAGCAGATGATGCCGTTGTAAAATTGTCAAACAGTATGATTTTCAGAGGGCAAAGTGTTGGTGCGAGGGTGACGAAAGTGACAAGTGTGTTGTTGGGTGTGTCGCACGGAACACTGACTATGACGGGGTCTACAAAACTTGTGGCAAAACCACATCGGTCATTATTTATAGGAAGAGTGGTTCCGAAGAAAACCCTCATTGACAGGTTTCACCTAGCATCGAAGCCGATTCTTACTCAGAATGTTATCCGACTATGATGTAAGTGGCAGAACTCAATCAGTATTTCCTTACAGCCGTGTACAGCCGAGTTACGTGGCGTCAATATACGGAGTTAGGTTGAACGGGCAAAACCTCTGATAAGGGACCATCACTATTTATCACGAGCCAAGGATGCAGCGAACATCCAGCACCGACCCCTGATAACTGCAAACGCGTGATACGGTCGGATGAGTCATCGATTACATTATTTCAAACCACGTTATGTTTATGCGTGATGAAAGAAGCATATGCTTTGCAGTGTTTTTCCCAAACGGTGAAGTATGTCGGTGGCTCTACGTTATTGTTAGTCACAATATCCTAACTTTCAGTGAGTTCAGTGTGCTAACGCTTACGGTTCGCATTACTGCCCATGATTGAGTCACTATTTTAGGGAACGATGTGCATTCTGTGATCCAGATGTTGTAACCCGGCAATGATGTCATATCCTAAAGTAATAATGTGATCATTCACACTGCTGGAGTGTAGTTTAAGGAACGTCGGGAAATGTTTTGGACATATGAATCCAAGGCACATTTTCGCCTGTATCTTCTCTCACGAAACTGAGTGATACAGTGGATGCGGAATAATTTAATATTCCACTAGCTAGCGTTTTAGATCTCTATGACTTTATTCCACGTCGCATCAGAGCTGTTCTGAGGGCGGAAGGTGATCCAACCACATATTAATCTGGTAAAGACACTTTTTCCAGGTGTTTCCGTTAAATTGATAAGTATCTGTGTATTGCAATACTAAGTATTACAGTACAGTACTTGTAAATTCTGAACATGATTAAGAAATACATTTTTGAATTCCTTAAAATGAGGCGGTTATCAAGACGTAAGCCGTATTTCAGTCGTGTGGCTTCAAAATTTCTTCAGAATTGGCAGCAAATGCGACTTCACCCTGTTCTTTTCTTTATGTTAATATATGTTCTCTGTGTTATCCTTTCATTATTGCCTATACTTGATTATACTAGTATGTACCCTATCCAAATATTTAAGTTTCAGAATCCCGCGGTATTTCCACAATAATTTTTATAGAAGTGCCAACGATTTTGAAGTTGGTGAGTACTTCAAATTATATGCCCATAGCCAAATTCCCTCTATAAAAATTGTTGCGTGAGTACAGCAGGATTCTGAAACTTGGGTATTGTGATGGGGCACATACAAGTTTCTAAGTGAAGTCTTGACCCGAGTACGGTAGGTCCCATAGTTTTGAACCTATGGACCTTTAAAGTTAATTTTTTCATGTTTTTGGCAGCCTATAACTCTGAAAAAAAGCATTTGTCCACCCAGGTTGGTCTATATTTTTTGTCTTATCTCGGTGTCAGGAATCACCTCTCAAACGTTGTCGGAATTGCTTTGGAACACTCTATATATAAAAATCATCAAAATCGGTCAAGTAGTCTAGGAAGAGTTGATATGTATATCAATTAATGTAACGATGCTTGTCCCTCAACTCATCCTAGACTGCTTGACCGATTTTGATGATTTTTGGTTCATGAGTAGACCTCAGCGTAACTTTTGTTTTTATCATGTTACTTTGGTTAGTGTTACCCTAAGAAGGGCGCGGGCGATTCAAAATTATGCAAAATATTGAGTATATCAAAATCCTCACAAATTAGGAAAATAAACTTGGTACATAAATAATTCATTTAAAATAATGGAATCCGTGACCTAGCGTTTATGAAAATTCGCGTTTTAGGGGGGCGGCAAGGGAGGCATCTTCTATATATACGATGTAACGATGTTTGGGAACTCTTACTAGACCACTGGACCGATTTTGATAATTTTTGGTATATCACTGGACCATAGCCTAATTGTCATATTACACTGGTTAAAATACTTCCCCAAAGGGAGGAGTGGTGGTGGAGCTGAAAATGTATGCAAAGAATCGAGTACCTCATAACTTAGGAAGATGAATCTTGGTACGTAAATTCTTCATTTAAAATAGTAGAGCCATATATCAGCGTTTTTGAAAATTCCCGTTTTAAGGGGAGGGGAAGAGGGATCATCTTCTATGCTAGTACATCTATATATTAATTCAGTATTTCTGTATATTAAATTGTAATTATTTACCTGTAATGCGATATTTCGTTCTCTCTTCTGTGGGAACATTTTCAAACATGTTTTCTCAGAAAAGTACGGAGCCATTCCTTATTTATATTCTTCTAACTGCTTGAATTTTGGCACAGCATACCATGGAACTTAAAACTGAAAGATTTAATTTTGATTTCATTTTGATTTTGGGTAAACAAAAGCTCCCATTTGAAGCACAAAATACAAATAATAAGCAGTTGATAGTTCATTTTTCAGTGCTTGAAGTTTTCTTTCTGAAGTGTTGATATCTTAAAGCTATGTGGTCGAAGTGAAGGGTTTTGTTTGCTGGAAATCAAGAAGTCAGAAGGATGTAAATAAGGAATAGTCCAGTGGTATTCTGAGAAAACCAGCTTGAAGAAGTTCTCAGCAGAAAAGAGTACGAAGTATCCCATTTTATTCGTAAATAACTATATTATCATATAAAATATTTAATAAATACATTAATATGCTTATCAATATCTATATGTTATGGACTGATGCGCTTAATGTTAAACTATGGAAACTGGATTTTCAATTTTTCAATAGGTGGCTATTGAACGTTCGAATTTTGTCAGGATTACAAAATGATGTTGAAGTTCGATGTGCACATTATGAAACTTCAGACAGCGCAAAAGAGTGGTATTCAAGGAGAAACTTACAACTTGTTCTTGGTGTGGGAGGAGCAGCAATAACAGGATGGACTCTTTACCATCTGTTAATAGGTGAGTTTTATAACGTATTTTTACACTATATAAAACAGACAAGTTTCTCTTGAAAACTGAAATAGCTGACGATCGCCTCCGAAACACCACTTCTATCCTTAACATTACTACCTACTACTGTATGTATATAGTGTTTAAAATTCGATTAAGACAGTATTTATATTTTAATCGTCTATTCGTAGTATTTTGGTGTTTTTATCTTTAAATGGTAGTTGCCACTATTGTCATTACTAATAAAAACGACTAAAAGGCTTTCAAGTTCCTTTAGAAGTTAGTGTGTCCAGATCCTAATGACTACTTTATAATATCTCATACTCCTTATGATTGTATTCTATCACTAGAATAATAACGTTTATCGGAAAGAAATTCCACTGAACTTTCATTTGTACAAAGTTGTAATCGATTTCTACGTCTTTTTATTTCCTACTTACCAGTAAGTAATAAAACACTGTTCTGCATACTGCCTGATTTCCTAGCGCTATTTTATAATTATATATATAAGAGCTCAGTATTTCCATTATATATTTATCTTGGTTCAATGCATAAGATGCCTCACTGGTGGTAAAATTAAAGACAAAATTAATTTTGCTCACTTTAGACGATATATTAACACCCTCAGGAATTCTTACATCAAACAAATAAACAAATTTTTGAAAAGCAGTATCGCTGTTTCATTTGTGGCCAAAATTCTTGAATTGTCAGTATTGTATTTGTTCCTATCAAATGTTTCGTCAGTCCCAAAACCAGTTGTTCTGCTTTGGCACCCCTGAGATGTTCTGTAATTCGTATTTTGCGTTTTTTATAGTACCTATATAATCCTCATGGCAACTACATGTTGTTTCATTAACCCGTGATTTTTTTCTAAGGTCAGTGTAATAGCTCTTGAATCTTTTTCCTAAGTTTCTTTTTTTTTTTTGGGTGGGGGTGGGGAGGTCAATGCGGTACGCAAACCATATTGTGTAAGATCTTACGTAATGCAATTGTCAATCTCGGGTATATTGGTAATCCGACCCACTTAATGTCATTGGTTTCGGTTGCAGAACTGTCGGAACAAATTCCTTTTTACATGATTATACTAACTTAGTAAAGTAGACTTTGAATACCCATTTATACTACCTAGCTTTAATAAGTAATTGATCTTTTTCTGTAATTCGGAATCCAACGATATAAGTCGTATTACACGCAGAAAGAAATTCTTCCAATTATTTACGTTAGTCACTGGTAAATGTGCAGATCTGTAATGTGTATATATATTGTGTGCCTGCTGTGGAGTTATGGTGGACACTTGGTAACAAATTTGTTATTGTGTTTATTGATGTTTCAATATAAGTAGGTAAGTTTACCATCTTTCACATGTTCTACGATGAATTTTAAATTCTATGAGTCTAATTTAATTTGCTTGTAAACTTCTGTTATAAAGGAAAAGGCCACATTATGCACATATCTATAATTATGAAGGTATTGGGGTTCGACTCATAGTATTGTCCCTGTGATATCGGGCGACATTTATAATGGGAGTTTGGGAGGTCGAAACACATTTTACTATTAATTGTAGTGTGTTTCTGTTTGGAGCGACAGATATAAGGGTGCTGGGTTCCGTGACGAAAGCCAAATATAATAACATTGGGATTCGAACCTTGGATCTTTTTATGGGTCTTCCTTAAAAATATCATTCATTTGTAAAAGACTAATAGATCCAATAAGGAACTGGCAAGTAAACAAATAGTCTCACTCCCACGGTCCTGGGATTCGGGCGTTATACATGTCATAGGCATAAGCCATATACCCACCGTCGCTGGTACGTCAGCTCCAAGATACACTGGTCAATACCTGTAAAAGAATACAAGGTGGGACAGCAATGCATGATTTACGCCAGATGGATAGTGGGTCGAGTCGAAAGCAAACATTTGAATTTCACCACTTTACAAATACCTTACCTGTTTAATTCTACTCTAGGCCATGTACACTTTTAGGAGATAATATCCTCCATTCGCTGAGAAAGAGACAATAGAAATCGCACACTTTGAGGTTATTAAATATTATTTTTCATTGCATATTAAAAAAAGATATTTTGCAAAACACTTATATTTAACTTTTAACTTCAATGAATATAAAACATTTACAAACATGTGAGGACACAAGAACACAAGATTTCACTTAGACAAAAAGAATGGCCCAATCACTGTGGTATACGAATTGATACGATACCGAAATAATACGCGAAGTTTACGACCGAACGAATATGATGAATCGGTTAGGGACTATGCAGTTCACTACAGACACTTCACTTCCATTAGGCTCCAAGGGATTGCAATTGATTATTTTCCATTGTTTCATCTTGTGGTTTTCATGGCCTGTCCGGCTAAGTTTTAGTGTTACGTTGCTAAAATCATCTTATGATGCTTTGATAATTTAAACACTATAATTTTGGGGACTCTTCTAATCTTGGTGGAAACAGATACTTAATACACTCAATTCATGCGGCGACTCTCTGGACTCTCTCTTTTGAGAGTTCGTAGAACATTTTTGCTTGTTCTCAAGGTATAAACACTCTCACTCTCACATGTTGAATGAATAATACTCTCTCCTTTGAGAGTATACATAAAACAATTGTGCTTGTTCTCAAGGTATACACACTTGCACCATCACATCTTGAAAGAAGAATGTCCTCTCACCTGGTCCTCTTCCTGCGTCGCATAGTTGCCAGTTAGCGGCGCAAGAATATACTGACAAACTAAAATATAGTTCGTAGAAAACATTAAGTTTTTGCTTCATAATATTGCTAATTATATATAATAAATGGTTCATAGGTTAATAGAAATCACATTAAAAACACTGATTGTTCCAATGAGTTATGCAATTGACGATTATTGATAGATTTCACATTGTCACGTAAAAATCTGTCATCGTCATGAGGGCTTGTGCGTGGGCGTTGATCTCGAGAGTAGCAAAATTCCTCTTCCTTATATGGGCTGACGGGAGGAAGCAGGGCTGTCTGGAAAAGTGAGGCACCTTTTGGGTGACAAATTCTTGAGCATTGTTCTCCTCCAAATGTTAACTGGTTGCGTTTCATTTCTAAGAATTAACGTTGGAATAGTACGAGGGTTGATTTAAAAATTCATGCCAATCCATCTTGTTATATAATACCGTACAACGCTTGGTTTCTGTTCTTTAAGAATCTTACTTTCAAAGACGTGGAGAACTAAGCTGGTTAAGAAAGGAGATAAACCCATGGAGAGAATTCCCATGGCTAAATCTTCTATTTGGTGAAAAATGTTCTCTCAAAAGGAAAAAAAATATTATAAATAGCATTACAGGAGTCTGAGTATTTCATTTACTTCAGATATATTAAGTTTTTTAAGGTACAAGATAGATGTTACAGACTCAAAAACCAATTCTAAAGGGAGGGGCCGCGGTGGTTCAATGATTGAGCGTTCACCTCTGGTGCATGGGGTCCTTGGTTCGATCGCAGCTCCCGCCAAGTGAACTTTGTGGTAGATAAACACAATATACGTGGGTTTTCTCGGGGTACTTCCGTTTCCTCCCACCTTCTTCATTCCACCATTACCTTCATTTCTCATCGTCACCGTCTCCTTTAGCCTAGCCGACATAACTGGAGAGGGTCATTCCATATGAAGTAAAAAAAAAAAAATTTTTTCCCTCACATTTTCGGATGTTCGTGATTTTTACGTGATATGAAGATGTCATAGCAAGATTGAAAAATACTGAATTTCAGCCTTCTTGGTTGATTAGTTTTCAAAATTTTACGATTTGAAATTTCCAATTTTGGTCTAAAAATTGCATATATTAGCGTTTTTAATTTGATATATCTCGGCTCTTAATTAACGTACCGAACTAAAAATTACATCATTACAAAACCGTTGTTTTAAGCTTTTTTAGATATATAAATCAATGAGGGTGTACTAATTTTTTTTTCGAAAATTCGAATTCGAAATTTCAAATTCGAATTTCTCGAAAAAGGACATTTTTAAATTTGTAAAAAAAATCTCACATGCAAGTTAGGCCTGTATGAAGATAGGTCAAAATATAATTTTGGGATCGTTATGGGATCGCGAGATACAAATATTAGAAATGAACCGGGTGAAATTCTTGCATTAGAAAACGTTCAGACCGTCAATGAATTCTACCAAATTGCTGACATTAATATTATGCCAGGCATAGAAGATTGTCTTCCAGTAAGAGACAGTAGTAGAAACAAAGTTAAAAATTTGTAAACGTCTTTTGTGTAATTTGCGGGAGGTATATCAGGTTTTAAATAGCAGTTTCCTTATATGAGCATAAGGTTTTCCAAATTTGCAGAGCTTAGCCCAAAAAATTTTGTGTTAGCTGGAGTACACTGTTTGCGTTTGTACGACACATCAAAATGTAAAGTTAATGATAGAAAATGCCAAGTTACAAACTCTCACCAATGATTCCATAATGGGTTCGATTCCCGGCGGAGCTCATGTGCTTCAGATTACACGTTAATAAGTAGGTCCAGGTCTCATATAGCCTCGCTGCTGAACGGAACGTAAACTCAAAATCAACTCAGTGGTTCCATAACAACTTACAAGAACTGCCTACAACTCATGACGTCTGCGGATTGTTCTATAGGAACTTGCTCTTCTTGCCCAAGAACTGACGTCATCAAAACTCTGCTAGAAGACGCCCTAGAGGAAAACTTAATCGAAACTGTGGCTTTCCGTCAATGGTTGTCTGTTGATAGATGTACATTAGAAACTCTTCAGAAGCCATCATAAGAATTTATTGAGCTATTTTGTCAATAAATGAACTTTATCATAACTTCATAGCAAAAAACGTTTATTTTTCAACCGTTAAAGGAAAAATTTCTGAAAGCGAATTTGTTCTTGTTTCTGAAAACGTGAGAAAATTTTCTACTTTCCGAATGGTTCAATGGTGCTTTTTTTTTTTTTTTTTTTTTTTTTTTTTTTTTTTTGACAGCCCATAGTAAAGTTTCCTGCAATGGTATAGGAGGCACTGTGAAGAGCTGGCAAGAAAAGCAATCTTCCAGCACCCATTCTGGGATTAAATCTTGGAATCATTACAACTTTATGATTGGGCAAAGAAGAGTATCTCAGGGATTGAGTTTCTATATGTTCTCACTCAGAATATGCTGCTAGTGATGAATTTCTTAAAAAACGTTTCGAAGATATTCACGACATTCTAGGGACACGAAGAGTCCATGCCTTTGTACTCCATGATAGAACGTATATAGTAACTAAGCCATTCTCCTTTTCTTCTGTATCCTGCTACAGTTAAGTAGTTTGAATGATTACCAAATGTTACAGCGCAAAGAAAGTTCAGTGGAAAGTATGCAAATCATGTAAGGTAGTTTTTCTTTATTCACACAATTTCCTTCGAAGTCTGTATCTCTCGATCCCATAACGATCCCAAAATTATATTTTTACTGTATCTTTATAAAGACCTAACCTACACATAAGATTTTTTTCTTACAAATTTAAAATTGCCCTTTTTTTGAGAAATTCGAATTTAAAAATTGAAATTCGAATTTTCGAAAATTATTATTAGTATACTCTCATTAATTTGTATATCTGAAAAAAGCTTAAAACAACGGTTTTGCAATGACGTAAGTCTTAGTTCGGTACGTTTGCTATTTGGTATTTTTCAGTCTTGCTATGATATCTTCATGTGACGTAAAAATCATCAAAATCTGAAGGGGTCAGTATAAAACGTGTGTTGAGTTAACATGGAACGACCCGGGACGTAAAACTTAAAAATTTCATTTCATTTCACCAATTCTAAAGGAATATGTCAGCTATGTCTATTGAAGCCATTTTAATGTATTGGCATTCAGCAAATTACTAATTTGGTGCTTTACTTCGTGACTCTTTTTAATGCAATTTCTAAAATTAATGTTCAGCTCTTTAAAACAGATTAACAATCATTTAGCAACCTTGTACGTGGGATACCGTTGTACCAATATAAAGGAGTTCAAGGGGTCATGTGTCATAAATTTTAGGCAGTCCATAAATTATGAGTAGACAAGGATCTGCAATTTTTAGTGACCTTACTGTCAAATTATCGAGTATCCGCGATGAACTATAATTCTGTTTGTTATGGGTATTATTTCTGGCAATAAGTTGAATGTTAATTTGGTTTGCATTTTTTGTAATGTGTTTGCCTTTACATTACTTTGAGATGATAACATATTTATTACCGTTGTCCGCTTTCAGGCACCAATTATTGTGCTGTGTTAGCTATTTGCGGAACTCGAACATTAATATAGAAATTTATTGCCGTGTGATCTTTACGAGTGCTCGAAGTATTTGAAGAGGAATATTGTTCCAAGACAGTCATATCCAAACCCTTCTCTCTCATTTTGATAACATTTTAATGGCAGATCCCACTGACGTGATAAAATATCCAGTTGGGATATTTGGGTATAGTACCATATTTAAATCCTATTTTAAATAGTGGTTCAAATTTGAGTCGGTATGGTTGAGTTTAATTTGTAGATCGTAACATTTGTGAGATCAATATTATACTCAAATTATGGACGTATGTGTCAGTGTTACTAGCGCTTGTATTGTTGGGTTTAGCGTGCCACCTATCGCCTAACTTCTCTACTTTTCTTTTTAGCCAATATTATTTTTCTTTATATATATAAATTGGCAACCTTTGTATGTATTAACGTTATGTTCTCTAGATAAGTCCGGGTTCGCTGTTGTTGAGTTTAATCCGTAGATCGTAACATTCAGAATTCAACCTATTGATCAGTGCATGTATTTCCCTAATTGTTCCTTTCAGAAATATCATTTAGGCTGAACAAATTTGGACGTTACACATGATTAGTTGACAACATTTCACGTGGCAAATTGCTAACTTGGCACAAAAATTGGTGCATTAGAGAGGACAAAAGTAATAAATTTGTTATCATCCCAAACATTATCCCCCAAATTTGCCAAATGGAAGATTGATACGTTAACATGTGTAATTTTCAACTTTGTTCATAGAAACCAAATGATATTTCTGAAGAAAGGAATTAGGAGGAAAAAAAAAAAAAAAAACGCTGATCAATCTGTTAAATTCTGAATGTTACTACCTTGGGTAAACTCAACAATAGCGAACCCGGACTCATCTAGACAGAACATTACGTTAGTACATACAAAGGTTGCCAATATATATATATATATATATATATATATCAAGAATATCGGTTAAATAGGAAAGTTGAAACGTTAGGCGCTAGGTGGCACACTCAACAATACAAGTGCTAGTAACTGTGACACACACGTCCATAATTTGAGTATAGTATTGATCTCACAAACGTTACGACCTACGGATTAAACTCGACAAGGAAACGGAAAAAATAATTAGGTGGTAGATGATTCATTAAATTTAACAATGAAAGCGCTAATAACATTGATATGTAGTCCATAATTTAAGTACAGTACTGATCCTACAAAAACGTGAACCACTATTTAAAGTGGGTCTTAGATACAGTACTATACTCAAAAGAGGCCGATTAAACTTTAATTATAACTGTGGAATCTGCCATTAAAATGTGAGATCAAAATGAGAGATAAAAGACCAGATATGATTGCGTTGCAGCAATATACACCTTTTTAAATATTTTGAGCACTCGTAAAGATCAAAAGGCAATGTATTTCTAAATTAATGATCAAGTTCAGAAAATGGCTGACACAGCACATTAATTGGTGCATTAAAGCGGATAAAAATAATAAATATGTTCCCAAAAGAAATGAACGACGAAAAATATTAGAAAAAGTGCGAGGCAATTTTTCACCTAATTAATATTAAATTTGTTACCGGAAATAATACTATGACAAACAAAACTACAGTATCATCGCGGGTACTCGATAATTCGACAGTAAGGTCACTAAAAATTGCAGATCCTTGTCTACTCATAATTTACGGACTGCCTAAAACTTATAAGACACATGTCCCTTGAACTCCTTTTTATTGGTGCAACAGCACCCCACGTACAAGGTTGCTAAATGATTGTTAATCTGTTTTAAAGATTGAACATTAATTTTGCAAATTGCATTAAGAAGAGTCACGAAGTAAAGCACCAAATTAATAATTTGCTGAATGCCAACACATTAAAATGGCTTCAATAGACATAGTTGACATATTAGACGTATTCCTTTAGAATTGATTTTTGAGTCTGTAACATCCACCTTGTACCCTAAGAAACTTAATATATCTGAAGTAAATGAAATACTCAGGCTCCTGTAATACTGTTTATAATATATTTTTTTCCTTTCGAGAGAACATTTTTCACCAAGTAGAAGGTTTAGCAATGGAAATTCCTTTATCTCTTTTCTTAACCAGCTCAGTCCTCCACGTCTTTAAAAGTAAGATTCTTAAAAAAAAAAAAAAAAAAAACTAAGCAAAGCATTATACGGTATTATAGATATGTTCATGATGTATCCTTTTCCTTTATAACAGAAGTTTACAATTAGAACTTTTATTAAGCAAATTAAATTAGATTCATAGTAATTTAAAGTTCATCGTCGAACATGTGAAAGATGGTAAACTTACCTACTTATATTGAAACATCAGTAGACACAATAACAAGTTTGTTACTAAGTGTCCACCGTAAGTCCAGAACAGGCACACAATATATACATTACAGATCTGCAGATTTATCAGTGACCAACGGAAATATTTGGAAGAATTTCTTTCTGTGTGTTATATGACTTACATCGTTGGATTCCGAATTACAGAAAAAGATCGATTACTATTAAAGCCAGGTAGTATGAATGGGTACCCGAAGTCTATTTTACTAAGTTAGTATAATCAGGTAAAAAGGAGTTTATTCCGTCAGTCATGCAACCAAAACCACTGACATTAAGTGAGTCGGATTACCTATATGGTATATAGCCGAGATTGACAATTACATTAAATAAGATCCTTCACAATATTGTTTGCGTACCGCATTGACCCCCCACCCCCCCAAAAAAAAAAACTAAAGAAATTCAAGAGCTTCTACACTGATCTCAGAAAGAAATCAGAAGTTTTTGGAATTTAATACAGCTGCCATGAAGATTATATGTGTACGACAAAAAGAAACTTCAAAATACGGATTACAGTACATCTCAGGTACGCCCAAGCAGAATACTCGGTTTTGAGACGGTAGAAACTTTTGATAGGAACAAACACAATATTGATAATTCAAGAATTTTGTTTGGGGCTAAAATTGAAACAGATTTGTTTCCGAAAATTTACTTATTTGTTTAAAAAGTCAGAGTTGAGTTTAGATAAGGGATGATTATGTAAGGAATGGGAAACGGTAATTGAAAAGTACAGTACAAACGACGATGGCATAAAAATAATAATAATAAAATAAGTAAATAAAAATAAAAACACTAACATGAGCTGGCGCCTTGTACTACAAAACAAAAGAAGACGCAAATTTAGCCCGCCACGCTACCATGTGCTGCTCCACTATTTCACTAGTGATCAAAGTCTGGACAGGATGTTTTCTCGCTGCTTCACCCTGGTAAGTCCGTTCCTTTTATTTCCCTAATGTTTTATTATAACTTTCCCGCTTTTAGTTTCCGTGACCGAGACTCCAGGGAAGAGCCGAGAACTTTGAAGTGCAAATTGTTTTGAGGAATTACAGTTATCTGTATGTAAAATAGCTTTGCGAATTTTATTTTCATAGAATGAAGAAGTGTAATTCCCAGTATTTCAACTGCATATGTTTCACTCATTATAAGTTGTAAAAGGACAGTGAAATCTTGTTTTAAAAAGTTAAATATAGAATTCAATTAAGAACTTCTATTGCAACATAAAAGATGAAAAGTATGTATGGATTTATTTATTAAGTACTTGTTTTGATCAGGCTTGTTTCTTATTTTAGAAATTCTTTTCGTACGCATATTCTTCCTTTAAAAGAAAGAAAGTTTATTACTATTCAAGACTTTTTAAAACGTCTATTTTATTTTCAAAGTCTGCGGTTACTTCTATTTAGAAGTTGAAACGAGTTCAAATATTTTTGTGTAGTTTTTATATCAGTTAACGGAAATAGTAAAAATCAGGGGTTAACTAATGCTTGAAGGTGCATTTTCCGTGAAATCTCAACAAAAAGTCAAAGTGTGAGTTTCAAGACGATGATGATGATCATCATCATCATCATCATCATCATCATCATCATCATCATCATCATCATCATCATCATCATCATCATCATCATCATCATCATCATCATCATCATCATCATCATCATCATCATCATCATCATCATCATCATCATCATCATCATCATCATCATCATCATCATCATCATCATCATCATCATCATCATCATCATCATCATCATCATCATCATCATCATCATCATCATCATCATCATCATCATCATCATCATCATCATCATCATCATCATCATCATCATCATCATCATCATCATCATCATCATCATCATCATCATCATCATCATCATCATCATCATCATCATCATCATCATCATCATCATCATCATCATCATCATCATCATCATCATCATCATCATCATCATCATCATCATCATCATCATCATCATCATCATCATCATCATCATCATCATTATTATTATTATTATTATTATTATTATTATTATTATTATTATTATTATTATTAAAAAATTTGAAATGAGCATGACTCTTATTGTTTTCTTATGTATCTCCATGATAAAACTTATTACATGTTTCCGATATCAGCAAGGGCTAGCAACTTAGAATAATATACTTTTCAATTAGTAGATTGACCTTGCTCTTGTTAACATGCAAAGAATCACGCTGCAGAACTTCTCGAATTCGTTACAGCACACTTTGCATTTATCCTATGGTTCAGCTTTACTATTTGATACCCCAGTTGTTTGTAGAATCATAATATTTCTTGTTTGGATTTGAAAACTAAATTTTCTTCCAGATGAAAAGCAACGGAGTGTTTCTGCTGCAGAAAAGTTTGGCCAATATCAGCGAGGATTACGCACATATTCTGCGGAAGAAGTTATGCAAGAAGCTAATGACAAGAAACGTCTGCTAGTTACTTTCAAACAAGGAGTTTATGATGTTACTGATTTCGCAAACAAGCATCCTGGAGGCGAAGATAAAATCCAGTTAGCGTCTGGCGGCTCTCTTGAACCGTTTTGGATGCTGTATGGGGTTCATAATTCACCTGAAGTTTATTCTATTCTTGAAAGTTACAGAATAGGTAAGTATCATCAACAAGTACCATAAGTTATGATCGCTTCATTTCAATGATTCAAGTTTATTTTAATGAGTACACAGATTCAGTCCCAACTCATATTCACAGTGTAATAGAGTAATATAGTTTTTCTCTCTTCATTTTGTCATGATTCATTTTCATGTATCATCAGGTTCCCTGAGTCCCTCTGCGTCCCCTCTGGGTGAGCCCAAAAGCAGCATTGGAACAAGGGTAGAATGAGAAATAAATCCTACTCGTCCGGTTGACAGGTAATCGCCTTACCGACTACGCCACTACCGGTCTTCAATTTTAATGTATAATATTAAAATGAAGCCAAATATAATTTTAAGCACAACTTTTCAATTATGCCCTCTAACCTGAAGAAAACATATAACAAATGCAAGTGAATATTTATGAAAGAAATTGTGGAAGAATAAGTATGAGGGAACGAGAAACCTCTGAACAAACCACAGACACCGAGTAATTTTTACCTCGTCCAAGTTGCTTAATACTATAATTGCAAGCAGAGATGCACATAACTTTTTTGTATGGACCATATGCGTATATTGCCTTTTTTTGAGGGGGGATAAGGAAATCTTTTGCTTTTTTGGTTTTGTAATTTCTTGTAGTGGATACTACATACAAAGTGTCCTCACAACATACAGTACTTGTAAACCCTTCGTTCAATCCGAAACTGCTGTCTTGTTTCGTTTCTCAAACTTGCATTGCAGTGTATGTGTTGCAAGGAAAAGTTATGCATCCCAGCTTATCACTTATATAATTTTAATTACCTACTCATCTTACCAGTACCTGAAAATTATACATCTTATATATTTTTCTAGGTTGATTGAACAGGCAGAAATAGAAAGTATGTTTGAAATAGAAAACTCGGGAATAGGTGACACAAAATTTCATTGCTAATTTCGTTATCCGTGAATTTTAACTACCTCTGTAAAGATGATATTTACAGATCGATGTCCCACATAAAATGTGTCTCTACATCCTAACAGAGGTTCTAGTTGTGGATAAATTATAGATCATGGCTAGCTGGGGCTCCGTCCTCAGACCCGTCCCCTGCATTTGCTCGGCCTACGGTTTTGTACCCCTTAAACCCACAATTCTGTGGAATTTCAAGTTCCTTTTCCTATTTCAATTATCTAAAAGGTAACATTTTGTATCCCAAGAAAACGCCCATTCAAATAGCATGAGAATTTCTTCGTCCCCTCCTTAAACCCCTTAAAACTAAAAATATTCTCTTTTGACAATTTTTCTGTTAGTCAGTCCCGGAAGGCTACAATCATGCCAAATTTCATCATTCTAATCCTGTCGGAAGTGCCAAAATATTTTGAGGTGTAGAAGATATACCATATAAATAACATGGGAGATATTTTTCAGTTCCCCATAAAACCACTCTACAGTTGGAAATTTTTATTTTTGGAGATTACTTGAGTAACGTTAATGAAAACATGCAAGCATACCGAATTTCAAATCTTTATTCCAATTCCAATTACCTAAAACATGAGATTATAGGTTTAAAAAATCCATTTAAATAACAGAGAATTTCTTCATCCGCCATTAGACCCAGTAAAACTCAAAAATATTCACTTTCAGCAGTTTTCCTGTGGGTTAGACCCGGACAGCTACAACCATGCCAACTTTCAACTTTCCACATCAACCCGAAGTACCGTTCTATTTTATGCCAGTTCATATAGTTTTATATATAGTTAGGATTAACTGTACAGTTTCAGTAGGTATTGCTAACATCTTTAATCATCTTAAAAAATCATTACATATTACAAACAATTCGTTAAAACTAGGGAATCCACTTTTCATCGATTTACCCATTTTCTTTCCTATCAAATAATCGTTTTTCTTTGATTCTTGAAAATGCTTGATCATTTCTCTTCAAGCTTGTGCATTTCTAATCATACGTAAGTAGATAACAACATTGAGTTGATGTAATTAATTACTAGGAATATTTTGTTTCTGTATTATCAGACACTGTTATTAGAAATGGGTGGCGATTTTTTGTTTCAGGTAACTTATCTGCAGAGGATTCAAACGTGGCAACAGCCAATATGGAAGATCCATACGCATTAGAGCCATTGCGGCATCCTGTCCTTCAACCAAGGTCAGAGAAACCATTTAATGCGGAAACTCCTCCTGCATTATTGATTGAGAGTTTTATTACCCCTATGTAGGTAAATATTTTTTCTTTTTTTCTTTTGTGTTATGTACGAAAGAAGATATCAATCTAAAAATATTAATATATATGATATAAATTGACAATTGATAATATTAACATTCAGGAAAAATAATAATTTTATATTGTGTAATTAGATAAGCAACTTGATATTTTGAATAGTAAAACGTATGGAATACATATTTAAAATTAGAAAAGAACTCATGTAATTGTATTGATAGAATCAGCAGAAGCCTATCTGATACTTCGAATACATACATCAGTATCCTTTTACGAGGAGCAAAAAGACTTAATGCGTGTTATGCAAAAAGTTTTTCATTTGAAGGATAAGAGGATAAAACAAGGAATGTCCATGTATGTGCTTTTTCGGGTGCTTTGTCCTATCTGTTGGTGACTCGTGGTACTATTTGACTGTATATGCCATGCATACGTAGATGTAAAAAGGGGCAGAAGATGTAACTAACTCTATTCTTCTTACGCGGTTTTCAATATTAAATCGCAGTTTTTCGAAAATGCAGTTTTGTGACATTCCTTCTTTTTTTTTCCCTTACCCTTCATTTATTTCTACTATTAATATCAGAGGAACCCTGTAAATTTTCTGTACGTGTATCAAACAGTGTTCCTTGGTATGACCGGTTGCGGGTTCGATTCCCGGTGGGGACACTCGGTCGAAGAAGTGTAAAAGTTTTTTCAAGTCAGAGGTTTTCCTGGGTTTTCCTCATTCCCACCAGACAAAAATGTCGGATGGTACCTAACATACAGGTCACAGGCCGCTTTCGTTCTTCCCTTTCCTCGGATAGTGTAATGGCCGAGGGACGTCATCTCTCATACGTGACGGGCTAACATGGCCATAGATGCCGAAAGCCCAGAAATCTAATTTCTAATCCTAATCCAAACAATGTTTCTCGCATGGACTTTTTTAAATCAAGATTATCGTTAAAGAGAATATTCTTACATTTCTGGAATAGACAATATCTAGGTATAATCGTGTTGTACCCCCACATAAAATTGAATATATTAAAACCGACGTCACTTCGATAGAAATTATTATCTACTACTTCCGGTTTCCATATTGATTTTTATAGAGTAACAGAGAAACAGTGTCTCTGATATGAATTCAGTGCCACAACAATAGCTTCAATCTTAATTTAATCTTTCTAATAAAACTGGAAGTTATAGAAATCGTCTCTTCTGGTTTAAATATTGTTTTTTTATAGAGCAAACCTTGTAGGAGATTGCGAGAAATCGTCCTTTGATACAGATTCAGCACACCCGAAGTGTAGGTTCCATCCTGCCTCTTACGCGTCTATTGAAACTGAAACTGGAAAATCTATCACTTTTGATCAGAATCTTAGACTCTTGTAGTTTGGAAATCTGCTGTAGTTTCACAATGCGGAACGAAACTTTTTTTCTCAATTCCACTGAGTAAGTACCGGGAATCCATTTTAATAATACCTTCAAATATATACCTGACAAACACATTTTTCGCATTCCTTACCCCATTTCTTTCTGACTTGAATGAGATACCTAAAAGTCATTTTTTTTTTCAAGTGTGTAAGTTACATGAAGAAGCAGAACCTAAGAGAAACTCTCATTTTGTTAGTGTCTACAGGACTCTCAGCTTTGTTAATATACCTAGGTATACATATCAGTTGTTAAATTTACTAAGTCACTTGTGTGTGTGGTAATCACTAAAATCTTAATAATTTAGTGCTGTGTGTATGGAAAAAGAACTACATTGAATAAAATGTAAAAATATTTGTGAAGGCTAAGGTCGTCATTACTGTATAGCAATTGAAGGCAACAGAATAGATTTCTGAAATTATACTGGGAACATAAAAATCCTCTTAGGAGTTTCAGAGCACATTGTAGGTAAGTTAATCTAAACAAAATGTGCCAGATGGTATCTGTGTTAAAACAGTTGTTAAATTTTCAGTTCTTTTACAAAGAAAGAACCGCAATTTTTTTTTTCTGCTTAAACGTCCAGTTTATAAAGAAGTCTTATTGCAACTTTTAACCTAACTAACTAACTGTAACTAACTTTATGGCCTATGGAATCCGGAGGTTCAGTGCCGCGTTCACTAAAGCTCTCCACCGACTTTTATCCTTAGCGAACTGGATCCAGTTCCTACATTTTATTCCTATTTCTGCGAGATCCATCTTAATATTGTTCTCCAATCTGCGCCTAGGTCTTCCTAATGGTCGTTTTCCAATCGGACTTCCAGTTAAGATTTTGAAAGCGTTCATACTTTCTTCCATTCTGGCTACATGACCTGCCCACCTGAGCCTTCTAGATTTAATGACCCTAAGAATGTTTGGTAACGGTATAAATTATGTAGTTCCTTGCTATGAAGTTGGTGCCATTCCCCATTCCCGTCCCTCTTAGGTCCGAATATTCATCTGAGGATATTGTTCTCAGATACTTTCAGTCTACGTTCTTCCCTTAGATTAAAGGACTATGTTTCGTAACCATACAAAACAACAGGCATGATTATCGATTTATATATTTTAAGCTTCAAATAACCTTTGAGACCAAAATTACAGAATAGGTTTATAAAGTAATTTGACCTTCGTGAGAATAATTTAACCTGAGAAACAAGGTCATAGCCTAAGTGGCTAAAACCGTTCAGGAAATTACTTACAGATACAGTCAATGGAGTTAATGTTTTCACTTATCTCTTTATTTAGTATTAGTTTCATAAATTTATGAAATCAGTATGATTACTCATATTATATAGCTTTTTACCATATAAGGAATGTAGGCTTTGAATTCATTACTTTGGAATTCTTGATGTGTAGCGTATCTAAATTTTCGTTCTTTCTAGAAGCACATAAGTTAGTGAAGAGTTACAAAAAGTATTCAAATACAGAATAGTATATTGTACGGAGCAAGAACGTGGGCATGAACAAAAAACGACAAAAATATATTGTACTTGAGTTCTCGGACACTTCAATGCTGAGGAGAATCTGAAAATTAGATAATTCAAACGTATTAATGAGAGGTATTAGGAATGATAGAGGGACAGAATAAAATGTGAAATAATGAAAAAGAAGTTAGGATACGGAGAAGAAATTGTACTTTGAGTAACGTGGTAGAAAGTTTGATGGAAGGAAATCAAAGAAGGTAGAGAATAATAAAATTAATGGTATAATTCCTTCATCAAGACGAAGTTCCGTAAGGCTAATAGCATATGAAAACTTCTAAATATGTAACAAGGTCCTACCACTCAAGGAAGAGGAAGAAAATTATGATTAATTGTACTGGTAGAGGTAGAAATTGGATCCCGGTAGCTCTTAATTCAAGTAGCTTTCCGTTATCTTATGATTTTGATATGAATTTAGTTGGGGTCCAAAGCATTCTTTGTTATAGTCGTCCCCCTCGATTTTTACATGGCAGAAATGCCCATGAGTAAGGGTACAAGAAGTGCGTTTGGCTTATTAATCTTACTCGGTGATAAATTTATGAGAAAAGAGATAGAGGTGTATGGTGTATTTATTGATCTGGAAAAGACTTTTGACCGGATGAACTTGAAGTTGTTGAGAGTTTTAAATCAAGTTAGATAGAAATGAAACAATCGAGGACTCATAAGAAACTTAATAACATACGTATGATATCCAACAAGTAAGTGTTAGAATAGGGGAGGAAATGGCAGGAAAGAAGTTCGACAGCAATGTTGTCTCGTCAGATTATGTAATATCTATCTAGAAGAGATAGTGAAAGAGAGCCTACATAATGAAGACGATATTTAAGTTGGGAGTGAAATGATTCACTGTATACGGTTTGCAGATGATATGGCGCTTGTTACACAATGTAAAAAGAAAATCAGTAAGATGTTAGTAAACTTGAGGAAGGGCTGTAAAGAATATGGGATGAAAATATATATTAGAAAGACAAAAGCATGACGATTGGAACGAATCAAATCAAATATAAAAGTAGGAGGAGAAAAATTGAGAACAGGTAACAAGTTTTCGATATCTGAGTAGTACTATTAGTGCTGATATGTAGTGTGAACGTGAAGTAAAAGGAAGGACAGGAATGGAGAAAGAAATATTTAACAGGAAGGAAAGTATGGTTTGTGGGACCTTGAATAAAGAGTTAAGAAAAAGACTCACAAAGAGCTTCGTGTGGAGTATTGTGCTATATGGGGCAGAAATATGAACATTATGAAAAAGCGACGAAAAAATTCGGGTCTAGAAAATAATGAAGAGAAGTAGCTGAGTGGAATGTAAAGCAAGTGAGGAACTGTTGGAAATAGGGAAGGAAAAAGAAGACAATTTCAGATGTAATTAAAAAGAGGAAAATAAATTAATTGAGACATTGGCTGAGATGGAACTGTATCATGTTTGATGTCCTAGAGGGTATAGTGGCAGGAAAGAGAAAGAGGGACGAAGGAAGCTATAGCTGATCGACGGCATCAAAACAGAAAATAGTACGTAAAAACAAAAAGGTTAGCTGAAGACCGTGTTTCATGGAAGCTTCTCAGTTGCGGCAAGTGACTTGCCAATAATGGTAGAATACTTACGACGATGATGATGAATATTTTAGAAAAGAACTTTAGTAAAATATATGCAATTTTTATTAAGTATGCCGTAAAGTATTTGAGGCTTTTCCATGATTTCTACTGCCTAGGCATGAAATAAGTTGAGAATGGGAAGGGGGATTTATTCTCTTCCTAATTAAAAAAAAAAAAAAAAAATGTTCGCAGGTAAACATCGTAAAAATGATATACTTTTGATACAGTATGGTGGATATATTCTTTTAATCTTTCCGCAATTCACTGTTCCCGCTGTTTCGGGTTCAAACCAGCCAAGAATGAGAAATGAATTTACTCTCCCCCTTTAATGAATGTACTTAAGCTCATTTATCTCGTGGTTTACTTTGGTCTGGTATGTAAGCATTTAAAAGAGTGAGACTCAAAAAACTCAGAAGTCGATCGAACACACACCTTAAGCTTACCATCCCAGTGCGCTAACCGTTACTACACGCAGCGCTTGTCAAGATGAACAAACTCGTGAGGTCGGTATTTTGCCAGCTTAGTCCGCATCTACTGATCTACTGTACCGATATATCTGTATCTATATCTATCTATCTATATATATATATTCGTTCCATGTGTATGATTGCTAACTAAGATATGGGAACACTGTTCAGGGGTTATATCGCCAATTACTGATTGGATGTTCTCACGAAGATCTTCACAGTTCTGTAATGGACGAGAAGTATTTCTCTTTTAACATTTCCCACAGGAAAGCATTACATATCTGGACCTCTAGAAGAAAAAGGAAAATCAGTCCCTCCGAAAACAAATTGTTCCGGATACAATTCCTGTAACGTTGCTTACCCTGGCCTGCTGATTAAAATCAAGATTATGCAAAACACAAAATCTAAATATGCATGAAATTGGAGTATGACTTGCTCTCTGTATCATTTAGCTATTGCTGTTGTTGTGTTACCATATTCATATTCGATAAAATAGATAACACATGATACTATGGCGTGAAATCGGTGTCCGCATAGCTACTTTTTCGTGTGTGCACTCATCGAGCTACTCTTAGCTTTTTTTTCCCCCCATAACTACTGAGGAGACCATAAACAACTCTTATATAATGTAGACCCTCATACAGATTTGCCAAAACACGTCCGCAGTGTTGCACGCGAGCACGGAAATCTGATTGCTTCAACTCTTGAAGCACCTGTATTCTATGAGAATAAGCACATACGCCGTACACTTTTCTTTGGAGGTTTAGAACTTCATCAAACCCCTCGACCAACATTTCCGTTAGTTCTGGTCCTATGTGGTCGTCCAAATCGTCCTGTATTGTGATTTTCTACTACCTTGTTTCCCTGATCATTTCCACCCGCTTCAAAAAGGTTTTCTTCAAAGGATCTACTTTCCGAAAACGCTGTTGAAAATCTAAACGTTCTGCTGGTAAGAATGATCCATCATTTCGTCCTGTATCACAACTTAATATGGCACCGTGAAGATTAGTGAACTTTCCTTAAAACTCCGCAACATTTTGTAGTGTTACTTCGAAAATTGCGCAAATGCTGTGCTGACCTGTGAAGCAATTTGTGCTGTTTTTGGGATAGATAGGTTACATTGCTAAACCACTTGGAGTAAGCTGGCTACAAAATAAATCTCAATGATTGGAAGTCACATGATCTGACTCTCGAATTTCTATTTAGGGAACCTCTACAGAATCGAGCTATTTCTGAAGCGGTTGATCACGAGTTATGAAAAGTGGATAAGCTACGATAAGAATGTGCGAAAAAGTTAGTGGTCGAAGCGAGAAAACCCCACACTGATGTCAGGGAAGTCTGTGAAGTGAGTGTGGTAGAATTGGAAAGGCATCGAGCATCACGGAGTGCTGCTGCAGGACGAACGGTAGAAACTGACCTGTACCGTCGACAATTAACGCAAGTGCACCTGGCAGTTCAAAAGTAATGACTGAAACTGGTCAATAGGAAAGGTGTCATATAACACTCTGATACTGCATACATCTTCAACGACCCGCCAGAGATTGCGAGAACTTGACTGGAAGGTTTTAATACATCTACCGTATGGCCCGGATCTGGCACCGTCGGACAATCATTTGTTTTGGTCTCTGTAGAACTCCCTAAATGGTGTTAAGTTAGTTTCAAAAGAGGCTTGTGAAAATCACGTGTCACAATTTTTTGACCATAAACCACAAGTTCTATAGCGACTCGATTACAATGTTGCCAAAAAAGATAGCAAAAATCCTCGAAAAAATTTGTTCGTGTATGGTTTCATAATGTTATTTTCAAATCACAGCATTCTGAAATTTGACCTCCAAAGGCTCAATACTTCTTAGGCAATCCGATATATATATATATATATATATATATATATATATATATATATATATATATATATATATATATATATATGTGATAGAAATAATTTCTCAGTTTGAAAATAAGCAGTTAGCTTTATAATATCAGTTATTAAGATTGAATTATAACACTGTTGTTCTCTAATGTAATATAATAATGAATATTTTAAATATTCCTTGTACTTTCACAGGGATTTGTTTTATGTTCGTAATCATTTACCTGTGCCTGTTGTTGATGAAAAGACCTATCGACTAGAAATTAGTGGAATTGGAGTAAAAAATAAATCTTTGTCCTTAGATGACTTGAAAAAGTTCCCCAAATATACCGTGACTGCAGCAATTCAGTGCGCAGGAAACAGACGGACTGAAATGACAAAGGTACAATACTTTCTCTACACCTTTAGAATTGTTTCTCCCCTTCACTAGTTTTATAGACCTCTGTTTCAGTGCAGTGTGATGTTGCCATCACTGCGTATGTTTTTGTACATTGTTAGGAAAATTCAATATTCGAATAAATTGATAGAAACAATTAGAATCTAGCCACGCTAAGAAGAGTTCTGACAACTCTCACGTGGCGATCTAGCGCGGTTGCCACATTTATCTTCTGTAACAATGAGGGCATTTTGATGGGAAAAGAATCACCTGTGTGTTACAACAAAAATGTTAACATCATGCCTCACGAAAGTATGCCGAAATTTAAAAAAAAAACAGAAGATATTGCATTAATATTGTTTACAAAAGCATAAAGAGCACAATCGTTACTTCTAAACACATAATGTAGTATCTTTAAAAAAAAAAAAAAAAAAAAAAAAAGTTAGGAAATGACTTTCAGTTGTAGACAGATTAATACTGTTTACTGTAGAAATTTTAATTCGCAGTAGTCCATCAAAACCTGTGCATCAGATCTTCCATATATCTCTAAATTAACATTCATAGTTTCATCATTTGTTGCGTCTTCTCCACTCTGTTATCACTGTCTTGCAACGAGATCACCAATTCTTCTACAGTGTTACCAAGTAAACTTTCCTCCTCCTTGGAGTTCAAAATTATTTGCCAAGTATGATCCACGACTTTTTTTCCACTTTGCTGGATTAATTGCTTTAGTCGCTTCCAATATTAAACCGCGAACACTTTGCAAATGGTGAATGTCTTGTTGTTTTTCGCAACATATTATTTTAATTGTGCCCACATCAACTCAGTTGGGTTATAATGGCAATGATACGGGAGTGAGATGATAACTTTATGTTCTGCTGTCTTGACTAATTCATCGATCTCAAAAAACGTTCTACCGTGTCTTTGTAACGTCGAACAATCTGGAGTAATTCAGCTTTGTTCAAGAACAAAATCCAGGAATCTATTTTCTTCAAGTCATTTCAACACCACTTCTTTCCTTATAGACGTGGTAGGCACTTTATTTACCTTTGTATTGTGAAACGATGTATTGTCCAAAACAATAGTGGAACGAGGAGGAATATTCGTGAAAAGAGTCCTGAAACCACGACTTAAATTTTTCGTATGTCATTCCTCGTGTTAGTCCACCTTTTTTCGACTGGAAAAGAAGCATGCAATGTAGAACAAACCCATTTATTGACCCTGCGTGTAAAAAAATGAGGCGACCGCCTTTTCCGATTGGGGTTTTAGAGGTCCCACGAATTGAGTTGTCTGTCCAACCCCCTAGACCTAGCGTGTCCTGCATTTACCCACGTTTCATACACCCACACTATTTCCTCAACAGAAATATGAGTTATTTCTCTTAAAAACGGTGCGCTCCTACATCTTCTCTCTCAAGAAGAGCAGTTCTTTCTGATTTTTTTTTTCCAACTAAAGCCTAGTTCAAAATTTTGCTAAAACTGCTTTTCCCTCCCTTAAACAACCGTCTTTCCTCCAAAGACACCAGAAGTTTTTTTTCTTTCTTTCTTTCTTTCTTTCTTCCTTGTTGGGTATTCTTTCCTTTTATAATAATCGTGGATCTGATGCCAAATAGAATCTGTCAATGTCATCCAAATTTGTGACTTACATGGCCTATGACGCTTTTTCCCTGGGGTAGATAAAATTTCCGCCGGTTCAGCGAGGTCTTTCGGACACTTCTCTTTTGTGATTCTTTTCACACTTGCAGGGCTAATGTCTGAAGCTGAAGCTACTCTTTCAATCACTTTATTCAATGGCAATAAAGGATCATCGTTGTCACGTTCTTTTTCGAAAAATTCCGTAAGATTAAACACAAATTCCCGTGCCTGACTTGTCAAGCGTACCCCCTTTGCCGTACTTCTTACGCACTTCAGTCATTGTGTTCAGAAACACACACACACATACATACACATGCTAAATTTATGTTAGGTCTATATGAATAATACGAGTACAAACTACCTTTCACTGACAAATGAAAATAATAACGATTACACCACGATATTCACACCAATACACTGAGATGATAGCAGCACACAAAAAACCCAAAACATCTGTTAACAGAAAAACTTTCACAGTAATGAGTAGCTATAAATGCGATAACACTGTCTTGTTACCATGGAGATAACCTAGTGTTTCCAAATGTGTTTTTGTGGGTCTAAACCTATCCTCCCCTTTACATATTGATCCCTTAAAAGAAAAAGAAAAAAAAGTCTTCTACGAAAAGACAAACACCTGGATCATGTTCATTACTTTCCGACTATTCAATCTCTAAATTAGTCCTTATGAAGAGCTCATTATAACGGTCTCTGTAACATATAGACTATGTATATTTTTTCACATATCAGCAAATTTCCTACAAAGACTATTAGAAATTCTAAAAAATTTCAGCTTGACATTCCAAATCACGGGTCATTGTCCTTGAACTATAGAAGAGCCATATACACACTCACCACTTTCCTCGCTTTCAATTCCACGAAAACCTACTCCCTGCGGTGACAGGGAGAAGGTGGGCCGGTTGTTCTGTGTAACCCCCTTCTATTTCCGTAGCAAGCTCGTCAAAACGACAGAGTTATATCAATAAGTGGAGAAAAAGGTATCAATAAGTGATGAATATAAAAGCATATTCAATACTGTGGCAATAACGTTACGCCTAGTGGAACTACGTTGTGCTGGAACGTTGAGAAGGAAAATAAAGTACGATTATTTTTAAAACACCTAGTTTGTAAATATTTCAACCTAAAATCTGATTCAATTAGTGATAAAGTAATTCGATTCCTTCTTCGTTCTGTCGAGTGTTCGCTTTGATTCTTGTTGCAATGACAATTCGCAACACTGTCATCAACATACACGATGTTAGATCTGTTAGAGCTCAGGTTATGATGGCCTTAGAATAGAATAAGCATGAAAAACATAGAAACAGTAAACAAAATATGTCATTTTAGATTTCAAATTTTCTGCATCGACATACGATACAGCTACGTACACTTAATAAAATTCAAATGCTGGTAAATTATAAAGATAAAGTGGTAGATCTCTATTTCTGAAGATCGACTTGAAAAGCAGGTAATGCGTCACTAATCCGGAAAGCACACAGCATTTAAGTAAGTAGCGGAACGTAACAATTATTAAGTTGTGTACATAATAACCCTTTTGGTTGTAGTTGAGTTTAAGTAGACACACAAATAGCACTTACACAGTAAGTATATTTGAATAATTTATATTCCAGCTAAGATTGCAAAATTGTTTATACGTACGGAATGTTTATGGATGTTCTCATCAAATTAAGCAGATATCGTAGTAAACGTTGCACTACGTAAATATCGCTTTGTAATATCTAACATTATTGTTTGTTCATAAAACTTGGATCTGGACTTGGTAATTGATTTTTTTTTTCATATATAATATATTAAAGCATGTATTGTTGAGTGTAGTAATTATTAGTTTGTTATTTCTGACCTTCTGTGAGAAGAGAAGAACTGGAACTGGAAAGGTTCAGAAAGTATGCTTTATTAATTTTTTGTAGAATTCTATAAATCGAAAATGTGTTTAGGAAATTAAAATTAGAGATTTTTTTCAGAAGGGGAGAAATCTCAATCAGCTCTTTTCCTGTACAGAAGATTTTTTTTTTTTCTAAATTTACTTTCGCTTGTAAATTCAAGTTGTAGTCTGGATCTTTATTTGTATCTAGTTGAAAAATAGAAACATGTTGCAAGTATAGAATATGCTTAACATTAACTAATAATTTAGAATTTGTGTTAGGTCAATAAAGTAAGAGGAAAATATGATTACTGAAACGTGTTGTGCTGTCATGTCTTTGACCATGATCCCATGCATATACGATGTGAGCTATGACTACCACTATAATTCCATTCAAAATAATGTTCCTTATCCTACAAGTAGAAAACAGCGCCCAAATATTCCAGAAACCACTCACGTTACCAATTAAATTCAACATTGTAAATTTGAATCAAATCACTTCCTTGAACTAAGCTAGTGATACAAGTTTATGAGACAAACCACACATTGATCCACACAGTCTTTTTGGAGTCCTTAGTTTGGGCAGATATACTCTAAAAAGATAAACTAATAAAACAATGCAGTTCATCTCAAAAGTTACATAACGACACAGAATTAAAGTGAAAATGACGAGAGTGATGGTGTTATATATTTTGTTATCATAATGAGCTGGTAACACACCATACATTAACCATCATAAAAATTATGTAATTTGTTCAGAGTGAATTCTCATGATAAGTGATAATGAAATATATTGCGAACATCTCAAGGATAGTAGTTTAGTTCAAGGAAGTGATCGGATTCAGATTTGTCGTGTTGAATTTAATTAACGCTGTGAGTGTTTCTGGAATATTCTGGAGCTGTCTTCTACTTATAAAACAAGGAACATTATTTCCAGTGGCGTTACAGTGATAGTCTTAGCTCACGTCGCACATGGAGGGATCATGGTCACAAAGATGACCGAAATATTATGAAAACTGAATTTTAAACTAGAATATAGAGTTCTTGTGGTAAGGTAGGGGTTTATATGAGAGGAAAATAATTATTTCATCTTTACAAATTATCAAATTAAAAAAAAAGAAAAGAAGAAGAAGAAAGGAAATACGAAGAAATTCTTCAAAATATTTTCTAGCATTTGAAGTTGTTGCCATTTTCGTAGTGTAAACGTTCCAACTATATTGTCCATTAGAACGTCACATAGTGTGTGTTTGTTCATAGAGTTGGTTTCATGAATGTATATATTTGCAGGTGAAGCCCGTTAAAGGTCTAGATTGGGGACAGTCAGCAATTGGTAATGCTACATGGTCAGGAGCTAAACTTTATGATGTCCTAAAAGCAGCAGGATTTAAAGAAAATCAAAAGAATGTGGAACATATCCAGGTATTGCTTTGACAGTTTAGTAAGGAGTAAGTAGTTTAGAGCGGTATCTAAAGAAATAATAGATAAAATATTAACTAAATCATGAAACTAAAGTATTTCTCAGACCTTCGGTTTATGTATTAACATGTAACGCCCCTTTTCAGCATCGAGACAATATGAGATGTGGACTTACAGTGTAAGGTGAAGCTGAACCACTGAAATGCCTTCAGTCCTCTCCCACGGGAATCTAACCCGGTGCTACGTGCATTAAATTCGAATTGAAACCGTTGAAACCAGAGAGAGACGCTACAAACCTACCTCAGATTGGAGCTGAGATACCATCTGACTATTGGAAGCAATGACTCGTGCAATCCACCCATTTGGGAATACGACAAACCTCTTCTCCTTCCAGAAGGATTCCTTCACATTTGGCTCATTTTACTTTATGGAAAAGAAATACAATGTAGCGTAGGATTTACTCGTACCCCCAATATATGTAACTTAAAAATAATTTTACTATAATAGATTCATGAGGGATGGAGCTGTATGACACAAACGCAAAATTAGGGGAACTGAGATGATGGTAGTTCAGTATTCTCATTTTTGTATCCTTGTTTTTTAAATCACGTTACTGAAATGGAGTTTGTAGTTTTACCAAGGTTATCGTGCGTCAGCATTTTTGCAGACGTATCCGTATTGTGAGAGCAAACATTTCCGCCTGCATTCGTGTACCGAAATTCCGTAATCTGTTTCTTAAACTTAACTTGCCTTCTTAATGTGGTCTATCGTATTGAGGGATCATTCCAAGTCATCAAGGAAGAGGTGGTCGACTATCAGGTATTTTTTTATGCTTTCACCAAAAATTACCTTATTAATGACGTACTGAGAAAAATTATCAGATTTTTCATTGCCGCCATCTTGGACTTAGACTCAGTTTTCTTCACTGCCGTGCATGAAAATAAATATTTGCACTGGTATTAAAAAAAAAAAATGCACAGATATTATGAAAGGTAGAAAGTTGTGGGTTGTACTACTTAAAGCTTATGACCTATTGGGAAAGTGATCTCCACTACTTTATGAATTTCATAAGCTTTTTTTAAACTTCAAATCACAGTGAACAGTTAGTTTGCCAGTAAAATATTATTATAATAAAACAATATGCACAATTGAACTAAACCACAGTTATTAATAAAGCGAATTTCGTCACATAAAATAAACCGGAATTTAGTAACCAGTCAAGTCTCAGTGATCAAATATTAGCTACTTATTACTACGCAAAGAACGATTATTTCGTGAATATTTGAGATTTTCAAGTATGACCCTTTTGAGATATTTCAGATTGAACATAGACGATTTTCGAAAAATCGCAATGTTTGAAGACCCATAACAAAATAAAGATGAAACTCGCAGATATCAAACTTCTTTTTAGGAAGTAGTCTACTACGAAGCTTATATCTAGAATGAATATTAATAGTGACTTTTTTTCTTTCTTTAAAATTTGTAATTTCAAAAATGACAATTTGCGCTTTTCAAACTTAACATTCAACATTTTTTAAAAGATATCTGTAGTGTAGTAAGCTTAAAAGTGCACTGGACATAAAATGTTGTACACTTAATTCTCTTTCTGTTTCTCTCTTTCTTTTTTTTTTTTTTTTTTTTTTTTTTTTTATCAATATCTTTAAAAGTAACAGAGCTACAGCATTTACCGCAAACATTTGTAAAGTGCAAAATAAGCATACCTAAAGTGCCTGTTAGTATGGCCACTTAAAGAAAAAATTGCATATCTGATGAATGCTTATTTCCAACTCTTTAAATATAGTACAAATTTGTGTACAAAAATTTAAAAATAACAGATTTTGTCAGCAATCATCATTGGCTAATTTGGTGTGAAATTTACCCGTTATCGTTACCATTTGTCTGCTGAAATGAAACATAAAAATTATACAAGAGCGTGTATGTTAACCGTTCTTTTAACATTGGTTTGGTTTATTCGTGGTAGTAAATCATAATGAGCGTTTTCTATTTGCAGTTTGAAGGCTTGGATAGGGATGTTTCCAACGTTCCTTATGGAGCATCGATACCTATAGAGAAGGCGATGGATCCTCGAGGTGACGTAATCTTAGCTTATGAAATGAATGGGAAACCTCTATCCAGAGATCACGGGTTTCCTGTAAGAGTGATTGTGCCTGGAATTGTTGGAGCAAGAAATGTCAAGTGGTTAAGTAAGTTTTTGAGTCATAGTTAAATTATTTCAGTCTACATAAGTCAGTGTATAATGATTCTTGAAGCAGGGTGTCTATTGGTCACGAAAGTCACGAATGTCACGAAAAAGTCACGAAATCAGAAAACGGTCATGAAAGTCACGAAATTTAGATTTTGGGTCAAAGTTGTTTTTAACTGTACAAATGTAAGTACAGATTGGAGAATTTTGTACCATAAAACGTCAAAATTCACCACCAAAAATGTCTTTGGTCGGCTTTAGATGCTACCAAATTGCAAGCAAAGCACGTTTCTATCGCATGGATGAAAATTCGGCCTAATTCGCACGCAAATTCGCTCTTGAAAATGTTAGGAAATTTTATGATTTGGTAAAGAAAAGGTCACGAAAAAGTCACGAAATTCCATTTTGGAATTTTAGTATACACCCTGTTGAAGTCATAAAATTATTTTAAGTTTCCCTGGCATTTGATTTTTTTTTTTTTTTTTTTTTTTAATTTATTTATTTGAGGTTTACTTATCTCTTTCAGTATCAATGCTTTATAAGGCTTTAGTATCAAGGCTTTTATATAAATGTAGGACCTGAGCCACAAATATTCCCAACTACATTCTGCTGCACTATAAGAGAAAATTCTGATCATTTAGCTACATGCAGCTCTGTGCTCCATTCTTAACCTTGCAGTTTTTACTAAGGTTTGTTGTGGGTTTTCCTTCTTTGTTGCGATATCTGGGGTTCTCGGATAGTAGTGTCAGGTGTATACTTCCTGATTCCAGAGTAGAGAAGATAATTTTATTATCGTCTTACTATATTTATTTTTATTCTATATATGTATATACCTTGAGAGATCATAATGAAACTTTTAGGGGTTAGATCCAGAACTATTTTCTGATCTTTATGATTATTTCTTCTAGATGTGATTAAAATTACTGCATAATGGCGTGATTAAATACGTATTAAATAGCTTAAAAGACTTTTCTGAAGCTTCTGTTTAATGAAATAGTTACATACAGTTCCAGTGACTTTCTGCCTTAACACCAGTGTTATGCGAAAAAAAAATACACTGCTAAATGCATTACATATTGAAGTACCTTGTATAAACCAGATGACTGTATACAAAGGAAGAAACTTTGCTTCCTCTGTGCTTTATGAGTTGTATACGTGTAACTTTATAAATTCTTAGATCAGTGGTAACGCGTTTGCAACAATTTTATACACTCTTCCAAATCTTAATTGCGCATGTGTATTTTTATTAGTTCTTTAAAGTGTGCACTTTAGCAACACCGTATCAAGGCGAAGGAATTCGTGACACAGCTTACAGTTGGTTGTTTTAAATATTCATTTCCTATTTTATTACTTAATGTAACGGTACCTTAAGAACAAAATAGTACCTTATCAAAGGCAAAAAAAACTTAGTTGTAGTTTTAAAACAGTTTCTCTTCGACCATGAAAATTGAAAGGAAGAAGAAACAACGGAGGGTGCAAAGAAGTTTGTTCGCTTAAGCCAAACTGAAGGGTAGTCTTATAGTAGTTGCTATAGTCATGCGAGTTACGTTGTTCGTTCTTGTTGGATTTTAGTGTTTTAGAACCTGGTTCGAATTCCACTCGGTGATTTTTTTTATTATTATTAGTTTGATGCATAATTAGTGCCGTTCATTTCCAGGAATTTTTTGTCTGACGTCAGTAGTGAATAGGTGATGGCAATGTTGTGGAATTTACCAAATTGTAGCTGTGTTATCAGTAATGTGTGTGGTGTTGGCTGTCATAATACAAACAGTTCATAACTACTAGAACTGGACACTTAGTTGTATAGTAGAACCACATTGGCTGCTAATTGTTAGTCGCGGAGTTATCCCCTATTGAGACATCCTCAATGCCACCGAAAAGGAGTTTAAGTCAGAGTTAGCAGACCAACATGATGTTGAGGTAACTCGAATCGAAAGTAGAAAATCAGGTGATCTGCTTCCAACTCAGTCACTGATTCTTATTTTCAGTCTACACAGAATCCCAGAATTCGTTAAGGCTGAATATTATTGTCCCGAAGTTAGTCATATTGCTAGTCCTCTTGGCTGCTTTAAACGCTAGCACTTCGAACATATCAGCAAACCCTGTAACGCAGCGTTTGCTATTTTTGCGAAAGTTGTATCGAAGAGCTAAGGATATGGAAAAAATTTCCGCTTCCGATGCCAAGCACCGCCTGAAAGAGAATATTCTAGACTCACTTCCTGTTCATTTATAGTGACTTCTTGAAAATTTGTAGCAACCTAGACTAACGTTTCAACTCTCCACAATTAAGAATCTTGTACAAGAATTCCCAGTCGTTGCTCTATCAAACGAAACTCCCAAGTCACCTCCTGTTGTTCGTAGCCTGGACTGAAGCTAATGCTACCTTATCACCACTCGCCATACATTGCTGGCATTAATTCAGCCAGTATATTACGTCGTCGCCTTAACAACTCAGTCCTCTCCCAGAGAAAGACAAAATCTCCGTCATTTTACAAGCCACCACTGATTTCATTGAAATCTGATATGACGGAAGACGAACTGTGGAATAATGAGTGGATGGTAATTTGCTCACGAGGCATAATTCGTTAATATTTCCAAAACTGGCGCCTATTCAATGAAATCGTAACGGCTTCAGTAGTTATCTTGAGGAATTGAAATAATTGGTGTCTTACCATTTTCCAGCTGTAAATTGCTTGTAGGAAACTCATTTTCAATCTTGTATGTCATCTGTTTCAGCTCATTACACAATTTAGAACTATAATAAATACACTTTTGATCGCGTTTCTGGTGACTCAGCCATCGCTGTTCTTTGTGACTTTCATTCTCGGTGTTTAACAAAACTTCTCGGTTGTAAGCAGTTGGTGCGAGTTAGCTTTCTTTCCTCAACCGATACAAATCTATTCGTTGTATATTCCTCGTGCTGAAGCTTTTACAGCAGCTGGTTTCATTTATCTTTACAATCAACTTGAACCATCTGTGTTGATTGTAGGAGATCTGCATTAGTTTCTGAAGTTGAGTTGAGTTGATTTTGAGTTTAACGTCCCGTTCAGCAGCGAGGCTATATGAGACGTGGACCTACTGACTAACGTGGAATCCGAATCACATGAGCTCCCGCCGGGAATCGAACCCGGGACACCCACGCCAAAGGCGCGTATGCTAACCGCTTAGCCACGGAGGAGCTCAGTTCCTGAAGTTGTTATTAATTCTTCGCGTTCTAACTTAGTTTTATATATATATATATATATATATATATATATATATATATATATATATATATATATATATATATATATATAAAATATGATACCTGTACTTCGTATTTTCTCAAAACTAACATAATCTCATTTTCTGAACTGTTACGCATTTTTAAACTTACAATATGCGTAAGTGTTGTTAATTGACTGGAATTTATTTCGGAGAAAATACTTAATATATTAGTGAACGTTTGAGGTAATATTAGTCCACCTCCATAGTAAAAATAATTTACTAGGATAAACAAGTAACATAATAATACCTTAATCACAGAAATTGTCCTTTATATTTCAATATTTAATATCAGGGCAACCATCTTAAAGTTATACACCTTAAGTAGGCTAAAGCTCTCTCCATATGATATAACTATCTGTTTTCTTACAAAAGCATATACTCCTCTATATTAGCTGTTCAACCATAACAGCAATTCAGGACAATTCTCGTAAATACGTAGAATATAAACTATTGCTTTAACTGGTAAGTTGTCTGATAAAAGTATCTCGCCCTCATCAACAGTTGGATGATGTTTCTAATTAGTTGGTCATTTCAGGCAGGATAGTGGTGTCTAATGAGGAAAGTCCTTCTCATTGGCAACATAATGATTATAAAGGTTTCTCGCCAAGCGTTGATTGGGACACAGTTGATTTTAGTAAATCACCTGCTATTCAAGAACTTCCAGTAACATCAGCAATCTGTGATCCTCAGCCAGGAGCTACAGTTACACTAGATGATGGATACTGTCGAGTGAGAGGTTTGTTTTTATTTTTTTTAAATTTTGTTATGAACTTGTATTTTAATTTACGTCTAAACAACTATAAAATTAACCTTGAATACTCAATATAGAATCAATGTGTCATTTCTATTAACATAATAATTCTCTCTCATTACTCTCAGCAATTTAAATTGAAACTAACTTTTATTCAAATTGACGTTGGATCCGAATAGCTGACGTTTATCACCCTTGTTTGTTGTGTGTGTTCATGGTTTTAATTATTAGTTGGTTCAGATGAGACTGATTTCCTGCCACAACGTACTAAAACATGGAATGCAGATGAATGTCACTTATTAATAAGCGGACTTTCACACTTCTAATAAAGTTATCCCTCCTTCATACTAATTACCATGGAAAGATAAAGATTGTGCTTTTTTATGTATATATTTGTAAACGTAAAATACTTTAACAATCCTAGATATGAAAACATTTAAATATTTTACGATTGTATGCAATTGTAATCGCTTTCCGGATCTGCCCCCTACTGTCCCGCTAATGAGTACTTTCAGGAGACCTGAACTTACCTGGTTAAGACATCAAAGAACATTTCCAAAAAGGGATTACAGACCTTTTTCTGAATCGCCCTCCGGTCTCAATAATGAGATGAGCATTAAGCACCGAGAGGTTCGGATGTTTCGCCTCGAAATCCTCACAAACGTTCAAATGATCGCTCAGACCACAGTGCACACAAACATCATTCGTACATGTAACAAAAACGTATTGAGTAAAATGACGCTATGCTCATTTATTAAAACACTATATAAAAAAAAAAAGTAACGTAGGAGGGAAAGAATCAGACACTAGACTATTTCTACTAATATAAAATTACACTTCACATTTCACATTTGTCGACGTTATAGCCCTTTATTTTTGTCTCACATATATATGTGGATGAAATATTATATTTGGGGGTTCACCACAAATACTTTTCTCACACCACTCACTAATACACGTGGGGGTTAACACTGTGGGCTAACACTAAAGTAATCCCACGACGTAAGTTCCTGGCTGGTGCGAGAAAAATCCATATCCAGCAGGATAAACGTAGATAATTACGCTATGTAGAATTAGGACATTGGAGGACCCGTACTACCTATATGCACAGGGTCTGTGGACCCGGGTCTTCACTAAGTGGGGCTAGCCATATTTAGTCTCTGATCGGCTACTAGCTCATCCCCTTTGCATAATTCTATATTGAGTTAAACGAACGCGTTCGCTATATTGACGCGTGGAGAAAACTCTTAAGAGTCCAGGTGCTCTAGGTATAAGCTGAATTGACCGACTGGTCAATGTTGGCACTTCATTTTAAAATGTCATCAGGTTAAGCCACCTGTATGGATATGCAAATTAAATGTTAAAATGATTTGCGTTAATTCACAGTTCACTGGCCACAATGTACAGAAAGATAACGATAGTTGACTGTGAGAACTTCTAGATAAAAAGTGGCTGAGCAATATAGTTGGCGCCGGAGAGTCGTTCGAGCCTGAGAATTTCTAGGTAAAACTCGCTAAACGACATTGTTTGTCGATGGTCTGACGACGTTTGTCTAGTTCGCAGCTGGTTGGCTCTCGCCTGCCGCAGTATTTCCATAAACAATTAAAGTACCTAATTTGGTTTCAAATAACTATAGAAGTAGTCTTTGCGTATTGAGTAAGGGAGAAACTGAGGAACTAAGTAAGAACAATACAACTATCATATATGTAGTTCAGATAATGAATGTAGCCTGTGTTACGCACTAAAATCTTCTCACGACAAAACAACGTTTGACATATATATGTGAATGAACGATAAAAGACTCTTTTGTTCTATTGCGTGTGAAGGAAATTGAATTGTTCGTAGTTCCCACCCAAGAAAGAAATTATTTGCGTCGCAAAAATAAAATATAAATTGAAGAATGATTTCTGTCTTCAAAATATACAGAGTGTCCCTAAAAATTATTTATATAACCTGGTGACGGTTATATAATTGAGATAGTTACATTACTGCTATCCAATGGCCCCACGTAGCGTAGTCGCTAACGCTCTCTCCTTCGGTGCGAGCGGTCCCGGGTTCGATTCCCGGTGGGGGCACTTGGTCGAAAACGAGGTAAACGCTTTTTCAGGCCAGCCACCCTGAATGAGGTTTTCCTAGGTTTTCTTCACTCACACCAGGCAAATGCCGGGGTGGTACCTAACTTATAGGTCCCTGGCCGCTTCCTTCCTTCCCTTTTCCTGTATAGTGTGCTCGCCGAGGGACGTCATCCCTCAAAACGTGAAGGCCTAAATGGCCTTAGATGCCGAAAGCCCAGAAATCTAAACCTAAAATCCTAAATTACTGCTATCCGCTTACACCGATAGTAATATCATATTTGAAAAGAAATCTTAAAGAAATCTAATAACATTTTAACACTTAACCAAAGCAGTACCTCAAGTAAAAATACGAAACACAAGCACTGATAAACACAACAAGGGAAGCATACTATTTACAAAAAGATTTCATTTATATTTTCATCTGATTACATTGAAATTTTAATTTCTTTAAAAATACTTTTTTTTTTCTATTCAGAGGAAATCTTGTAATTCATAAATTTATTGTAGGCAAAACTTTAAGAATATGCATCAACAATTTAAATCCATTTTTTTTGCCCAAATTACGTAGACCCAGATTTCCTTCCGATGTTGTTGTTTTGTTAAGAATTGATTTAAATACTTATATTTCTGTTCAAAAATAAGATTTTTAAAGTTACGTTAGTAAATGGTGTATAATGTACATCAGGATGTATATGAAGCTGTGTAATTTGAATAAAATATTGAATTCAAGTCATAGATATAGAGCAATACGTTTTTTCTGCAAGAGACTCAAGAACTAGAATATACCCTCTGAAAAGTAAGAGAAAAATATTTAAGTAACGAAAGTTACATTGTGATTGAAAGAAAATATGATAGAAGTGTTATTGCAAATAGTATTATTCGCTTTTTCGTTGATCATTTACGTATTTCCTATGTTTTACTTGAGTTTTTATTGCTGTTGTTGAAGTGCTACAATTTCTTTACAATGTATACTTAAATATTATACCACTAGTTTGACTGTAGCTGAACAGATGGAAATAATACAAACATAATAAATTTCTTCTATATATTGTTAAGATATTTTATTATAAAATACATTATTATATTAATCTTCTGCGGATCTTATATTGATATTAATGAAATACTTCTAGAAAGGTGTTAAGTTTTAATTAGTTTTTTTCTTTTTTAGTGAGATGTATCTAGTCTATATTATAAAATTGAAAGTAACTATGTTTGTGACTCATAATCTCTTTAACCGCCCAACCGATCTCGATCAAATTTTCAACGTAGATGAAGTTCTGGCCTTGGAGTGTTTTTAGCTCTTTTACTTTGACGGTACAACTTCGGGGAGGGGAAGGAGGGGGACAGAAAAAAATAAATAAAACTTAATAAGTCTTGAATCACCCGACCGATCTTGATCAAATTTTCAATGTAGATGAGGTTCGGGACTGGGATGATTTTTATCATTTCACTTTGACGGAGCAATACAGGGAAGGGGATGGAGGGGGACATATACAAAAATCAATAAATATAAAAATAAAAGTGACAATGTTCGTGAATTAATTATTTTTGAACCATCTGATCGATCTCAATCAAATTTTCAACATATGTGAAGTTCAAACCTGGGAAGTTTTTTTATCATTTCACTTTTACAGTGCAACGAAGGGGAGGGGAGGAGAGAGATATATATGTCAAAAAAGTAAAAATAAAAGTGATTGTCTTTGTGACTTCATCACACTTAAACTACCCGACTGATCTTAAAAAAATCAACATATGCGAGGTTCGGACCTGAGGTGGTTTTTATCATATCACTTTAACAATAGAACTTAGAAGAGGGGAAGGGGAGGAATAAAATAGAATATTAGTACAAAACAGTTACTTAACAATCTTTATAGCAATTCAGGGAGAGGCCGAGCTTCTGCTGTTTGTGGTTCTCCCTTTCAGAAATGATTTACATATTATAGGATGGCGGGTAAATACTTAATATATGTAGATAACACAACATGAGGTTATAAATACTTAATAAGTTTATAATAAAAATAATAACAATAATAATGACATATTAACATGGTATTGTCTCAATTTTTAAATACTCTTTCAGCTGTTTTATAAATTTGCTAAAAGTTTGTAGTTCTCTGATACCTAGGGGAAGGGCATTCCAGGCCTTAATACATTGGCACCTGGTGCTTTTGATGCCATACTTTAATCGTGGCTTTGGTTTCTCAAGTTCTTTGATTGTCTTTGCACGTGTACTAACTGAATGTTTTATTTCAACAAATTGTGTTGTAAATATAACTTGAGAATTCTGTACATTAGACAATTTACATTACATTAGAGAAATCTGTACATTAGAGAAATCTATAAAAATAAATGAAACTTAATAACTCTTGAGCCAGCAGATCTATCTTGATCAAACTTACAATATGGATAAGGTTCGGGCCTGGGATGTTTTCGTTATTTCACTTTTACGGTGGATCCTAGGGGAGGGGGAGAAGGGAGATATATATGTAAAAAGAATAAAAATAAAAGTGACCGTCTTTGTGACTTCATCACGCTTTAACCACAGAACCGATCTTAATCAAATTTTCAATATGGATGAAGTTCGGACCTGGGGTGGTTTTTATATCACTTTGACGGTAGACCTTAGGGGAGGGAAGGGAACAAATATATAAAAATAAATAAAACTTAATAACTCTTGAACCACCCAACCGATCTCGATCAAATTTTCAACATAGATGACGTTCGGGCTTGGGATAATTTTTATCATTTAACTTTGACGGTGTAGGGGAGGGGGAGGCGGAGATATATATATGTAAAAAATAAAAATGAAAGTGACTGTCTATGTGACTTCACTGTTGAACCACCTGACCGATCTCGATCAAATTTTCAACATAGATGACGTTCAAGCTTGAGATAGTATTTATCTATTCACTTTGACGATAGAACTTAGGGGACAAGGTAGGAGGGGGATATATATATCTATCTATTAAAATGCTACAATAGCAATTAAAAGCGTCTGAGCTCCAACCTATACCTTTAGCTTTCAAATCTTTCATTTACGGTTATGTGTGATTTCACGTTTAACAGAGACAAACATTTTAAGTATTTGTACTTTAAATTAGTTAACTATATCTTTTTCATAAAGTTTATGTTATAAAATTATTGTTCAAAGCCTTTGTATTTTAATAAGCCTTCTCTGAAATCAATGCATGTGAGTTATGCTTCCATCTTCCGAGCTCTTATAAACTATGTTTATATGTTTGTGACCAGTCCTTTCGACAATGAGATCTCGAAAACTATAGGCTGTAGAAAGATGACGTTTTCACTGATTGATTGGAAATTTTGCGTAGATTGTCCAGTTCTAATTGAATATATAAAAAAAACATGGCCATTATTTCTTTATTACATTTTTTTAGGGTACGCTGAAAGCGTTGAAATTAAAAAAAAAACTAAAGCATCATATCCTATGCGTTATACATTCCAACACCACAATGTTGTATATTGGGGTGGTATATGTCTTAGGCGTTTGTTCCATTGCCAAGTAATAGTGAAAAAGGAAGGATAACCATTTCTCGAGTCTTAAGATAAATCTTTATTTTTTGTGTGTTTTGCCCAATGAACACCATATATAATTGACATTATAATTAATTGTATATGTGATGTATTTGCTTATTACATACTGCATGCAAGAAGAAAGAAAACACTGGTCATGCATGACTTAGAAACTCCAACCGGACGTAGGCTCTAATCTTGCAAACGGTGCGGGATATTGAGAAACAAATAATCGATAAAATCTCCCCTTTATGATACGCCTTGCCGATTTTTTTTTTCAAGACTTCTTTCACTTGTGTCTGTAGAGGGACATGCACAGATGTTGTGAGGAATGAGAAAGATATTTATGTTCATATGCGAATGATGCGCTGTGTAGAGAGCGCAGGTTCAGCTAGTATATATATAACTTTTGAACCACCGAACCGATCTCGATCAAATTTTCAACCTAGACTAAGTTCCAACATGAGATGATTTTGTCAGATCACTTTGACGATGTAACTTAAAGGTGGGGAAAGACATTTACAAATGATCGAAAGTGACCGATATTAGTGTCGAATGTATAGTTTTTGAGGTCGCTGAGATGAACAGTGACAGTTCTGATGCTATTTAAATCCAAATTGAGCCCCGCAAAAATTGTGGGAAGGGAGGGGGATATATATATATAATCAAAATTACCAATATCAGTGTCGAATTCATACTTTTCGGGTTCGCTGAGATGAACAATGACACTTCCGATGCCGTGGTCCGCAACATGGGGAGGAGAGGGGATATATAAAAATCATCGAGAATGACCAATATCAAGGAGCGCTTTAGTAATAGTAAAAAGTGACTGACTAACGAAACCTATTACTATTTTTTTCTTAATTTAAGCCAGCGGGCGCGGTGGCTCAGTGGTAGAGCGTTCTCCTCCGATGTTTGGGATCCCTGGTTCGATCCCAGCTCGGTCCGTGTGGACTTTGTGGTGGACAAACATCGTGCTCGTGAGTTTTCTCGGGGTTCTCCCGTTTCCTCCCACTTTCTTCATTCCACCATTTCATTCATTTCTCATAATCACCGTCTCCTTTAGCCTCACCGGCATAACTGTGAGAAAGATTTCATTTCATTTTTAATTTAACCCACCGAAGCGGGTAATTGATGCTAGTACTAGATAAAACTAGATCATTCATAATGACATAATACCATAAGACATAGGTTGTTTCGTATAGTCTCGTATATATGTGAGACAAGGGTGAGTTATAAGCCTTGCAACACTCTGGTACACAACATACCTGTACTTATTACAGTACAATGAAAGCAAGTTAACATTGAAAGTATAGTCTCCCGTGCTGGACTATCACCAGCTACCTTTCTGCTAGTTTCTCAATACCACGTCTGGCCCGTAGATGCAGAGAAGTTAGCCATTGATGTTTCCACTTTGCTGGTCAGTGAAGCATCGTGATTTCAGACCGAAATAGGTAGTAATTCGAAGGGTAAGATCAGGATTACTTGCCAGGTGTAGCAGGACTATGTGCACCAGTTTTATGCCATCAAGTTCGAGTCGAGTGTGGCCGTATGTTAACGTGTTTGAGCAGGGCACGCTTTCAGTTTACCAATCCAGGATAATTTTGACTTAGTGCAGGATACATTTACTACGACTGTTACGGAATAAAGGTTGACATTGACGGTACGACCGTTAGAAATGAACTTGAAGTGAATTATCCTCTTAGTAGTTCCAACACACATAGAATGTATGAGTTATGCTCGAAACGGCCCTGTTTGACGACCAATTCTGGAAGTTGTTCCTTGCCCAACCACTGTTTTTGCACATTGGGATTTCGGTAAAACCCACTTTTTGTCGCATAGGACAGTCCGTTTCAGACAACTGACATCATGCGGATTTTGCAGCAATTGCCGTCACACATTCACTCTTCTCTGGGCCTGAGCTAGGGTTAACGCATGTGATACAGCACGGCAGCTCCGGGTTCGTGATGATGACGCAGTACAGTGGACTGGAATATGCCGAGTTAGTTTCAAAATCTTCGTGTGCTAGTGGATGGATTTTCCTCATGGCATGTCGTGTGACCTTAGAATTTGATACTCTGTGGTGGCCGCTTTACAACCTGCACAAGATTTCTTAAGTTCACTGTATCTTTCCATAGCAAATGTTTTTGGCTGCTGACGCAGCATTATGCCCGAGTTCGAACTCATACAATAACAGTTCACGTTCATCGTCACTGCCACTAAAAACTGACTGAAGATACTGACGGAGTGGCGGGCTCGTGTTAAATAGTCCACTTGCTGCGCTACTTCTTAGGCCAGTTTGACCTTGTACTTACTGTCGGTTATGGCGTATACACGTTTCTGCTGTTTGGATTGTTAAAACATTACAAGATTTATGACTCACCGTTGGAATTCTTGAAATATACAGTGGAGTCTCTTTAATTCGAAGTCCAAGGGAACAAGAAAAAAATTCGAATTATTCAAAATTCGAATTAACCAAAAACTCTCATTTTAAAGTAAAATCAACGGAACAAAATAACTGTATTGTATATGAAAAACTAATTAACATGCAATGCACCTTACCTATAAAGCATTACATTTTCGTAAGGAATTAGAATAGGCGCCGCGATTCGACATTGTGCATAATGCACGTCAATAGATAACAGACGAATCTGCTTACCTTTTTGTCACTGTTTTAGTTCAGTTAAAAATAATTGCACAAATATGTCGTTCCTACAAGTCATTTGCTAGTGGAGGACAGGGTTCAAGGTCATTGACATTTCTACAGAAGGGATCGACGCTTCCAGGTTATTGAGGAGGTGGAGAGATGGGTACCAACCATCTTCTGCCGAATTCTCTATAACGGGAGGGAGTCCAGCTGAGGTGGTATCAACAAAATTTCTCTTTTCCATGGTCGCTTCTGGATAAGATAACAGATAAATAAAAACCAGATGAAATTACATTGTTCTATTTGCAATTTGTCGAACACTGCAATTTTTTCCACTGTAAATACTTCGAATTATCCAAACAGGAGGTTCAAATGTTCGATTTACCCACGATTTTTTACCATTGTTTTTAATACAGTTTTCAAGGGGAATAAGCTTTTGTTCGAATTATCCAATAATTTGAATTATCCAAGTTCGAATTAAAAAGAGTCCGCTGTATTTGTATTCATGGAAACCGTCTCCCTTAGCCTAACGGGCATAATAGTGGAACGTTAAACTGAAAAATTTCATTTCATTTTAAAAATGAAAACAAACAAAAGTGTTGATTTCTATCCAGGTGGCATTTAACTAGACAGCAGTGCTTTGCAGTGTGTGGTAGAATAAATCTAACATTAATATAAGTTGAGTAACAGAGAAGGATTTGTTTTCAGGGTACGCATGGTCTGGTGGAGGAAGGAAGATAGTACGCGTTGATGTGACAGCTGATCAAGGAAAATCATGGCATACAGCAGAACTCGTTCATCAAGACACGGCGAAACCACCTCGACATTGGGCTTGGACGCTTTGGGAAGCAAAAATACCAATACCTAAAAGTGTTAAAAAGGTAAATTAAGGGCATCAGGCAGTGTTCTGACACGTGGCCTTTTATGTATGTTCTATTTCATTTTGTGTTTTATAGAGGTATCTTACTAGGAAAAGTAATCATACCTAGAAAGGTATACTCTTTTGCACAAAAGGAAATTTTGAAGATCTTCGTTTGAACGTGGAAACGATAATCATTAATATAATAGTATTAAAGTATGTATTTTACATATATGTTCTATTAACTTTATATCACTACATGAAATATTACATGTCAAATTCTTTAGAGCAGAATAGAATCTGCTTCTGGGAATTTATGGTTTAAAGTTCTAGTTCTTAAGTAACTAGTTCTTAAATAACTGCGTCAACTCATAGAGGAAATGGTCATTAAATTAAGTGTTCTGTGGTGTATACTCTGTGCTACTTTCCTTTGCTTGTTACGTGTGTGTTAGCAAGTCATCGAAATACCATTGCCATTAATTAATTATTTTTCCTGACATCCTTAGGTAAACCACGGCTATAAAGGACTTGTACTATTTATATACGTTCCTAACCACACTGAGACTTGAATCCACCCTGGGCTACATTCAGTCTGAACTGATATATCAACCTGAGTCCACATATGCATTTATACATGTGCCTTTGTGTTTTAGTTTTCACTAGTTTTACTCTATTTCTGCATTTTAATCTTTCATATATTCGTTCTTGCATCCAAAAGCAAGGATAGCCTCTTCCTTACTATTTCCGTACTTTTCGTCTTCATATTTAGTATTCAGGCTCTGAGGGTTATCGAGCGAGCCTGTTTCGTTTCTTCGTTGCCCTCTTGTTTCATTTTTTATGGAACAGCGGTTACCGTTCCAGAACTTCTAAATACCTTTGATGCTTCGCCACTTTTTGTAACAATACTGTCAATTTCATCTCAAACCACGTCCTTCAGGATACTATAACTTGATATTTTTTGTTTGTCGAAGTGCATCGTCCGTTTTCAGCACCGAGGTTATATGAGTCACAGTGTTGAAGTTTAATGTGGAAATTGAACCCGAGACCATGCATACGCTAGGCATTAGACTTGATAGTCTGTGTTAGTATTTTAACATTTGAGTTCTTCAGTCTTTCAGCATCAAAATTTTGTTGTTCACAGCTTCGTTCCTTTTTCACTCAACCCTTTTCTATCTTTACAATCATAGTTTTTGTTGCATTCCGAGGTAAATTTTGCCCTTCATTGAGGAGATAGCTCGGAGCAAGAGGAAAAGCTCACTAAATTGTAGTTTAGTGTATACGTACTCTTAAACAATGGAGGAAGGGAATAGCCACCGTCCTGTACTTATTCAGTGACCCTTCTTAAATTTGGTAAACAAATGGGCAAGAACCTTCTTTTGAACATAATACACACACATGTGCAGTACATTAGGTTCGAAGTCAATAATCAAATTCTTGGCTTCTCTATAACTTACCAGTTGTACTCGCTATCGTTACGTAACTTCTGCAGGTTCTGTTTACCGAATACCAGTCATAGCATTTCCTTGAAATCGCTTATATATATATATATATATATATATATATAATCTTCCATTTATTATAGAAACTTAAGTATTGGGCGTGTACATTCATACAAATTAAACATTCCGGACTACCAGTGAAGCACTGTGAGATGTAGGTTTCTAAAATTAGATAGTTGAGTTGTTATTATTTGTAATGATTTAGCTGGATTAATAATTTAATTTTAATTTTAATTTTAATTTTAATTTTAAGAATATATTTCTTTGTTGCAGGTAGAGTTATGGGCCAAAGCTGTTGATTCTTCATATAATACACAACCAGAATCGTTTGAAAATATATGGAATCTTCGAGGAGTGTTAAGTAACGCGTATCATCGTGTCAAAATTAAGATTAATTAAAAAATAACAGATGTATAATTGGTAACAAATGTATGATTTCTCAAGCTCACTTATTTTCTCAGTGAGCTTCGTGTAATCATTCCAGTGGTGTATACAAAACATTAATTTTTAAAAATAGTTACAACGGATAATTTTGTGAATATTAATGTAATATGGAATAGCCATAGAATTATTTTCATTCATATAGCTTTGTCATATGGAACTGATGAATTACAGGGTAAAAAGATTATGTTGTTTTATCAAAATAATTTCATAGAAGTATGATCCATGTAATTAATCATACTCCTGTAAAATTAGTTTGAATGTAATGTAATTAAAAGAATGTTATCTTCTAAAATCCTAATGAACATATTGATATGTATTACTGTGGTAATTGTTATGAGCTCCTAATACAAAGAGAATTGGGAAGAAAGAAGGAAGAACATTCTATTTAAGCGCCTTAGACGTCATATCTATGAGAGTAGCTCTTATTGATGAGTTTTATTTTACCCCTTCAAATATCTCTATGCTAGTTTTTTAATACTATATGTAGCATAACATGCAGTATGTATTTTTAGATCCTCTTTATAGTTCCGAAATTTATACAAAGTTAACATATTTTGTGTACATGAGGTATACTTAATAGGGTGCATCGAATTTCCACTTTTTTTGAAATCAGCTTACCCTTAGTGATATTTTTTTGCGAAATGGCCTCCATATAACGTGTAAAAAATTGCAAGTCGATTGGTCAATATCTTTAGGTGCCACCAACGGCCAAAAGTTTTAAAATGTTGTTAAAAATTAAATTTTATTTTAAAAAATGTAAAATATCTAGTTTTATGAAATATGGTTATCCTATGTGGTTTTGTTTCTGTAAAAGGTCAATATTTTACGTGAAAAAAAATTCAGCTTGATGAGTCAAGTCATTCAGGTGCCACCTGTGGCTTAAAATATGGACAAATGTGTCCCTACTTTTTCATTTTTTTAAATTAAGTTGCATTGTTTGTGATTCATCTGGATCGTTAATTAGATAAGAAAGGTTTTGTTTTACATCTGCAGCTATTTGCTTATTTCCAAACGTTAATGATGGAAATAACCCAGAACTCACCATGAGGAGATGGCTGTAGTTCGAGTTCCGCCCACCCGTATATACTAATGTTGCATATGATAGTGCAAGTCATATTGTTACTCTTTTACCTCAAACTGTTTTTCTTTTATTTTTTGTATTACATTCTGGTATGTTTTTTTCTTGATTGTAGTGTTGATAGCACAAATCTATGTCGTGCTTCTTGCCCACATACCGTTGATGCCGCTTCTGTCCCCAACTTCACCATTCTTTCTACCGCGCTAGTGTGAAAGGGTAAGGATGTAATATATTCATTAGCCATTGGAGCCGTCTTTACATTTTCTATTAGCTTCTGCACGCTGAAGTGTTTTGTCAGTGGTGGCTCCGTCAGCGTCATGTTGACCAATTAATCATATCAACATAGTTTGTCGCTTCTAAGTTGATTTCAGGGATGACGAATTCTCGCACCGGTACGCGATCACCAGATTGAGTCGTTTGTCTTGCTTTTAGGACTCGCCCCCAGCCGAGCTCTCGTACGTTAGCATCTTGGTCAGTCAACATTGATAGAAGTAGGTTCTCAGGATGACCGTACCACGCATTTCTACGGACACTTGATCAATTATTTTCCTGTATTTCGCTTCCATATGGCGAAAAGTCGTGATGAGTTGCCACAAATGACGAGCTTCTTCTGCACACGATGGATTACGGATCACAGCAAACCAGAGTGGCGCGTAGACCATCATGATGTACTGGACGATGGTTTTAAGTTCATTCGTGGGTTCTTTTGTTCCTACGCACAAACGTAAGACTCTATTTGCAGTAATTACCCATCTAGCTTGATGAATTTTACTAGGCTTCATGTGAGCTAACGCAATGGGCCATTCTCCTGAAGAAACCGCTTGGCAAATATTCAGCACATATTTTTGATCCGTGTTTAATGAATCCTCAGTGAAGTTGAGATCCCAGTCTACTGGAACGGGCTGAAAAATCTGGAGTGACAACTCTTCGCAGATTGGAAGTGCTGATCCTATTGGTCCTTTAAATGTATTTGGTCCAATAGATTTGCCGTCTATAAATTCAATCAAATGTCGAAATGGAAGCTCATTCGTGTGTATGATGATTAATTGGTGATATGATTAATTGGTCAACATGACGCTGACGGAGCCAAAACTGACAAAACACTTCAGCGTGCAGAAGCTAAGAGAAAATGTAAAGACGGCTCCAATGGCTAATGAATATATTACATCCTTACCCTTTCACACTAGCGCGGTAGAAAGAATGGTGAAGTTGGGGACAGAAGCGGCATCAACGGTATGTGGGCAAGAAGCACGACATAGATTTGTGCTATCAACACTACAATCAAGAAAAAACATACCAGAATGTAATACAAAAAAGAAAAGAAAAACAGTTTGAGGTAAAAGAGTAACAATATGACTTGCACTATCATATGCAACATTAGTATATACGGGTGGGCGGAACTCGAACTACAGCCACCTCCTCATGGTGAGTTCTGGGTTATTTCCATCATTAACGTTTGGAAATAAACAAATAGCTGCAGATGTAAAACAAAACCTTTCTTATCTAATTAACGATCCAGATGAATCACAAACAATGCAACTTAATTTTAAAAAATGAAGAAGTAGGGACACATTTGTCCATATTTTAAGCCACAGGTGGCACCTGAATGACTTGACTCATCAAGCTGATTTTTTTTCACGTAAAATATTGACCTTTTACAGAAACAAAACCACATAGGATAACCATATTTCATAAAACTAGATATTTTACATTTTTTAAAATAAAATTTAATTTTTAACAACATTTTAAAACTTTTGGCCGTTGGTGGCACCTAAAGATATTGACCAATCGACTTGCAATTTTTTACACGTTATATGGAGGCCATTTCGCAAAAAAATATCACTAAGGGTAAGCTGATTTCAAAAAAAGTGGAAATTCGATGCACCCTAATACTTAATCTAGTTTCAGTATCGATGAATTATTGTGATAGTGCTCGCTCTATATATTAATATTCATTTACTTTTCAGTTCATTCCAGTTTCATATACCCGTATTTCTAGACCGAATACAGATATTGCAAACATGACTGCAATGCATTTCGTGGGAAATTTCAATACATATTGATATATCCCCCTCAATCCCTTCTCATTAAACTTTTAGGATCTCGATTCAAAATTACAGCCATGATATTTATTCCATCAGTAAGCAAATTTGCTGCTGATATTAAATAATCATCGCTGTTTCAAATCCTTTAAATGTTTTAAAAATTATCCGTTTTATCATCCGCGTGGTTTACTTACTGTCTACCTTCAATTTCCTTTAGCATTCCTATCTTAGCTATTAATTGTTGTAAATTTAATTTTTACCTTCGGTTTGGTACGCTACCTATATACCACGTGTTTTCATTAAAATTGGGCCTTCCATTATACCTGTGTTAGACAAACTCAACATCGGTTTCCAGCTGTAGTTTTTTTATACTATAAAAACAAATTAGCTGAAATGCCCGTTCTTCGCACGGAAAGAGTAAGTTTATGTAAAGTATTTGAACCCCTTTCCCCTCAATTTAGGACACGGATCAGAGATGAATGTGAATCTAAACGGCATTAGGAGTACCACTATTTATCCCAGCAACCCCGAAAACTATGGATTGGCCATTTAATATAAGTTGTTTTCGATTATTTTTACACGTCACCCCCATTTGGAGAGAATTTGGAGGATGAATTTGGATGAAATAGCATTGTGATTGTCACTATTCATCTCAGCAATCCCAAAAATTAAGGACTGGATACAAATATCGGTCGTTTTAAGTTATTTTTATATTTGTTTCGCTTCTTGTGTACAGGAAAAAAGTTATCACTTAAAGTCGAAATTATTGGCTTTGTAAGCCTATCCGCTTTACTGTAAGTCTGCAGCACTATTTAACCAAAGAAGGTTACTTTCTTAAACGTGGCTGCCTAGAAACATAGTGATTACAAGCTTTATGATATTTGTCATTAAATATATGTCTGCTTGTAAAAGAGTAGTTATTATTTCAATGTCATTTTTTTCTCCCTTGTTATTTTCTTCTGTAGCTTTTCACATATTTATAGACATACATACCTAAAAGAATACCAGCTTAAGAAGAAAACCTATGTATTCGGAAATAACATGGTTTCACGCGTCGGCTTACTTAAAACTTTCCACAGAGAGAAAGAATATTGTTGTTAAAAGAACCAAGCAGGTAGAAAGCTGAAGCGGTAAATCGGAACTGTGGATAGATATGGAGTGACTTCCCAACCGAAATATTTACAATTTAAAATTATCAAGTACTTTCGAACAAACTTTTGTCTCGCTTCTAACGATCAGTCAGTAGTCTCGGAACCCACCTTGCGGTTATCTTACAAATCCCGTTTGCTCTAGTATATGCTGTTTTTCATATGAACCTATTTAGATTTGTGGAAAGTACAATTCAAGATATTCAAGTTGGTATTGAGGTTCCATTTTCTAGGAGGAGGAAAGATGAAAGAGTAAATGAAATGAAAGACTTCTAAAAAAAGTTTTCAGTTTATTTTACATATTTCAGATGTTTATGATTTGTAAAAATAGAGTGTGAAGGTGTTTTTAGAATAGAAAGAATCGGACCTATACTTTGGCAAAGTGTAGTCACTGCTCGATCAGTGGAACAAATCTCAACCTCTGCTACTACGTTTTCGATATAGTTTTTATGTGAGGAGTGTTTTCTCCTACCTTCCCTAATGAAAAGTATATGGTATTACATACGTAAATATTTATATTTTTTGGGAAGTACGTTTCACACATTGTAACAAAATGTGATTTATTTGTTTACGATAATTAGGAGACGCATAAGTTTCAGTGGTGCATATATAGGCCAATGTTTGTTTAGATTTCCCGCCAATAAGAAGTTCAGGAAGAAAGGACATCGTGCTAACGCTACAGATATTAAACAAAATGTTTATTAGTCTTAGGTAGCATTCAAAACAAGCATTTGAAGAAATTCCCCACCTTAAATATTAGAGGATAAAAATGTATGTATGTATGTATTATTAGCAATGGCAATTATGAAAGTGGCCCCGTGTAGCGTAGTCGCTAACGCTCTTGCTTTCGGTGCGAACGGTCCCGGTGTGATTTCCAGTAAAGGCACTCGGTCGAAAAAGTGTAAAAAGCTTTTACAGGCCAGCTATCCTAAATGAGGTTTTCCTCATTCACACCTCACTTATAGATCCCAAACCGCTTCCTTCGTTCCCTTTCCCCGGATGGGGTACTCGCCGAGGGACCTCATCCCTCATACGTGACGGGCGAACATAACAATTGTTGCCAAAAGCCCAGAAATATAAATCCTAGATCCTAAATGGAATTACGAAACTAATGAACAATTCTTTATGCTAAGGAAAATACTGAAAAAGTGATCAAATTAATTATTTCAGTTAAGTGGCAGAAGAACTAGTTTGAACGTCCCGTTCAACAGTGAGGCTATATGAAATGTGGACCTACAGCTTAACCTGGAATTCAAAGCACATGAGCCACTGGAAACCGAATCCGGGTCTCTCACTCCAAGAACGCGTACGCTAACCGTATAGCCACGGGAAAAGTCATTTCAATTAAATTTTATTATTCAGGGGAGTTAGGAATAATTTCTCAGTTGTTTGTAACACCTGTGGCACGTGAGATCTCTGGTTCAATTCCAGCTTGCACAAAGTGGGTTTCGTGTTGGACAAACACCGTGTGCGTAATTTTCTCACTATTTACACATTTCTTCCCTCTTCCTTCATTTCACCATTTTGTTCATTATCATCATCACAGTCTCCGTTAGCCTTAGAGCATAATCGGGAACGTTAAAAAAAAAAAAAAAAAACTTGACAACACTACTTTTTTCAAATGCTACTTCTGTTCTCAAGTCGTAGCATAATTTCACAAAAATAAAATGAGGGAAAAAAAAAATCACGTATGGATCATCATCTTCCAAGTAGAAAATATTATTCGTTAATGATCAACATGTAATACGTTTAAGCATCATTTTAAGTTACTATATTTTTCTTTAAATACTTATTATAATAATTATTATGCTTAAAAGGTAAATTTTTGATTTTTGATTGAAATAATGCAATGTTGTAATGAAGTAATGTTGTATAATTTGATCGATGTGAACAAGCACACAAATGCAAGAATTTGTACAAATTTATCAGCTTTAAGTAAAATTTGAAAAGAGAGGGAGAAAGATGACTATGTATACTATTACCAAATAGAGAAATGGTACACTCTAGCGACGTTTTTTGCTTAAGGTATTTACCCATTTCTCATGTTCTTTGTAGAACTATTTCATTTATAGTTTTTTTTTTTCTGTGAAGTGGAAAGTTCACATAATATATTTTTAAGAGCATATACATATATTTGAGGTTAAAACTGATTATATTATTGTAACTGTATCTACTTAATGTACAAGGAGGGAAAATCAAAATAAAATAAAAAAAATAAAAACATTGTCTTTCTTCTGTCACCTATTATCTAAACAAATATTTACTTTGTTCCTTATTTGAAAATTTAATATGGTTCAAAGTGTTTCAAGCAAGGAGCAAAATAAGGAATTTCAGGGGAAAATATAAGTGAGAGTAATCTTTTGTGTGAACACAGTGAAAAAAAATTTTGGTCACCTTAGCTGCTGGAAAACTACCACTTCTGGCCTGGATAACCTTCTAGATTCTGCCTGCAACTGACCCCACGACGTGCTACCGGCGATGTGAATTTACATCCTATCAGTAGATTGCGTAGTTTGTAATCCTTAATTTTATTATAATTATATTTTTCTATAATCCGCTTCACCCGAATTGGCGTATGGAATCAGCCAATAGGCTCGCAGTTCGCTGTTACTAAACTTTCAGGAAGGAAACTAATCATTCATAATTGATTTTGTTCGTATTTGTGGACAGTTATGAATGATTAGATTCGTCACTGAAGTTTAGTAACAGCGCACTTTGAGTCTATTGGCTGATGCCATACGCCAATTCGGGTGACGCGCAGTATAATGTAAAAGCGTAGCTCGCCATGAAGTTAAGTTGTACTGCAGGTTGGTTCTATTTATAAATCGTTCGATGAAGACAACTGTCAAGTAGAACTAATCCTATATTACTTTTCGAGTTCAAATACAAGTAAATCAATTGATTTATGATATGATTTCAAGTCTATTCATCACTAATCGATTTATTGTAATCATATCTTAGAAGAAAATAAATTTATTTCATATAATTTAATATGATTATACATACAATGATGGACTATAAATTCTGCGATTATGATCACATACGAGAAGAACTCAGTTTGTCACTATATGAATAACAAGAATTTCGTATAACAGCTGTAAAGTGCAACTTGTCACTTCACACCAGGTTACAACATATATTTCCGTAGGTATTATTGCATTGTTATTAATTTCGTTTTGAATTAATTCAGTCTCAATCTATTCGTGGTATCCCAATCATTAAGTTCCTATATGCAGCATCATTTCTAGATGTAATATTATTATATATTTAATAACCTTTGCATTGTATCGTATGTGCTATGTTAATAAGATGACTTCTTTCTTACATCCTGGGTTCAAACTCTGCTCCCGCCAAGTGAACTTTGTGGTGGACAAACACCGTGTGCGTGGGTTTTCTCGGGGTTCTCCCGTTTCCTCCCACTTTCTTCATTCCACCATTTCATTCATCTCTCATCATCTCCGTCTCCTTTAGCCTAACCGGCATAACCGTGGGACGTAAAACTCAAAAATTTCATTTCATTTTTACTTCTTTCTTACAATACCAACAAAGTTCTTTGGTAAGTCTAGATGAAACATAGAATACCCCTAGAGAAAGATCTTTGTCTTGATCCGTCCCAAAGTGCTTGCACAATGGCCATCACCACTCTTGTCATCTCCAAATATCTTGCCCCAGAGCTTTCCCTTGAACCGGCTACATCTGGAAAATAGGGAGGATGTTCGAGAAAGTCGACGCCTGATTTTCGGATGACAACCATTGCAACTTCAGTGTTGTGCACTTCAGTTGATATTCTTGGTACCCAAGGCCGGAAACCTTTTTCATGTGCAGTTCGTTGGTAAGAATCCACTGAATACTGCTGTATGAGATCCCTTTGTCTTCAGCTAAACGTCTAATGGTCGCTCTTCGGTCTGCTAACACATCGTCTTGGACTTTTTGACATTTCATCGGTGAGGAACATCAAAGGGCGATCTTCACGAAGTTCTTCTGTGGATGTTCTGCCCAGCTTTAACTTCTTACACCATCGTGCAGCTGTGGAACATGGAGGAGCGGAGTCCTTCAGTGTTTCTACCAAGTCAGTATGTACATCATTCGTAGACTTCTTTCAAGCAAAAGTACTCAATGAGAGCTCTCCCTTCGTTTTTCTGAGGATATGATCAAGGGAGGGGCTAAACCATAGTTTGCCGTTTTATCCAGTGTAAAGCAGGATTGAAGCCCATTTTATCCAATGTATACCTGATCGTTAATGGGGAGCTATATCCCCCCCTTGGATCCACCACTATATATATAATATAAAACTCTTGAGGGTATAGAGAAGCGAAATTATTGTGTTTAGCTTTTTATGTACATTAAAAATGTAAGATTATCATTACTTCTGGATCATCCCTTGTGTATCGATCGTTCCACTTATAGAAGGCGCACCCGGACGATAGCCAGTCGGGAGACTGAATTTAGCACAAAGAAGCAGTCATAAAGTTTGTGGTTCCTTCGGAAGAAGAAAAAACTAAACGTTACCATACGTAGTGTCTTCCTTTCCCTCGCCCGTTTTCTCTCTCTCTCTCTCTCTCTTTTTCTTCCATCCATGTGTTTAGCAGTGTGTATGGAGGGGAGAAGTTGTCTCAAAGAAAAAGGATCATTGACAAAGATTTGGCAACAGTTTGGATTCAATTTATTGCCTGTCAGTTACTTTTCAAGGGAGAGAAAAACCAAACAAGACAATCTGAAAAGAAACCACAAACGGAGGCGGCATCCCTTTGTGCGCAAGTCTTTAGACTGAGGCTACTTTAACTACAGACTGCAGAGACGATAGAATAGTCACCATAATAAATTCAACGTACATATTTATGAAGAGTAAGTTCGATTTAGTTTGCAGAAATAATATTTGTAATAGAATTTAGGAAAAAACAAATGACAAATTTTAATCATTAACATGATTATATGCAAACACTGTTTTATAAAATAAAACAATATGCCTGGAGAAAAAGTTGTGATTCTTATAGATATTTAAGAGCTAAATTCAAATGTATGTTTAGTTTTTCTGCATCAGAGATAGTTTACGAGTAATCAGATTTCTAATTTGTTTGGACATTTTCATATAATTGCAATTATTATTGTATATTATGTTAATATAGTGATAATGTTCACCAGTGCCGTAACTTGCGAACATAGGCACCGGAACCTAGGGACTCAGACCCTTTGAGCCCCTCAATATTTTAGTGTCATCTCGTGTTCTTATTTCTACAAACAATTTTACTAAGATTTTAAAAATCGTTATTTAAGAATTCAAGTACATTTTCATTCTTGGAACATAGCTGTTATGCCCTAAAACTGATCCTAACATTTTGTTCATATTTGTTAATTATTATTTATTATTGCTTGTAGAATTAGATAATTATAATTATCTAATAATAATAATAATAATATAATTTTGAGTTGACTTTGAGGTTTATCAATAACATATCTAATAATAGTTCAAGGATCTATTTATAACATCCTTGTTTAAGTTATAATAAATAAAATAAAATATATTCGATATCTGACAGCGGAATTCTGATCTCAGATTTTAATTTACTGCTATAAAAGCCTTTTGAATTACTGATTTTCATCCCAGAAGTATAATCTTTGAAACACAGAGAATTATTAACACGATACGGTATGACCCATCGGGAAATAAAAAAGGTAGTAACTCACGTCAATTATGCAATTTGCAGTTAACTAATTTTCACATTTTGATAATAAAATTTCAATTATTCAACACAGTACCGATATTTCAAGTAATTTGTAAATTACAATCCAAGTTATCAACGAACACTAAATTTTCAAGATATTCTCAGCCTGGACAGATACGTGAAATTTGTTTTTTAGAGGTGATTTTTTTACTAGTACGCTACGTCCTTAAATATTTACACATCTTATATTTCATCAACATGGATTCACTAGGAAAACATGATCCAGATAAACATTCTGTAAACTTTTGTCCAGTTCTAGACAAAATTTTAAAATGGTTTAGTCTATGTTTCCTGATCTTTTCATTCTACTATATTCATACTAAGACATTATACGTTGTCTCTTCATAAAAGAGTAATTGAAAATATTTTATTATTGTGTTTCCTATATTTAACTAACTGCAGGGATCTTCCTGTGAAAACAAATTTATATAATTAAAAATAAACTAATCGTTGAGCAAAGCAAACCAGTTTATTATAAAATTAATATTTTGTGACAGTTTCGTCAATTAATCACTTGGTTTCATCAGATTATGACTTATATGAGAATTAACAGAAGATTAAATACTATGAGAGAAAGTAGAGGAACTAAAGTAGATATTGGCAACCAAGACAGAGGAAGAAGGATAGATGGGAACAATGAAAAAAGAGTATAGAATCTAGTGCAGTGAGTGTACTAAGTTCTATGCTGGAGAAGCAGTAGAGAAGTGAAAGGAGCGAAGACAACATAAGGTTAAAAGGAGATAGAAATGCAGGTTAATTGGAATGATGGAAAAGTGCTAGGCCAAGATGACAGAAAGATAATCAGGAAATGAAAAGAAGCAAGATTTGTTGTAAGCGAACGTAATAATGTGATGAATTGGAACTCAGAAATTACAGTTGATGAACAGTGGAATAAGTTATTAAGAAGCATTAGGAGATAAATTTTGTGTTACTTATGTTATTCTGGTTATTATTATTGTTCTTATTAGCTCTGGCTAGTGTCTATGTAAAAAACGGAGGGAAAATGTAATTACCGGGCATTGAAAAAATACCTCACGCCTCATTCTTGACTAAAATAATCAAATAAGTTGGCGAAAACATTTTTGCCAATTTTCTCGGTAACTAGTATCCCAAAAATAGGTTTAAAAGTAAAGTATGATTAACTGACTACTGTTCGATTACTACAGTTTGTAAAAAAATAACTGCATCACTTGCTAAAAGTATGGCAGGACATTTAAAGAATAACAGTAGTTACTTTTAGTAGTGATATGCATTCATGGATTTTCATAAAAACAAATCTTGAGTGGTTCTCTTACACAGTCTTTTGTTTTGTTGTTATTTGTTTCCCCTTTTTGTCACCAGGTGGGTCTGTTGTTGGCTAGTGTCGTTAAAAAACTGCATATGCAGCTCGGGTGGAGATTGATAAAGTAATGCACATTGTTCTTATCGCGTGATTGTTTGCCTGATTGGTGTTGCAGTGTTTACTTTTATAGTGTTCTGAAGTTTATAAATATATAAGCAGTGTATTTAATGCGAATAGATTGTTTTTGATTTGACGAATCATGAGCTTGAAAGACACTTCACGTCGCAAGCAAGGACAAAAATGAACGATAACCGGAAAGAGCATTAAAAGTGCCCAAGCTTAGATAAATTTCCAATTTCCACGGGCGTTTTCTATACTAATTTGAGGATACTGACTCCAAAGAAATAACTTTAAGTCTTACTCGCCTATGGGATCACGGGAAAAGCATCAAAATTGTAGTATTTGAAGTACTGTTTGTCAATAGTAAAGCTTTCACGCTTGGTCAATTTTCTAATTGCATTTTTGTTACTAATTTCAGGATGCTTAGTTTAAAGAAAGTATTTTTACACTTATTTGACCATAAAATCATAAGCAAATTATCTTAAACTTGGGTTTTTTCACGTTCTGCTTATATCAATAGCAAAAGTATCCACCCCGAGACACACTTCAAATTGCACTTTAGATACCATTTTTTCTACATTCTATTAAGAAAGATCTCCTCGATAAACACTACTTTTTACGAAGACACTTATGGTTGGGAGGATTGTGTGCTACAGTGAAATTTATAGCTATATTGGAAGTAGTTCACTACCAGAAGGGACACGACTACCGAACTGGTATAAATGGACGAAGAATGTTCTAGGATAAGGCAACAGTTCACTACTAACCAAGTTGGAGGAAATCATAGTGATTGGTACTGCAAATTAGACAGTCCCAGGCTTGCTCAGAGTGGCTTTAACGGCTGGGATAGTGCGGGGTGGACGAAGTAGTAATGGCAGCAGTTGGCCGAAGTTTGGACTTTGACCTCGGGCTTTGTGACGTCATAGGTCAAAGGTCAATGTCCTTGGACCAGGATCAATGACCTAGGGGTATTTAGGATCACCCCCTCTAGATTTTGGAAGGGGTACCTTGGCGCACACCATAATTTTTGGCAGGGATACATAGGATCATCCCCTTAAATTTTGGAAATTGCCAAATTTAAAAATTTGGTATGGTAGCCTAAGACTAGGGTATGTACCTTTATCAGTACTGGGGTCCATCTTGTAAACTTTTATGAGTAAAAAATTACCAAAAATTCAAATTTCGGAGGTTTGACCTAATTTATCCCCTTTGATGAGGTGTTATTACCTTACATAGTTATACGGTCGTGTACATGGGTCCAATTTATTTCATAAGACATGGGTACCTTGGTGCACTCCTTTAAAATTTTGGGAGGGGTACCTTGGTCCACCCCTTAAATTTTGAAAATTGCCAAATTTAAACATTTGGTATAATAGTACAGGACCTTAATATATATCACTATAAATTTGGGTGGTTCATCTTGTTCCCTTTTATGGGTAAACAATTGCGAAAAATCTAAATTTCGGGGTTTTTTGAGCTAATTTATCCCCTTTCACATGTTGAAGTAGGAAATGAAGTAAGCAAGTATGATAAAGAGTTTACTATTCTTCAGCGTGAGTTTAAGAAAGCTATATCCGAGATTAGGGATGGAAAGGCAAGAAAGAATTGTTCCGACTCTACATTGGAATATATTGAAGAGTAGAGTGGTCAAAAAAAAAAAATTCCTGAAGATGATTATGATATCATGGCTAAGAAATAGGACCCACAGAGATGTGAGGATTATTGAACTATTAAGCTCATATCTCATGCAAGAAAAATTTTGCTTTGAATACTAAACAATTCTATGGAACAACAAATGAAAAAGTTGAGGAGGAATAGTTCGGATTCGGGAGAATAATGGCACAAAAGATGCAATTGGATTATTAACGGTGATCGGTGAAAGGTTTATAGAAAAAGGGGAATAGGTGTATGTTGTATTTACTGATCCAGAAACTGCTTTTGACTGCATAGATTTGGAATTGTTATTGAGGGTTCTAAAGATAGTTGGGTTGGTATAGAAAGATCGAAGACAAAAAAATATTAGAAACTTATATATTAACCAACGAGTAAGTTTTAGAATAGGGGTGGATATGACAGAGGAGAGTGCAATTGGGAGGAGAGTTTAACAGGGGTGTTGTGTCTCGCCAACATTATTTAATATCTACTTAGAAAAGATAGTGAAAAAAGAGCCTACATAACCAAGGTGGCAGTTTGGTAGGAATTAGAATCATTAGAAGAATACGGTTTGCAGATGATATAGCGCTTGTATGCCAAATTTCAAAAGAAAATCAACAAGTTGTTAGAAAACTTGGGGAATTTGTGTAGAGAATATAGGATAAAAATAAATGTTTGAAAGACTAAAGCCATGATAATCAAAGCAAATAATCTTTGTAGTGTGAGAAATAAGGCTGATAATTCTGTGATCATTACACTTATCTTGCTTTTCCTTGGGTAATGCAACCATTGTAACATCAAGAACATCCTTTGACCATTTCTCACTCAGAAAAGTCTTTTTAATAAGTGAAGCCAGTACATTTATTGCCTTGCCTCCTAATCCCTTGAGCAAATCTGGTTTTATTTCGTTGTCTCCAGTGACTTTTCTCTTTCGCATGTCTTTGATGGCTTGTACTACTTCACTCATGAATATGGTGGATTATTTTTCTTCATCATCGACCTCTTCCTCTCCTTCTATCGAAATATCTTTTGAGAGTTTTTTCTGATCATACAGATCTTTTATGTATTCCTCCCAAAATTCTAAGGATTCTTTTATGGTCAATACGAATGTATTAAGTGAATACCGTTTGCAAACGATATGGCGCTTGTAGCGGAATCTCAAAAGAAAATCAGTAAGATGTTAGAAAACCTGAGGAGTAGCAGTAGAGAATATGAGATAATGAAGTGCAAACGAGAAACAAAAGCAAGGAGAGGAATAAAGAAAGAATCCTTAAGAGAAAGAAAAGTCTATTCTGTGAGACCTTGAATAATGAATTGAAAAAAAAAAAGACTCATAAATTGCTTCGTGTGGAGTATTGTACTGTATGGGACAGAAACAGGATATTACGCAAAAGTATTGATAAAAGTTTGTAAATCTTTGACATGTGTATGGAGAAGAATGGAAAGAATTAGCTCTGTCGAGCGGGAGACGAATGAGAAAGTGTTAGAAATGAAGTGAGAGAGAGACTAATTTTAGATATTATTGAAAAGAGGAAAAGAAACTGGTTGGGGCATTCAATAAGAAGGAATTGTATCATGAGTAACTTCCTGAAGGCTATGTTGGCAGAAAAAAAATGCAGGGGGTGAAGGAGACTACAACTGATGGACGATATTAAAACAAAATCATCGTTCGTTGAGACGAAGAGGTTAGTTCAAGACCGTGAAGATATGGAAGCTACTCAGTTGAGGTAAGTTTCCTGCCAACAATTGCAGAATGCCCATTATTATTATTATTATTATTATTATTATTATTATTATTATTATTATTATTATTATTATTATTATTATCCTCCACAAATTAAGACAACTGAACTTCTTAATTAAGCACTTTCCAATATGTACAATATATTTTTTTATTGTGTGTGATTGCGCTTTGAGTATTTTCTCGTTATGTAATTTATTTTTCACAAATGTTTTTACTTGTGCTTTACAATTTGTTTCTGTTATTTATATTTCGTGGCTGTAAATAATAATATTGGCAAGGACATGTTTAATTATAGCTCCCTAGAATCTGAAGATCGCGTTACAAAGGCACTGAATTTTATCAGTTATTTTCCCAGATTGCAACAATTTATAATTTGAAACTTATCTACTTTTAATTTCCCACATGTCCGTGGTTCTATCGTAGCTCGCGCCAAGTGGGCTTTGCGGTGGGCAAATACCGTGTGCGTGGGTTTTCTCAGGGTTTTCACGTTTCCTACCGCTTTCTTCATTCCACCATTTCATTCATTTTTCATCATCACCATCTCCTTTAGCCTAGCCAGCATAAACGTGGGACGTAAAACTCAAAGATTTATTTTTTCCAATGATTCGGTTTCCAAGGACTGAATAGACTTCTCAGTAATGCAGCTTTATTCTCAATACTAGCAATGGAATCCTCTCCCGCATCTACACGAGAAATAACATTAGTTATATCGCTATGCAACCTGCTAAGTCAATCTAGTTTACATCGCTTTGAAATTCACGCAAAAAAAAAAAAAAAAAAAAAAAAAAAAAAAAAAAAAGAACCATAGTGACGGTTGCTACTTTTACTGGCCTTAGTTGTTACAATTCTAAAAAGAAAACAAGCAATTTTATACTCAAACCTTCCGTCCAGCCGATTCTTTTCATTGTCCAGTCATTCCTTCAGCGTCAATAGAAGATATTGCTTTGACCACGAATACGCTAGGTGACATTGATTCAGTTGGTTCAAGTAAAGAAGACCTAATTCCCAATGCAATATAAATTGCAAACCTCAATTGTTTACCGGTACTCAATCTGTAATGCGCCACTGTTCTCTATGGCACATTACAGTAGATTTTGATGTTATGTGTGATTGCTATTATTATTTTGTCATATTTTATTTCTTTCCTGCTATACCTTAGTGTTGTGTGATTTATTTAATTTGTTTACCATTATTCCTTATTTCTAATCTATATCCAGTACACAGAATGAACTTTTTATACGAAGTAGGCAACAGTGCTACTTTCTACACTTGAAAGAAAAAAAGAAAGATATAAGTCAATCGATGGTAAATTCAACAGATTTGTTTGAACAAGAAAAGTTGAAAACTTCATCGTAGAATAAAACAAAACTTTTACAAAGAACTCAAGATTATTGGACAGAACTGTAGAAGAGTTATTTACACATTAGTCTATATTGTAAGAAGCAGCCTGATTCCGCAGAAAGGATAAGAACAAGAGTTTTAAACTTAAAATTTGTTTCCACTTTTATACTTTAAAACACTTTTTACTTTTGACAATTTGTATTTCATGATATTTATACTACTCAGTGCAATTTAAAAATATCCAGTGCCATTAGCAATACTAGTGTAAACATTTAAACCTAAAACACGCCATTCGAATTCATGTTTGAGCTATTATGCTTACAACAGTCGTAACTTCATTTAAGGTAAGATTTCTGCGCACGTTTTCTTTAAATAAATATATTGGGAACAGTAGCGTACGCAGGAATTTATTTCGGGAGGGGTCCAAACTCAATATGAGGGTATTTTATATTAAAATTCTTAAAATTGCCCCTAAAATTAGACTAAATTTACACAAAAGTCGAAATTTCGGAGGGATCCGGACCTCCAGGATCCCCCTTGCGTATGTCCCCGATTGGGAATCAATGCTTATTGTTGATACAATGTATCATTAATCTAAGTACCTATCTTTTCATTTAAAGAAAATAATGGAAGATGATTCGAACTTCTAAATTACGTATATTTAGCTTTGGACTTGTGTACACAATCTTCACGGTGCTGTTGTCAGAAACTATTTAAAACAATCTGAGTCAGTCTATTATATAATATTACAGGTATGGGAAGTTATATCTTACTGGCTATCATAAATGGTGAGTACAAAATCCCGCAACCCCTCTTGAAGTCTAAATATTCAAACAACACAAACCCTAGTTATAACTATAAATGTTTATACTATTGATTAAGTTTTATGTGTGTTGCTTTAATGATTAGTTGTCTAAGATATCAGTATGGTTCTATCGTGCTCCGAACACAAAATAATACATCGACAGGCCCTGTGGCGACATTCTTCTAATACAATATTAATAAATGTATTTTAGTGCCTATTAGGCACTCAATGTACCTAATAGAATATTGTGGGAACCTACAACCGATCCTTATGTTAATAAAATACATCGGTTACAAGTAGATGTTTGTGGTGAAGATTTGAAAATTGTATGCATGCTACTTGACCAATAGTTGGAATTTATTAGCTTCCCATGGTTTTAGTGTAATTGTGATAGCAGAGCACGAGAATAATATTAGATCAGAGACAACTGGCCAATTCGTTGAATTTGTTTTCCAGGAAGTAAAAACAGCTGTGAACAAATGATTTTGGAAAGAAATTACCCCGTACTCTGCATAAAACCAGTCCTTTTGAAGCAATTTCTGAAAGTATTGACTGGGTCATGTTTCAAATGTTAGTGCAGATTTTTTTCTCATTGGTCAGAGGCTATACTAAAATCTGCTTTTGTAGGTCCTAACGTTCAAAAGTTGATTATGACAACAATTTTGTTGCTACAATAACGTATAATAAACAGGAAGCATGAACATTCAAAGACGTGATTTCCAAATTTAAGAGAAATAAGAAGTCTGTCGATTATATTAACAACGTTCAAAACATGCTTTAAAACTCTAATAAAAATAAGAAGTCTGATGAAATTTCGATTTCTTAGATCATATTTGGATTTTCCTGAAAATCTCGGAGTAATGTGGACATTTTCAAGATATTATTGTAATTGAGAGATGTCAAAGTCCTTGAAATATTACTGTGATTTGCGACTATTGCTGGTCATTTACGTAATCGAGAAAACTCAATGATGTCTCATAATTAGAAGTTTAAGATACAGAATTTTACAAAGAAGAGAAAAAGAAAGTAGAAGTTACAAAAGTAACGGTGACAAATACATTCAGCTGAGTTATATATGATATTCAATATAAACTAGAATAACCTCATTAAATATCATAATCAATCAATCAAACCATAAAAAAAGAATAATGAAGTATGAGTTCTGACATTCTTGCAGCAGAGAATCATCATTGTTGTCGATAACATGTTACAAAAATGAGGTGAGATTTGGGTGCGAAACCTTAAGAGATTCCAAGAGGAACTAGATTGCACTTATTGATTGCACTGTTCTATTGTCCCATATTATTTTTTATGACAACATTAGTGCATATTACCGTCTTATAAGCCGAGCACGTGCCATACTTTTCCTTTCTTTAAGAAGCCACAAAGTACTGTCGACAGCCTTAGAATTGAGACATCAATTGCAATATTAATTTGATGGGCGTGTAACCTGCGTTATTTGTGAAATAAATTTATGTTAGACAACTTATATTCCTTTTCCTTATACTATTACTGTCATTGTAAATTGTTCCAGTATAGGTAACCGTAAGTTAAAAATCTCTGAAAATTTAGATGCCATATCTTTGTAGTGTCTTCTTCTGAACAGAGCGATCATCATTACTATTAATCGTAAGTTCTCAAAATCATTAAATAGGCTTAGATGCCTGAAATATTGCAGATTGTCATGTTAGAGAGTAAAAAAGAAAGCTAAAAGTTCCCAAGAAAAAGAATACTATTTAACTCTTACTAGCTAAACCTGCGCTGTCTACTCAGCGCATAGTTCTGTTATGGCCATGAATCTCCTTCCCACTGTGCATGTCCCCTTCTCACACAAGTAAAGGACAGGAGACTCACAAAGGAAGTGATGTTTGAGTGAGTTTGTAGCAAATTTGTAGAAGTAACATATCAAGTGGAAATATTTTTACAAATAAATCCATATTCGTCCGAGTACGCCTCATTGCGTCTCTTGAGGTATTTGAAGTTGCCAGCATGAAATAAGTTTTGCCATTCAGATTTAAGCAAAGCGCCTGCAATGTCCGTCAACTGCCATACGTAACTTCTCTGCTGGTTGCTTAACACCGTAGTTTTGGCCTGCAACAAGATTGATCTTATGGGCTCAAAATGGCCCCTAAAATGTTGAGTAGAAAGAGGCGGTTTTTGGAAATTTGAATGAGATCTGGGCAATATACACAAAAGTTGGAATCGACCAGTGAAAACAACACGTTTCTAGCACTTGCAGTTTTCCAGATCTCATTGTCGAAAGGATTGGAGACAAATATATAAACCTAGAATTTTAATATATAGATTAATAATATTTTGATTAATTTGACAAGTTGTTAATAAGAATGATGATAATGAAAAGATCTGTTACACACTAGCCGTAAAAGACAGGACAAATTTTTCAATTGAGCTGTCAATCGGACAGCAGTGCGGTGCGGAAACCCCAGTGTGTAGCTGAATGCCCGGATGAAGAGTGTCAACTTGTTTTAGCAGAGAGGAACGAGAAGACCAGTAAGTACCTAATATAACCATGAACTAATTTGGACTGAATTAGACTCCAGTATATCCGTAACAGATCATTACGATCAACACCCCAAATACATTGGAATATTAGTCATTGGCGTAACTAGAATATTTCGAAGAGCAGCCAAAGCCTAGTATTTCTAAAAATTGCAGGAACCTTTTAGAAGGCTTGTTATAATAATATTTGTCTTTTTTGTTGTGTAACCTTCTGAGCCCCTTGTTCCCGTCCTTATTGCCCTCTCTTCCAATTCTTTAGTTCTCTTTCGTTCTCTTATTTTTACTTCTCTAGTCTTCCTCATGAGATTCCTTCCAGATTAATCCCGTTTATTGATTCCTTTATTTCCATTCTTCCCTCTTCTTTTATTTTGAAAAGAACAAGTTAAATGAGCCTCAACTCAACATTGTCATGCATTATAGATCAGTGAAAATTTATTACATTAGAAATGTGTTTAAAATTATTTATTGCATGTGCTTTGATGCTAATAAATAACTACCTAATGTCTATTCAAATTCTTAAAATTCATTATTTTCTATTACACTTTTACAACAATTTACTCGTGCAAGCATATTCCTAAAAGTAACTACCTCGTTCTCAGGTTACTCTTTCGTTCTATGGAAACACAAATTAATAAATGTGTGGACAACTCCAAAAATGCATTACCATCTGCAATTCTCTTTTTTCCTGCAATAGTAGGCAACCCAAACAACACGATCGTTGGGGTGGTTGAGAATTAAAAAGGCGTTGGAGAAAACCTCAATTTTGTTACAAATATAGCAGTGTGGCAAACTGCAAATAAGAAAATAAAATAAATTGTCAAGAATGACGTCTTTTTATCGTGAGGGCAATCGATGACATTAAAAGTTACAAAATGTTCTTATTTAAGTAATAATAATAATAATAATAATAATAATAATAATAATAATAATAATAATAATAATAATAATAATAATAATAATAATAATAATAATAATTATTATTATTATTATTATTATTATTATTATTATTATTAAAATTAAAAAACTCGGTTCCTTTTTCAAAATCTCTGATTCTGGCTAACAGCATGTCTAAATATAGTGGCCATGTGTGCAGTTTTGTCAATGAGCAATCCCAAAGGCCGAAAGGGAAGAAAATCTCCGAGAGAGAGGGACAAAAAAAGATTCTTAAGACATATATTTTAGGTCAAACTTCAAAGCACTTGCTTTTGACAGGTGCTTTTTTAACTCTCTTTCGGAAAGAGAAAAGTTCTGGCGGCTATGAAGTTACAGTATATAATATTGCAAATTTGCAAGATTTATTTACATTGCAATTTGTGGTCGTAAAGAAATTGTCATTAGAAGACATTATTGTAAAAATTAATCCAATTTTATTTGTTCATCTATCGCAAGTCTTAGGGCCCCCTATACCTCGCCCCCCGAATATCGATATCAAAGATGTACGATGTTGATATATCGATGTCGATATTTCACGGTATCGAATGTTGATATATATCAATATTAATATAGACGATATGGATCTATCGGCATATCGCACAGGACCAGATCAGAGAAATGATACAATAATAATAATAATAAATGATGATAATAATAATAGAGCTCACCCGTGGCTAAGTGGTTAACGTACGCGTCCTTGGCGTGGAAGACTCGGGTTCGATTACCGGCAGAGCTAATGTGGTTGGGATTCCATGTTAATCAGTAGGTCTACGTCTCATATAACCTCGCTGCTGAAAGGGACACTAAACTAAAATCAACTTAACTCAATAATAATAATCATAATAATACGAATATATAGAGGATGCTTGAAACATTCATTAAGTCACTTTCAAAATGAATACGCTACTTGGTGGTCAAATATAATACTCAAGGTCATGTGGAACTGCAGATCTCCGAGACACATCTAGGAAAATGTCAAATGTTTAATACGTGCTTTGTTTCCGTGTGGTTTGGTTGCAAATTCGGTAGTGTTTATTGGACGTACTGATCCGAAATATATTCTAATAAGTCCAGTAGGTAGCGTACGTTATACGTTCCATTCCAGACTACTAATGGAAACTTAACTAAAAGTAAGAAATAAATAAAGAAAAAAAACAAAGAGAAAATGAATGAGTGCTACTTTAGTACTAAATTTCTATCAGAAACACCATCATAATGAAAAGTTACAAATATTCAAAAGGAAAATTGGATGTTCCTTATAGATGTAGCAGACCTTGCATGTTTCAAATTTCAAATGTGAATAAAACGTATTGAATTGTAGAATGGAAACAAATTTTGTATCAAGCTAATAGAAATATGATCTTGTTTTGAAATAAACAAAGAGGGGTACATTTTCTAGTCATCTCGGAAGATTTATCTGTTCCGAATATCCAATGTCGATTTCATGTATTGCGAGTATGACGTAATTCGCACAGTTGCAGTAATTATTTTATGCGAAGAAACGATATTACCTGGCGGGAAATCGAACCGAGATTATCCAAGTGGAAATCTTCCACGATAACCTCTACTCAACCAACTGCTTTATCCGAACTTTGTTTAACAAATGGTTTAGTGTTTTTTTTTTCTCTGAGAACGATAATACGAAAAGTGTATATTGCAGATGAGTGAAGTGTTTCGAATGAATCTAATTTCCTTGCCTTTTCCCAATCTACATTCGTAAATCGTTACTATTATGATACAGGTCTTTGCTTCCACATCCTTAAGGATTGTTCATCTAATATGAGAAATCGATTCTTCAGATCACTTTATAATAATAAATTAAAATAAAATACAGCGTAAATTGGATTTGAACCTAGGTTAGATAACTATATTACTTGTAAGTCCGCTACGTTACATCTACACTATCATGTCACATGAAGCTAAACCTCAAATATTACGAACTTCAGCTTTGGAACGAAGCAGCTTCCTCCTGTAAGGTTATTTACATCGAGATGTGTCGTGCCGGACATAAGTCCTTGACCAGGTAATGGCGACTGCTTAGGAAGCAAATGCAGAGTATGAGAATTAAACCTGTTATATCTGTAGTTTGGTATGGAGAAGAAACTAAAGTGTGAACCAAAGTTTTTAAGAACAAGAAATTAATATAAACTATGCCAAAAATTACAGATTTATAGCATCATAAAAGAAATACGAAAGACGTTTTGAAACGAAGAGAGACAACCTATAACTTTGCACGCGGAGGCAAAGAAACCTAACGTAAACACAGTAAAGACAAGTTGTTTAGCTCGTAGTGGGCGTAGTTCAGTGGTCAAGGCACCTCGCTAGTAGCCTTGAGGTTCTCGGATGGGATCCACATCAGGAAGTTTTTCCTTTAGAATTTTTGGTGTCGATTGCATGGCGATGACACACGTTTGATTATCTTTAGATATTTGAATACTCGGATGTTTCAATACTTGAACTATCAAATCTTCATGAATAATAATAGTAATAATAATTATTATTATTATCATGTAGAAGATTAAAAGTTAGAAGCTTATTATCGTTCAGGTCATACCATTATAAGCAGAATCGTGACTTTTGGCAATAATGTTTTGGTTAATGTTGCCAGCTAAAACAAGCAAAATCAAGACAAGAATTTACATTTTACATTCTAGACGGGACAAGACTAACTCAAATTATCGCCTCGCATTGGGATGAGATTCGAGACGAGACGGAAAGTATAGTAAACATTTCTCGTCTTATATCGATTCTCGAAATAGTGTATGTCTACTCCTTAAGTAACAATTGCTCTGTAGACTGAATGTTATACTCTATTTTGTTACTTCGTATTTCGGGGCTCGTCGAATTATGGTCTGTGTAGGTATTTTTGTAGCAATGCTTTTATAATTAAATTCGCATATCCTAAGTTATTTTATTACCGTTACCGTTCAGTGATATTCAGTTATTTTTATTACAGTTATTTTCCTTAAAACATACAGTAGAACACTTTCTACATGAAACTTTAGTGGAATGCTTTGGTTTAAAATTTGGGTAGTTACAGAAATGTATCTTGGAGGTACGGACCTCCCTCCCCGGAATCGCAACTTTTCCGTAAGTCTTAACCAATTTTAGGGCAACTTTAAAAATTTTAATACCATTATTATACTTATTATTAATATTTATTATTACCGAGGTTTTGTGAATTTAATGATTCAGCCTGTTCTACAGCTCCCGTCCAGTGGACTTTGTGCTGAACAAACGTTGTGTATGTAGGTTTCCACGGGGTTCTGTTTTCTCCCACTTTTTATTCCACTATTTCTTTCATTTCCATCATCGACGTCTCCTTTAGCTTAGCCGGCATAACCATGGAACGTAAAACTTAAAAACAATTTTTCTCACGACTCTTGCGAGTTCAGTAGCCATACTTTCTACATGAAATATTCCTGGAAAGCTTTCGCTTAACATTTAGCTAGTTGTATGGACGTACACAGGGGGTATGTTCTGGTGATCCGGACACTTCTCTCCAATTCTATGTTGTAACTTTTGTCTAATGTTAGCACTGATTTTACAGATTTTAATGCAATCTGTCCTTCTACGGATTTTTTGCATATTATTATTATTATTCGCTACTTTTTAACTTGCACGGCGAAATTACTGTACAATATATTATTACTTTTGTATTTCTGTATTTATTACTGGATTGTGTTATTTAATTAATGAGAACTAATTTGTCACTAGCCCGTAGAATAAATGAATTTCGTTGTGCATTTTGGTGTAAATAACCTTACAAGAAAAAGCTGTTTCATTCCAAAGCGGAAGTTAGTAATATATGGGGATTAATTTCATGTAGCATGATAGTGTAGGGGTAAAGTAGCCGACTTATAAGCAGTAGAGTTACCCAATCTGGGCTCAAGTCCTGTTCACGCCCAAATCATTTCTTTAACAAAGTGATCATGAAAAATCGACTTCTCATAATAATGAGCAAGCCTCTAGGATGTGGAAGCAAACACCTGTATTATAATAGATACGATTTACGAATGTTGGTTGGAAAAAGACAAGGAAATTAAATTACCATGACATTTAAAACACTTCATTGATCTGCAATGTACACTTTTCGTGTTATCGTTCTCAGAAAAGAAAACATACACCATTTGTTAAACAAAGTTTGGGTAAAGCAATCGGTTGAGTAGTGGTAGTCGTGCAAGATTTTCACTCGGATAATTTCGTTTCGATTCCCCACCAGGTAATATCGTTTCTTTGCTTAAAATAATGGCTGTAACTGTGCGAATTACGTCATATTCGCAATAGATGAAATCGACATTGGATGTTCGGAACAGATACATTTTCCGAGATGACTAGAAAATGTACACCTCTATGGTTATTTCAAAACAAGATTTTATTTCTATTAGCTTGATACAAAATTTGTTTCCATTCTATAACTCAATATGTTTTATTCACATTTGAAATTTGAGACATGCAAGGTCTGCTACATATATAAGGAACATCCAATTTTCCTTTTGAACATTTGTAACTTTTCATTATGATACAGTTTGGACTTTTAATGTAGGGTGTTTCTGATAGAAATTTAGTAGTAAAGTAGCACTCATTCATTTTCTCTTTCTTTCTTTTTCTTTTCTTTATTTCTTTCTTCTTTTAGTTCAGTTTACATTAGTAGTCTGGAAGGGAACTTATAACCTACGCTACCTTCTGGACTTATTAGAATGTATTTCGAATCAGTACATCCAATAAACACTATAGAATTTCCAACCGAACCACACAGAAACAAAGCGTGTGTAAACATTTGACATTATCCTAGATGTGTCTCGGTGATCTACAGTTCCATAGGACCTTGAATAACTTATTTGACCACCAAGTTTCGTATTCATTTTGAAAGTGACTTAATGAATGTTCCAAGCATCCTCTATATATTCGTATTATTATTATTATTATTATTATTATTGCATAATTTCTCTCAGCTGGCCCTGTGCGATATGTTGATATATCGATATCGTCGATATAGGCATTTATATATATCAACATTTGATATCGCGAATATATCGACATCGATATATCAACATCATAAATCTTCGATATCGATATTCGAGGGCGAGATATAGGGGCCCCTAAGACACTTAAATAAATCCACTTGCAAATTTGCAATATTATATACTGTAAATTCTTAGCCGCCAGAACTTTTGTGTTCCCGAAAAAAGAGTTACAAAAAAGCACCTGTCAAAAGGAAATGCTTCGAACTCTGACCTAGAATTTATGTTAAGAATTTTTTTCTTCCTCTCTCTCGGAGATTTCCATCGCTTTTGGCCTTTAGGACCACTCATTGACAAAAAGTGCATACATGACCGCTATATGCACACGCTCTTACGCAAAGTCAGACTTTTTGAAAAGGAAATGAGTTTTTAATAATAATAATAATAATAATAATATAACAATTAAGTTATTATAACAATTGTTAACATTGTTAACAATTAAGTTAACAACTAGAGTTCCACCTCTTAATCTTGCATGGAAGAGCCGGAAACCTGCTATGCCACTAGTGTCCCTTATTCTGTTTGTTTCTCTTTCCGTTCATTGTGGATGTTTATTTTTGTGCAGTTAGATTTTTATATAAAGCTTTTACATTATGTACCCTTTTTCTTTTTTTACGAGATTTTTTTTAAATTAGAGAAATTGCTTTCCTGTTATATTTATTTCTTATCATTTGTCTTGTTTGAACTGCTTAAGTAAGATCGTTTTGTAACTTTTTATGTCATCGATTGCCCTCACGATAATAAAATCGTCATCCCTAACAATTTATTTTATTTTCTTATTGGCAGTTTGTCACACTGCTATATTTGTAACAAAATTGAGGTTTGGTCCAACGCCTTTCTAATTCTCAACCGTCCCAACGACCGTGCTTTGGTTTGCCTATTATTGCAGGAAAGGGAGAACTGCAGGTGGTAATGCACTTTTGGAGTCGTGTGTACATTCAATACCATATTATAATTCAATATTATAACATGTTAAGAAAATCAATCATGGGGTATCATTTGTTCATTTTTCAATTTATAGTAAATCGGAAATTCTTGGAAATCTTACATTTAAAAAATTCGCTGTGGTTTAGTGGTGTTGTAGTTTAATTATGCAAGCATTTGTTAGCAAAGAAACACAAGCACAAATAAATTATTTATACACGAAACATTTCTAACAAAAGAAAAAATAATAATGGTATCTATACATGAGCGAGACGGAGAAATATGACTGTCTTCCCGTAAGACTCCAAAATAGAAACATTCAAATAGACAGAAGGGTAGAAGTGTTGCCAAGAACTTCTGAAGAAAATAAGCTTTTATCCAGATGGCCTTCAGAAATAAACTTTTTATGCAAAAATGGCTAACTTTTGAACTGCTAACTTATAATCCACATTGTAGATTTTGAACCCCCTTTTAGAGTGTAGGATTATAAGTGAGTTATAGTTCAATTTGAAATGTTGAATTTTAATCCCTGAAGACTAACAAGCAACATACATGACTTTAAATTACAATAAAATCCATCAAAAACTCAAATGATTTGTGGAAGTCTGCAGCCATATTATCAGTTGAATTGAAACAAGTCATCATAGATGACGTCGAAGCTAGCCGAGACGCTGGAACTGGACGTACGATCGTTGGATTGTGGATTGGTTGTGTTTGTGTAGACTGCCACTGTCCCAATTTGCAGTAGTACTTCTTTCGGCAGGTCATAGGCCTTACAAACACTTCTTATTTCTCCGTACACCAACATGAATCATCATGATTGCATTGAGAGTTTTCAAGCTAATTTGTTATTATATTTATTTTCTTTAATAAACAAAAACAATCTTTGTGGCTTAAAGAACCGAACAGTTTACTAAATTTGTATTAGAAAACTTTCATTCTTGCAACGAAGTGCGAAAACTAAAACATTTAAAAAGTAGTGAACGGGGTCGTTACGAGAGCGACATTAAAATTCGGTTGGGGAGAAGAAAAAAGGGCCTTCGAGATTTTAACTGATTCTTGTACTACTCGACGAGAGAAATCGATTAGTGAAGGAATTTTCAAACTCGGCGCAGGCGAACATGGAGAAAATTGCATTTTCATGTACCGGTTCAAAATGGGGAAGGAAAAAGGGCCCGCGAGTTTTTCCTTCCCCATTTTGAACCGGTACATGAAAATGCAATTTCCTTCCCCATTTTGAACCTGTACATAAAAATGCGATTTTCTCCGTGTTTGCCTGCGCCGATTTTGAAAATTCTTTCACTAATCGATTTCTCTTGTCGAGTACTACAAGAATTAGTGAAACTCTCGCGGGCTCTTTTTTCTTCCCTACAACCTAAAATTCTTTCGGAGTCGACAAGTCTTCTTAAGTAGTTGTCAATCTGTGGGCGGGGAGATAGAAGAAGAATGAAAAACAAGTGTTTCTTGTGTAATAAAACGCCCTTTCTCTAGAGAAATCAATTAATACGATAATATAAAATGACAAATGGGCTAGTTTTTAAATATTACACTTTATTTTCAAAGAAAAGAATTTTTATAATTAATTTACGGGCTAACAAAAAAAGCCAAAAGTGGCAAAAGATTTTCATAAAATAAGCTATATTTAAGGCTATAAGCATTTTATAGATTTGAATGGCTAAATGCCTCTCGAAATAGGCTGGATTTAGCCACAAAAAAAGGCTAAATTAGCATCACTGGGAGTAGCAGGTCAACAATACGGGAAGCGAAGTCTCCTAGACGGACTTGAAGACAACAATAGTCAAATTAATTTTGTAGTAAAAATATAACTTTTTTATCAAACACATCTCTAAGATGGTAGTAAGTACAAATTTCTATTCGTTAAGTTACAGTGCACTAGAAAATCAAATCTAAATGTCTTTCTTACATAAGAAAGTCAATATTCATATTAGTTCTCTTTAAAGATACTAAATGACCGTGATCTACAGCCTCACAATACAAAAAGTGAGATAGGAAGATGTCACAAGGAATTAAGCACTTGTTATCTGTTGCCATTTTGATCAATGTTGAAACCGGAAATGCTTAATTTCAAGCGCTTCCGGTTTTGACGGAGAACTAAAGGATAACTGAATCGTTTCTCAAATTCTCTTATCGTTTTAGCTCTGATTCCTGTCGACTGAAATAGAAGACTTCCGGTACTTATACATAGTATAGTTTGGAACTCTAACAAAACAACAACCAATCCATGAGTACTGTATAGGGCCACGGTGGCTCAGCGGTAGAGCGTTCACCTCTGGTGCTCGGGGTCCCGGGTTCGATCCCAGCCCCCACCAAGTGAACTTTGTGCTGGACAAACGCCGTGTGCGTGGGTTTTCTCGGGGTTCTCACGTTTCGCCCCACTTTCTTCATTCCACCTTTCATTCATTTCTCATCAATCACCGTCTCCTTTAACTTAGCCGGCATAATCGTGGAACGTAAAACTTAAAGATTTCATTTCATTTCATTTTCCATGAGCACTGTTAGTGCTGAGAGAATGTATAGAATTTCTTGTCAGTGTCTCTAGTGCAATACTAATTAATCCAACATTAAGGAATATAATTGCATTCAAAGGAAACCACTTGTTTGCATAGTTTCTGACAGTAAAAATATTCTTTCTGTTCTTCCAAGCAGAAAGCAAAGTCATTTCATTTGAAACAAATATTAAGGTTTTTTATGTTCCTTAAGATGATGGATTGAAATAAATCATACTTTTCTCTTTTATCTGGTTTATCTCCAGTAAATTAAGACCTCCAAGTCAATAACACTAAAATCAACAGAATTTATTTAAAAGAAAATAATAAAGTTATAATAAAGTACTATTTTCAGATTGAACTTTCACAGCTTCCTATTCTTGCTTTCAAATATAATGAATGTTTGTGTATCAACTAGAAAATTCAATCTTACTTTGCCTTATTGTAGTTTGTCCTTGAAGGAGAATATGCAAGAAATCAATCTGTATCCTTTCTACTTCCTTTCAGGCTACTAGCAGGTAGTCAATGTCACAAGTAATAGAAATAATGGAATTCTTTTGTTCACATTACTTTATCAAAATGGTACGTGTTGATCTAAATGGAACATCAAAGCATTATTAAAGTGTTACAAAAACACGTATTAGCCATAGAACAATTTCAATCTAGTGTGACCATAATGGATTTCTTTAGGCAAGGTAGTTATTTTAGAAATATATCTATATAGCTCGTAAGTGAAGAAATCATTAAGGAACGGAACATTTTTTTTACTTACTATAATGTGGTTGTTTCTGTATTATAAATGCTTTTGTTTTATTACGTTATGTGTTCGCTCCAGAGAGTGGTCCGTTACAAGCATGAGTCAATTACTAACACTGAAGTCGTATAATGAAGTAAATATTCAGGTAACTATTACTATAGCCCTATATATATATATATATATATATATATATATATATATATATATATATATATATATATATATATATATATATCTTTAGATCATCCCGCTAAGCTGTAAATTCACAATATTTTCTTTGGATGCAGACGTGTCTACTAAGACTATGGAATTTCTAGACTGGAATATTAAAAATAGGTATGGATAAAATATTGAAATTTGATCTATTTATGATCTATTTATCAAAATATGTACAGTACAGAAAGTTAAATAATGAATTAGGAAGAGAAACAGACAGAGCGAGGGAAGAGTTTTACAAAAGAAAATGCGAGGACATAGAAGAATTAGAACGAGTTGGGAAATATGAGGAAATGTACAAGGAGGTGAAATCTATGAAATTTCGGAGGAAACAAGGGGGTATTATGATGGCAGTAGAAAATAAGAATGGGAAGGTAGTCTGCTAGACCATGTAGCCTAAATGTTGAAGTAGAAAATGAAGTAGACGAGGATGATAAAGGATTTAGTATTCTTAGGGATGAGTTTGAAAAGGTTATATCCAAGATTAGGAATGGAAAGGCAACCGGAATAGATAGCATACCAATCGAATTCATTAAAAATATAGGAGACAAGGGAAAGAGAGAATTGTTGCGACTATGCAATGAAATATATGAAACAGGAGAATGGCCAAAAGACTTTCTGAAAACGATCATGATACCGATGGCTAAGAAATCGAACCCAAAGAGATGTGAGGACTATAGAACTATTAGTCTCATATCTCATTCAGCTAAAATTCTGCTCCGAATACTGAACAGAAGGTTATATCAAAGAACAAATAAAGATGTTGAGGAGGAGCAGTTCGGGTTCAGAAGAGGCAAGGGCACAAGAGATGCAATTGGATTATTAAGGGCGATCGGTGAATCCTTTACTAAATACCTCATTAAAAACTTATCCAACTCAATTTACTTTTTATGATTTGGGAGCCCCCTAATGGTTTGCCTTCCCGCCACATTGCAGGGTCTGCGGGGCCGTTGTTTACGCCCTGTATAATAATTAGAAACTTATAATTAGAGAACCAGGATGACTAGTGACATTAAATTTGCTTTAAAATAAAATTCATACCTTCCTTCATATTTCATATGCATGCTGTTATACAGAGTATTCGGAAAGTTACGCAATATTATAGGGAAATACGGTATTTTTTCTTAATGTTATATATATATATTCCACATTAAGTGCTGGAAGTAACTATTGTTTTGTTCTTCACACAAATACACATGACTGAAAATTTTCTGTGCATACATATAAACAACTCCTTCAGCTCATGCGGGTTACTAGCTCATACCCAACAATTTTGGATATTAATGTTTCTATCCAAATGAAACGATACGTTGTATGTCCAGTACTTAGTACTAACCATCCAATTCCTTCTCTTTTGGCGTTACAGATTTCATGAAACAACGACAATAGCCTTTTCAGGCAGCAGTTGCTGGACCGTTCTAACGTTATAGGGGTACACTTTCAAATACATACACAAGGGCATATGTGCACTGCCAATGGAGAGAATGGACTGGTTCGAAATTCGTCGAATTGATGTTTTTGTACTCATACAATGCAGCATGCACGTTGATCAACTGTTCTTCAGTTAACTATGGATAGTATCGAGACCGAGACTAGTCTCTTTCTCAGTCTTATATCGTCTCGAAATTCCGAAACGAGACCGGGATCCAGACAGACTTTTATAAATCGAGACTTACTCGAGACGAGATCGAGATCGAGACGTACAATTGTAATTCGAGATGAGGCTAAGGCATAGGCGGAGCTAGGAATTGTCTGCTGGGGGGGACAATGGGGGGCAGACCTTTCGGTCGGTCTCGGATATCTTGGTAGTTAGACATCTTATAGGTTGCATTTTTACTTTTTGTCAAAAAGTTGGGGGGCAATGCCCCCATGCCTCCCCATAACTGCCCATGGGCTAAGCCCAATCTCGGTCTCGTCTCAAATATTGACCAAAAATGCTGAAGTTATTGTTATTCAAACTTCATACATTGTGAAGTTACAAGTAAGATAGTGGAACAAACTATCCTTGGATGACCGCTGTCATAGGCTTATACACGAGAGAAAGAGGAGTAGGGTCTAAATGTCACCTGTGAGCACGTGGTATATCGAAAATGTTTTAAACAGCACAAAATTTTAAGTTGAGATTCACTATGTTTTATTCTTTTTTGAGTAATTTTAATTACTCAAGGAGCATCTTGATAAAATACTTCCAAATTCAATTTTGTAAAGTAAACACACAAGATTTCAATTCCCAATATTACTTTTATACACAGTTCAGAAATTATCCAGGGAAAGACATGTTTAAAATTTCTTATTTTATTACTGAAATAATGGTACCAACACTCCTTTGAAACTAAGGGTAAAATTTTCATATTGGAAGAGAGCTGAAACAGAAATTTCGAAATAAGATAGGACAATTTCATTTTTTTTTTCATATTATATAAGATAGGACAGACAAATATTAAATTAACCAGAGAATTAGTTATAATCATCAACCAGCACTTTACACTAAAAATATTACATTGTGTACATTAATATTCCTTTTTTAAAGAAATGTTTTACTATGCCATAAAAGTGCTACAAACACTCTCTTTCTGTCTCTTTCCTAATCTCTACGCGGACTGTAGTTTGAAATACTATTCCAATGTTTGTATTGAAATTACGGATTATGTGTTAGGGGGTCCTATAACTCTTTTACAATCTTCATCACATACATATACTTGCTTTAACCGTAGTCTCAGACAGGAGAGCTTGAGGCTCTTAGCCCCTCTTTTTTCAATTTCTCTAAATCAGTAGTTCCCAACCAAATAACCAAAAAATAATCGTAACTTAGCATTCATTCTTGGCTCCTTGTAAATCAGTTGAGAGCAAGTGCGCCTATCAGGGGGGCGCTGTAGAGGATCGGAGATCGTTTCGGAAGATCGAAAACCCAATAGATTTCTTCGAATAATTACCGCAAAATTTGAGACTACATTTGAAATGTTGCTTATACTTGCCCCCACCCTTTGAAAACCACAGTATGGGCGCCCTTGGTTGAGAATTGTCTAAATGTTGCTTTTAATATATATATATATAATACTTTCAAACATATCAATAACTTTCTACAATTAAGAAAACTAATGTAATTGTTAATACAAGAGAACAGAGTAGTATTTAGTATTTATTTTCAGCACTGTTGGTAAAAAATAATCGGCTATATGTAAAGCGTACATTACTTACTTTGAGAGCGCCAAATAATAATATGATCAGGTTAATTTTAATACCGTCTCTGTTATTAACATTCAAACAGTGTAACTCCTTTGTAGGACAGTATATGTACCTGTCTATATCAAGTACAATATAAAAAATTGTGACTATTGTTTGATTATTCGCTTATCGTAATATGTGTTGACGCTGAATGATGACCATGAAACATATTTTCTATAAAACAAAATTATTGTTTGTATTGTTGTTCAGTAGACAAGATAACGGATTTGTACTAAGTGTGAAGTTAGGGGCCTACTTGTCTTGTACTCCGAATTCTTATATCCGATAAGTTCTTGTACCTAATAGCTTACGTACTTCAAGTAAAACCACATACCGGTATACTTTTTCTGCATACACTGAGAAAAATTCGTTCTTCGAACAGCGATATAGTGTACAAATATACGGAATCCTCTTCTTTACTACACAAATCGGTACGGAGCATACGTTATCCGTATGCTACATATATATTTCATACATAGGGGATGTCAGTTTAATATGAGCAGTCCGAAAATATGAGCAGTATGAAGCTTAAATTCATACAGCACACACATACCTTGCACAAGAGGAAAACAACGAAGTTCGTAACATTGTAAGGAGTTTCATGAATTTCCATGTCTAAGTTCATTCGTTGCAGTTGTTGTGAAATAAAAGACAAGTTTACAGGTACCTAGATTTAAAAAAAATGTAGTTTTTTGGAGCTATAGTTAACTTAGGGTAATGGATAATAAGCTAAAAGTTGGTATCTATGCATTGTATATAATTTGTCACTGGATTTATAGTCAGTTCTGTCTAGGAACACAAAGCAGTCTTTTGGTCACTTCTTTACTATAAACAGAGTTGCCAACTACAACACGTTAACGCATCATTAACAGTCGGGGAAATATGGTCTTTTGAATTTTGTTTAACATGGCCACACATATTTTTTGAAAGTAATGAGAGAAATGGACGTGAGGAACTTTTGCAGATGTTAACTAAAGTAGACATTCCGTAATAACATAGTTTGTAAAAATGAAATGAAATCTTTGAGTTTTACATCCCACGTTATGCCGGCTAGGCTAAAGGAGACGGTGATGATTAGAAATGAATGAAATGGTGGAATGATGAAAGTGGGAGGAAACGGGAGAACCCCGAGAAAACCCACGCACACGGTGTTTATCCACTACAAAGTTCACTTGGAGGGAGCAGGGTTTGAACCCGGGACCCCATGCACCAGAAGTGAACGCTCTACTACTGAGCCACCGCGGTCCAACATAGTTTGTAATAACATGGATGATATAAATTCTACGATCTTCAAGTTCATAATCAGCTTGGATACATTTCGTTCATTTCCAGTCTATCACCTCAGTCCTGTGTGGGAAGAGTGTTGTCACAGTCTAACTGTGCGGAGAAGATGAACAAGCAGACATCCATAAATAAATCTAAAGCTCAAGTGGATAATAACAGTTCCATCGAAGAAAACGCTAGAAATGCTACGCCAAGACAGAGGACAAACTCACCCACACAGTGTGAGAAGAATGATAGCATTTGCCATATTTGTGAAGGAAAGTTTAGTGAAAACTCCAAAGAGGAGGAATGGATCAAGTGTGATATGTGCCAAGACTGCTATCATGTCCTTTGTGTGAACATTCAGTGCCCTGAGTTATTTGTTTGTGATTATTGTAATTTACGTCACACCAATAGACAGGACTCTTGAAATGAAATGTGTTATGCAAATATCTTATGTCCAAATATCATATGTGCAAATATCTTATGTTCGTTACTCCAATCATTTACATTTTATTTCTTCTTTTGTACATTTTTTGTATCTGCTTTGTACTTTATGTGAAAATATTAAAAAATAAATGCTGCTCATATTACCCTTGTACTATGAAAAAAATGAGCACTGCGCACCTACTTTACTAACTTGTTTATTACTCACGAACAAAAGTATATGTAAGCTTCCACTTTTTAGCATTTGTAGACAAAAGGTCAGACTATATTTTAGTAGACTTTTTACTTTCTGTAATACATCATTTTTTAGATATATTAGTATTTTCATTAATTATGCTCATATTCAACTGACTTCCCCTATATGTATGTTACCTTCGTCAGCTATGTGTTATATACGTCCATTTGTATGTGAGATTCTGACCGCCTATATTGTTTCATACGGAAAGTACGTACAGATGGAACACATGTACATACAGAAAGTAATATGCGTTATATTATAAAACGCGTTTTCAATTATACGTTTGCTTTACGTTAAGTCCAAGAGCTACAGGATTTACAAATGTCACATACGATTTTACGTACACACATATTTTACGTACACCACATACACTATTTTCTCAGTGTAATACAGACTTTTAGGTTAAAATTGTTAGTCAGCCATACAAAGGTGTACTCCTTAAAGACTTGCGATGGATGATAGATAATTTTACTTCACAAAAAATGAAACGTTAATTTTGTAATTTTTAAAACTCAAAAGTTGTATCTTTTTGCGTTTATTGGGTTAAGTGTACACTGTACAGTGACAATTTCAAATAAAAGGTTAAGAAATATTTTGTGGAACAGAAGGAACAAGAAATCAAGAGAATTTGAAACCAAAGCAAGAATATTTACTGCTAAAAGGAACGATTTGGAAATACTTTGTCAATGTAGAAAGAGCAAAAAATTGAGCAAGTTCTCAGTCAAAATTGTTCGTAGAATAAACTAGGTTCGAATGTAATTACTACCTTCAGACTAAAATGATACCATCGCAATATCGATAAAAGAGATTTAGATGGCGATCACTCTGACCGTAGTTCAATTTTACAGCAATTTACTTTAATGTTTGCTCTTGGAAGAAAATTTTGTATGAGTTACTTTAAAAAATACTGATAATGGTTTTAAATAATTTGTATTAATATTTAACTTTCGAGAATTACATTTGCCATTTTCCTTCTTAGAATGAACTGAAGTTATACAAATTGCTAGGTAGTATTATAGTCTGGAAATCAGTATTTTAATGCTCCTTGCAATTGAATCGAACAGTTTCTAACGAATTGTGTGCCACTTTCTTATATGCAAAGCATGGATACTGTCTGTTGAGGACCATTACAAAAAGATACCACGGACCATAGCCCCCTTCAAGCTGTGGACCCTCAACGCGGACAAGGGTTCATCTGAGAAGATAGCTTTATCTATTATTCATTCATCGCCTGTTTATACAGGGTGCGGCACGTAAAACCGGCCCGTAAAGTGAACACATAAAATGAAATGTAATGTATTGAATATGATTAACTACAACACATAAATGAAATGTAATGTATTGAATATGACTACTCACCTTCACAGCAGCCTTCACAGCAGGTGCTGAAAGTGTCCTCCGCCCACTTCAACACACATGTGAGCACGATTGAGGAGATTCATATATACCCTTGTCAGTTCTTGTGTTGTAATGCTATTGGTGACATCCTTGGATCCTGGTCTTGAGTTCTTCAATTGTGTGTGGATTTGTTTCGTATACTCTTCCCTTTAACAGTCCCCATAAGTAAAAGTCACACGTGGACAAGTCTGGTGACCGAGGAGGCCACAAGCCTTTGCTGATTGTCCTCTCTGGTGTAAACATCTCATGCACAAGGGACAATGATGCAGCTGATGTGTGGCATGTTGCACCGTCCTGCTGAAAGTAACATAACTGACGCTCCTCTTCGGTCAAGTGTGTATAAAACTCCTCCAGGATTCCCATATACACGTCACTGTTCACTGTTGTCTCAAAGAATATGGGCCCAATAACGCATGTGGCGGAAATGGCACACCAAATACCAATCTTCTCATCATGCAAGGGTACCTGGTGGATTGCGTGTGGATTTTCTGTCGACCAATACCGGTTGTTTTGGAAATTTACGTACCCAGACAGATGGAATCACGCCTCGTCACTCATGATGAGCATTAGTGGATCCAAGAAACCACTGGCAACATTGCTCAACAGCCATGAACAGAAATGCACCCTCTTCTGCAGGTTAGGCTCCTTCAGTTCTTGGACAACACTTATCCGGTACGGTTTTAACTTCAGTCCCCTTAAAACACGTCTGCAACTTCTCTCACTCGCATGAACCTGTTGACTCAATCTCCTGGTTGACTTTCGAGGACTTCTTGTCATTATCTCCTCCACCGGCATCTTTAATTCAGATGTGCAGATAGATGGTCGTCTGTTCCTGGGAGCATTTTGAACCGATCCTGTACGCCGCCATTTTTCAATCAATTCCTGAATGGTGCTTTTTGCTGGCACAGAACGTCCTGGAAATTTCTCCCGAAACAAATTCTTTGTTTTCACAAAAGATCCAGTGAGAATGAACCCTTCAACAATGGCAACACGCTCGGGTATCGAATACGGCATTATCACACACTGACACTCACCCGGCTTAACACAACGAGGCCTTTTTCTCAACTGGTTTCGAGAAGTTTCACTGGCTGCGGCTGCACGTGACTGCTGCAGGTCACGTAAGTCGACCCGACCTCGACAAGCCATCTCTTGGTAGGAAGGTAGATCATTTAAGTGTTCCCAAAAACACAATATACCAGAATATTACGACGGGCCGGTTTTACGTGCCGCACCCTGTATCTTTCTTATTTGTTTCGAATGCCATCTCAGTTCTAGATGACAATAATGTATTTCTAATTATAAAGAATTATTTTGTAATACAATACACAAGTTAGAAAAACACTCCGAGGACACATTACTTCCCTATTGTGTTGCTTAAAAAGGTACAGAATAACTGAAGAATAACTGAAAGTTAAAACATTTTTGAATAATGAGGTATAAGAAAAAAACGTTCTTAATGTCATACTGAAATGTAGAGTTTCACTAATAACCCATAACGATTAGTTTTCTTTTTGATGAAGCTATAACATATACATTAATCACCTACATATAGTGACGTTTGGTGCCATGTGCTTTTTATAAAGTACAACTCTTTTATTTCGAAATATAATCAAAGTGTTATTATTATAGTTTCATATAAAGATAATATAAGTATAGCGAACGTTCTCATATATTATATTGTACAGACGAAGCTAAAGAAAAATCATACAATGCAAATATTCGAATAGAAGAATTTACGTACACAAACCAATAAGTAATACAATGATTGATAACAACATCGTCAAGAAGCGTCTTTATTCTATTTCTGTAGTTCACTTTCAAAGCACGCGACAAAACAGAGTACAAGAATTATTCTCACTGTACGATACGTTCGTTTTAAGTCTTAAATTTTTACTCATTTACATGGCCTATCCCTGTTCTTGAAAATTGAGACAATACGAAATAGATGGACCGCGTTCCATTCTTGAGGGAAGTGGGATTTATTATCTGATTCTCATAATTCGTCCAAAAGCAGTTTCAGAGACGAAGTGGCGTTTGAAAATAGTTACCTGGGAACACATGGGTAAATACGAGGCCGAAGTGAGTTTTTGAATACATTATCTCCTCTAAATGTAGAGATGATAAAAATACAGTCTTACCTTCATTGCTTGCAGGACTTACTAGATTGTTTCAAATGAGAGGGAGGAGAATAGTTTCACCTGCATTCGGTCAGACATCGGATAGCTCCGTATAATACATAGGAAGTTTGCTTTATTGGTTTCGCGGAAGTATATGTAATATATTTTTATATGTGTTAATTACGGTATTCTTTCCAGGTTAGCTAACACATGCTTTTCATGTACTCCTTGGGGTCCATTCCTGATTAGATGTAGAACACATACAGCTTTTTGCGATTCTACTTTATGCCGAAACTGCTGTCTCATATAGACTCCTTAATTTTTCTCTCATAATTGTGGTACATGCCATATCATTCAAACATTTTAACATAAAACTTGAGTCGTTGTAAATAAAACTAACAGGAAAAATATACCCTACCCTTATACTATTTGTACTGCAAAATATAATGTACTAATGAATAGCATTTAACTTATGTGGGCCCACCGGCGCTCTAGTTCTGTGTGGGGGCTACTAATTTGGGAGAGTGATTTATGCATCATTCAAGCGGTAAAGTGCTGATAATCGAGCAGGAAACTTGTGTATAATTATTACTATACTTCACCAACGTCAAATAACTTACTATAAACATACAAGTCTACTGGTATCAAAGGTAAAGGTAATCTATCGTATTACGAAATTACGGAGAGTATAGCATGTCATTATTTTTCCTACCGTTTATCGTATTCAATATATAACAAGGCATACAACGAACTTTCTTTCCAAGATAGCTCTGAGACCAACTGAACTAAATAATTCTGACGAATGCTTTTCTTTTCCATTTATGTAATATGCTGTAATTTGCTGTCTCACAAACTGCTGTATATCCTGAAATAAAGTACAGAGACCTTCCACAACTTCACTCAGTCTACCAAATTATTCTCTCTCCTTGGCTGATTTTCGACATCAGCGGCTGTCCAGCGAACGTAGACGTGTTCTTTATATACTTTCAAATTTTTGCCCTCGTAGCTGTATAATAGATGGTTAGATATATTAAAATTGATCAAGAAAGGTGCACATTGATCAATAGATGTCCCTCAGGAAGTAATGTAAATAGAAGACACTCAGGATGATCTAGCAGTGTACCGTATAGTGTAACCACACCATAAGATAGCAGACTCGCAATGTCTGTGCCTCTCAAGATCACTCACATCTTAATATATTAACCATCTATTATACAGCATATATTCATTACGTATATGCTGTTATACTTCTGTTTTTGTTATATTTAGTAATAATAAAATAATGTAGACTATATGTCTGTCATCAGTGTTTCGCATAGAAAGATTTCACGTAGTACCAATAAATTTTGTACATCTTCTCTAAATCTAATGGCTTACGAAGCCATTTTTCTGTTTTTGGCTCAGGGGATTTCTGGGGGGTCAAAATATGTGCTAAAATGTATTCTCGTTTTTGGCTATTTCTCAGAACGCCTAGCCTATAAGCAACCATAATTACCTATTAGTTATGTAGGCTTATATAACAACAGGGAATAAGTTCCCGGGAATGGAGTGGTTGTGGGGAAATTATTCAAGAACTTTCGTTTTCTTCTCCTTTTTTATGTGGGTTCTGAATTAAGGTCGGGAACGACAGGCAGTAGTAGCTAGTACGTATTATTCAGTTATGCATAAGAAGAGTTTCATATATATTACAGCAAAATATCAAACCGTCCTCTTTGTTTTTTATTGTTAAAACCATAATTAGTAATAGTGTTAGAATTAAAGCCGATATTTAGATTTATTCTTGATTTTGAAATTCTTCATTTTTACTTTCAGATCAACAACAAGTGCTTTCATATCTTATTACACATATTGGATTATTAAATATGAAACATGTGATATTTAAGAAGAGTACGTATTTTGTAATCGTGAAGCTAATTCATATGTTATGCTTCCCAGATGTACTGAGTAACGACGCAATATATAATAAAAATAAAACTACAGATATCGATTATATCACAAGTACACATCATCTATTGAAAACAATATTATTAAAATATTTCCAATATCAGCGTTGTTTGCATATCATTATTTTAGGCCCTATACCCGATAAAGCAACTGCATATATTCGAGAAATAAATAGTCATATGATAACGTCTCTGACAATTGAATATGATTCTTCCATAGAAACTACACATTCTTCAAAAAGTTTTCATGCAACTCAAGTACATTCAGAATATTTAATACTTGCTGATAATATGAAGTATGTGAGTAAATTTTTTGCTAAGCCTAAAGAGACCTTTCATTTAAACTTTAAAGCAAAATTCTTAATTCTAATCATGGAACCACTTCCAGGAAAGAAAACATTAGATAACATATTCGATTCGTTTTGGACGAAACGCATTTTGAATGTGGAAATAATTGTGAAATATATGTGCAAAGGGACAGTAGAAGATCTGTGTATAAATTTCGTTACTTATAACCCGTTTCGAATTAAAAATCTGAAATTTGAGGTAATCAGTAAAGGTGTGAAACATCTTGAAACGCTGTTCCTTGACAAACTGAGAAACGTTCATAAGTACCCTTTGTTTATTAGTGAGCAGAATTCAGAAGGATTTCCAACTGTGATTCGAAATAAAGATGGAACATTTAATAGATCTTCGGGTATGTTAGCAGCTATTATTCAAAGCATGAACTTCACTCCTGTAATTGTGAAGGAAATATTCAAGAACAGAGGAGTCAACACTCGGCTCCCGAATGGGACGTGGATAGGACCAATTGCAGAAGTATCCAGTTCCTACTCAGATATATGTACTTTCCCAAAATTACTAACAATTGAACGCTTAGAAGTAGTAGATTTTTGTGCAGTATTTGAATTTAACAAGTTTGTTTTCATTTCACCATCATCAAGAACCATTCCTCAATGGCACTGTTTCTTTCATCAGTTCGACAGGAAACTGTGGATAGCATTTTCTTTACTCTGTGTATATATCCTTGTGTGTGAAGTTTGTACCCAACTTGTATCAAACAAATACGAGAGAACAATCTCTAAAAGTTTGTTGTATATCATATCCATCGCTCTACAAATGTCAGTAACTCAACCAAAAGCTAACATATCTAGAACGATATATATATTGTCAGTTTTTGGTTTTCTTGTTATAAGTGTTTCCTACCAGTGTTCTTTAGTCAGTTTCATAATTACTCCGCAGAAGTATCCTGACATCAACTCCTTAGACGATATTTTTAATTCACATCTAAAAATATCAACAATGCCACAGTATTTTCAAAGTTTAACCCATTATCCTGACATGGAATTGAATAAACTTCTACCAAACTTTGAACTAGTAGAATCTACAACTGACGCAATAGAGCATGTTGTAAACAAAGGAGATGGTATAGTATTTGAAACTTCAACTCAATGCAAGTCGTGGGAGCAGATGTACAGATCAAGAGATGGGAAGCCTCTACTTCATATTGCTGAAGAACATCTTGGATTGGCCTATTGCTCTTACATGGTGACAAAACATTCTCTTTATCTTTCCCACTTCAATCGCATTATAAGGAGAATGGTTGAAGGCGGTCTTAGCAATACAATTTATATCGACAGTGAAATGCCCAGTCAACACAGTTCAGTTAGTAATCATGAAACAGGGGAGAATAAAAACATTGTTTTAACCCTCTATCACTTCCAGGCAGCATTCTATTTGCTGTTTCTAGGATCTACTGTCGGTTTATTAACTTTTATCATAGAGGTCCTGCTGTGTTGCACTTCCGTACATTCATATTAGGTAGGTGTGAACAACTTCGCCACCCTCAGCTATTCTAAATATCTGATAAATGATGTCAAAAGAGGTCGCTAGTCAACCAGTGTATGCTGCTTACATTGAAACACTTGACTTGAAGAGTGAACTAAGCAGAAATCAAGGGTAGCCATTATTCGTTTTCGTATAACGCTTATCTAATATTGCGATTTGGAAATTCATCCAATTGTGGTGTATGTTCATTGTCTGTAAGGTAACTAAGGCATAGTCAAATCTAAATCTTTTACAAAGAATACCGGATGAGCTTGCATTCGACTCTAGTGTTTTACCCTATTATAGTGGCATAAAACATTGTATGCAAATTCGCGATGATGAAATTTTAAACTGTGATGTTTTTGTTTTTGAAGGCAATGGATTGGATTTGAGTTTAGTGTCCTGTTCAGCAGCTAGGCTATTAGAGACGTGAATTTAGAGTTTACAGTGAGATCTGAACGACATGAGCTCCCACCAGAAAACGAATCCGGTACGCTATCCAGATAACCACGATGGACATCTCCAGGGAAATTTAAATTATTTCAAGTTTTTGAACAGGAATGACTGAGCTATCAGGTTAATTGAATAGTTTGAACCAGTATTTAAATTAATGTAATACAAGAAACAGCAAAATCAATTAGGATTTGTAGATGTTTACATAACAAAAACTCAAGTAGGAAGTGTTTGAACAGGTTTTTCAACTTTAGAATGAGTTTTGACCGCTTCGACGAATTTAGACGTCGATGATTTTTCTTCTGGACTCTTCATTTGATGCCTGTGTTTCTTGTTAAGTACGTATCTTTACTTTCCTGTAAAGAGTCAAAAGTAACACTAGAGATGATATGGTTACTAATGTTATAAATAATACATTTATATTGACCGTTACAAAGCTAGTTGATTATTTCTATCATTTCGTTTCTAACCTTGGGAGAAAACTGTCAAATTTACATGCAGATACTGTTTGTACTATAAAATAAATTTACAGAAAGCTTCATTCTCCTCCGTTAATCAAATAATCCACTTGCAGATAATATTACAGTAGACTTACGATTGATTATCCGAGGTAATTTGGACCGAGCCTACCTCTGATAATACGGAGATAAAATTATTTTATACACAATAATACGTACTGTAAATGACAAAACTTTTTTTTCAAAATACAGGAATTGTTTTTTACAGTATACTAAAACTTGTAGAAAAATCAATATTTCTGCATACATGTACTACCATACAAAACTTATTTTTCGGAAAAGTTAGTGATTGTTCTCTGGGACGTTATTTGGCCTCTCTTTGATGCTGTGATGTTACAGCGATACACGAGAGACGGCTGAGCCTAAAGATATGGGACTTGGCAGTTCGACAGCAGCTAGTGTTCTCGCCTTCTCTTACAACAACTGTAATCTTCATTTGTTTTAGATTGCCTCGGTTAATCCAGAGGCTCGGTTAACCGGGACTCGGATAATCATGAGTCTACTGTATAGTGAATTGGCAGCATTGTCTATACTCTGTCTGGCAATTTCTCTTCTTGCAAGGGTTTTGTTCTTCTGTTTGAAAGGTATTAGTTGTTGGTGTATGAGACAGACAAACATTTTTATTATAACAAACCCAGAAATAATGACGCATAGAAACCGATGCGATGAACACACATCACCCAATTCAACATGAGCCATCTGTCTGGCTAAAGCTTTTCTTGGGCTATAGAAAGAGGAATTTTCTTATATTAGCACTACTTAGCAAAGGTCGTCTTTATTTCAATGTTGTGTAACTGAAGAAAATCAAAAGTAATTTATTTCTTGTCTGTCTCTCCTGCCATTCATCTCACCTCTGTGTACTGAAAAAAAAATACCAAACTTCGTGTCACAAAAGCCCATGAAGTACTCTGGCCGACTATACGGCCCACATTTCAGCCGATAAGGTCAGATAATACTTTGTGTATGTATATATGTGTGTGTAAGCGCACTTTTTCCTAATGGCAATATTAGCATCTCCCATAACGTGTATCTGGTTACGCCAATGATCAATATTGCACTAATTATTGCAGTTGGAAGGCTCATAATTATTATAATGTGTTGACGTGGGATTTTTCTTTCATGTAATTGACTACTAACGTGACAGCCCTTCGCGGGTCTGAGCTGCTCGAACACAATCTGTTAGTGACTGGTTGAACTACGTCCAGAATAGCGACGAACATGCGGATCAGCGTATTACGTCGCCTTTATCTTCAACAGGTGTATCAAGAGCTTTTTGAATCTAGTAGCCTCAACGTTTTTTTTATTCACGTGACTCGAATTTGCCTCATGATGCTGGGGGAACACCGAAAACTGGGATGCATCGACTGGAAACCAAACCCAAAATCACACGGCTTTCGTATCTATGCTATTACATAAAAATGCTGTCACTCATAAACATAAAGACCATAAAGTCTAGAATCCGAAATGCCGGCAGGATATGAACTCGCGAATATATACACCTTGATATACATAATACTTCATATAGGCTAAAATAATTATTATTGATGCACATTGCATAACTTTATCAACTATCGTAAATATATTAAATACTCTAGTGGCTGACAAGTGAGTAAGCAAATCTAATATGTTTTCACATGTATTTCGAAATACTAGAAGAGTCTAATTGCCTCTGTGCTCCCCCACAGTCGTTTCCCACTTATTACTATAGCTATAAAAGCATAAAATCTGTAAAGGAAACTTTTTGATATGAAAACAAGGAATAAGAAAAGATTTTTTAAATATATATATATATATATATACTAGCAGCGTTCACCCCGCTTCGCTGCGGTCACCCCGGAACGCAATAAACTTTGTTACTTAGATAATTTTTACTTTTTCGCTTTCAAATTGCAGTAAATGTTAAAATTATAGCGCCTGTCATTTATGTTAACCCGCCGAGTCACATGGTCATGCGGGTTGCATATAAATACGTTTATTTTTACCTATGATGAACTAATAACAAAGGATTTGTACGTATGGACACTTGAATGGTCAATTATCTCAAGACACTGGTAATTAAAAATTAAAGTGATATGATAAAAACCATCTAGGGTCCAAATCATAATAACCCCCCAAAAATGAAAGAAATTGGTTCAGCCGTATTAGCGTGATGAGTTCACAAAGGATTTGTGCGTTCTCTTTATATATATATATATATATATATATATATATATATATATATATATATATATATATATATATATATATACTAAGAGAGGTTAAAGGGGTTCAAATTTTTCTTCCAAAAATAAATTATCTCCTTAGGAGGATGAATCTCGACACATGAGCTTCCCATTAAAGTGATTGAACATGAGATTCAGCATTTTAGAAAAATCACTCTCAAACTGGGAAAAGCCAGCAATTGCTTGTGCAAGTTTCAACTCAGTTGTGAAACTGCCAAACGTGATGATTCACTTAAGTTAGTTGAGTGGAATTTGGCATTTAAACTCTTAATTACGTTTCGAAGTTATTGACAATTCTACTTCTAATAGAGGAAAGGGGCATTCCATAATATTCAAATTTCCAGTTCTCTATACAAGAAAAAACAATGTGTGTATTGGTTTAAGTTGTAGGATTATGAAATCTGGTATATAAACTCCTAATTGAAATAATTTGAAAACGTATCTCAGCCCTTTTTAAATTTTCGGCTTTTAATGGGAACAATTTCTAATATTAACATTTTCGAATTTTTATTCAGAAAATGCCTAATGTGATGATTAGGCTCCGGATTCTTAGGTTCGAACCTATTTTATTCCTGTACAGTGAATGCAAAAAATTCGTGTTTTCTTTACATTTCAAGTTGTTATAAGTAGAACTATATTAGTTTTATAGGACCTAAAATGTCCTAATTGGGGGGTTAGGACCTAAAAGATCCTAAATTAGCTTTTAGAACCTATAACGTCCTAAATGATTCTTTATAGTTATTTTTAACTTGAAAAATACTTTCAAACACGTAGTCAATCGTCAACGACATAATTTCATCTGTAAAGAAGGTTTTCTTGAAAGCTCCTAACAGAGTGGCTACCTTCAAGGATATGCTTCCAAACACACCACTGTCACCACAGCCCGTTGGCTCTCAGCAGCACTGTACTATACAGATAATTTTGAAAGCATTGTTCAGGTCATCGATTTGCTCGACGAGATTGAAGCCGCTTCAATCACGTCTGCAAAAAAAAGCACTGAAGTCACAGTTTGCTGTACAATAACTAAGTTACATTAAAGCCAACTTTTATCATCTGCCTCAAGCCATTACTGAATTGGAGAAGAAGTCTCTTCCACTAACAGAAGCTCTTCAAATTCTTCAAGAAGTGAAAGAGAAAAAAGTACCTGGGGAAGTTGGAACAAAAATTGCGGACAAGTTGGAGGCGGTTTTGAATCGCAGTCCTGATTTCACACAGATACAACTAGTGGGCCAAATTCTTCGTGGAGACAATGTCCAAGAAAATTTGCTATGGAATCCCGAGGAATTAGCCAGTATGAAATATGCGCCTCTTACATCGTGTGATGTGGAACGCAGTTTTTCTGCATTCAAGAGAATTTTGTCAGACAACAGGAAAAAGTTCACAACAGAAAATCTTGCCAAATATTTTGTTGTTCAGTGCCATTACAGAGAGTGAAGTGACCACTTTTTGCGATATAGAAAACGTGAAAAGTGCCGGAAAAACAATATTTGAACATTCGTATTTCCTCAGTGTATCGTTAGAAAAGTGAAGTGATATTTGTGTTGTATAAAATTTCAAATATAAGAAAACTGACAAAAAAAAACTACTACTACTACTACTACTACTATAGTACGACAGGCCATACATATGTTAAACTATATTTCAGCTATCAAAAAAAGTCCAAGGTAAGAAGAGTTTTATTATTTTTATTACGTAGAAGACTGGTTAGCATATAGCTTACTAAATTAAGGTTACCATTTAAGTATGAAATAGCTAACAAAGTGTTTAAAGTGAAGTAATATTCCGTTTTCAGTAATATAACGCTAAAAATCCTAAACGGTGTTTTTAAAAACCTATAAAATCCTAAAATGCACTTTTTAAAATCCTAATTTGAATTTTTTGGGACCTAAAAATCCGAAGCCTAGTGATGATTTACCTGTGTTGGAGAAATGAAATTCGATATATAAACTCACAATCAAAAATAAGTGAACGAGTGTTTCAGCTTTTTCGAAACTTTCGCTTTGAAAGGGTTCCGGTCTTATGTTCATTAAACCTTATATTATTCTTCCTGTGCGAAGTACGGGCACTTCATTTATTCTACTATAAACATTCTTCATTTGATGTAGTAAACACTTAAAAGATGAATTCCATTATGGAGCCAGGCCGCCATTTGACGCTCTGTGGTTACACTCCTGCAAAAGTAAGTACAGTACAAACAGGATTTTAAAATAAAAAGAAATATGGAATTATATGCGAGGAACGATTAACAAGTTTCTAATCCCTTTTTCTAGAAAAATACTTGAAACCATGAATTCAAGTTTCATCATAATTCCTGCTATATCGCATCTACCCACAAGTTTTTTTTTTTTTAATCCTAATAAAATTCCAGAGGTATCCTTTCGCAAAATCATCCACTGTTATTATGATTTTATCGTCATTGTTATGTATCCAGCCTTTCGAGTTTTTTTCTATTTTTCTCTCTCTCTCTCTCTGTCCAGTAGAATAACAAAAATTTAAAAAGTCTGATGTGGCAAGAGTTCAGCAGAACTACACGTCTTTGCAGTGTGCTTAGACACAAAGATGTAAGATAGAGCCTTTTTTTGATTTAACAAGACTCTTCGAGACAGCTCTTTAATACGACTGATTTCCTCTTTAATCCTAATACGCCTCTTTAATCACATACGCCTGATTTCCTCATGGAATTGTGTCACAAGTTCTAAATAATAGTTGCCAGTCAGTGTAGCACCTTGTGAGTAGACAGTCCACCCACCATGAACCAAATTCTTGAAATCCCAATACAGCAAACATCATTACCTTACCTTATTTGCTCATAATCTTCCACGGAAATGCTTTTTGAGGGAAGGGATAAAAAAGATATGCTTTTAATACTTTGTGACTCTCTTATTTTAAGATCAAATTGATGTACCAGGGGCCATACCATCATTAAACTTTGCAACTTTTCACTTTGTGCTTTGCAATTTGCAGCAAGGTTTCTGTTCCATGAAAAACAAGTTCTGCAAATTTGAAAGTGCAAAGTGCAAAGCGAAACTTGCAAAGGCTTTGAAGAAATTTCTTATTTATTTTCCTCTATCATCTTAGAACTAAAAACGCAAAGCAAGAGTTTGCAAACTTGTGTCCTAGTTTCCAAAGAGAAGTTCACTTTATTTGATGACTGAGCAAGAGCCATTGTCGTTTACGAAATGTTTCGGGTAGTTACGAGTACATGCAAGTCCGCAAAAAGTCCATAAAAACAGAATCAGCTTCTACAGTGTGATTTTATTTAAATACTGTATAAAATAATGCTTTCGCTAGACAAATGTGAACAAGTAGAATTTTTATTGGAGCAATTTGACACGCTTTGCTCAGAACAAAACCGAGTAAAGTCTTCACGGTAAAACTACTACTTTTTTGTCTTTACTGTTTGGAAAGGATGCTTAAATGCAGGGTGTCTCACAAGCAATTGTTTGCACAACAGTGCAAACACTGATTTTTTCCAGGTAGTGTAGTTGGTAAATACAGATATCATCATGCGACAACACGTCAAACAAAACAGCAATTTCTCATCACATCGTCTAACTTACAAAAGAGTTGGATTACAGAACCACATCACGAGTTCGGTTCTCCATCATGAAGTAATTATGATTATATGCTCACAAGTTAATATTTTCTGCTGTATAAGATCAACATTCAAACATTTAGTCATAACGTGATGTCCTCTCTTGTAGGATACGGTCAAAGTCTCTGCAATGCCCAAGGACTGCCCGTCAATATTTAACTTCATGTCATGAATTACAGTACACGGAACAGCATTATAGTTTGTACACCACTAAGGCTCATATTTGATAAAGCCCCATCCCTATTTAATTCTGACACCTGAAAAAAACTTTATAAAAAAAGTATGAGCGTAGATTTTAAAGAACGCTTTCTAAATTTAAACCTACTACCAATTTCTCTATTACCTTTGAAATCGACCCTTGTTTATTTAATTTTCGTGATAATGTTTCTTTCTTCTTTTTTTAGCTTCTTGGTTAAATTGAAGTTTACATCCTTTTCATCGAGGTTATGTAAAAGATGTGGACTCTAATCTTAACGTGCATCCGAACACATTACAACATTATTGTAAATACGACAATATTACGTAATGCTAAATTGCGCTTTTGTTGAAATACTGTCTACTCCTCCCAATAAACTTGTTTACTTGGTACTTACCTGTTGACAATGGGGTTGTTTTTATTCTGGCCATATCAAATTGTTTTGCTAGTTTTTTCATTAATAGTAATAATATCATTTTGTGACTAACTGGCTAATATGCGAATTTTGTGCATGTGGTCCCATATTCAATTCCTTGTGAGTGATCCCGCTAGTCGCGTGGAGTAGTCGCTAACGCTCTCGTCTTTGGTGCGAGCGGTCCCGGGTTCGATTCATGATGGGGACACTCGGTTGAAAAAGTGTAAGTTTTTTTCAGGCCAGCCATCTTCAGTAAAGCTTTTCCTGAGTTTCCTTCATACACACCAGGCAAATGCCGGGATGGTACCGAACATAATAGTCCCAGACCGCTTCCTTCCTTCCTCAATTCTTCCTTCCTTCTCTTTCATCGGATAGTATGCTTTCCGAGGGACGTCATTTCTCATACAGGTCCGTATTTATATATTGTGCGCCCCTGTGCTGTAAATAATTTGCCGCCCCCGGAAACGACCAATATTAGAGTTGAATTTATAGTTTTTGGAGTCGCTAAGATGAATAGTGACAGCTTTAATCCAATTCAGTTTCAAGGTCATACTCCACTCCCCAGGGAGGAAGCGATATTTTAGAAGTAATCGAAAACAACAGATATTAGTGTTGAATTCATAGTTTTCGAGGTCGCTGAGTTTAACAGTGTTAGTTTTCATGACGTTCAAGTTCATCCTCAACTCTTGGGATGGGAGTGGAAGAGGATGACTTTTTACAAATAATCAGATAAGGTAGCTAATTAGACTACTGTAATTAAAGCAAATTATACACATTAACATATTATCTCGCGCTTACGCGGAACACTGTGGGTTGCTAGTTTTAAATATTACTTTATTGTGAATTTTAAAATAAAAAAATTCCAAAATTTTGCCGCTCGAGCACAGAATAGCATTTAGTACCTAAATACGGGTCTGCTCATATACGTGACAGGCTAGGTGGCCTTAGATGCCGACAGCCCAGTAATCTAACTCCTAAATCTTAAATCAATTCCTTATGACGGAACATGTTGAATATCTAGCTTCGACTTCCCCTTCGGACATCAGTTTACGTGAAGTCATCCTTAACAACACTATACATATTTTATCTGAATCAGGACTTCGGACTATGACTACGATCGGAATGCCATTCCAAGTGCTGAGCGATAAATAGTAGCAATAGTGTTGAACTCGTAACATGTAAACCTTATAAAACTAAATAATGAAATGGGTTCACACAGTTTACTATCTCAAATATAAGTGCAAATTCATAGATTCTGTACATATCAAAGAATTGCAGGCTTTGAACTCGTAAAATTATCTGGTAACAAATGAAAGCGCGGTATATACATCATAAAGAACAGTAGTGCATCGATTTAATAAGAACAAGAAATATCAGTAACTTCATATAGACGTATACGATAATGATCACAAACATTTCGATCTTTCTCTATATAGATATTTGTATTTTAAATTATAATTATGGTGGATTGATTTAAATCACTTTATTTTTTTAAATAAATATCATTGATTTAAATCAAATTCCGGAATAAATTAATTTAAAGTGAAAATAAGTAATATTCCGTTTCTGTCCTGTTATTTCGATTATGGAAGATAATAATCATAATATAATGAAACTCAAATGTATGTAAGCACAGTATGAAAACGAGTCATGCAGAGGATGATTAGGGAAAATCCCGTTTTGAACGGGTAGCAGGGGAATCCTACTTTCTTCTTTTCGTAATATAAGGTTTTTAAATCGTTAACTATTCCAACGGGGAAATCACCATCGACATTTAAGACAAAAATTCTTCTGTATGCGATTTTGTTTGTTTGTTCCCAGATAATAGGGGCGTATTTAGAGGGGTCCTATCCCCTCTCCGAAACTTTTTTTTAAGATTTTAAACTTCAGGCGAAATTTAGGTATTTTAAATATATTTCGTGCAGCAAGCTAGTTCCAATTTTTTTAAAATATGCCCCTGCCAAATATCAGTCACTTTTGTGGGGGGAAAATTGTCAGGTTAATAATAAACACTTTTTCCTGAATGCTTAAGAAATATTGTTTGGGATTGAAATAGGTTAACAATTAGGGATTAATTCAAAATTCAACTCCAACACTTTCACTTAAATGGTATAATTAATATTTAATACTAACTTCCAATGTTTTTTCTTCAGTTCACGACTTCTATTTACAACGACAACGTTGTATATTTTATATTTCGTACGTAATCAGGGCAGCAGTGCTCGAGCATTTTTGTAGAAGAAGAAAGAAATAATGTAGCAATATCTGTTGATTGCAAGGATGTTATAAAAGAGGATCTGCCCATATGTATCCTCATCCTATTAGATCAATGAAGCCAAAAAACAACTGAGCATCGGCACGTCTGATTAGCTACTCTCGTTTCCGCCATCATCTGATTGGCTACTTTCGTTTCCGCCCTGATTGTTGGCTTAAAACATTGCGATCCTATTGGACAAAGTGGGCAGAGTAGGGGTGGTGAAACTGTGACGTATGGCTTCAAGATTTTGTTGTAAGGGCAGATCCTCTATTTTATAAGATCCTTGGTTGATTGATATATATAATTTTTGTTTATACGTTGCTATATTGACGTAAACAGTTGCCAAGGAGATATATTATAATAGTTGAGATAAGCACCATGATAGTAAATGTATGGTTTTGAGCTGCGATGTAAAATAACTGATTTCTCAACAAATATAGTGATTTAGAGTTTGAGATTGATGTAGGGCCTATGTTTCAGTGTAATTATTTGCTAGTATACGTAATAGTTAAAATACATGAACATATATACGGACTGAGGCAATATATGTGGTTATATATTATACGAAGAGAAAGATTTGATTTAAATTTTAAAAAATCAACATTTTTTTAAATCATGATTTTTTCCACCCTGATTATAATTGTAGCATTTCATTATATACTCACTTCTAGTGTTGTAAATAGAAAAAAAAACGTTCGTATTTTTTCAGAAATGTACGTTTTTTTTTAGGAAAAAAAACATTGCCTCTCGTTTTTTTTCTAAATTTCGTTTTTTTTTCAAATAGTCATTTGTAATGCATCTTACATCTATTTAAGTATGAAATATTTTTATATAGGCCCTAGATGTAATCACCGTAAAATGCAACATAAATTAAACACTATATACTAATACGCTACAAATATTTTACAATTTACATGAATACCATACCTATTAACAATTCGGGTTTCAGCAGTTTTCATCAATATCAACTAAGAAATAAAAGTAGAAATGAAATTTTGTTTTTTCGTGAAAGCAGACCTTTAATATGTACGAAAATAATGTCACAAACAGTATAAAATTCAAATAACTTGTGTAAAGGTAAAAACTAATACTAATTTGCCTAATAGTGTTTTTCTAAATATCATATATAAATAATTTCTGGACTAGATATATATGATAAGGAGAGCCGGCTCTACCATACCTGTAACACATGCATTTGTATGGAGCGGCAAGTTTGGAGGGTCCGGCAAAATCTGTTATAAGTAGAGACCGGATATTTAGGCATTAAAAACTTGAAAAATAGGCAGGCAAATAGGCACTTAAAATTTTAAAAAAATAAGCAGTAAAATAGGCACTAAAATGTAACTCGAAATAATGAAGATAAATACTCAATACAATTTAAAAAATAGATTAGTCATAAATAGTGTTCAAAGAATATAGCAACATATCTGTTTGTTGTCTTCTTTCATTCTATATGTAAAGAACGAAGCTTGATATGTATTTCATATTTTATACAGGGAGAGAGAGAGAGATTGTAATGTTCCATGTGCTTGTTATTTACAGTATATATATATATATATATATATATATATATATATATATATATATATATATATATATATATATATATATATATATATATATATATATATATATATATTTCCCAATTAAATCTTATTTCAAAGAAAATGCACAGAATACGCAACATTAGGCACTAAAGCAATTATTTAGACAGTGAGGGGCAAAATAAGCAAAATAAAGTTGGCTTAAATCGAAACTATAATCCCCGACATAAACTTTAAAACGTTATTTTTAATCATATCTTTAGTATTAAAGAATAGGCATTTTGCCTAACATCCGGTCTCTAGGTATAAGTATATTATTTAAATTAAATATTTCTTGCTGGAAACAGATTTCATGATGATGGCATTTACTAAGCTGACCTATTTGAATACTACATTCATAAATTATGTTTAGGTTGCATTAGTTTAAGGTTACATGGACAATGCTAAAGCAAATGGTCGAATCAATTCGAGCCAGTCTTGGGAAGTAACGTAACGCAAGTAACGCGTTACTTGTAACGCGTTACTTTTTAAGTAACGTTTCCTAGTAACGCGTTACATTTTTTCCAAAGTAACTGTAACGGTAACGCGTTACAAATTTTTGAGTAACGTACCTAGTTTGCGTTACTTTTTCGCGTTACATTTCGGATGAGTAACTACAATACATGTATATTTTTTTCGGAAACAAATGTTTCTTTCCTGTAAGTGAATTTCTCAGAATGGAACAATGGAGCATGAATGATGTCAGTGATCGACAATTCCTGCACTGTTCGCCTTTTCCCGTTTCGCCTTATGGCCTCTAGCAATGAAATTAGATGTAAAACCTGTTATCACTTTTCATCTTAATGCAAGGTGGAACGGGAAATCTCGATGTGCATTTTCCCGTTTCGCCTTACGAACTTTACGTTGGTAGGCTTGCAAATACATTCGTAGATACAATTTGATTTGTTTATTTACATAACAAAATATAGTGCCACTTGCTGTTTTTGGAAGATGAGGACAGCCTCAGGAAAATCACGTGTACTGATTGCAAGCACCTGCAAGATTTTGTCTTAGATTTTGACAGCTCCAAATCAATACATTCAGTGAGTGAACTACGAGTGCAATGGTACTGGTAGTCTATTTTACTTTGAATGGTGTTGTTTTTATAAAGATGAAGAACGAAAATATTTTATCGTTCGAACATTTGAAATAATACTTTTTCTTAAAAGCTGAAGATGATGGTGAACAGCAGTGGTGTATTTAGAGGTGAGGCTTCCGGGCTTGAGCCCCCCCCCCCCGAAATTTTACTTACTATAGTAAAGTATATAAAATATCTTGCAGAATTTTCAAATTTTCAGGCAAAGCCCCACCGAAACAAAATCGTAAGTACGCCAGTGCTGAACAGAATTTAAAAGTAAAGTGGTGCCCCGGCGGGAAATATTTATCAACAATTAGGGTGCCATAATGAACGACATTCAGTAAGGGTTTAATATTAATAAACGGTGTTCTGATGAGCAGGCCTACTTTATTGATGTAATGTTGATGGTATGTAATATTAGGGTTCTTTTAGATCAGTTTTCATATCCTAAAGTCCCGTTGATTATAGAGTTTGGAACAACTAGCTTTAAAAAGTATGTATCGATTTTAGAGTTATTGGCAATTTTGATTCACCCCCAGTTCATGTGTTCTAATTTCGTCAGTTGTAGTGTAATGTTTCTCTATATTCTGTATTTTTATTTTTACATAGCAACATTGTTATTATTATATAATTAGTTTATCAGAATAACTAGCAGCGTTCACCCCGCTTCGCTGCGGTCACCCCGGAACGCAATAAACTTTGTTACTTAGATAATTTTTACTTTTTCGCTTTCAAATTGCAAGCGCCTGTCATTTATGTTAACCCGCCGAGTCACGTGGTCATGCGGGTTGCATATACATACGTTTATTTTTACCTATGATGAACTATGGAGACTTGAATGGTCCATTATCTCAAGACACTGGTAATTAAAAATTAAAGTGATATGATAAAAACCATCTAGGGTCCAAATCCTAACAACCCCCCAAAAATGAAAGAAATCGGTTCAGCCGTATTAGCGTGATGAGTTCACAAAGGATTTGTACGTTCTCTTTTATATATATAGATAATAAGCAACCATTTTTTCTAACGCATAGGGATGGGCACGCGTCAAGCTAAAACTCGACTCGAATCCAAGTCGTTTCGAGTCGAATCAAAAGTAATATTGTCGAGTAGAGTTCCGAACCGATTCACTGTTTTTGGTGTCGAGTTTCGAATCGAGTCGAGTTTGATAAGTGGCTCGCTCGTTTTAACTCGTTTTGAAATCATGGGCTGATTACACTGGAAAGCGAAAGCCATGAGAACTGTAAGCTAAGCAGTAATATGAATACTTTTAGTGTAGCTCACGAGAGGGGACACTGCTCGCATCTCGTCTCGTCTCGATAGCGAGACTACAAGAGATTTTTTATAACAAGCTTAGCTCGGCTCGGCTTAACTAAGCCGATGGCTCGAGCCGGCTCGTTTGGGGTGAACCATCGGCTCGAGCTGGCTTGGTTGGGATAAGCCATCTGCTCGGTTCGACTCAACTGAGCGAAGGGCTCTAGCCGACTTGGTTGGGTGAGTTGTTGGCTCAGCTCACTTCTTGGTTTGAGTCGATAGTGAATGAGCTGTGAGCCGATCTGCTCAAGTCGTTGACAATTTTAAACCTGGGCCGAGCAGTTTTGAAGATATTTGGCCAGTGTCGTATAACTTTTAACAACGTTTGGCTCTAGCCCGAATACTCAACCTAGACCCTCAAACCAGATTCAGAAGCTCGTGAACAATGTCCTTTATTCCTAGACTTCACGACTACCAAGGTTGGCAATCAGCTACTTTTTTAGTATTCATATATAAACCGCCTATCTTTCATGTTTATACACATTGTTGTTATATTAATATTAATATTAATATTATTATTAATAATAATAATAATAATAATAATAATAATAATAATAATAATAATAATAATAATAATAATAATAATAATAGTAATAATAGAAGAAGTTGTAGTAGTAGTACCATTGATAATAATTATATTGTCTATGTAAGATACTTGAAGAGAGTACTCGAAACTATACACCAGATTTGACTCGAAACTCGACCCGAATTCGAGTCGAGTTGGAGGAAATTTTTCAAGCCTAGTTCTCGGGTCGAGCTCAAAGATGTCTGTTTCTAGTCGAATCGAGTTTCAAAGAAAACTTGCTCGAATTCACTCGTGCCCATCCCTACGAGTAACGCAGTATGGCATTTTAGTCAATGTTACATTACATTAAAACGTTCATATAGTTGTCAAGTAAAAATTTGTTCTTGCATTTACATAAATCGATTCAGAATGTGTAATAATAATAATAATAATAATAATAATAATAATAATAATAATAATAATAATAATAATAATAATAATAATAATAATAATAATAATAGCGGTAGTAATAGCAGTACGGAAAACTGAAGTAATAAGATTTTTTCCACATATTCAAAGTTTCGGGCCTAAAGTAACGCGTTACTAACGCGTTACTTTCGAAGTAAAGTAACAGTTACTTTTTTGAGGCAAGTAACGCGTTACTAACGCGTTACATTTTAAGAGAAAGTAAAGTAACTTGTAACGCGTTACATTTTTACAAGTAACTTACCCAACACTGATTCGAGCACAAATTGATTGATTGTTTTCAAATGCAAAAATTCAATTCTCGAATAGTAGCGAATATATGCTCCATTTAGTAAGTTATCACAGTTTTGATATGACAACTAGTCTTGTTTTTGTCAGAAACAATTTCCTTATCATTGAAGATAGAAACAACCTTTTTAAATAATGTTAACAGATGTAGAAGAAAAAACAAGAAATAAAGATAAAAGAACCAGTTGCATTGGAATTGCAAACCGATACATTGAGATTGAAGCTCGATGTTGAATTTTATAAAAAGGATTACCATCTTTCTTCTGCAGGTGTGTTTGCTTTATCTTTCACTAACATAATAGATTAATATTTAAAGAAAAAAATAAACACAACGAGATTGCATTTTTAGTATTTAAGCCTTTCTGAGTGCGACTACATTTATCCTCCCCTTCGTTGTTCATGCTGGAGTAGCATACTTAAAATCATGACTTTTAAGATTTGTTCTTTCTGGAGAAAGGGGGAGGCGGCAAATTGTGCCATTGCAAGAGGCGACAAATTGCCTAGGGCCGGCCGTGTGTATGATGATGAAAGTTAGTAGTTGATAATAATGGCACTTCTTGTATGTGTATATACAAGACATGAATATAGGATGACTGAATTTGAAGTAATGCAGGGTGTTTCAAAATTAATATTAGGGTTTTGAAACTTTGTAGTATCTATTACAATTAACTTACAATTATAAATATTATATCAAATGAAAGAGTAACTCAAACAGTTTTGTACGCACGCATGTACATGCATTGTTTCTTCTGTCTGCCGTTAGAAAGAGCAACTAGCAAAGATGGAGCAGAAAGCTTTTTGTGTTTTACTAAAGACTGAATCTGTACAGTGCAACCGTCTGTGTGAAGAATATTAAGGAGACGCTTGCAACTACGTCCTTATCGTTTGCAGTTGCTACAGGTCTAAAGCCTACAGATTACGGTTTAGTGCCAATTTCGCAAGTTAAATATTGCCTCATAACAATGAAGATTTTCTGGATCGTGTCGTCTTCAGTGATAATCGATATTTCACCTAAGAGCTAATGTGAACAGTCATAATGTTTGTACCTGGCGGTCAGCAAATCCACAGGAGATGGTACAGTTGAAACGAGACTCCCCTAAATTGAATGTGTTTTGTGCCATAAGGCGGAAGGTTTATAGGCCTTTCTCGTCTATCGACTAGATTTGTACCATGTGACGAATGAATCTCAGATCGGGCACTTGTAGCAAAGTCTGTTTGAGGTGCTCTTTTACTTGATGCATTGCTTATAATTGTACGTAAAATGTAATAAGTACTACGAAGACTTAAAACCCCGATATTCATTTTGAAACACCCTGCATTTCTCACCAACAGTGTTGGAACTAAGATGTATAAAGGAGAGAAAATTTTCCTTATAAAGTTATTGTTTACAACAACGAAATTATTATTAGTCGAGACTATAACTACAACAACAACACAGGTTAGTAGTCAAAAAATGTAATCAAATGTACACTAGGTGGCCAAAGTGGCACACACGGATGTGTCACTTTTTTAATCCGCTCCTGTGTGGACACTAATTAAGATATAGGGATATTATTCTTGCCAAATATGGTTGGACCATAGTTTATCATATTAATTTCTTTTTCTTCTGGTGTCGAATTTCCTTCTCAAATTTCACCCGTTAAAAATTCGAGAATTTTCTAATTTCGAATTTCCTTTACCTCTTTTTTTCCCGGTAGCTTCCTTCGTTGTAAAAAGACCTCCTTAAGACTTACCAGATAGATACCTCGGATGGATACCTAACTGTTGACATCAATTGGACGGGCCTGTGCATAGTGTTGCCAATTAGGGAAATTAAAACTTCCCTACATTTGGGCAAAAAATTCGAGATTTCTGTTTATAAATCCGTACCTATACGTCCGAGTGCAAGTCAACTTACGCCAATCAAACATTTGTCCTTACTTAACAAACGCAAGTACAGATTGTTACAATGGGGTAATTAGGGGGCGCACGAAAAATTCGTATTTAGGTTCTAAACCTTGAATTTTCTAGTTTTTACCTTTTATGTTTACCGTAATATATTTTTGGTAATTAGAAGCTTTGTTCCTTAAATATCGCCATAATACTTACAGGATATATTAGTGGTGTACCAATGTGTAATTTAAGATAGTTTGTGCCTATCTGGTAGCAGTGTTACCAGGTACAGAAAATTTTAATTCCAGATTTTAGGGGGAAATTTTGGGAAAATTATCAATTTTGTCTCTATTATTTCCCTCTTGTTGGCTACATCGGAACAAACGTACCAGTATCTGGAAGTCTCGTATTTTCCCTACACAATGCACTATAGAAAGTTTCAATAGGATAATTAGGGGAAGTACAGTTGAGGTTTACAGTAGACCTTGTTCTCTAATTGGAAAGATACCTGTGATTTTTTTTAAAGGTAGAATGAGATATTTTTTATTGACATGCTTACTTTATTAGATATCGTCACAATACTTGTAGGATATATTAGGGGGATACCAAAGCTTATTTTAAGATAGTTTATGTGTGGCTGATACCATTGTTGCAAGCTGCAGAAAATTTTAATTCCAGATTTTAGGGGCAAATTTTGAAAAAAAATCCCTTTTTTGTTTCTATTATTTCTCTTCTCTATTATTTTGGCTCTTGTTAGCTACACTCAAACAAACATACCAGTGTCTAAAAGCTTCGTCCTTAGCCTACACAACGCACCATCAAAAGTTTCACTAGAATAATTAGAAGAAGTACAGTTGAGGTTTATAATAAACCATGTTTTGGAAATGGTAAGAAAATGGTGAATTTCTGTGATAGAATGAGATATTTTCTTAAATTTCGTGCTTACTTTGTTAGATATCGCCATGATACTTGTACGATATATTCTTGGAGTACTAAGGTTTATTTTCAGATAGTTTTCGTCTTTCTGATGGCAGTGTTTCCAGCCAAAACAATTAATTCCCGATTTTAGGTGAGAAATTCGGAAAATTTCCCTTTTCCCCACTATTATTACCCTCTTGCTGGCTACATTGAAACAAACGTACCACTACCTGAAAGCTTCCTCTTTGCCCTACAGAACGCACCATAAAAAGTTTCAATTGGATAATTAGAGAAGCTGTAGCCCCGGCATATTTGTTGATTTTTGCTTCTGAGGCGTAAAAAGTGTCAAAATTTCAGGTGTATGATGATTGAGAATTTTTTCTTTCCCTCTTTGAATAGAAGCCAGCGACTTCAGAATTTCACTGTACCTTGTCAACACACCAAAGAATTTGTTTAGGTGACTTGAACTCATATAACAGCAGTGATGCGATACAAAAAAAAAAAAAAATTGAAATTAGGTTAGGGAATTTTTTGTAAATTTTCACACCTACATTTACCTCAATAATTTCCCACCCGTTGGGAACACTGCAATGCAACTTACACCAAGACATAGCCATATCCATTTTCTAAAGAAGAAGGCCTTAACCATATCAATCGAATGAATTGTTTTTGAGCAATAAGTCACTAACTGAAAATGTAGGAAAACGCCAAAAATGACCTAGGTCCGAAAGGAATAATTACACAATTTTGCTCGTATAGGTACAAAGAAACAAACAATTTGTAAGTTACGAGGGCTTCGACTCAAGTTCTGTTGATTATTTCAATAATCTGCAACATAAATCAATAAATAATAGTTGCCAAATAATAGTTGCCAATAAATAATAACAAATGTTTGGAAAGTGATTATTCAACGAATCGTAGCTATAAATTATACACCCTATGAGTATAACTTGCAAGTATGAGCAAGTACCACGCAGAGAAGAAAAAAGTTCTCTCTTTCTGGCTTCAGTTTTCTTCTGTACCTGAGAAATATTATATTGTTTTGCTTCGTGAAAATCTTCAGAAAATCGACTTAAACTATTGCTTTTGCAACATTCTGTTTTCTTTTAAACTCCAAACGAAAACATGACGGCAGAAAGTTTCGGAAAATTGTGCTATTTTCACTGCTAGCTTCTCATTTTAGATAGTGTACATTTACAAAGAAGGGGGTACACTTGCACCGGTGCACCCCCTAAATCCGTTCCTGTATATATCTTATATATATATATATATATATATATATATATATATATATATATATACAGAGCCATAGCTAGGGGGGCGAGGGAGTCCGTTACCCCTGGCGCTGAAGCAAGTGGGTGCCGAACAAGCAAGCAGAAAGAAAAGTGTTGGAAAAGAATAAACGACGCGGCGCTCGTACAAGTATTGACGCCTTGTAAAATCAATATTGTTGTCAGTTTGCAAAGATATATACGGTACATTTGAAAAAAAAAAATCGTACTCGTTACGCTCACAGAACAAATCTTTCAATAAGAGTTACAACTTTTTTAGTTACTACTTTAAAAAAAAGTTATTATTAATGATTTGTTAATGACGATGTGATATACAAGGTATTGACCAATGACTTATAGTATACCCAGAAGCGCTTTGAAAATCTCAAATGGTCAAACTCTGAAATAAGTTTTCGCTGTTTTGATATTTTGGCAAGTTGTATGTCATATGCAAGCTCTTGAAAGGTTCTACATTAGACATACGTTTTCTTTCGTCAGCCTTTGATTTCTTTCGAGATATATAATTTTGAAAAATATCTTCAACCCATCACCTATGCCGATATCTCAGCTTAGTGCTTTCCTCTATGGATGCTTCTCATATATGCTAAATGCGGTTGCATACTAATCTTATTCCTATATTGATTTCATTCCTAAAACCTCTCAGTTTCTCTGAATCACCAATGATCTTATTTTTCTGTTCTTTTTGACCAACTTCCTGAGGCCTTACGGCCAAAATAACAGTACCTCTTGATAGGGCTTGACGATACTTCCTATTACATCTATTGGTCAATGTCTACCTTCTGGGGCCCTTGGCAAAGGAAATGTGAATAAATCCCTTCAGTAGGCACCAATAGAACATGAATTTAGAAAGCACTGGGAGGCGAGTTTTGAAAATAAAGTCACATTTGTAGTAGTAATATGATAATCTGAATATTTTCAATTTGAGCCTGTTTACATAGGAATGTTTTTACTCTATGGTAGTTAGATTCGTAATGCAACTGGTCTAATATATTACTAAAATTATCCTTCTGTTATATATTTAAAACTAGCTTTTGGGTAGCTGTGGGCTCCGCCCCTAGACTCCCGCATTTACTCGGCCTACGGCCTCGCACTTCTTAAACCCACAATTTTACCAAATTTCAAGTTTCTTTTCGTATTCCAATTATCTAAAAGATAAGATTTTGCATCCCCAGAAAACGCCCATTTAAATAACATAGGAATTTCTTCATATCCCCTTTAGACCCCTTAAAAACTAAAAATATTCACTTTTGGCAATTTTTCTTTGGGTTAGTCCTGGAAGGATACAATCGTGCCAAATTTCATCATTCTAATCCAGCCGGAAGTGCATAAACATTTTGAGGTGTAGATGTCCCATATAAATAACATAGAAAAGATTTTGCAGTTCCCCGTAAAGCCACTCTACAGTTGGAAATTTTTATTTTTGGTGATTTACTGAGGTGACGCTAACGAATACGTACAAGCACATCGAATTTCAAGTTCTTACTCCAATCACAAATACCTAAAATACGAAATTATAAGTCCAAAAAAGACTCATTTAAATAACATAGGAACTTTCTTTACCGCCCGTTAGACCTCTAAAGATTAAATGTGTTCACTTTTGGCAATTTTCCTGTAGGTTAGTCCCGAAAAGCTACAATCATGCCAAATTTAAACTTTGTAGCATTACAGGAAGAGCCCAATAATTTTGAGATGTAAAAGGAGTCCCATATAAATAACATGGGGAAGATTTTTCAGTTCCCCATACAACCACTCTAAAGTTGAAAATTTTGTATTTTTGTCAGTTTACTGGCTAACGGAAACGAACAAACATACCGAACTTCAAGTTTTTATTCTAATTCGAAGTACCTAAAACATGAGATTATAAATCTAAGAAAAGGTCTATTTAAATAACATGGGGAATTTCTTCATCGACCCTTTAGACCCTCTAAAAATTAAAAATATTTACTTTTGGCAATTTTCCTACTTTACTTTAATTTACTTTAGTCCCGAAAAGCTACAATCATGCCAAATTTCAACTTTCCACGTCAACCAGAATTACCCCTTTATTTTATGTCAGTTCATGTAGTTTTATATATAGTCAAGATATTTGTTATGATAGAACATTATGGATGACTTTTAGGTATTTAAGTGACTATAGTTCTTATTAATATGTTATTTTTTATATACAGTAAGTACTTTACCTATTTTGTTAGTTTTCTTTTGCTATTTCACTAAATTTATTCGTAGGTTGCTGTAAGAAATTGCCATATAAAAACATTCCCTAAAACGTTAAATAGGTAAAGAGACTCAATATGTCACGTTCTATGGCGTTTTTGTTTGTTTGTTTGCATTGTTTGACGCCATGTATCTCCATAATTAAGAAATATCCTGAGATTTTTGGTATATTTTGTTATATTGACGGTTGGTTGTACGCGATGGAATCATTAAATTTAAACTTGAGGTCAGAAAGGAAATTCATTACGTATTCTTGATGTGAGAAATAAATAGTTATTTTCAACGAAGAAACAACACAAGAAATACAAAAAGAAGGGACTAATATTTTTAGAATCCTCCATATTCGTCTTATTTAGCATATTCTTTTGTGTCATCCAAATTTATTGTTTCTTTATCTATGTGTTTCTATATAATATTATAACATTATTTCTAAAAGTATTTCTCTATCTCGTGTACACTTTAGTTCAATACAAGAAAGAAAAGATATTGACCAAAATCTTGTACAAGAAAGAAAGTTAAATCATATTGTTTACCTTGAGACAAAGGCATACTTATTGTGTCATAGGTATTAAAGCGTCCAGGTGACCCCGTGTAGCGTAGTCGCTAACTCTCTTGCCTTTGGTGCGAATGGTCTCGGATCCGATTCCCAGTGGAGACACGCTGTCGAAGAACTGTAAGAGCTTTTGCAGGATAGCCATTCTGAATGAGCATTACCTCATTCCCACCAGGCAAATATCGGGATGGTACCTAAATTCGTGGTCCCAGGTCGCCTCTTTTTTTCCCTATTCCTTTCTTCTCCGAAATTCCCCGAGCAGTGTGATCGCAGAGGAACGTAACGGGCTAACTTGGCCATAGATCCCGAAAGTCCCAGAAACCTAATTCCTAATCTTAACTTTAAAAAAGATTCAAGGATAGCTTGTTTATTATTATTATCCTTATTGACGACATTGAATATTTTTATCCTTCAATGACAAAACAATGTCGTTGTCAAGGGATAGATATATCTAAATAATTAATGTTTAATTAGCTGCTACTATACTATACATGACAGTGGAACTAGTCACGCTATCTTTTCTGTTTCAACAAAAAATCGGTAATGATATGAACAATGTTATTACAATCGATTACAAAGGTTTGCGTGATGGAGTATTTTTATACGTACTTACAAATAAAAGGCACTGAGATGATAAATCGATTCCAAGCACTGCTAGAACAAGGTTATGTTAAGACTGGCTATAAGTACACCAGATTATGGAGGTGTCTTGGTTGTAAAGTTTAAATCTTTAGTTTTATAAATAAAGTGCTGAGTTCAGTAAACCAATAATTCACATAAGAACATACGCAAAATTATGTAAACGTGTCATGTTTCCATTTACAGTTATAATAATAATAATAATAATAATAATAATAATAATAATAATAATAATAATAATAATAATAATAATAATAATAATAGTAATAATAATAATAATAAATTATTCATGCTGTGAATAGCAAGAACTAGATTTATTATTATTATTATTATTATTATTATTATTATTATTATTATTATTATTATTATTATTATTATTATTCGAAGTTTTTATCACCTAAGGCTTCATCAATTTCATTCCCAACAAACAACAAACAAAATAAGTCCTAACCAGAAAATAAGACTTACATAATTTTTCAGATTGCTCGTAATGTAAACCCCACTCCAAGGATAAACCTTACCCCAGAAAATATGCCGATTAGTTTGTAATAACTTTATGATTTTTTTTCTATGTGCAGTTACCAGATGGTTACCTTTTTATCTATAGGTTACCATGGTTACATCATTCAACAAAATTTATTTTGTACGTTTTTGAGAGCAGTAAGAGAAACTGTTGGTAATGGTAATAATGAGTAAATGTAGATTGTTCTAAATGAAAAACACTTAAATATAACCAGTATGTGTCCTTTGGGATAGAATACTAATACAAGAATGAGTGATAAGTCTTGTAATATTCTGGTATACAACATACGAGCACATACTGGTACATTATAATACAATGCAAGCAAATTAACATTCGAAGTATAGCTCATCGTGTTGAAATGTCTGTAGCCACCTCTCTCTCAGTTCCTCGATTCCACGTCTTATCCTTTGAGCCAAAGAAGTCAATCATTGCTGTTACCACCTCCTAGTGGTTGGCGAAGCATCGGGATTTCAGGAAGTGCGCCAAGGACGAAACAGGTAGTGCATCGAAAGGACAATGTTAGGACTTAACTTCTTAATTTTAAAGTCTCCATATTCCCCTGCCTTGGTCAGTTACTTTTGAACTTATTCTAGTGCAGTCGCAACTTTGCCTCTGCCTTTCTCCTCTCTTTTACTTTTATTTAATTTTTTCTCTCTTTATTTGGCTACCCATTTCTCAGCAGATTGTGGTGAGGCAACTTTTATAGTATGCTATCTTAACACCTTAAACCATGCCCTCTTTATATGTTTTTTTCTTGTTTATTTTTATTTATTTATATATTACAAAATAAGAAAAAAACTTTAAAATACTAACAATTAATACATAAGATACATTATTCTTTTACCACTAATTATCCATTTAAATTTTTCCATTGCTGTACTCTTCAAAGCTGCTTCTTCAATCACCATCTTTAAAAAAAAAAAAAACTATAATAAAAGGCTAATGATAAAAGTATGTTACGAAAGTCATCCAGACAGATTTTGTTATGTTTTAGTTTTTAATTTATTTCCTTGAACTTCTCGATTGATTTCTTATTTCTTGTAGTCGCACTGAAAGATCACAATCAAAATATACCGTAATAACACTACAATAACGCTGAGACTAAAACTGAAACACATAAAGTGAGGTGAAGTTTCTATTTCGGATTGTGCCAGGAAATTTTCTTGATTTTTTTTAACAGAATTCTATACATTGTTTATTTAATTTTTATCTATATTATATTTGGTTGCCTTACTCTTCTCTCTTCTTATTTCAATTCCACATGTTATCAATTAAATGTTCTGTTAGTTACTGGATTTTTTGTAATTTTGTTTTGTCCTTCTAATGTTCTCCGATGTATCATTTTTAATGTCATCCCTGTTATTTGTAATTTTCCTTGTTATGAACTGCGCACATGCAGGGACGGATCTAGGGGGGCGATCACCACCCCCCCGCAGAAGAGGAAACTTTATTATTTTATATATATAAATAAAACCCATCCCAAAGTTTGGAGCCCTTAAAAGTAGCAGTATGACAACCCACCGCCCCCCCCCCAGAAGTCGGTCCTGGATCCGCCCCTCTGCACATGTGTATCTAACATATTCAGGTGTCTAAACCATTCCGCAAATACATGTCTCATTTTCTTCTATTTTCAGTTCATGTAAGTATGACTTGAAGGAATCTAGCCTAAAAGTATTACCATTGTCTTCTTGACTAGATTCGGCTTCACAATGATTTCTGTCCTTTGGTGTGTTTTCCCATTCCTTTTGTCATTTCATTTCAATAATTTTATCAAGCTCTTTCTCGTTCTTAGGAATTTGTCTAAGGATTTCTAAAGTTTTAGTGATTTCTTTGTTCTTGTCCGCATTTTAAAAGGTTGTCTTAGTCCCTGAAGGTGTATTGACTCTTCTTGAGCCAGTACGTGTAGAAATTCCATTAATATTGTTTTAATTACATGTATGTTTTTAAATTAATTTACTTCTATGCGCGTGATTTATTATTTGTCTTAATTTTATGTTCATAAAAAGTCTGTGGCACCAGACGCTAGCATAATGGTGAAACCATAAGTACTGGCATGCTTATGGTTTTTCTTATTTTTATCCGTTATCGCCTCCATATATTGTGTAAAGTTTTGTTTCTCATTTATTCTCATTTCCAGGTCTTAAACGCCTTGATTCTTTCTACCTTCCTACTGGATATATTTAGAATGGAACCTCTTTGAATTTTCTGTCCAAAGATTGCATATTTCGTTTTTGCTTCTGAAAGAGTTAGATTATTTGTTCAGCACCATTTTTTTTAGTATATGTATTATTAAGTTCACTTGTCTTTCTATTTCTTATCTTGACAATGCTGAAACACTATTGCTATGACATCAGCATACCCCACTATTTCATCTGTTGCTTCTACTTGGTTGAGGCATTTCAAGCACGGATCTATTACAATATGCCACACTGTGAGTCCATATATAGATCTTTGTTGGCATCCCTATGTACTGCATGTAATTATATTTTTATTTGGTGCTTTGTATGTTATGTTTTTGTTGGTACAGTAATTTATCAATAACTTCTACAAGGAATTTGATACTCACGTCTTTATATATTAGAATAATGATGGATACTATATGTTATCAAAGCCCTCCTTTATATCAAAATGGTCTCTGGTATTTTTCTGCCCTCCTGTTTTCAATGAGTTTCAATGGCCTTATTATTGTTGTTTCTATACTCCTTTTCCGGAAACCATGCTATAAATTATAATTTTTCATTTTCCTATATTTGTTTAATCCTTGTACGATTACTCTCTCGAAGAGTTAGTCAATTGTATTTAAAAGACATATTGGCCTAATGCTTCAGATTCATCGTTAATCTTGTCGTCATTCTTTTTGATGATGATTAGGTTAGCTTGCTTCTAACTTTTACGTACCCTTCTTTTTTAAGCACAAGTTATACAGTCTTGACAGGTATGATGACCATATTTAAATTTGTTCCTTGTACGTGTATTTCCGACTTCATATTATCCTCTTCTGTGGCTTTCTTGCTTTTCAGCATGTACATCTGTGCTTTTAACTCTTCATTTGCATTCTCTTTAATTGATTCATCGTTTCTCAGTGTGCTGTATTCATCTTGTTTAATGTCTCTTATTAGTTCATTATCTTTTGTTGGGTCGTCAGTAGGTAAAAGCTCTCATTAAATAATTTATTGCATTTTCACAATCATTCGTGCGTTCCATTGTCGATTTCGAGAGCAGAAATTGTTGTTGGTTTATTGATCTTGTTACTTATTATTTTATAGGGTTCACCCCATATATCTAGATTAAAGTTTACCTTTAAAACACTTTTTACTTATTTAATTTCTTTTTTAGTTTTCTTGATATTTATTTTAGTTCATCTATACTCTTCTAATCTTTACTGTTTAACTTCGGCGTCCCACGTTCCTTGGTATAATTATTATGCTTTTCTGGTTCCCCTTTTAAATTTCCAAACTATGCTACGCATAAGCGTCGGAAGTCCTATAGAACGGTTTTGTTCGTCCTCCAATCTATAGACATATCAGAACAAAAACGGTAAGAGATATCGTCATTTAGGTTTTTTTTTTTTTTTTTTTTTTTTTACAATTGTTTCAGCGTTTTAAGAATAGGCTTCATCCCCTCCGATACCTCTTTATTCTCACCAGAAGTGGTTGAAATTAGTCATTTCCGGTTACAATGTTTATCATCATACAACAAAAATGGTAACATATGGCTAAAAGCGTTTTTTGCAAACGATTCACCATATCAAAACAACGTATCAAGGCAATTCTGAATGGTCTACTGAAAATGGAAGTTGTTCAAATTTAAAATTACTTCCGGTTTCAATATTGATTTTCACAGAGAAAAAAACTGTAAGAGATACCGAGATGCAGTTCCGTTTTTCATTATTTTTACATGTCACGCCTCCAACTCCCATCCCTTCTGATGGGACAATATTTTTTTTTTCAGATAGGCAGTCATATATCTACCATGTTTATTTAAAGTTGCCCCAGATTTTCCGGAGTTACGCTGGAATATACATTCATACATATATTTATAGCTGTGCGAGCAGTGCCTTCGATGCTGTTCCTGTCCAGTGTTGCCAGACGAGTCAGTTGGAAAAGCAGGAGATTCGAAGATAAAAGAACAGGAGAAAGCAGTAGACACATACAGTGGTGGCGTTTGAATGTGAATCCGGGGGGTTATAACATTTGCCATCATTAAGGGGGCAGCAGTAAAAAAAAAGCAGTCCAGAATTCATTTCCGATTAACTACGTTGAGCAAATAAAAAGGAAAAGTCCCGATTTATATTAATATTATTTGATACACACATCTGTGAAGTAAAACGTAGTGAAAGAGCAAAGTGGAGTGGGAAAATGTCTTTTCATGCACGTAGCGATAACGTAGCTACATGGTGCAGTCACACGTAACCGTAGCGTAAGACGATTTCTTGCTGACGATCGTGGACAAACGATCTACGCCACTCTTCCAACCCATGTCCCAATCTCAGTGGCGTATTTAGTGGGGTGGCTTCCGGGCTTAAGCCCCCCACGAAATCTTACTTAGTATAGTAAAGTAAATGAAATATCTTGCAGAATTTTCACATTTCCAGACAAAGCCCCTCCCGAAACAAAATCGTAAATACGCCAATGCCCAATCTAAACAACACTTATTTGTAAATCTTACAGAAAGTCATAAAAACGCTAACCATAATGCATATAGAAGATGACGTACAGTTGTATTCTTTGGATTCATATTATATACAGTAAAGCTCTATAACTATATAACAGGGAAATTTCGTCCTTTTATGTGAGGAAACATTGAAAATTCAATATTATTAATATGGTAAAGACGGGGCAAACGGACATGCTAAGCAGTTTTCTGTTGCTTGTGTGAATACGAATGACCGAAGAGAACTCAAGATATTTCTTACAAACCAGTATGCTTTGTACAAAGTAAAAGTATAACAAAGAAATCAGTTTGTCAATTAGTCAAGGATATATTGAACAATTAGTATACAAGGGTGCAAGATGTCCATATGCCCCATGGGGTGGGGCAGAAGGACAAAAATAGTGGGGCAAACGGACAGTTACAGTTACAGTTTATAAATCACTAACACTGTTACAATGAATGCGTATAAAGTATTCATCACGACCATTTGGATCGCATTTCACATGGAACCAGAAAAAACAACCTGTACACATTACCCAGTCTTCTCCCTCGAGATATCGTTTCCACGAGTTAAACTTCTAGCTGTAGCATAGGAAAATGATTGCGCTACAAGCGCACTAAGTGTCTTGTGACGTTGTATGAAACTATGCTCCGAATCTTTACCAGCCATTTTTGCATCATTATTGAATATGTGTTTGTATTTGTTCTCAACAGCAAGGTTGTACGCCAACTTTCGTAATTCGCGTAGAGTTAGCCCAAATCCCATTTCGTCCAAGGCAAGTAGATAGATGCTTTTCTAATTCATTTTCTGCTGTGCTGAGAATGTTGTATGATTTCCAAACTTTCGGATTATGTGGGATGACATAACGCTCGTCGTAGTGTATTACGAGGGACATTGAAAGTTGTCGCTGCAGTTGACAGAGGCATCTTGTCTTCATATATGGCTCTAACAGCAGCGGCTATGGACTCATTTTCCTATTTGCATCTGTGTGTTGTACGAGATCGATAACGTACCATCTTTGGAAGAAATGGTAGTACTAATAAGAAACCTCTTAAGTAATATACATACACAGAAATATTGTTTTTCTATTTCATACTAACCATTTATGTCACTGTCCGTTTGCCCCGCTAATTGCGTGTCCGTCTGCCCCGCACACACATTGGTTTCAAATATTTCTGACCCTACTCAATAGATGGCACGCAACATTCATTTACTCTAGTGGTGCGTGTGACTATCCATCTATTGTCTGCTGCTCCTCCCGCGAATGTTTAGCAACTTTCCTTCCTTGTCAAATATTTAATTTCTGAAGTCGAGTTTTTAGAAATCACGTTTTGGGACACTTGCCTCCGTGTAATTGTGCCAATTTCTTTGCAATAGTGCTGTACACATACGATATTCAGTGAATCCTACTCCTGCGATGTGAAGCACGAACTATAACCAAACACCACACACGACTCAACTCACTGTTGCCAGGTTAGCATATTTCCTATTACTATATTTCTTAACTCCTGTCCGTCTGCCCCCACCGTCCATCTGCCCCGTCCTTACCATAATATATTTTTTCAACTTCTTGAAGTAAGGAAAAAGCAGGAGATTGTTAAGTTTTCATTTTCTTTCGCAGTAGATCAGTAGAACGTAGAAAAAGCAGGAGATTTCCTGCAAAATCAGTAGATCTGGCAACACTGTTCCTGTCAATTCAAAATCCAGCTGACATGCACGTTCATGCCTGAACTTGAGATTAAGTGTCATCGCGAATGCAATCTAATAGCTTGACGAACACAAACTATGGATTTGACACTAATCTCAATCATTTGAGACATTTTTTCACCCCTTCTCACCGCTATGCCGATGATGTTTGAACTTGGACCTTAGCGCTAACGTGACTGCAATCATTAATCTCAGTAACATCGAGAATTATAAAATATATTCGAAATTAATAACTATCTTTTCGATCCTTTATATATGTATCTCCTGCCCAATCCTCATAGGTGCGCAAGAGGGTCTTATCCCGGCAGTACTTTTCCAGTCTGTAAATAATATGAGTAGGTAGTTTACTTAAAATTGCTCTAGGTGTTCCAGAATTCTGCTGACACACCCACACATCCATAGATAGGTAGATAAAGAAAAAAGAAAGAGCGACCAACGCCTCACCACTTCCATACCACTACAAAAACATTTTAGAAATGAAATGAAATCTTTGAGTTTTACGTCCCACGTTTATGCCGGTTAGGCTAAAGGAGACGGTGATGATGAGAAATGAATGAAATGGTGGAATGAAGAAAGTGGGAGGAAACGGGAGAACCCCGAGAAAACCCACGTATACGGTGTTTGTCCACCACAAAGTTCATTTGGCAGGAGCAGGGTAAAAACATTTTAGAGTATATATATATAACTGATTTATTTTAATGTAATTATTTTATACAAATGTTCAGTCATGGAGAAAATATCATTACATACAAAACGTTTGATCCGAACAAGAATCGAACTCACGACCTTACGATCAAAAGTCCCGCCGTGTGCCACTGACCTAATATGAATATTCCTGCCGAGCTCTTTCCTAACTGAATTTCCAAGATAATGACATTCATATCCGATGCAAATGCTGTTGCTTTTTCTCCTTTGTCTTTTTTTATTCTACTATGGATGCGAAAACTATGTTCGCTATCGCTCCTTTCATTGAGAATGTTATTTTACGTGTGGACACGTAAATGGGAAAACCAGCATGGGCTTATATGTATACATAGTTTTAAATATTGTATCATTAAATATTTCAATCAATGAAAAATATTTTATGTATTTTTCTATACTTAATAACATTTCAATATATCTTATTACACTTAAAAGTACACTTAAAAGAAAAACATATCTGCACAATTTTCCCCGTTAGCTTGAGGGCTCGAAGGTGGCATCTTTGGTTTGCTGTTTCTGAATATACTCGAAGCTGGACTTAAAAAAAACTTTTAGTTCAAATGAGTCACTCTTTCTGAAATATGGTGCACATAAATTTAATTTCAGTTCAACGAACAGCAAATATATAGGTTAGGTTCTTTCAGCGGAAAGTAAGTATATAGCTTAGGTTAGCTATTTCAGTTTCAAGATCATCTAATCATACCTGTTCTCTTCAGTTTGCAAGAGTTCTGCATAGCTACAGAAGATGCATGTGTTTGTATTATAAGGTAAGTGTTTGTATTATTTGTATTATAATTTGTACATAACATTGGTTCGTTGAAATATATATATTATACACACATATATGTATATTATACATAATTATAATTATATATTTCTATTATCATTATTCATTAAACATTAGCCTCATTTACTTTACTTTCAATTAATTGGCAATACTCCATTTTATTCATAAGATTCAATAACTTATCTTTCTTTCAATTATTTCTAAGTATTCATTAAAAACTATATACTCTTATTTCCAGAATATGATTACGTGATCCATACCATTTCATTTCATTTATTCACCATTAAGGTGTATCACTAGGTGTTCTCGGCGCTATGTTAAACGCTGCTTGAATAGGGCGGCGTTGCCAGGTAGTGTTGAGTGTTTACTGATGCCATATAATAAAGGAAGCAATCATGGAATTCTACTTGGATATTTACTGGAGAAATTAGTTTTGGACCCTTCCGTAATTCACAGCTAAGTTCCGCTTCTTAAACTGCAACGCTAGAATCCAGGAATTAAACCTACAAATTTGATAACGCATTATGGCGTTCTGCGCAAGTTTCTTCTCAAAATCTATTTCCTTAAATGTAAATTAATATTTAAATAAAATGTGAAACATGACACGTAAAATGGTCAAACAATATATCTATTTCGTAATAACATCGTTACTTTAAAGTATTTTACACATTCAAATAAACATTTCATAAAATTGAGCCCTTCTAGTAAGATCTAAGAACAAGTGCTATCTTGTGTGCTTATTGTGAAACTAATCAAATATTTTCTTTTATTTTTTACTTTTTTGATATAAGAACAACAAAATGAATCAGTGTCTTGAGTTGTAGCTGAAACATAACTTTATCTTATAGTACAGCATTTATAATATATAATGTTTCATTGTGCAGTAGTTAAGGCAATGAGCTAAAACATGTACTGACTTCCGGGTGGTGATCCACCTTAACAGTGTTATACATATGTGCGCCAGACTCTAAGATCCAGTATGCTAAAAATGTAGATTCAATACGTGTTAAATAGACTTACGTTTAAATTGTTTGACAATATATGATAAATATATTTTTTGACAATATATTTCCATTACGGCAGTAATGAAATAATATTATTAGGAATTGTTCTTAAGTTCAACGTTGCTATGACCTATGATTGATTCATGTGCTTTGTATTTTCTTGTTGTTATATTTAATGTCATATTCGCATGAAAAGTTCAGCTGTTGAAAATTATTTTTATAATGTATTTAACACATTTCTTTTATACAGTAGGGTATAATTTTTTTATTTGTATTATTGGCACGAACAAAGAGTCGTCTCGCTTAAAGTTTTAATGAGTCTTTGAATAAAGTAAAATTCAATTGATTAATATACAAATTGTAAAACAAGATAGATTTAGTTTTGGGTATGATAAAGAATGATCAGCAATTGTTCATCGAATCATCATATTTTAGTGAATTATATGCATATATTTAATTGTTGACAGTAAAATTTATGTATTTCATAAATAAATGAATTTATGTACTATCTGACCAAAACGTGTGAAATAAAGATCCATAAAGTACTTGTATAAGTTCCAGAACCTAGTACACTAAACACACACTTATACACACGCCATCTCCACAGCATGAATTTCTTCGTTGATACCAGACTACGATAACCCACAGTAAGTAAATAGCATGCATAATCTTATTGTTGATAATCTTCCTTCATAACGTTAATGCTGAATAAACTTCCGTAACTGTAATAATATGGGGGTTTCTAATCCTTGCATCATAATTAGTTTATAACGTATTAATTCCATGACGATTTTATCAATTTCAATAATTTCAAATATATTGCATATACATTTTAGTACTAAAGAAGCTAGGTAATAAGTAAACTGATTGTTTAAGTAAAATAATTTTCAGAAGGTTTAAAAACAACGAAAATACCTTATGTAACGTAAGCTATGAATCTGCCATTACTTAAAATTTAGATAGAAAGCTGTTTCATTACTTAAGCAAATTAAACCATTATGATATTTCAGGGGGCAAGGAGAATTAGCAGGCAAAAGAGTTTATCTCCCAACCTGTGATACGAATTACCACTTCATCACTGTAATCAAAACTTTCACATTTTCTTTATATTTACATTTTACAAGGAATTATTATACATGTGGTGGACATTAAGTTCCTGTCAACTACATCACTATGTATTGTATAAATTAGTATTGTATTAATAAAGTGTATATGGTGGCGACGGTCTTGTTAAAGATTATATTATTGTCAATAGTACCTATAATGAAAATTGTAAAGTTTGTTATGAACTTATTAAAATATGAAAATATATGCACTTCACTTAACCACCGTCACAAATAAGGAAATGTAATAATTATGGGATTAATGTTTTAATTGTATCCATTAGTGTTGAAAATATTATTTAGTCTATTGTTAATACAATGTTCGCAATTCTAGATTTTTTTAAAGAATTATATATTTTTATTTCTAGTAAAATAAAGTAAAATCTGATACAATCATTGTTTCAATAACAATACGGACATTATTTCTCCCTTATAAGCACATCTAAGAACACATAGATTATCTGTAGCCATCATATTTGTTCCAAACTAAACATCGGACAGCTTGACAACAATATATTTCGGGTCTTTAACGATTTTGAACAACAAAGTAAAATCTGTAATGTTGCTACCACTCCCAAATTTACCGGTATTAGCCATGACTTCCAAGAATTTATATTTATCCAAACTGGATTCAAAACATTCTTCATGAACATAGTCAAAGTGGTTGTCAGCCTCCTAGGATGTCTCTACTTCCGTCTTATTGTGTGTTATAGAATAAAAATCTCGTCCAGTTCTTTACCAGGAAGTAATGTGCCTAAGATCGATGACACATTCCCGCGCTGGATGGCGATGCTGATACGTTGGAAAAGGAATGCAGTAGCTCGGGGGTCACCAGTTTTGATTGCTATTCGATGACCAACTTCATTAATGAAATTAGATCCTTCGTAACCCCAAGTCCCACTGGTTTCTATTGCTACTGTTACAAACCAATATTTGACCAAAATTTTAGTCTTTTTTCAGATTCTCTGTCGGCGGCGACGAGACCTGCCAGAATTGAAGAATGGAGTAAATTGGAAGGAGCAAACGTATCGGAGCATGTGAAATCCCAGACTAGTGCTTTTCCATTTTTCTACGGTACCAAGGTCATGCCATCAGGCCTTTTACCATCAGAGCGGCAACAAAAATTTGGTTCTTTTATTGAAGGAACTCCCGCTGAAACGAGGGCTCTACAAGTAATGTCGTTTACAATATGATGTCGAGATTGTCTTCCCGCACTGCTTTTACATAAAAGACCATGTAATCCTTTATTATCAACATATGCGTTGCAAGCTGGACAAAAGTGTGGCTCACAAATATTAGCACCTAAGCGCAGAGCTGTAGCAATACGAAAGATGTTTCCATTTTCTTGCTATTGTAATAAAGTTCAGATTATTCTGGAATTCTTCATCTTATTCTTCTTGAATATTAGTTATAAATTGTTCCTTTTAACAATAATAATAATTGTTGGCACAACCATATTGGCGACTTGCTTTGTATTTGTTGTTTTAACAATAAAATGACATAATTGAATTAAGTTACATGCAAATAAGTATACATGTGGGTATATCATTGTACATAGAATGTTAAATGAAAATTACTGCATTATTATAAAAATTGCAACATGAGTTCCAAAAATACATTTTATATATTATTAATCATCTTGCAGAAATTGCGTGAGTTTGGTGAGAGGAGGGTGGTTACAGAAGGAAGATTTCTTCCAATACTTTTCCCGGTGGAAGCGTTCCTAGCATCGCTGCTACGTTCCCTCTTTGCACAGCCATACTTAATCTTTGTATAAGAAAGGCTGAAGCTCGAGTGTCGCCTGTGTTGAGAGTTATTCGGCGTCCAACGTCTTTAATAAAGTTTAGTCTTTCATGACCCTAGGAGCCACAAGTTTCGATGGCGATGGTGACGAAGTGGTATTTGTCCAAGAGGTTCTTATATTTTCGTCTCTTTTCAGATTCTTTGCGAGTTGCGACCATCCCAGCTTTGGTGGAAGAAGTAGGAAGATTAGAGAGGGCTAGAGTATCGGCACAAGTGAAATCCAATATTAAAGCCTTCCCTCGATTTCCATGGCACCAAAGACATTCCGTCAGGTCTCTTGCCGTCAGAACGACTACACCACATTGGGTCTCTCACGGAAGGCGTTCCAAAAGAGATGAGGGCTCTCATGATGAGGTCATTAACATCGAAGTGGCGAGAGTATCTGCCAGCACTGTAAAGATATGATAGGCCATGTATATTTTTCTTGTCCACTAAACTTCCGCAAGCAAGGCACCGGTGTTGTTCGCAGACATCTGCTCCCAAACGTAACGCACAAGCGATTCGAAAACTTTTGTCGAGAAGATGCAGCCCTAAGGATGGAGATGGAATAGCCTGTACCCAGTCAGCTGCTTTAGGGGGTAGCAAGACGTAGCAAGACGTGCCTTATCCTCAGGATTGGTGGAGGACTGAAGAAGAGAAGAAATTCTGGAGTTTATAAGAGGAGCGTCCCATGAAGATTGTAAACTTCTCTTATCCATCGATTTTTGGAAATTGAATTAAGTATAATTATGTAGATATAGCAATTAAATATATAGATTGTCATTTGCTGTAATGCAATATTAATTATAGTTCTAATTCACTTTTAATGCAATTCAATAGTTTAAGAATTATTTAACCACATTTAATTTGTTTTATAATAGTAATTGTCTAAATAAATGTATAAGATTCACAAAAATATTGTAAATAAATCTAAAGCAACCACATAACATATTCACTCGCAGTCACATTTGCTCCTCGATCTTCATGTGCTTCCAATCAAAACTTACGTCAAAATAGACATGTTCAGATTTGTAAGCCTCATTTCCCTATACTTGATTTTTCTAGTAATTACGATATTTCTACTTTTAGTTTTCTAAAAAAGAAATCCTTCGGTAGCGGTGAACTTCGAAAATTATAATAAAATGACGATCTGGCTGTTTTAAAGTTTGTCAACTTTCATTAATATATAAAGATTTTTCTTTCTTCTTTTCGGAACAGCAAATCTCTTGAGTACAGCCTTCTGTCCGAGTTACTAATTACCATTATGCTCATTGCATCAAAATACAAACAATAATATAAAATATGGATAAGATCTAAACAATAAGGAAACAAGTATGAAAGAAGTAGAAATCATTAGACAAGCGACCAAATAAATAAGTCAATAAATATTATTTGAACCAAGTTCGATGTCATCAAGTTTCCGAATATATGTTTCAATTTTCGAGCCAAGTGAGGTTCGCGTTTTCCAGTTGCAGCAGGACGAGTTTTCAGTTTAACAATGCATACCGTACTACTTTTGGTATAGTACAACATACATGAGGTCCACTTGTTCGGAATAAAGATCGACATTGATGGCACGACCGTTAGGAAAGAATTCGAAATGAATAACCCCTCGTAGTTCCGCCACACAGAGAGCAAGACTTCATGCTCAAAATGGCCTGGTTTGACGACCGTTTCGAGAGGTTCGCCCTTGCTCAATTACTGTTTTGTCACATTGGGATTTAGAAGAAACACCCACTTTCCGTCACATGACAATCTGTTTCAGGAAACGCACATTAAGGGAATTTTGTAGCAGTTGTCCACACACATCTGCTCTCCTCTGGGCCTGAGTTCATGTGCCTAATATTTTTTCCGATTTCATGAAGGAGACGCACTACAGTGTACTGGGACATACTGAACTCATTTGACAATCTTCCAAACTGGATGGATCTTCCTCAATGCATGTCATATGACCTGAAAATCTGTTACCTTAAGGCGACTGAACATTGGCTGATCTTGGACATTTTTACAATCTGAACGAAATTTCTGGAACAAACGAATTGCTGTGTTGTGGTTCACTGACCCTTCCTCTTTTACATAAATGTTTTTGGTTGCTGTCTCAGTGATGTGCCCGCATTCGAACGGATACAACAACAATTTACGTATCAGACCCTGTTCAGCATTCATCATCACCGCCACTAATAAATGTATGTAGATACTGACGGAGTGGCTGACTCGCTGTTAAATAGTCCGCTTGCTACATTACCTTTTGAATTAATTTGCCCTAATGCTTCCGGTCATTCACGGCATGTACATTCGTCTCCTTTTGGGTTCTGGAAATATTGTAAAACTTATAATCAGCTTTGTATAAGATCCGGGACCTCATTTTGTTAATTTACATTTTAATTTGCGATAGTTCACATAGCAATTATAATTATATCTACAGCGTGGTTCAGAAGCCGGTACCCCTAATTGGTGTTTTCTGACGATTTTAGGTTTTACCCACATTTGTTTGGCAACATTGTTTGGCATTGTCTGGCAACATTGCTATCCATGTTCATTTGTTTTCTTCTGTTTTCTGCTTGGTAACAGTTATTTGCAGTGAAGTTGGAGTAATCAACAATGTGTAATCAAAGTCCATATAGCATTGAACAAAGATTAGTTGTTGCGGTTTGGCTTCACGAAAGGCGTTGCACATTGTATGGAAAGTGTTAAAGCGAAATTTACAAGCAACAATATTGGGGTGGGGGAAAGTGCGTCTGCTACGGGCGGTGTGAAAGGCCTTTCCCGTGGCGGTCGACAGATAAAACAGAGGGAAACGTGCCGTGAAGTGCAAGCATCAGTGCAACACTCACCTTCAAAATCAATACGTAAAAAGTCTTCGGAGCTTTGTATTCCTCGGACCATCATGATAAGGCACATGAAAGAAGATCTAAAATTGAAGGTTTACCGTCCAATGCATGTGAATGAACTGAATGACGCCGACTTAGAGGCGCGGAAAGAGACATGCAGAACTCTCCTTAAGGTGTTCCCTTCCAAACGATCCCGTGGTGCATTCCTCTTCACAGACGAGTGTGCTATCTACCGGAGTATGCATTCTCGGAAAGTTATAATGTGGTGTAAGGAAAACCACCGGTTTTACAAAGAGATGGAGAAAAACCCACTACACATGATAGTATGGGCTGGAATTAGTGCAACACACATTTTTGGGCCTTACTTCTTCAAAGACAATGTTAATGGACATTCTTACCTGGAGATGTTTAATGAGTGGTTGGTGCGACACCTGGAAGAAAATTGTATCAAAGATACTGTTGTAATACAGCAGGATGAAGCACCAGCGCACTTTGCGATTCGCGTGCGCAATTTCCTGAATCAGACGTTTCCTGGCCACTGGATTGGGAGAGGTTGTGCATTTTCACCAGCTCCCTTTGCCTGGCCTCCAAGAAGTCCCGATCTGACGACACCAGGCAATGCTTTCTGGGGTTGCATAAAGCAACAAGTAAGAAACACTCGATATTACATAACACAGGAATTACGAGCAGCTGTGGAACACGTCTTCACTCTCATGACTCCGAAGTATCTCCTCAAAACATCTGCAAGAACTTGGCGCAGAATTCAGCTGTGTTACGACATGGATAGTGATCATACCGATGTTTATGACTCTTAAGACTCTTAAAACTTCAGGTAACTGTGTACAGACATTCTACCATAACTAACACTATACTGTTGAAACTAAAGGGAGGGGGACGCCCATTTCTGGACCACCCTGTAGATTTTTTTGCACTGCGCCTACCGCCCGTCTTGTGCTTATTTTCAGAGAAACACGGTACCTGATCCAGAACGCTTTTTGCTGAGTGCTTGCTTGGTCTAACTAGAACAATACTTGTTGGAATTAATCGTTTGTGTTTTCCGTACAGATACATTTCCAACCTCACCATTACAGAATGTTTAAGATGAAGCGCTCCCTATAAATCACAAACAATAGGAGGCAAAAGGATGAAACAAGAAAGGAAATGGGAAAATGTCAGAAGACAAATCGAATAGCACTTACTCTACAGCACCCCTACTATGAGACTCCAGGGAGAACTAAAAACATTAAAAAACTAACAACTTGTACAGAAAGTAGTTTTTCATGTAGGGCACTGTTTACAAAATGACTATCGTTTAATTGTGAGTTCTCGCATTCAGATAAAACATCCAATGCTTATAAATCATTAACGTTAGAGATAAAAGACCATCGATAGTCTTACCGATCTCATCAGTTGTTGACGTACCAGACGTCCAAAAGGTATTTTTTTTGGAATTGTTGCGTTTACCTTCTTACTCCTCATCTTGGGTGCTTTGTTGTGCCTTTTCAAGAGACCCTTAACGTCCGACTGATCCAGCCAACGGTGTCCGGTTCTACTGTAAAGGCGAAGAGAAATACTCGCCCTAAGACTTCTATCTAAACGGGTAGTCTTACCTTTGTTTATTGTGTTATCTCATCTCATCTTTACATAGTTGAAGTTCAGACTGTTTCGTGTTTCAGCCTTCTGGCCCAAAGACCAGGACTATGTCCATCGTTACTTCTTGCAATCTAAGGCATCATCAAGACTTACCCATGGTTATAGCCAGCCCTTTTATTGTTCCAGGAGCGGTCGAAAAGATACCAACAATCCTAGTACCGGTCGTGAAAACAGTCCTGCTAGATCTCTAAACTGGAAATCATACAATTGACAACTATAAACCTCCGCCACCAAAGAAAATTCATCAAAGTAATTTGTCAGATACAGCAAGTGAACCAGGATTTGTAATGGACCACCAGAATTTTCCCGAGTTAACAAACCACTCGCACATAAATTCATCAGTTTCTGCTCTTCAACGTCGATCCAAAGTACTCGCAAGCACACAATCTGTACAAAGAACTAGTTAAATACATGCCATAAGCTGACAAGACAAATCACACCCACACGAAACAGCACTATTTTACGAACTCCGGATGCAAACTTTTGGACTACCTTGCTTGGATTCGAGATGATTCGAGATCTTTGGAACAAGCACAACACTCAGTCAACTTGCAGACATATCGCTCAAACAACGGTTCTCACCACGAAAAGAGCCTTTGTTGTCAGTTGTCATTCTAGAAGTAGACATTAATATTACTCACCAAGATGCCATTAACGGACTCACACTAGAAAGCTATACCATCTCCAAATGCATTCGCATTCGGAACAACAACGGCGTAACATATATTGTGGAAGTATTTACACACCCTCAAGAGACCATCGACGATCTTCTGTCAAATAGGGAATTCATTTATCGTAAATGTCATACAGTCGAACCTTCCAGACCGCAGTCACCTCTTCTATTACGCTGTAAAAGATGTCAACAATATAATGCACAGTCTCCTGATGTCAACAATATAATGCACGTTCCAAATCAGCCGATCTGTAGATATTGCTCCGGGCCATACAATACGTGCCAATGCCAACACCGACAACTTCCAAGCTGTTCAATATGTCATGAGCAACACCCAGCATTCAGTTATAAGTGCAAGCAGTGACTACCTCCGGAACCAAGCAAACCTGAAATGAATGACAAACACCAGGCTGTCACCATTGGACAGTTCCTTGCTTTTCTCATACTCACACTTCAAAATATTAATCTTTCTAGCCGCCCTCACATCCTACATCAGCTCCAATACTAAACACTTCAATCTTCAATATGAACTTCATGCTACATACAGCGGGCATGAAGTGTACTTTCATGTAAGTTCACTTGAAACTGAAGTCTAAATCCATCCTACTCATCTTACACATCATCATCTTGATACAATCTCATATTTGGATTATAGAAAGCCAATATTTTAATGTTAGTCAATTAACAAATAAGCACACCTCTCGCATGTCTTAATTTTTGCTAGTCTTGAGTCTTGCCTTCAATAAAGTCATAACTTAATGTTGAAAAGCTTTTCATACTTTTCTTTATAGAAACATACAGCATTAAATGTAAAGATAATAACACTAACGAAATGTCCTAAAATTAACAAATAAAAAGCCGACTGACAGTGATAAAGGGATAATACAATAGTTGGAGCCTCACGATGTCTTGTATTCTTCTTCTCAAGCGCTGTTTTCGTTTGAATCAAGTAGTCTTTCAAACCAGCTTCAAACATCCTCAATAGAATAATGTTGATACGAGAAAAATATGGTGAATTTCGAGTTACAATGTAAGATCCGTAGAGTAAACCAAACTTTTGCTTTGATATATGGAATGGTTGTTTTCCAGTTTTTGTTATATATGTCTTCTCAAACCCAGCAGCGCCAGTACTGGTAAATATGGCAATGGTGTTTCCATTAACAACGTGTTCTACAAATTCAGCGGGAGAACTCGTTTTAATTCTTGGTACTAATCGCTTCCATTTAATATCGGGAAAATCAGATAAACTTTTACGATGTTGAGCCACTGCTTCAATTGCTAAGTTAGAGTTTAAAACATCGTCAAGTGTGTTAATTGGGGGATAATATTTAGGTATTACCATGTAACTAATTAAGGAACTCTGATACGCGCCGCTTACTATAATAAAAGCATAAACTGCTAGAATAAATATTGCCTTCAAATTTCCTGATTTTGGCTTAGGAATGCTTACCTGTAGACTAATTGCTAAAACATAAAAAAGACTTCTGGTTAGCGATGCTTTTGACAGCATGCAACGAAAAATATAGTCGGATACGAAAATAAAAATGTAAATTACACTAACCGTGATCCACAAATTCTGATTGAATGGGTGGAAAAAACATTGCCACTGTGGAATAGGAATTGCTAACGGCGATATAAAAACATATGAAGTAAATGCAAATATTGAGCAAAAATCTACCACTTTTAGACGATTTCCAAAAATATATAATGGGTACGAACAAATATCGGCAAATCTGCTTGCAACTTCCGCAATGACGCCAATCCAAGTACCATTCGGTAACTGAGTAGTAACAAATCTATTCTTAAACTTCATCACAAAAACAGGTGTAAAATTCATTGAATTGATGATAGATTCCAACAGAACTGAGCTCTTATTGAGAGATCCATCTTCGTTTTTCACAACAGTTACCAGACCTTCGCCACTCACTTCGCTTATATACAAAGGATGTTTGTATACATTTCTAGTTTTGTCTGGAAATAAACTAAGATGTGTGACATCCCTTCGAATTATAAATACTGTGTCATTGTCCTGCTTTGGAATGAAAGGGTTATATGTAAGAATACTTAAACAAAGAGTTTCAGTATATAACTTTTGATCTTTGCATTTACTTCTAATAAGAAGCTCGACGTCTAAAATCTGTTCTTTCCACAATAAGCCAAAAATATTTTTGAGTATTTTCTCATCGTTAAATTCCTTGATAACCACAATAACAAACTTCCCTCTGTTATTCCTGAAGAAAAGACGATGAATTTGAGTGAACAGATTGTGCAATGATTTTAAATTGTCGACAATTAAAATAAATCCATTACCGTACCTAATTGGTAGATTTTTACTAATATCTGGCACGTTTTTTAAAATGTCGATGTTTTGAAGCAAAATTGGAATATAAATGTTTTTATACATCTCTGTAACTATTTGAGATCCTACGAGATAATTTTCAACTGAGGCTATCACATTCACTTGATTATCTTCATTAAAATATTTTAAACAAATTGATTTCACAATTTGAACAGTTCTTGATATGTAGTTAATAATGGGGATTTCTTCTATGATTGTAGCTATGTCACTGGCACACAATTGGAATTCACAAAAAAGTAACACGAGGAACAACAATACTTTCCGGTTACTCGTTCTTATAATGTAGTCTGAAAGTATATCATTTTTAGTATCCATGCTGTACTGTAAAGGAAACAAGAAATACAAAACTTTAATACTTTATTGTAATTAATAATTCGTTTCATTACAGAATTATTGATATTAGTTTCTAAGATGTAGTAGGTAACGCATGCGGTACGTAAATCAAAATAACATTCTTACATGGTGATAAACATGATATAGTCCACTAAGAACATGGCGAGAAAGGTGCTATAACTGTAAATCAATGTGTTCCTTCAAGATTTTCTGCAATTTCTAGTGCTAGTGAGAAATTTCCAGTTTTCGGAATTTTACCTTTACTTGCATCACAAATCCTATACTTGTACCAAATTTAAAATTTAAACATATAGAGGAAGCTGCCCATAAGCTTTGATGAGTGCATGAATAACAAAATTTGAGTTTTTTAAAAAAGGGTTTTATGACCTATCTCGTAAATAGCTGGAAATAATACCTTAAAATTTTATAAAGTTCATGGCCTGAACCAATTTTCTTTGTAATATCTTGTGGCAACCGAAATTATGAATGGTCGAAACAATCCAGTGACGTAAATTTGAACTTGCTCCTAATGCTCCTCCTTGGAGGACGAAATTTCTATTTTTTAATTTTTTTTCATTTCCTTCTATTACAGATCCTACGTTTGTGCCAAATTTCAAGTTTCGATGTCTAGAGGCAAAATGCAAAATAAGTTTCGATGAATGAGTGAGTGCCAAAATTTTGAGAATTTTCTATGGATTTCATGTTCTATGTCGTAAATGGATGAAGATAAAACATTTAAACTTAATAATGGATATGGCCTGCTGAAGGTTAGTGGCAGCCAATTTTCGTTGCACTATCTTCATGGGATTTTTTTTTTTTTTTTTTCATTCGCTCAGCCGCGTTACTGTCAGCCGGTGCCTTGAGCATTCAAAACCGGCGAAGTATCATCATTGCGAATGATTTCTCTTTTGGGTTTATTTATTTCATAATTTTGAAGAAGGAAAGGGAAGGGGAAAAGGACGTGAAACCTAAACAAGGGATTGGACAAAAAAAAAAAAAAGGTGAAACGAACAAAAAACAAAAAACAAAAAAAAATAACTAAACTTAATATTTGCTTAACTCTACTCTCATTTCTAGTCTTGTGAGATTTTGTGTGTTTTTTTGTTTTATTGAGTTTAAGTTTGAGTTTAAGTTTGTTACGTGTGTGTTGTTTTGAATGTCGTATGTTTTGTGTTTTCGTGTTTACCTATTGGTCATCTTCTTCTTTCTTCTTTTCTTCAGGTTTTCACTCTATATTTGGTTTCTCTGGTTTCTGCCTGCATTTCTCTCCTGTGTGTTCTATTTCACATTTGCACTATTTACACTGGCTTTTCACCTTTATATTTTACCTCTTTTCACTATCCTGCATCAACACTACACTACACTCACTATTGACACTGACTGCTTTTGATGAAATCACTAACCTTCACCAACTAGTACTTACACTATGAAACACACACGCTACACTTACTTTTATCTAAATTTTCACATTTTCAAAACTTTTAATTTTCTGATGCTTCTATATAAGCGTTTCCTGTTACTTTTGCTTTGATGCTTTAGTGTTCTCAGTTGCGTATCAATGCCAGTTTCCACCCATTTGTGCTGGCTTGAGGTCCAGGGCCCACTCAGAGCACTTAGTGCAGGCCCTGGTCCGTTTTATCCTTCGGCCGGCACGCCCGGGATGGGCCGTCCTATTGGCGAGAGTTGCTCTATTATTTATCTCTGAGACACTATCCTCGCTTCACCTCTACTCATGCACTCACGCAACATTCACTCTTGCACCGGAGTTCCTTTCCAAACCGAGAGGCTGGAGGTGCAGCAAGCATTCTGGTCCTCGGCGAAAGCACGGTGATCCAGTGCTTGGATTCCAGGAGTCTTTTCTCCGGTCCGAGGACTTCTTCACACATTCTTCCACTTGCACTCATCCTTCTATTCTTCTTCTGTAAGTTTTTCGTCTTAGTTCGGAGTATTCATTTGTCAAATTTTCCAATTTCTTGCAGTCTTCCTCTACTTCTATTATTTCTTTTAGTGATTTTTCTCTTATTTGAGTTCTTAGTTCTAAAATTTCTTCTAATAATGGACACCACATGACATGGTGCTCAGGAGTTCCTTCTTCTCCGCATTCACACGTTGGGCTGGGTCTTAACTTGATTCTGTGGAGGTGTTGTTCGTATGGTCCGTGGCCTGATAGATAATGAACCAATCCATATGTTGGATTTAAGTGGTTTATTTTTAGTCTATCGACGATGCTAGGAAAAATTCTATGTAATCGTTGCGCTCCACTGTATTTCTGCCATTCTTTATCCCATAGTTGTATTATGTTGTCGTTAATTTCTTTCTCATCTTTTAGATCCCTGTTAAAAATTTCTCTAATTTTCCTTTTCTCATCTTTCCTTAACCAGTAATTAATTGCCCTTTGCAATAACACATAGTTCATTGGTTGGATACCAAGGATTATACAGAGTGCGCTATGTGAAGTAGTGTTAAAAGCTCCAGACATTCTGATTAATAGGTTTCTTTGTGGTCTATTGATTTGATTTCTGTAAGTCTTATTTCTTAATAGTCTATCAATCCAAACGCTGGATGCGTACGCCATGGTAGCTGACAAAATAGTTTCTTGGTATAGTCTTAGTATTTTTAATGGTAGCCTGTATCTGTTTCTTGCAATAGTAGTCAGTTTATTCGCTACACTGTTTCCCCTTTTTACTATATATTTCAAATGTTCATCAAATTTTAGTCTATCGTCTAGCATTATGCCAAGGTATTTTATGCTTTGCGCTCGTTCTACTCCTACTCCATTTAATTTTATAGTCGGGTTTCTTTGTAGTTTTGTGCCGAAAATTAGATATTTGGTTTTCTTTGATGATATCCTTAGTTTACTCTCCGTACTCCATTCTTCAAGTGTTTCTGTTATCTTTTTAACTTTTTCTTCTAATTCCCTTCGGCTGTTTCCTGATGTTGTTATTACGACGTCATCGGCGAATGCCACTATTTTATCGACTTCTTGCTTTTTGTTTATTTTTTCCAAGCAAGGTTGTAATTCTATGTCCCATAGTAGGGGTCCTAATATTGATCCTTGCGGGCATCCTTTCTCTGTTTTAATTATTATGTCGCCCTCTTCATTGGGTATTATTATTTTTCTGTTTTCTAGATAGTTTCTTATCAAATTCAGTAAGTATGCTGGCATTTCCAGTTTTTTTACATTTTCAATTAAGGATGGAAACCATAAATTATCAAATGCTCCTTCGATGTCAATGAAGAGCGCTAATACATATTTCTTTTCGTATATCTTTTCTTTGATATCATCTAGAAGAGTATTTATGGCGTCTTCTGTTGATTTTCCTACTCTGAATCCAAATTGTAGTTTGTCTTCAGTTACGTTTCTGTATTTTTGAATTCTGTTTAATATTACTCTCTCAAAAATTTTTGATATATTTTTTAATAAGCATATAGGTCTATATGAGTTTACTTCTGATGGATCCCTTTCTGGTCCTTTTGAGAGAATAATTAATTTTGATGCTTTCCACGGCTCTGGAATTTCTTGTTTCTTTATTAGTAAATTGAAAAGCTTCGTTAGGTAGGGGACCCATAAATCTTTAGTCTTCTTGTATATTTCGTTTTTGATGCCATCTATACCCGGAGATTTCTTGTTTTTAAGTTTTCTAAAGATCTTTTCTATTTCTTCGTTAGTGACTTTGTCCGATTCTGGTACAGTTCCTGTATGTTGTTCACCCATTTTGTTTCTTAGTACTGTGTTTCTTTCTGTGTCGTTATTGTTTTCATCTCTGGGAAAAAATTTGTTCGCTAAAACTTTTAGAGTTTCTTCTCTGTTTGAGGTGTATGATCCATCTAATTTCTTGACTGTATTTAATACTAATGGGTTTATTTTTTGTGTTATGAGTTTGTATGGAACACCCCATGGATCTACTTCAATATTTTTCTTGAGGTAAAGATCCCAACTTCTTTTCTTAGCCTCTAATATCGCTTCCTTATATTTATTCTTTGCATTTCTATATTTTTCTAATCTTCTTTCCTTTAGTATTGGGTTATAAGTTGCTTGATAACTTTTCCGGGCTGACGTTGCAAGTCTTTTTAATCTTTGTAGTTTAGGTGTCCAAAAGTCTTCATATACTCTTCTTTCTTGACTTTCCGGAGTAGCCTCTTTGAAAGCTTTTTTTGTTGCTTGTTCAATTTCGTTGATTATTTCGGTCAAGTTTTCATCTTCATTTATTTGGGGTAGATTTAATTTGTTCTTGAAAGTAATCCAATTTGTCTTAGCTATATTAATTTTTTTTTGCTCTTTTCCATTTTTCTCAATTTTCATATCAAATAGTATTATTTCGTGGTCGCTGAGAGTGAGTTTATCTCCAATCTGCCAATTTTCAATCCTACTTGTTATTTCAAATGTTCCGCATGTCACATCAATATGAGAGCTGCCTCTATTCCCTACAAAAGTTGGTCTGTTTCCTATGTTTGAGATTACAAGTCCGTTTTGCATTACAAAATCTTCAACTATTTCTCCTCTATCATCTGTTTCCGGGGCACCCCATAAGATTGATTTTGCATTTGTATCGGCAAGGATTAATATTTCCGTATTATTCCTCTGCCATATTATCTCTTGAATTTTGTCTATGAAGTCACGTGTTTCTAAGCTGTATTGGAAATACGCATTTATTAGCCAGAATTTCATGTTTCCACACTTAACTTCAGCTGTTGTTATCCAATTGTTACTATATTGGGTTAGTTTAAGTACTTCAATTTCTCTATTCATGAAAACTATAGCTGTTTTAGATTCCTGTCCTCCGTACATTATTTTTGAGCTTGCTGGAAAGGTTGTTAATTTCCCTTTTAGTAAATATGGTTCTTGTATTGCTACGATATCAATCTTTTGGATTTCTATTAGTCTTCTAAGTTTCATTGTGGCTATTTTACTTCCTTGTGCGTTATTCTGCATAATTTTCAAATACTTCTGATTTTTATCCATATCTCGTATATATGTAGGCATCCGTTCCTGATTTCGTTGGGTCGAAGTATACTCTACCATGCGCACGCACCAGTTGTTTGTAAACGTTTTCTAGCGTCCAGTATATCCCTCGTCTCTCAAAAACCTCATCCACTAGATCAAGTAATTCCCATCCGTTTGCTGGGAGATCATAAATTCGCAGTTCAATTCTATCGGCTTCCTCCAAGGTTGGAAATGTTATAGTTCTTCCATTTATATGAATATCTCTTACTATCTGTCTTAGTGCAGTCATTAGGATTTGTTTTTCTTCCAATTTTGCTAGCCTATACATATGGTTTATATTTTCGTATAATTGTACATTATTTATTAAAATTTCTTCATTTGATGTTTTTACTGGAGTATTTTCTGTACTTGAAACTTCCGGATCTTGGATTTGTTGTATATGTTCTTCTTGAATTGGGAAAAGATATTTTTCTTCACCGTGGACAAATGATTCATTAATGTTAGGAGTCTGTTGCATACATTTATAATTCTCTTCGTTAAATTTCTTTTTCCTATTCTTTTTTCTATTTTCTAGAAGTGTTTCTAGTTCTCCTTTTTCCTTGTCGTTTTTTGTTAACTTCCCCATTTCGTTTTCTTCAGTTTTTATTTTCGATTTTTCATTTTCTTTTGTATCATATGTTTGTGTTTCTTTATCTCTCTTTTCTTTAAGTACTTGTCTTTTTCTTTCTAGAAAATTTTCCAATCTTTGTTTGTCCCTACGTTTCTTACTTGGGCTTTTTCTCTTTGTATTTACTAATTCTTTCTTTTTACTCTCCATAGTTTATTTTAGAAATTATCCTTTCTCTGGCTACTTTGTATGAGACACATTCTTCCGTTTGTGGGTTTTGACATACTTTGTGTCTTAGTTTACATGGTATACATATCTTTTTTCCTTTGTCTTCACATTCATCGCTTTTATGTTGCAATGAGCCACAATATCTGCATCTCACTTTTTCCTTATTGTCGCAATATTTCGTAACGTGACCGAATTCTTGGCAAATAAAACATTGAGGAACGACCAGGAAATCTTTTATTCTATGTGCCTCATAATCGATGTAGACTTTTTCTTTTTCCACTAACAGTTTCCTTATCTTCGGTTCAACTTCTATCACCAAGTGGCATCGTTTTTCTTGTTTCTTTCCTGCTCGAAACCTTGCTTTACTCTTTTTGGCCTCTTCCATCTCGTTTTCATCGAAATTCTGTTCGATAAAAGCTTGGAGTAGTTCTTCATCCTTTAATTCAGACGGTACCCCATATATGATCATCAGCGGGTTTTTCTTCTTAGTTTCTTCGCACTTGAAGTTTTTCCTTATTTCTTCTTTAGCCATTATTTTCCTAATGTCTTCTTTCGTTGCGGTTTCAAGTACTACCATATCTCTGGTAGTTCTTAAACCAGTTATCTTTAATTTCTCTTTTCGTGGATCAATAGCCCCTGTTAATCTTTCCGCTGTCTGCTTTGATGTCTCTCCTTGATTCGGTTTTATTATCAATGCCGGTTTTGTTTTTGCTTGCATTTCCTGTATCTTCAGTTCTTTTTCAGTAGGTTTTCTTTTTTTAATTACGTCTGTCCATAGTTGTTGTTTGTCATCGGTTTCCGTTTTTTCTGTTCTTTCATGCCTTTCTTCAATCTTTTTGGTTAGCGTTTGTATTTCATGTATAACTATGTCTGTGTCGGTCTTCTGCTTTTCTGTTAATTCTTCGATTTTATCCCTATATATGTTTCTTTGTTGTTCCCATGATATCTCTGCTCGTCCGAAAGCTTGTTGTGTATTTATTAGTTCTTCTTTTTTTTCTTCAAGCTTTTTTGTTAGGTATTTATGTTCATCTTCTAATTTATTTAACTTCCTTGTTTTTTCTTGTAGTTGCTTTCTTAGTTCATTTCTGTTTTCTGTGAGTTCTTGAATTTCTGTTTCCAGTCTTTTATACTGCCTGTCTCTGTCATTCTTAATTTCTGCTTTTTCCTGTTTTAGCTCCTCTATTTCCTTTTCTAATTTCACGTTTATTTGCCGTAACTCTTCCATTTGTTTTTTCTCTTCAATGCGGCTGCCTTTCTGGCCTGACATCATTTCCATTTCTGTTATTAGTTTTTCTTTCTGGAGGTTGTCATATTTCTCCTGAAGTGTACTGTTAATTTTCTCCATTTGGCCTAGTTGCCCTAAAAGCTGTGCCCTGTCCTTAACCCATACTATGGCCCTCTTTTTTAGTTTCTCAAGGTGGGATCTTCCTATCTTTTTCCAATCTAAGAGATTTTCTATGTAATTCATTTCTTGCTCTAATTGCCCCATTGTGTCGAATCCTGTATCTTCCAAGGTGTTTTTCTTAGTTGATTGTTCGAATGTTGAGGATTCTTCTCTCGCTATTTTTCTTTGTTCTGTTTCTTCCGCCCTAGATTGACGTACTGTAGGATTTATTGGTGACTGGTCTCTAGCTGGCGTCCCTGGAGGGGAACGATACATCGCCATTTTTTTCAGTATTACGCGTTTATGTTTAAGTTTAAATCACTAAAATTATAAATACTATTACACTTAGAGTTTATTCCGATAGGCAAAAGTTTTTAGTTTATGGGCCGATTTGCACAAAACCCTGTAGGGACACTTTTGGACACCCTTCCCGATCGGTGGGATCCGAGAGGGGTAAGGTTCCTGGGGAGGGGGGGTTCCCCGATATTCTTCCGAAAATGGGGTCAAAAGTCAAGACCTATCCCATTTTCGGTCGAATATAGTTCAGAAAGGGGAGGGGGAGAGGGAGGACATGGGAGGGAATGAGGGGTTCAGGTCCCTGGTCCTTTCGGTCCGGGTGCCATAGTGTCCCAAAATTAGCTTAGAAGCCCATATTATACCACTTCATGCTCGAGAGAAAAGTTAAGTCCAGGATAGTGAAAAGAAAAGTTTAAAGGTAATATTATTTCCCAAGCAGAAAATACTGTACTTACAGTTTTCTTCATGGGAAGTGAAATTATGGATGTTCGAAAAATGATTGAGTTATTTCGTGTAATTTACGTACTCCGTGTTCCAGCCAGAGAATTTGTCTTGGCACACTGCCGGCACCTTGATTTCGAAGATACTCTGGTTGTTATACTACACTGGTCGGCATGAAAATCCTCCCACGAGGGTGAAGGGGTGTACCAGATAGATTTCGAGACGCTGATTACGAATATCTCGTCGAGAAAGTTCTAGCATGTAAGGGTTTTTTTGGGGGGGGCGGGATGCTGTTTCCATAATTGACAGAAAAATCGTATTTTTTCGTATTTAATATGTGTTTTCCGTGTTTGGAGTGGATAATTCTGAATTTTTATCTTAATCCAAGAACTGTTATTAGGCTATATCCCAGGAACATTCTTTTCTCTAGCTCACGATCCCCCCGGAAACGTACCCCCTCCCCTCGGGTTGCAAAGATTTATTGTCGTTCCACACTGTATACACTAAAACCTAGGTGTTATTGACGGAGAAAGGTTTCGCAATCAACTTGCGATCATTCGACGGCTCCGTTTTGTCTTTTTTCGACAGATTGTTGAAAAAAGGCGCCAAGACATACACCACGTTGTCGCGTGAAACAAATATTTCAGTTTCGAGTTGATCTTCATGTTAGAAGGTGGTGTTACGCTGTGTCTGAGTATACCGTAGATGAAAAATATTTCTGCGTGAAATATTGACGTTTGTGATAAACAAACATGGCGAGAACTTGAAACAATTCGACAGATTTATTCTGCTACATGTGTGGGGAAGTGATTTTCAAGGGACAAAGTAGGCCATTGTCACCGTTCCTGAAGACAGTCTACCACCTGTACTTCGGGTGTAAAATGGGCAACCAGGATCGCGTTTGGGCTCCAAAATAAAGTTGTAACTCGTGTGCGCGTACTCTCACAGGATGGTTGAAAGATACACATAAATCCATGCCGTTCGCCGTACATATGGTTTGGCGCGAGCCCCGTGATCATGTTTCAGACTGTTACTTCTGCCTGACTAATATAAAAGGTTTCTAAAAAAAACATAAAGCATAAAATACAGTATCCTAGTTTGGATTCCGCGAGGAGACCTGTGAAACATGATGTTTGTCTGCCTGTAGCCGTACCACCAGACTCATACACCCTGTGTAGTGTTTCATCCGATGAAGAATCTGCTGCTTGTGAGGATGTTGCACAATCTTCGAATACACAGTCAGATCCCAATTACGCTCCAGTGCCTGACACTAATGAACCACATGTGATAAGTCAGGAAGAGCTGAATGATCTGATCAGAGACTTAAACCTCCCAAGTCTAAGATCCTGTTGCTTGCGTCACGACTTCAACAATGAAATCTACTAAACCAAGATGTGAATATATCGATGTATAGGAAAAGAGAGGTGAGCCTAGTTCCTAATTTTATAAAGGATGGTGATTTGGTGTATTGCAGTGACATTCCATCACTTATGGGACAACTGAAGTTTAACTACAGCACTGAAGATTGGAGGCTATTCGTAGATTCCTGTAGGATAAGTCTCAAGGCAGTGTTACTACACAATGGCAATGAAAAGCCAGCCATCCCTATTGCTCATGCTGTACATATGAAAGAAACATACGAGAACATGCGAAATCTATTGCAGAAAATAAAGTACGAGCAGTTCCAGTGGTCTATATGCGCTGACCTTAAGGTTATTGCCATCCTCACCGGTTTACAAGGAGGTTACACAAAGCACTGCTGCTTCTTGTGGCATTGGGATAATCGAGCCAAAGATCAGTACACCATCACAAAATGACCGCCAAGGAAGCAACTGGTCTCAGGGGAGATCAACGGGGCTAATGAACGTCTTGTGGATCCGGAGAAAATATTCTTACCACCCTTTCATATCAAATTACGGCTCATGAAAGTCTTCGTCAAGGCCCTGAACCGGGATGGTGAAGCATTTAATCATCTCAGAAAACTAGTCCCAAGACTCAGCGAGGCCAAGGTGAAAGAAGATGTTTTTACGAGACCTCAAATCACAGACGTTTTCAAGGATACTACATTTTCTTCTAAGCTTAATGAAGTGGAAAATGAGGCTTGGGAGCCTTTCGAGAAGTGTGCAGTAACTTTCTAGGGAATCATAAGTCACCAGATTGCAAAGACATTGTGGGCAGGTTAATTACTTCATTTCGTAACATGGGATGTAATATGTCCCTAAAGTTACACTTCCTGCATTGCCACCTGGACTTGTTCCCTGAAATGTACAGCTTGGGGGAGGTCTCTGACGAACACGGGGAAAGGTTTCTCCAGCAAATAGCTACCATGGAGAGGCGCTACAGTGGTAAATGGAGTGTGAATATGTTGGCAAACTTCTGCTGGAATGTGACACGCGAGACACCCTGTAGTAATTAGAAGAGGAGTAGGAAAACCAAGTGACACGTAAATGTTAAACTTTAACTTTTTATGCAATTTTATCTGCATAATTTATATTGATATTTAAATTATAACGTGCAAATTATTATGAGTGGAGAATAGCATCTTTGGGCGGATATTGAAACACCCCTCTCCTCCCTGAAAACTGGTACGTCCTGGAGAAAAACGGGTTATGGATTCGAACTCAGGAGCTCGAAACCTATAGAAATAATCTATTTTCGTTCGTGGGAGCGAAAAAAGTTTCATTTTGCCGACCAGTGGTATACATGTTACCTCTAGAGCAAGGGTTCTCAACCTGTGATACATGTACCACTGGTGGTACGCAAGACGCTGTTGGTGCTACGTACGACTAATGGTAGTACGTCTTTGGTGGCACGCCAATGGAAAAGATTGAGAAACTGTGCTGCAGAGCACTTTCGGTTGTATAACGAATTAGAATATATAGTTAGCAGAGAAATGAAATGGAATGAAATTTTTGAGTTTTACGTCCCACGGTATGCCTGTTAGGCTAAAGGAGACGGTGATGATGATAGATGAATGAACACGTTGGAATGAAGAAAGTGGGAGGAAACGGGAAAACCCCGAGAAAACCCACACACACGGTGTTGGTCCACCACAAGGTTCACTTGGCGGGAGCAGAATTTGAACCTGGGACCCCAAGCACCAGAGGTGAACGCTCTACCACTGAGCCACCACGGCCCCCTGATTAGTAGAAAGTAACATTAGTAACTTAAATGATTAAGTAAATATATAGAAATACAACGTATAATCAAAAAACACGGTGAATAATTTTATTAGAAACAAAGCAACAAGCTTACATGGAAATTGATTTAATGTCCTTCAAAATATTGTCTTTGGCTTCCAATGCTCTTATTCCAACGTTGAATCCATAATTGGAAACATTTCTGGAAGGCTTCTTTTGGAAGAACGTTCAGCTTCTCTGTCGTGGCCCACTTAATGTCAGGAATGGTATCAAAATGTTTACCTTTAAGCACGGTCTTAATTTTGGGGAAGAGCCAGAAGTCGTGTGGTGCTATATCTGGAGAGCGCAGCGAATATGGACAGACAGGAAATTTTTTTTCGACCAAAACCTCGCTGATTGAAACAAGATTTGCCCGCCCATTTAATCGGCGGTTAAAATGCTTTTCATGGTCACATAGTTCTTCGGAAAGATCTCGAATATTCATTCACCTATTTGAACCATCACTATATAACTTTTTGCATGTTTTCATCTAGTTTCCACGTCGAAGGTTGTCTCAATTGTTGGTCGTTTACAACCGACTCCTTGCCGCTTTTGAAGCGCTCATACCACTGGTAAACAGTCTTCAATGCCACCGCTTCATAGCTATACACAAATTTTGACATTTCGTGAGGTTCTTTGGCACTTGTTTGCAGATTAGAACAAAACTTAATGTTGGCGCGCGAACAGAGACTGTTAACACGTCCTCACTCTTCTGCCTCTGGAAGCCAACCAATTTGTCATAACTCGTTTAAACTCGACAATGACTGTACCAAAGCTTTAGGCTACCAGAGTTACTAGCTCAAATAGATACAACATCGATAGATGCAGGGACAGATTAAAGGAGGGGCTTAGGGGGCTGTAGCCCCGGGCTTCCAGGTAGACAGGGACCTCCACTCTGATCAAAATCTCAACTGGCTATCTAAAAAAATCATGAAGATACAATCATCATCATAAAATAAAATATGATCAAAAATATGAAACATATTCCTTTAACTATTCTACTGTACTTTCACAAGAATGTATTAGGTGAAGTCAACAGGGGCCACATATTTTTTCTAGCCCCGGGCCTACAGATGGGTTAATCCAGCCCTGGATAGATGGCACTGTGCAATTACATTTACCGTACTTTTTAATCACACCTTCTATATAAAAGTAACAATGGAATACTGTATTCTCACCCAACTCATATCACTATGTATTTTCATCATTCTACAACCCAGGGAAATGAATTAAAGTTGCAACATTTGAGAACATGGTTGAACCATCGTAAGTTTAAGAAAAGCATAGTTTATATCTGAATAGAGAAATATTATTAAGATAAAAGCAATAGAACTTCGTAACATGTATGTTATAAAAGCTAGTATTATGTTACCTTAAAAGCATGTGTAGATCTGAACACAATAGTTTCTTTAAAGAAATACTTGATAATATATTATAAAAATAATACACTCCTTCTACCGCATATAAGAACAAGACATTCGTATTTGTGCAAATGTAGTATCTAGGTCGGTGTATGTGCGTGTGTCATGAGCAGAAATGAATATTTTTTGTACTTCCTCTAATGACCTGCATAAGCAAACACAAAATGAGAGCCACTGAATGATATCTGCAACAGTTATCGTATCAACCTCTCAAGATATGTGTAGAGGGTTATATTTATGTATATATGTATAAATATGAGTAATTACTAACATGATCCGATAATCAAGAATAACAAACTTAAATACACTTCAGTATGAATAACTATAATGGGATAAGTGAATGTATGATAATTGGATCAAAAACTCATGTTCGGGAGTGCCGGTGCTCGAGCACTTCCCAGAACTTTTGTAAGGTCATTTTAATTTGCTGAGCACTTCCACAAAAACAAGAAAAGAAAAATAAGAAAAGAGAACAGGAAAGAAAAAAGAATGAAAGGAAAAGGAGAAATTCTAATCTTTTGCCTATTTCTTACATGATAGTAAGGCCTGACCATTTTCGGAAAGACGGATATAAAGTTTGGAGAGAAATTTTACCAATGAGGAAACTACGTAGCATTCTGGAATTGTGCCAATGAGGATCAAAGATGACCAAGTCCTTTTCACTGTAACTTTTCTCGATGAGGTGACGATTCCTTTTTAAATAAGAAATTAAATGGTCGTTTCTAAGTGCTATTTTCAGCAAGAGCATGCTTACCTGCACAACACCGTGACGCAAGAAAAATTGAACGATAATCTGATTGTGTATGTCCACAAGCAAGAAGCGAAAAATAAATTGAACTCCGAAACTGTGGCGAACATTTTCATCAAGCTGAGCTATTTAACTGAACATTTTTGTATGAGTGAAAATTACATATTGTGCAAACTTTTATTTTCAAATTAAAGTTAAGCTATCATTTCAGTGTGCTCCATTGCATGCATTACATTACACAACAATATGATGTTAAATTTTGTTGTATTTAAGTAACTTTATTTGCTCCATTTCCTCTTAAAATTTGTAAATTCAAATGTTCTCCTTGGAAACTCTCATTAAAGAATATTTTTCACTGTAAAAAAAAGAGAGAGAGAGAAAGAAAGAAAGAAAGAAAGAAAGAAAAGAAAAGAAGAAACATCCATTTTCATTCAAAATACGTACCTAAAACTACGTTTGAGGAGGGCCAATTTTCAGTTTTTTACTGGGAGAGGACTACGGGCCACACCAAGCATTGGAACATTTCATACCCCAGATTTTGCGGTTGTAGACTTTGAATTATAGCACCTTGCAGATTTTCAATTCCTGACACTCCTTCTCGTGTTGACAAATAATTGCTCGAAGAAAGAAAGAGAAAAAACTCTTACAGGACGAATTTCCATCCGAAAGTGTTCTACAATAGTGGGTGAGTCTTACACACATATGCCTTTGGATAAATGAAAGTCGTCAATAAATTGATTATACGAGTTGTAGCAAGCAGTGATGATTTCAGACTCCTCCCGGGACGATTTTCAATATACAAGGAGTAAGCTCTGAAAGTAATCATAATACAGGACGAACTAGATCGGAGATACGCTCCTTAAATCATCACTAATTACTACAATCGAAAATTAGGTTACATGGTAACTATGGTAAAATTGGATGGTAATTATTGGATTTTGATACAATATAATGCAAGTGATTTTGAATATTTTACACAATTCCTACTTAAGAATGAGGAGCGATTTTACCCACTTCTCCACCTATAGCTCGATAACTTTTGTTTTAAAAAATCGATTTTGATGGAATAAGACGTACGTTTTTCTCAGTTTTCGCGATTACCTATAATACTTGTAGTTGAAATGTTTGTCAGTAATAAGAGGGTAAATTTATACACAACCACGATTAAAAAAAAAAAAAAAAAAGTTTTGCGAAAATGTGAAAAAGACATTTTTATAAGTAAAAGTCTGTTTAACCTGACTTTAGTTTCTTACTGTAATTATTTGGGGTAGAAAGTACAGAGAGAAGAGTTTCAACTTAATCCATGTTAAATTTAAAGATGACGTTTCTTAAGTAACACGCGATTTTCATGAAAAATTCATATATTTTCATTGAAGCTTTCCAAGGAGGTCTATTGCTTATGGTTGAAACCACTGACAGACATGTTGGCATTTTTGCCCCAACTTTAAGTCCATGTTACAGGGTAACGTCCACTAGTATTTTCTATTCTTGCAACAGGATCAGACCAATATACAAAAATTGTGTACTAGAAAATAGACTTGAAGTAAATATTAATAAGCGTAAAACCATGACATACAGTAGATATGAAAAAACCTATGACTTCACTTACTCGAACATTGGAACAAGGTTAGAAAAATTATATAAGTTAAAGATCTAGGTGTGATATTTGACCCAAAAATTAACCTTTTCGCATAATGTGGCAAATATCGCCAAGGATGCATACTGAAACCTTGGGTTTCTTATCAGAACAACCAAAGAATTTACGAATGATAACACTTTAAAAGCGCTTTACTTTTCTTACGCAAGATCCAAACTTTAATATGTCTCACTCATTTGGAACATTTCTGTGAAAATACGTAGTCAAAAAACAGAGCAGATACGAAGCTAATTAATACGTTTCCTCACATCAAAAGGACAAGATTTTACCCGAAATACGAACCTATGATAATTTAGTTGATAACTTCACACTTCATACACTTCAACAAAGACGGACTATGAACGACCTTCTTTCTTATATAGACGTTTGCACAATAAAATAGACTGTAGAGACATAATTGCAGAAATAATGATCCAGGTAACCTCCCTCAAAAGACGCAAGTTAATAGTGGTTTGCTCTACTGCACGAAGGCACATACAAGTAAACTGCATGTATTACCTATATGGAGAACTTGCGTTACATACAATAAAATCATTAAAAGTTATAAAGATGTAGATATATTTAATTGTTCTCAAAAGTCATTCCTAAAACTAATATTGAGTGGTCTGAGAAAACAAGTTTAAGTAAACTTTTAATTTAATATTCTATATTTAAGCCTCAGTATCATTATAATTTAATTTTTGTATTTAAGTTTTACGATATCTAACATTATGTATCCAAGCTTCACATGTAGACACTGTAATTGGGCAGTAACGCCTGTTGAGTCGATAAATAAATAACAATAATAATTTTCTTCAAGTTTGTAAGTAAGTCTCCATGCGGGTCAGGCTATGGATACCTAAGGCCTGTTTCTTTCTAGGTAAAGGATCCGCAGTTACTCATTACCACTTGAATGCTGGTGAACTCACACTTTACTACTTATTATTCCAGTAAACCACACAGAATATGCAAGAACAGAACAGCAAACTTAACGTTGATAGAAAACGGTGGTGACCGGCAAACAGTGAGTAATCGAACATTTGTATACACGACTCCAAAAGTGCATTTCCACCTGCAAATCCCCTTTTCCTGCAATAGTAGACAACCAAAAAACAGAGTCATTGGGAGGGTTGAGAACTAGAAAGGTGTTGGACCATACATTAACTTTGTTACAAACATATCAGTGTGGCAAACTGCAAATACGAAAAAAGTACGTTGTTAAGAATGACGATTTTATTATCGTGAGGATAATGGATGACATAAACAGTTACAAAATGATCTTACTTAAGCAGTTCAAACAAGATGAATGATAAGAAACAGATATCAGAGGAAATCAGATTTTCTCTTTTTACAAAAAAAGTTCACAAGAAAAGAAAAAGGTTACATAATGTGAGGGTTTAATATAAAAGCCCAACAGCACAAAAACAAATATCCACACTAAACGGAAAGAGAGACAAACACAGACTAGGGGACACCATTAGCATAGCAGACTTGCAGGCCTCCCACGCAAGATAGAGAAATAGGACCCTAGATGTAAACCCAACTTTAATAATAATAATAATAATAATAATAATAATAATAATAATTATTATTATTATTATTATTATTATTATTATTATTATTATTATTATTATTATTATTATTAAAAACGCGTTTCCTTTTCAAAATCTCTGACAGCCTAAGAGCAGGTCTGCAAATAGCGGTCATGTGTGCACTTTCTCTCAATAAGCGGTCCCAAAGGCCAAACAGGATGGAAATTTCCTAGAGAGAAGAACAAAAATATTTTGTTATGATAAATTCTAAGTCAAAGTTCGAAGCACTACCTTTTGACAGATGCTTTTTTGTTTTTTTAATTTTTTCGGGAACAGAAAGTTTTGACATCGAAGAAATTACACTATATATTATTGCAAATTTGCAAGTAGATTTATTTACATTGCAAATTCTGGTAATAAAGAAATTGTCATTAGAAGACATTATTGTAAAAATTAAGTTTTATTTTTTCATTCATCGCAAGTCTTAGGGGCCCCCTATACCTCGCCATCCCGAAGATCCATATCAAAAATTTAGGATATAGACATATCGATGTCGATATATTTGGGATATTGAATGTTGATATGTGTCAATTTCGATATTGACAATATCGACATATCGCACAGGCCTACACCGGGAAATGATGTTTGAAATATACTGGAATCAACCATCAAAATCTAAATATGTTCTTCCATTTCCGTACCCAAGGTTGAGAGGGAAGGGGGTGAACCCGAACAAACATTTTAAGCCAAAAATTCTTAAAATTAAAGTAGTAATACTTCCCTCTTAATAGAAAACTTACTGTATTTTACCTTTTACTTCTGTTTCTGATTGTCATAAAAAATCAGCGACAGTACACATACTTTACATAGTACAGCAATATACTGCATAATTTACCACAACTAAGCCAACCCGAAGATGAAATTCCTGTGATGTTAAAGTGGAATGTTCTACAAAATAATCATAATTCATTGTCCATGTTTCTATCAGTACTTTCGCCAGAGGCTCAGAACTACAAGACTAATAGATCTAGAAATGAGAGATTTAATTCCGTTTTCTTCTCAGCCTAAAAGACTTCCGCACTTTGCTGAGATGGTCATTTTTTAAAATACAAGTCCCCTATCCCAGCCTAATTCTGGCTACCAGCGTTTCGAGGTAATCGGTACTAGAAAGTGTAAAGTTTGTCGACTCTCTCCGTCCGGTAACGTCCTGGACTTACGAGTAGTAAAGGTTCAAAAGAAGGTTCAAGTAATAGTCAAGTCAAATATTATTTTTTCACAAAGTGATCTTGAAAAATAGAAGAGTGGCTTCTCATACTAAACGAGCAATCCCTAAGAACGTGGAAGCAAACACCTCTATCATGATAGAGACGACTTACAAATGTTGGTTGGGAAAGGGCAAATAATAACTATGGGAGCTACTAGGACAATTTGAAACACTTATTTGGTCTGTAGTATCCACCTTTTATGTTATTTTTCTTAGAAAAACACTACACCATTTTTAAACAAGTTTCGGGTAGAATAATCGGTGGAGTATTCGTATAATGCTAGACTTCGAAACGGAAAATCTCGTTAGAATCTCGATAAGGTAGTCTATTTTTTTCCTTAAAACATTCGCTACCAACAGAGATTCATCTGCGGTTGGAGAAGTTACAAGCATCACTGGCGAGAATCCGAGTAAACAGTGAATGCGTACTTTATCATACAGAATGATGATTAGTTTTCATATTTATATTCGTCTCTATTTCTCTCTCTATCCATCTTTCTTGACATTTCCTTATCATGTCTCGCATCTTTCTCTTCGCTCTCTCTCTCTCACACACACTCACACTAAAACATATACACAAGTACACACACGAAAATACATTTTATGTCAAGGAAATAAGTAAAATCTCTTTTTTCATGTGGGTTACCGAGTCTGAATCGAATCACCGTCTCACTACCGGTTCGAATCCTCGACCCACTGGTGGGCCATAAGCTAACACACAGCACCTGACTGATGCAATGACCCGTTTCAGTTCTAGCATGTTCACTCTACCATTGCGAATTACAACGTTATATCTGGAATAGGTGAAAGCGAGAGTGGGTGTTCGGAACAGGCAATTGTTAATAAATGACTAAAAAATGGCTTCCTTTTGGTTATTTCAAGAGACGATTTTATTTATATTGAAGCAAAATTCGTCTCCATCCTATAATCCAATTTGTTTTATCCACATATAAAATGAGAAATATGCAAGATTTGCTACGTTTATAAGGAACAATATCCAATTCTCCTTTTAAACATTTGTAACTTTCATGATGATACAGTTTGGACTTTTAATATAGGCTCTTTCTGATAGAAATTTAGCAACAAAATAGCACTCATTCAATTTTTTCTTTTTCTTTCTTTTCTTCTTTTTTGTTCAGTTTGCATTAGTACTCTGGAATGAAATTTGTGACCTACACTATGTACTAGATTTTTTATAATGTATTTCGGATCAGTACGTTTAATGCATACTACCGAATTTGCAACCGAGCCACGTGGAAAGAAAGGGTTTGCGTTAAACTTTTGGCATGATGCTAGATGTGTCTCGGAAGTTTACAGTTTCACTGGAAATTGAGCATTTAATTTGACTCCCAAGTTTGGTATTCATTTTGAAAGTGATTTAATGAATTTTTAAAGCGTCCTCTATATATATTCGAACAATTCTGAAAAATATATTAAAAGAAAATGCTATATCTATATTACTGTTGGATTTCTCGAAACGGAACTTGATGTTAGGTTCTTCTCTTACTATGTTTAAATTCAATGTTTTTATGTGTGCTCCCTTTTCTTTTTCTTCTTTTATTTCTTATTCTCTCTCTCTCTCTTTCTCTCTTCTGAAACCAACAGATATCTATTGGTTTCAATTTTTCATTGAGGTATATTTAAGTTTCCCTTACATCATTTTATGAATCTCGTTCCGTCTCATTTTTATTTTTTCACTTTATTGATAGTAATACATGTATATTTTGAATTTAGAATTGTGACCATTTTGTTGTTGCTGGGAGAGAGAAAAGGGAGAGAGGAGAGGGTGTCTCCTTACCAGACACGATTATGAGATAAGAAGGTGTATATTGGGTGACCTAGCTGAACGGCGTTAGCTGTCACATTTTTTGTTTATTTTTTCATGCGGAGTGTGCAAGTTCAGTGATTCACTAAGAATAGAGTCAACCAGAACTGTTTTTGTAACGGAGAAACAACAACATGAAATGTGAAATCTCTTTTAATAAACTGTCGAGAGTTGAGAGTCGATATATTTTATACTTTTGAGTACCGATTACCTCGAAACGCTGGTAGCCAGAATTTGGCTGGGATAGTGACTTATATTTTTAAAAAATGGCAATCTCAGCAAAATGCAGAAGTCTTTTAGTCTGAGAGAAAAAAGGAATGAGGTATCCCATTTCTAGTTGTATTAGTCTTGTAGCTCTCAGTTTGTGGCAAAAGTACTGATAGAAATATGGACAACGAATTATGGTTATTTTGTAGAACATTCCACTTTAATATCACAGGAATTTCATCTTCCAGTTTGTTTAGTTGTGAAAAATTATACTGTGTATTGCTATACTATGTAAAGTGTGAGTACTCTCGCTGGTTTGTGATGACAATAAAAAACAGAAGTAAAAAATAAATTACAGTAATAGTTTTCTATTAAGAGGGAGGTATAACTACTTTTATTTTAACCTTTTTTGGCTTAAAATGATTGTTCAGGTACACCCCTTCCCCCTCAACCTTGGGTACGGAAATGGAAGAACATATTTTGATTTTGATTATTAATTCCAGTATATTTCAAGCATCATTTCTCGGATTTAGGACTGTGCGATATATCTATATATTGATATTGTTGATATCAATATTGGCACATATCAACATTCAATATCGCAAATATACCGACATCGATATATCAATATCCTAAATTTTCGATATCGATCTTCGGGAGGGCGAGGTACAGGGGTACTCTACGATTTGCGATGGATGAATAAATAAAACTTAATTTTTACAATAATGTATTCTATTTCTTTATAACCACAAATTGAAGACCTGAATTCCATAACATTCCAAGTCCACTCTTTTTCTTCATATTTTTCGTTTTTTATATATATACTTTCATCTATGTTAAAATGGCTATTCCCTTGCATAATACGTAAATCCCAATTAAAACCTTTTTTAAAAAATACAAAATAATTTCAACTAAACAGAATAGCATACCAAGTATAATATTTTGTCTTTCTTTTAAAATCACAAAAGTACTCCGATGGACTTGGGATATTCTGCAATTCAGGTCTTCAATTTCAGTGTAAATAAATCCACTTGCAAATTTGCAATATTATATATTGTAATTTTTTAGTTGCCAAAATTTTCCTGTTTCCGAAAAGAAAAAGAAACAAAAAAGAACCTGTCAAAAGCTAGTTCTTCGAACTTTCACCTAGAATTTATCATAACAAGATATTTTTGTTCCTCTCTCTATTTTTGTTCCTTTTGGCCTTTGGGGCCGCTCATTGACAAAAACTGAATATATGACCACTATATGCAGACATGCTCTTAGACAGTCAGAGATTTTGAAAAGGAAATGAGTTTTAATAATAATAATAATAATAATAATAATAATAATAATAATAATAATAATAATTATTATTATTATTATTATTATTATTATTATTATTATTATTATTATTATTATTATTATTATTATTATTATTATTATTGGGTTTATAACTGCGGTCAAATTTCTTTATCTTGCATGGGAGTCCCCCAAGTCTGCTACGCCAATTGTGTCCCTTGGTCTGTGTTTGTCTCTCATCCGTTTCGTGCGGATGTTTGTTTTTCTGCTGTTAGGCGTTTTTATTAAACATTTACATTATGTAGCCTTTTTTCGGTTTTACGAGATGTTTTTTTTTCAAAGAGAGGAACTGCTTTCATCTTATATCTATTTCTTATCATTCATCTTGCTTGAACTACTTATGTAACATCATTTTGTAACTTTTTATGCCATCCATTGTCTTCACGATAATAAAATTATCATTCTTAAGAATGTATTTTATTCTTATTTGCAGTTTTCCACATTGATATATTTGTAACAAAATTGAGGTTCGGTTTAACGCCTTTTTAATTCTAAACTACCTGTTCTACCCCAACGACTATGTTTTTTGGTTTGCCTACTATTGCAGGAAAGGGAGAATTGGAGGTTGAAATTCACTTTTCGTCCATACATACACTACTCGTGGTTTCATAGCTACTCGTACATTGTCGAAATCGGTTTATTTCATCCTACCTCTTTCGTACCTTTACCTGATTTGCTCAACCTGCTCTCTATTAACGTAAAAACCCGCTCCTACGTCATACATCGGCTAGTTGGAAATATCTGCTCCACATACTATTGACTTTGCAGCTCATGAAGATAATGTAGTCAGCACCATCCTCCGGGCTCCCTACTTCACCAGGTTGCCCAAAGTACCCATTTAGAGAGACCTGAAAATACATAACTTCAGAGTCTCATTGGAACAAGAATAGAACGATAAATATTTGTCGCTCCCATCGGGCCGCCCAGATCAAAAACAAATGTCATAGCTATTGGTTACCCTCGTCAGAAGGTGGATCTCTAATGGAAGTCAGTACAGATTTTAGTTCATCTCTTACTACTGCGTATTGAAACGCTAAGTATTAAAAACATTGCACTATAAAATAGAGTTATGTATCAGCTACAACACAAGATACTGATTAATTACGTATATCGGCAAAGGTAACAAATAAAAGAAAAAAAAATTCATTAGTTTTACTAGTACACAAGATGGCCCTTGCTGTTAGATCTGTTGCTGTGCTCAGTTTTGTGAAATATTTATTTGTATGTGTAAAGTATTTTAAAGTAATGATCTCATTATCAAATAGCTACACTGTTTGACCGTTTTTCGTGTCATATTTCATATTTTATTTAAATATAAATCTTGTATATTTGAGGAAATAGATTTTCAGAAGGAACTTGAGCAAAACACCATAATGCGTCGTTGCCAAATTTGTACGTTTACTTTGGCAGTCACAGTAAGGACTGTAATTGTGACACTGTAATTCGAGAAGCTGAACCTAGCTGTGAATTGATGTAAGGGTGGAAAAGTAATGTTGTGAAAGGTTCTGCTGTTTATATGTACTTAATGATATCACAGACGTTTCATAATTACGTTACTGTTGTTACTAGGCTAGCAATTGGTGAACGATAAGGTGATTTAAATTTAAAAATTCTCATTTTTATAAAGCAGAGTATCACTAGCAATTGAAATGAGTGTAACGACTTCTGTCATTCTACTTCATCGTCACTTGTGTGCCTGTCCCTCTATTCTACGAGAACTCAAGCTAAACTTACCCGATTTCAGTGGAAGTTAATGTCCATCTTCCTTCAAATACAGGAATAATGGCACTTTTTGAGATTTCAATTCGTTAATCCTATGCATAGTGGGACAGATATGGGTCATAGTGGTAAATAATCTGTGCTTTCCTACATAACGGTATGTAGTAGTTAATGCATGTTGAACGAGGTTGGGAACGTTCGAAGCTAGTTGTAATTTCACAGTTTTCGCATATATGGTACTATTAAGCGTACCGGAAGATCTTACTTCCGTTACTCAAGTGTGTTTTCAATTCCAAAACTATTTTTTCACAGAAAATTTAAAAAGTCGTGTAGTGTAGGGTTTAAAATAAGGGCTTTAAAGAAAGCAACATTCATCCCAAGTTTCAGGTATGAATAATTATTGTTTTTTTTTTCAAAAGCGGAAACATTAGACTCACCCCATTTCAGGAAAATATGTATCCTTCTAAATGTTCTTTCTCTCCAAATCAGTGTTCGCAAGGTTGCTTCGAAGCGTTTACTCTCAAAGTAGACAGAAAGAGCTTTCCTACACACATATCCCATATTATGAAAAAGCATTAAGCCCATTTGCAAGATTACAGCTACAATTAATCAAATTAACGTGGAGTGCTGACTTCTAGAATATTTTATTTTCCTTTCCTAACACATATCTTCAAACTTACAAGATACTAGTGGTCTAATGACACATTTAATCGACAACTAATAGTTTATGTACACTATTTTACGACATTTTATACACGTTACTTGCAGACGTAAGCATTGACAAGATGATAATATTCACTGCCAGAGTCGAATTTAATGTTCTGCTTCCTCTAGGCCGAGCGTTACACGCCCGCCATTATGCAACTGACTACAGCAAAATAGCGTATGCAATTGCATTTAATTTCAACCATTAATAATTGAGGCCAATGATTCGTTGAAGACATGAGTAAGGTAAGTGACTGCAATGATGCCCAGATCACATATGGCCCAGTGTGAATTTCTCGAGACCTACAAACTTTTATTGATAGGTAACATCATCAGATACAAGTTTGATACTGTTTTGGTCATCTCGTATCAATCTGTTAATGGAGGCGATGTGTTGCATCAAAGTTTTCGTATAGTCAGAAACTCTGGTGTTATAATATTCACAAAAGAGTAAGTGTATTTTTTCATTGTCTATCTGAAGGAAATTATCTCAGGTCATGTACATTGTTTAAGTTACAGTTTCAAAATTAGGAACACGTCCAATCTACATAATTTTTCAATGAAATTTCCAATACAACGTGCTATGTAACGGAACTCAATAAGGTCGTGGAAACACGAGCCACATGGTGCCATGATGAATGTCTGGAGCTAGTTCTGAGAGTGAAAAGCATACTTTACATTTCTTGTTTCATAAAATAAATAATCATATTTATAACTGAAAATCCTTCTTCAGCAAATTGCAGGGAAATCTTTTCATTGTTTTATAACATTATGTAGTAGTTGCGTTAGGGATTATTGAGGAAGTAATCTCATTTCCTAACGAAATAACTACAGAAGGGTCCAAAAATGTTACAGGTCTACAGGAGCCATTAGACACAATTATGGCATTTAATAGAACCGTTAAGTTTGAATTGCGCCTCGTCAGTCCACATAAACTTCCCTGCAAATTCTATATCCTTGCCAATCATGTGCGGAAACCGCTCACAGTACTCCATCCTTCGACTTCGGTTGTCCTCATTCATCACGTGTATCAGTTTTGGAATGTACATTTTCCACTTTGCCCTCTTCAGAATATGTCTTACACTTGAACAGCTCATCCTACTTTCTCGAGCAGCCTGGTTCACTTTTTTTCTTTTTTTTTCTTTTTTTTCTTTTCTTTTTTTTCTTTCTTTTTTTTTTTTTTTTTGCGATGACATGCAACAAACGACTTGTAGCTGATTCGGGTCAGCCAGATTCTTCGTTAATCATATCTTTAACTGTTCCGTCGGTTTCAAATATATCGCGAATGCGGGCAATTGTTCGATGTGTTGGTGGCTGAGATCCAAACTCTCTGTGCCAATACCGTTGAACAGCCACCAGCATAAGTATCTTCTCCCCTTAGTGCTCTAGTTCTATTACTGGGACCAGATCATTTGCAGTTTGTGAAACGCCTGGACGGATGCTATCCAACTTACAGAAAATTGTCCTCGACACTGACAGCACTTGGTACCATTGAGTCTTGGTCTTTATGTAGTAAAATTGTGAGTAGATAACGCACCAAACAGTTATTCCTTCTGAGATGAATTTCTATGGTTCGCAGCGTGTTGTCCAATGAACACCATATATTAATTTCAATATTGCTGTGTATGTAATATATTATTTCATTATATACTATATGTTCAGAGAAATAAAAATACTCAGCACGCATGAATCAGAAAATGCTAGAAAGTAAATAAAAATATCAAATTAGAGCAACTGCTTGAAATAAGTTTGTAAATCATTGTCTCCAGTGACAGACCTTCTTCAATTCTTCTCATTCCAACATCTTTTTCTTTCTGGAGAGAAGATTTTGCTTGTCACACTGAGTATACATTGAAGTTGAAATATTTGAAAAAGTTTGAACCTGGCAGAGTTTGAACCCGGGTCTTCCGAATAGAAGTTTAATACGCTAACCACTTTCCTACCGCGTCACTTCATCTTCTATCCGAACTGTTATCTAGTTCAAATCGTTTCCTAGTTAAAATCATGGAAGACTAAACATAAGATACTAATGACCGTATAGGGAGATGTTTCTTATGTGAGTGTCACAATGTCTTACTCGAGATTTCCTTCTTTAATTCAAAAACAAGTTATATAGACGTTTCTCAATGAAGAAAATATCACGAAACTTTCTTCAAGGTGAGGCTAAGTCTTTATTTTTAACGATGGTCCCGATTTACATCACAATTCTTCCTCAACCTAACTTTCAATTTCCAAAGTAGAAAAGACGGCAAAAATTATTTTTACATTTTTTAAATTCTATCAACACGTATAGGAATAGGAAGTTCTATGTTTATCTTCCGTAACAGTAGCTTGTTAACCTAACTACGAGCGCATTTCCTCCTTCCACCCCTAACTACCAAAAAATTATGAAGCCGCCACTAACCATTAAACTTTAACACAGAAGGAACCAACTAATTATACAAAGTTACACGGCGCAAAGTATTCCCATAACTACAATGTTAAAGTGAGATCGCATAGGACTTTATGATGTTATAACCATAAAGTTTTAATGATTAGAAAATACATTTACAATTTAAACAATCCTCATTACCACATAAAGACTTGGAGTTAATAAATATAATTCTATAACAATTTCGATTATATTCATTCTGGTATATATGTAATTTTCCATTTTTAATATTTTTTTAAGATGATCATAGTGCTTTTCATATCTAGATGGTAGTTTTAATAAAGTTTTTTCTTCCTCTTCTTTAGGTGATAAAACAGCATAAATTTCTCCATTAATAATTATATAATCAAAAATATCTTGTAGCCCTTCTAAATGAGTACCTTTAATTATAGTATATTTAAAGTCTGGTTTATTTTTTCTACATTCTATGCATTTTTTAGCATTTACACATCTTGGGTTTATTTTAAATTCTTTTTGACACATTAAACATGTTTTGGGTGGTAATGTTTCATACACACATTCACGACAAAGAGAATCTTTTTCTATATATCTAAACTGAGCTTTATATTTTTCTTTTTTACATTTCTTACAAATTTTAGTTTTACTATTTTCTTTATGTGTTTTAGTCTTATTATGTTTTTCTATATCTAGTAAGTATTTGTTACATGGTTCACAAAGTGTCTTATTCATGTTTGTAAAATATAATAATTTTTAAATTTAAATTTCATTTTTATATTATCCCTCTGAAACTAATACTAAGTTGCATAAGCCAAAGTGAGATCGCATATGCTTTTATGACATTTAAAATCATAAAAACTTACATCTAAAAAACTTACAATTTAAAAATCTTACATCTAAAACTACAACTCTTCTAACTTATAATGACCCCATGGTAGGGTATTGATCCCATCCTTTAAAACACATCTCTTATCATCCACGCAACTTAAAGCTAACTTATTTACTTCTATACTGTACAAATCGTGCTTATAACTTCTAATCAAATTCATCTTCTTATAATATTCTTTTTGGCTAATCAAACAGTCCTTATATTCGTTAAATGTAAGTTCTTTATACACAACACTCTTCTTAACACCTTTAGCTTTCTTACAACACTTTTCTTTATCGAACTTACCTTTAAAGTCTTTATCTGTTAAATCTATTTGAGGTGCTTTTATACTGTACATCTTACTTCTTAAACCCACAAACTCTTCTATGATTGTGCCTTTAATTTCATCCTTCATCTTACCAAGTATTTTCTTATTGATTTGTGGTATTTTATATTTGTTATCTTTAGGGTAATCACTCGTGTCGAAGTAATCAATGTAATTTTTCATGTCCTCGTACACATCTTCTGTTTGGATATGGTATATATAACTATCGGTATCTGTATAACATACTTCTATTTTGTCTTGATATTTTGGTTTCATCACATTATAATGGAAATCATACATTAAATATTTTGACAAATCTAGAATTGACATACCAACATAAATTGGTTTGTTAAATTGCACTTTAACCTTGTTCATGTGAACTGCTACTAAATTTTCCGTAAAAACTGTAGTACTCTTATAATTCGGTTTTGCTACAAGCTTCTCGTATTTTTTCTCATCACTTACAAGTTTAATATTAACTCTCTTTCTAATATTTTCCATAGTTTTCCCAAATACTGAATTATTCATGATCTTATAAAAGTCTTTTTCAAAATCATTTGTTGCTTTCGTTCTCATCTGTGTGTTTAAATCAATATATTTATTTAACCAATCTGATTGTTCGAACTCTATTACTCGATGTATCTTGTTAAGTTTTAATCCAAGTGAAAGACATTGTTTTAGGTTTCGATAGTGAATTACATATTTTTCTTTATCATATAGGGTTGTTAATAGCTTCGATTGTTTTGAACCAGGCGGACATATATTTTGAGGAGCTAATGGATAGTCTTTGTGATAGTCATGTAATTCTTTAGGATATTCAAGATCAACTTCTAATATATAACCGGTATCAGAATCATCAGTTATACTTGTAAAATCTATTTCTTCAATCTCATCTTCACTTAACCATCTAAATCCCTTATACGGTAAATATTGGCTCATTGCCCACCCATACAAGTTATTAGCATCTAGATACATTAAGTAAGAATCTTCTTTATTCTTATCATAATCTTCCATATACTTATTGTTTGCTTTTACATATCTTTTTGAGCATTGACTAATCCCACCTCTTATACCTTTCTCTACCATTAATACCATATCATAATCCCACAACAATTCTAATTTTATATTTGTCATTTTTAACATTGCATCCCAAGCTAATCCTGGTGCCGTCATATACCAAGCAGGATCAAGATCATAAGCTTTAAAACATGTTTCTCTAAAGTTCTCAAACACATCTGCTAACAATAATACATCTGTTTTCAAATATAAATCATGGTATTGTCCGAGATTCTTAATGTCAAATGTTCCCCATACTTTCTTTGCATGTTCATAATCTTCATCACTTATATGTGTGTTCATAAGCTTGTTGAAGAATGCTTCCTTTAACGGTAATTTTCTTTCTCTAAACCTATCCCAATTGTTAACATAATCATATGGATAAACACCTTTTCTTATTACAAGTTGAAACTGTTCTTGATTAGGATAAAAGTGTTGGGTATGTATCATTTGCTCAGGTTTCAAGTTTGATGATAATTTGTCTAAACTAGAAGACATAAATCTAAATGAATCTACAAATTTCAATTTAATAGTTCCAACCTTTTTACTGAATGATATGTATCTTTCTTCATTATTGGGTATTAGATCTATTTCTTCTTTATTACATCCAAGCTCTTTTATAAACAAGTGAGAGTCATATCCTGTTAAGTTATGTATGATCACTGGTACAAACTTTGGTACTTTAACTTTTAAATTGCAGTTATTACATAGTGGTGCTATAAATTTTCCTGTTATATGATCGTGATGCTTAACTTTATAATTTTCTTTAGTATACTCCTGCTTACAGTAATAACAACATTTAGATTCATTGAACTCTTTTCTCTGACTTTTTGTTAATGGTAATTCGTTATTTTGTTTGTATATGTTCGATATGTGTTTGGCTTCTTTTGTTAACAGTCTTATAAATTTAGTAGCAGCGTTCTTACCTCTATACAAAACAGGATTAGTTTTACTTCCATCGCTCTTTACTACATAATAACAAAATCCAGATGGCTTATGTTGTTGATATTTTTTCGTATATGGCTCGTTATCCGGATAACATTCTTCACAACCCATAACTTTATGTAACAAACATTCAAAATCAGCATAAATCACAAATGGCATTTTCATTGTGTATTGGTAGTTTTTAAATTCAACACATTTACCTTTTTCAGGCATTATTATTTTTACTGGATCATTTAACGAACAATCTTGCTCATGTTTATTTAAAGCGTCTTGTGAGTAAAAGTATAACAAACATCTATCACATAAATATTTTCGAGCTCTCCATTTAGTTAACTGTGCACATACTAGTCTGCTTAAATCCTTAATCCAACAATAGTGTGTTTTAACTTGGTCTTCATTTTGTTCTTTTATATATAATAAATTGACATGATTTTCTTGCTTGTTTTGTGTGTGATGTAGTATATAGATTGAATAGTCTTTATCATATGCATAAACATTTATAGAAATACTAAGTAATTTTTCAGCTCTTGGAATATCACATAGTTTTACAGGAAAATGAATATTTTTTAATTTTTCTTGTAAGTATTTAACAGCTTGCTTGTACTTGGAAGGTCGTTGTGGATCTTTATTAACTGGGTATAGTGCAGAACAAATTGAATATAAGAAACATTTTTCATCTTCGTTCTTTACATTTATGATTGCTTGTTTATTTTTAATTTTATCAGGTAGATCTATGTATGGTGATCCTCTATATGGTGTATATTTGACGATTGCTAGTTGTAAAAAGTTAATGTTTATAAGAGCCCAGCCAGAACCTCTAGCTTGGAACTCATCCATTCTTGTTCTTAATCTTTGTTTCATCTTAGTTATTTCTTCTTTTAAATTACTTGATTGATATATTTCTTGGTTTTCAGTGTTAAAATAGAAGTTTTGAGTTTCTTTACCTTTCTTATATGTACAACTTATATAAAGATTAGCTTTCAATGAACTGTGTTTACTTAAGCTAATTTGTAATCTGTTTAATATAGCTTTAGATGTTGCAGTAATATATTGTTCAAGTGGATCTTGTGGTTTGTAATCTGTTGTAAATTCCCATGTTTCTAATCTTGATTTCATTGTCGTTTCTTTAAGTTTTACATCAATTGGTACTGATTCAGCTTTGATTTTTGGTTCTTCAATTACTTCTTGTTTAAATGGAAATATATCTCTAATCTGTCTTCTGCTTTGTTCATCGTCATATTGTTTAAGAAGGTTTATTAGTTCTGCTTTTCTTAATCGGGAATAGCCTTTTATTCCCTTTTCTTTACATTGTCGTCTTAACTCTATTACAGTAAATTTACTATAATTACTCATCTTATTTATTATATAGAAAATTCTACTACTCAATTTTTATCTACACCAAAATTTTTTACTTCATTTTTTGTACTATTTTTAGTTCCATATATCCTAATACAACGCTTAACATTGTACACTCCTGGTATTGTCTACATATTACGCGTTGTATTAGAACACGACTTTGATGAGAATACCCCATCAAAGTCACATATACACATATTAAAATTAAATCATTTTTGTAAACTTACTCATCATCATCATCATAATCATCACTGCCATATTTATATTCATCATCACTATTCAAATCAGATGTTTTTTGTTGCATTATTAATAATTCTTTTTCCTTTAACATTATTTGCTTCTCTAGTAGTGCTGCTAAGAGTTTAAGATCATGATGAATAAGTTTAAGTCCATCATATAATAAATCAAATTCTTTCTCCATATTTATTATATAGAAAACCGACAAAAATGAAATAAATTTAAAAAATCTAAGAATAAAAACAAACATGACTAGTGCTAAGGAAATATTATCTTACAAGCCCATATTTGATTGTGTATGTAAATATTTAGATATTGGTGGTTATAATGATGAAGACAAAATAAATTTCAGCATCTCCATAGGTATGTTAGATCATTTGTTCAAGAAAGCCACTAAAGAAAACAACTCATTTCTTATACAAAACATTCTCTATGCAAATGTTATGAATTTGTCTGATGAGATATTAGATTCACTGACTAATGAACAATGGTTATCTATAGGTTATGATGATTATGAGGGGGAATATAACTATGATCACATTACAGAAGACTTCATACGTAAATATCTGCATAAAGTTAATTTGAACGAAATATGTTTATGGAAAAAGTTATCGGAAGAGTTTATAAGAGAATTAGCTGATAAAGTTGATTGGGAAATTATTTCAGGAAGCCAAGACTTATTAGAAGACTTTATAAGAGAATTTGCAGATAGAGTTGATTGGAAGGAAGTATCGTATAACCAAAAGCCATCTGAAGAATTTATTAATGAGTTTATAGATAAAGTTGATTTTGATGCTATATCTTATGGAGGTAAACTCTCTGAAGCCTTTATACGAAAACATGCAGATAAAGTTTCTTGGGGACGCTTATCTGGAACTCAACATTTATCAGAAAACCTTATAAGAGATTACGCTGACAAAGTAGATTGGGAAATAATTTCAATATTTCAAAATTTAACAGAAGGATTTATTGCAGAGTTCAAAGACAGAGTTCATTGGCATAACATTTCAAATTTTCAACACCTCTCTGTAGAGTATATATATATATTTAGACATTATGTAGATTGGAGAGTTATAATAAGAAAATACCGTAATAATCCTGATTTAGGTGGTATATTGAATTTAGCATTCGATGTTACAGCAGATGGTTTGTTTAATGTTTAACTAATTACCTTTTATGACTATTATATCATAAAAGTTGTAGCCTTAATTATCTTTTATGATTATTATATCATAAAAGTTGTAACTTTAATTATTTAATATTAACCTTAATTATCAGATAATAACCTATCATATAAACAATCAATTTCTTTAACCAATTCTTCTTCTGATAGTGGCGTCCAAAACTCATTACCCTTACCTTTACGAATATCTAGTTCTTGTTGCATTAGATTGAATAGCTTAATACTGTTAGGATCTCTAAACTTTTCATATATTATTACATGATTCGGATATTTTTCTTCTGCTTCATTAAGAGGCTTATATAGACTTCTCTTTTGACATCTGATAGCATAATAAGGGAAAGGGTCATTACGTTTGTTCTTCTTATATATGATTAGACAATTATCTTTTGAAATATCATCTGTATATGGTGCTGCGATTGTTTTAAGATGATTTATTTCCTTTTCTTGTTTCTCATTGTTTATACGTAATTCATTCATTTGTTGTTCTATTTCTTGTAGTCTTGTTTGAAGTTGATCGTTGTTAGTAAGGTATAGATGTTGAAAGTCTTTAACGAAGTAGTTAATAATGATTTGATTACATTTAAGATAAAACTCTGGAGATAACCATCTAGATATATCTAGAATCAGTTCTTTACAAACATATGTTCCTCTTAATTCATTCCATATTTCTCCTTTGCCACCTGCTACTTTTCTAATAATTTCCACAGCTGGCTTACCAGCGCTGGAAATGTATGCATTAGTTCTTTAGATTCTTTATTTTGAAACCAATTTTTAAACTCTTTACCACCATCTTGACACAGTTTAGTAGCATTGAAGTATCCTGTACTCTTATCTATAATAACTTGAAATCACCAAAAACACCATACCAATAATTACTCTTAATCTGCTCATAACAAATATCATTTAAACTATACGAATTATCCATAGTACTCATATTTATTATTTAAAAATAATTATTTATTTCATTTTTGATTAGCTTTTATGGTTATTATTCCATAAAAGACAAACATTTATATTTTACACTACAACATTACTTTTATCTATCCAACTATTGTGCGAATCATCAAACCCTAGCCATTTAACATATAGTTTATCACCTTTCCTTCTTAACACCTTTTCCACCAAGTATTCATCTTTATGTTTCGTCTTTAATAGTTCTGGCTCATAAAATCTACCTTGTACTTCCTCTTCTTTTAAATCTTTAATTCTATATGTAGGCGGATTAGATGGAATAATTTCACTAATAACAAATACTTCTGTTGACCAATTAGGTGTATATCCTTTCTCAAATAACCCTTTCGATTTACTTATACGAACATGATCGCCTAATTTGTATTTGGGTTTAACACGTCTATATTCTTTTTGATACACTTTCTCCAATATTGTTCGGTCATTCTTCTTATTAACTTCTATAGGTTTTAAACCAATTGTTCTATGTACTCTATTATTATACTCACTAACCAGTGTTGGTAATATCTCTATCCATTTATAATTTCCTTGTGTTGTGAACCTTTTCCACATGTTTTGTTTAAGTGTTTTATTAAATCTCTCAACAACAGAAGCTTTCTTACCACTATAGGTTGAGTAATGATTAATCTTATTTTCCTCCATTAACTTCTTAAACTCTTTATTATAAAACTCTTTACCTTGATCTGTTTGTAAGTTATTAGGTTTTCTCATTCTTAATATGGATTCAAATGCTTCTGTAACATTCTTACCACTTTTATCTTTAACAGGAACAGCAAACGCATATTTAGAGAACACATCTATAATCGTTAGCAGATACTTATAACCTTTATTTATTTTGGAAACACCTTTTAATACTCCACTATCCATTTCAACAAGATCAGCTTGCCAAAGATCATTGATACCTTTTATAACTACACTTAATCTGTCAAAGTTTTTTCTAGATGGTTTGTCAATTTCTTTTATAATGTCTTCTCTAATACCTTCAACTTCATATAGTCAATCGCGCTTTTTAACGAATTGAGTTTTAGTAACACCACATACAGAACAAATACCTTTCTTTACATATCTTCCATTCTTTGTTTGTTCAATTCTAATGGTATCTTTCTCCGTATCTGTTAACTTCTTACACTTAACACAATACATCATCATTATTTATTGTATAGAAAATCAACAAAAAAATTAAAATTTATCATTACCTAATACTATACTTTTAACATTATCATCATCATCATCATCATCATCACTTGATTCGTTTTCATCTTCTATTTCTACATACATAATAATCAATAATAACTTACCTTCTTTCAATTCAGAATCTTTAGATGGTCTAATTGCTAACTGATCATTTATATTAAAGTGTAATGGAAAACTTTCAACTAAAACGTCATTTAAAAATAAGTCTATAAGATGTTTATTAAAACTCGATTCTATATGCATTAACCTACCTCTATAAAGAAATTTGTAGGCAGCAGCTAAATTATGTACAAAAAAGACTGGTTTCCTAAGATCATCTTCTGCCAATCGACATGGAACTTCAACAATTTCTTTTCTTGTAAGTAAATTAAACTCTTTTTTCACTGATTCAAGCTGTTCTAATGTTACAACATGTTGTTTATCAATAGCATTGGATACATTACCAAAAATATCCATATTTATTATATAGCAAACGTCTTTAGGAAAGCTCTCTTTCTATATACATCACAACAAACAATAATTGACCTTCTTCCATAGCTGAATTTTTATTTGGTTTAATCGTTATTATATCATTCTTCTTAAAACCAAAAGGTATATTTTCAATCAAAGTATCACCCAAATATATCTCTAGAAAGTATTTATCCAAACTTAGTTCCATGTGCATTATTTTCCCATTATAGAGAAATTTGTAACCGTTAGAGAGATTAAATATTCTAAAGATTGGCTCCTTAAGTTTTTAGCTCTTAATCGATATAGTAGAGGTACAGTTTCTTTCTGCATAATCAATTTAGTAGTATCCATCCTAATCTTTTGAAAATCTTCTTTCTTTATGTATGTGTCTTGTAACGTTTCTAATGCATCTTCAAATCGTTTTCTATCGTTCTCTAATTGGGTTTCTATTGATCTAAGTTGACTTACGCTAACAACATCATTTAAATTCTCCAACAATTTTAATTTTTCTTCACTAATATCAACAATATCTTTTCTATCTTTAACATTACCAAATATATCCATACTCATTTATTATACAGAAAATGTCCAACCTAATTTTTCAAAACATTTCTTTAACATCTCTATTTGTTTAGATGAATGTTTAAAATCAATATCAACATGAACATCGTGCTTTTTCAACATATAGTACAATACACATTTTAGGTTAATAAACAATACTCTTTTCGGATACAGTTTTTTAAAGGTTTTGTATAAGTTTTCGAAGTCCGTTATAAGTGTTTCTTCCATATGTCGTAAGTTTAATGGTTTTTGATCGGTAAGGTGATAGTGTATCAAATAAACATCATCATAATATTTTGTGTATTTGTTTTTCTTTAATACTTCTAGAACATCTTTTGTTGATATTAAATGTTTTGATATATCTCTAAATTCATCATTTAACACCTTGAACACCTCTTCAGGAATAATTCTATACTGTAAAGCTTGTAAACGAGATAACTGTAACTTAAATCTTTTTATAGTATCATACCATGGTTTTCTTACGCAAGCTCTCATTCCTTCACAAGTACTGTAAACAAAACCATTCGCTACAGAACAATCATCACAAATATATGTACCCCTACCTTTTGTTAATGACTTACAACCACAATTATTGCATTTTAATGGTCTAGAGCTATAATTTGACAACAACTCCTTTAAGGTAATTATTGGACGTAACTTTACCAACTCTTCTTCCGTGTACAAAAATTTAGGTATTAACATTCTCCAAAAATCAATAACATCATATACATTGTTTTTATCTTTTAAGTCTATCTCGCTAACATACTTAAAATACTGATAAAAATTATATCTATCTAGTGCATCTAGTTCATCCTCATGCTTCTCAAAATAATCTAAAAATCTATTGTGTATAGCTTCCATATTTATCTTAAACAAAACTTTTATGGATATAAACCATAAAAGTACTTAAACTTAATAATATTTAATCATTTTTAATCATATACATAACATCACTAAAAGAATACCCTTGATTTAGAAGATTTAAAACCTTAACACAAAGATGACCACATATAACTGAACTAAAGTCTTGTATTCGTTCGTCATTGTAAAATAAGTTTTCGGTACCAAGATATTTTACTAGTTGTTTAGGAGGAACACCGCCATAAGAATCGAACACGTACTTTATGTTGTTATGTTTCCAATAGCATATCCAATGAGTACCAATGTTTTCTGATTTATCAAAGTTAACTACACCACATTCATTTATATAGGGTTTTTGTGGAAGTTCATCACTCATAAATACACCTCTAAATTGTTTTATCTTTAATTCTTTAACCAACCTCTCTATATCGAAGTTGGTCAATGGTTTTAGTTTTTTGATTTCTTTGGTTTACCTGCTCCTTGCTTTTCTTCCATAGCCATATTGTCTTTTTTGTTCTTCAAGTTCTTGTTTATTCTTCTTAGCATCCAGTACAGTTTTAGTAATCGCTGCTGCAACACCTGCTAATGAGCCAACTGCTCCTAAAGCTGCTAAAATGGCTGGAATTGTAAAGATAAAACCACCCATATGCTCTTTCTTAATCTTTTTCATTTGTGCAGTAGTTAAAGTTAAATCCATTCCTTTACCTTCTTTAATTTTCTTGGCTTTATCGTTAAGTTGTTTCTTTGTTAATACATAATCAATATTTAAATCCTTTAGTTCGTTATAAGGAACACTAAACATACAACCTTTAATAGAACACATCTTCCTATTTATTTAAGAGAAAATCTTAGTTTGTAAAAATACAGTTGTTGTTGCTCCACCAAAATCAATTAAGGAATCATTCTCATCTTTTATCCTTATCTCAAAATTGTCAACCTTGTCTTTGGATATAGGGAAAAATAATGGATAAGTAGGCTCGTAAATAATACTATGTTTGAACTCAGCATCTGTTTTGAATGATGCTAAAATTCCTGTTTCCCTATGTGTATATTCTGTATCTTTAACAAACATGCCATCTGCTATATTACAGTGAACATTTATAGTATCAAACGGATGAAACTTTGGCAACTTACTTCCAATATGTGTTTTGTTCTTTTCTAAAACTTCAAAAACATTAAACCCGAGGACAGTACCTATACTCCCAATTGTAACATCATTACTATCAGTTTCAATTTTAACTCTATTTCTTAAATGATCTTCTGATAATGTTATGTTGATGGATTGAGATTTTAAATATTCATTAAGTGATTTTAAATTATATTGACCTTCTGGTATAAAAACTTGTCTATTACCATATGAGAAACTGTTTTTTTCTGTTGTTATGTTTGGAGTTAGATATGTACTGTAAAACCCAACTAGTCCTATACTTAAATAGTTGCTACTGTTGTCTAATTCGTAATGGAGTTTCTTCTTTAAAACAGAAGTATCACTCGTTAACTTAAATACCTTAGCCATTTATTATATAATAAATGAATGAGTTTGATTTACCTAGAGATATTCCAAGAGAGAAAGTAATCAAGTTAATAGAAGATGTTATTCAAAAGTTAGAATACAGTTTAAAGAAGAAAAAGAGAAAACTACGAATTGTTAAATATGCATACTACACTTTGATCACGTTATCAGTCATACTTTCTGCAACAACTGGATTTATTAATATTTTTATACCTGTAACAATTTACTCAATATTAACAACGTCTCTTGCAACTGGAAGTGCTATAATAACAGGTTTGTCTTCTAAGTTAAACATAAGCAAAAGAAAAGACGAATATAAAACCATTGTCACCTGTATTAACTCATTTAAAGAACAGTTAGAGATGATAATAACATTAAATGGTGAAATGGATAACGAATATATAAAAGATACGCTGCTTAAGATCAGAGAACAACTTAAAGATATAAGATCATAAAAGAGTCGATTTTCTCTATAATAAATGAGTAAGAAAACTATTAATTGGGATGTAAAAGAGATGATAAAAGAAACAACAGTTAAGAAAAGAAATGGAGAGCTTATACCTGATGATATTCGTTGTCTTATCGTAGGTTCATCGGGGTGTGGTAAGACGTTTTTGTTATTTAATTTTTTATTACAGCCAGGTTGGTTAAACAATAATTACTTCCACATATATTCTAAAAGCATGAATCAGCCAAAGTATGAGCAGTTAAAAGATCGATTTGAAAAGGCAGAACTAAAGTTTAAGAAACAAATAGCAACGTTCTTAAGCGGTAATGATTCTATTGTACCTATTGATGAATGTGAAAAATACTCTGTAGTAGTGTTTGACGATTACATTTTGGAAAATCAAGATACTGTTAGAAATTACTTTACAAGAGGTAGGCATAGACATTTAGACTGTTTCTATCTTGCACAAACTTATTCAAAAGTACCTAAACAGCTTATAAGAGATAACGTTAACTTCCTATGCATATTCAGACAAGATGATACTAATCTTAAACATGTGTATAATGAGTTTGTTGGAGGAGATATGTCTTATGATAAATTTAAAGAGATATGTTCAAAATGTTGGCAAGAAGATTATGGTTTTATAGTAATTGATATGACAAGGAAGGTAAACAATGGTAAGTATAGGAACAAGATAAAACACTTCTTAAACGTTTGATGTTTATTGACGTTTATTTATGTTCTTTGACGTTTATTGACGTTTATTTATGTTCTTTGACGTTTATTGACGTTTGTTCGTTTTCTATATAATAAATGGATGAGAAAGATATTAATAAGAATATCAAGTTAAAGGAGTTCTTAATAAAGGGCTTCAAATCTTGGAAGAAAGAAAGAGCAGGTATATATGATAAATTTAAGACACAAGAACAACCTGTAATTGATGCTATTCAAAACTTGGGAAGTGAGATCAAAGAAGTAGCAGAACAAAATAAAAATCTAATAACTGAACTTGTTCCAGTTGTACATAAGACGGTTTCAATAGATCCCAGTCTACTAGAAACACCTAAAAAGATAACTTATGATAGTTCCCCAAGTAGTAGTGATACGCCTATAACAGGAGAAATAAAACAAATGAGAAAACAAATTAAAGACAAAGTTGAAGGAGTAGAGCCTTTAACAACAGCACAATCATTTGGTAAGATTGCAACGAAATATTATAGTAAAAGAAATGATAGTGTGTTTGGAATAAGAACTGTAGAAGAAGATGGAAAAATAATAAATAAAATAGGAAATTCTGAAGTTAAAGTGAATGGTGATGATTTGATAATTAATGGTAAAACTTATAAGGGAACAGAAGGTCTATGGGAATTGTTAACGATGAATACTAATAAAACCATTGAAGATTATGATGATGATGATTTTGAACAGTACAAGGAAATAATAATAGAATCAGATGCTGCCTTCCAAAAATATAATCGAGATAAAAAAGTAGCATCTAATAGAGGTTCTAAGTACATTAATATTATCAAGCCTATTTGGGATAATTACATTAAACCATCTTTACCTCCAACTCCTAAAAGGACTGGTGAAGGAATTAAACAATATACAGAGATACCTAAAGAATATATATGGATGGATGATGTGAGAAAGTTAATTGATCGGTTAATAGTTATAGATGGAGAAGAAAAGGCTGGTAATAATAACTTTTATAATGAGAAAGTAGGTATAGTGAGTATGATTAATAATAAGCTTTCACAATTTATTCCTAATGATCCAAAAGGTATAGGTTATTTGATTAAGATCTTAAATACATTACCACCACGATTCTGGAATGATAAGAAGCTTGGAAAAGGATTAGTAAATGATTTGATTAATAAACTCCCATTTGAGTTGCATATTCCAGGATTTAGATTTTGCGGTCAACTGGGCCGCTGTCGTGCTTGAAAAGAGCATGGCAACACACACCTTGTTGCGGGAACGTCCTTAGAGCCTAATCTACCACCTCTATTAGGAAACTTTTAGGGGGAACTCGGGTAATGACCGAACACAATGGTAATAACGATTAGGATTGGATAATCCGCAGGCGAGCTCCTTAGTTAGCAAAATAAAAAAAATGAGTTAGTATAATAAAGTTGATTAAGAAAAAATAAATATGAAAGGTGTTATATATAAAATCGTAAATAGCATCGATGATAAAATTTATATTGGAAGTACAACTAGAAGATTATCCCAAAGAATGGGTTCTCATAGAGATGATGCTAGAAATAATAATCCTAAACTTATTAGCGAATACATGAGAACTATGGGAATGGATAAATTCTCCATTGAACCTATTAAGATAGTAACTGTTTCTTCAGGAAAAGATTTAAGAATTAGAGAACAACAAGAGCTTGAAAAATTTGATAAAAATATTATACTTAATGTTCTTCGAGCTTATTCGTTCAACAGAGAGAAAACAAGAGATTTGGATAAAAAGAGAGCATCAAGAAGGGCTTATTATCATCGACATAAACAAGATCCTATTTGGCATGAAAAAGAAAAAGAAAGAAATAAACTTAGAATGAGAGAACGAAGAAGTAAAGAGAAGCTATTTAAAATTGTATGGAAAGAATTATGCAACATAGAAATATAATGGTCAGTCTAATATGGAGCTGTCTCAGAGACTGAACGGGTGTGGTGGTGAGGAGTCTGACCAACTCCTATGATCCATTAAGATACAGTCCAGCCTTCAGGGAAACTTGGAGGGTTAACTGCCGGGTACAAAACTTCAAGAAAGATTAGAAAGAGGTGATGAAGGTATTAACAAATTAGATGAGGCTTGTAAAGAACATGATATATACTATAGGGATAATAAAGATACAGAGTCAAGACATATGGCAGATAAGGAACTAGAAACTAAAGCATGGAAAAGAGCATTTAGTAGTGATGCGTCAATTGGTGAACGATTAGCTGCTTTTGGGATTGGTACTGCTATGAATGCTAAGGTTAAGTTAGGATGGGGATTATAAGTTTTTAATTGTTATTATGTATGATTCTTTTATGGGTATATCCCATAAAAGCGTTGTTTCAAGATTTTCTTTATAATAAATGGATAGTGTTGAGAGTTACGAGTTACAAAGCTTTAAAGCTAACACAAGAACATTTAATAATTTGAATGAAGCTAACAAAGATATTGAATTTGATTTCGATGTGGGGGATGGCTTTATACATCCACACAAAACAGATTGTCATATGACTTTTGAAGTTGTTGGTGCATCAGTCGGAGGAACATTTGGTGCAAATGATACTATAAAACTTGTAGATAACTTCTTACCATTCTTCTTTTCTCAAATTGAGGTTAGAAAGCATGGTGTTGTTATAGATAAGATTGAGCTACCAGGAATAACATCTACAGCTATCGGAACATTAAAGATTTCCAAACCAGAAGTTGAATATCTAAAACAAGCAGGATTTGAAACAGATGATAAACTTGGTCTAAGAAAGGACTTTAGTGTTTTATATCCATTAAGATTAATTCCTGGCTTTTTAAGTGATTATAAAGAGGTTATGTGGAAAGGTGGATTGAGAATAACATTTACAAAAGCTAACAACAATAACGATGTCTTGTATAAATGGACTGGATCAGGAGCAGGTGCAGCAGCTCCTCATGATGGAAAAATAACAATAAAAAGTATGGAGATAAGAATGCCTATTGTTGAATACGAATCTAATTATGAAAACAAGTTAAAGTTGAATATCCTTAAAGAACCTAAAATAATGTTTTCATTCCATACTTATCAATGTGTTCAAAAGACTGTTGTAGGTTCTTTCTTGGAGTTTGATGTTACTACTCAATTTAATTCTAGACAATTTGATATGCCTGATTTCGTAGTTGTAATGTTCCAAACTGATAGAAGTGGTAAACAAACAGCAGATGCAAGTAAGTTTGATCATTGTAAGGTAAAGAATATCTATCTTAAGAATGGAAGGAATGAGGTATTTCCAAAAGAATCAAGAAACTTAGATATTGCTAACAAAGATTATTTTAAGATGTACGAAGATTATACTGCATTTAAGAGAATAACATGTGGCAATATCGAAATGTACTATGATCCTAAAGAGTTTATAGATAACAGACCGATGTATGTGATTAATTGTAGTAAGAGGAAGAATGTACCGGTAAATGAGAGAACAAACAAAGATTGTAGTAGATTTTGCAGAAGCTGTGGCTGCTAATACTATATGTTATGCGATTTTAATTGGACAAAAGAACTTTACATATGACCCTAAGAATGAGAAAGTAGTAGAAGAGTTTTAGATAGTTAAATGTATTAAAGTTTTTCCATAAACAAAATTGATAAAAAATGATTAAATATTTTTTGGTGAAGATAAAAATTGAAGAGTGTTCATTGATTTTCTATATAATAAATACGATGGCAAGTCATATTGAACTTTTAAATAAGCTTGGAAGTCTCGAGCAAAAACAAGTTATTGGATTAAGAGAATTAGAATTAAATACAGAATATAAGATTGTGAAAACGGAAAAGATTAAAACTAAGTTTGGAAAGAGTATTTTAGTTGAATGTGAGGAGTTTAAGGTATTTCTTCCACCTAGATTTACAAAACACTTAACAGATAAAATGATTGATGAGATCGTTAAAGATGGAATAAAAATCAAATACACTGGTTTAAAAGATAATTATCCAACTGTTGAGTTCTGTATGTAAATTTTCTGTATGTAAATGAGGATTGGTTTTATGAATTTCTCATAAAACGAACATTTTCCTTATAATAAAAAACTATGGCTAATTATTTGAATAAAAAAATGATGTTAAAGCATTGAGATTCCTTCGCATAGATGAGTTAGAAAAAGGTAAAGCGTACGAGATAACATTATGGAAATTGATTCAAACACAGCGTTATGGTCAAAGAGTTTTAGTACATTTAGATGAGAAATATAAGACGTTATTACCACAAAGATATAATGATGAAACTGAGCAAGTATTGAAAGATTTGAAAAAGTATAAGCTGTTTGTTAAGTATGAAGGTTTGAAAGATTTAGATAATGGTTATAAAATACATCAGTTTTACTTTAGAAATGAATCCAAAAAATAAAACTTGTAATTTTAAGTGTATAAGTGTTCACTATCAATATCCAAACTTGTAGTTTTAAGTGTATAAGTGTTTTTTATAGTATCAGACTATAAAAAACTAAGACCTTTGGATATATAGAACATAATGTCATTTAAATTTTAAAGATACATATATAAATAAGGGATTTATTTGAGTTTTTTGTAATTATATCCTTAGAGTTATGCAATTTATAAGACATTCAATAGATAGGAAATTTATTTGTCTATTGATTGTCGTTTGAATTTTGAAAATCAGTTAATAAACAACGGAGATATAACAAATTCGGAATATTATCCTTAGAGGTATGCAACCCAAAATACATTCAAAAACATTTCAATTGGTTTCTCTATTGATTGTCATTTGAATTTTGAAAATCGGTTAATATTTGACGATTTTATAGCAAGTTCAAAATTTCGGGAATTTTTACGGGTTTATTTTTGAGTTTTCGGGAAAATGTTATTCTTTAAAAAAGTCTTAGAATTTTATTTGACTTACGGTAGTATTTTTATTTTTTCGATTTGTTGAAATTTTGTGGAGATATTGAAAAAGGGGAAAGTATCCTTTGGGTTATGCAACTATTTATGCATTTTTAAAAAATTGCTATGTTATTAGTATTCATTTGTCGTTTGAATTTTTGAAATCGGTTAATTAGGAGCCGAGGAATTAAATAATAACGTTATTTGGGGGTGGGACTCCCCAGTGTTGCCAACTCATTTTTAACAATTATCATATTTATTAGTAATGGGGTGAATTCATCCCGATATGTTTTAAAGCGATATCTTGAAAAATTAAAATCCTGGAACGTTCCGAAAAAATATATGGAGTTGGATACACTGACTTTTTTCTTTTTTGAACATTGATGTTTTAGCTATATTTGCTAGCTAGGTGGACATTTTAAGAAGTTACTCACTCAGTCAGTAGATGGTGTTGCATGTGGTATGTTTCAGAGTAATAAAAGCTAGAGAGTTGCGGACAGATTTTGTATCAAGAATTTTCTTCAAAGTGATGATCGTGAATCGAAAAAAGCGGGACTGACAAGAAGCCGTGACACCTAGGACAGACAGCCTGGACAGACAGCCAGGACGGACAGTTTTGGTGTTGTTATTATTACATACTCAGAAGAAGGAGAATCGGATTGGACGGTCCTGTTCTGGTACTGGAATCGTTCAAAATGAATCAGTGATAGATCACCTGCTCCGAAGTAGATGTAATATTTGTATGTATTCCTTCTCATTGAGTTTTTAAAGCTAATTTTTAACCGATTTTCATGATTCAAGTGTCAAATGAAAGCTTATAAACTGAAGATTAAGATGTAATAAATTCATGATTAAGATGATATTTTGTGTAGGATTTCATTGTAAGTTCTTAGATGTAAGTTTTTATGATTTTAAATGTCATAAAAGCATATTCAATCTCACTTTAACAATGTAGTTATGGGAATACTTTGCACCGTGTAACTTTGTATAATTAGTTGGTTCCTTCTGCGTTAAAGTGTAATGGTTAGTGGTGGGTTCATAATGTTTTGTTAGTTAGGGGTGGAAGGAGGAAATGCGCTCGTAGTTAGGTTAACAAGCTACTCGTAACTAGTAGTTTATTTTGTTTTCTTCTATGAGGGATTTATGGCTAAGTGTGAAAGCAGGAGGCTCGTAATGCAGGACCTGGGTTCGAATCACGTCATGGCAACTATTTTTCTTTATTGCGAGGTATTGTTTACGTAATTGGTATTGTAATTCTGTTATTCCTTTATTATTATTATTATTATTATTATTATTATTATTATTATTATTATTATTATTATTATTATTATTAACGATTTATACTGTTTTATTAAAAAAATATCTGATCAAAAATATTTCATGTAAACAAATTGCTTAGCCTCGAGCCTCGTTTACTCTTAAAAAGTTATATCATGTAGATCCAAGTCTTTTCCCCCTATACGAACTCTAATACTTAGATTCTAAGAACAGTACGAATCTCTACATCATAGTGTAGAAAATTTCATGGTTTGGCTGTTACGGAACACTGAAGTTGTTAAATCTTACAATCTATGATACTCAGCCACACACGCACACAAAATAATAATAATAACAATAATAACAAAATAAAAATTCTATGCAGCGAACCTCGGAGTACGGATTCAATGTATTTGTTGCACAAATCTAAATTTCAAAACCCGAGGATAATTGACCGCATCGATTCAATTTTATAAGCTAAACACTTGAGCAATTTGAATAAAGAAGATACACAGCTATGAAAAAAAACAAAGTATCTACTGAAACTTTCCTCGCGACGTATTGTAAACATGTCTTCTAGGGATAACAGCCAGGTAAACACTGTTGTATCTTGCAACGTTTCGAGGGCTGACGTCGTCCTCAGCTTCGTCGAAACTTTGCAAGAAACGTCGAAACTTTGCAAGATACAAGTGTTTACCTGGCTGCTAGCCCGAGAAGACATGTTTACAACAACGAAAGTTTTGTGAACAGGTCCTCTCTGGCTTGCAGCCAGGTAAATACTGTTATATCTTGCGACGTTTCGAGGGCTGACATCGTCTTCATCTTCAGGCGAATATGTTGGTACAATGGAGTGTATAGAATATATATACTCATGTATGTATGATTGGACTCTTCTGATTGGTGGTTGAAATGGCGTGATATGATTGGTGTCTTGGTGTCCATGTTTTACTCAGTTGCAATCCTGTGTCTCTGTTAAGGTTCGTTTTTTCTTGTGTGATTGCAACAGCTTCTTTTACCCTCCTATCCGAAACTCTTGAGCATTTTGCTATTATTTCGGTATCTGTGAACAAAATCTTATGTTACTTTTTGATGCTATGTTCAGCCAGTCCGGATTTTTCTGGTTGGTTTAGTCTGATGTAACTGTTGTGTTCTTTGCATCTGACTTCAATGGTTCGTCCTGTTTGTCCAATATATGACTTACCACATTCACATGGAATGCGGTAAACTCCAGGAGTTCGGAGGCCCAGGTCGTCTTTGGTTGATCGTATTAAGTTTTTTTATTTTTGCTGGAGATTTGTGTATTGTTCTGATGTTGTACCTGGCAAATAGTCTGCTGAGCTTTCCAGAAGTGTTCCCGGTGTATGCGAGGCAGATTGTGTTTTTCCGTTCTTCATTCACAGTTTCTTCTGCACTTTTTCCCTTGTTGTCAGTGTCCTTCGTTCTGGTCCTTTTCAGGGCCATATTTATATCTCTCATTGAGTATCCATTCTGTAGCATGGTGCTGCGAAGGTGATTAAGTTCCTCTATTAAACAATCCTTGTCTGAAATGGAAAATGCTCTATGTGCTAAGGTGTTGAGAACTCCAAGCCGTTAAGCTTTGTGATGAAAACTGTTTGCGTTCAGATATAAGTCTGTATGTGTTGGTTTCCTGTATACCGTATGGCCTAGGCTGCCATCCGGTCTTCTGTATATCATGATGTCAAGAAATGGTAGACGTCCTTCTTCTTCAACTTCCATCGTGAATTTAATATTGGGATTCTGGTTATTGAGATGCTGCAGGAATTTCTGTAAGCAGTTGCGTCCATGTGGCCAGATGGTGAAGGTGTCATCACCATATCTATAGAAATGTGTGGGTGAAAGTGGTGCTTTCTTCAGTGCTTCATGTTCAAAGTGCTCCATATAAAAATTGGCTACTGCAGGTGAGAGTGGAGAACCCATGGCGACGCCGTCTGTTTGTTCATAGTACTGACCACGGTATAGGAAGAAGGTTGAAGTGAGAACATGTTGAAAGAGATCCAATATCTCAGGCCGGAATGTTTCCCAAGAAGCAGTATTGTATTTTTGATCGGAATTCTGGTAAACAATGATACCACGTCGAAACTAACCATAAGATCATTGGAAGAGATCTTCACCGTCTTCAGCCTTTTTACAAACTCTGTTGAGTTTTTCACATGGTGTTCACACTTGCCCACGTATGGTTGGAGTAATGTTGTAAGATACTTGGCCAAAGAGTAGGTTGGGCTTCCTATTGCACTAACAATTGGTCTCAGGGGTATCCCTGCCTTATGTATTTTTGGTAAACCATATAGTTTCGGAGGTATGCTGCAGCTTCGTTCAAAATGTTCAATTACCGACAGTATTCTTCGAAATCGATTGTTTTGTTCTTAAATAGAAGCTCAAAACACCCTATTCCTTAAAATTCCACAGCATTGAGAGTATAATCTTTCTCTGATGAATCTCTGCTTTCGATATCGTTTGAGGCAAACACGCCCTTCGGGACCACGAACGATTGTGCACCACATTGTTCTACTTTCTATCAAACAAGAAGATGCATGTTTTTCGCGGATAGTATCATCTGTCCCTTACTGCTATTGATGGTATGAAGATAAAATATTACACATTACTCCATACCATTTCGCCAGTAGATTCCTATATTTTGAAAGTTAGAACAACATTCTTGGACACAGTAGCGAAAAATGTATGTGTTTTTTGTGCATTGTACGAAAAATACAAAGAATGAGCACAATAAAACAAAACAAGGAAAAATTTTCAATGTGAAGTACATTGCCTTTCTCGATAAATCATTCTTGGTGGTGCAATAGATAACAACGTGGAATCATGTTCATACAGTCCTCAGATCGATTCCCGCTAAAGTTATATGTTTTGTTTTCTTTACCACAATAAAGGTTATTTTAATTATCCAGCCAAACGAGAATAGCAAATTGTGTAGAAACAGAACATTTTACTTTGGTAGACACATTAACATGAAAAATATTATCATTTCTTGCAAATAAACTCTAGACAATGAGTTAGTGAATAGCGTTTTTCGATCTTTTTCATAAACAATGCCCAGTGTGTTATCGTCGACAAAGCTGCACACCAGAGATCGCCAAACCATAGAACGCGAAGTATTTTGTTTCGCCCTTCTTCTAGGTAGAAAGATGAGGTGACATCTTAAATAGGATCGTTGTTGGACTAGAGTGGTAAGTTTGATCACTATTTGGAATATGTATACAGTTAGGAACAATTCCACAATTGCTAGGAGAAACGTTTGTTCTTGATTAGTCACATTTTTGGCTCATACTAACAGTAAGGATGAGTCTTATGTATTCATCAATTGTTGGCTAAACACGTTATGTTCCCAGGCAGTACGAATCAAGGTTGATACGGATTGCGCAATTTTGTGATGTTTCACCTGTGAAGAAAGTCGTCTCAACTCTGAAACACAGATAAATTGAATACTTTTCATTATAGTATATATCAGAAGTATCAATATTGCAAATGATAAAAATTTTCCTTAACTAGCTCAGCGGGAATCGAACCCAGAACTCCAAGTTCATGAAACCGACGCTTACGCCACTACTCTATCAATCGTTGTTGAGGAAGAGGAAAAGACTGTATGTGCAGTGAACGCAGCAAATTGCACACTTTTACGATTCCAATGTAATAATGACAAAAATTCTGATTTCAATCATGATAAAATAGAAAAATGTTATGTAGAAAGATTGTACAGAGAATTCAACTTTAAATTGAAAAACAGAAGACAACGAAAACGCAAGGTCATGAAGGAGAAACTGGCCCTTAGAGGGCTTTGAACTTTTAACAGGCATTCCTCTTGATTGGAATCTGGTGTTTCAGAGCATTGGATTATTTTTTTAAGTTAACTAATGCAACGAACCTTCCTCAGCACTTATTTCCTATTTTTACTTGTTTTACTTAAACTTACTCGTTTCACTCACTTTCACAGTTTTCCAGCAACTCTTTAAGAACAGGGACAATAACAAGAAACATTGAGAATAGTTAAAATCACAAAGACTCTTCGCGTATTCTTCTCTTTCCTGAAGTGAAACAAAATATGGTGAAAATGCAATTTTTCTTCTTCCATCTTCTATGTGTTGTCAAATCTATAAAACAAAACCAAAGTGCAATATTATCCTGCTGTGGATTCAAATGACATTTTTAATTACAGTATTTTGTTCACTAACACATGAAAAGTCACAGTTTTCGTACTGATGACATAATAAATATTCCACAATCATGAAATCAATTACCAACAGAAAGAACACCTTGATTAGTAGCAGCTAGGGATGGCCAATTCCGGAATTTTTACTTTCCGGAATCCGGAAAGTAAAATCGGAAAATTCCGGAATTCAGAAAAATTCCGGATTTCGGAAAAATTCCGGAATTCAGAAAAATTCCGGAATTCGGAAAAATTCCCAATTTCGGAAAAATTCCGGAATTCAAAAAAATTCCGGAATTCGGAAAAAATCCGGATTTCGAAAAAATTCCGGATTTCGGAAAAAATTCCGGGATTCGGAAAAATCCGGATTTCGGAAAAAATCCGTAATTCGGAAAAAATCCGGAATTCAGAAAAATTCCGGAATTCGGAAAAATTATTTTTTCTTTTTGTAATCCTAAGAATTTTGTTCAAATGCAAACGAACAAATTTCCTTTCTGTAATCCTAAGAATGTATGATGCAAGTTAAGCTGAAACTTACATCCTAAAGTATACACTACTCAATCTTCCCATGGCTAATGAGGTGTAGTCCAAAAGTACGATGTACTCCTAATATTTAATTTTTGTTTTACTGTGATATTGGTCAGAGGTAAGACATATACCACACTGAGATAAACAACTTGACATAATGAAGATGTTATCATGCGTAGTTTTCCAGAAAATCGTGAGAAACGAATTTTTATGAAGTTAAAATATGCGTCGCTTGTTGCCAGTGTGATGCAATTGATAACTTTTATGCTGGAATAGTCTTATTATTATTATTATTATTATTATTATTATTATTATTATTATTATTATTATTATTATTATTATTATTATTATTATTAATCGTTTATGTACTGTAAAAGAAAAATATGAACCGTTAAGTAGTAGATTTTATCTGTTGTTTTTTGATATCTTCTAACAGTAATAACAAACTGCTTGTAAATACGCAATGATTGTCAAGGACAATGGCATATTAATATAAGGACTACTCTGCAGACTAGCAATAAACAATAGTTGCAAAAAAAAATAAAAAAATAAAAAGTAACTAACTTGGCCATGTCAGAATGTTCGCGAGAATATAGGGACGCATTGAGACTCTAGCAAAGAGCGTTGTATTATTATTACTCAAAGGGCCGTACGATGGAGGCATTAACGCTAATGTTAATTGCACTAATGAGCACTTACTTGCTCTAACGGTTAACCTCATTTTTGAGATGATTCTTAGAAGTGGGCGTGTTGGCATGCAGTTAGAAGACTTATATCCATTATTTAAAAAGCACACGTTATCTGTGGAGTACTAACGATTTGCGTCACTATCGAACACTAACATAGCACTAGCGACGTTTAAAGTCGAAATTGGAGTCTGACATAAGTGGCTTGTCAACTTCACGGACATTATATTTTCCTTGAATGCGAGAATTTTGCGCCCGGGAAATTTGCGCCCTACCACAAAAATAGGAAAAAATGCGCTCGCAATATATTTGCACTGGGATGTTTGCGCCCTACCCCAAAAAAAGGGGAAAATGCGCCGGCTATATATTTGCACTGGGATGTTAGCGCCCTACAATTCAACTTATTTTTGTATTGTGTAAAGTAACTTCCACTCACACTTGAACTAGGCTTGCCTCTCATCGTCTCAGTGAGTTACTCCATCCGTTATAATATTCCGAACAAATGAAAAAAAATACAATTTTAGTTCACTAAAGGGCAATCCATACAAATACAATTTTTCATTATACTACAAAATTTACAATAAAAGTATAAATGACTGATATATAATTATTTATTAATTTAATCAAAGAGTATAATTTAATCTACAAAAGGCTGTTTGGCTCTACCCAGATATATCTGTTCACAATCCTTGCGAGTTGTTTGGCTTTTTAGGACACAAAATATAGAAAAGAAAATGTAAAGTGAATGTTAAATCAGTTCAGCAATATTATCAAGAAAACTATGTACAGTGTGTTTACTTGCTGGAATTACACTTCAAACACACAATTGCGTTCAGTCGTTCTTTCAGAAAAAATGTTCCGGGGGGCACACTTAGTATTCCGGAGGGGGTCACTGCTGGTACTATTCTATTTATTATTATATTATAGACGTATTATTTTGGTCTTCTCCGAGGGGGCACTCTGAGAGCTCTGGCGAGGCCAGTGTTCCACCAAAATCATCTCTGGAAGAAGCAGTGATTGCGTTGATCCGTTGTGTTCTTTTGGCTTATATTGAAGTTTATTCTCCCCTTATATAGCCACAATGAAAATAAATCACAAATGGCATGGTTGTGGGGGGAGGATTGTTTATGCTGTAATGTCAGCCCCTCCGAGCACATGCGTAAGCTCCAATAGGTTCTTTTATTTCGCAGGGCTCAAACTTCCCGGTGAAGGTACATCGCAGGCGCAATTTTCCCTATTCTTGAGGTAGGGTGCAAATTTCCCAGATGCAAAATTCTCGACACCGTTCAAATGACCTCGGAAGACTATATCTTTTTCAATACTTTTTTTATATTTTTTACTCGAGATTTCTTCATAGCTTTTTATTAAAATACTTACTAATATATCCTTATTTTATTGTCCTAACCAATCAATATGGGTATGTTGTCAGTAAAATATTTAGATTGATCGAGCCTCTGGTGTGTAACCATAGTATTTCATATCATCCCTCCATTAGAGATCTTGGCTAAACGAACCAATATATGTTGCCAATAAAATAGTTTAGAATGATTGAGCCCCTGGAAATAACCACAGTATTTCGTGACAGACCCCCCCCCTTCCTATTACCATATTCTAGCTACGTGCCTGACTCAGCTAATTCTCTACATTCTTTACCAAGCACACATTTTCTAAAGCGGAAAATTCTCTCTAAATATCTAAGCTAATTATTTTCAGCAGATGCACAAATTGGGTAACATTCTATCTACATGAATGTTATATATATGTCGATTACTGGAAACCGCTTCTCGCTATCTATTACCATATTTACTATTTAATGATTAACGTTAAAACCGGAAATGGTTGATTTGTACCGCTTCCGGTTTGAATATTACATTCATCAGGGAACTCGATTCTTAACTATTGACTCTGTACATCGTGGCCAAAATTGATGGTAATCCATCAGATAGTTCTTGAGACTGTTTGTTTCACTGACGGACAGAATGAATATATGGCTATAGAGTTTTGATAAACTAAATTCGTTAATGAGTGATGATGGAACAAATATAAGAAAGGGAACCAAGAGTAGGCCTACCACCGGAAAAAGTTTCGAACACAAAATTAGCCATCGAAAACCCACATGTCCTGGGTTAGAATACCATAGATGAAAACTCTACCACTGAGTCATCAATCACCCGCTTATTAGTTTTATTAATTATTATATTAATATAAATTAATGAATGCCTGCTTATGTTAATTATTGAACAATTACATTGTATACTTCGTAAAGTCAAAAATTGTAAATTTGTATTTACTGTACATACAGTGAGCGCAGAAAGTGTTCGTACACCCAAGGGCGGATCCAAGGGGGGGGGCTACGAGGCTATAGCCCCCCCTTCACGCTCAGGTTTACACTGGATAAAATGGGCTTCAATTCTGCTTTACACTGGATAAAACGGCAAATTATGGTTTAGCCCCTCCCTTGATCATATCCTGGATCCGCCACTGCGTACACCTATGCTATTGAAACGAGAATGACTGCGAAAAAGAAACAGAAAATGTAAGAAGTGTAATAACACACACAATATGAATAATGAGTTGAGTTGATTTTGAGTTTAACGTCCCGTTCAGCAGCGAGGCTATATGAGACGTGGACCTACTGATTAACGTGGGATCCGAACCACATGAGCTCCCGCCGGGGAATTGAACCCGGGACTCCCACGCCAAAGGCGCGTACGCTAACCGCTTAGCCACGGAGGAGCTCAATATGAATAATGAAAACTAAGCTTTATGAATATATCAATAAAGAACCACAAAGACAAGTTTAATGGTCAGAAAGTAAATAAATTCCGTAGAAAGTGTATAGAGTAGACGCAAAAAGAGATCGTACACCTGACGTACGAATACGAAACAAAGATACCACAACTGGGGTTCACTAGTATTCACCTGAGTATACACCTCTGTATAGTATGACGAATAACAGAATGAGTTTAGTTGTGAATAGGAGTGAAAAAACTGCACGGTGGGCTGTCAAAATGGGAAGCAACCGAACAGAAACAAATGAGGAAACAAGAAAAGTAATTATTAAATTGCATAAGAAAAGTAAGTCTTTTGTGAAAGATAGCAAACCTTGCAGACAGGAATCGTTCAACAGTACAAACAATAATTGCGATGTATAATGTTTCTATCACTGTGCGAAAAAAAAAAAAAAAAAAAAAAAAACTGGAAGACCAAGAGTGTTGAGTGAACAAGATAAACGTTACATTATTAGGGAAAGAAAAAAGGTTCCAAAAAGTAGTGCTGTGCAATTGGCAACGGATCTGGAAACACGCGGTGTTAAAGTATCAGCCAGTACAGTGCAGGGTATCATGGTCGGATAGCCAGGAAAATATTCTGGGTGAACAAGACAAATCGTATAAAGAGACTAAAGTTTGAAAAAGAGTATAAAGATAAGGGATCAGGCTTCTTTCTGGAATAGGATCATATTTTCGGACGAAAGTAAATTTAATCTTATCGAATCCAATGGGAGGCGTATGGTACGGCGCAAGGTGAATACATTGATGAATCCTCAAAATCTCGTCCCTAAAGTAAGACACGGAGGAGGGTCCGTGCTCGTCTGGGGTTGTATGAGTGCCTCTCTGCCGTGTCGTGACAAAAGGCTGTAACTTTGACGAAGAAGTTTTGCGAAAATGAACCTTAAAGTTTTCATCCGAAAATGTGATCTGTATCGTGTAGAACCAGTGTAACTACGCAATAATGGTCAACCAATCAATTTTCATCAAATTTAATCACACAACATGCATTTACGTAACATTACATGTAACCACGTGTTTCCAAAGTCAAGATACACTATTTCTACACGATACAGATCACATTTTCGGATGAAAACTTTAAAGCTCATTTTCGCAAAACTTCTTCGCCAAAGTTACAGCGTTTTGTCACGACACGGCAGCTCTGGAGTGGGTCGTCTCCACTTTATCGATGGAGTGATGATCCACAAAGTGTATATTAACATATTAAAGGAAAATCTCCATACTAGTGCGCAGGAAACAATTTATTGTTCAACAAGGCAACAACTCCAAACATACAGCGGAAAATACTCGATTGTGGCTACTCTATAATACCTTGAAACAGCTTCGCACACCTCCCCAATCCCCAGACATGAACCCCATAGAACATCTATGGTCTGTTCTGGAGACAAGAATCAGAAGGCACAGCTTCTCTACTAAAGAAGGCCTGAGAAAAGCTATTCAAGAAGAATGGGACATAATCAGTCCCGAAGCTACAGAACTACGAACTACTACAGGTGAAATCAATGCCACGAAGACTACAGACAATCATTAACGCACAGGGTAATCCCACAAAATATTAAATAACGTAATATACTTTATAAGCATTAATTCAATCATAAGTGTACGGTGATTTTTTGCGTTTACAAAAAAGGAATTCTCTCTTTTTTTCTGAACAAAACAGTGATTGTCTTTGTTTGCCCTTTCTCTTGTATATAGAAATAAAATGTATGAATATGTAGTCTTAATTCTGGTTATATATGTATATATTTTCCACCTCCCGTTCTCATGCTAGCTGTTTCCAATATAAAGTATGCACGGTGTACGAACACTTTCTGCGCTCACTGTAGGTATGTTGACAATAAGCGAATGTTATTAGAATATTTGTTGAGATTTCTTTTCCTTCACTGCGATTCGCCTGGTTAAAAAGTAATTTGCAGTGCTTTGAAGCAGCTGCAGGTGGGAACGCGATAATGTTTGAGACATACCGGCGACTTTTTTTGTGTGTGAAAATAAGACTTTCCTCATAAAGCAGTAAATAACTGCAGTAGCAATTGTCTACGTAAGTGATAAGACATATCCAACTACAAGAAACTAATACAGTATATATATTCATTATTGTGTTTCTCTTTTAACAGCTACTAGCTAGGGATGGCCAATTCCAGTATTTTTACTTTACGGAATCCGGAAAGTAAAATCGGAAAAATTCCGAATTTTTTCTGAATTCCGGAATTTTTCCGAAATCCGGATTTTTTCCGAATTCCGGATTTTTCCGAATTCCGGAATTTTTCCGAATTCCGGAATTTGCCGAATTCCGGAAAGTAAATTTTCCGATTCCGGAAAACAACATTTGCGGAATCCGGATTCCGGAAAATTTTGACCATCCCTAGTAGCAGCTTACTTTTGGACCCATATTCCCCATCAACTGTTCGAAGTAGTTTGCACTAATTGACGTATTATTTTTCTGGCTCGTTTTTCCGAATATATATTTTTTGGTGTATGTGGTGGCTGGAATATTTTTGTGAGCTCAGAATTTCTCAATGGGACGGATTTGTGGCACATTTGGTGGATTGCACTCCTTGCGCAAAAACTACACTCTCTCCCAGTCCAGCAGTTGCTGCGTCCCTACTGTATAGTGAGAAGAAGCTAAATCAGGCCAAAATATGCAATCACCATCCCGATAGTTTTCTGTGAAAAATGAGATAAGTCTCTTTCGAATACATTCATTTTTAATATATATTTTGATTAATTACAACCATTGATTGCTTATGAAAATATGGCAGAGAATGGCCTTTTCTGCTTATTGCCATCCAGATGAGTAGTTTCTGTTGAAATTTAGTTTTTAACTTAAATTATACGGATTAAGAGACAGAAATGTAACCAGATCCGAACCACGACATGTTTATACTAAAACCATACCCATTCATATCAATATGTTTCATAATCCATTATTATGTCCCACTCATCAGTATAGGCACGAAACTTGTCTCTGGCAAGTTTGTTCAGAATGACTGTTTCTTATTGTTTCTCACCTACATATAGAGAATCCTCTTTTTCTTCCTATTGATCCCCAGTTCCAGTAACTACTTCCTCACATCATGACTCACTTTTAATACACGTGCAGCACTTGAAATAGTAAATTCGTCGCTAGCGTCCATCAGTGACAAAATATTCTCTTTGATTTTTTCATCATAATCATTTTTCTTTCTTCTCCCTCCTCTTTTTTCCATTGAAGTTCCATCTTTGATCCTTTTCAATGTTCTATACAGAGTCGCACAACTCAATCCTTCTTTTTGGAAATGTTTCACGACTTCGACGACAGAGAGTCCCGCTTTCCGCAAGCACGAAATCTCGAATACGAGTCCGATTGATTTCCGCTTTCGACGGATGCATATTTCCCGCTGACTGTCTCCTCAGCTGATACTGCCTGTAATCGCATTAACAGAGGGCATAATGCATGAAACAGTGCTAACAGCAATCTGCTCAGATGTGTGTGTCATGAGCAATACGCGTTCAAAACAGTGTCTCGTTTAAATTCACAGCAGGTTAATACACAAGACGCTCAACCTCTTAGCTTTCCATGACATAACAATTGGATGGATCCGAATAACTCTAGTATATCCACAAATCATCATTTGTGATCTTTTTCAAAATAAGTCATGACTTTTCCGACAACCTGATACTTTAGATGTTGTTAATACGCAAAGTTTATTGATCTTGTTACTTATTCGCTTACTCTCTTATGATCATCAAAACCTTTAGGGTACTTCCCCTAGATGCAGTATTCGGGCTTGGTGTAGCGTGCAGGTAATGAACAAATAAAAAACATGATATTTCCTTCCCCTAACCCCTTACAATGGAGTGTGTTGATTTTTCAACAAAACGACTTGAAATCCAATTAGATCAAATATAAAATATAAAATATGTAGCCAATCTCGACTTTCCAATAATAATAATAATAATAATAATAATAATAATAATAATAATAATAATAATAATAATAATAATAATAATAATAATAATAATAATAATACCAGACGTATCCAGAAAGTAAGTATCGTTTTGGAAAAGGTATAGTAAACATTTTTTGAAAAAAATTTACTGTCACAAGAAAGAGCATATCTTACACTACTTTTGCACATAGTTTCCACCGTTGTTGAGGCATTTGTCGTAGCAGTGGATCAACTTATCTAGTCCTTCCTCATAGAATGATGCCGCTAGTGAGATTGACACTATATGTCGCCAGTGATAAGAACCATTGCTGCACAGCGAGTTTCACTTCGTCGGGAATTCATCTGAAAGCGTTGTCATAGTGAAACGTCTGTTCTCACGGATTTTTTCATCGATTTTCCTCACCAAGTCATCGTTGACAACAGAAGGCCGACCACTCCAGGGCTCATTGTGGACATTAGTTCGACGCTTATTAAACATCCTTACACACTATCTCACCATTCCATAAGTCATTGCGTTTTCAACATAAACATCTTTAATTTGACGATGAATTTCTGCCGGTTTCACATTCTTTCCCTTTAAAAATCGAATTACTGAACGAACCTCACACTCGGCGGGATCGTCATTTGTCTTAGACATTTTAAAACTTGCATTGTAAACAGACAACACTACTCAGAGCAACCAAAATGGCGTTAGTTGAGAGCAGACGAACAAGGACGACTAGCGCACATGCGCCGAAAGCCGATCGCAGCGCAGCAGCGGCGGGGATGATGCGAAAGGGTACTTTCCTTCCGGATACGCCTCGTACGTTCGTAATAATAATAATAATAATAATAATAATAATAATAATAATAATAATAATAATAATAATAATAATAATAATAAAGGAATAACAGAATTATAATACCAATTACTAAACAATATCTTCCAATAAAGATAAAAATAATTTCCACGACAGTACTCAAACACGAGTCTCTGCGACAGGAGTTTCCTGATTTACACTCTGTCACAAATTCCTCATATAAATGTAAGAAAATAAACTAGTACTTACCTAAGATGAAAATAGAACTCAATTTCTACACGTGTTGATACAATTCAAGGAATGCGAAAATAGTGTCTGCCGTCTTTTCTTCTTTGGAAAATTAGTATCTTGTGTATAGTCTTACATTAAACTATTTTAGCTAGCTAATAGTGTAGGTGGAAGATGAAGTGACGTGGTAGGTAAGTGGTTAGCACATTGGATTTCTATTTGGCGGACCTGGGTTGAAATCCCTGCCAGGCTCAAACTGTTTTAGATGTTTCAATTTCAATGCATACTCAGTATGACAAGCAAGATCTTCTAATCCCCAGAACGAAAAAGATGTTAGAATGAGGGGAAATGGATAAGGTTTGTCAATGGAGACAATGATTTACAAACTTATTTCAAGCAGTTGTTCTAGATTTGATGTTTTCATCTATTTTGAAGCATTTTCTGATTCATGTGTGGTCAGTGTTTTTATTTCTCTGAACATACGGTATATATTGAAATAACATATTACATACATAGCAATATTGAGATTAATATATTATGTTCATTGGACAATACGCTCCGAACCATCGAGATCCATCTTAGAATGGAGAACTGTTTCGTTAGTCACCTACTCTACAAGTTTAACTACATAAACGCCTGGCTCAGTGGTATCAATTGCTGTCAGTGCCGAGAAAAGTTTCCTGTAAGTTGGGTTGCACCTGTCCAGGCGTTTTCACAACTGCAAATGATCTGGACCCCAAGTAATTGAATTAGAGCATTCAGGGGGAGAAATATTTATGCTGGTAGCTGTACCTCGTGAATATTTTCGTACTTCCAAAACCATTTCAGTACAGCTTTGCATTCAACAAAAAATATGCGAACCTCTGCCACTGTTGCTACTCGACTGTCTTCTGCTGCTCTGGCTCGTTCTACTACCAACAACTGCACATGCGCAGAATAAAATTGCCGGTTCCGCCTACCACGACAACTTTAATACTTTACACTACACTATGCATTATATTAGTGAGATTAGTCATTCTGTTTAGAAATTATTTAATTACTAACATTGAGTACATTTTTTGGAACCCTCTGTATGTTTTATTATCAGTTTTAAGTCCAAGTAAGTTTAAATCTATGCTAATATAAAGTCCAAGGTAAATTTATATCTATGCTCTCAGCCCTATCTTAAGAAATTTGTTATTGCAATTGTTACCTGCTTATGTTCATGATATTCTGTACAGTAGTTATTATTACCATTGTTTTTGCTCTGGATTGGTCGGTTATTAGTTCTACGAAGTTTACAAATGAATATGAATGATTAAGATGCTTATTGTTCCACAGCCTTCATTCCCTTTTATTTGATAAAAATATGCCTAATAATATAATTGTATAGCAATATAATTGGGAGAGATAATAATGCTGCAGAATAAACAGCATGAGGAATAGATATAATTAGCATATACGAGAACAATAAGAATAAGATTAATGTTCTGCGAACTGTAGAGTTATTAATCTGGATATACATCCATTTCATGTCACGTTATCAAAATAATATTCTTAGAGAGAAGAAACTGTCTTACTGCGGTCATCTAACTTAATAAGGCTGTCTCGAAACCTTTTAAATTCGTACGATATGATCAACATGTTTGGAACAAACTTTCCCATAGCAAAGTATCAACTGAAATTAAAATGGTATTGCTGTCGGCTTCGTTCGAGATAGACAAAAATTGTTAGTTGTGCTATACTTGGAGACAGTCGTTCTTTCATAAAAAATGTTCCAGGGGACACACTTAGTATTTCGGAGGGGCACTGCTGTTACTGTTCTATTTATTATTATATTATAGACGTATTATTTTGATCTCCTCCGAGGTACACTCTCAGAGCTCCGGGGGGCAGTGCTCCCCAAAAACATGTCTGGAAGAAACACTGCTTGGGGATCGTTAACTCTGAATTTAATATTTCTTCTTATTATTATTGTTATTTTTATTATTAAACTTGTTTCATTTTTCGTCTTGCTCATTAAGCCCAAGGTGTGCGTCCCTAAGAACGTTGCGCCCTAGTCCCGGCCCTAGTAGTAAATCTGGTCCTATCCATTGCCAATTTTACACAACAAGCATTTGTTGCTGTTTTTAGAATATTCTGCATCCGACCACACAAGTAACTAGAATAATTAACGTTTAAAGTAATTTCGATCGTCTTACACTCGTTTAAGAAGTAACAGCAATAGTTTGTCGCAATATTGTGTATCGAAGAAATTAACAAACGTACTTACTTGTTTGTGATAAAGTTTCTTCTTTTTATAAAATTCTTCATAATTTTAACATTTTAAAGACACGAAGAAATAGCTTTTGGAACGAAAGATTGAGTTAATGATATGTGGAATATGATTATTTTTAAAAAGCACAGCCTCTGGGACTCGAACTAGTCATCATCGAAAAAAGTAAAATTGCTATAGAATGCACACTGCCCAATAACTCTACGACGGAAGTAGATAATGACAACTGCTTCTTGGTAAATGCATACTAATAACACAAGAGAAGTTGATCTCTTGCTGGCCGTTTCCTATCTTTTTATTGGTAAAAGTATTAAACGAATCAGATATGCCACATTGATTTGATCCCTAGTCTTCCGTTGCAAGCGCTGCTATCGGCTGAAGGAATTCCACTCGCTTTCTCTCGTTTAGCAACAGCTGAACCCTTATTAGCTCAACGCGTGGGTGTGTGAGGGTGTGAGCTTTAGTTCGCATTTTTGCCACGGCTCAAGACATTTTGGCAGCACAATAATAAGAGAGCCATTTCTATATCTTACGAATAGGTCATGATAAATACCCGAAATCGTAAAGCCAGCCTTACACATTTGGAACACCCAATTGAGTTATAATAAAGTTGTATTTAGCTCAGTGGTAGTATTTGATTCACGAGTAAAAGCTGATGTCGCCTGGATTGAAACCTTGGTCGAAAAGGAAAGTGTTCATTTTTTTTATTTAATTCTTGAAGTACAGATATTTCTATAAGTTCAGAGAGTGAGCATCAAGAGATAGTTTGGGAAACTAGATACAGGATGCTACTTGATAATTCAATCTTCCGAATACATTCGATCTCTTAAGCAAAGAAAATAGTTTATTTGCCGCCAGCAATTCTCCAGGAAATATATTTATTTATTTATTAGGACAATTTTGCAAAGACTGACATTAAGGTAAATCCGACGGTAGTACTATAGTGAATACCACGATTAAAAAGAACTCATCAAAGCAACATAATTATAATATACTGTTATCATTACTGGACGATTATGTGTTTCTGTTGACACATCATAGTTCCCTAAAAATAAGACCAAACCAGAAAATAAGAAATAGCATATTTTTTCAGGTTGTTCGTAGTATAAAAATTCTCCAAGAATAAACCCTTTCTCCATAATATGCTTCAGTGCAGGGGTCTAATGGGGCGTACAGTGGGCCACATAAATACTTCACGTACAAACTCCAAGAGTTTGGCAACCCAACTAACTCCCTCTCCAAGATTAATTACGCATGGTAGAGCAGCTAGAACAGCAGCATGAAGTTACCCCCACCTGTTAAAAGAACAAATCGTAAAGAGTGTTTTTATACAGGAGTGAGGCAAAACGGTGGCTGACGAAATGACAGAAGGGAGTCTTTGTATACTTGTACTCACAGTACACAGCACAGTACCAGCAAAAAATATACAGACACCAGAGGCACCGATGAGAAGATAACAGTCGGGGGACTTAAATAATCTTATAATTAACTCAAATGAGGGATTATCTAAACAAGTTAACCTACTTCAAATGACTATACATATATTCGTATCAAATAATATACGGATAGATTATACGGTATATGTATTAGGTTATTTTTTTAAGTAAACACAAAACCTTGCGCTGAATTTTGAAACTATTAACAGTAGTCCTACCTGCAAATCAATTAAAGTATGGATGAGTCATTCAGGGGAAGAACCCAGCCCCTAATGAAAATTTTGAGGGTCTAACAGGACCTGACCTCCTTGGTTTCGGCGACACTGATTGATACGTATTGTTATTTCGAAAGAACTTGCCCGATTTCATTATTCATTAAATGACGTTTGAAAATTCTAAATATTAGTATGCAGTAATTTATTTCTAAACATTAAAAATGCAAAATTCGATAATATTCAAACGAGTTGGAGAACTTATCCATTCTAAGTGTATTTCCCATAGGTGCAAATATAACTGAGGGTTCCTAAGTTGGATATTTGTGAAAATTTACACATTGAAACAGAAGAAGAAAAGAGGAGAATATAATGTCAATAAATAACAATTCAAAAATGCACTAAATTAACGGTTAATATTAAATATAGAACCATTAAGAGACTTGACTCTGTAACTTGTTTTCTCCATTCATTTTTCTTCCTTTATTTTTAGGATTACAGCAACACTGAATTTCTACAATGGAGATTATCCTTCACTTAGCAGCATCCAACTGGAGCTCAGCCTTGTAAATGAAACATTTTAAAAGTGTAAATAGCGAGAGGCATAATCGAACCCAGACCACCGGATTAGGAAGTTACAGTGCTAACCACTCATCTAAAGCGGTTCGCCTCAATAAAGAGCCTTTTCTGTTCGTTCAAAACAGTAACTTGTTAATAGTCAAACTGATTGGCAAAATACAGGAATATGTAATTGAGAACTCGGAGGGCATTATATCACTGTATTCACTAAATTATTAACACTTCAGATTTTTAAAAACAGAATAGAAAACTCGTTTATTTTGAATCAAATACAGTGCGTATATTACACTCGTAAACAAACTAAAGATAAATCAATTACTGCGTAGTAATCGTGGTTCAGTGGTCAAGGCGCTCGACCAGTAATCTGAAGGTAATCGAATCGTATCCACGAAGGATCAGTACTTTTTTGCTTTAGTTTTTTGTCGATTGATCGGCGATAACACACAATTTATTATCTTCACATATTTAAATACTTGGATGTTTCAATACTTGAACTATCAAATCTTCACGAATAATAATGGTAATAATAATAATAAACTAATAATTATTATTATTATCTCATAGAAGATTGAAAGTTAGGAGCGTATTATCGCTCAGAGCATAACATTACAACCAGAAACGTGATATTTGGCAAGAATATTACGGTTTTGTTTAGTGTTGCTCACGAGAAGAGGAATTTCTCATCTCGATTCTAAAACAAAACAAACAAAATTGAGACGAGAATTAATATTTTACATTCGAGACGGGACAAGGCTAACTCAAATTATCATCTCGCTTTGGAGATGAGAATCGACACGAGACGAAAAGTATCGTAAACATTTCACGTTTTATCTCGATTCTCGAAATAGTGTATGTCCATTCTTTAAGTAACAATTGCTTTGTAGATTGAATCTTGTAAGCTATTTTGTTACTTTGTATTTCGGAGCCAATTGAATTTATTATGGTCTGTGTAGGTATTTTGTAGCAAAGCTTTCATGATTACTTCTGCATATCCTAAAAGTTAGTTTATTATATGTCTTACTGTTCAGTGATATTCAGTTATTCTTATTGCAGTTATTTTACTTAAAACGTACAGTACAATACTTTCTACATGAAACTTTAATGGAACGCAAATTGGGAACGAACCAAGTACCCCACTTTCAGGTCAGAGTTGGAGTAGGTCGGTGGGTCAAGTGGGTCGAGTTTTCTGAGTGGATCAGTGGGTCGTGGGTCAATAACAAGAGACCCACTGCATCCTACCATGACCCACTCTAATCTACCGACCCACTCTACTTACTGCATTATAGACAGTATCTTCTGAACAGTATATTTTTTTACCCTCAACCCTAGCCATAGGAACTAAATACACGTTTCAGATTTTTTCAGTTTGAATTGTCCGAAACTTCTGGTGTATATATTGTGTATTACAGTAATAGAAAAAATTGTCACTTTGTTGGAATTAAAGAAGAAGAAAATTGAAGAAGCAGCTGAGGTTAAGTCTATATCATGGCAGTCAAGGTGGAACAAAACGAGCCCTGCGAAGCTTCTAACCCATTCTTACTACTAGTACAACCACTCTGCTTACTACTATACTTATACTATGGATTCGTGTAGCAAAACTGCACGCGTAACGTAAGTAAATCACTTTTTTGAGTATTATTTATCTTATTTTAATGAAAAAAGTTACGAAAACTTAATAAAAAAAATATAAAAATTAAAAGAAGTTCCCCTGAGTCTGATTTGAACCCACATCAATAGTGATTATAATTACTAACCAGTTCTGGAGGTACGCTCAGCCACAAAGACCAACAGTAGTAGATGTCTGATTTCTGCTATATTTATGGTACGTGGCGAGAAACAGATAACTTTAACTAATCAGAACCGCGTATTTAGCTCCTATGGTTAGGGTCGAGGGTCATAAAAAGTATGCTTCTGAACACTAGTGAATTTGTCTACGTTTTACTTTCAAGGGCTCCATTACCCTTCCTTTTTGATTTGTTTTTGTTTACTTAGCTTAGATGAGTATCTCTAAGTGAAAAAAGAACTTCAATCATTTTTGGATCGTTTTTTTTTTTTTTTTAAATTGCAATTATAGCAATAGGACTTGTACTATTACTTGGCTTTTAAGACACACAGCCTGTGAGTATTTAAAGGAGCTAACTACTGGAAAAAATACATTTTTGAATCACTGTAATATATAAATTATTATATAAAAATGGATTTAACTATGTGTACCTGATCAGCACGGCCAAATTGCAAAGTCAAATGAAATTACTTTTGGTATATAGTTAGGCCTTAATCGAAACTGGGATGTTATCATATCACTTTCATTATAATAATATCTTAAGGGGTAGTGGGGATCCGAATTTTGAAAAAAGATGACAATCTCACAAGCCGTTAAACGTACGGAGGTGAAATTCAGTATATTAACTCTTTATTGAAAATGAACAGAACGTCTTATAGCATTTTTTAAATTCTTCTTTATGATGGTGGCGGCACTTTCTATATATGCAAAATTGGTAGTGGGTTGGTTTGTAAAAATAATCGAAAACGATCGATACTAGTCGAGAAACAATTTGAGAAAAAATACAGTGCTTCGCATCATATATCTATATATGAATACCGTGCGCTTTCTACTATAATAATTGCTGAAGTTTATGTTTATTATATGAAGCGCTTAGGGCGCAGGGCAATCAAGCATTGAAGTTGAGAAAATAGATATAAAATTTGTAATGTACTCTTAATTACATCGAAATTTTAAGTTTGAACTTACATCGTTGGTCTACTTACCTTGATTTGGGACTTTCAAATTTCATGCATTTTTCCACTGAAAAATATTATACCATGATAATTTAATTGAAATTCATCGTAATTTGGACCATGACAAACACTTTACCACTTTATTTCGTAAAGATCATATCCACCGTTATTGTAACAGAGCGGTGCTTGTGCGATTGACCGATCAGTCAAACTCCGATTAGTTAGAATTTCACAACCTGGTTTTATTACAAGTATGTAGTCAATAAAGAAGAGGTCGTGGATCATGTGTCAGAGTTGATGACGATGTGTTGCTCGGTTGTGGGTCGGTGGGTGGTGGGTCAGAGTGGATCAGAGATTGTGGTGGTCATGGTGGATTAGAGTGGGTGATAGAGGGTGGTGGGTCTGCTTATATGCCATGACCTTATATTATGGCGCCCTGTGGGCCACTGGAAAGTTTTAAGTAATAACATAAGCATTTTGACTCATTATTGAAAAAATAATGAAATAAACAAAGAGGTGGTGCACTGTTTATGAAATGGCCACCATTTAACTAAGCTTTATCTGTCTCTGCAAGAATACACAAAATTGTGTCAATTTCACAATCAGTTCCCCACCTGTTTCTTACAAATTTGTGTTTTCATTATCTTTTGAATAATATATCAATTAGCATACCTTATTATTTAAAATTTTCGAGTGGTCCCCATGCCATGGACCCATAAAAGAGGATCTTGTGTTGAATCGTACACTGTTCGATGCACTCACATTTTCTTATTTCACCTTTTGTTTCATCGTATTATCTCCATGCTTTTGTAATCTATAGCCACTGAATGTTCAATTTGAATGTGCAAGAACTCAGCTTTGAATGGTGGCCATTTCGTAATCGGTGTCCCACACGAAAAACTTTTCCTTGCAAAAGATAAATTTTTCTTCCATGATCTTATCAATGATGTAAAAAAAATAACATACTTTGTTATTTAAAATTTTCGGGTGATAAAAGCTGGACTCCATAATATGGAGCCATCTAAAGCTAGCAACTGGCACTTGTAAATGTGCCCTCTGACATTTTAACATTTCATTTTTAGTTTCATCCTTCTATCACCAACTGTTTGTATCTACAAGTATTGCATGTTTTATCAAAAATATCCGATATAAAACACTTTTAGATGAAGTCTGGCCTTGATGGTGCTAGTAAGGGAAGTTCCCCAAAGAGTACGCACTTAGTCTTTAAACACGTAACGAAGAAAAGGGAAATCACCCAGAGTGATAATTTCTATCACAAATCTTTATTCACTCCTTAAGGTCAAAATTGGAGGCAAATATAAAGACAGTGACGCAATAGTTACAACAATATACGCATTGTTATAAAACAATGCATTTGCGCACTCTTGAAGGACTATGCCTCTAAGAGTACGCAATGTGTCCTCCAAGAGTACGCATTTGCTATGTGAGAATAATACTATTACAAGGCAGCAAACGAAGATGATATTACACAATTCAAAGAAATGTATGACAGAAATACGAAAAGAGGTACAAAGTTTTGTGGTTTTGCGAGAAATTGATATAAATGAATACAAATATAAGTGTAACATCAAAAGTATTCAAATTCTTGATAATGAGGGAAACAAAAACATAGCCTACAATTAACCTAGGCCTAGATTACAAAATAAAATTGAAAACTGCAATTACAATTACAATTACAATTACAAAATAAAATTGAAAACTGCCAAATTATACCAAAGTATAATTGACACTGCTTTTAAACTAAACAGTAACTTATATACGCAAATAAAACAAATAGAACATTACAATAAAATTATTCATCTAAAATCTGACATTTATATGATCATTAGCAGCTGTCACTCTTAAAAACTCCGAGGCCCTCATAATTTGAACAGGTCTCATGCCACCACTTCTTGCAAGCATGACACTGCACCTAAACCTCAATGATGGGTTGCTTGTACTGCTCATCACGTCCAGGGCAGAAGGAATTCTTGGATGAAGATCGTGGTTGGTCTGAAGAAACACGATATCTTCCTTCAGTCTTGGCATCAACTTAATCGTTAGGTCTGTTCCTCTTGCAAGTTGCTTCTGTGGATGCTTTGTTTTTAAACGGTGGAAACGTCATAATCTCAGACTTCTTCCCTGCTCTGTACACCTGAGTGTTTAGGAAGAGCAGACATGCTGACGATGTACTGCTACTGGTTCATTTGGAACATCTGATGTTGTTACATCATTCTCTTTGCTGTCACAGAGCACAGTTGTTGATTGATCAGTGCCGAAAGTTGGAAGTCTACTACGCTCAAGACGTCAGGATTGAAAGAGTGAATCCCTGTAGCTTACACGAACTCCAAGCTTTCTCAATTGTTGCAATTCCTTCGTATGCAATGTGGATGATGCCGGAAATGTCCCTTTGTGTTATTCTTCCCACGGGTGATCAATGGTTGTTGACCATCCATTTGTTACATTCAGCTGCAAAGGCAGTTTTCAGAGGTCCAAACCCCTTGTCAAGGGGCTGCAGCATGTGGCTTGCATGCGGAGGAAGAGAAAGAAAGGTAATGTAATTATCCCTACAATACAGCAATGCTTCCAAAGTGCATTGTGTGGTGTGGTTATCAAGAACGAGCAACACTTCATCATTCTGAGTTGGCTTCACGAGGTGAGAGAAATGTTTCAACCAATCTGAAAAACGTTGGCTGGTTATGTATCCAAAATCTGAGACCAGAGGTAAAGTTTCTTCAGGTCCATCTTCATACAACACTATTTTCATTCTATTTCTGAGAAATATGATGGCTGGAGACACGTAAACTCCAGTTGGAGACATGTAACAAAGAAAAGTAATTGTCTGTCCCCTCTAACTACACAGCTTTACCCACATGCCTTTTACCGATTGGCGAAAGTACTTTTGGAATTTTATTTGGGAGAGTTAAAATTCCATTTTCATCCATATTAAACATTCTATGAGAGAAATTGTTTGTCTTGTAACACTGCCTGAAAGTTGCTGAAGAATATCGTGTATTGAGTTTTGTTGAAGTCAATTATTTTTCCAAGGCTGTATTTCTCCGGTGAGCTCAATATTAAGTTATTATTCCTTTTGCAAAATGCATATATCCAATTCTTTCCGGCTTTCTTCTTCTCTCTCTTGAAGTTGTGTTGATCTGATTTTTCTTTGCATAGTCGAACGCAAAGTCCATCAATTTTTGGCATGTGATACCGTAAAGCATAGAATCAAGGTCCCTTACGTACTAAGCCAATTCTTGTTCTTGCAGACGGCTGAATGTTGGCTTTATCTGTCGCACGGACGTTGGGGCAGTTTCTGGAAAAGTTAAAAAAAAAAAAAAAAAAGAAACTGTAGCTAAACAGAAACCATTAAAAAATCATTGCACTATGTTAGTTGACTCCTTTCCGAGGTTAGTTCGCATGTAGTAGGTTCAAATTTGTCATTTTCTGATCCTGAAAGTAATCATACCCACTTTTCTGAGATTTTGTCCTACTTTATTCACTTCAGGGATAGCGTAATTTCACATTGCTATAATGTAAATCATTGGTGATTTCACATTAGTATTACTTCAGTGAGCCATGTAAATCGCCAGCGATTCACATCATACCTAGGCCTACCTACTTTCTCGGGCTATGCGAATCAACAGCGATGCACACTGCTATTGTTTATATTAGAGAAACCTATTCATTTTGCCTCAAAGCAACCCCGCAGTGTCAGAATTGGAAAAGAATCTGACAAGGTGTCTTCTCTGATAGTCAAATTCAATTGTCTACACAGTCCTCCAAAAGTACAGCATCACCGGTCCCCAAGAGTGCGCGCGTACTCTTGAAGGAAAGAAAATGCGTACTCTTAGAGGAATCGCACTCATTTTACAAATCTATCGCAAGTGTGCAGTAATTTCCAGATATGATGGTATTATCTGCCTTATGCCCAAACTTGATTGTGACACCTAATATTTGATACTAAGTTTAGAAACAGAATATATCTGTATTCAACTACACACACTAATTAGTGGGAACTCAATTATTACACTGGAAGTATCAAAAATATTTACTTACCAATAAAACGTAGGGCACAGATGCTGGCAGGAGACAACTAGCGCACAACCACCTCTCATACAACGACGCTTCTGCAGGAATACAAACAAACATCGTACAGCGTTGCCAGATCTGGCAAATTGTTGAGCGTACTCTTAGAGGCCGCGCGCTCTTAGAGGAACTTCCCTTAATGATATATTTCACTTTACCTTTATCTCCTACTTATCACCGAACTTAACTTTTTTCCTTCCTTTGGTAATTAGATTTTTAATAAAATATGTAAAGTAAATGAAATACATATTTGTTTGATACAATCCTATGCATATATTTTCGAAAATAAATGTTTTACTATTGTAGTTAAAACTCACAAATAAGAACATCTTTTGCATTTCTTATTTTTTGCTACGCTTAAGTCTTGCCTTCAATACAATCATAACTTGATAATAAACATTTTTCATATTTCTTTTATAAAAACATACAACCTCAAATAAAAAGGTAATAACACTAACAAAATGTCCTAAAATTAACAAATAGAAAGCCGACTGACAGTGATAAAGGGATAATACAATAGTTGGAGCCTCACGATGTTTTGTATTCTTCTTCTTAAAATAGGTTTTCGTTTGAATCAAGTAGTCTTTCAAACCAGCTTCAAACATCCTTAATAGAATAATGTTGATACGAGAAAAATATGGTGAATTCCGAGTTACAATGTAAGACCCGTAGAGTAAGCCAAACTTTTGCTTTGATATATGGAATGGTTGTTTTCCAGTTTTTGATATAAATGATTTTTCAATCTCAGTAGCGCCAGTAATGGTAAATATGGCAATGGTGTTTCCATTATTAACAACATGTTCTACAAATTCAGCAGGAGAACTCGCTTTAATTCTTGGTACTAATCGCTTCCATTTAATATCAGGAAAATCAGATAAACTTTTACGATGTTGAGCCATCGCTTCAATTGCTAAGTTAGAGTTTAAAACATCGTCAAGCGTGTTAAGTGGGGGATAATATTTAGGTATTACCATATAACTAATTAAAGAACTTTGATACGCACCGCTTATTATAATGAAACCATAAACTGCTAAAATAAATATAGTCTTCAAAATTCTTGACTTCGGCTTGGTAATACTTATGTTTAGAGCAATTGCTAACACATATAACAGACTTCCACTTAGCGATGTTTTTGATAATATGTGACGAGAAATGTAGTCTGATATGAAGATAAAAATATAAATTACACTAACTGTGATCCACAAATTCTGATTGAATGGGTGGAAAAAACATTGCCACTGTGGTATAGGAATAGCTAAAGGCGATATAAAAACATATGAACTGAATGCAAATATTGTACAAAAATCCACTACTTTTGCACGATTTCCAAAAATATACAATGGGTACGAACAGATATCGGCAAATCTGCTTGCAACTTCTGCTATGACGCCAATCCAAGTACCATTCGGTAATTGCGTAGTAACAAATCTATTCTTAAACTTCATGACAAAGACAGGTGTAAAATTCATTGAATTGATGATGGATTCCAGCAGAATGGAGCTCTTATTAAGAGATCCATCTTCGTTTCTCACAACAGTTACCAGACCTTTACTATTAACTTCGCTTATATACAGAGGATATTTGTACACGTTTCTAGTTTTGTCTGGAAATAAACTAAGATGTGTGACATCCCTTCGAATTATAAATACTGTGTCATTATTCTGCTTTGGAATGAAAGGGTTATATGTAAGAATACTTAAACAAAGAGTTTCAGTATATAACTTTTGATCTTTGCATTTACTTCTAATAAGAAGCTCGACGTCTAAAATCTGTTCTTTCCACAATAAGCCAAAAATATCTTTGAGTATTTTCTCATCGTTAAATTCCTTGATAACCACAATAACAAACTTCCCTCTGTTATTCCAGAAGAAAAGACGATGAATTTGGGTGAACAGATTGTGCAATGATTTTAGATTGTCGACAATTAAAATAAATCCATTACCGTACCTAATTGGTATATTTTTACCAATATCTGGTACGTTGTTTAAAATGATGTTTTGAAGGAGAATTGGAATATGATTCCTTTTGTACAACTCTGTAACTATTTGAGATCCTACGTGATAATTTACAACTGAGAGTATCACTTTCACTTGATTATCTTCATTAAAATATTTTAAACAAATTGAGTTCAGAATTTGAACAGTTCTTGATATGTAGTTAATAATGGGGATTTCTTCTATGATTGTAGATATATCACTGGAACAGAATTGGAATTTACAAAAAAGTAACACTAGTAACAGTGATATTTTTTGGTATTTTCTTCTTTTCATGGATTCTGAAATCACATCTTTTTTAGTGGACCAATTCATACCAATCTGTAAAAGAAACACAAATTATGAATCCTGAAGAGTATATTGTAAATCAATAATTATTAAGCATGCCTCATATTAATTTCTAAAATAGGTACCAAATATGTTTACAAATTTAAATCACATTTTTAAGTGTTGATAAACATGATACAGTCTACCAAAAAACTATGCCAGCCAGATGGTACACGCAGGATTCGTATTCAAGATCCCTACATAGTGGGCAGAAAGAAACACCTTATTTTTAAGATTTGATTTGTATGAGTAATTAAGTAGTGCACATACTGTAATGAGCTTTATATAGTTTTAATGTTTAAAGTATACCACTTAATACGCTCTTTCAGGTCTCTTGAGATAGCGTAGAGATGACAGGACAATTGATTATTAAGAAGAAAGCTAAAATTGCAACAAGATATGGCAGGTGTAGTAGTCTATGATTCAAAAGCAACGGTGCTGAAGAGCGAAGATGGGAAAATGCTGTTCTTTGTACAAAAACAATAAGACAAAAAACGTTACAGAAAACTAATGACTACCGGTGGTGTCGTGGACATTTGGAGATCTGGTAGTCCTTCTACTGTAACGTCTGAGGAGTAGACGCATGCAATGAAAAATATGTTTCAGCCTTCAAAATCAATAAGGCAAGCGAAAGTGGTTTAACATGTTATACTATGCGTACTATCCTCCACAAAGAGTTATGTTACAGATTTTGGAAGCTTCATTTCGTTCAACAGTTATACCAGGATGATCATGATAGTCGTCTTGACTATTATGATGCTCATATGGCATGAGGAGTATCCAAACCAGTTTCAAAACATTGTTTGGGGTAATGAAGCTGTGTTTCATTACTTATTACAATTCCTGTTATTGGTCAGATTTTGATCCCAAAGAAACAGTGAAAGAACTCAGAACAAACTGAAAGTGACAGAATGGTGCGGATTTGTCATCTCGTATTGTTGGTCCCTATCTGTTGAGAGAGCCATGAATGCTGGAGTGAATTTTGAATGGCCTACAATTTCTGAGTGAGATCAGCCACATAAACTGGTATTTAAACAAGATGGTGCTTTCCCGCTTTTATTCTGAATGTTAAGGACTGACTCAATGAGATCTTTCAGAACGTTCGATAGATCGGCAGGGTTCACAGAATGACCAGCAACAAGTCCAGACCTGATTTCTTGTGATTTCTTTTTGTGGAAGGAGGCCAAGTAATAAGTGTTTCGCCGCAAATCCCAGACTCTTGATAAACTTGAAATTAAAATCCATCAGGCCATAACTTGCATTCCTGTTGAGTTGTTCGTGGTTGTAGAACATACTTACCCGTGTAAGAAAATGAGTAGCAAATGCTAGAGTATGTATTGGGTTGTAACTTTGAGAAAGTAATGGAGTTTCTTTCCGCCCACTCCGAATATTTTTTCAAGATTTTCACCAGGATAAATAGTTAATTATTATTATTATTATCGCAATGCAGTCTCTCAATTTCTTCACAATGATTTTTCTGCTTCTTTTCTATGCATATTAAAATAAAATTACTAACTCATTTTCATAAAAAATACAGATGTACCAAAAGCATCTTGTATTTCTGTTGAAGTATACACATAAACAATGTACAATTTGTTCATCAGAAAGAAGTTCCTGACACTTTTAATGTACTTGTGAAAATTGATCACAATCAGATTTAGACGGTGGTTCGCGCTGTGTTTATATAGGTAACCAAGCAAGTTCTGTCGCTTTCTCATCCACCACCTTCGAACATCGATATGTCACCTAAGACGTAACTGGAAGATCAAAAATAGTCCCCATTAGCATTGACGACCTTCTGCCAACGTTCTAGAAGGTCATGGATTCCATCGCGGTAGAACTTGGTGGGCCGTGAAGCGAAGAAGGTATCAAGTGCATTTTGCACCTCTATTAGGGACTTGAACTGGCGTCCTCTAAGGTAATTGTCCAAGGAATGGAACAGGTGATAATCGGACAGCGCAATATCCGGTGAGTATAGTAGATGCAATAATGCTCCCCATCCAAGGCGTAGAATGGTGTCCCGGGTCATCCTAGACACGTGGAGTTTAGCATTGTCCTGTAACAGGAGGACCCCTTTGCGATTCAGAAGTGCTGGCTTCAGAGTTTTCGGTTTTTCTTGAATACGGCTCAACTGCTGAAGTACGCAGTTGTATTGATGCTCTGACCAGCTGATAGCAGTTCCCGATGCACGATGCCGCGAATTGTCCACAAAACACACAGAGGACCTTGTTCTGGTGCAGTGCTGGTTTCGGCTGTTTTGAAACCGGTTCATGGGATGCTAACCAATGATGATGGCACCGTGTAATTTCATACAGGATCCACTTCTTATCACATGTCTACATCCTGTCCAGAAATGGCTCGTTCCTCAGGCGAGACAGCAAAGAAACACAGGTGTCTGCTTGCTTTGCCTTCTGGCCCGGAGTCAAATCATGTGGGACCCATCGACCCAACTTGTAGTGCTTCCCAAGTTGATGGATGTGCTGCCGAATGATTTCTCCACTCACACTGAATTGTAGTCCCAGTTCCTCACATGTCTGGCGACTGTTCGCCTCAATTGCTGCCTGAAGATCTTTATTTTGTACATGTGTTGGTTTTAAGGCACGTGGAGCATCTTCGATGCTTCGTTTGACCCCAGTGTGAACTCGTACAGCATATACACCATTATGATGCTCTATGGAGGTCCAATGTTCACTCTGTCCTTACGCAAGTTCACGGTGTAAGTGAACTGCCACAGTCAGGTAGCCTTTTGCCCACACTAACAAGTGACCTTTGCCTTATCTCAATTCGCATTCAACTCACGGCATTAGGGCCAATGGAACACAGACCTCCACAAAAAGCGACAGAACTTTCTTGGTTACCTTTATAAATTATTTGTGATAATTCTTTCCTAAACATCATCTATACTTACTGATCGATGCTATCATAACATTACCTATTATAATTCTGTTGTTTATGTCATATTTACTTACTATTTAATTATTTTTTTTATGGAAAACTCCGAATAAAATTAACAGGGGAATGGTGTACGTGAACGAGGAAACCTATATGGACCGTAGCAACGTCTCCAGGTTGTACAAATTCTTTAAAGAAGGCTGTGTGAACCTTGCGGATTTCCACGTGCCGAGCCTGCAGTAACAGTATCAAGTGAACAGAATGTCACCATCGTTGAAGAAACAATTCGTAAAGATAGATGGATCCATCTTCGAACTACGAGGGGGTATTTCACTTCAACATCATTCCTAACGATGCTACCATTAGTGCTGACCTTTATTCCGAATAGTTGGAGCGGATATACGCTGCTCTACACCAAAAATATCGTACATTGGTGAACGGAAAGCGTGCTTGGCTGCAATAGCATAACACAAAACTAAAGTAGGCTCGAAAAACGCAGCAAAAAATTCATGGCATCGAACTGACGGCACACAAGGGATCTAGTTCTGACCTTTCACCTTCAGATTAATACCTGTTCCGTCGCTGGCGCACTTCCTAAAACCACGATGATTCAACAAAACCAACATGACGTGGAAACAGCCGTGACTAACCTCTTTGCCTCTAAGGACGAGACACGCTATCATTTGGAATCCAGGAACTGTCAGGAAGATGAGTAAGACAGTTCAACACGAGAGGCTATACTTTAAATGTTAATCTGCTTTCGTTGCACTGTAATAAAAATAGGTATGTTGTGTACCAGAATATTGCAAGACTTATGACTGAACCTTGAATTACGATGTGTTTCACTGTCTAATTATACATGTTTGATTATACATCGAAAATATATACAGTTTTAGTATCTGGTTGTCTAAAACGTATTGAACATATAAAGGTCAAAATTAATTTTAAAAATCATTGTGATTTGAAAATAACATTATGAAATCACATCTGCGCCATTTTGTTCGAAGATAATCTGCCATTTTTTCATAATCCCGTCACTGTACAAGTTCTGTGGTTTATGGTCAAACAATTCGTGACACGTGGTATTCACAGGCCTCTTTTGAAACAAACTTAGCGCCATTCAGAGAGTTTTGTGGAGAGCGCAACAAATGATAGTCTGATGGTGGCAGGTTCAGGGTATACGGTGGATGCATTAAAACCACCCAGCCAAGTTCTCTCAACTTCTTACAGATCGTTAAAGATATTTTTGCGGTGCGCCGTTGTTAGCATGGTCCACACATCCTTTCTGTTGATCTGTTCTAGCCATTTCTTTTGCATTGCTAGCACATTCGCGCTTACTAACGACAGTGCAGGTCCGAGTTTATCGTTCTGCCCCCCGTCATCAGCTCGTGATACACAACGCCTTTCCAATCCCGCCAAACACATAGCATAACTTTTCCGGGCGTCAATGCAGGCTTTGCCACAGATCGCTCATAGACTCTGGAGCTTATTCTCACTTCTACCACGATATATATATATATATATATATATATATATATATATATATATATATATATATATATATATATATATATATATATATATTGCATATATCTAGACTGCGCGGGAGAAACAGTATCTCAAAAAATACAGGTTTTTAGGAGGCTTTTTTTTTTTTTTTTTTTTTTTTTTTACCAAGCATAACTATGAATTACTTATACTAACAGTACCAAGACACTATTATTCAACTCACGTTTAGAATTGACTTATACCAAGTTAACCGGAGATGGAGCATGACACATAGATCTCCAATTTTGACTTATCACATTTTGGTCAATTTCTGACTAATAGTTTCTCCCGCGCAATCTAGAATTTATATATATATATATATATATATATATATATATATATATATATATATATATATATATATATATATATATATATATATATATATATATAGTGTCCCGTAAGTCTGTTTACATAGGCCATTTTGAACGATACAATTCAATTCTACTTATTGCGGTACTTAGATCCTTTCTCATTATTCAATTGTTTTTTCGTCTAGAAACAGAAGCGCCAGTATCGTCACGTTTCCAGACGAGTTCAAATGAGACAGATTAATTATATCATACCCAGCCGCTAGGTAGGGGGTAGCGTGCCTGTTTGCCACACAGAATTTTTGTAGGCCAAACGTGGGCACAAAACCTACCCACGTGCCATACCTCCTACGGGCCATACTGACTAAAGTTTCTTCTGATTTTCCTCAGTCTCACTCTGGGTGCATGCCGGGATGATCTCTCAGTACAGACTGCTTCCTTCTCCAGTCCTAGACTCATCTAAAGGGTCAATATGACCTGGGAGTGGGGGCTCAATCTCTCCTTGAGTAATTTCCTTGAATAAATAAATAAATAAAGTTTCTCGGCTGATGAGCATCATTATTCATTTGTAGGTCTCAGTTTGGTTCGTAAACTTGTTGCCTCATCTAATTTCGTTGAATGATTGTCTAGTGTTGTGTATGAGTTTTCGAAATGTCTCTCTCGTGTTCATCTCATTCTCGTCTCTGTCTCGTTCTGTTCTTGTCTCTGTTCTGATATCGTGAGAAATATTAATTATGTCATTGGAAAGGGATTAAAAAATGTAGAAGATGTATGATACCATCCTAGCACTCGTCTGATGGGCGACAATGGCATACCATCCTTCTTCCTTTGTCCAATGAATAATATGAGGAGAAATGACTGTGAAACTCACACAAGGGATACCGCACCTAATCTAACCCATTCACTTCAAGTCACCTCCTGAAACAGGTAAAACAATGCTGCAACTTTGTTCAGCGTAGATGTTTGAAGTGACGTCCATGTTGTGCACAAATTGTCATACAATGTCGTAAACTGGCCCAAACCATTGCAGAATCTCAGGGTAAATAGCATCGCAGGTCTCGCGAATATTGTGTTGTAAAGCAGCAACTGTATGCAGGCGATCCCTGTAAATATCGGATTTTAAGTGCCACCACAGAAAAATCAAGCACTGTTAAATCATGCGATCTCTGTGGCCATTCCAGATTTCCACGCCCGATCCGATGTCCACGAACTGCTGCATCCAACCATTGTCGAACACTGACACCGAAGTGCTGTGGCGCACCATCGTATTGGCAGTAAATGTGCTGGCGATTTGAGAGGCAAGTTGTACAAATAAGGTACCAGTATTGTTTGTAGCAGGTTTTGATAGGTTTCACCTGTTAATCTCCCTTCTAGGAACACAGGACCCACCAGAACATTACAGTGAATTGCACACAACACATTTATACGAGGGTCAACTTGATTGTGGGAAACTTTGGTAACATGAGGGTTGCTGTCTGCCCAGTATACGTAGTTACGTCTGTTAATAGTTCCATTAATATGAAATGTGGCCTCGTCGGAAAATATGATGCTAATCGCAAGGCTGGGTTGTTTATGTTGTGTATATGTAAACCATTCACAGAATTCATGTCGTCAGTCGGAATAATCTCCATGCAACTGCTGCACGAAACGTACCTTGAAGGGATGAAAATCATGCTTGCGCAGAATTCTTTGGACAGACATTCGGCAAGTATTACTCTGTTGGGCCACCTTTCGTATCGATCGCGTTGGACAGCAATTAACTTTAGCCAGAATGCCACGAGTGTGCCATCGTCGGTTACGGATTGCGGTCTGCCAGAGCGAAGTCGGTAAAAGACACCTCCAGTATCCTTGAAGCGTGTCAATAACTTGCTAATCATTGTACGTGAGGGCAATGGGAGCTGTGGTTGACGATGGTGAAACTGTTCCGCAGCCGCACGTATACTCAAACCGGATGCGTAATGGACTATTTCCGCTTTGTTTGCAGATGAATACATAGTCACGATTCTTCATACACACGGAGACGTACGGACGCCAATTTAACACGCCACTTGAATGCAACACACATTTCAACACCAATTCAACGCATAACGGCACAAACAGAACTAAACGGAAAGTGAAAAATTGTGGCGTGTTGTTCGTGCTTGATTACGTTGAGACATTGTCACTCGGTCAAAATAGGGGTATAATGACCCTATGCTCATTTAAGAAAATCGCTCAGCGGTGCTTTCTGCAATACTTGACGGTTTCCTCCCCTCCTGCTTCTGTCTACCTTCATTGGAATTTCCCATCAAATAACGCACATTCGAGCAGTTACCGTGTCCCAATCCAGGAATTTCCTTTTCCTTTCTTTCTTTATTTCATTTCGACTATTTCCCAGTTCCTATACAGTTCGCAGTAGCTCAGTCGGTAACGTGTATACGATATTCGTACGTTCATGGTTCAAATCTTGGTCAGGATATTGGTTCCTTTTTTTAGCTCTCGTGTTTGTCGATACTAAGATGAATTCAGCTTCCTATTAATCTGTAAGTACTCGCGCACTTTTTGTGACACTAGTATTCGCGCGGGGGTCCAGTAGAAACCCAAATTGATATTTGTTTTTTTACAATAAAAATATATTTTTTAAAATAATTAAGATAATGTAGCGTAACTCCAGACATGTTTTTAAAATTATTTGCTGCAATCAGATTTTTTGAACTCGTTTTGAGACATTCTTTAAATATTTTTTCATTAGGACTTCTGGCTAGCAACACAAAAGTTACCTGTTTGGGGGGTCTGTGAACACCCCGCGCGAGTACTTAAGAGTTAAATTGCGTAACTGCTTTTGAACCAGTATCTTTTTTATATTCTTTCATTTATTTAAAACAAGTAGATGATGAGCACTGGTACTCCTTGTATGACTTGCATTCTCTTGATGGCATTCATTTGTCACAGGAAGAAGGATGGTATGCCATTGTCGCCCATCAGACGAATGCTGGGATGGTGCATCTCAAATAACTGGCTTCTACATTTTTAAACCTCTTTCCAATGACATAAGTAGTATTGCTCACGAGACCAGAATATTCTCGTGTCTCGTCTCGTTTCGAAAATTCATACACGACACTAGACAATCATGAGGAGACAAGTTTACGAGCCGAGCTAAGACATGCAAATTAATAATGAACTCGCCACCCGAGAAACTTCATTTATTTGGTTATTTTGTCAAGGAAATGACACAAGGAGAGATTACACCTCTAATCCAAGGTCACATGAATTCTTTAGGTGAGTTCTAAAACTGGAAAAGAAAGCGGTCGCGGGCCTGGCCTGATAGAAAGGTGCATCCCGGCATGAACCCGGCGGAGACTGAGGAAAACCAGGAGAAACGTTAGTCAATGTGGCCAGTCGGAGCAGGTTTTTGCCAAGTTCGACCTACTCAACTGCCGTATGGCGGGCAGGTACACTCCCACTCCTCTACACCAGCGGCTGGGTACGAGATAATTAATCTGTCTCGTTTGAACTCGGCTGGAAACGTGACGATACTGACGCTTCTGTTTCTAGACGAAAAAACAATTGAATAATAAGAAAGGATATTAGTACCGCAATAAGTAGAATTGAATTGTATCGTTCAAAATTGTCTTAGTACCAAGCAGAATACGTTTGTAAGGAGTTTATAGCTTAAAAGTTGTTTCTGTTTTATAAAACTCACATTGCCGCAGTACTCGTTTAACTTGTATTGCGATAACTCATTTATCGAGTTTTCTCTGGTTTTTGAGTTTTGGCACTTAGGCCCTTTCTAATTTTATTCATTTGTCCTCTTTTCTCATCTCGTTGACATCACTAAGCAATTAATACCAGTTTGCCGTGAATAAATGCAATTCAATTTCTTTTTCGTAACTGCCCCTCCCCTTCTGATGGCGACGCCACTGCTTTGGATTAACGTTGCCTGTGATCCTTCTTCATATTCTTAATTGTAACCGTTCCTTCTATTTTTCTTGGCCCAGGATACTTCAAACCACATGCAGTTTCCTTCTTTGTTGTTCATCAAAGACGTGGCAACGTTGCATTTGTCTTTACCATTGGGCGCTATACCAGTATAGAGCCCAAACGGTTGGTCCAATTCCGAAAATTCCAACATTTTAGATTGAAAAAACACTACTTTCCAACAACATTGCTCTCTTTTAGTTTTTCCGTATCTTCAATATATATATATATATATATATACAGTGGACTCTTTTTAATTCGAAGTTCAAGGGGACACGAAAAAACTTCGAATTATCCAAAATTCGAATTATCCAACAACACTCATTTTCACATATATAATAACAAACAAACCAAAGTACTGTGCATCAAAAACATATACATATGGTGTAGACTTTACCTTTAAAGCAGCTTATTATTTGCGTGATCGAATACCGCAAACTAATAAACGACATTGACTTCACATAATTCAAACTACGTGTACAATGTAAAATATATTTACGTACTACCATGAGCAAAATAAATGACGCGTCTCTTTATTTTGAAGTTTTTTGAAAATATCTCCGTTTTCTTTATATGTTCGAAATTTCGGAAGGTTTCCCCAGCAGGACAGGTTAATAACAAACCCGTTTTTAATATTTGTGTTAGATATTAGCTTAAAATAAAGAAATTAGAAGCAAAAAACATTAAATCGACAGAAATCTCGAGAATTACCAACTCTGCTAAAGTGGGAAATTTTCAAGAACACGAGGGAATTCTGCAGTTCAACACGAAGCAGCGACATCTATGTCATTGAGAGAAGCGTGGATTACATCTACAAACGAAAATTTTAACGAAATATTTCTAGTATGTCTTATTATATGCATTATCAGCGAACTCCAAATATATGAATCTATGCTAAGTATTAACGTATAGATAGTGCAAATAGTGGAAATTACCTATGGAAAAAGACGAATTGTTAGCCCAATCGTAATGAAAAATCGTCTTTACTGTAGAACAGGTTCAGCTTATGTAAGAGAGCAAATAGCTCAGTTAGGTAAAGCAACGAGTTTGTATACCGAAGGTAGACGGTTCGAATCCCGTGGAAGTACTGTTGTCATTTTTATCACTAAGGTTATTTTATTTATTTTTTATTTGGGAAAGAATCAAATTGTAACATATGTGTAAAACTCATGACGATACAAAAAAAAAAAAAAAAAGAAAATATCGTCGCATTTGCATTAGTGTCTCTAATTTTTGTTTGCAAACAGATTCGTAATTATTTCTCCTGTGCTCACTGATGCATAACGAATGTTTTCCAGTAAATGTTAATTCTAATTTGGAGAATTTTATAGTTTCACAATGTTTCTCACTACATAGTCTTCTATCTACGTGTTTGGATATTTTGATAACAGATTTCCCTATTAAATGTTTAATTTTCTCTATAAATATTTGTGTTAAATTGAAATTGTTTTGAATTTACTACATAAGCAAAGTTGCCCGAAGGAGGGGAGCTCAAGTAATAGATATTCTACGTAAAAGCAACCTATTGTAGAATGATGATGCTTCTTACCTTCAGCACATAATCTTAACGTTAGAGAGTCAGACAGAGAAAAATCCTGGTTTTTCCTCCTCTATGACCACCCATCTTAAACCTCTACATATCATTGTTCGTCTCACATAATTTCGGCTCTCCAAAGACATTCATATTTATTATTATTATTATTATTATTATTATTATTATTATTATTATTATTATTATTAATGAATATGCCACCCTTACATAATGTTGTAACTTTACACATCTTAGTTTATAGTGCTTTCTTTAGTAATAATTTGAGCAACCACGTCACAAAATTTAAAATGTATGAGGGGGCACGACGTTCTATTTCCCCTCCTCTCTTTTCAGCACCCTCCAACAGAAGGTATATAATTTCTGAGAAGCAGGGCAGACAATATGAATAAGAAATATATTTAGAGCATCCTTTCCTCCTTCGTGAATGTAATATCACGTAGCATTTTTTATTCTACTGAAGACGACCCTAGGCCGTTATGGTTAGGTAACAAAAGAAATACCTAATATATTTATAGCGCCCCTTATCTGTAATATTACCTCTTCTTTATTTGTTCGAGGCTTCCTTACACAACCAAGGGTGACAAAAAGAATAGGAAAAGTGTCTAAAGATTACAAAAGACTTTATATTTTGTCAGAAACAAGGCAGTATATACACAACATTGCTTTCGTTAACAAGTGTTTCACCCTTGAGTCGCTTATAAAATTATGCAGAATAACTTTTGCCGATCATTGTTCTAGAGGGATTTGTCCAGGATGGTTTGGTGTCTAGCTAATAACGATAAGTATATTTATTTACATCACTGTTAAAGAAATAGCAAACTTTCTGAAAGGAACTTACTTAGGAAACAGATCTTCCTTCTACTTAGCCAGAGCCCACTCTGAAAAATTGCATCTGGTATTCTGAGTGAAAGTTCTATGGGACTATTAGAAAAATATATTCCCGTTTTCACGCGGATGGTAGAATTTCTTAAACAGTTATTGAATTACGTTCGAAGGGTAGGCGTAAATAGCGCCCCCGCAACAATGTGGCGTGGGGACCGCACAAGCTGCAAGGCCAAAAAATATACAGAAAGTACGCAGGGGCGGAGCAGGCCAAATTTTCACACGGGCAAAGTGACTTTTTGGAGCCCTTCCCCTAGTAGTAGCCTATATTTTGCATTTTATCATAGTGTTTTTAATAGTTTAAACCAGGAGCGTCATTTCAGATTTTGCTTTGGGGGGGGGACAAGACCTCTTGATATAAGTAAAATTTCGCGTTTTTCACTGATTTACTACTATTCTAATGATAAAATCTATATACATCTCAAACTCACGGGGGGCAAATGCCCCTCCCTGCTCTCCCTAAATGACGCCTCTGTTTTAAACCCATTTTCAAAAAGAAATCCATTACCTAGGAAAAGTTCACAAAGAATATGGCCCGCTATAAACAATACCAACTCCACCCCCCTGGTCTAGTGGCTAGCACGCCTGCCTTCTGTGGTACCGGGTCCAATTCCCGGTGGATTACTGTTGAACGATAAAAGTGGTTCGGATTCCACTATAATTAGTATCCACATCTCCCTTGCCCATTAAGGCATAACCGTGGAAGGCTAAACTCAAGCAAACAAACAAACAATACTTAATTCCCGGCACTCTTTATTCTACATGCCATCTCTCAATTTTTCGATACAGCCCCCTTAGTACTATGAAACTCTCTTCTTCCATAGTGAAATGGAAAAAGATCATATAATTGCCACTACTTTACAAGAATATAAACCAAAAACGTCAGTAGAAAGCACATTATAAAATTTACTTTTTGAGGCTCGTTTTGGTGCCCCTCTTTCTCTGGCGCCCCGGGCAGTCGCCCGGCCCTTAGTCCGCCCTTGAAAGTACGGACGCATAACTAAGGATTGCGGAGGAGAGGTTAACCTTCATGTTATGCCACTGGTTTGACGTGTTTGAAATGTTCAGTAAGTGATCAGTTGGTGAAATAATTTCGACGGTTACTGATGTTTTTAGCTAAGACAAATCAAATACATTTGATATCGTGATGTCACAATTTGATTTTTCCTCACATAAAAAAGATAAAAACAATAGTAATAAAAACCCTTACTCGTACTGGGCTCCTAACTAACTAACAACCTAATTCTTAACGACTAGTTGCTCTGACCAACTGAGTTTCGATTTCTTACGCGAAAGAAGTCTGTTATATTAAGAGGCATGCTTTTCATTATCAAAACTGTTCGAAGTAATACGAACATGGCTTAAGAACAGAGACGGAACTGAATTACCACTCGATTGACCTTGAGGGCAAATCACCAAAGCGTAGCTATAAACGTAAGTTCAGCATGCATTTCTCTGGAGTTGTGTTCAGTATTCCTATCTGCCAGTCATGCTTGTTCGTAGGAGTAATATGTTACAAACCTAACCTTTCGATAGAGCACAATGACAGAGAATCAAAATTAATGAATTCTTGCCCTTGTGAACTTGGGATACCACCATGTGCAATAAAACTGTCGCGTCTTCTGAAGTGATATTTTATCGAAAATAACTCGTTTTCCTTTATATATCCGAAGTTTTTGAGGGTTTCAAAATGAGGAAACGTTACTGACAAACAAGGACGCATTTAGGGGTGGGTCCAGGTGGTCCGGACTCCCCTCTGAAATCCCAACTTCTCTGTAAATTTAGCCTAAATTTAAGGATTATCTTTTAAATTTTATTATAATTTATCCTAATATTGAAGTCGGACTTCTCCCGAAATAAATTACTGCATACGTGCCTGCTGACAATTTTCAATATATTCGTTAAATAATAAAGTAAAATAACTAAATTAGGAGCAAAAAGCTTCAACACGGGCTAACTTTTGTCCACTGCCAATATTGTTAGAAGGGATATTAATAGCAAAAACTGCTAGGCAATGCTGAACCTTGGAACTTCACTCCGAACAGCAAGCTTATTATTGAGAACTACATATGAAACATTTTATCAAAACTTATCTAGCTTTTACCTGGCATGAAATTATTATATACACCAAAATTCACTCTCCTAAAATGTGTATCTAAACATTGCTCTACGTATCCACGAAGCAATGAAAATTATTTATCGAAATATGTGAGCAGGGAATTCTAACAGCCAGCCATTTTATTTAAATCGTAGTAAACCCTGTAACTGAGCGTTAACGTGAAGACAAAGCTTGGTCCATTGGTAAAGTGTTGGAAGAATATAAACTCAATGTTCGTAGGTTCGAATCTATCCACTCACCATAACATTTTGTTCTTATGTGTAACGATGAAATAAGAAAGAAAAAATGTATAACCGTTAAGACAAAACTTCAACCAAGTCTGAAGAGAACAATACTAAAATAGTAATACAATGACGTCAACCAAAAATTATTTCATGTAGCGTTTGGACGAAATTACAGCTGTTAACAATTGCAGAAATAAAAACAGGCTGTAATGCAGTCTAGACTTCTGAATGCACTTACTTCCTGAAAACTTCCGTCTCGTCATTGGTATGCCGTTAATCATTGTAAAACCTTTCAATTGGAAGTGAAATGACACAAACTAAAACAGTTTTAAATCAATAAATGTCTATGTGTAAAAGTAGGTGTCTTTTATCTGTAGTTCTGAGTTCCTTTTACTTTGAAGTGACAAATGAGAGAAGAAAGTATGGTGTTCGAAAAAAAAAATCAAATTTGAGATTTCAACGAATTTACACGTATTATAGCCCCTAACACCGAAAAAGTTATTTTTCGATACATGTCCATTAGTTCGTCCGTCCGTTCGCTACACTTTTCTGTGCACTCGCCTAGAAGCCATACCTGAAACCATACCTCGCCTAGAAGCCATACTTGAACATACCGTAAATTAGTTGAAAAATTTACGGTATGTTCAACTTATCTGCACCAAATTTAAGATTTTCATAGTATTTCCTATAGTTTTTTTTATCTCCCTCCTACTCCCAAAACAAGGGTAGTCTTCTGTACGATGAAAATAAAAAAAAGATATTTTCTCATAACTGGCTCTAACGATCTTGTTTTTTTTTCTTTTTTTATAAATCAATATTTAATTAGCAACCCTATTTTGTGGTATAAGGCATTTATCTGAGAAAAATCTACAAGGGGTAGTTTATACTAAGGGGGTGAGTTTTTTCTCAGTGATTTTCTCAAAATGGACTCAAATGTTTTCGTTCATATTTCATAAATAAAGATTTCATTAATAACTTATCAATATGGCATAACTCGTTTGTCCTAAAAAAAATGCGAGGGGTAGTTTATTCTTGGTGGAGTGTTGTCTGGGCGATTTTCTCAAAAACAACTCAAAAGAGTTTATTCATATTTCAAAAATAAATATTTCGTTAATAACCGAACAATATGGCAAAACTCGTTTGTCCTGAAAAAATATGCGAGGGGTAGTTTACTCTTGGGGGTGTTTTTCCTCCACGGTTTTCTCAAAAATGAGTCAAGCAATTTTGTTCGTACTCAGAAATAAATATTTCATTAAAAACATAGTAACATGGAATAACTCGCTTACCCTGAAAGAATCCTCAAGAGATAGTTTCTTCGGGGAGTTATTTTTCCCTCAGGATTTTCTCAAAAATTACTCGGACAATTTTATTGATAATTCATAAATAAGTATTTCATTAATAACCCTATATTTTAGTATAAGTCATTTCTATGAAAAACAATTACAACGGATAGTTTATTTTTGGGGTCAAGGTTTTTTCCCCGACAATTTTCTCGAACGACAGGCGATTTTGTTCAAATTTCGCAAGTAAATATTTCATTAATAACCAAAAGTATATATTAACTCATTGTTCGAAACAATTCACAAGAGGTAGGTTACTCCTGACGTGTTCTTTTTGAACGACTTTCCCAAAGTGATTCGTTTGATTTTTTTCATATTTCATAAACAATGATTGCATTAATTGGTCTATTATATGTCTAATGAAAATGTGCTCAAAGTGTGAGTTAGTTTTGTAGTATGGATTTTCTTCAATCGAAGTTTTTTATTCGATAATCTGACATTCGATGTATTTGAATAATACGATAATTTTATTCGTATTATCCAAATACACACTTCAGTAACAACTGCGGCCTAACACAGTTAAGAAATTGAATTGAAAAAGTTTAGTGCGGTGGCCCTGTAATTGAATATTTTTTGAGAAACTCCTTAGCTTTTTGTGGTAAACTCAGGCTTTTCTTTTTCGAGCGACAAAAGAGAGAAGAAAATCTAGTGATTGTGAAAATAATATCAAATTCAGATTTCAACGGATTTACATGTTTCATGGCGTCTACATACCGAAAATGTGACTTTTCGACACCCGTCCTTCCGGTCCGTCCGTTCGGCACACTTTTATATGCACTCCCCTAGAGGCCATACCGTTCAACTTATCTACATTAAATTTTAAACTTAGGGTTTACTTAGTATTCTTACAGGAGCTTTTCCATTTTTTCCTACCACCTAAAATAAGTGTGGTTTACAAACAGCCGAAAATCGAAAAACGCTATTTTCTCAAAAATGGTTTTAACTGAATGCATTAATCAATATTTAATTAACAACCCTATATTGCAGTTTCAGATATTTCTCTTAGAAAAATTTACGAGGGGTAGTTTATTCTTGGAGGTGACTTTTTCTCGACGATTTTCTCAGAAAAGACCCTGGCGAATTTTGTACACACTTCATAAATAAATATTTGACCTTACAACATGGTATAAGTCAATTGACCTGAAAAATATATGAGTAGTAGTTTATTCTTGGACTTGAATTTATTCCCAGTGAGTTTCTCAAACACGACCAGTTGGCAACCCTGTATCTCGACAACGAAGCTGAATTCGAAAACTGCAAGAGGACCATTTGTCTCCTTTTGATGTCACGAATCACCTCCCGAAGTTTGTGGACATCTTTCAGGTTCACCCTTAATGAAGCTTCTTTTCGAAAAGTTAACTATTAACTTTAGGCATTGTTTATCTTTTTTTAAATCACAAATGTCGTTATTAATTTTAAGGCAGAGAACTACTTCTGAGAGAATAGATCTTGAAAAATAATTTTAAAACTTAGACTTTTGTTTTCGAGACATTCCAGACAAGACGAGACATTTTACAAGCTATCTCGTGTCCAAAACATTTGCCTCGTATTATCTTGGATGTCACAAAGCGCGTCTTGTCTCTTTCTCGAGACATGTCTTATCTCGTGCGCATTCGTTAACACTTGGGAAGGATTATCTTTCTACTCAAAGCATTGTTTTTATAATGGTTGCATATTTATGATAATTGCTGTCCACATAAATTACAGTCCTTTCAGTTGAATTAATTTTTATTGTTATTATTATTGAAATTGCAATATCTAGTTTAACGTTGGACGATTATGCACCTACGCTAAGGGAGAATGGTGATGAATGAAATGGTGAAATGAAGAAAGTGGGAGGAAAATGGAAAATCTCAAGAAAACACATACCCATGCACACGGTATTTGTCCACCTCAAATTTCACTTGGCACGAAGTGGAATCGAGCCACGGACCCCCTGCACCAAAGGTTCCTGCAATGCTTTATTATTATTATTATTATTATTAATAATAATAATAATAATAATAATAATAATAATAATAATAATAATAATAATAATAATAATAATTGAAGCGAGCTTAACGAGTTTCAACCGTACGACTCAACCAACGTTTGGGTGCCTGTTCGTTCGTCTGCTCCTCTCATAAAAGACATTTCATTTTAATGAAACTAGTAAGTGCCTTCTTTTAGCTCTGCGAAGTAACTATTGTTTGGAATATGAATCTGCAAAACATAAGAGGTAAAATTAACCAAATGGTGCAAGTTTCCACTTATATATACAAAACAATTTTGCAATATCAACTACGTGAATCTTGTCCCATAAAGAAGCCGAAACCCCTACACCGAAGAGCCCTCCGAGATTTGATCATTGTCCACACGGACTGAAATTGTCATTTGAAGCCAAGACTTTAATATGAAGCCAATAATTTCTTTAAAATAGACGGAAAATTCGGAAGTTATAAGCATTTTCATATTTTTGCCTTTTCCCATAAGGGAGCCGTAGCCCCCTATACTGAAGACCCCCCGGAGATTTGATCATTGTCCACTCGGACTGAGTTTGTCATTTGGAACCAACACTTTAATACGAAGCAAAATATTTCTTTAAAATAGACGAAAAATTCGAAAGTTATAAACATGTTAATAATTTTGCCTTTTCTCATAAGGGGGCCGTATTAGCCTACACTGAAGAGCCCCACGAGATTTGATCATTGACCACTTGGACTGAAATTCTCATTTGAAACCAAAACTTTAATATGAATCCAAAAATTAAACTTTTACATCAATTTAAACTGACTGGGTTCCAGTTCCCCCCCACTATTGTTTAGTTTAGTTAAGTGGTAATTTGTGACAGCTTCACATCATCAAAAGAATGTTTCACTTCCCCTCCCCTCCCCCAGGAGTTCGTGCTGGATCCACCACTGGAATCAATAGACACTCTTCCTATTCTTTTTGTCACCCTTGATTGTGTAGGGGCTCCCTCGTACAAATAAAGAAGCGGTAATATTACAATCAAGGGGCGCTATATATTAGGTATTTTTTTAGTTACCTACCCCTAACCGCACAGGGCCATCTTTCGTAGAATAAAAAATATTACGTGATATTCCAATCATGAAAGGGGAGAGGATGCTGTAAATATATTTCTTATTCATTTTGTCTGTCCTGTTTATCAAAAATTACTTTCTGTTGGAAGGCTACTGAAATGAGAGGGGTAAAATAAAAAGTCGTACCCCCTCCTACATGGTTGCTCAAATAAGTACTAAAGAAAGCATTTTAATCTAAGATATTTAAGATTTAAACTAGGAAACTAAGATATCCTACATTATGTAAGGATGGCATATTCAGGATTATTATTATTATTATTATTATTATTATTATTATTATTATTATTATTATTATTATTATTATTATTATTATTATTTGAATGTTTTTGGAGCACCGAAATTTTGTGAGACGAACAATGATATGTAGAGGTTTAAGATGGGTGGTCATAGAGGAGGAAAGACCAGGATTTTTCTCTGTCTGACTCTCTAACGTAAAGATTATGTGCTGAAGGTAAGAAGCATCATCATTCTACAATAGGTTGCTTTTACGTAGAATATCAATTACTTGAGTTCTCCTCCTTCGGTCTACTTACCTTAGGTAGTAAATTCAAAACAATTTCAATTCAATACAAATACATTGTAAAACTTTTCCGTAATTAAACATCTAGGGAAAATTAAACATTTAATAGGGAAATCTGTTATCAAAATATCCAAACACGTAGATAGAAGACTATCTAGTGAGAAATATTGTGAAACTTTATAAAATTCTCCAAATTAGAATTAACATTTACTGGGAAACATTCGTTATGCGCCAGCAAGCATATGGTGAGCAGTGAGCACAGGGGAAATAATTACGAAACTGTTTGCAAACAAAATTAGGGACGCTAATGCAAGTGCGACAACAGCATTTTTTCTTTTTTTGGTATCGTCATGAGTTTTACACATACGTTACAATTTGATTCTTTCCCAAATAAAAAAATTTAAAAAAAATAACCGTATTGTAGTGATAAAAATGATAACGGCACTTCCACGGGATCGAACCCGCTACCTTCAGCATACAGACTCGTTGCTTTAACTAACTGAGCTATTTGTTTTTTTACGTGAATTGAGCCTGTTCCGGTAAAGACGATATTTCATTACGATCGTCCTACCAATTCGTCCTTTTCCATAGATAATTTCCACTATTTGCTCTATCTTTATGTTAATACTTAGCATATATTCATATATTTGGAGTTTGCAGATAATGCATATAATAAGACATACTAGAAATATTCGTTAAAAGTTTAGTTTGTAGATTTAATCCACATTCCTCTCAATGACATAGATGTCGCTGCTTCGTGTTGAAATGCAGAATTCCCTCGTGTTCTTGAAAATTTCCCACTTTAGCAGAGTTGGTAATTCTCGAGATTTCTGTCGATTTAATGTTTTTTGCTTCTAATTTCTTTATTTTAAGCTAATATCTAACACAAATATTAAAAACGGGTTTGTTATTAACCTGTCCTGCTGGGGAAACCTTCCGAAATTTCGAACATATAAAGAAAACGGAGATATTTTCAAAAAACTTCAAAATAAAGAGACGCGTCATTTATTTTGCTCATGGTAGTACAACACTACAACATACATTGAATAGCCCAAACAATTAAACACCAGTAACAATTTGAATATTCTGTTCTCACTTTTAAGAAGTCGTAAACCTCATTTGCTTAAATTTGATTGTTTTTGTACGGTCAATAAATCTTGAATTTCATGTATTGCGAGGAATATGATATTAATAACATTTGGTTGACTTTATCAATAATTCATCTTAAATTTTCAACCAATTCTGAAACGAGATAAGTTTGGCACACGTTCTTTTTTTTTTTTATTTCTTCCCCAATTCACCTTCATCTTTATCATTACATAATTTTCTATTTATCTTTTGTATTACTCTTCCCTATGGATGCATCTGGATAACTGAAAACACGTTAAAACTGTATTTCTCTGTTTACATCTGTCCAACATTAACAATTTTCAATTGTATTTATTTCGAATTATCCAAAACATAGGTTCAAAAATTCGATTTATCCACGATTTTTTACTATTGTTTTCAATACAGTTTTCAAGGGGAATGGACTTCTGTTCGAATTATCCAATATTTCGAATTATCCAAGTTCGAATTAACGAGACTCCACTGTGTTATATATATATATATATATATATATATATATATATATATATATATATATATATATATATATATATATATATATATATAGATAGATAGATAGATAGATAGATAGATAGATAGATATAGATATGATAGATAGATAGATGTTATATATTATTCACTTTTCACCACTCGTGATCAACTGCTTTAGAAATCACTCGAGTTCGCTACGTTACGAATCAGCAAAGATTCACAGATGGAAATTTGATCGAGTAAATGTTTTGCTGTCAGATCATGTAGCACTCAAACGTCGAGCTTCCTTTTGTAGCTTGCTTTCTCCAAATAGTTTAATACTGTTTGTTGATGGATGTTTCGGTCATTGACGGTATCATGACTGCTTATATACCAGTTCTTGCTCGACTTTTGCCAGAAGGTCATCCACTTTTGCTGTGATGAGTCACCCATTGCGAGGAGCATTTCGGATCTTGAAATTTCCAAAACAAAAGCGATTGAACCATAATTTGGCTGTTGCTTTTCATAACGTATCTTGCCCATAAACAACACAAATTTCTTCACAGCCTGCGCAATATTTGCTTATTTATCAAAATAAAATTGTAAAATGTAGCGTGAACAGTTCACTGATCTTCATGGCGCAATAGGTTACATCTGATTAAAGAATTCCAACACTTTTTGCACAACTACTTGCTTCAACTATCAACTGTTAAATGACATTAGGCCTAACACACTGTGACTCCTTCCTATACCCTGAAATTTGGGATAGTAACGCTACCTCATGTGCAAAAGGCTCATAACTTTTTAGACTACCTGATATATTACTAAAGTAGTAATATAGTTATTCAACTATAGACCGAGTTTACCTATTATTATTTAATCTTAATAACAATTCACAAAAAGCTAAAATATGAACTTCTGGTATAACGTAACTTACATTATGTTTATAATATTTTCGCGAAAAAATAAGTTGAACTAGTTGTTAAGGAAAGTAACCATACCGTAACTTGAAAGTAAGTTTAATGTTACCTTTGTCAGAGAGCTACCTTGCAATTTGGTTCAATTTGTATTTATTCACTAGTATTATTATTTTGTTTGCCGTCATGCATAGTCGTAAAGAATGAAAACGAATCTCTGTAATTTAATTTGTTGTTTGTTAGGGCAGTTTACAAAATGTGGCCATGTTATTTAAGGTGAGCTAATAGGTCCTCAGAGTTAAAAGCAAATAACACACATGCGTAGTAACTTGTGTAATCATTAGCTAGGTGATATTGATAAACATATGCCTCATAGATTTATGGTGCCATAAATATTATACATTCATCATTATCAACATACATTATATATAATGCAGCCTTATCAGCCATTGTATTTTGATATTACACGCACATTAATTTTATGATAATCGATTCAGTATTGTGCTACGCAAATAACAGATTCAAGCAGTCAATTGTACTATATAAGTTTCCATGTACATAAGTAGTTAGCAAGCACACCGATATTAACTTAATTCTATTCCACCTAACTTATTTTCAATGTATACATTTTTTAGAAGTCTTACTTTGATCTTTAAAAAATACGTGTATCGGTCATTAGGCTTATCACGACGACGGTATATAGTCATCCCCATTAAAGCTCAATCAAGGAATAATAAAAAATTCAATTAAAAGTAACCAACTGTACAAATAGGTTGATCAAGCAATTTCAAAGTTTTAGAAGTCAAATTTTCGGTTCCAAACAATGACCCTGCTAGGCATGGGCGCCCAAAGAAAATTTTCTAGAGGGGGGCACCTCCCTAGTTGCTATGTTTGGTATTTTTTTTAAATTTGTATTAAGAAAATCTTAAGAAATTTAATACATTTTCGTGACCCAGGGTCTTTCTCTTCGGGCGCCCATGCTGCTAGGCAAAGAAAACTTAGGCTAGGATGTTTTTCACTCTCTTTCATGCAGTTACGTTGAGTTATTTTCCTTCTTTTTAACCAATTCGTTCTTTAACGGGTTTTTAATTTTTTTCCCGAAAATTTAAACAAAACCCACTATTCAGGCGTTTATTATACCAGAAGGCTGCCTACAATAAAAATAGTCGATTTTCATTGGCCCTCCCGAGCGACGTATTTTACCACTGTTATGTCCTGATACATTGTAGGCCACATTAGGACCCGTACTTCATAACAGTATCAGTTGAGGATGATTCGTGGAAACACAAAGGTAAAAGGGGCAGCTTTCTCGAAGAGTTCATTTGCAGTCTTTACGCTGCCCATTATAGCCAATCAGCAATCAGTAATGGAACTATTCAAAAAAGATTTAATCGTCACTAAAGCTGGTGTGGATCTCATTATATGACAATGTGCCCAACAGGCCTCTGTTGTACGTGATCAGTCGGAAATTGTGAGAACACGTCCCAGCCCTCTCAAACCTGCAATACAGAGCGTGCCATTAAGACAGCAGTGACATAGGAAGTCTCCGACTCAGAGAAATTGGCCACATCACACGGTATCTCAAAAAATAGTTATTAACATCACCCGGAAAATTTTCACATTGGAAGCGCGTACACTGCCTCACAGAGTGCCATATCCACGAGAGGTTCACAAACGTCAGAAGACGTATAGAAGATACCTCTCAGCGAACAAGTAGAAATGGGTGCACCTTAGATAAGGAGTGCCTCTACCTACATAAGATCAGCAGAGTTGGATCCATTTTCTACCATCTTGAACCCTCCGGAAACAAATTACGGCGGAAATGTTGACGGAAACAAGCAAACTTGTACTTAATCTTAAGAAATGATGATTAAATTAATTAATTAAGATTTTAGTTAATCTTTAATTGACAATCATTAAAAAACTCGTTAACGATTGAAAAAAAATCGTTATATTTCGTTTCCTCAAAGTGTATATGGAATTTATGTTCTACAAGTATCTTTGCAGCATGTTTCAAACGCTTTACGAAGGTTTCCACAGCAGTGATTTGCAGCTTTTCCACCCAAACAAAAAAGTTTTTTTTTTTTTTTTTTTTTTTTGTGTGTGTGGTCATAACCTATTATTAGTCGCGGGATTCTTCGAGATTTACTCCCTTCCTAATTTTTGTCTGTTTCTTCGCAGTGTAGCGCTCACTTCCTGAAAACTTGTTTACAATCTCAAACTGCTACCTCTAGTTAAAAAACAGAACAGCGGGCGCGGTGATGTAAAGTGTCCTCTGACAAGTGAGTCAAGTATCTCGCCAAAAATTGGCAGCCCGCAGCGATGATCCGCGATGGCCCCACTTCCGTTTTGAAAATTATACCACCAGCGGCAGAGACGCGACGAAACGCCAATGAACAACAAAACTACTCCCCCAAAATATGTTAGACTAAATCGCCTATATGCGTAATTTGTTACATTAAAGAGAGTCTAAAAAAAAAAAAAAAAAACGTGCCCCAAGATAGGCGCGAACCACCAACCTTTGGATTACAAGGCGCGTGCTCTTCTGACTTGGCCACTGAGGCGATCGACAAAATGTCGCTTGTAGAGGCAGGCACGTAGCCAGGATTTCTTAATGGGGGGGGGGGAGGTCCGTGACAAAATACTATAGTTATCACACCAGGTGCTCGATCATTCTCAACTAGTTTACTGACAACATATCTCTGTTGGTTTGTTAGGACAATAAAATGAGGATATGTTAGTAAGTATTTTAATAGCAAACTATGAAGAAATCTCAAGTAAAAGAATATAAAAACGTATCTAAAAGATGTAGTTTTCCGAGGTTATTCCAACTCGGTTCTTCTTGTTTTCTTTCTTCTTCTTTTTCTTATTTTCGTTTAATGCCGTCAAGGATAGCAACGAGATCTCTTTTGGTAGTAAATATAAAATTTAATAGCGTTGCCGCGAAATTGAAAGTTTTTTAACAAGTGTAACTGGAATCTATGTTGCCAGGTTCATATTATAGGAGATTGTGGGCATTTTTTTAGTTCTACCTGAGGGTCTATCTGATCGAACCGGTTTATCAATCATTGTATTGTACAGGATTAGCATGGAGCTAGATGGAATTCGGAATTCTCCGTCGCAATAATATCAATTTTCATCTTGACCCCCCTCAGATTCCTCCACACAAAGCTCGAGTAACCAAACGCTTGCTGTAGCTTTATATTTTTAACACTGATTTTCTTTTTCTCGTTTCTTTTTGTTTCATCCTTCCTTAATTTTTTTTTTTTCATTTCTGGTTTCGAGGGGAAGGGGGGTCCGGACCCACCCCTTGGCTACGTGCCTCGTAGAGGTACAAATCGTTGAGGTATTTCTAATTTAGCTAATCAGAGTGCTCCCGTGACCGTGTATATTCGACGATAACCGTTTGAGATGAGATAAAATCCGTTCGCCATGTAATCTTGTAACAAAATGACGCGCGTCTATTTACTTTATTTCATGGTTCTCCCATATTCACGTTCAAATGACTGACTACAGTTGCAATCTAAATTCATACTTATACGCACTCATCTCAAGATTTTTCACTTCATGATGTAGAGGCAGGGGTTATTCTTGACTCCCGTAGCTCACTTTAGGAACAATTCGTCAGGAAAAATTAAATATAAAAATAACCGCATCACATGACAGGTATAGTTCGTGTTGGTCCCTTCGCGATTCTCCGCGACGAATCGAAGAAGAGCAGCAGGAAAAATTAAATATAAAAATAACCGCATCACATGACAGGTATAGTTCGTGTTGGTCCCTTCGCGATTCTCCGCGACGAATCGAAGAAGAGCAGACCAAAATGAAGTCCCCACTGCTACGCGGTGGTAACTTCAATACTCCGACTCTAGACCTCTCTTTCGACTCGACACAACCCTGCCGCCAGTGGCACACTAGCGGCAGTCTTTCGACGCGTGACGGTCGACATTTACCGGCAAGTGGGCCACTAGATGTTGGCGACGTTTACGGCATGGAGATAATTCAGGGAACACACTGGACACAGAGCTTTGTTTCAGCTTCCGAATTTTGCAATTTTCTTTAAAATCTTATTTTACAAAATTCTGACTACAAACAACAGATTTATCACATGAAATCTAGTTACTTTCCCCTCTTACCGCCCAGTCTTGGTGTTTTTCTTAACCATGTCTTGTGTAGTTCAATATTTGATGGCATTTCGTTAAACGATACCCCACCGAATTCTGAATCGCCTTTTCGTGCCTTACAAAAGGACACATAACTATAACACACTTTAATTTACGAAAACACTGAATCGCACAATGTATTTTCCTCTGAGAGATTTACACAAACAAGCCTCTCTTAGGGTTGCTCCATGTGGTGGAATTCGGAAAAAATGTACGGTGACCTCTATGTTATTTCTAGCGATTCAACAGGGAATATAGAGGATGATGAGGGTGGTGGACAAGTATAATACAAATATCACTGTTGGTTGTTAAAAGAATAAAACGATACAAGAACAAGATGTGTTAAACTTACTGATGTTAAAGTGTCTCCAATATCTCAATACATTTTTTTGTTGCTATTGCTATATACAGTGGCGGCGATTGGACGTTAAAAGGGGAAGGGGGGCAAGACTTGATCTGCATATTCGTATATCAGTCTTAGTTTTCCTGGTTGTTTCTAACACTTTGCTTGACAAAAGATTGTATAACTAATAGGATACATTTTTTCAGTTCAAGTACTGTATATCGTATTTCTTATTTTATTAAGTAAATTGACAAGAGCAACACAAGTAGGTACTAGCCCTTTGAACTCTTAAGCAACTAATGTGTAAGAAGAGATTTGATTCCTTGCTCATGAACATCTTAAAATTATGTCTGGAAAATTGTGTGATCAGGTTATTTAATAACAAATATGCAAAACAAATAAATAGAAAGGATAATATTGATCACAGTAAATGAACAATGAAGCTTTTTTTTTTTTTTTTGTAGAAATTATATTGAAACTGGGGATTAATGAAAACTTATATTTTTAATTACACACATGCTATTAAATGTATGTTATTACTCATGGAAAATGAAAGACAGTAAATACTACAAGCATATGCTACGACATTTAAAGAATTTTTTTCTTTTGCAGCTTCCCGAATCATGTTGCACTCGTACACCCCTAAACACGCCACTTCACTCGTATATCATACTGCAAAACAATGGAAAATGTAGAAGTTGTTTCTTAATACTCTCTTTTTAATCAATATTCCTTACTATTAGAAAGAAGAAAAGACATTTTAGGAACTGTCAATTTTTGTGCAATTAAAGAATAACTTGTAAAAGACTTTCATTTGCAAAATGTTCTCTCAAATAGTTTCGAAGCGGCTGACTAACATATCGAGCCCATGTCAGAAGGGGAAGTATCCTGGAATTGTTGAACTCCAATAGGTTAGTTTTTGGGTTATTTTCCGTGGCAATTGAAACGCAATTTCTGTAGCTATCTTAACTCCACGGGAAGACAACCAATACATATTCACGCAACGGCAATATTATATGGCACCATTTTTTTTATGAACCAGTAATACATACAAAAACTTTACGTTTCCAAATGAAACTATGTACATTAATGGGTTACTTAAAAAAAAGTGGGGAGGGGCAATTGTCCCCCCCCCCTAATCGCCGCTCATGGCTATATACTCTTCCTTTGAGATTTTAATATTTCTCACACTGGCAGTAGTCTTATAAGATAGCGAAAGAGAAAAGCTTTGTATCTGGAAAATATACATTATTTGGTGATGGGAAGAGGCAATTAATTGTATATACAACTGAAAATGTGGGTAATATGTTAACGAAAAACATGGCACTCTAGGCTGCTATTGGGAAAGATCTTCAAAACAACTTTAAGTTTTGAAGTTAACAAGTTTACAACAAATTTTATTTAAATTTGATTTAAACTACTCTCTGAGCAAAATACCTTTATTGTAAAAATTATTAACGTGCTACAGTTTTGCCAACTATCCACTTTGGCTTCATCAGACACTATCTGCATAAGTATTAAAATGTATATTTTTCAAAATTATCATATTAGTGTTATTGCGTTTTTTTTTTTTTTTTTAGTTTAATGTCCCTCGGTTACGAGCTTTATGCTAAAAGAGACGGATAATAAAAGAAAGTGAATGATTTGTGAAATCAAATTTTTACGTTCTATCCGAAATCGAACCCGGGATCACATGCTAGCCACTAGACCAGCTACTAAATAAAGGGAAGTACTTTGAATAAAAGCTCCAAAAGCAGTATCTAAAAATTTTAACATGGCACAAAAAAAAAAAAAAAAAAATATTTGAAAGACCTTCTTACAAGGAAACTTAAATATTTCGTTTGTATACGAATGTAGCGTCATGTATGAAAGCTCTTTATATTTTTTTTTTTTCGAATATACGTTTATATTTGACCGGCTTTGGGGGAACATAATGGTAAACATTACTTAAAGTGAAACTGAGTTATTATGTGGAATGGGTTGCGATCGTACCACAGAACAGTAGGTAGTTTAATTTCGAAAATGTCCCTGCAGATGACAGGAGAAGCTTGTTTGCTATTGCAAAGTGCATGGAAATGTTAAACCTTCTATTCGCGTTTACTCAAAAGTTAGAAAAAATGTGACATACCACTTTGTTCCCCCGAGCCGCTCATTTTCACTTTCGTACTGATCTGTCACACTGGTAAATACTAAAATCAAAACAAAATAGACTTAGTCATTAAATGAACGTCTATCTGACATTTTGAAAGTGACGTAAATAAACAAGTAAAATAAGCACACAAATTCATCGAGGGCAGTGAGCTTCTATTATACAATGCAATCAGCATTTCTCTCTGTTCGTATTCCTGTTCCAGGATAACTCCCGTAAAACTTATCCAATTTTGTTCAAACTTTGTATGCGTCTCTCTTCAATCTTTCAAAGTAATTCTCTTGTTGTGGCTGCAATTCATCAAGGGATAATTCAACACATGTTACAAGTTCACTCATTATACATGCCCCCTCCCCAAATCCCCACAAATTTTGCAAAACTCGTTTCAATTTGAATAAAACAGAGTGTATATTTTATTTTGGGCATCTACATTAGTTGCAGTTGAAATCAATCAAGGGTAAGTGAGTAAAAGGGCTAGGTTCCCCAGAGAACTAACGCTAATGCCACTGGCAGAAAGTGCCTAAGCTTACGAAAAGTACTAATTATGCTTTTTAGACTGATTTAAGGACGCTAAATCCAACGAGACTATTTCTGAATACATCCGTCCATGGGGTTTCCAGAAAGATAAAACTTTGAAGTTGGGATTTTTAAAAGTACTGCTCATGACAACAATAAAAGTGTCCTCGAATGAATACATTTCTAATTGCTTTTCTTAAGCAATGGAAGGACGCTGAATCCAATTGAAAACGGTTTTGAAACATATTCTACCATAGGATAATGGGAAAAAATGACATTAAATTTGGTCTCTTTGAACAATTGCTTATGACAATGGTGAAACTACCCAGGCATAGATACATTTATCTTTGCGCTGTTCATACCAATTTCAGGACTTTTTGAGTCCAATGGAACTGTTTGAAACATATTTATACATGGCATCACAAGAAAAATAACCTTAAAGTTGAGCTCTTTTAAAGTTTTCTTGTTTAAATAACGTAAGAAAATATTTTCCTTGATAATTCTCACCAAATTCAATCGTTTTTGATGGAATATAGAATTTGGAAAACTACTTTGTCAATATGAATCCGGCGACTTTCTTCGCTTTCAATATTCAGCATTGCCAAAGAGCTCAATTTCATTTGTGACATTCTGCTACGAATATACGTTTTCATTGTATTAGTTTACTGAATGATCGCTCAGGTGTAACCGAGGTGTCAGGTAAAGTGAGACATAGCTGTAAAAGAGTACACAAATTTGAAACACTACTAGCAATGACGGAGTTACTTACGATTAAAAATTTGGCTAATTCATTCGCAGTTGAAGTTTCACAAGGTTTTTCCTTCATTACTGTTCGGAAACTTGCAAGCTGTTGCCCCAAAGCAGGAGTTATTAAATCATTTGAGTAGAATTCACACAATCTATTAGCTGGATACACAATTTCTCCTTCATCCAAGTTAAAGGGTACTAAATTTTTCTATGTCATATCATTCATGCTTTCATAACGCGATTTCAGTTGCTGAATAATTCTGTCCAAACATTTATTAAAAAAAAAAAAAAAAAAATCTCCTCTGGATATACCAAGTGTTCATCAACTGCCAACTCATCCAGGATTTTTTTTTACATGACGCTGGCGGCAGAGTTTGAAAATTGGGATCATTTGGCAATCTGGAGCCAATTCCCTTGCTTCTGCTAAAATGCATTGGAAATCTTAATCTTAATGCCACCATGTCATTTTGAGTTTGCTTTAATAATGAAAAAAATGAAACTGAAATTAAATCTTTCAGTTTTACGTCCCATGATTATGCCGGCTAGGCTAAATGAGACACATGGTGTTTATCCACAATAAAACTCACTTGGCGTGAGCTGGGATCGAACCAAGGACCCCATGCACCAGAAGTGAACGCTCTATCACTGAGCCATGCTAGGGAGTTTAATCGTAAAAGAAAAGTATAGTCACAACGCTTTGCATGGTCAAAAGCACAGAAATAAAAATAATACCGTTATTTATACATTGAAATATTAATAACTAAATTACCTGACTTTTCCATGTTCTCCAGGTTTTCCCTGACAAAAAATAAATTCACTGACATTTTCAGGTTCTCCAGCTACCTGGTAACATTGTTTTTAATTTACTCTATACGCCAATAGTGCGTTTATCTACCTTTGATACAAGAAATATTAAAATTTTGGAGGGAGATATACAGAAGATAGTTCCGGATACAAGCAAACAAATCCGATGTGGACACCTTTTGCTTTCACCCGCAAAAGTAAGAAAATGCTGCGCGACATCCTACGGATAGATTGTAAATAGCCCAGACGATCCATGTGTCTCAAGTTAGTGTCAACAGAATCATTAATCGACATGAGGGTACACTGGATCATAATATCTGCCTCTCATACACCACCTCCAATATCAATACACTGTTACCGTATTTGCGCGAATATAGGCCACACTTTATTTCCGACATTTTGGCTTGAAAAATCATGGTGCGGCCTATAATCGAGATTTCCCCTCTCAGATCATAAATCGTCAGTTTCAAAATAACATGTACACGTAATATTTTGCAGCCTTCAATTTGAATCATTTCAGTTGTACCGGCATATCCACCTTTTTTTTTTTTTTTTTTTTTTATCAACATAAAATCTGCGTTTAGCTTCTTTTCTGTGTTCCTTTGCATAACTGATACCTTGCAATTTAAATTTCGCTGTGTAACTAGTACGCTCCTGTCTCATCGTCACTCAAAAACCAAATGATCAACTTTTCTCGAATAAATCATCTTAAACTTCCTTACACTGTCGCTTAAATTAGTCACGCCACGAGACCTCGCAATACGCAAAACCTGTCCTGTTGCTGATGAATCACCCTTACTTATGCGAGAGCTGAAGGAGGGGAAGGAGATAGATGCAACTCAAAGTAATTATAATTACAATTATAGTCTAATTGAACTTTCTCGTAAATTTAGTACTGCGGCCTATATTCGAGATTTACTTTTGTCTATACTTACTTTTTTCTATACTAGATTTACTTTCTTTTTAAACTCTTGTGTCAAAAGTTTAGGTGTGGTCTATGTTCGCACGCGGCCTATAATCGCGCAAATATGGTAATCGGATGACCACTGCCGAAAACTATGAACGCCATCTAGCAGGTGTCAAGTGAAAGTGTGTCACTAGTCACTAGACACCTATCCGACAGAGGTCCGCAATATAGATGCAAAGGAAAGTACAGTCTGTTCCCTATTGCAGGATAACTTTTTAAAAAAGTTCACAGTTGTTGCGAAATTTAGGTGTACTGGGTGATTCATGATCTGTAAGAATAAATCCATAAATGGAAAGATGAATGTTACATATTTTTAGTCAATCATTATAAATCCCATTTTTCATACAGATGTCCTACCTATGTATGAATGGACAGCCCAATGCACGTATTCACATAGAAAAACCACTAAGCCACACGGCCTAAACATCCTATGTTTACCACTAAATAAAGCAGAAAACTTGTATTCGTTACTGTGTTTACTAACATTCTCGTGATAAACCATAACGCCAGTCCCATTAATTCTCATCATTACCAAGTTTAGTCTACACGGCATAATCGTGGGACGTAAAACTGAGATTTCATTTTACTTTGAACATCGCCGCGGTCTAACTGTGTGTGGTCTCTGGAAAGCTACAAAGTGGAAGATAATACTTATGCCTACTTTCCAGCACAGTTCCGGTTGAGTCGAGCGATTGTTCACAATGCTTGTGGTCTAATCGAATACCACAGTTGATAACGACATGGAATTGCTTAATGAACTGGCCACAGGACAACTTACTTGCATGTTTCGGAACAACCTTCTACATTATTAAACAAACACGTTTTCAATTTCTAAAATACATATATTAGAAGTGCTTTCAATAACAAATAACCACTTGTTGATAGAATATAAACCTCCAAAAGTTATACAAAAGAATAAGAATATACTTCATAAAATTCAAACAAGACTCTAGATATATTATACTCAATAAAGAAAATTTTAAGTCGTTGCTAATTCCGCAGAAAAGACCAATACAAAGACTATTCGTAGGACAATTTCTGCAAGAATCGAAAAATCATTTGACTGGAACATTGTACATGAATCATGTGGAATCTTCCATCTTTTCACTTAATCCAACACGTGTACAAAGAATTTACATAATAAAACTGAACTTCAATGTTTCTTCCAACATTTATGTTAACACACGTTAGTTTCCATCCTTTACATATATGCTGAACAGCTGTCCATTATTCATACACGTATTTTCTAATGTTATATCTAGCATTATACTCCAACAACCAATATGCGTCCATTATTACAATTCAACATAATTACTTTATATTTCTCATTTATTTGCAGGTATAATGCCATAAAAACGAGTGCAAAGCTTCCCTACATAGTAAAAACAAACTTCAATCATCTTATATACATTATACATATAAAAACTTAACAAAAAATTGTGGCAAACACTCAGGGATTAAGCAGAAGTTTTTCCATCTTTTGCATTTTTGTGAAAAATCATAAAATTTTATTTGGCATCATAGATTGGAAAATCATTTATTTCTAATTGCTATCTTATTTATCACGCAATTCAACGTTCAGTGCTGAGAGACTGGCATTTCTTTTAGAAAAATAAAAATGAATACAGCAAATGCGAGAATATTATGCATGTTGCTGGAAATGTATGCAGCTTAAACCCCCAAGTATTTCCTTGCTGACTAGTAATGTTCTCTTTTGCACCTGTTCGTCAATTAATTCCTTAAAAAAAAAATAATATTTACAATTAGAAATATTGATACTCTTGTGGGCGCTAATTGCAAGTATTTTGACTTCTCAGTATGTTACATTAAAAGTAAATGTTTGTCAAATTCGTATTTGGTGCACACAACGATTGGGTTCGATTTCCAATGGGAGTAAAATACCTGTAAGTAGATATTTAAGACGTTTACATTAGATGGAAAAAAAATCATTCATTTAAAAAAATTACATTCATATGAAAAACTAATAATGATACCCAAGTAGAGTAAATAAGAAGAGAATCTCTTTTTCTGGTGTAAATATTACTACACTAAATTGTTTTGACCAATTTATCTAATTTTATTGGCAGTTTGTTATGCCAATTTCTCCTAATGATTTTCTTCTCATCTGAAATTATATGTACTTTATTTGATGCTCAAAAAGTGCACACATCCTTCGTCATAACGGACTAAGAGGGGCAACAAGAGTTCGATGATGCCTATTGTCCACAAGTTTCGACACTAATTCTACAAGATCTAATATATCCTCAATTACATTACGAAGAAAAGAGGAATAATATGGTACTACGCCTTTAATCAAACGCACAATCCAGTGTAGAATATCTGTACAGTATAAATATGCACTATTGATACAACAAATTCAACTTAGTTTTAAAATCAGGGCTTCCAAACTAAAAATCTACACTATAACATTTCGATTCGACATTTTGAATTTAAAATCAGGGTTCCCGAACAGAATCGGCTACCTCAGATTTTGTCCGTTGCTTCCGAAGTATGTTAAATCGATGTCCGTTAAACCGAGGGATGAGTGTATACAAAAATATCAATGGACTAGCAGAGACACGTCCAGTAATCATACTTCTCAATACTTTTGTTCTTTAAGATTGATTATACTAATCCCAAAGAAATTTCCGCAGTAACAGGAGCCAGCGTTTATAGATTTCTAAGCGCTGAACTTGAAAATGAACTAATTTTCGAATAACTTTTGTTTTGATGTTACAGTACGTTCTGAAATTGACGTAACGCGGACCATTATTAATAAAACTTATGAACCAGCGCAATAATGAAGCCTTATTGACACCTATCTGTATCTTTAGATGTATAGATACATCAAGCAATATCGGATTCTGTAGTCTAAATGAAAAAAGAAATGAAATCTAAGTTTTACGTCCCACGTTTATGCCGGTTAGGCTAAAGGAGACGGTGATGATGAGAGATGAGTGAAATGGTGGAAGGAAGAAAGTGGGAGCAAACGGGAGAACCCTGAGAAAACCCACGAGCACGGTGTTTGTCCACCACAAAATCCACACGGCGCGAGCTGGGATCGAACCAGGGACCCCAAGCACCGGAGGTGAACGCTCTACCACTGAACGGTGAGTAATGAGTAATGAATGAAATGGTGGAATGAAAAAAGTGGGAGGAAACGGGAAAACCCTAAGGATTGCTCGTAAAATTTATTTTGATTAATGTTTTAGCTATATTCATATAAATTCATGTTTAAACAACGGAAAACGCTGGCCACTGTTAATTAGTTAAAAAGATAAAATTGTTAAATACAAGCTCGTATTTATAAACATAATTATACCTAGTTAAATTCGTTTTTGTTTCATCCTTCAATCTCCTATCATACAAAAATTATATACATACATAAATAACGTTAAATAGGATGTTGGTTTTCGAGCTGTTGTTGGTCAAAGTCAGGTTTACGTTCTTTTTCGAGTACGTTGTATAACAAGTAAACAAGAACAAATCAATTACACATTATGCAATTTTCGAAAGCTCATAAAGCACAATATATGAACCAAACATTTCAATCTTATTGATTAGTGTTATCCACCTGAACAACTTAAAATAATAATTTTAAAAAATCTCAGATATTGTGAAGAAAATCAATTTCCGATTAGGTGAGAGCTCACTATATACAATCAGAAATGTTTCTTCTCCTTACAATGGGAAGGTGAGACGTAAATTCTCTTAAATCTTTTCTTTATTTCCCCTAATTATTAACTGAATCTTTTCTTTACTTCCCCTAATTATTAACTGATGAAATTAGTGAAATGAGGAAAATTCTACAATATTATAAGTAATATATACATAAAGAGTATGTGTATCACCGCCAGGAAAAGAGACAAACAGCAATCTGTTAATTAAGTGTATTTTGCTACATATATTAAGTGAGGTTTTCTTCCAGCAAAACAAAAAAATGTCAATTATTGTTGGTAACGAATAACATATTTTTAGCACCACAAAAGTTTTGTTTTTCTCGATTTTACCAAAAACTAGACACTGAAACTTACCTTCAAGCGTGTTATCTTTTCCAACTCGATGTAATCTGATATATATATATATATGAGAAAATTATATATATATGATATATATATGAGATATATATATTGATCTTTGAATATATTTGTATATTTTTCTTCTGTTAAACGCTATAATATTATATAATTACCATTTAATTAAAAAAAAGTCCAATGATATATATGAGGGAGGACCCAAAAGAAACCGGACTTTCGTTCTAAAAATAATTTATTACATTTTTTACAAAATTCTTTCAGTCTCCTTCAAAGTACTCTCCATTAAATGCGATTCATTTTTCCCATCTTCTTTCCCACTGTTTGAAGCACCTCTGGAACTGTGAAACTTTTATATCATCCAATGCGCTCTGCGAAGTTCTTTTCACAGCCTCTACACCATCAAAACATTTTCCTTTTAGATTTTGTTTAATTCTCCGAAAATGTCATCATGTTGGTCAAAAAGTTTGGATCACTTTCAATCTGATTTTTCAAGTCCTGGCTCAAATTCAAACGAATGATTTGATCCTGTGTGAGCAGGCGAGAAACAAACTTAGCGGCAACATGTCTCATTTGCAAAACCTTACGCTGGCACGAGCTTCAACTCACTCCTGCCTGTTTTGAAATATCATCGATCATGAAACGACAATCCTCGCTGATTTTGGGGCAGATTTGTTCGATGTTTTCGTCGTTTCGAAATGATGAAGAGCACCCAGAACGAGCACGGTCTTCAACACTCATCTCACCACACTTAAAGCGCCCAAATTACTCAAAATAAAATTGTGTGCGGTTCATAGTATCCTTCTTGAAAGCCTGTTGAAGCATTTGGTAAGTTTTCGTTTCCGATTTTCCAAGTAGGAAGCAAACACACTCCTTGTTCCTTTGAATCTGTCAGAACGATTTCGCAGGCGGCGAACGAGAACAGTTGAGAAAAACAATAATACGATCAAACGTTAACCTCCTACGCAGACGCCGCTTGGCCAACTGATCTGGGAAGGTCTCTACTAGACCCACCTAGCAGGAGAACTCTCTATTACGCCTAGGAACAGCAGCGTTCTTTCAATTCGTTTTTTTTTTTTTTTTTGCCCCCCTCCCGTATATAGTCTTACCATAACTACTGTCTCAAAGTTTTAAGTATATTGACACAAAATGGTTAGAGATGTTTTAATATTCTAATAACATGAGTTACATGGATGTATTATGAACCAAAATCACAAATAACTATTCAAAATGGTCACATTAGCACCATTAGCATGCACAAAGTCCTTAAGTTTTTATGGTTCACTCATCAATTGCGTTATGGAACACATTAACTAGAAAATCTGCAGTTGCCTTCCGAAGAGACCTCTTTCAACTTTCAATATTGGGATGTCTCTTCTTGCAAGCCGTCTCCTGAAACTTAGACCACAATTTGTAGTCCAGAAGGTTTAGGTCCGGACTTGCAGAAGGCCAATCTGAAGTGGAAATAAAGTCCGAACTTTTGCCTCTAGCCATTACTGGGTTATCCTTGCCTTTTGTACTAGAGTTGAGTCCTGTTGGAAGCTCCAGTTCTGTCCATGGAAGAGGATGTTGGTGAGATTCTTGACTAGTCTCAAGCACTGTCTCCTGGTACACTTTGGCTGACGGTCTTCGGTTGGCGGTCGCCTGGCTGACGTTTTGACCTCGTTTTCACAGAAATGAAGCTCCGTTGTTCCCTTGTAGCTCAAAACCCACCACACCATGACTGAGGCAGAATGCTGATCCCTTTGAATTCTTGGAGCCTTTCCACCAGCTTCTCTATAGGATGTAGCAAGTAGCATATATCCTGTCATTTTGTGCATTGAAAGTCTCCTCAACATTGAATCTTTTCCATCAATGAAAAGAATTCGACGATGCCCATTTGTTGCGTAACGCTTAAGTAAGCATTTTGCTTTCAGGAGCCTCTGGTACTTCAGTTCATTTGTCAGGAGATGTCCCTTGCGTTGTTTATGAGCATGAAGTCCCAGGTTACTGCTTAACGTGCGAGACATAGACATTTTCGGTATCTGTGGCTCATGAACCAAACTGACTGTTTTCTAACTGGATTTCATCGGGCACGAGCCGCCACTGCTTTCACAAGTTCTGGTGTTCGTACTGTGCGTGGTCTTCCTTGATGCGATCTTTCACAGTTCAAGTCTTAACAAAGCGCTGGAGACTGCGGTAAACGATTTTATTTTACTAATTTGCACCTATTTTTTTTTTTACTAATTCCCCTGATGATTTTACTACCTTGTGCAACGCCATCACGGCCATACGATTTTTATACTCGTCCCATTCCATCTTGAACACTTACAACTGACACCTTTACACTTCTTCATCTCATCCAGCAATGACTCACGCTTCACGATACCGCTCTTGACGTTGCTCGCTTGTACGGACGTTAGTACAGTCATCCTCAAAGTTAAGACAGTATTTATGGTAAGACTAGGTGTTAACAATCAATGTATCTTATTGTGGTGAACAAAATGATACAGGTGAGTGTAAAACCTCATGCGTAGTTTTTTGAGAAAATAGAGAAAAAGTAATTTCTTTGTAAATCAAAAAATTAATGCTGTACGAAAATCATTACCCTTATTGATGTGAAACTGAGTTGCATATCCTCATTAAATCTTCATTACGGCATTATTAAGACGACAATACATAATGTAGTTAATGGGATCTCTTTGACCACAACGTGTATACCACTTACACACTAATATAGTTACCCTGAAATTACCTAAACTTTTAAATTTTAATTTCTGTTTAACTAAAATACTATCCGAAGATAAGACATATGTCAGTCAATAGATGACATCGAACTGAACAAAACAGCACGCCTCTGGGTAAATTCCAACTCGTAGCTTTCAAGAAAATCGTAAATAATAAACATCTGTGATGGCGCTTGAATGTATGTCGTACTGTTGCAATTATTGTGTTTATTTTTCTGGAAGAAATTGTTATTTATGTACTGAATATGTAGCAAAATTAATTATTAACTAGCAGATTATTATTCTTTGTCTTTGCCTGACAATAATCGCACAAACTTAATTTTATTTGTAACCTATCAAACACGATATACTGTACTTCAGCATTATTAACTTTCTTCACGTTAACTATTGAAATGAAATCAGCAAGTTCTAATTTTCTAACACAAGTCACAAATATATTGAATTTATAAAGCATTTATAATATCACATTTACTTGCATAGAATATTTTCTGAACGGTACCTCACTTTCAATTCAATGCGTTGCATATTAGGACAGTTGCATATTACAACCAGTTGCAATACCACCAAGATCACACGTAATTTGAAAAGGTTTTTTTTTTTTTTTTTTTTTTTTTTTTTTTTTTTTTTTTTTTTAAACTCAAACAGAAATTACTGAATTTTACTTCACAACTAGTTTTGCAAGGAGCGTTAACTCCTTATTGCACCGCATATACGAATTTGACATCAATTGCATACTATACCAAAAATCATAATAGTAAAATGAACACAAAAACCTACATTACGCCAACCATTTACATGATATTCAACGACAAAACAGAAAAATAAACTCTGCAAAATTACAACAAAAATAAACTGAGTTTCACTATCCTCAAAGCTTTACCATGTTTTGTTTACGAGGATTTGAAACGTTCTCGGAATGACGTGCAGAACATTGATTTACCTCTTGAAAATTAGTAACAATTAACTAAACTCTGGTGCAACAGTCCTTCGGCCAGGACCTGCTAGCCGGATTATGGGTAATGTCTGGTCAGTACATCAGTTCCCTTTGCAATTAATTCTGGCTTTCTAGACTGGAGTTTGCTATTTCTTTCTTTCAAGTAGCTCTCCAATTGTCCTCACGACGCTGGTTGGACGCCACATTTGGTGAGTAATAACGGTCACTCATATTTCTTTTGATCAGACCTGGCACTGCTTGACTTTAATGATCCCACGAGAAGCGGTATGTCAGCGCGGCTAGGACGTTGGTAATACTGTTGATAGCAATACTGGAAGTTATTTTCTGTGAATTCACGTTGAGAGGTATGTTGTTTTCGATTTGACTTTTTTCATTACAACAAAAGGTGAACTAAAGTGAAAAGATCTGAACCAAGTGACGTTTTACTTTTCCCTTGAAACCAGACGTAAATCTCGCGAAAAGTACCACATCACACGGTTCAGATCCGCGTAGGGGAGCATGTTCTATGACAGTAATGTTTATACGCGCCCAAAACTGCCTGCCTGACAGACAAAGGCTTATGTGCTGATGTGCCGTCCTGGTGCAGAATCCATTCAATTTCCACGGTTTACGCTTCTTTCTCCTAACTTTTTCGAGAAGTTTGGTCAAAATCTCAATGTAATAGTGTTGACTGACTGTCCCACCAATAAGAAATCACTCAAAGATTACAATTCCCAAAGAACACACGCATCCTTATATTTTAAGTCCTTTCTTCGTTCTGGGGAAACCTGGGCACTTCCACTGTATGGATTGCCGCTTAGTCTCCGAGCTGTAGGTTAAAATAAAAATCCTTGTTTCACCGAAGGTAGTTATAGACGACAGCAAATCTGGTTCATTTTCGAATTGTTGTAACATATGTCAGTGCACAATTCTTGACGGCACTCATTTTGCCCGTGCAAGAGACTTTCCACACAACCTTGTCACAAATTTTCTTCATGTTTAATGCTTTAATAACCCGCCAAACAGATTCCCTGTTCAAGTTCACTAGGTCTCAGTTGGTTCGTGTCAGTAACTGAAGATCGCAGCCTACCTGAATGATCATTGTCTTCAATGCTTTCCTCCGCCTCCTAAAAACGTTTATGCTGCTGAAAGAATCGGACATACAAATATCACGTATGCCTCGATCAGCATTTGGGGTGTTTCTGTTGGAGAGCATAATTTTAATCCATTATTCCATTTTCAAATAGTCATTTCCCGACAAAGTACGATTGCAAGTGTTCACGGAATGACTCCTCCCTTGGAACTGTCCAAGTCGGAAAAGTCCAAACTTAACGGAGATCCAAGGGGAGAGGAATAGTGCTTCAACACAATATTATCAAACTTTATGCAATTGCTTTATGAAATATAAACTCATAGGGTTCCCATTCAAACTAAGTAATCGAATTCACGACTTTTTCACAGTTTAGGAAAGTTTCAAGTTTCAAATTCACAGTCGGAAAGTTTATAAAAATAACCTTTACTGACTAATGACAACAAAAGCAACCCAGCGCGACGGTCAGTACGTTACGTTAGTACTAGTACTTCTTTCGACTTTTATTTTGTTCTGATAACCTTTTTCTATTAATCTGAAACTTTTCTAGATTTTTCAATGTTTGTTAACGAAATTCACGGCTTATTCATGGTTAGGTGGGCACCCTGATTCAGTATGGATATTTTCTCTATCCCTAAAAACTGAAGATATAATCTTTCCGATAAACTTTAAAACACGTTTCTTTAGGGATGAAAATCATAATGTTTCCATTGCTTTGACTGGTGTTTGGTTTCTGGAGTCTAGTAGTGTAGCCGTGTTTCATTGATGGTTATGAATAGAAGCATAGTTGGGTTTTTCTTAAAACGGGCTAAGTCGTCCCTAGAGATATGTATTCTGATTCGATTTTGGTCAAATGTCGCGGCACTCACTCTGCTGACAGTCTCTTCATGCACAATTCTTCGGTTCATTGTGAAGTAATCATTCAACTGAAATGCCTAAAGTTACAGCAATATCGGCGATCCTGGAGTATCATATCTGGAACTTTTCAGTTATGTTTGGTGTATTGACAAATTTTGGTTGTCCGTAATGATATCATCTTTCAGGCTATCACGACCACGTTAGAACTCAGAAGTTCAACTGAAAACAGTTGAAAATGCCGGAGCTGAGTCCGTCAGAAAGCTTTTTATTATATCATTATCTACTTTCGTTGCCGTAACACCCTACACCAAACAGTTGATGACCGCTCAGCATTCAATAAATAAATAAATTAAAGTAAATTAAAAAAAAAAAAAAAAAAACAGTATGCATTGGAATTGTAACTATATGATTGATCCAAATAATGATCCAAGTTGTCATAACAGCATACAACCCATGATAATAATAACGTACTCCGTTTCAAACTAATGTTACCAACTTTGAGACATTCAGAGAACTTTTCGAATGGCCTTTGTATTCTCTCATAATTCGAGCTCAGAAAGAAATTTTCTACCCGATCCACAATTTTTTGTTGTTTTATTCTTAGAAAATTTCTGGTCTAAGAAAAAATATAAAGAAAGAAAGCTACATATTCTCTAGGTATCACTAAAATCTTACCGAGTTTTGTGAATTTCTGCTACTCTACGTTAAGAAATATGTTGCACAAATTAAAAGAATTATCAAATGAAAATATAAAATTTTACATACGATATAGAAAGAAAAAAAAAAAGAAAAAACGAAAAGTGCTTTTTCTTTTACCCTCGCTCGCACCTGGAAGAATCAATAGCATAACTAAAACATTGCTAAGCTTATAATATAACAATCAAGTATATTGTATTACTCTGCAAACTAATAAAAAGTAACTAAAACGTGAGGTGAAAAAATACTTTTACTTGCGCACAAATACTCATTCTTGGAGTATTCTTCTTTGGTTTACAGCATTTGTAACTTCAAGAACAAGACGATTTACAATCAACAACAAAATCCGCTTTGCTTACATACGATTACCTTTTGCAGTCAGCTATCAAACTGTAATTGGTAATTCGCTTTAAAATGAGGCCTTCATCAACAATCATCATATACATTTTTTTTCTCTCTGGAGGCAGTGACTAATAACAGTTAACATGTGGAAGCAAGATCAACCTTGTGTTGGAGTGACTTTAGAGCATCAAACGTATGTGTCAATCTGCATTTTTCAAAGGTACTTAACTATTATTTGTTTGTTGTTTTGTGTAACTTCAAAGATATTTCTTTAAGGTATTCATTCTAGTCATATTACTGAAATTACGGAACTTTTATTTCGTCCCTAATTTATTTGTTCAGCTTTACTGGACAACACAAGCGCCGAAATTACTTCCACTTTCATGTAGCACATTTATTTAGTTCGACGTTGCCATTTGTGTATTATTTTATGAGCTTCAAGATTTTGAACTTCAAAAAATACTTGATCACAGAAATCACAAGAAAACGATGTTTTGGCAGGATGCATTTTGCTATGAAAATCGTAACACTGTTTCGATTGAAAGGATCTATTACAGATTCGACACCTATACAACTTCTCATCATTTCTGTCCACTTGCATGTGTTCCATCATCTCACTCTCTGAAGAAAATGGCATGTCACATGCGAAACACTGGATACAGGATTCTTCTTCTTCGGCAGGTTCTGCGCTCGTTTCCTGAGCAAAACATTCCGGACATAGTCCAGAATCGTCTTTTGGATTTCTCTGTTTGGGATCTGTAGTCAATTCTTTTCCACATTTAAAGCACTCTTCGATTTCACCATCTTTGCCAGTCTCACTTACGGGTTCTTCCTGTAAATCATTCCTGCTGCTTTGCTGGGAAGACTCAGATACATCCCGCTGAGCAGTATCAATGATACGACTTTCACTGTGTTCTGCAGGTATGTCACTACTGTTCAAGGAACAACTGGCCACAATTTCTTCTTTTTTACCATCATTTATCAACACTTTGTCTTTTCTATCATCATTATCTTCATCACTATTTCGTTCGTGATCCGAAAAAGACCTGGAACAAATTTAAAAATATTTAATTACATGAATTTTCTTAAAATTAAACACAGTCTTTCTTATATAAACTGACTAATGGTCAAACAAAAAAGCTGTTGATTGCCGTGATTTACAGCTTTGATACAAAGTACATCAAAATGAGATTGCGATTAAAGATCATAGAAAGATCTATACAAGGCAGTTTAGTTTGTTCATAAATCCGAGATCAATAAGCTATGCAGATTATCCAATCTAAAATTTATTTATTTGAGTATTCTTAGGGAGTCACATGACTGTCATCCAATTTACTTCTACTAACGATCCATTGCTCCATTGCAGAAGTATATGAATTCACAGTTAAGCCAAGTAACTGCAATGATTGTATGATACGTTCAAAGTACATTCCTCTGCAAACGCATATTTTGGTAGGAGAGACAAACTAGAAACAACTAGTTTTCTATCCGATTTGGCAAAAATATAACGACTTTCTTTTGCATATTCCCCACACTTTGGCTTAAATGCATAATCAATTTATTTTGATATACAATACACATATCCAATATTCTAATTGGGAAATGTTATTCTACAACTTTTCTTGGTAACCACGAAACACAATAATTATCTCCTTGATGTCAGCCATATCGACAGCCAAGAATGTTCTTCTCGTGAGCCATTCGTAATAGCTGGAGTTTTCTGACCTTTTCACCTCTCTATATAAAATAAGTTTTTGATTGACTGGTCAACGTCTAGGCCAAACTGCCTAAACTAGAACTTGAAATTTAGACGCTGCATATGATTGGTGACGTAAGGCACCAGTAAGAAAGAACTTTTGAAAATTCGATGTGGGAGGGGAGAAATGGGATTTGCAATTATTAAAAAAAAATGTCTATTATCTCGGAATCTCTTAGCGTTAGATACATCAAATTTGATATTTCGACTTTTCATTTATAGGGTTGGGCAGCGTTCAACTACGACTTGAAACATACAAAAATAACTCACTACTCATGTAATCTGTGTATTGTTGATAAAAAATACATCAGAAAGGCTTGCCACTACATATACAGTGGTTACACATACGTATTACAGTAATTACAACTATCGGTATGGTCACTTTTTAAAAATCACGTCATGTAGATGATGTCCGTTGCGCATGATGCCCGACACGCATAAGCGTATCTCCCGAATTGCACGCACTTCTTCCTGAATTCTTCGGTTTAATGGTGTGATATCTGGTACTTGTGTTGAGAATACCTTGCTCTTCAAAGATCCCCAAAGAAAATAATCACACACGGATAGATTTGGCGAGCTGGAAGGCCGTTTACTGCTTCCAAATAGGGAGATCACACACTTTCCGAAAACAAAGCGCAAAGCACTCATGGACTGGCGAGCCATGTGTGCGGGCTGTAGATCCATCATGCTGCATGTAGACTCTGGTGAGATCAAAATTAACCGCCGAAGACATGGAAACAGGAAGTTTCTCAGTATATGCACGTATCCTTCTGACGTTACTGTAACTGCACAGCCATGGTCATCGTTGAATATATAGACCCTACAATCCGAAAGTTGCAGTGTCACTGTTTTATTATGGAGGATTTTTTTTAAATTTTTTTTTTATTATTATTATTATTATTTTTTTTATTTATGGAACTTGCTGTGGATTTCGATTACTCGAATATCGAGTGTGTTGTTTGTTCACAAAACCACACAGCTCAAAATGAGCTTCATCAGACACCATCAAATTGCGCAATATACCTTTCTTCTTTTGTAACCGCAAAAAGTCTTCACAAAACGGTTTCCTTAAAACTCACAATAACATGCTGGCTTTTCCTGAACAGCCTGTATCTCGTATGGGTGGTAATGGAGATTGTCGTGCAAAATACGCTGCATCAATCGCACTGACATATGCAGAGAAGCGGACAATATTGAACTCTGGTCGATAGAGCGTCTTACCCCCTTTTATGTTTTCAGAGGTTCGTACAGTTCTTTCACTTCGTTCCATTTTATTGTCGGTTACACAAGCGGTTTATCTAAACTTACCAATCCATTTCTTTACTGTGTGTCGAGCACGAATAATACCATAACAGCCTACTCGAAAATACTGCCTGAATTTCCCCTGCGTAACTATGGCACTTCCATTATTCTTAAAATACGTTTCCACAGTAAACGCACGATGAGCTGCTGACGAACACTCCATCTCATACCAAACGGCATACAATAGTAGAACAACTGGCGCGATGCATTCTATCTTGCATTGCAGGGCCCGCAGAGATACCAACCTCAAATAATAGTAATTGAATACTGCCCACGCCCGTAAAATAATTAAACGCGTGTTCCACTATTTTTTGACAACTGACCTACGAAAAAAAAAAAGTATGTTTCGAGAAAATATGAAAAATTAACTTAAAAAATGAATTTACAGTTACAGAATTCCCTTAAGTTTAATGCAGTACGTACCAGATGGGGGAATCATGATGCTCAGAATGTCAAGAGGTTACTTCTTTTGAAAGGGGGGGGGGGGGCAGAGAAATATTTCAACTAATTTGAATTTCTGTCTAAAATTATTTTAAATTCCATCTGAAACCAATAATAATGCATTGGAACTAGCTCTATCTTCTCTAATGGACGTGATTATAACTATTCACGGCAGATAAGTGTTTGATTAGGGGAAGGGGTTCTAAATTAATTACTTCGCACATTTTCTCCAATTCTGAGTTCCAAAGCATTGTCAAGTCCTGGTAAATTTTATTAAAAATAATACACCATTCACCGTAAAACTTCCGTAAATGAGATAGAAGTAATCTGCACAGTGGAAAAAAAGGAATCGCTCAAAATTTCATAAAAATATTGTACGAAGAGGGAATCTCCTGAAGAATATTATATCCCCCTCTGTGAATGGTAGAAACTATCCAAATGTAGTATGCGAATTACCAAGAGTTATGTGGAATCCTTATGGTACTGCATGACCCCCATACGTTTTCCATTTTTGATGCTCAAGGTCATGTGCAATTTGGAGAGGGACGCAGAAAAAATATTTCACTTAACTTAGTTTTTCAACTAAAACTAACTAATTTTGCCATCTAATACTGCGACTAATTCACTGCCTGGGATGGATTAATGGTATTCCGAGGCAGGTAGTGATTGGTTTGTAGGGGGCATGGTTAACAATTTTCATCCTTTAAAATTTTATCTAGTTTCTCTTTCCGAAGTACCACTAAAATCTGGCGAATTCTGCTAAAAGCTTCGAAATACTTCCCGTGCTTCCTTCAGGGGAAGGGAAGGACACGACTGAAATATTTATTGGGTAATTATCTGAATACCAGAATGCTTTTTATTCATTATGAGTTGCGAGGAAATGGGGAAATATTACACTAAAGAAGCGAGAAGCATTGATTAAATTTACAGTCAGTACTTCTTGATCTAGGAAAGACATATAAGAAAAAATCCGCGTCACGGACCATGAAATGGATGGGCACCGCCGATACGTGCGGTACTTCAAAAGTTCTATTCTGTGATGACTGAAGGACATTTTTAAGTGTAATATACTTTCCTGGCGAGTGACGTTCCTGCGTAGCTAAGTCGCTGCATACAATGGTAAAATGCACTGCACTAAATGACAGACACATGAGTCATAGTGCAGACTCACACGCCACGCAGTAAAGTCGGCAGCAACAAAAAATAGACTACACTCACTACTTGTAATTCTTGTTGCCGATTTTTTTATTTATTTTTATCGTACGTCGGAGAATGCGGAATGGAATGTCGGATACTGTATTTAATCCTTCTTGGGTAAACACAACTCATATAATTTCACCTAGCTATATTAAATATCTAAAAACAAATGATAGCAGACACTTTGTGATCATCATAAATTGTTTCAGTATACAGTTATCAACTCTAAGAAGAAGAAAAAAGGCATATAAATCTAATAAATTTTAACCTAAAGTTTCCCTTTTTCTCAAACGCAAGGGAAAAAGCACGAATTTAACAGTGGTTTAAAATGTAATCCGGAGATTAGGACTACATGAATAAGCAAACAGTGAGATTTGCGAAATATTGAAGAAAAATAATACCTCAAGACGCACCACACAGGTAATATTTGCTCTCTTTTATACAATTAATGCGTTATGCATACATTGATGTAGGCCTATTAAAACAAGATAATTTTCGAACAGCACACAGTAACAGTAGTCGATACATTGCTGGCAAAATCTGATGCCCATTATCACGACAAATACGTGAAACAGGTAAAAAGCACACGGAAAACATTATGTAGCGAATTATTTTAAGGGTCATAACAGAAACTTTTAAAACTTATCTAAAATTATTATACTATGAATGGGTTTAGTTTTGTCCGAAATATATCGGTTAATTTACACTGGGGAAAATTATCAAAATACAATCTATATTGTTTTAATTTTATTGTAACTTTTCTGCGTCCTTCTCTCATGATATAACTATTACAAGCTCTGCTTTCAACATGGTTCAGTCTTACTGTGAAATATTAAAAATAAGTGACTTTCCATTGCGAGAATCTATGTAGATAGTCAAAGCCTTATACTGGTTTCCATATACTGAACAACTTTCTCGTACAGATTGTTGCTTGAAACCTTTCATCAATTATAATAAATTTGTCTTCCAAAATATGTTCCATCAAGTCTCGCAGAAATTCGATACGTTTGACAGATGGAGAATTTATATTGTTGCTAACCCTTATGAAGGAATTTATTGTATTAAATTTCGAAAAAATCCGGATTTCTTTTGGAGGGGGAATGCGTACTGATGTGTGAAGCATGTATGGATGTAAAACGTTTGTTTAGAACTATTAAAATTTTCTTCTACCTACATATACACAACAATTAATCTTGCATACATACCTGTTTTGAATTGCAGTATCAAATTCCTTTTTCACGAAAAGTTTACAAGTGTTTTCTTCAGGTATCACGGCCGGAGTTGGTTTTTCTAGTTCATTACATTCACTAACACAGTTGGATCCTTTACTATTTACACAATTTATAGACGGTATGCTATTCTGTACAAACATATTATCAGACGAAACGATCTGACTATCTTTGTCTTCGAGAGAGAGCTTTTTATGTCTATGTCTTACGTACTGCGTAGTTCGTGCACAATGATCACTTTCGCATGCTGAAACTTCATTTTCATTTTCTGTTTCAGCTTTTTCATGACTCGATTCTAGCTTGTTCTCTACTTTCACTTGATTATGATCACTTTCATAATCTGTAGTCTTTTCAGTTTGCATAGACGGCATACTGTGTTGAACAGTAATATTATCACATGCAGGAACACTGTTTAAACAACTTTCATCTTTACCTTCAGAAGAAGACTGTTTATGTCTTACTTTGAAATACTGTCGAGTCCGTGCACAATGTCCACTATTTTGTGAAAAATCACTGTCAGATTTCGACAACTTTTCTTCACCATCTGTTTCAACGTCTTTATCACTCAATTCCGGTTCGTTTTCTTTTTCCACTTCACTCTCTTCACTCTGACTACTTATATTTGCGGCCGAGGACCAATCGCAACTTACATTCTCTTCTTCTGGATCCATAATGAGAGTATTCAATACATCTTCAAAATTCTCTCCACAGTCTTCCGGTTCAGGTTTTAAACTGAAAGCCCATTCCTCAATATCCATATTGCAGTCAGTTTCACACAAATCTTGTTGGTGCTCCTCACTTATATTACTCAGTATATTCATTCCAAAATCAGTCAGTGTCTTTTCATTTCTGTTCCCATTCAGCTGTTCATATATCTGTCAAAAGAAAAATAACAATTACTAGAAATAAATACGAAAGTGTTCTTTCTACACGAAATGATGATGATGATGAACTCTTATATGTTAGGATATACGAGACGTAAGAATCTCTTAGGCTTTTAAGAGCAGCTTCCCACAGAAAGGTTTATATGTAGGAAAGGAATACCAGAGCACCTTTTGTAAATACTTAGACATAGAAGCAATAACACTGATCACTCCTGGGTACTCAAACATGTAGAGAAATTATATTCACGGAAGATAAAATAACGTCAATTATCCTGATATAAATGCATTACTGCAATGAACTAACAAACGCAAATACTACTAATCTGGCAAAGATAGACTAGCCTTAATTAAGGAAGACGTCCTCTCCGTTAGCCTGCGGTTACAACAAGCCTCATTCTCCGGAGGTCGAATTATGACTGAATAAGGAATGTTCAGAGCCACATAAGACAAAGAGTACTAAGAATACCAGCAGTTATGGTTATGAACTAGGTTGCCATTTAAAACTGGTCTCCAACTGGAACATTATCGGATTAAGAATAAAACGTGAAGAACAAATCGAACTGGTATTCTACAACAGAATATCAAAATTTGCCAAGACAAGGGGAGCTCGATTTAAAAAGGAAAACTGAATAACAATGTCTTAGGAGATTGATACTACCTCTAGTTAAGTAGCTAGGTTTGTTATCAAACTCTCTTAGACACAAACTAAAAGTGATTTAAACATATGTTCCCACACAACCCATTCAAAAGAGGAATTTGGAGGATTTTACGAAGAAATTACGGAGCCAAATAGTAAACAAGGAAAACCACTAGTTGAGACATTACCATGGAAAACTTAAACGCCAGAATCGGCCATAAATTAAATAACAAATAGGAAATTTCGGATATGGGGAACAAGATAAACATAGAAATTTTTTAGTAGAATTCACCGAAGATGAGATGTATTATGAATTTCTTCTTCAAGAAAAAGCCCGAGGGAAACAGACATCCAAGCGAAACTGACTGCACCATGTCAAACAGAAGACATGTGATTGAAGATTGCAATTTTCTCATTAAGTTCAATATAGAAACTAACTATCTAATGGTAAGTTGTAACTGCATCTTAAAATCGAACGGGAAAGAAGAAAGCTTGTAGAAAGACAAACACATAGAAAGAAGATTCTTAATAAAATAGCGTTACGTATTTCAATTGAATACGAAGAAATTTTTGCCGCACTAGAGAAGGATATTGGAAAACGAGAAGATCCGCCATCTGGTGAAGGAATGAAGATTGACAGACAAAGTGATACACAAAATACAATATATGGAATTTTGCAAGACAATACGGGCATTAAGAAGGCAAACCAGAACCTAAGCAATAAACGAAACCAAATCTTAGGAAGAAAGAAAAAAGAAAAAAAAACGCAAAGAAATAGTAGATATATAACAACAATTATATAGCAAATTACATTCAAGTGAAAAACCAAAAGGAAAACAATAATAGGGGTTGTTCAGTCTACATTTGGCCAATTTTGACTTAGCTAAAAATTTGGAGGAATCCATGGTGCCAGGTCTGTAAATGGTCGATGTGTTTCCCTTGGTTCCTAACAATAGGCCGACAGCGTAATTTTCACTGTAATAGGCTTCTCTGAAGAACTGGGAGGGGAATCTTATCCCATTCCCTTTGCACAGCTTTCCAAAGTCCTTCCACAGTTGTCACACGCTGTTTTCCTAAGCCCGCTTCAGCAATCCAAATCCACAATAGTCCATAGGACTTGCATCTGAAGATTTAACAGGTACTTCATTGAAAGGTATCACCTATATACCACTTGCCTCCTCCATCTCCCTGTAGAATGCGAGGGACGTTCGTCAGGTATGTGATGAGGCCTTGTCCATGTGAATGCGCACAAGATTGGCGTCATTTCCGTACACTGTTGGAATTTCATGCTCGTAGATCGGCCGCATGATCTGCTCCTGAAAATACTGCGAATTTAGTTTGCAGTTCTTCGCCACCCTACGAATCTTCAGTTTACCTCGGTAACAGTAGTTAGTAACGACCATGAACCCTTTTGGGAAGGATTCTTTACAGACACGGACCAACCTTCTGAAGTTCTTGGCGCCTTTCTCTCGTTACGTGATGGATTTTGGTTTGCAGGAGTCGGAAAGGTAAATCCATGCTTCATCGAGCGTTACGACGTACTTCCACCTTTGTTTTCCCAGATGTCGTTCGTACAGCTTCCGGGCGTTACAATTTCGTTTCTTTTGGTGGGCATCCGTGAGAAGATGGTCGCGAGCTTTCATGACTTTTTCCAGTTTGAGTTGATGGTGTAACGTTCGGCTCACAGTCCCCAAAGACACGTCAAGACGATTAGCCATACACCTTTGTGTTGGCGAATTTTCTTGCATTGCCATTTCGCGAAGTTTCCTCTGCATGGTGGAGGTTTCCTTGGTGCATTCCCGCCTCCTAGGCAACTTCGTTGGTGATCCAAATGGTGGAGCTTTGTTGCCCTTGTACTTTTTAATTACATTTTTTATTCCACTTAAACTGATGTTGCAACCATTCTTCTTGCACTGCTTTCTAATGACAGAAACACTAAACTGGGTGTCATAAAGATCCCCAACATAGCCTTCCCAAAAACGGCTTAGTTTGGACGGCATTTTGGTCACAGAGCGGAAACTTACACACTTGGAAACAAATTTAACACAACATTCACAACAATGGTCCTGTTTTGTGCGTTATTGTCGTCCGCGCGGAAAAACAACTCTGCCACTGCACAACACTGTAGGACGCTACGAGCCAGGTCGGGTAAGTCCATTCTGCCCGGGAGGGGGAAGGAACGAAATCGGCCAAACGTAGGCTGAACAGCCTCTGTAACCATGTAGTATATGAGGGTGTTCCGTTGGCCTCTTTTCATCTACTCATTTTTTTTTAACGTATCATTTCTCTGTGCAAATATCGGACCCAATGCCATATCGATGTCTTTATTTTCAGTAGAATATCTTTCACTTTTGTTATTTTCCATGATCTATGATATTCCTTTCTTATCTTTTCGGATGATTACTAACATATATCTCTTCATGTAGTATGCAAGGGTGAATGACTGACTTTTAGTATTCACGTCTCCGATCTATAGATTAAAGCACCGTTTATTGAAAATTTTACGCTTTAACCACAACGGCATTTTAATTTTCGATATGACACTGTTCCTCCGGAATGCTCTCCAGCTGAAGTTATTTCGCCTATTTATTTCTTCTTTAATGCTGCCACCCTTAGACATCTTCTATCCTAGATAGATACCTACGTCTATCTAATTCTATCCGCTTCTAATTCAGCACTCTCAACCTCTGTCCTTGATTTTCTTACTAAGCTGTCAAACATCACTGTCATCTTTTGCGTATTTCTTTTCAAATGACTTCCTTGCTTCTCAACTGAAGCTTATGTATCGTAACTCACAGTTCTGTGTTGATGTTTGGGAAGAAAACGATGAAATCAGCGAAACGAAGACGGATCAGATGCTTCCCGTTTACATCTCAGTATGTTTGTTAAAAGCTTGGGAAAAGTAATATCATCCTGTTATACCTCTTTTCTACTCTTATGTACACCCAAACAGTTTGATATTAACATTGGTTTGTTTGACACCACTTGATTTAAGAGCGTTAATATAATCGCAGAGTTCTTCACCGAATCGTTTTTTTTTTTTTTTTTTTTTTCAGTCAAAGACTATTTAAGTAACTTACATTAGTTTGACCTATCTATTAGTTCTCACATTATCTGAATGTGATCTAGTGTGCTAGAATCACTTCTAAACCCATCGTGTTCTCTTGAATGGGAAGTCTGTTTTCCATTTCGTTGAAATCTTACTTATGTACCAGTATAATCATGACATCTTTCGGGAACTTGTAACTCTTGGAAGACAAGTAGTATAAAACTGCGCTAGGATCTTTCCGTGTCTTTACCAGTTTCCTTTAGTATGAATTACGTAACTCCATCTTCTTATACCTTCCTTCTTTGCATATTCCTTATTGGGTATGCAACCTCCTGTTGAGCACGAGGGATATCCTTCTTTTCTTCATCTTTATTGTTATTATTATTCTTTTCCTTTTGGTTCTTCACTTGAATGTAATTTGGTATATAATTGTTGTTATATATCTAGTATTTCTTTGCGTTTTTTTTCTTTTTTCCTAAGATTTGGCTTCGTTTATTGCTTAGGTTCTGGTTTGCCTTCTTAATGCCCGTATTGTTTTGCAAAATTCCATATATTGTATTTTGTGTATCACTTTGTCTGTGCCAATCTTCATTCCTTCACCAGATGGCGGATCTTCTCGTTTTCCATCGTTATACTTTCTTTCTCTGTAACTGTGTCGATGAGAATTCATGTGGTCTCTTTTTTTAGCTTCTGAAATATCCTTCTCTAGTGCGGCAAAAATTTCTTCGTATTCAATTGAAATACGTAACGCTATTTTATTAAGAATCTTCTTTCTATGTGTTTGTCTTTCTACAAGCTTTCTTCTTTCCCGTTCGATTTTAAGATGCAGTTACAACTTACCATTAGATAGTTAGTTTCTATATTGAACTTAATGAGAAAATTGCAATCTTCAATCACATGTCTTCTGTTTGACATGGTGCAGTCAGTTTCGCTTGGATGTCTGTTTCCCTCGGGCTTTTTCTTGAAGAAGAAATTCATAATACATCTCATCTTCGGTGAATTCTACTAAAAATTTTCTATGTTTATCTTGTTCCCCATATCCGAAATTTCCTATTTGTTATTTAATTTATGGCCGATTCTGGCGTTTAAGTTTTCCATGGTAATGTCTCAACTAGTGGTTTTCCTTGTTTACTATTTGGCTCCGTAATTTCTTCGTAAAATCCTCCAAATTCCTCTTTTGAATGGGTTGTGTGGGAACATATGTTTAAATCACTTTTAGTTTGTGTCTAAGAGAGTTTGATAACAAACCTAGCTACTTAACTAGAGGTAGTATCAATCTCCTAAGACATTGTTATTCAGTTTTCCTTTTTAAATCGAGCTCCCCTTGTCTTGGCAAATTTTGATATTCTGTTGTAGAATACCAGTTCGATTTGTTCTTCACGTTTTATTCTTAATCGATAATGTTCCAGTTGGAGACCAGTTTTAAATGGTAACCTAGTTCATAACTATAACTACTGGTATTCTTAGCAGTCTTTGCCTTATGTAGCTCTGAAGATTGCCGTATTCAGTCATAATTCGACCTCCGGAGAATGAGGCTTATTGTAACCCTAGACTAAAGGAGAGGATGCTCTCCTTAAGGCTACCGTCAAATGGGGCTACTTTGATGCGATAAAAACACACTCTCTTGTGAACAACATAATGTAAGCAAATTTTATATTTTTAAATCCATGGCATAAAAGAGTGCTATCACTCTGTATGATAACCATTGTTGTCAGATAATGTCTTTAGCTAGAAAATAAATGAAATATACGTGTTCAAAGTAGTCCCATAAATGGAGCTACATTGAACGTACTCTTAATTGTCGTTATAAAATTCTACTTATGAGTTGTGTGAACATTTTGATATATATTACATAGTTGTGCGGTTTTTCTAACGGGCTACAGAAAATATTTTTAATATGTACTTACCCAATATTTCGCAAAGGTTGATATCTATCGTAGCACTATTGCAACTTTAATATTTAAAACCTTAAAAGGTTTTTCTTGTAGTAAGAGGTCCATATGTTCATATGAATTTAATAGAGAAGTTTTTAAAACAAACGAAAATATTTTTTGTTTGGTATGAAAAACACTATTTACATTATATACAATTGCAACATATTTTGAATTATTGCAAATTGAGACCTTTAAAAGAGATGCCACCAAACTTAAGCCCTCCATAAGCAAGAGTAGACTCTGATAACACCAGAACAGTGTCTTCTGTACAAACCACATCGCTGTCTTCACTTTCGGGCCTATGGAATATCATATTGGTACCTGTTTTTACTAATACGTGTAAACTTGACTTTCCAATTGCAGCTCTCTTTGTCTATGATTTGCCCAGCATAATACAGTTTACCTTTCTTTAGAACATATCGTATCATTACCCACGAACTGATTTTTAGGTATCCATGTGTTCTGTTTCAGATTCTGACATTCCAAAGGATGTATCCATCACTGATTCATCATCGCTACCGGTGCTCGGAATGTCTTCGTAATGTTCATCGGGAGAAGTCATCTAACATTTGTTTGGAAGTGGTTTTGGGTTTTGGAGAGACTGCTTTTAAATTTTAGCATTGGGACTGAACATGTCTTCACGACAATCCGTAGGGGCTGCAGCCAGCTGCTATGTTGAGTATTTTTTTTTTCCCTCCTGGATGAAGTTCCCTATACAGTTGTGAATATCATGTAAAAGACCAATTATAATATTATCTATTGCGTTTTTCTTTCTCGGAGGAATTACTCGTTTTGCAATAGTTGGAGTACTGGTAACTAATGATGCGCTGCTTGTTGCTGTTCTGCTTTTAACAGATGTTGATACCAGTACCGGTATGGCTTCTTCACTTGGAATAATAGGGAGATGTTTAAGAACCTGCATCCAGAGGCCTAATAGCACATGCAGCAAAACCAGATAATATGTTATTTTAAAGCTTACGCTCTAAAGCCTCTATAAGCTTAGAAAGAAATTTGTTATACTAGTCCCGCATTACAAGAAGCAGGCCGATTTATGCTATATACTTAGGTTGCACAGCTAATCAAATGATCAAGTTCATCTCCATAACCTAACTGGAGATGCCAATTTATGTTAATACCATTTTTGACGCAATTATTTAAACTAAACAACTTTGTCACCAATTGATGTTGAATGCTTTTTATGCCAAAATATATATATATATATATATAGAAAAAAACAAGGAGACATTCTAAGTAAATCCTGGCTAAGTCAAGCCAATTTATGTATTACTTCTTAGCGCAACGGTTATTTCAGTTAAATATCAATCATTTCAGTTTCATCTCAATAATCTAAATTTTTGACATATATAAAATATCATAGATATGAATATCCAAATTCTTGTTAAGACAATATTCCAGTGAAGAACTCCCGGTATCTACTTCGCTACTTCGGATTATATGACTTTATTTTGATTTATATTTAGTATATTGCTTGAATAACATACATCAAATTCCGATTGTAGCTATTTTATTGTCCATTATTATTTCAGGTAACAAGAATAACATATAATGCTCGCTATGAAGTTTCGCTAACATGAAAAAGGAAAGAAAAAAATCTATACAGTATTAATTGTTATAGTTCGAAAATTTGTTACATATTTAAATATATTTTGATTATTATTCAGTTTTATTGTATTTCTTTCTTCAATAAATAAGATTTTGTAAATATTATTATATTTGTTCTCTTTACTGATTCAAACCTACTTGAATAACCTCATATTATTTACATTTACATTATGCCAACTAATTATATTCTCCCGAAGCTTTTTATAGAAACCAGCGTTCATTAGCATACTAGATCGTTTAAAATTTTACTACCATTGTTTTGCCCTCCATTCTTCACCCTTCTGCGTTATGACTGTCATTATACTAAAACATTTTATCATTAATTTTATATTATATTATTATTATTATTATTATTATTTTTATTATGATTGCTATCACCTACCAACCTCTTCCAAGAGAGCTTAGCAAATTATCAGGTTAGGTTAGCATCATCTTTGTTCAACAACTACTACTACTACTGTGTATATGATGATGAATCATGAAATATATACAAATGGACATGAACATAAAACAGAACTAATGACTCATGACAGCATATTCTCTGATGCAGAGGGGAATATCCAATTATAAATTTATATGGACAATGAACGAACAAAAGAAATATATATAAAGAATTGCAATCAGGTTTCTCATAATCACACTTAGGTTAACTCCAAGCTGACATAGTTGGAAAAGGCTTTGGCATATGAGGTTAAGTCCATACCGCGAGCAAATATCAGTTTTATTTAATATTTACGATAGGTTCAAAGTGAATTTCAAAACGCAAGCAAAGTCTTATGCATGTTAATTTACCCGAGCTAATTCAAACATTTATATTGATAGACTAAAGTGTATATATATATATATATATATATATATATATATATATCCCGAAATATTATTATTTCGCCGAGTAAACAACATATTAAACCAAAAGAAACTCAGTTGTTAACGATAAGAATTTTATATCAAAACTACTGAACAGTTTAATTTTCAATGTATGCTCAGCGGGAAGACAGCTACGGAACGTTCTCGATGTGTGACTCTAAGCAAAATTTAATGCATTATTTGCATTATGACACTGCACATCTTAAAGAAAAACTTTATATATAGACTGATAAGTTATTTTGATTAGTTCAGCACCAAAATATTCAATCACTTTGGATCAGTTACTCAAAATGATGTTGTGGGACCATCGATGCAATTGTAAAAATGAAATGAAATGAAATCTTTAAGTTTTACGTCCCACGGTTATGCCGGTTAGGCTAAAGGAGACGGTGAAGATGAGAAATGAATGAAATGGTGGAATGAAGAAAGTGGGAGGAAACGGGAGAACCCCGAGAAAACCCACGCACACGGTGTTTGTCCACCACAAAGTTCACTTGGATCGATGCAATTGTGTGACGCCATCTTGAAACCTAAGCCCATCTTCCTGAAGAATAATTAAAAATCAAAATCACATTACCTTAGTCATGAAGATGTTTAAAACCCAACTCCACGATTCCGTCCTCAACGGTGCGCCTGTTTCCCTCTGAGATTTTTGGTAAACAATCGCACAGGTGACAACGAACTCTATAATTGATGAAATGCTTCTGACCACTTAATGACCGGTTTCATAGATGTACTCAGGGGATCTTTCAAACGGTTAATAACAAGAGTTTCGTTGGAGCCGTGCAATCCTAAAACTCTAGGTTAGTCCAAATAATATAATTTCTTCATGGTTTACTCCAAACTCGGGCAATTCGCCACTTAAACAAATTTATTCTTAGCACAAGCTCCGATCCCCCGTCCGTGTGTGTCTATTTTTTTTCTTCTTCTTTTTTCTTTTAAACGAAACTCACTTCCTGTATTCCGAATCAAAATACATATGTATTCACATTTTATGAATAAATTTAATTTTGGAAAGAAAGTTAATGGATATACCTAATTCTCATTATTAAAATCACCTAGTTATCAATAGTGAAGAATAGAGCACGTTACAAACCATAAACGTCCGGATTTAAATATTTATACGAAGCAAAAGTGCAATTTCCGGTGACAGAAATTCGAAGAAAGAAAAAAAAAAACCTATTACGACGAAAACGTACAGCAGTTTATAACTAAAATTTTCCTCTTTTGCAAGATAGAAACTGAAATGGTATGCACTTTCACCAATCAGATTACCGTTCTCAGATAGTCGTAGTAATTTAGTAAAATACGTATTAAGTACATATACTATATATTTCCTATAATTAGGCATATGGCTGCTTTCCCTAAATTTTTAAGTCTAACACTATTTTTCATTGGTAAGAAAGCTTATATTTAACCATTAGTGCATTATAGCAATAATAACTAAACGAATATCGAAAAGGTATCTGGTCAGATTTAGAACAAGGGTGCTGCTTATCCGGTTAGCTACATTATTCAATCACAAAAACAAAACAAGAGTATGTGTTGATACACACGTAATCAACTTATATTAAACAAAAACAAGATGTACAGGTCAAAATTAAGGCTACCATCACGCCAAAAAAAAATATTTCAAATTAATTAACTTGAAAACAAACGCATTAACATACAGTCGCGCAACAACAAATTAACATATCTGAGCACAGATTGATTATACTGCGACTTCGTACCACGATGTAATGCTATCGAAAGGTAACGTTACAAAGGGCCTAGCGGAATAAGCATGCGAAAACTGCCCCCAACCATATCTGCACCAAATCTACAGTATCGATTAACATTTATGAGAAACTCAGTTTCCCAAAGTTTGAGCCCCCCAAGCGCTTTTGAAGGGTGTTAGGAAGGGGGGAAGGAAAATTGATTCTTTTTCTCCTGAACGGCTCAACCGATTTGCATAAAAAGAATATGTTAGGTGTTCTCAACAAGATAAAAGTCGGAAAATATTTTTTTGAAATTTTTTGGGGTTGAAAATTGGTAAAAAAAAAAATTTTGAAATTAAAAAAATTTAGTGGAAGACTAACTAGGACACCCACAATTTTTTGCCAGTTTTGTCTTGAGAGGGTTCCTAACAACATATATTGTTTTCATTTTGCTTGCAAGTGTACCTCATAGTGAAAAAAAGGCAAATGTACATAGGTCAGCATCTATGTGGTATACATATGATACACACTGTACACCACTAGGATAACCAATACCTTTGAATGGAGGGATGAAGTTGTTATAACATTGGAATCTTATGATAACAAGTATTTTTTGTCTTAATAGTAATTGGTCTCTGAGGATGAAGGGGGTTCTCGACCCTGTTTGCACCTCCCTTGGCTACGCCACTGCTGTACATCAACTAAAATTATACATTCCAGCATTTTGTGTTGATTTTGCACATAATTAATGTTCTGTGATATATATATATATATATATATGGATCTTTATTTAGTAATTGTTCTTGTTTTGTAACAGTTGGTTAATAATATGCCTGTTGTTAATAGGTATTTATGAGTTGTTTGTTTCGATGGTATTACTGTATATTTGTGTTTAATATGATCAAATAAAGAATGAATTAAAAGAAATTAATCCTCATCACAGTTTTCGTCCACTACTGGAACAATTACGGTTTTCGTGAACAGAACTGTTGGCTGCTGTTCTCACGTTGCTGCTATTGTGTATTATTTATCATATGCGAAATACTTATCGAAAATTATTCGACCAGCTGAAATACTCAGTAAAATGTTCTCGAAAACCGAAATTGTTCCAGTAGTGGGTGTCCCAGTTAATATCTTCCATTTTTTTTTTTTTTTTTTGAAAATTTCAAAAATTTTTTTGACCAATTTTTAACCCTAAAAATTTTCAAAAAAATATTTTCCGACTTTTCTCTTGTTGAGAACACCTAACATTTTTTTTTCATGCAAATCGGTTGAGCCATTCAGGAGAAAAAAAAATAAATTCTATTTTCCTCCCCCCCTCCTAATACCCCTCCAAAAGCGCTTGGGGGCTGAAACGTTTGGAAACTGAGTTTCCCATAAATGTTAATCGATACTGTAAATTTGGTGCAAATATGGTTGGGGGCAGTTTTCACATGCTTATTCAGCTAGGACCTTTAGGAAAAGCCTCTTTTGGAAGACTGTTGAATTTCCTTCCAGGTGCAAGGCTCCGTTCTTCCAAAACTGACCACCACACCTTTTTCACTGGAACATATACAGCTACATCGAATGGCTGTGTAAGATGCGTTTTGTCTCGAACACACGGACGGAAGTGCGCAGGTAAACGAGAAAGTTTAGCGTATCCTTGAACTCGGCATACAAGACTGACACTTTCATTCTGGCATGAGAAATAAACTATAATCTGCTCACTTTTGCTCTTTATTCAGTTAAGTTTGAATAGTGCGTCGTACATTTGTAACATCGTCAATCCAACCTTATCTGGACACTTTGCGGAACCCCATCTTACAGCAGAATAAAGCGCGTCTCAATTTATCTCCAGTGCAATCCAGCGTACTCTATTTGTTATAAGCCTTCCAACCTATCCTATTGAATCATCTGACCTAAGCCCTGTCGAGCTCACGAGGGTTATTATATCCCATACCGACATTCAACATATGCATGATTTACTATCTGCTCAAAGTTACTTGTGTAGTCTCTCGGGGTGGTAACATAGTTCGGAATAGCCTACGGGCGTCATGATGAGATCACTATCACTTACCCCCGTAACCAGTGGCGTGGTCCTATAATCTGGCATTCTTCGAGACGAGATAATGTGGTGGAGAAGGGCCTGTACTATGAGAACTGATCTTCCATGATGATCTGCGAACCCACCAACTACACCGGATTCAAGCACTGGTCGTTTCGAAGTCCACATTAATAGTAATCTTTCATGCTCCGATGTTGCATACGCACGTAAAATACTAAAACCCAACTACCACTTACCATCACTTTCTTCTTGTGTCCAATTTCAAGCCAAGTCCTACTGCATATACTTATATGCATTTCTACCTATGTATTTTAAACAAGCAATGTTTTTCTAAAGATGGATAGCATTACATTAACTTACCTGCTTTAGATCATTTTCAGCCACAAATAATGAGTCAAGTTGAAACCACACGTGATGGAGTTCTTCACTTTTTATTTCTTGAAGCCGATTGTAGCATTCTTTAAATGCCACAATATCTCGATATTCCAAAGAGTCTAGGCTCTTACCGTCCTGCCTGTACTTCACTTCCCACATTTTAATATTTTTAATCAAAGTCAAAAATTCAATTAATAATTGTGTTCCTCCACTGTCAAAATATACATGATCATGTAATAAAGAGAACAGTCTCTCTGCTGCTGGTGAGGATTCTGAAATAAAATAATAAATTTAACTGAATCAATGTTAACATATGCAGCTAGATTTATTAATGATAATTAATCGTAACACGTAGTTCTTTAGAGATGTTTGCTTTAAAAGGATGATCAAACAAAATCCGTTCGGCACCTCTGGTAGGAACGTGGCATTAATTGTCTTTGCAGGAATGAGGTTTGATCTATGATATTTATCATTTCAAATGCATCCCAGTGAATGCAGAAGGATGTCAAACAGCTGAGGTGTTGCGTCGGGAGAAAGATGTCTATAAAGATGTATGTGTATCGAGGACGACTGTCGTAGATTAGGCACGAATGTCTCGCACAGGTCTAACAACAAGAGATCTTCCGTGTCCCGGTTGGGCGCATGCTGTTGCCTCAAATCACAACCGTACTGCGGTGAGTGAGCGTGTTCGCAACAATAGACGTGTGAGTATTCGAAAGATAGCCACAGAACTGAATGTGAGATATGGAACACATAAACAAAAATTAAGGACCTGAGGCACCACAATGTACACAGTCGGTGCCACGAATGCTAGCAGCAGATGTATCATAGTCCAATCACTTTGAACCCAGTTCCAAATTCATCAGTATGTAGTGGAAGCACCCGTCGTCACCATGCCTTAAGAAGTTCAAGTCACAAATGGCAGCTGGCAATGTCATAGTCTGTATTTTTGACTGTAGAGGATCATCAGTGTTAGATTTTAAGCCACGCTACACGCCACTGTGGTATGCTGACCTGTCTTCAGAAGGCCATTAACCGCAAACGACCTGGAACACTGACGTAAGGTGTTATCGAGTTACACGATAACTCCCATCCTTATATTGCCTAATAGGTCTAGTACTTGTTCCGACGGTTCAAATGAGATGCTGCTTCACACACCGTTCACCTTGCGATTTTCACGTGTTCTGTGCACTGAAGAAGGCACTAAAGGATGTGTTTCAAGAAGAAGTCAGTGAGTAGAGCCTAACAATCGACTGATTTCTACCTGGACAGAATTCCTCTGCTAGTGGTACAGTGGGACAAGTCCGTGAACGCCTATGGAGACTTCTTCTGAACTGCAATTACTACGAGACAGTCACTATGTGTGCATATTTCTCTAGTACACGTTTTGTAACAATATATCTACTGATAGTGGATATATGGGTTCCGAACGGGTTTCATTTGATTCCCCTTTATACTATGATATTTTGCAATTATAGACAAGAGGTCTGCAGATGTATTCGTAAAGATACGGCTTGAGAAATTGGAAATTTAAGGATATTTTGATTTCCATTTCGTATTAAAATTTAGTCATGTTAATTGAATAATACACACAATAAAATTGGGATGATGTGTAAGGTGCTCTTACGGAAACACACTTTTTCTGTTAGCCTTCATTTCAACTCTCGCCTTCACTTCAGTAATTACACCAAACAGATGTAAGATACAAGAAGTATTTTAATGAATTTTAATCAATATTTGAAACTGTAAAACATATTCTTCACTCTATTTAACATACAAACATAACAGTTTCGAACATGAAGAACTCCCTATAATTATATGAAACAGCAGTTTTATTGATATGATATTAATAGAATATGTAATAACTATTGATACCACACAAAAATGCTTTCTTTACACTCGAGAGGTATGCAGAAACAGGTAGTTTTAAAATCCAAGACTTTAATATTAAGACTTTCACATTCTTTAAGGTTTTCCAATGATCTCTAATGTATAAAAATGAATATAAAAATTGTAACAGAATTCATCTTACGCAAACATTATACTACATAAATGAAATTAAGACTGTTACCTTTAATTTGTGTAAAGTATATTATTTACCGAATTTTCGACCACTATTTCTTCCTGTGGTCTTCATTAGGGTGTAACTTCTTCTAAGGGAATATAGATTCTTCAGATATTCATAGTGCCTCTTTTATCTTGTGAGACTAATAATATTTACATTTATATGCGTAACACCAAAATAACTAATAGCCCTTTCTTTAAACATACTGGTCCATTTTCCATTTAAAGAAAGTAGTTCTTTTGGTGTTATGCACATAAATGTAAATATTTATTAATCTCACAAGAAAGAAGAGCACTATGAATATTTGAAGGGTCCATACTCCCTTGGAAGAAGTTTACACTATGAAGACCACAGGAAAGAAATAGTAAACGAAGATTCTATAAATAATATACTCCACGCAAATTCAAGGTAACAATTTTAAGTTCAATTTATATAATGTAAAATTGTTTCCAACGTAACCAAGCAACAATCCAATATATTGTTAACGTAAGATCTGATCATTTAATCTTAAATGACACAGCTATTAAAGAAACAAAGTAAATAAGTATAAATTATTTTCTCTTTCAGTGGTACATCTTTTCTCTTAAAATTAATCTTCTATTTCTTATTTATTTGTATTACCATTATTCAACTCAAGAAAACTGGATGACTGTTTTGGTCTTTAAACTTATTCTGTTCCGAGTTTTGAGATTATCTTTTGATGAAAATTGCGTCTTTCCTATACAAACAAAGGCGTTTTACTTAAAGCAAAGATCATTTCGTAGAGAGATATTTAGGTTTTCAAAATACCAAAGCATCGATCTTTCTACATATATGCACATGTACACGAGCATTATTTTCAAGGAAAGGAAACAAAAAACTGTCATTCCTTTGTTGGTGCAACTTATAAATACAGTATATATTTACTGTACAATTATATTTCAATGAAAGTAATGTGTATTTCATGTGAACAAGGTATATAACCATTTACCACGATCCCAAAAGAATACAGATAAAAAAGTTAAAGAATGAAATATGTAGCTTTTCTCTTTAAAAAAAATAATAAAGCATACTATATCATTTCTAAATTCCTATAAACAGGTTGTAAAGAAAGTTCTTAATAAAGATAGCTCGAATATAACCTTTCAAAGTTATAGCTGATGAAAGTTCGAGAAGTCATTACTTGAACTGCTCGAGCTTGAAAATTATGGAACTAAATTCGAGCAGTTGAAAACTTTATATAAAAACTAGTACACTTCTTAAATTAGGTATTCATCTCGGTAGCGCCCTCAAAAAATATTTCTTAATATTTTGGAATACAGGGCTCTCTTTATCGAACAACTGCAGAAAAAAAAAAAAAGTTTGAACACGATCTAGCAACTATCCAACAATTTTCTTCCTGTAGCTTTAAAAAAAAAATTAAAAAGTTTAAGGACTATAATTTTATTTTAGTCGTTATAAATTGAAAAATTATTTCTCACAAGAAAAGAAGAGGTAAGTATGAACATTTAACAGGAAGAGCACTTTCCTGGAATAGAAATTTCCACCTCGACGAAGGCCACGGGAAGAAGAGTGGTTGAAAACTTGGTTAAGTAATTTCCATAACGCAAATATAAGGTAATAATAATAATTTTATTTATAAAGCATAATTAGCTTATATTATGTGAATTTCGGTGCAGTACTAATTCGTAAATATTCAGCTTCGTAGTAATATTTATTTTTGTGAGAGTTTTAAAAATGAGTGCTTGATAGGAGTAATTGCTGGTCAGATCGTTATTACCTTTAAACTCAAAATTTTTCGTTGAAGGAGAACATATTTATGGTGTTATGTGAATTCACTGACGCCTACTTCTATTTTTTCGGCATTTAACCGATAATGGAAGCCAATGCTTTCAATATACTCAATATACTATTCGTATAAGAAATAAATTTAAGGCGCTACAGAGACGAATACCTTATTTATTTACTACAAAATATGTCAGATATATCGTTTATTATATCCCACGTGGAGTTATGTCTAAATATTCATTTTTATGAACCATGTTGTACCTTCTTAACTGGTTTTTGAAAGCAAACTGCATAACTTCTAGAAGTCCTTGCGATTCTCTACTTACCTTCCAAAACCCTGTATCAGTTATTTTATGATTCCCTGAACAACATGGACTCGGTCTAATAATTTTCAAACTAGATAGCTTCGAAACTGATTTTTCGAAAGATGGCTGATTGTAGTTGTGAAAGATAGCGTTTTCAATCATGTCTATTAAAAATGTTTTCTTTCATTTGCTATAAGAAAACGCCTTTCTTTTGGTGGTAGCGTGTTTCCACATCCTTTATGCTTTTTAAATCACAACTTAACGCTCATACTTAAGTTTTCTGTCGTACCTCTGGTGCTTGGTCTTCTGTTACCGTTATGTCTAAAAACGATGACGACAAACTGAACTGAACCTGAACATCGGCAACAATGAAATACAATTAGTAATTTGGAGTGTATTAAGTCGTCAATAAATTCTATCGCTTCCGCAGAAACATCTTCCCCTTGGACCCTTTATCGCGTGCCTGCCTTGAAGCTTACTACCATCCTCTTGAGAGGTTCTAATTATATCATCTCTCGTCTGCTTCTTGATCTTCCAAAGTTTCTTCCTTTTTTTTCCCCTCAAAACCCTTAAGGCTAGAATTCGATGCACCATGCACGTGTTTCTCGTCATCGACGTCCCCATCTATCTTAGATTTCTGGCTTTCAATATCGGTACGATATTCGTGATATTCTGTGGTCTGTATAGATTTTGTTAATTGATTACAGTTTAGGGTTCCTTTCAGCACCAAGGCTATATGAGACATACACCTACAGATTAACGTGGAATGCGAACCACACGAGTTCCCCACAGAGGAGTGAATCTTGTCTCCCGCACCAAAAAGCCAATGGTTATAAAGCCACGAGGAAGCTCTCTGTACAGATGTTGTGTAACTTCAAATTATTCACCCGTATGTTTCGTACCTTTCTGTACCAAAAATTTATAAGTAGTATCCCAAAGTAAAGTTCGGGTAGGAAATTTTTGTCCACGAGCTTTCACGTCGAAAATGGGCTGAAACAAGGAGATGCGTTGTCGCCATTATTATTTAACTTCGTTCTGGAATACGCTATAAGGAAAATCACAGATAGCAACCAGGGCCTACAGTTGAACGGTATTCACCAGGTTATGGCATATGCTGATGATGTAAATTTAATAGGGGATGACAGGAGAACAATAGAAAGAAATGCAGAAAAAACTAAATACATGGAAGTGCGTCGGGACCGTAATACGGCAAATTATGGGTGCGTTAAAATATTAAATAATACTTTTGATAAAGTGGGTACTTTCAAATATCTAGGATCAATATTAACAGACGAAAATCATATTCAAGTAGAAATTACATGTCGACTAAAAGCAGGGAATTCGTGTTATTATTCAGTTCAAAATCTCTTGTCGTCGCAAATTCTATCGAGGAATCTGAAGCTTAAAATATACAAAACGATAATCATGCCTGTTGTTCTGTATGGTTGCGAAACATGGTCGTTTACCTTGAGGGAAGAACATAAGACCGAAAGTATTTGAGAACAAGATCCTGAGACGAATATTCGGACCCAAGAGGAACGGGAATGGGGAATGGCGGAAACTTCATAACGAGGAACTACATAATTTATATGGTCTATATTGTTACGGTCGTCAAGTCTAGGAGGCTTAGGTGGGCCGGTCATGTAGCTAGAATGGAAGAAAATAGAAACGCTTTCAAAGTCTTGACTGGAAGACCAATCGGAAAACGACCATTAGGGAGACCTAGGCGCAGATGGGAAGACAATGTTAAGATGGATCTCGCGGAGATTGGAATACAAAGTAGAAACTGGATGCAGTTAGCTAAGGATAGAAATCAGTGGAGAGCTTTTGTGAACGCGGCATTGAACCTCCGGGTTCCATAGGCCATAGAGTTAGTTAGTTAGTTAGTTAGTTAGTATGTACGTAAAACCAGGCTCGTATTTATATATTGTGCGCCCATGTGCTATAAATAATTTGCCGACCCCCGCACAAACTTATGTCTCAAACAAGGAAACAAGCCGTGAATTTTCGAACATACCAGCTCTTGTTGAGAAGCAGTTTAGGTATTACAAGTTACGAAAGTTACAACGTAATTTTAAATGACCTAACTCTCTCAATGATGATTATAATGATGTTCGGCCAGAAGGTAGGTGCTTCACCCGAAGGTCTCTGGGCAAGGTGAACCCAAGGTAGTTTGCCATTGCTTTCCATGGGATGATAATGACGTACTAAGGACGGGACCTACAGCTTAACTTGGGATCCGAACCACTTGTGTGTCCACCATAAATCGAACCCGGGACCCTTTAGTTACCAGGCAACGAGCTTAACCACTCATCCATTGGGGACACATTCCATCAATACTGGCGTGTAATTTATTCATATAGGTTTTAATTTACTGTCCGAAAAAAAGGAATTCTATTAATTCTTAATCAACAGTTATGTCATTTTTATATTTCATAAATTCACAAGAATTATGATTGAATTTCTTAAATATTTACTCATATCATGGTGCAATGTAAATAATAATAATATGCGGGTATTTTTAAAATAATACGAAAACGACCAATATTACAGTTGAGTTGAATTCAAAGTTTTTGAGGTTGCTGAGATGAATACTATAGTAACAGTTTTAATCCAATTCAACTTCAAGATCATACTCCACTACCCAGGGAGGGACCGAAATTTTAAAAGCAATCGAAAACGACAGAAATTAGAGTTGAATTCATAGTTTTTTGAGGTCGCTAAGCGTAACGGTATCAGTTTTCATGATGTTCTAGTTCATCCTTACCTCTTTAGGTGAGGATGGGAGAGGGTGACTTTTTAAAAATAATCAGATAAGCTAGTTAATTAGTAACTTCTGTAATTTAAAGCGAATTAAACACATTAACATTTTTCTCGCGCTTGTGCTTGGGACTCTGTGGGTTGCTAGTTTTAAATATTACTTAGTTATGAATCTTTAAAAAAAAAATCAAAATTTTGCCGCCCTGTGCTCAAACACAGACCTAAATACAGGCCTACGTAAAACAAGTATGCGTGTCTCCGCTAGGAAGATACAAACATGAGTAACACTGTATTTTATTAAATATACAGTACATAAATAAATAACAATTTCTTCCAGCAAAATAAAAACTGTTAATTATTATTGGCAGCGAATGACATACTTTTCTGCGCCACAAAAGTTATTATTATTATTAATTTCTCAAAAACTATAACACGAGAATCTACCCATAAGCCAATTATGTTCAGGTCGATGTGATTTATAGACTGATATATATCGCATTGTTAGGAGTCAGTTGGTGCAGTTCAGTTTTAGGTGATACCCAGGACGATATTGGGAGTAAAAATACAAACATGTAGTAGTAGATAGATTGTATAAACAAAAGAGAAGCGTAATTACGTTTACAACGATGGTTTAAGAAATGAAGGGCGTAACTAGAAGATTGTTTATATATGCATATGAAAGAGTTTGGGACATAGTATTGCCAAGAATGGCTTAAGTTAATTCAGTAGTGTTTTAAATACAGGTTCCTGGTCATGTTAACTGCTATATTTGTATGTGATTGGCTTGTAGTAGTAAGTGTAAAGTCCAAATAAAATTGGAGTCAAAAGAAAGTGAACTGACATTGTTATGTATATTATAGTAGTTTGAAGTTAGTTGTGGTAATACCTTTGCTTTTAATTATTTGGAAAAAGCCTAACAGTCTTCTTGAGGCTATATTTTAGTTAAACAGAACTTCAAATTTAAGAGTTAATAACTTTAGCTTATATCTAATTAATTAGATACTATGTACTACTATCTAGTGTCATAATGAAGGTACATTTCAGTGTCAGTTCCATCACCGTAAGTGGCGTGGTTTTCATACAACATTAATTTTTTTTTTATGTTTATAAAGAAAATTGTTTTTTTCTCAATTTTCTCAGAAACTACGCATGAGGGTTTGCGTTCAAGCATATCATTTTCCGCTCAATAAGATCTATTGCTCTGTATATGTCCTGTCTAGACATTTCCCACCATCACCCCATTCCACGTTAAACTAATAATATTGTACAATTTTATTTATTTTATTTTATTTTATTTTATTTATTTATTTATTTTTTTTTTTTTTTTGGAAAATATTGTATACATTCACATCTCTCTTTTCTAATTTATTTTCTTTCTTTATTTTGTGTTTTTACTTATTTGGGCCATTCTGCCCTCTATCTGTTTCATAAAAATAAGAATAAAAAGGATGCTTATGTTATTTGCAGTGTATGAGCATACTGTCAGCATTTACAAAATTTGGAACAAAATATATATGTGGTGTCAGTTTTGTTGTACAGAACTGTCTTAGGTCAATTTTATTTCAAAATGTAGTTTCTTATTCTGGCAGTCTCTTGTCTTTCTTTTCCCAAAACATCATTAGGCAGCCCTCCCGCTTTTTTTTTTTCTTTTTTTTTTTCAGTGTTGTATTGTGCTCTTGTGGAGAAGACTCGTGTGTGGGACCTTTCTGTGTCTGTGTATTGTATTTTCTTTATGCTAATACTTATTATTGTCGGCAACTTATACAAATTTATGCAGTCCATTAGTAATTTTTAAATTTATACACAATAAAGTGGTTCTTAATTACCTTAATAATTTTCATCTTCCATTATATGTGAAAACAATAAAATATTGTTTGCTCGCACATTACTCTTCAATGGTAGCTCTGACACGACAAATCTGATTAGTGGTCATTTTACTTCCGGATCATTTATACTAGGAGTTTTTATTTTATTTATTTATTTAACTGTTGTCAAATGTCAGAATATGCTAGCTTCCAGTCGAAAATATCACTTGCACTTGACAAGTGAGTCCACCACCTTTACCTAACCAACAAGGCTCACATCTAAACCCATCGATCTTTAATCTAAACACAAGCAGGGAAATCCATCCATACTATTGAGCAGAGCATGCTATAATTTTTGTATTATGTTTACTTTTGTAAGACTTAACACTTTTGTACTTCAAAAATGGAAGATTTAAATTTTCTACTTTCCAATTAAAAAGAAAAAGCCTTACCTACTACTGGTGGAGATTTCTTGCCTTTAGTGTCGTCTTGTGCAACTCGAATTTTTCGTAATGAGTATGTTTTCACATTATCTTTCTTCTTCCTTTCGTAGTAGCCATCTTAAAAAAAAATAAAAAAAAAATTAATAAATCTCTTTTTTAAAACTTTACAAAAACACAACTGAATATATCCTAAGATGAGCAGCACAGACCCTTACAATTGCATGCCTGAAAGTTAAGAATGTGATCCATATTTGAATGGTAAAGATTAATATGCAAAATTTGTTCTCATACATATGTGGATATTAACAGTAAATAGACGAATTATGACAGACTATATTCAGAAATAAATATATTCAAATTAAATATTACAAAAAAAAGCTGCAACCCAATTTGGGTTTACATTTTATCGCCTAATAATGGTTTTAAGGTTTATAAATAGAATCATGATCGATATCTTTGTAACAAATAGTGTGAGGAAAAGTTGTGGCCAAATGAGATCAAACAGAAGAAAATAACACATTAAACTTTCATATGAAGAATAAAATCTTCCATTGCATTGCACATTATTTTCCACCAGACTCTTTAAAAATGTAACCGTTACCATTATATGCAATTCCACCGTTGATGAACTATTTACACAACCAATGAAATCTAGAACATCTCTCATGAGTATTATCAAGTAACTTAAATAACTTTATCCGTTTCCGTCATTCCAATTATGACAGGTTATTCTTATACAACAAATTATGAGCCACTATAAATAAATAAATAAATAAATAAATAAATAAATAAATAAATAAATAAATAAAAGAAAGAAATGAATAAAAAATAAAAAAAGATCCATTTATACGTGTACTTCCTCCATTTTAATAAAGTTCTGCAATTTACTTGTGATACGGAAAGTGGGCCTTATCTTTCTACAGATCCACTTCGCGTATGTCGTTAAGTACACCATAGCTTCAATCAATAAATATTATTTGCTGACAGTCATGGACTTTCGTTTCTGATATTGTAAAAAATGAGTCGCTGCATTTCATATTGTAGAAATCCCTAAACAAAAAAGATTACAATTATTACAAAAAAAAGAGAAACTATAAATTTAATAAACGAAAACCTCTTTAACATTAGTAACTGCCTATTTCAGTTCAGTGGTAACAGATTCAAGCTGAGACAAACCTACTGAGAGCATCAAGAACAATTTAGCGGAAGAGGTTCCATTATTACGTGGAAATATGGAAACAAATTTTCGGAATATCGTTTAGCTGAAGAAAAGTACAACCAGCCTTACGTAAATTTGAAAATATATTATTAGCCAAACACAATTTAAGCTTAAAAATCATCCCGAAGAAAGGTAATTTTGAATGAAATATCGATGAGTAATTTGAGAAAATATTTATGATCACAAAACACATACAGGCTAGTGTTGTGTTCAAGAACACACGCAGATTAATATTGTGTTACTTGTGATATGTGTTCTTTATGTACAACTAGCTGAAATGCCTGGGGAGAATAGCTTTATAAAAATATTTGAACCTCCTTCCTCCCTTACGTTATGCACTTCAATGACAGTGTAACTATAAAAATAAATAAATAAAATGTTCTACTTTTGGCATAAAGATTATCTGATTATGCTGCTTGTAAATAGCGCCCACGTTAAGATAAATTTCTATTTGCACTTTTAATGCTAATTTTAGGACGCTCAATCCAAAGACACTATTTTCAAACTTGTTTGTTCATGGGGAGTGACAAAAAAAGCCCTCAAAGTTGGGGGTCTTTCAAGTACTGCTTATGCCAATAGCAAACGTGCTGAGGCTTCGATATATTTCTGATTTTATTTGTATATTACCTTGATGGTGATAAATCCAGTGGAAATATTTTTAAACTTATCTGTTCCTGACGTCACGAGAAAAAATACCCGAAATTCGGGATATTTGAACTAATAATTATGTCAACGATAAAAGTATCTATTTTTGGATACATTTTTAATTATACTTTATACGTTAATTGAAGTATTTTAAAGGTTATCCATCCATGAGGTCATGCAAAAAATAATTTCGAAGTTGTATAAAAAAATAGTATAAAATGTGAGTCCTTACATCAAGCCTTCACTGAATAAATAGTCGAAAATCTTAATATTATAAAGTCCCCTTTCCCCCTTTAGAAAAAGAATTTTCGCGGATGCTGAAACACGAACTCAGTTATTTTAAGCAAGGATTTATATACCGAATTTCTAATCTCCAACTTACGAAAATCTTCACATTAGGCACTTTCTAAATACATTTTGCAAAATTTCAGTATTATAGAAACTGACCATGATGAAACACTATGTTGCTTTATTTTTAATTAAGATTTTAAATGCTGAACATCACACATCCAACTTAAGCAAATCCTTGCATTGGGCATTTTCTTCATAAACAGTGGAAATTTTAGTTATTATAAAAATGTTCTGTCTTTTCTCCCTTGGGAACGAAATTTTTGGAAACACTGCAACACGTATTCCTTTATTTTTGTTTAAGACTATATACTGAATGTAACATCTTCAACTTAAGCAAATCTCCACATTCAGTACTTTCTGAATAAAGAAAGGGAAAATTTGGATATTAAAAGAAATCTCTTTTCCCCTTTAGAACTGGAATTTTCGTAAAGGCTGAAACATATATTCTCTTATTCTAATTAAGAGTTTATACAAGTATATCGAATTTTACATCTCGAACATAAACGAATTCTCATTTTGGGCACTTTCTCAAAAAAAGGAAATTTTGGATATTATTATTTATTTTATTGATAAAAGTACTGAAGGTCCGAAGACCCGTAATACATAATTATATTGCCACTTTTGATCTCAGTTTACACATAATAAAGGATTCCCATACATAATTACAGTTAACATACTATACTTTGTATACATATAAATTCACACCACCACACACATACATCTATATATGTGAACTTTAAAAAATAAATTTAAAAAATTCTCTCTTTTATCGTTGACATAAAGCAGAGCAGCTGTTTCTTCTTCTACTTTCTTTTTCAGTGATCCGAGGATAATGGAGATGGTGATGATAATAATGATGAGGGAAATGATGGAGAAGGGGAAGGAAATGTGAGAACGAGAAAATCCACGCACATGGTGGTGTCCAGCACAAAGCCACACAGTATACCTTTATAACGAATATTATATTTCAGACCCAATATGCGAGGGTTGTTACAGAAGTTCTAAGCCTACTTATCAACGGAGCAGCAGAGAGTTTATAGATGGTGTTATATATAAATATTTGTGTTATGTATAAAAACTGCTTTCAGCTGGTTCAAATGAAGTAAAAACAAAGATCAGTTCAAGCAACAATAATCAGTTGTTTGGTGTACGAAAATGACAGAAATAAAGAAGGGTGTACGCACGTTAGGGTGATACTATTTCTCCGAAGTTGTGTACAAACGCACTTGAGTATGTGCTTAGACCTCTCCACTGGTATAACAATGAAAGAAATGTAAATGGGGTGCACCTGACTCATCTTCGTTGTTCTCTTCGCACACAGCAACACAGATCTGCAACACACGATGGAAGAAGTTAATACCAGGAGCAAGGAAATCAGGTTGACTCTTAATATGGAAAATACCAAGATTGTGATCAACAACTTCACATGTCAAGGATTGAAGATGAAAATACGGAATTAGAGGAAACCAATACCTACGTCTACATGGGATAGAAGTTATCTATGGATGGCAACACTAATGAAGAAATTAACCAACGTATCAAGTTGGTTTGGAGTGCACTCAGCAGGAACAGATTCATTTTGAAAAGTCAAATGTCAATATGTCTAAAGTTTAGAACTTTCAACGAACGTATTCTGCCTGTTTTGACAAATGGATCGAAGATATGGACAGTAACAAAATCAGATATTCACCGTCCGTAGACTATATAATGAAGCATGGATGGATGGACGTTACGACTCACCAGTAAACAGGAAAAGAATCACATGGATCAGGAAGATAACAGGAGTGACGAATGTTATCATGAAAATAGAGGCACTGACGTGTTGAGTCGAGTTGATTTTAGTTTAGCGTCCCTTTCAGCAGCGAGGCTATATGAGACGTGGACCTACTGATTAACGTGGAATCCGAACCACATGAGCTCCCGCCGGGAATCGCACCCGGGTCTCCCACGCCAAAAGCGCATACACTAACCGCTTAGCCACGGATGAGCTCGGCACTGACGTGGCAGTAGACTAGTCATCTTACAAGAAGAAATGATAATCGATGGACAAAAGTAGTTCTTGACCGGATACAAAGAGATAAGGAACGATCTATGAATCTTCCTCATACAAGATGCTGTGACGAACTCAAGAAAGTACTGCGGAGTAACGTGGAAAAGAATTGCCAAAGATAGACGGTTATGAAGAAGAGTTAGTGAGGCTTTTAACCGACAGCAGATTGACAATGGTTGACTATGATAATGATTTTACATACAGATAGATAGGACTACATAGATACATGTCAAGTTGATTTCTTTTTTTTTTCGCTAAGCATGGTAAACACGAATGACCTCTTGATTGCTCCACTCCAACAATAATCCTAGCTACGTTATTGATAATTACATACATAAGAACACAGAAAAAGTTGCATTACAAGAAAGGAGGTTGGGAAACTCTCAAATTATTCTTCCGTATCTGGTGGAGTATGTGGAATATAGTACTATTATCATATGTTTCAAACGTACTTTAATTGTAAAATCTATTCTAAGAAAGCAAATTAGGAGCTGAAAATGAAATTTAAAAAAAAACAAAGAAAAGTTTCCAACATTTCAGCTCTTCCAAGAAAAGCAGGATTTTTACTTTTAAACCAACGTTGAGAAACTATTTTTTTTTTTTTTTTTCATCTTTAGCCACTGACTTTAAGGTACAACCCAACATTTGTCTTGCGTGCTTTCACGGAAACTAAAAGAATCTTCTATGGGTGGCTGGCTCAGAGATCTGAATCCTGAGTGTAATACAGCATTTTATTCCTATTTTATATTACATGGAATTAATATTAATTACTTTGTGACTCTACAAAATTTTCTCCTGCCTTCTTTTTAGAAATCGAAATGTAAGTGTAATGCTATTTTATTTTTTATTGTAAAAATGTAGAAAAAGTTTAAAAAATTAATTTGCAATAATGAAATCTTTTATAACCATAAGCATTTATACTTCACCAAGATGTTTATAAAATAGCCACATCTAGAGACGGAAATATACTCAAAACGGATATTCTACATAGGCCTATTACTTAGAAAGAACTGAAATAGAAAGGTCTCCGTGACTTGAAGGTTACTACAGTTTTAATGAAATCTATAAATAGTGATATTTTCCTAACTATTCATCCTAATCTTAATCTTACGTTTACTCTACGATCGGACATTTGATGTAATTAGAAATATTTTACCATTTACAACGGTTTCAGAAAGATTCGCATTGGAGCAAAGCACAATCTGTTTGTCTCTCAGGAGGTCTTCCTGACAGACAATCACTACTTTTTTTTCATTCAAAATGTAATCCATTATCATGTAAATTGTTATTTTTGTATAATTAGATATCTAAATAAACTTTATTTTGGTATAGGGAACTCAATATATTTAATTTAGCTTATTCCTAATTAACTTATTGTATATGTATATATATATTATTGGCTCCTTGTTTTTTATAATAATATTTTGCATTAAATTATTAATTGTCTCGGTTCTTAAAGGATTCACCACTCTACTACATTTAATAAATAAATAAATAATAATAATAATAATAAATAAATAAATAAATAAATAAATATATATATATAATCAATTATTCATCAATTGTTAGACTATTCCATTTATAAAGATAACTACGGAGGATGTGACATAAGTGATTGCAAATGGTGCAAAGTGTGTCCCTGGGTTAAAAAAAAAAAAAAAAAAAAAAAAAAAAACTCTGGGCTTTCACAACCATCAAGTATGTAGTCTCTTTAAATAAATAGAAATGAAGGTATAATAACCCTCTATTAGCTAGAATCGAAAATAAAGTACGTCATGCGCGTTCTTTTATATAGAACTGAGTATTTTGTACAATAATTTTGACATAAATTTCGTTAACTTCGACCAGCTTGTAAAGCACGTTATGTTAGGTTCGCTTAGTTTGGATTCAGTTCGGTTTATCGTGATATAAATAATTACGCCGAAGCTTAACGAAGTATTTTTTCCGTATATTCTTTTAAATGCATGATACTACACATTTGTTTATAATACAGTGAAACCTGTCTTTAGCGGAATCGAGCGGGACTTGCAAAAATTTCCGTTAAAGTCAGGTTTCCGCTTAGTGGAGGTAGACCTTTCCTTTTTTTTCTTTCTTTTTTTAAATTCATGCTTATATTTTCTCAGTATGCCCATTTATATTGCTGTACGTACATTGTCCGATTACAGTACTTCTTTCTTCTACGAATAAATACACAAAAAAATAAAATGAATACAAAATTTGCTATGCACACGTTTTCTTTATTTTTCTAATAGCCAAGCAGGGTTTTCTATGTACATTGCTGCTTGGCTGCTTGACTTTCCGCATACACTTTAACCTGAGAAATTATACTAAGTGAATCAGAATCATTTTTCCGTAATGCAAATTTTTGCAGTTCCTTTAAACTTCTGAGAGCATCTTGATATGTATTTATTCTACACTCTTCTCCGAACTCGGTATCATATTCTTCTTCTTCCTCTATCTCGTTTTCTTCTTTCCAACATTCCGCATGATTCTTAATTAAGTTGCGGGGATTAAGGACAATTTGTGGGGGTGAATATGAGTAGTGGTTGGGGAAGGCCAACACTTTCCAGACATATTTAACAAAAGAACGAACATTTTATCGCAGACAGTGTAATGTATATGTCTCACAAAATGTCTAAACATCTTCTAAACGCTGTAGTCCGGAACTCAGAATTTTCTGTTAAATGTTTATTTTTTTTTTCCGTTGTCCGCGTAACACAGTTTCCGCTTAATGAAGCGACTTTTTACACGTTTTGTTCTCCAAAATTCATGGGACCGTGAAATATTTCCGTTTAAGACAGGTTTTACTGTATATTATTCTATATTGTATTTTAATATATATATATATAATTAAACTGTAGGCTGCACAGCGAGTAGCAATAAGAATTCCACTTCATTGTACACTCAGTCACTATGCTGCATTACTGAACTATTGGTTAATTATAATCAGGTTCCGGTTCTAATATTTAGTACAGTACTTCTCTTATGAACTTGGTGCCAACTTTTCTTACGTTTTTTTAAAAAAGAACGCACTATTAAGACTTCGTACTCGCAAGATCCTATTACTGACCTCGAAAACTCTACTAAATTAGCAATTTGAGCAAAAATTATAATGGATCAAAGGGCAATGGTGCCTCTTCGTTTTTACTAAAAAACTGAAAAATTTACAGGAATAAGGAGGTACGAAATGGTTATTTGGACTTCGTATGGGATCTTCAGGTGGGAGTAATGTAATGTTTCATACAAAAAAATATATGTAGAAGTTGGTACTATTTGCAAGACGCGGAAGGTTTCTATACTTCAGGAACATGGTAGTTCTGGTGTTTAAAATGTAACCTAACCTAAGAATTTTGAATGCAATTTTCTTCTTCTTCTTTCTTGTAGGCTTGAAACTGAAGAGGCACTTCTGAACTTAAGCCGGATCAAATGAATTTAGTAAAAACATCACTGAAGAATAAATCCCACCATTCATTCATGGAACAATTTATTCTATTATTTAATGGTTTAGCAATCTTTGATAACTACCAAGGAACTAAGTCAGAAAGGATTTTTCGGCCTATGTTTAGCAGAAGGGGTCCAGCTCTTTTCTCTAAAAAATGTCACAATTTTGGTAATTTCTGTTCACATTCGGTTAGTTTAGGGTAGGGTTGGTTACTTTAATTAAGTTAGGCTAGTTTAGGTTACGTTAGGTTAGTTTAGTTTATGTTATATTAGTATAGGAGTCCCGCATAATTTTCGAAAAAATCATAGAATTTCGCTTATTTCTACTAATATTACGTTAGTTTAGGTTAGTTCAGGTTAGCTTACGTGAATTTATGTTAGGTTAGGTTAGATTTGGTTATGATATATATGCATATGTTACATCTAAGTACTTACATCACTTATTTCTCCTGTAAATTTTGTGTTTTTTACGTGCTTCTGGACCCCTTGTACTAAACATACCCCGATTTTTCTCCGTTACAAAACTTGAGGTAAACTTTAATTCATGTTCCAGCTGCGCATCGATAACTAGGGACAAGTAGGATAGGGGTAGGAACAGTTGGCTTAAGGTTAGGGATGTTTTAATAGGGTTAAGTGTAGAGTTGTCCCTCCGTTTTTATAAAAATTAGGAAGCTTTATAGGAGAAATGAAGTAAGAAATTATGATTTGGAGTTCTTATGTGATGTTTAGATGTGTAAGTTTGGTAGTAAAGTTATGTTTAATATGAGGAAAGATGTGTGGAAGTTGGTACTATTTGCAAGACGCGTAAGATTTCATGATTCAGCAGCATGCCCATTTTATGTCGAGAATTGAACCCAACGAACCTCTGCGGGGCTTCTAACTCGTTCCTACTACTTCCCCTACTCCTAATGTTACCTCTACTTGTACTACGGATCTGTATAATGAAACTTCACATTTAATATTTTTACTGTTTTTTTGTAGGTTTGAAACTGGAGGAGCAACTCTAAACTTAAGCCTTTGATACATTTTCATACAATTATAGTGTAATTTCTTGTTTCTGAGTATACCAGCTGGAGCGGGCACTTAAAAGTTAGGCCTACCCGTAATTTGTATTAACTTACATCAAGTTGACATCGGAGCATAAATATCTCCCTGAAGTAGCCCCAGGGATGAAAATTACTTGTCGAAACGAAGGTAACGAAAGGAAACTAAGCTATTCCTAGTTTTGTCTAATATTGTCACTAATCTTCGAATGTGACTAAGCTTTCATTAAATACGTCTTCCTTTTTTTTTTTTTTTTTTTACCTATATTGATATTATAAATAAATCCTTACAAAGCAAAACGCTCGATGTAATGTAAACAAGGAAGTGACAATCGTTTTTCTTTAATTACTGTTGTCTAGTGATTACCTATAGTCCAAGGGAAAATCGTCGGAAACTTATCTTCTGTCCTTTTCCGCCCATTCAAACGGAAATGAGCACCACATATACGATGATCTTCCGTGGGATCCCAAAAATCATCGCATTTCATAGGATCAGCAAATCTACTAAGGTTCCTAACTCGTCTTATCCACTCTTTGCGAGTCAACATATCTTTCGGAAACTTATGCCATGACACGTTCCTATTAGTCCCGGTATAATTACGACACCCTGGAACTATACATATAGTGCCTCTATCCGCTCTTCTCTGCAAGAAAGACAAAATTGAAGATATAAGGTCTACAGACTGTATCCTATCATCAATATCAGACACATCCATTTTGATTTTTGTAAACAGAACAAAAACAATTTCTGGAACTAGAGTTGCCAGCTCAAATTAATGATTTTCCACTCGATACCAAGGGAAATGTTAAACAGTTATTTTATTAATTTTAATTTCTTCCATGGGTTTTTAGTATTGAAAAGTAAAATAGCTATGTTTCTCCCAATAATTCAGATGATATAAGTAAATATCAAACACCAAGATACACTTTACGAGAACTGCTGGAAAAGTTTCTGCAATCAATATGAAAAACGACAAACGATTTGTGTGTTAATTTCTGATAACAGATGTAGCACTTCGCGTTACGCTGCTGACAGCAAATAAGACAACAGGTGGCAAATTGGATATAGTATACATGTAGCTACATCAGGTCCCGAAGGAGCAGGACGGTCATACTTTTAGGGATTATTCATTGAGTATGTACGAACTTACAAAGAGGGTAGCAAAGAGACTTTTATTTCCTTATCGACAGATACGAAAATAAAAAAGAACGTGCCTGTACTTTATATCTGCACCGGCAAATTTTGCATAATGTTGACTGAAACCGTTATTGAAGGTGTCCGTCAAAATGCCTCAGAAAATTTGCGGAACGCAATATAAAGTAAAACATACAAAAAAAAAAAATATAACTGCAATGCAGTTTGCCGTAAAATCAAACGTAAATTTTGCGTTAGGTGTAGGTTTACCATTATAGAGGAGCAGGCAGTCCTTAAATATTCAAAGATCTAATGTAGAATGAGGTCCGAAATATACCACTTCCGAAGAGCTAAAGGTAAAGAATATTGCTCTCACTACTGAAGTGAACTGTTGTTTACTCGATTTTCGGTTGAAAATCAAGTGTGTAGTTTATGTACATATTGGTCAAGACATGGTATGGAAAGTATATTATATGAAAGATTAAATAACGATTAATTTACATTTATTATATTAGAAAAAAAATAATACTGATTAAATAAAGCAAGAATACTGGAAAAAGTTCCTGTTATTATAGTGAATCAAGATCCGGAAGATGAATTTTTCTCCTGGAACAGCAACTTTACTTGAAGAACTAGATAGTAGGTTATATTGTAAATTTATAGATTATTTTCATTGTTGGTATATGTACTGTATAGAACTTGGGACCGGAAAACGGGTACCGTATTAATTCCCTCGAGTAGAAAACGGATGATGGTTTCTTCGTCGTCGGGTTAAGTGGGTTTAATAGTTGATTTTAAACTAAAATATTTGTCATTAACTATATTTGTTCCAGTGTATGTTCTTTGCTATTTTATTTTTCAATTTATTACTGTACGATGCTAAGATATATTGTGCACGTGGAATCGTAATGGCTCAGTACTAGAACAGTCATTTAGTGTAAACCGAGCCAGTAGGGAATATGGAAACCACTTTTTGGAAAATTTACAGGTAAAATATAATCTACAAAAAACGAAAAAAATTTCAGATGGCATTTAATATCAGAAATCCATCGACGCCTTAGGAGTCGGTACTGTGACTTATAGTGAGCCCTTGTGAACGACCTCGTTTATGCGTATACCCATCATTGCTGAAGCGCCTGGTCCCTACGGACGCACCCACCTCACTTCCGCTCGGTCCCCGTGCTACGCTTGAGCTTTACTCAGATAAAATTTGTGCTTTTTATTGGCCACCAGCACATGTTGGTTCGTGTTTTATGTAATTTAGCTTTGGTCATACATACACAGTGTGTTTATACTCATGGCGATTACAAATAACAACCGTTATCATTACTAAGTGAGCCGGAGTCACTATCAAGTGATTTATGGGAGAAATTAAATAAATGGGGTATGTTTAGTACAAGGGGTCCAGAAGCACGTAAAAAACACAAAATTTACAGGAGAAATGAGTGATGCAAGTACTTAGACGTAACATGACGTAACCAAATGTAACCTAACCTAACATAAGCTAACCTGAACTAACCTAAACTAACGTAATATTAGTAGAAATAAGTGAAATTCTATCATTTTCTTAGAAAATTATGCGGGACTCCTACACTAATATAACATAAATTAAACTAACCTAACGTAACCTAAACTAGCCTAACCTAACTTAAACTAATCTACCCTACCCTAAACTAACCGAATATAAACAGAAATCACCAAAATTGTAACATTTTTTTAGAGAAAAGGGCTGGACCCCTTCTGCTAAACATAGGCCAAATAAATACCCGAAGTTTCTGTAGTGCGCAAAATGAACAGTTTCAAGCTGGTAAACAGGTAAAAGTAGCTTGAAACTGCTTTCAGGCAACTTTGGGTCAGACTGCTGTTTCTATTTGTGTCTCTATGTTATGTTCACTTCATATTATTCAGTTATATTGAATATAGTTTTCAATTCGAACCCCATGTCCGTCATAGGTTTTCAAGCTCTTTTGGACAAATAGCACATTTGGACAGGGTAACTACATGCTCACAAATAACATATTTGCAGGGTAGTAATGTGTAGAATTATACTAACTTAAAATTTGTCAGTCTTTTACATTTACATACTATTTGTATTTAGATCTTTTAATATTTTCCGAATTTATATTCCAATAGAATCGAATTAATGTATGTAATTCCTGTTTATCATATTTTACTCGAAGTACAAAATATGAAATTATATTATTCTACATTACACATACTTCAAAAAAAAAAAAAAAAAAAAAAAAAAAACATGTTGCCTTATATATGTCTGTATCCAACAGACAGACATTTCCTGTAAGCGAAAAAAAATAACGTTTCCTGTTAAGGATTAATATTTTCAGATTGGGTACGAATTTTTAAGATCCCTAGTTACCAGAATATCAAATTGGACGACACAGTACTTTTGGCTGCTTTTAATTATCTGCAGGTTATAACTTCGTAACTCTTATGATTGCACTATTTTCTTATTTTCATATATAAATTAAAAAATTACTAGTTTTATATAATACAGTAAAAGTTTTCTTCATTGAGTATTTTGTTCATAATGAACTATAGTTTTACTAAAACTAACATATTCGGAACTAGTTTAATTCTTGTTTTATTACTATTCAGTCTCAAGATCTGACAACACGAAACTTTTATTAAGTTTACATTATCACTGAACGTCTTGTTGTCGCAATTAATGCTTAGGACTAATGGCAGTATGAACCTGTATACGTGAACATTACAGATTTAGAATAAGTGTTTAGTGTATTATCCATATTAATATAATGAGTCAGTGGAATGACAATGAAAAACTTTCAAAATTTATGGCTCCCAATTAAAAATTTAGCAAGTGAAATTAAGAATTGAAGAACAACAGTGAAAAAATCATACTGAAACGTTATAAAGTGTATTTAAGAGCTCACAAAATTGACTGAAGCAAACATGTCTCCTTGGAAATCAGAAAGATCGACCATTTTATACTATCACAGTTTGCCCAGTTCATTGCACAGTCCAGTTCTACTATTCCTTTCGTAATATAGAGTTTGGCATAACACCAATGCCAACAGTCCGAAACCCTGATCGCCGGCAACCAAGACTCTCACATATTTCCAACTCTAGGTGCTTTCATTAAATCGATATATAATTATCTATATATATTAGGCCTACCTATAGGTCTAATTAGCTGCTAAATAATTCATTTCACGCTTCTTTTATAAATTTAGCTTTTTGGTATAAATAAATAATACAAAAATAATTGTTTGATCAAATGAAATATTTTTTTCTTAGGAAAATTCCTTTTTTTTAAAGAAAAAAATTAAACAAAACGGCTACATTTACGTAAAAGATGCTAATAACTAGAGTTCGGATTTTTATGTAATATCAACCTCCTAAATAGGTACATAAATATGTAACAAAAATCGCTTAAAATGTAAGAAATATGTAATATTATATAAGAATATGTAATATTACATATGTTACATATTTATGAAAACGCAATGTTAACACGCGTATGAGTATGCAATATTTAAACGAATTACAAAAATAAAAAGGAAAATCTACTACACTTTATCCTGCTTAATGCAAGTCCCCCAATGAAGTGAAATGCTTGAACAGCTGAGACAGCCATACGTCACTAACGTGACTGATTGCAGGATAATAAAAATCAGACGCGAATGAAGGAAGATGTGAATCGGCTAGGGAGAAACAGGAAAGCCCCGAGAAAAGCAATGCATACGGCATTTGTACGTCAGAAATCTCATGTGGTGTGGTGTGGTCCCGTTTCAAATCTAGAACCTTTTACACTAAATGCGCATCCGTCACCACGGCCCAATCTTGAAATGAATTATACGCAATATACAAATTTAAATACTAAAAACAACTTAAAACGAAATGTATTGTTTTATATATATTTATTTCATGCAGGGAAAAGCAGCCCTGTATCTTTTAAACAATACCAGCTGAACTAAGATTGAAGAATATTTCCACTAATGAACATTTTTAAGTTGAAAAAAAGATGCGCCTGCAGTTCAACTGTGTGTTGTTGCACAATGGGTTACAAGGTACATTTCCAAATGATCAGAAGTAAAATTTTGTCGGCAATCGGATGAAATATTCTTGTATATAGAGAATGATCTCTCCACATCACATGAGGTAACAGGAGCGTATTTCAACAGGGGGATGCAGTTGGGGGAAATATCTTCAGGGAGGGTTCTTGTTTCACCACTGAGAATCTCACACGCTGCCAATAGGTTGTCGTAACCCGGGTTTCTTTCCAGCACTGCATTTAGTGTCTTTCGAACCTTTTTCCCTACATCTCCACACACACCTTGCAGCAGTCTCTCTGCATCCTTTATGATTTCCATGGATTCCGGAAGAGGCCGCCCAACAGTCTCTAGCTTTTTAATGCTTGTAGGTGCCCAACCAAAATTGCTGTCTATGTATGCGATATCACACGCTACTTTTGAGTTATTAAACAGTTCTTGAGCAATGCCAACTGACACAGCAGACTCCGATGGAAATGAATGAACAACAGGCTTAATTTTTTGAAAATGTTCATTGTAGAAATGTACTGCCTGTATCCAAGTGCCCCATCGCGTTAGCACAGGCTCCGGAGGAAGTGGCGCGCCTGGCAGTTGATCTCTGTAAACTTGAACACGTTTGTGGCGCCTTAACAAACTTTTTTGAAGAAATTAGTTGATTTACTTCGCAAAAGTTGTCTCTCACCTCTTCAGCAACACGCTGATTAGCATGGGCCGTACAGGTGAAATGAATTAAGTGAGGGTAAAAAACTGTAAGTGCTCTAGCCGCTTTTAACATGTACGCTGCACTGTCTGTATAGAGAACAAGGACTTTTTCTTCCTGAACCCCTCCCGGCCACAACACTTTAAGACTATCGTTTACAAAGCGAACAATCGTGGAATGATTCGTGCGTTCCAGCAATTTACTCGCAATAAGATAGGATTTAGATGGAGCATCTTCACTTGACTTTCCAATCACTAAATTTTTGCTACATAACGTCCCAAAACGTCTGTTGTTTCGACCACAGAAATCCAAATATATATGAACTACCTATTTCTGCCCTAATGGTATTTATAAGCTTCCCTATAACAAACTTCGAGATAACACTTTCGAAGAGTGGATTCGTCAGGAATTCGACGCCCGCAGTACTTCTCCAGAAAAGCACGGTATTTTGGCACTTGAACTTTGTTCCAAGGAATGTTTGCTGCTATCATTGCTTGGCACAAGTCTTTGAAAAACTCACTCACTAAAGTATCTTGATGCATTTGTGTCAAGAGTACTCTTTTTTTTCTTTCTTTTTTTTTTCAGTGAACATCCATTTTTTTTTATCACACACTTGGCATAACGCCACTTTATCGTCCGTAGTAAACGCATCATCGGTAGTTACCCACGACCGCAATTTCGTGGATAAAGTTGAGGCAACCGGAACCATTTCTAACTTCGACGGTCAATACAGAACACGTGCGTTTTGCAACTGCAATACTAGAGTACTGTCCTCCTGTCATTCAGTTGAACAAGCGAAGTTCTTTCAAAGCTTAGGTTACCTGCTATGATATTGCCATTGTCGCCAGCTTCTTGGAACGAACTCTTGCAGTAAATTCCTGGAAGCACACTAGCATACAGTTTTAACTTGAATTGCAAGATTTGCTTTCATCTTTCTTCCCGTCCGACCTCCGATAACACTCAAATTAACTTCATTTTAGGAATTTCCTGGCCAGTCGCCTGTCAGGCACGTGATCTGTCTTCCTCCAGAGTTGAGAATAAAGGGCGCTGCTAATGTACCCCGGAGGGAGGATTTTTATTTGTTTCTTCTTATATTTCTTTTGTTATCGGCGAAAATTCTGCGAAACATGGTTTGACAAATAAAAAAAATAAAAAAAGAGAGAGATTTCTCTTTCGGTAAAGAAACGAAAAGATAGACATGACAAAATTGAATCTAGATGCAAGCCTTGCACAGTTGGAGAGTTTATTTTTTTTTAATTTTAAATTAAAATTTCAGTAAACGCTAAACTTTAAGACAGTTTTATGTATATATATATATATATATGTATGTAGAAACCATAGAAATATGTAATATTGGTCAAAATACTCGTATGTAATATGAAACTTGAGTTGAAGCACCCTACAGGTGTGAATCACAAACATTTAAGGATTTGACGAACATACATATGAAGGAAAAAAATATGTAATTACATACAAATCCGGACATTACTAATAACATAATGAGTAGAACGTACTTAGACCTTTCTTTTTTTTAAAAAAAGAAAATTAAAATCGAATGATTAGGAACGAAGTTATAAGGGGATAAGCGAGCGATGACTCATCATTCCTCACTCTCTTTCAGTCGCGGGTCTGACATGTCCACCACGTGGAGTATACTTTGCGCCCGTAGATTTAGCGCCCACATATAATATCGTGTACTTAGCGCCCAGGAAATATTTGATGCTTATCAGTGTGTTAGGGTTGACCAAAGAGAGAACTAGTTTATATGTATAAATGTAATTTCGTACTCATATCTATCCCCATCCCCTCTCTTTTCACGACTAAAGAACAAGGAGTTTTCACTTGAAAGATCCTGCTATTCTTGCTGCACAATTGTCATGTCACTTTTAAAACCCCTTAGGCAAATTGAAAGAAATGTGTTCTTTTCTTCCTCTCCTGTTCACCACCGTCAACTCTAACACGCTGACTTTTCATGTACATCTGTAATTACGTACAATTTAATTACGACTTAAGAGCATTACCATATCACCTATGAGATTTTCATATGTGGATGTGAATTCATGTGCTAGTGTTATTTTAAAATTTATATAGTTTTAAATAATAATAATTACACGCACCTTAATGCAAATACTATTAGTACTGCATCAAAAACAGCATTTATTTATGCACATTACATAACTTCATTTCCTATCGTAAATACAGGGTGTCAGGGGGCAAAATTCAAACTGCCAAAATTTGGTGGGTAATTCTTTATATCAAATGAAAATAAAACGTTCTAATAAACATGTCATAAAACGACTCCTTTCAGTGTTATAAGCCGCCTTAAACGCAATCAATTACATTTTAAACCCTAGTTTGAAAATAATGGAACATATCGCAAGTAGTTAAAGAAATCCGGCAAGAACTAGTATTTCCTGTATCTAAATATCCATACAAGGAAACACTTTTAACCCTAGGACTACCAGGTGGGTCCATTGCACTCGTACGCATACTTTCTTTAATAATTACTAAGGCTTAGTAAGTATTGAGATTCTATGACATTTCCCTGGTTGTGTTCTTGTGTTGTGTTATTTAAGTATTTTTTTTTTTTTTTTTTCATTTCCGTGAGTCAAGTGATAGTTTTTAAAATTTATAGCATTGGGTACCGAGTGGGTCCATTAAACTCCAGCCTTAATGCAGAAATATGAGGATGGATTCAGTATAGATTGAGATTGTGGCTCGTAGCGGAGTTAACGTTCTGATAATCTTCTGTTCTAATGAAGTCAGATATAACATATTGCAACTTTATATGTTATTATGTAGTTTGATTGATTTAATTATTTGCAATTTTGCTTATTTTAGTAGCAGGTTTTCTTTATTTATTCACTTATATAAGTCTCTTGTCAGAAGCATAATTGTTGCTTTTGTCTATCAAACTGTATTAATTTTCCATTGTATGCAGTTGCGTATTCAGTGGCAGTTTCTGGGGATTTGGACTCCCAAGCCCCAACATTTTTAAAAGTTGCTAGAATAAAACCTAAATTTGCGCTTTCAGTCTCCATATGGACAAAAAAAAAGAAAAAAAGTTTTCCGGAGTAGGACACTGACCTCCCCCCCCCTCAATAGAAATCGTGGCTTTGCCACTGATTGTATGTAAAGTTTTGTTTATTATTAGTGTGTTTTGACTATTGCACGTGGTATATTAACAGATCACTAACAATACACGTCACTGTTGATGGTAGAGAAGGAATATTTTTGGTAAATCAATAAACGATGAAGAAATTGATTCCCGACAGACGATAGGATATTAGCAGACTTATATACAAATGCAACTGAAGTTTCTTGTTCAGGTACCGATATTGAAATGAGACGTTGAGTAGTTTTCTTAACCAGAGGATTGGTTAGAAGTTTGAAGCGTAGCACCTATAGCTAATGCAAAAGGCAAAACTCCGGAGAAAAGCGATCCTACAAGGGCTGCCTTATGTTTTGATGCCAACATCGGCCCTATTAGAATACCTGATGACGAATTGTTCCTAATTCGTGAAGTTGCAGATTCTTCACACACTCTGCAATATAATTTTATTCTTATAGTAGACGAACAACTTCTCATTTTTTGGATGCGCTGTCTCTTTTGACAATATATACCCATTAAGATCAGTCATTTTACAATTGCAAAACACAATGCACAACTATATCCTGAAGAGGTCACTTCTAGAGCGGAGGAAAATTCTCAAAGTTATCATATATTACAACACAACAAAATCAGACGTTCACACTAACAATCATATGGTTCGCCGTTACACCACAAAACAATGAACAAAATGGCCTATGATAGTATTTTACATAACTGATGTAAGTGGACTCAACACTTGTGTCATCAAAGCGTAATTTCAAACGAGAAACAAACATTAAAAAGTTTAAAATGCCGTAAATTCTTCATTTCGTCTGGTTAGCAGTTCGCCAACGTTGAGAAGAAATCACGGAGAATAGAAGCTTCCCAGTATACTGAAGAGGAACAGCCTAAAAAAAGTCTCTCCAGCAAAGAGGGAGCACAAAACAAGAACTTTCTGCCGCAAATGCAAGCTATATGAATATATTGACATGTAATATTTTCCAAGTGTAACATTCCGATTTTGATAAAATTTGGCAGGTAGATATTACACATGAAATAAACATACGTGTTTTTTTCTTTTCTGGGGAAAACTTTTAAGGGGTAAAAGCCCCCACCCAAAATTTGGAGAAATTTGAGGCCGGAAAGACAAGAAGAAGTTAGTCAAAGTGAATGAAATTGTTCACAGATATTATAAACGTTAAATGATGGAATATGTGTTTCGTACTTTCCCGGGAAAAATGGTTGGGTGGGGCACAGACCCCTTCAAACCTTTGATCTCGAAATATCAAAAGCGCTAATAACAGTACGTTAAACATGCCTAAAGGACATGGAGAATTGTAAGGAAATTTTGGGTAGGGACAATATAGAAAAAATAAATGAACACTTCTTTCTTATTTCCTGCAGAAAAAATGTTTTTAGGGGCAAAAGTCTCCACCGAAAATTTTGAAATTGACGACCGAAAGGCATGAAGAAGTAGACCGGAATGAACGAAATTGTGTGCATATATTGTAGACGTAAAATGACAGAATATTGTGCCGCATTTTTCTGGAAAAGATGGTTGGGTGGGGTACAGACCCCTTCAAACATTTAATCACGATTTATCAAAGTGTTCATTAGTATAGTGAAAAGTACCTAAAAGGACATGGAGAATTGTAACGAAACTGTGTTTAGAGACAATATGCAAAAAAATATACGAATACGTGTTTTTAGTTTCTGCGGAAAAACTGTGGTGTGACTAAAGTCCCTCTAAAAAAAAAAAAAGTAATTACCGCAGAAGCGCAGGTAGTTTTCATAGGAAAATACGACACGTATTCTTTCATTTTACGTCTACAATATTTGTGGATATTTTCATTTATTACAGTATATTTCTTTCTGGGCTCGTGGAATTGAATTTCGTATTTTTAGGATGGGGGGGCCCTTTGTCATACTTTTGTTTTTCTGCACAAAATCAAAAACACGTAATCTTTTCTTTCTTTCTTTATTTTTGCGCACTGTTCCTACACAAACTATCGTTGCAATTATGTCCAACCGTTTTTCCCAGAAAAATACGAAACATCTATTCCTTCTTTTTACGTTTATAGCATCTGTGCACAATATTATTCACTTCGGTTCACTTCTTGCCTTTCGGGACTCAAATTTCAAAATTTTGGGTGGGGGCTTTTGCCCCCTAAAACTGTTTTTCCGCTGAAAAGAAAAAAAAAACATTCATTCGTTTATTTCATGTGTAATATCTACCTCCTAAATTTTATCAAAGTCGGATTGTTAGACTTGGGAAGTGTTAAATGTGAGAACAGCAGAATTGTATGAGAAGAGTCTTTGGGAAATTATACTGTAACTCGTTACAATCCAATAAAACAATTACCTGTGAATAATTAAATTTTAAATTTTGTTACGCAGAAATAAATTTCCTTCTTGCAAATTTTAATATTATATTTCTGAATAGCGTTTTACTTCATAATAAAACGTTCCTTTTGCGAAAAAAGAAAAGGTTTGTATTTAGTTTTACGTTCCATGGTTTTGCCGGGTCGGCTAAGGAAGACTTGAATTTACCGATTATAGGGAACCCGAACCACTTTGGTTACTCAATGCTCTCCCACCAGGAATCGAACCTTGAGCCTCATACGCCAAAGGCTTGCGTGCTTGCCACTAGACCAGCGGGGAGGGATAAAACAAACAAATATTGGAATATGTAAATTAAATTCATAACCAGACGTGGCTAGTGAGGGAAGTCGTAAGCCAAAGCGTTCCAGACAAGTCACACGAACACGAAGTACATACTGCAGCAGTTGGGATTGGCGAATTTTTATAGGGAGAATGAGAAAGTCCGCTTTCTATGGAATGGTGGACGGATTTGTTTTCCTTCTCTCTGACAAGGGTCAGAAGGGATGGATTACTTACAGCAAATCGTACCAGAAGAAACTGAAGAATTCCTAATTTATTTTGATCAACATTACGTATCAGGTAGTCTGTCTCTGGAGTATGCGACTTTCATCTTATGGTGATCTTACGATTCGATTTCTTTGCTAGCCTCTTTTGTTTCCTCGTAACATACCCGTTCATATAGCAACATTACAGAAAGAGACACGAACGAGTAAATTGACAGAAGCTTCGAATTTGAAATTCCAAAAAATTGAACCTGTTCATCCTTCCTTGTGGATGGACATTGCAAAAGGATGAGGCCATGGTTTCAACTGCATCGAACAAGAGTAGCGAGATGAATTACCGAGAAGAGAGTAAAATGGAAGACGATTAACCTTCAAAGGCGCTTGTTCAACTTAGTGATGGATTATTCTCAAGGAAACACCATACTCGTTCAATATCTGATTGGAATTGATTACTGCATAAGGCTGTAACTTTAGGGTATAATGTGTACAAGAAGGTTCGTAGAGCGATTAACTTATTGGTTCGTAAAGTAACGTTCTTTTTATTAGAGAACGTTACGTTGTTTTTCAGTGCTTGTAGTGTATGATATCAATTGCTTAACTATATACATTTATATTACGCATAAAGTTTTGAAATATGTATCAGACTTAATGCGGCTAGCTTGTTAGATGTTTTTTTTTTTTTCTGAAACTGTGTAATACCATATGATAATTTGACTCTTTCTTTTTTGGTATCGAAACCGATGTTGTTATATAGTCAGAGTTACCATATGTCAGTTTTTTTTTTTTTTTTTTTTTTTTTTTTTTTTTTTTTTTTTTTTTTTTCGGGACAGTCCCGGTTTGAAAGCTCTTGAAATGAAATGAAATCTTTGAAATTTACATCCCACGATTAAGGAGATAGGAGTAGGATAGAGAAGACGGTGATTGTGAGAATGAATGAAATGGTGGAATGAAGAAAGTGAGAGAAAACGAGAGAACTCCGAGTTATCCATGCACGCAGCGTCTGACTACCACAGAGCCCATTTGACGAAAGATGGGATAAAACCAGGGATCCCATGTATCAGATGTGAGTGTTTCTACCACTGAACCACCGTGACCTCCATGAAGACTCTTATCCCGGTGTTTCGCCAGTTTACATTTTGTCCCTTTTCTCAGTCGTGAGAATATGTTCACCGTTTTTTGTATGCCTTATCCTCATTGCGGTATTGTAGATTACGTCTGTTTTACATAGTTTTCACATTAAAAGCTAAATATGTAACCTTAGTTTATAGTACATTTAAATATTGTAGAGCATTGCATACCACGGAGTACAGTTACATACATGCATATATATATATATATATAAACTACGTTTCTGCGTTTCACCCTTTCCCCCGGAGGTTATGATTCATTGAAGCGTCATAATCAGTGCTATTGGCTGGTCTCTCTGTCTCTCTCTCGCTCTCTCTCTCCCTCTCTTCATAACAGTTAGTTTTACTTAGTGGACGCTAAGTACACGGAACATGGATGTAAGAAAATAACAGGAATTAACGACCTGTGGAAAGAGTGGTAAAATGAACTGGACATCCCTGATTGTGAGATAAAATCAATATAAAATTCCTTCTGTGAGCCAGAAACACTGGGCGCTAAGTCTACGGGCGCTACATGCACGGAACCGTCCACCATCACTTTTCTCATTTCCTATCTTATAAGGAACAAAATGATACCATCCACAATACTCTACCATTAAATTACATACGAGATACCACTAGAAAACCCACTAGGTAATTATGAGACGCATACTGGAATCTGTCTCTGTATCATACCGTTAAGTTTCAAAAAATCTGTATTCTGTAGTTTAGGCAATCCTATAATCTTGTTTCTTAGTAACTTTTAAAGTTCTAGACCAACAGTATTTTGTTGAAAATAGCCTAGGCTGCCTATCAATATACTGTACTAAAACATAAAGAAATAGAAGGTGCCTTCCATCTCAATTCAGGCAGAGCATGTACCATCACCATCTCAGATATTGTTGAAACTTTTTTTTATAGCAACTAGACATGTTTTTAAGAGACCATATTTTTTTTTTTTTTTTTTGTTTTGTCGAAAAAAATTTTCCCGCCAAGTAATGGGCCATCAAAGACGGGGAGTACAATTTATGAATTGTAAAAGACATGGAAAATGGTCAACTTCGGAGCCCCACCATTCAGCTATGGAGACAGGTAGAGTTATAATTCTTGTTGTGGTATGTACATAGGGATATAAATAAACTATATTTTATTGTAGTTCGGTTTGCTCATGCGTACCTTTTTGTACATAAATTAACAAATAAATGTCAATTTATCTGAAAAGTCGAAGTTTGCGAATTTTTTTCGAGCACTTCCGGTTCGAATTTTAAAATCCTGTTTCACGGTTGGTAAGACCTAGTTACCCGCTTTCCGAAAAAAAAAAAAATTGTATCGCTTCTGTGTGCAACCGTTTTGTCGCAAAAAAATTCAAGAAATTGTAAAATTCTCAAAAATTGCCATTTTTGGACGCCATTTTCTCGAAAACACCATCTTTTAAAATTCTGAAATTTTTTCAGATGGTTTAACTTTACATGAATAATAAACACGCCAAATACCATTCTCGACCAATGCTTCATGAATTAACTACAGCCTTTTGAAGTTAGCGAAGTTTCGTTAACTTTGATGTCACAGTTAGCAACACTGGAAACAATAAAAATGCAATGATTTGATGATGTTTGTGGTTCACATTAATTAAATGAAGAATAAAAGGTTTTCCTGACTGTTTTTTTATTATTTTGATCAAAAAAGCTCTCTGGAATAGTAAAATGAGCCTCCTCCTTACTCGTCCGTTTTCTTAAACCGAAGTAATCTGAAATGGAAATTACGATTACGAAACACACAAATTTTAAGTTTACTTAAAATGGCCATCCAATAAAATCTGATGATCTATAAAAAGCCTGAACTATTACCTCAGTGATGACTTAGAATGATCCAGACAAAGTCTCAATTAAGTGCGATGTCATTACAGTGATCGAAAAAGGAAAAAAGGTTTTTAAAAAAATCGAAACAATTTCTTACGCGTTCCATCAAAGAAATCTACGGACTTTCTTTTAAACAGAACAATCTCAGCATAAAAATGGGTCACTCGGAATTTTATAGTATGCGACTAAAGTGGGTCAGTCCGCAACCTGCTAGGGAAGTGTGTGTGTGTGTGTGAATTGTGCAAATTTTAAATTATCTGCTACTGCGTTGCAACAAATCAAAGGTTCAACCTGTATTGAAGCTGTCATGAGTGACCTATTTCCTTTAGTAGTATGATCCACTGAAAATGACAGCTGTCTTCTTCAAGAATGTAGTGAATGTCCTGGAATGAAAGGAATAAGTGTGGAGTCTTTGATCCTGCTGAAAATGAAAGTGTTACGTACGCCATATGGGAAAACAATGATCTCGTTATTTAAAAAAAAAAAAAAAAAAAAAAAAAACTGTGCCACTTTGCGTTTTCGTATCGTACATTGCTGGTTTAACTGTAAGAATTGTAATTCATGACTACATCAAGAAAATCCAAAGAGAATTAATTGCTACTGAAAAGCATCATATAAAATTTCAAGATGCAAATTCTATTTTACTTCATGTGGACTTCGCTGAAAACTGGACTGTTATTCTGCAAAGTGAAATTCAGTTATATCACCGGAATATGGAACAACTGACAGTCTTGTTGTAATAAGCGACGACAAAACACACGATTCGGTCATGTACTCATAGCCATAGACAAGATTCTAAAAATACTCGAAGAAAAGCGAAAATATAGGTTATAGAAAAAGGTTCGAATACGTGGAAATAAGTGTCTACAATTTCCCAAACCGTGTCAGTGATTTATGATGGTGCTGCATCCCACTTTAAAAATCGCTTTCAGATGTTCGAGATGCAGACAGATCCGATAAAGCAGTGAAACGGGCCATGCTATGGTGTCTGCGACAGTATTGGGGGGGTTGTAAGGAATGTGGCAACGCGGCATGACCTTAGGCAAAAACAGATACACAGTATTAAAACCGCAGAATTCGTAAGTATAGTGCAAGTACAAACTCCGGGTATTACTCTCGTTTTGTTGCCTGGAACTGAATTCGACAACTTTTGGAAGAAAGAAAGAAAGAAAAAAAAAAAAAAAAAGCAAGAATGGAAAAATATGCGACCGGTAATTGGTATTCAACGAAGTCACCTTTGGCTTTCGGAAAATGGCGAAGTTTTTATGGCAGTAACGGGTCACCATAAACTAACTTCATGCTTCCCCCAAAATCGAGCTTCTGCAATTCAAAGTGTAGATTTAAGAAGTCTGCAAAAAGGAACTTTTGTTACATACATATGCGCAAAGGACCGATTTCTCTGTAGATTGGGGGGGGGGGGAGATTCAGATGCAGAAGATATATATATATATGAGGATTTTAAGACAAATTGCATTCAAATCATGTCAAATATTGTATATTCCTAAATACAATAGGGGGCCCACATCAGCTTTGGGAGGTTCGGTCCCCCCTAGGATCGGCGCCCTTGCATATACTTATGATAACCAGTGGTGCGTAGCAGAATTATGAATAAATCATGAATTACGTACAGTTGAAGTGCTGTTTATGCTTCCACATGGACTTTCAGCAGGGTACAGGTTTCCAAAAGAGCATAAATGAAGTGAAAATAAGTGTTTTGTGATTATCGACAATGTGCTACGCAGGGGCGGATCCAGGACGAACTTCTGGGGGGGGGGTGTAATACTGCTACTTAGAGCTACTTTTAAGAGCTCCAAACTCTGGAATGGTTTTATTTATATATAAAATAAGAAAGTTTCTTCTGGGAGGGCGATCGACTCCTTGGATCCACCTCTGGACGAGTTGTGAGTGTACTACTGCTATTAGCGAAGAAGACACCAAGCAAGCAAATGATTGGTCCATGTGAAAAAAAATCAGTGAAATTTTGCTTCCAAAGACCATTTTAAGTAAGTGAACTTAAAATTTGTGTGTTTCGTAATCTTAATTCCCATCTCAGATTACTTCGTTTTTAAAAAAAAACGAAGGTGGGAGGCTCATTTTACTATTCCAGAGAGCTTTTTTGATCAAAATAATAAAAAACCAGTCAGGAAAACCTTTTATTCTTCATTTAATTAATGTGAACCACAAACATCATCAAATCATTGCATTTTTATTGTTTCCAGTGTTGCTAACTGTGACATCAAAGTTAACGAAACTTCGCTAACTTCAAAAGGCTGTAGTTAATTCATGAAGCATTGGTCGAGAATGGTATTTGGTGTGTTTATTATTCATGTAAAGTTAAACCATCTGACAAAATGTCAGAATTTTAAAAGATGGTGTTTTCGAGAAAATGGCGCCCAAAAATGGCAATTTTTGAGAATTTTACAATTTCTCGAATTTTTTGCGACAAAACGGTTGCACACAGAAGCGATACAAAATTTTTTTCGGAAAGCGGGTAACTAGGTCTTACCAACCGTGAAAACAGGATTTTAAAATTCGAACCGGAAGTGCTCGAAAAAAATTCGCAAACTTCGACTTTTCAGATAAATTGACGTTCATTTGTTAATTTATGTACAAAAAGGTACGCATGCGCAAACCGAACTGCAATAAAATATAGTATATTTATATCCCTATGTACATATCACAACAAGAATTATAACTCTACCTGTCTCCATAGCTGAATGGTGGGGCTCCGAAGTTGACCATTTTCCATGTCTTTTACAATTCATAAATTGTACTCCCCGTCTTTGATAGCCCATTACTTGGCGGGAAAGTTTTTTTTCGACAAAACAAAAAAATATGGGTCTCTTAAAAACATGTCTAGTTGCTATAAAGAAAAGTTTCAACAATATCTGAGATAGTGATGGTACAATTTTATTTTTTATTTTATATATATATATATATATATATATATATATATATATATATATATATATATATATATATTTTGCCTGAGTTGAAATGGAAGGCACCAGAAGTAGCCTAAGTTTTTTTTTAGTAAACAGTCTAGAACTTAGTCTAAATTTGTTTAATAAGCCTGTTTTGTAACCTGAAACTATCTAATATAGCCTATTAGCCTATCAGGCCTGTTATAGTCAACTCACAAAAATGTTGGAATAACATCAGTAGCTATTTCCACATTCTTTAGTTATTTTTTGTTAACTCAGCCAAATACTTGTATATCTTTGAATAAACTCAAAATAACAAAGACTTCTTTGCTTCACAATTGGACTCCTTCATATCTCAATATCGCATACAGAAAGCTGGAGACAACAGGTGTCTCATAATTACGCTTTTGGAGGAATATTATGAGACAGCACAAATTTGACATTTACTCATCAAGTTATGAGATGACAAGAAATTTCTTGATAGCAAATTGTTACTCTATTGGCACCATAAAGTTCTGCCTAGGTTAACTGCTTTTGAAACTAATGTAAGCTGAGTAATATGGAAAAGTTGTGAAATCGGTCTCATAATTACTCTCACTGACCCTATAAAAAAATGGAATTCATTTCAGAAAAATTGATGGTCCTTCTACGTGATGGTAGGACTCTGATTGGATATCTGCGAAGCGTGGATCAATTTGCCAACCTTGTTCTGCACCGAACGATTGAAAGAATCCACGTAGGAAAGGAGTATGGAGACATTCCAAGAGGAGTTTTCATAGTACGAGGAGAAAATGTTGTTCTTCTAGGAGAAATTGTAAGTATGGGTGACACACGTTAGATACTAACGAACGCATGAGCGGCACAAATAAGTTAAATCGTTTATATCTAATTCACTGCAAGTATTTAAGTGTGTACGATATATACTTGTAAAACTTTGTATTCGGGTTTCTCGTAGAATTCGGGTGAATTAGTGTGCTTCAGAACAATATATAAAAAGCAATATTTTTCTTTCGGTATAATACGTGTGAACTTATACACAAAAATTACTTAGTAGAGCAATTGTTAATATCAGCTAGCTTGGCATTACCGTGAAAAATGAAATTATATACAGGGAAAAGTAAATAAATAAATCTTGAAGTTCTATGTGAACATCACTTCTTACAACTGGAACAAAACAAGTTAAAAGAAGCTGCATCCTGTGTTTCAGTTCTATCTCTCATGGTTGAAAGAGGAAGGAAATGGGGTGCAATAGCTCGCTTTGTAGTCAAAAGTTATGGGAAATGACATTTGAGAGATTGAATATTTTGCTTGATCTGATTTTTCCTTCGTTAATTGACAGTATCATCAGCACAGTGCCGAAATTATAATTTGAATTCAGATTAGCTGGACTGAATTTTACAAATGTCATCTGTAGACGGTATACCAAAGTGTAGGCAATTGTAAAGATAAGTAAGAGAAACTTCCTACCTTATTTCATCGTACGCACGGTGTTTATTGTTAGATTCAAGACTTCATATTCTTCTAGTTTCTTAAGCGACAACTAGGTTCATGACTAGAGGCACGAGATTTTTGCATTGCGCGATAAAAGTAAATGCGTCAGATTATGTAATATTCAGTTTCTTGACGTTTTATGATATTTTGTGTATTTTCATTGGGTTCCGATAAAACGCAAAATTGGCAGTTTTGCGCAAAATTTCTAACAATACGCTAAATAAGCGAAATTTTAAAAATACGTTTACATTAATTTTAAAACGCTAGTTTTCCGCTAACGGAACGGTAGAACATGGCATGAACGGTGCATTTTGGGTGATTCGGACACGGCTATAGAGAACTTATTGCGCGTTAGTTATTACCATTGCAGCTGGATAGAGAGTTCCGAAGTGATAATCGTTTGAAGTTTGGTGTAAATGCAGTTACATATTTGTGGCTTCGAACAAACAATGCCAATTGTGAGAGATTTTTCTGCCAAGCATGAACTGGTTATAAGTGATAAATGTACAACAATGAAGGAGGAAAATGTGAAAACATGTAACATGCTTATGTTTAATACTTAAATGTAACTTGTGCCTATGTGATTTCAGAAGGGACCAAACTTTCCATCTTATTGTAAGTTTAGTTACTGATTTTCCTTCAGTTTGATTAAAAATATATAATTTTCTATAAGTGAAATTTATAGTGTCAAGTGAAATATTCAATGTATTTTGTTTTTAGGTAATTAATGGTTTATTTCTGTAGTGATCTATGAATAAAAGGAACAATTGTAAAAATGTCAGGGTATCTTTTCCATAAGAGCTACAAAATGCAAAACTTTATTTGGAAAATGCGACAAAACGCGAAATACGAAAAACGATACGCGAGATTTTCAAATTCTTATTGCGAAAAACTCGTGCCTCTATTCATGACTTTGAAATAGCAACTGTACACGGTCCATCAATCAAAATTCAAAAAATAAATAAAACAAAAGACTAGAATATAACATATTCGTTATCCTTTCTGGAACTCTTTCCAAATATGTTTATGGTAATGTCCGAAGATTTGAAGTTAATGATAACTTGAATTAAATAATAAAAAACTAATAATAAGGAACAAATTTCCTGAAGCCTGTGTTTAGTGGTAAGATGGTATAGTGATGTAGAGTTTTAATGATGGAGGATAGAGCAAGAAGTGAATTCTGTCTTTGAGATATGGTAGGAAAACCTGAACCGATCTTGGAAAGCGAGGTTACCAGTACAGGAAATAAAGGGCCTTCTTGATTTACCTTTGTGGATTTTAGGCAGGAGATATTTAGTGTTTTCGGGTGATTTTGTGAATAAAGTGCATGATGATAGCTTCGGATAAGACCTTGACTGGAACATGATTGGTAGGTAAAATTGTATTTTAGAAACATTGGTAAACTTCTTCTACAGAGGTCTGTATGGATGCGTTCGGAGTTGGCAGTTCGAACGGAAATTTTCAGTAATTCAGACTATTGTGATCGAGCCCTAATTTGCAGGCTGAATGATAATAATAACTTCAGAACGCAGCGTCGAGATTGCCCTGTGTTTACCGTAATATTAAGATGAGCTTGGAAGGTTTTGGGAAAATCAGGGTGAGCAATTTGTTTAGGAATAAAAGATATGTATGGACCCAGGGAGGAATTTTTGGATGTCAGGATGTATTTCTATGTGAGAATCATCGTTAAGTTGGGTTGACCAATGGTATAGGCAGGTAGTTTTCGGGTAAATGAAAGGATTTCGATGTAGAGTATAGCTAGATTGAGATCTCAGGAGAGCAGTATATAATAACACTTTCCAACCTGACCTTCCTGGCTTCCATACTTTGTGGAGTTAATTCCGATGAACATTAGATATGTTCTTAATGGTCTTCACTACAGCATAATTAAACTATCGCTATTTTTAGTTTTTCTGTAATATCTTCAAAACAAATAAAAATATTCGAAAAGCAGAAACGTAGTGAACTAGCCAATACGATTTTGCATGTGATACCTTTACCACAATTCACCTATCTGCTTTTGGTATGCCGCTATTTACAGAAAACCCGCGGAAAATGCTAAATGTATCTACAGTTGCAAACCGAAAGCAGATAGATGAGTTGTGATAACGATAGCACATGCAAAATCGTGTTGTCTAATTCACTACGTTTCTGCTTTTCGAATATTTTTATTTGTTTTGAAGATATTACAGAAAAACTAAAATTAGCGGTAGTTTAATTTCGTTGTAGTGAAGACTTTTTAAGGAATTGCATGTCACGGTGCTTGTATACGAGTCTACATTATCAGTGCTGTCTGCTGGAGAACCGTGGCAATGTACAATTACGTTACGAAAGAAAGAGGGGTAATACAGTACTGTAATTTTAATCACGTATATTATCCAATCTGACAGTGTAAAACAGCTGGTACACTGTAATTTTATAAAGTCATAACAAAAAAATCATAATTTTCGTAATTTATTTTGAGAATTGTGTAAGAAGGAAGCTGTAAACAATTTAGGTGTTAAAGGAAATAAAAGTGATAACTAGCTATCATGTCACATGTGTAGGAAGTATTGCTACAATTTGGGAATTCATAAATTCGGGAAAACGAGAGAACTTAGTACCGAAAGTTAGCTGTGGAGTCAGAAGTTACGAGAGAAAATATAAAGTTTTTAAAGCTATAGATTCATCGCAGCAGGTACAACTAATAAGTACATTATATTACATTTATAATGTTGAGATAGATATAATGGTTGAGACCTTTAGCCGTGTGCACCAACGAAGTTTAAACGAGCGTTCACACAAACGCGTTCAACATTAAACTTTCAAGTTTAAACGTGGGTTTCAATACTTTTGTTGCACCATTGAAAGTCGAAGTTTAGTACATCTCGTTTAAGTAAACTTTCAAGTTTAAACGTGGATTTCAGGACTTTTGTTGCACCATTGAAAGTCGAAGTTTAGTACATCTCGTTTAAGTAAACTTTCGTCAATTTGTAAAATCGACTCTGATTGGTTGTCGTTTTTTGTCTCTGATCTTCGTTTAACAAAGTAACAAATGAAGAAAGCATACCGCGTGCCAGTCTTTTCGATTTTCGAGATTGTTTGCATAGATTTGTGAGTAGTCTAATTTCAGTGATCGTAATGGTGATGGAAAAAATAATGGAACCACGAGCATTTTTTTTTTTTTTTCGAAACGCGAGAAGCGTATTGTAATTTGATTAGTGGAAAAATACGAAGTCATTATTGAATGTAAACAGACTGACTTGGATCAACGAAGTTTAAACCCCCAAATTCGGCCGTTCAAGCTAAAACCAAGTTTATCCATCATTTGACCGAGACTTAACCTTGAACGTTGTTTGTGCAACAGACAGACATTTTCACCGAGCTTGGTTATGACCCTCGTTGAACAGTTGAACTTTGTTGGTGCACACGGCCACTTGTGTCATTACTATCAAGTAGGCCTTGTTAGACAATGTTATTTGAGTCCTGTCAGTCTGTGGTGTGATCAAACTCATCTCAAATTAATATAGAACAATCATTTCATTTCTAAAACCCTTGAGTTTGTCTAATGATAAATCTCAAGTTTTCATATTTAGCTATTCTCTAGATTTCATACGAATCTTGAATCACGTGTATGCTTGGCCCCGATGCTTAGATACACTTTGACTTTAAGCAGATTTAGAAGGAAATTTATTACGTACGTTAATACAGTAGATTCGGTATTTTTGGTGTAAAAAAAAAAATTCCAAACTGAATTGGTTGCCCCGGATTTTGCCCGTTGCTTCCAAAATCCATTAAGTCCAGGTCTGCAAAACCGAAGGATGAGTGAGGTATGATAAAAACGATGAATAAGTGTATTAGAAACTAAATAATAAGTTTATATGGAATTTAATTTAATATTCTTCGAAGTACGGTCCTTGGCTAGCATTGCACTTATTCCAACGTTGAATCCGTGATTGGAAGCATTTCTGGAAGGGCGTTCAGCTGTTCTGTCTTCGTCCTGTCAATGCCAGGAATGGTGTCCTTTAACTTTTCCCTTACGCACGGTTTTAATTTTTGAGAAGAGCTAGAAGTCGCATAGTGCTATATCTAGAGAGCACAGCAATGTGGACAGACAGGAATATTTTTTCGACTAAAGCTTGCTGATCAAAAGCAACGTGTGGTACGGGGCGTTTTCGTGGTGAAGAAAGAAACCATTTGCCCTTATAATTGGCAGCTAAAATGCTTTTCACGGACGCATACGAAATGTTTAGTTCTTCGGAATGCTCTCGAATAGTCATTCGCCTCTTAAGAACAAATCATTTGTGCCACTTTTTGCACATCTTCATCTGTTTTTGATGTCGAAGGACGTCTCGATCGTTGCTCGTTTTCAATCGATTCCTTGCCACTTTTGAATCGCTCATATCACTTGTAAACAGTCTTCAATGCCACCGCTTTATCGCCATACACTAATTTTGACATTTTGGGAGCTTCTTTGACACTTCTTTGCAGCTTAGAACAAAACTTAATGTTGGCGCGCGACGGACGCTCTTAACATGTCCTCACTCTTCTGCCTCTGGAAGCCAACTAACATGTCACAACTTGTTCAAACTCGACACTGACTGCGCGAAAGGTTTAGGCTACCGAGGTTACTAGTTGAAATGGATACATCATAGCACTGTGCAGCTACATTCACCGTACTTTTTGATCACACTGTGTATATAGTTGTCAGAATAATGGAAGAACCGTAACAAAATGCATCTTAACCTGATTAATATTTTCATTGGGTGATTTGTAACCTGTAGTACAGTTTGAATTCGTTGCTCGAATCGAACTTGTGAATCGTTTCGAGAGGAACAAAAATCATTCTTCATACAGCGCAATACTAAGTTGCGTCAGAAGTGATGGAGGAAAAACTCTTTCCTGGACTCGCTGCTCATGTAAAAACTTTTTATAAAATAATATTAACAGACTTCGAAAAGCGCTAAAAAATAAATAAATAAATAAATAAATAAATAAAAGGCAATTAAAGAAGCGTTAGAAGTTAGAAAATAATTTTAAAAATGTTAAAAAGTAAAAAATAATTTTAAAAACGCGCTTAAAAGTTACAATAGTTAATAGAAATGTTAAAATCCGTGCCAACCAAACAAATTATTACCTGATATAAATTTATAGTTTAGTGGTAATTTTATTGGACATTAGTTTGTTTAGCTTGGCACAGACTTCAGACATTTTTATTATGTACATTTTATTGTCTGCTTTTTCATCCTTTTAAAATATTTCTGTCTTTTAGCATTTTTTATTATTTGCTGCTTTGTAGCACCTTTTTTTAAGTCTTTTTGTTATTTTCTTAATAAAAAGCTTGAAAAATTTAAGTTGATGATCTTCTCTGTACGAAAGAAGCTAGAGGAATTTCATATTACTGTGCCAGATCCGGGTACCCTCGCAATACAGATGTTTCTTTTTATTTATTTATTATTAGGTATTAGCACTATAATTAAGCAATACAACTGTACATGCTGAAAGAGGTATACAATGTGTACCTGTTTCAGCAAATTTGAACTTATTATATATTTTCTGTGGCATCATAGATTTTATATCCATTTTGACAATGTATTCCGTCCCCATCTCTTCACATAATAACTATGTGTTTATTTTTTTTAGGATCGAGAGAAGGAAAACAACCTTCCATTGACAGAAGTATCTGTTGATGACATCCTGGATGCGCAGAGGCGCGAACAAGAAGCTAAACAAGAGCAGGAGAAGTTGCTAGCGAAAGCACTGAAAGAACGTGGACTTCATTATATGCCAGATTTGAGTCATGATGACATGTTCTGAAGTAGTGTGGACTTGAAATGAAGTGAGAAAGAAAAGTGCATCATGAGCAAGCTACAGAAATTTCATTTTCTTTGAACGTGCCTGTGCCAAAATGGAACTATGGAGGAAAATTTTACGTAACTGAGATGAACACAAAGATAGAAAGAAGAAAAAGTAAAGTTTATTGGGCACTGCAGCTTTATGTTAAATGGTAACGTACGCTACATGGCGTAGAAAAACGTTTGTTTAATTTTTTGACGTTAATAAAATATTTATTTTCATATGTTTCTTTCCTGTCTTCAACAAACCCCATAATTCTTTTTTTAAAGTTATAATGGCAAATATTTTTATAAATTTTAATATTCAAATCATTAGTTGTTAACGATATTTCACTAAGCATGTTTGTTTAGAATTGACTTATATGCTAGTCGCTAGATGCTAAAACAAGCATGTGTCACTTGAAAACATAGTAATGAATATATAAATATAATACTAGGTTGATGCGAATGAAATGTCCTTATTTTGACGTGTCGAGAAAAACTTACGTCAATAACGCAACGCTGAGATGGGCGTCCAATGTCAGAAGAGTGCCCAGACAGTCAGGAGGCAGTGCGTTATTGAGCTTGGTCGTATGAAAGCGCACTATGGAGAACACACAATTGCAAGTGAGTTTTCTTTGACTTAAAACAAACATTAACAGTGCTTTGGTTTGTCAGATTTCGTTCCGGTGGCACAGTATTACAAACTGAACCCCGTGGACACCGACCAATATTATACAAAAGATTGATCCGTCTATGTTTGCGATTTTAAACCTTCACCCTGCTTACAGAATTGATCCGAATGATTCAGACAGCAGGGGAAAGCCAATGGCTTATAGTGTCGCGCCAAGTTTGCACGTGCGTGTATATATATATGTGCATATTATGCTTCCAAGGTGAACCTTTTTTGGGAAGGCTACGTCCTAGCACTTTTTCACGCCAATTGTTCCATGACACAGATAATAAAACAGTGCAGGGAAATGTATGTGCATTGAGTTAACGAGCTATAACCGATTTGTGTAGGTCTTCTCTATGTACAAGATTTCTTAATACTTGTCCAATTATAATTACGCTTGATTCCTGATTACCTATCTTTAAACTTGTTCCAACCTAAGCTTTAGTGAATTCCGGCACCTGCAGAGATAGTCATATTCCATATGAGAGCTTTCCTCTCTCATCAATAGCCGGATAATTCTCAGAAAGGAGGAATGAACTCACCGTAGATGTATAAACGAACAGAATTGAATTAAAGTAAAAGACACGTGGATTATTTACACTTAAATATGCAAGTTAACTATTTAACTTGGAATCGAACTTAAACGCATGAATTTATTGGTAAAAATGTATTGTAGTTTAAAGCTTGAAATATGAACATTTACAGTATATCAGACAGAGGAATACAACAGTACTAACAATCATTCACAACTTATATCTTTTTTACTTGTGCATGCAGGCTTAGAATTCTATATTTATTACCCTTGATGGCCTTATATTTTCATAGCATTTTGTTTTTACTTAGGGACTTTATTGTATGGCGCCTATGATAGTAGGGAAAAGGCATATTCACCACTTACGAAATGGTTCGACTCTTCACTTGCAGAGGGAGGGGAAAAAGGATGAAGATTGGCTGCTTCTTCTCTTCTCAGTTCTCGGCTGCGTAAGATTCCGCTTTCAACTGTTCCTCAGATAATCCAACTGCCATCCAAAAATATTCCAGGTTGCTTTGAACATTTGGACAATATTACTATCAACTCCAATCATATGTGTCATCTACGCGCGTTATAGCATTGCTTCGTAAATACTTTCTTCACATACAAACGGCAAACAGACCGGAAGCTTCGACTATGCGAAGGCACAAATAACAAAAAAATCACTTTGCGTGAGAAACTAATTTCCATTCACAAACAACATATTTTTTTTTTTTTCTTGTCTTTAATGTTCAGTGCGTTAATCACAACGACAGATACTTCGGTTCTGAAGACATGAGCCGGAAAGGCTGCAAAGGAGCCTGCAGAAACGAAATAGCTTTCGCGTGCTGGATACACACGAAGTTGAGGAAGAACTGAGGGGACAAAAAGGCTCAAGTCCCGCTCTGCAACAAAGCGTAACACTATAGTTCGTCCTCACGGGTTATCCAGATGGTAACCAAGTTCTCAGCACCTAATAGAACAATGAAGTCTGTTTTCCACTGCATATGTTGCAACAGTTAACAAAAGAAGGCTTCAAATAGTCGCTACGGAAAGTCTTAAAACGCAAAATTTTGCATACGCAGTTTTTGAAGAAATGAAATTTTGCAGAAAATAATTTTAATAAAGAGTTTATGTGTTTTCTTTTTGATTTGATTTGAGCCTCCCAAATCACAGTCTCAGAGCATCAAGAATATAATTAGCCGATATAAACACTATTACGTTCCAGCACTTCGTTCGCCCAGTAAGGAACTAGAAAACAACCATGTACTGCGGTGACTTCACCTGTAACTTGGAAGTTGTGCCGAATGGTCCTGCAGGAAAACCATCCTACACAAAATGTGATTGCAAAACGATTGCACGTAGCACAATTAACCGTGAATCGCAACCTACGTGGTGAATTAAAGCTCCGGATGGGTGTTTAAAAGTCTAGGACATGTCCTTTCTGCGACCCATCGGAGGGAAACTATGAACGTCATCTATTCGAGGAAAAGTGAAAGTTGTTGCCACACTTGATGAAACATGGATTTATCTATCAGATTGTGGCCAAACTCGAGCCGTAACGTATACGCGAAAACCTATCCTGATTTTGATCCGTCAATGCAAAGCAAGTTTCTCGAAGGGATTTGTGGTTATCGGGATACTGCTATAAAGGCAAGTTAAGGATTCGGCAGGTAACTGAAAACTGGAAAATCAACTCCGCATATTATCACCAACATATCCTCACACCAATTTATACAGAAGATATCCCCGTTTGTATGGATATGCAGTAAATCAAGTCCGTGTGCATATGGATAAGATTTCATCACATACATCGCGTTCTACACAGGGATTTCTACAACAGACGGTGGCAGACACCGACATCCAGATTCTTCCCTTCCAGGACGTACCAGTGAAGTCATCTGATGCCAGTCCCATGGATTTTTGCAGGTTTGGCCTATTGAAAAGAGCACTTGCATTTTGTCGTGTCACCACAGTCCATGGCTTCAGGAAAGCCTGCCAGGAATGGCTAAAGATTCTCGTTCCTGTACTTCAAAGGAATCTATTACAATGGAAGTTACAATGCAGGGCTATTGCCAAGACACATGGTGCTTACTGCTCACATCAAGGGCAAACGGTGGTGGTTAGTGGTTTTTCCTAAGGTAGGTGAGACGTCAAAATCGGATACATATAGATGGATCAACTTCTGTATTTGATTAAATTTCTCAGGAACATCTAAGGCATTCACCACACCACTGACATCCGGCGACTCCATGCTATCGGTAAGGTGAAAAATTGTATTTATGGGCTAAAGTGACACCGGCTAACAAGAAGCGCCCTATAGATGTGTGCTGTTCTTTGAGTGTACGAAATAAACAAAAAGGTTTCCTACATCGGACATTTGTCACCTATGCAGAAAAATGGATTTACTACGACCATTGAAAACGGTCAGGACAGTGGTTGAATCTTGATCGAAGTGCAGGACGGTTTGCAAAACCTCTAGATAATGATGTTTAGTATGGTAGAGTTAAACCATAATGTCTTTCTCCGTCGAGTTGAAACCATCACTGCGGGTTGTTACAATCCTGAACTTCACAAAATGAACCGCAGCTTTGCCTACAGTCATCCAGAAATGTTGCTGAAAGAACGTTGGAGACTATCCATGAGTTGCAGTTTGAAGACCTTCCTTATCCACCATACTTTCCGGCATCTCCAGCACTTCTTACCGGGAAAGATCTTTTTCTGATGATCATACGGCGCACGTGTAGTTCGCAGATTTCTTTCAAATCTAATCCTTGGCTGAGCTATAGCAGAAAGTATATGGTTGTAGACGGCTACTATTTTGATTAACCAGCTTTTTTTAATGACGCAGTTGGTTTGAACATTTCATTCGCACCAAATCTAATATTATCATGAATATGTCTCCCTTCCATAACTATTTAAATGAGTACTAAGAAAGGTACTTATTATACAGAAGGCCGTTTATGGGAACAAGTTCGATCGGTAGATAGCAGGACGCATGAATATGCTCGACAAGTTATGGTGGGGTTCACTTGCAGAGAGAATGGCTGTTGTTTGTGCAAGTGGTCGTATGGCTCTGAAAATTAACAGTCTTTTGGGAGAGCTGCATTTGTGCTTTTTCCTACGTTGGTTACAGTTAGCGAAGTAAGTAAACACGATATGACAAGAGATTTCCATATGTCAAAGAAAGATATTAATGCTGTGTTGAGTCACATCAGAGCAGGTACCTCTACTGTTATTGGACCCTTCACTATTGCACTTCGTAGATATCGTAGCCCTGGTTGTACCGTTCATCTGGTACAAAAAGTGCGTTCTTTGGTGCGACGTGAGCAGCCACCATCTCACAGAACAAAGCAGCAGCAGTACAACATTCCGCTGCGACCGTAAATCGTATAATTGCGCAAGATTTACATCTATCATAAGACTTAAATTCTTATGCTCCGTTCCTCACGTATCATAGAGAAAAGATAGAGTCGAAAGCTGTACGAACGGATTTTGCAAGGAAAGCTGGAAATTTGTCGTTACTTTGAACAAGGCATAGACGTATCCTTTGGAATGTGATTTAGAAAAAAAGAAAAAAAAAGTAATCTCTTTTTCCCGTGATTCCAAACGTCGTTTTGAGTGGGCACGTGAATGTGCTGCTTATGCTTATTTGTGATTGCTTGTATAATGGCAAACTTAACATTATGCAGTAGACAAAAAGGCTAAAATGTCTCTGATGCGTGGAGTCCCTGATTCGATTCCAGCTTGCAACAAGTAGCTTTGTGGTGGCAAACATCCACACTTTCGCCATTCCATCATTCTCATAATCACCATCTCATGTAGCCTAAACGGCATAATCATGGTACATTAAATAAAGATTTCATTTTTCATCTCGAAAGAACTAAAACCAATGCAACTTGCTACCAGACGAACATTTTGGAGCCAGTATACTGCCATGACATTCCATCCCTACATGGCAGCGACACATTTCGCGTTTTCATTCATCAGGACAAGGCGTTCAGTCATACGACGAAGTCAATGGTGGTGCATGGGGCAGATGGCACGTGAAGAGGAAATTAATACAATCCTCTTTACAGACATTCATGTGAAATATCCCCGTGAATTTTTGTGGTTTTCCGTTGTTGGAACGAGCGTTGGGTCGTTGGGAGGCGCACATACAGGACCGTTGTTTGTAAAGTTTGTGGATAGAAAAGAAATAAATTTGATCAAACTGTGCCTCAACAGTCTCCTTCAGTAAAAATTTAGATACAGGAGGGCGATATCTGACAGACAACAGCTTCCCAAGACATTGGATGGATCAGTGTATTGCCGAACCTGATTCCACTGGACTTTTATCTGTGGGGACACATGAAAAGTGTGGTGTATTTTACTCCTATCAACGATGTCAACGACTTGGTACAGCGTATCCATAACGCCTGCGCAACTGTTCGCTATGACCCAGGTATCTTCGAACGGGACATCATTACAGTCTCCTTTAGGCTAGCCGGCATAATCGTGGGACGTAAAACTCAAAGATTTTTCTTCGAACGGGTTCACCAATCCATGATCTGGTGTCATGCATGCATTACTGTCCATGGCAGACACTTTGAACATCTCCTGTGTTTTGCCTGACGAACGTACGTTTGTGTCTGGTCGATTATGCACTTCGAACTGTTTTCACGCTTTCGGTCCTCGCGAACTCTACTGTTAATATGCCCAATATGTTGTATGTTTATAGGACCTATTATTATATATATATATATATATATATATATATATATATATCGGTGTCAGGACTCACCTCCCGACATTCGTAACACTTATTAAGTTATGCCTTGTGTATATATACACATACATGCATAATAGATGAGGTCAGGAAAAATATAGCTGCCTTTTTACATTATATTTAGACCTGCAAACTATTTTAAATCGTGACCTGGAAAAGTCATGGATTTCGTGATTGTCAAATAAATGGGAACTCTGTAAAATGTGACGTACTTCCATATTTAAAACTTAGCGAAAAATAACGCGTTTTGTTTATTGAATAAATTTACAGTAAATGTCTAAGTCAAAAAATAATAAATCCTTACAAACAAAAGGGCCTCCTGTAAAAATACATGTGTTTCCTATCTGTATCGATATCATAGGCTTTGATTTCACTTTTTCTACACCGTCTCAATTTTATTTTTGTGTCTGAACTCCGCACTGGCATTATAAAACAAGCGTTGTAATACGAAGAAACGAAAATTGAATATAAATTCGTTACGTGAACAAAGATAATCATAGCGATGCATTTCTAAGAGTATTTGCTATCTGAAAATGCTGTCACACACTGTTCTCTTTTAAAAGTTTTGACCCAAATACAGGGTGATGATTTTCAAGATGGTCCCAGAGATTCTCATTTATCCACTTATGTTTTCTATTGTCCCATACCATATTCTCAGGCTTTAATTTCATATTTTCTACAACAATCCAATTTTATACGATCAATACACTTTTCGTCCACTCTGTGTAATAGAAATTGGTATATTCAGTGTCAAATCTTGTATATGAGAGTCAGTGGAGTATTTACGATTTTCTTTCGGGGGGGCTTTGCTAACTTTCGGGGAGGGCTTTGCCTGAAAATGTGAAAATTCTGCAAGATATTTCATATACTTTACTATAGTAAGTAAGATTTCGGGGGGGGGGGGGCTTAAGCCCGGAAGCCCCCCCTAAATACGCCACTGATGAGAGTAGACATTGTATTTGACTATATATAACGATATGTGAAACAGACAACGTTCAACTTTTCTTTTAATAATCGTAATTTTTCTGTAAAACTTCCTTTTTTCAAACGATTATTTCATTTCACGAAGATTGCTTTTATTACATCCTGAATATATTTTTTGATTACATTACCGACAGCAAAGAATCCCCGTAATAAATAAATAAATACCTAAGTAATAATTTCTCAAACCGGCAAACTTTCATTCCTGATTTTACAAATATTTCATAGCCTCAACTCAAGTAACAGCTACAACTTGTGGTAATGTTCAAAAATAAGGTCGTCAGAGTACATATTCTCCAATTAAGTAAAGATAAGACAGAATGTGTTTGATTGCAGTTTTACGTACCTTTCCACACACATGATGCACAGTCTTGTTGAAGAAATCTTGTTTTAAAGGTCATATTTTGACAACTGTAAGTAGGAAATTCTAATATTTTGGCTCTAAATAAAGATTTGAGTTTTTCAAAGAGAGGAGGGTGGCCAATTATTTTTTAAACAAAACTATCCTTGTTTATTCGCGAAAGATGTGGATCATTTTTTTTATACAATCATTGGCGATAAACCAAAACACGCGCAAGGAGACCATATTCATTTTTTTAATTCGCATAATTTTCAAAATATAATAATGTATATTCATTTAGCAACACTTTACTTTAAGGTTTATATTTACCAGTTTTCTAGATTGGTATGGAAGCATAAATGTTAATTACTTGTTTCGGAAACATAACTAACAATATAAGCAGTACTGACACAAGTGACATTATATTGATATAGAAATTAAAAATACATCATTTTCTTAAGACAAATCTTTCAAACATTCTCCAAACATGCTATGTTAAGGTTCTTCGTTACATTTCTCGTTTTTGAGTTGAGTTGATTTTGAGTTTAACGTTCCTTTCAGCAGCAAGGCTATATGAGACGGGGACCTACTGATTAACGTGGAATCCGAACCACATGAGCTCCCGCCGGGAATTGAACCCGGGTCTCCCACGCCATAGGCGCGTATGCTAACCGCTTAGCCACGGAGAAGCTCATTTCTCGTTTTTATTATCATTAATAGCGCAAGTGCACTTAACAATATAGTAATGTTGTAAAGTAGGCATTTTAATAATTATAGTACTAAATAAACTACATAAGTAATATTCGTTTTGAAGACCTTTCTCAAGCCAAAAATTTGAATGCCTTACGGTCATGAACTGAGACAGATTTTTCGATTTAAAATGAAACCTAGAACAGACGGTGGATTTATTTATCACCATATTTTGTATTACTGGATTTTACTCCCCAGATAATATCTCCACTTAGTCGCAGTGAGGGCGCTTGTGTGCTTAGATGATCTTAAGAGCTATGTCGGATAAGGGTATTCCAAACTAGACAGGTCTTCAGAGCAGAAGCGAGATTAAGAGAGATATTATGGTAGAGGCAGAAGCTCTATCATCATCACCTTGCGGCCGAAGATGATTGACATCAACAGGGCTCAGGACTGGAAAGAGGCAGGCAAGGACAGAACATGGTGTGAGGAAACGGGAACACAACACCTTAACAATTCAAGAAAACAATATGCAAATGAATAGTAAGAAATGATTGTCTCTTAGGGAATACGACACTGGGGAGGAAAAGCAAGCTTTCCTCCTCCGTCGTCATAAAACGAACCTTCTGCAGAATAGGAACTTGAAACATGCGATCGCTCCTGCAATGCGGAAAACTGGAAAATCTAAAGAAAAATGCAAAGAATGAAGATAGATATACTAGGCATCAGCTAAGTTTGGTGGCCTGATGATTGGGATCTGTGGACGGGAGAGTTCAGAATGATCTATTCAGGAGCTGTAAGCGAAATAGCAGAAATTCGCTTTCTTATGACCAAGAAAATGGGACACTATGTAATAGAAAGTTGGTTATTTAACGAAAGAATAGCAGTGGTTAAGATAATCAAGAAACGGGACCATAATAAAAGGATATATGCCCAGAACAAACTACGCAGGCGATGAAGTAGAAGAAATGTACGAGCAAAGAGAGGAAGTAGTACTGAAGATGCCACACAAAGACAACCTAATCATCATGGGAGACTGGAGTGTGATAGTCGACGAAAAGAAAGAAGTAAACATAATAGAAAAGTGGACTAGGAGAAAGAAATGGCAGATGCACGCGGTTAATAGAAATCTGCTAAAGCTAGAACCTTACCGTAATGAGCATACTGTTCTAGTAACCATATCGAAGAATGTACTAGGAGATATCAAACAAACTACATATTGGTCCGAAAAGCATTCAGAAATCAACTGAAAACAGAAGAGCTACCCAGAACAGAAGTGGACTCGGAACATAATTTAATGCTAGAAATGGAACATAAAGAAATTAAGAAATATTAACTGCGAAAACGGATAAAGAGACACCAAATCAAAGTGGGAAGTAATGAGGAAAGGAATCAACAAAGCACCTGACGAATATTAGAAAAAGAACTTAAAGTACAGTATAAACCTTGAATAACCAACGAAATACTAGAATTAATGGAGAAAAGATGAGAGTGCAAAATCACAAAGAACGAGGAGGAATATAAGAAGTGCAGAAATTCTATTAATGGGAAGTAAAGAAAGCAAAAGAAGAGTGGATAAACGAATTATATAAAGATGTTGAGGAAAACATGGTTAAAGGTAATACAGTAATGAGGTACAGAGAGGTAAGGAAATAATTCAGTGAGAAGAGAAAACGATCAGACACTCCATAGCGGACAAGGACGGGAGAACACTAATAGAACAGATAACACGAAGATGGAAGGGCTATATAGGGAGGGTAGATAGAATGAAATAGCGATAGAGAAAAATGAGAAAGTAGACGAAGGTAAGTTAGGCCCAACTTTAAAATACGAATTTGACGACACACTGAAGAAAATGAAAATGGGAAAACTCCAGAACTCTGGGAAAAAGAGACGAAGATGATATATCGGACTGGAAAAGTGCCAAGAGACTTTGAAAAAATTCTCATGATCTCTATACCAAAGAACGGAGCGATAAAATGTGAAGATCATCGAACACTTAGCGAGCTGTCACACGCGTCAAAGATATTATGTAGAATTATCGTACAAAGGTTGGAGAAGAAAGCAGAAGAAAAGCTATCAGAGAATCAGTTTGGATTCAGAAGCAAAATAGGAACAAGAGAACCAATACCGAGCTTACATCTCATTATCAAGCAGCTCATCGGGATAAATAAGCAAATGATTGTTACTTTCATAGATATTGAGAAAGCATTTGATAATGTGGAATGGAATATCATGTTCAGAGCATTAAAGACACTGAAGGTGGACTATGGGGACAGAAGAAAAATAAACTGTACAAGAACCAAATAGACCTCATAGGAAGAGAATAGAAAGAAGCAATAAGAATACGTAAAGGAGTAAGGCAAGGATGTGGACTGTCTTCATTACTATTCAACATTTATGTAGAAAGTGGTGTAAAAGAATTCTTGGCTAGTAACGAAGAAGACATAAAAAAAATAAATTGTTAGATTTTCAATACAAATAGATTTGCGGACGACATAGCACTAACAGAACGAAGTGAATCTGCAGGAAGCACTCCGTAATTTGACCGAACGTGTGAAAGAAAAATGCAAAATAAAAATAAATAAAAGTCCTGAAAAATACAAGGAACCGATAGCAAAGATTAAGCATTTTGTTAGAAGGAGGAAGAATTGAAATCAAATACTTTAAGTGCTTGGGAAGTGTAATCTCTTCAGATGGAAGAAGTGAAAAAGACGAGGATAGCAGAAGCAAAACAAGCGTCCATCTGGAAGAGAGAAACACTTAAGTGCTACTGAAAATTAGAGATTCATCAAGACCTTGATATGGAGCGTCGCGCTATATGGCTCAGAAACATGGACACAGAAAAACAGAATTACGGAAATTGGAAGCATTCGAAATGTGGTGCTAGCGCAGGCTGTTGGTTGTCCCGTGGATAACGAAGAAAAACGACGTGCTAAAGGAAGATAAAGAACAGCAAATAACTAGAGAAAAGACGAAACAACATGATTGGTCAGCTTATTCGACACTCAACGTATTATTGGAGGGAAAAACAAGCAAAACCGGGAAGAGAAAGACCAAGAAAGGAATACTTTGATTCAATTAGGAAGAAGAGGAAGTATCAGTCTTTAAAAATGCTCTCTCAAGAGCAGAAAAAGTTTTAAACACTATGCACATTGCCCATAAGCCTACGGTTGAGGGAAGAAGATTTCCAATATTATATTTGATTCGCAAAAATATATTAAGCAGATAAGCTTTAAAAAGAATTCCTCAGTTTAAAATGATGTCCCAACTGCTTTCATCTAGGTATGCTTATCGGGTATTCAGTCCTTGTCCACCAAAGCAAAAATCACATGTAACTGTCGGACTACTCAGCAGGTTTGTTTTCTGGTTGTTAAAAATAATAATTAATAATAACCTAAAATGCTAAGTGTGTGTCGTACTTGTATCTTCAGACATCACCAGCTTAATGTGGAGTAATGCAACAACATGGATAGGTTTTTATTAATTCTAATTTTGAAATGCCTTTCCCCCCGTTTTTTTAATACAGGGTCTGTATAAAAAGCAGAGACCAAATTTGGGAAGGGGGGGGGGGAGTATTCATTGAAGATATCACTACAAATGCTTCAAAATTAGACCCTAGGGTATTGACACATTTCTGCTAACGAGTTTCCTACGTTTGGAAGACGCCCTGGAATAATTTAGAATGTTCTTTAAGCAGCGTGTCAAAGCTGCTCTAACCTCTGTTACGGTCCCATGGAAGTGTCCTGTGAGACCTGTCTCTACTCGGGAGAACAGAAAGTCTGTAGAGGCTGGGGAAAGCGTTGCGATGCTGTTCCGGGCCAGTTAGTTCTTGGTGCATTATCGTGATGCAACTTCCAATTGACGGCAATGTCGGCCTCATTCTGTTGACTCTTTCAACTTTTTCAGCACTTCTACGTAGAAAACAACCGTGACGGTCCGCCTCTCAGGTACAAATTTGTGACAGACTTTACCCTTGGCGTCAAAGAAGACAATGAGCATGGCCTTGGCCTTCGTCCTGCTCATTCGATTTTTTTTTTTTTTTTTTTTTTCCAAGGGCAGTTGTATGTCATTTGGCGCTTTGGCTTACTCAAACACCCACGTTTCGTCGCCGGTTATCACATTCTTCAAAAAACTCGAAGGTCCATTTGAACACGCTACAAAAGATCGCAAACACATGGTTTTGCCTTCGGTCGTCTATCAAAACTTTCGGGACGAGCCCAATACAGATTTTTCTGATCTGGAAATACGTGGTAATTATGGTGTGCATGATCATTTTATCAGTTCTCACGCGGCCCACGATCATTCGAAGACACAACTGCCGGTCTGAATTCAATACATTATGCACAAGTTGCATATTGTTCTCGGTTCTGCTCGTATACGGGCATTCTGCACAGGGTTCATCTTGCACGCTCTCTCGACTGTCTTTGATGCACTTTGCCATCTTAAAACAGCAGCTTTTTATAGGCTTTCACTCCCGAACACTTGCTGGATCATGACCAACGTCTTCATAGCCGATTTTCCGAGTCCCACACATAATTCAATGGTGTAGTGCTGTTCAATAGAACGTTACATATTTAAGATTCGACCGAGCCTATAGAGACGGATCCACTTAAAGTACGATACGAACTGCACGGAAGCTTGTAAGCGACTGAAGCTAGGTGCATTTTCATCTTACTTCCTCCTCCATTGAGTGAGCCTACCTGGAGCGAGCGCGCTGGTTTACAGTCGCGTAAGAAAAAAAAGGTCTCATTACTTTGTATACAGACCCTGTACTTCAGGGTTTCTCAATCTTTTCCATCGACGTACCACCAAAACATATTATTTATCAATTCTACCACATGCAGTATGTACTACCAAGTGACTCGCGTACCATAGGTTGAGAACCCTTGCTGTACTTCGTAATGCAAGGTGCTGCCAGTGTGCCTATGAAATTTCCACAGAAGGGGGATAATCTATTATTATTAATGTTTATTAGTCCTATTTATTTGTATGCTTCAACCAAGTTGGAAGCAAGAAGGTACAGAAAATATTGATTGAGCGTAGGCCTTCAAGATGAATAAACTCAATCTAGATGATTACTAATTCCACTCATTAAATTATCAGCTGATTCCCAAATATACTCCTTACTAAGTTTCAATCTCAAATGTTTTAATAAAATATAAATATTATATCAACCTGACAAAAATATTTAATATTCAAGATAATTTTCTAAACAATCAATACATTGTTCGGCATTAACATTACTACTTATAAGAAACTAAACAATTACAAATCCTTGACTAATAGCTTCATCCTTAACTTACACGTTAATCTCTCGTAAGTACTTTAATTTGTTCGTCAATTTCGGCCAAAGCTTTTTTGGAATACGATCATGAGTTTTGCTTTTTGGCTTCCAATTCCTGTGTTACTATTCTTACTTCCCTTTTCTTTTCTATGGCTATTTCTTCTGCAAACTTCTTTTGTCGCTTTTCTAGCTGAATCAGTTTCCAACGAGAGTTATTTCCCTAACCGAAAACAGCAAATCCTCTTAAGTCTACTGTGGAATTGTATACTAATTGTTGGGCCATAATTGAATCTTCACGAAGGTTTTCTACTAAAATATCTCCGTTGACTGAGAAGCCCCTTTCAACGGAAGCATTACCGTAAGAGATAGTCAGGACCATAGTAACTTAAAATAATAAAAAATAAAAAAAATAAAACTTTTCAGTAGGCCATCCAGAAAGTATCTAATCTCATTTCCTTCTTGGATTAAGCTTTCGTATCCAGTTTTTCCTTTTCTTGACTCATGAGTTCCTTGAATTGTCTATTTCCATTCTGTGCCACAGAAGCAGCTATCAGGTTGGATGATACAAGAATGGCCAATGTTTCTGTCATTTGTGACAACGCTTCATCTGGACAGAACGCTATCTTGTGTGGATTTAAAAAATAGTGGATACTTGAAACGACATTTTTCAAGTAACTTCTTTACTAAGCCAACCACGCATATTTTACAATCTTCCTGAACTACAGAATTTCAACACTTTCACGCCAAGGCATTTCTTCAATGCTGCACGAGTCCCGCAGCCAATATCAGTATCTCTGACTCTTCAAGTTTTCTTCAGTCATCTTAATTCGTCGCAGAGGCACCTCAATTAGATCAGTTGTGTAAATATTGAAAGAATATTTTCAATCATCTAGATGGAGAACTTTCTCACTACACCCATATTTATGATCTCTTTCAAGCTTCTGAATACGCTCTAACTAGGTTCTGTATTAATTCACTACCATTAGTTTATTTAGTACAAGTCTCCCAAACTGAAGTTTTCCTATTGTACAGCATGCTAATACTCTGGGAACAACGAATTAGTAAGGAAGCTATGCAGCACATTGCGAATTTCTTGACTCATAAAGAAGTAATGAAAATGACTTCGCAAAACTGGTTGATTTGCTCTGGCTCCCTCGATTAGTTAGCTCCAACGTGTTTGCTCCTACAGCTCTGAGTTTGAGATTTCTGATTTAATGTATAAAGACAATAAAAGGTATTGAGTAAAATATATATGATCTTTATTTACATTTCTAATACATAAAGATAAACATTCAAAAAAATCATTGAATATATATACACGTATATATAACATTATTTCTCAAAATGGATTTACAGTTTTTAAAGTTTGAAAAGTCCAGAGTTTAGGAAGATAAATAATAATCTTCATTAAATTGTAGTTATCTTCTAAATGAGTTAGTATCACAATTCAGTTACTTTTACAAATGCGTTGTTTTAAAACATTCTTTTTACTGTCAATATTTTTCCTTGTTTAATACAAAACCAGTGATCTAAATACTTTTACTGATTAGAACAGTTTAAATATAAAGTTTAACAAAAAGCGTATACATCAATACTTAGATTTTCAACTCTATTTACAATATAATTACATCTTAAAGCAATTAAAGCAGTGAAAAATCAACGTGAGAACATCACACATCACTTAAAGCAGCTATATTCACAAACAAAATTAATACCAAATGACTGCTTTTCATAAACAAGATACTCATTTTTCCACTAAAATTAACTACGAAAAATATTTTTAAAGACCAAAACTTCCTATAAAGAAAACAAATTTATCTATGTCTCTTTACGATAATTTATATTCATTTTTGCCATACTCTGTACGGCATTTTTTTTTCTATAACTATTAAAGAAGAATAAAATAAAAGATGAAAATATATTGACAGTATGAAAAGTGCATATACAAATATTTGTACTTTAAAGCATTATCATTGGATTCTGGAAGACAGTATAAAGAATAAGCTTGTAAAACTAATTTGAGACAGTACGTACAATTAACAGTATGACTTGACACCAGTATTTTTGTAAGTTGGAAAATGCATTAAATTCGTCCCATCAATGTGAAAATTGTATAATTTGCAAATTATTATTACGCATATGTATGTAATACCATAATAACTGACAAAACGATAGAAAAACAGTAAAGGAGGAAAGAAAATAATCCGATCGACTTACTTATAGAACTGAATACAGTAAATGGAAGGTACTGACTAGAATTTGCACGAAGAATGTCAACTACAATTCTTCGGCAAAAGGAGATTTCTAATAAATAAATCACAATGCATATTATAAAGGCGACACATTTCAACAATATATAGTCCAGAAGTAATTTTCCTCTCAAAAAATATATCAAAAGAATTTATCTAAAGCATTGAAAAGATTTCGTTCAATAAATGTTAAATTGTTAGGAGTTTCTATCTTCATTAGCTTTTAAGAAATTTCTTTCTTCACTGACTAGGAAACAAATGATGGCAAAGTTTCACAGTGCACAAATATATCTTAACTAGTTCATTCACTGAAAACAAAAATTTCTTAACTATTGATTGTTCCATCTTATTTTTAAACAACCATAAACAAAGCTACATGAAGCTTAAGCACAACTAAGTTACCGCACTATTAAAAGAAATTTTACTGGAAAACAACTATGTACTATACTATACACATGTACTATAAAACTAACACAAATAGAAATTTCATAATACTGCAGTCAAGTAAACCTAATGAAATGATAGAAGTATTGAGTATAGCCATGCGCTTTCACAGATTTCAATTTCAACTGCACGTAAGATCGGAAGATGGCTGATTGGTCCCACGAGTACTGTACTTTACTATAAGTACAGATCATTATAATAATCTCATCAGGAAGTTTTAAGAAAGGAATTCAAGATTTTACAAAGCACTGCCAATTTTCTACTGCACGTCCATTACTTGACAGATTCATCGAGAGACACTGTAGTTTGCTCTCTCGGTAATCGTGGGAGTGAAACATGACCAGCCAATCAAGTTTTTCGTATACAAAAAGTTTTGTTTATTGCCAATTAGATGCAAGAGGGAACATAATGTTTGTAATACAGTACTTTCCAGTATATCTAACGTTTTTACATTTAATAATCAAAGCCATCCATTTATTATCAGAAGAAAAATGAACTGAATCATTAAATAAACTCGCCTTATCCAAAGTGGAAAATATGAAATGCATGGGATTCAACGGGTCTTTCAGTTCTCTATCTATTGATGTTAGAGTTGATTAAAGCTTTTACACTACTCACCATTTAAAATGCAACACCAAGGGGACAATCGTAGAAAGTCCAGATTTGCAGAATATGTGGAGTATGAAAAGATGAACAATTGATTAGCACAACAACGCCCTGAAACATCACACGTGCCGGATATGTCATCTAGTGACAGTAAGCGAAGGCCGCCAGAGCCACAGTTATACGGTAGACGAAGGTTAGTGTAGCGCGCGTGTGTGTAAAGTCAAAAGATGCTTAGCTGTCGAATGCGGCACTTTCCAGCAGCCTTTGATCGTGAGCGAATATGGTCGTGTCACGAGTGTGTCATCCTTACGCGACTTTGGTGCCTGTATTGGACCGAATCTGGCCAGTGCTACGCACGTAAACTCGATGGCTCCATTAAGGCACTACGGAGCGAACGCAGGAAACCCATGACTGTGCCATATGAAGGGCTGCAAGGACAGACGGCTGTTACACAGCATCCAGAGTCTCCGCAAACAGTTCTACGTCGTCTGGCAGAACAGGATCATTTGCACGGCCCCATTGCTGTGGCTTCCGCTGACTGCAGAATATAAATATGGAAGACTGAAATCATATCTCGAAATGTCACGCATGGAGAGACGAATAGAAGGACATCCCAAAGTTGCCGTTTTTAGTGGTTTCGTACTGGATTTAGTGATTTTATGATTGGACTAGTGATCTAGTATGTACTTCGCCTAAATCTGAATCTAGTGATTTTTGGTATTTCTAATACAAACAAGGAAATGATTTTTCAAATATCAGAGGCAATATGTTTCGTTCGACGTTAAAACTTGGGAGGTATTACTTTTTTTTTTTGTACAGCCTCAGAGTAACCCTTGATGTGATGAAGTCATATGTAAACAGCGAGTATCTTTGGCCCGCTGTCTAGCAGCCCCCACAGGTCTAATGCTAACGCACACGCCTTTAGTGCACGTAGTCCAGGGTAGATTTCCGGTAGAAAAGCACAAAAAAATTAATTTCACTATTATTTAATTTCATTAACCATCCATCTCCTTTTAGCCTACAAAGCATAACCCTGGGACGTTAAAATAAATAAATGGCCCGTTGTCTCTCTGTTCGCCCACATGGATGGGATTGCGAGTTACGCTAGAGTGAGCAGCTAGTTTTCTGAAGAAATGGAGCAGAATACAGCAATAATCCTGTACTTTTAAGCTGTCACGCACACAGCCGCCGGCGCTATCATTTATTTTGCTTGTTTCCCAGTGAGTTTAAAGAAAGAGGGAACCATACTAATATATTAATAAAATGTAACAGCAAATAAAGGTAATACAGATGGAAGTTTCACCTGTGACACATGCTGAGAATAAATCTTTTGATGTTACGTACAAGCCCTCCCCCTTTTGCAAGATCTGTCGACCTTACTGTTTGTTTCCTCTTTTAAGGTCGCGTCGTAACTACCCTTCTTTGAAAACCGAAGATGCAATAAGATTGACGTCATGGCGGAAGCAAAGACTTCTTTCACCCAAGGTCCTAGTCATTCCCCCTTGTTTGTTAGTTTGATTATTACTGTGAAGTGAGTACTTCTTGTTTTCCTGTGTTGAGAAAAATTAATTACTGAGTGTTCGTGTTAGCCTATAAGCACGCCGAATTGTGCGGTGAGTACTTGTTGCAATCATAGTAGAAATACGAGTGTTCCGAAGTTATTTATCATGTATTCCCCTCTGATCCTAAACTGCGGAAAGTTTGGCAAAATAAATTTTCTCGGAAAGACAGGTTGAAAGTTGAAAACGCCCGCGTCTGTTCCGACCATTGTATTCCCGAAACTTATGAATGTGATTTAAAATCTGAGCTTCCAAATATTCCATCCAAGAAAAAGTTGAAATAAGATGCTGTACCTTCACTGAACTTACCAGTGTCATATGTGAACCATATTCATGTAAACAAAGAAATAAGCGAACAAAAGTTAGGTATTTCAAGAAAAAATCTTATCAGACATTGGAAGTAGTCAGATTATATATAAAAGATTATGACCGAAAGACAAAAATAATTCTCTGTCTATGTTATCTTTCGTTTCTGGGTAGAGTGAGGGACGAACTCTTAAGGAAGAGCTTTTCTCTTTAGAGAACGAAAAATTGAAGTCTGACAGTATGTACAAAGCTAAATATATTTACAAATGAAGTAGAAAGGAAATACAATAAAGAATTAATTTCAAGGGCCAGTTCTGAAATAGAATATCATAGTAGTTTCAATAGTGGTTAATAACCAAGTGGTGGGTATATTACGAAAAAGTTACAGCACGTCAAGTAAATATGGTGTTAAAGTGCAAGAAAATTAAGTTGGACTGGGGAAGGTATTCCTGCATTAACACAACGCGCCATCAGTGACAAATTATACAATCATCTGCGGTTAAAGTTCCCCTTACCTAGTGTCAACACTCCGACGTTGGGTGCAAAATTAGTTTTATCCTGGTATTCGTACCCCACTTTTGAAGATTTTTGACGCAACAAGGGCGCTACTTAGTGCGCGGAAATTTTCAGTGCTTATCTTTGATGAAAAGAACGTTAACTGCGCGTGTGCTATGACCAGGAGGATGATTTAGTTTAGGGACCACACAGAAATGTCCAGGTAGCAACGATTCGAGACTTTATACGTGGAAACAGTCAGTGTATTATGATTCCGATAGCACTGAGTAAAAAGTTACTCTTGAAATAATATCAAAAGTTGAAGTCTCAGGATTCAAGGTAGTTGGAATTATCTCCGATTTGGGTGGTAGCAATAGGAGACTATGGAATGAGTTACAAATAAATGCAGAGCACTCATATTTCGTGAACCCGGTGACTGAAAAGGAAAAAAAAAATAGGATCTTTGCAGATTTGCCACATTTGGTAAAATTGAGAAACTATTTCGTGGAGAGTGGCTTTGAGTTGAATGGGGCAACTATCGAGAAAGAAAGAAAGAAAAAAAAAAAGTATTATGCTCTTGAAGCTTGATTCTTCAGAATTGAAACCTTTTTTCAAAATTAGACTGGTATCATATTATGTTGCAGGAAAATTAAATGTTTCCATCATACGGCTGCGCTTATCGAGCTTCTAACACCAGAAAATGAAACAGTATACAGCTTCATCTAGCTTGTCAATGATTTTATTGATGGTCATGAATTCTGCTGTTCCCACTGATGCTACCAACAAGTTCAAAATATGGTTCCGGAGTAAATTTTGAAAAGTAAATTGGAGTATTAAATCAAATGGAAGAAATAATTAAAACTTTGCAAGTAATTGGTAAAAGCAATCTCTTACCTTTACAGTATCGTTTACTTATTTCTATCAGTAGCTTTAGGGGACTTTATGAGGACTTAAAGACTATTGGTTTCACGTATCTACTCACAAGAAAATTAAATCAAGATGCACTGGAGAATTAATTCTCTCAACTCCTGAAATGAGACATTTATAACCATCTTCTCTCAGTAGAAGTTAAACGCAGGCTGGGCCTTTTAATATTAGGATACCGTTTACCACATCCTACAAAGTGCTCCAGTAGAAGCAATTTCAAATGATATGACAAAATCACTCCCGTGATCTTATGGACGCTTTTGGCATTGGAGAGATTGTATCAGAAAATGAAGGCATGAAAGAAAAGGTCAGATTTTGGTTTGGATGAAGAAAGTGATGACAATTTTCACACAAAGAGAAGAAACGAAGGTATTAAGATATGTGGCTGGATACATTGCAAAGAAATGTAAGAACTTTGCTGCTACAAGTTATATGGATTCAAAGGTTTGGGTACAAAACCTCGCCTGGCCAAAACCTCGCCTCCCAAAACCTCGCGGCCCAAAATCTCGCCAGGCCGAAACCTCGCCTGGCCAAAACCCCGCGGGACAAAATCTCGCCAGGCCAAAACCCCGCCTGGCCAAAACCTCGCCGGGCCAAAATATCGCCATACCCAAAATCTCGCCTGACCAAAATGTAAATGTTCGAACAGATGATAAGGATGACGGTATAAAAGACGCTGTTTCAGAAGAAGTATCACGGGTATTTGACCAAGTCCCGCGATACCATATGAAAATTCTATTTCTGTATTAGAGGATTTCAATGTGAAGGTAGGGCGACAGGATGTTTTTAAACTGGTTATAGAGAAAGAAAGTCTGCATAAGGAAAGTAATGACAACTAACGAGGTTAGTTTCGTGAACTTTGGAACATCCAAAAACTTAAAATTTTAACAAAAATCTAATAATATTTATGAAAGTATGAAATAATATATGAGTTTTTACGACGTCCCTTCATTATGTCCTATAGGTTAAAGGAGACGTAGATGACCAGGATGAAGGAAATGATCGAATAAAGAAAGTGGGAGGAAACGGGAATAACCCGAGAAAGCCCACGCACACGATGTTTTGTATATTATTATTATTATTATTATTATTATTATTATTATTATTATTATTATTATTATTATTATTATTATTATTATTTGTAATGTGGAATTGCATATTAGGAAACACATTGGGTAAATTTTAAAGAAAAGTTTCATTCGCGGCGAGGTTTTGGCCCGGCGAGATTTTGTCCCGCGAGGTTTTGGGCGGCGAGGTTTTGGCCCGGCGAGGTTTTGGCCACGCGAGGTTTTGGCCCGGCGAGATTTTGGCCCGCGAGGTTTTGGCCCGGCGAGATTTTGGCCCGGCGAGGTTTTGGCCGGCGAGATTTTGTCCCGCGAGGTTTTGGCCGCGAGATTTTGTCCGTATACCGGATTCAAATAAGTGGCTTCGAGTTGCAGTCTCATTTCACCTTCTTCGGGGTGGATGGAAGCAATGAAAAACTCTGAAAAGTTATATTTCGAAAATTGCACAAGAAAGCTATGAATCGAAAAAAGATTGTGACTGGCAGACTATTTGATGTCCTAAGGAAGACACTTCCAAATAAAGATCCACCCATGTTGAAACTATCTGCCAAGGCTAAAACGTTCTTCAGAATTCGGTTTTTGAATAGACACACGGGAGTTTCGGAGGAGGAATGTTAAGTGAAGACAATGGATGCAAAGCTGTTAAATTGCACAATGCTAAGGTGAGGAACTATCTGTATATAGTGTATTTTTTTCGCATTTTTAAACTTTGTTTTCGTTTTGCAAATCGCTACGCTGGAACATTGACTTAACACACAATATTTGTTCCTGCTTCACCGCGGTGATGTCACACAACCGCTAGAGAAAGTGGCTACGCAGAAGCAGCAAATTATGAAGGGACCTGTAAAAGCGCAGAACAGTAGAGTCGACGGACCTTGCTCTTTTAGTTTTATCTGTACGAGAAAATTTTTGGCATGTGTGCTTTGGAACCTACGCATTTGTTTTTCTTTTTGTGTTAATGAGTAAATTTAGCTTTCTAACAAAGGTATCAATGAACAGCAGGGACAATAATACTATCCGCCGCTATTTGGTACATTTCTACATAATGAGATTGCATTTATATACATACATATATATTTTCAAAACAACCCTTCGAAGTCTCAGTAATTTTGTTCAGTATCTTGTGGATTTTAGTGCGAGTCGCTAAGTAGATTGTACTCGTGAAGTAAATTCTCTCATTCAGTTGTTCAAAATACCCAGAGTTAGGTTTCAATCACGATTTTCAATCTGGGAGTGTTAATTCTTGGCAGATATTTTCTATTCTATTGTCTCTCTCAAGTTTGGGCGCATGTTGCGGAAGTACTGATCTGCAGTGTGCCAAGTTCAAAACATGGGTAATAAGCATCAGGAATAAACTCTATTAAGATACTTTAACAAGGCATGTGCGCGTGAGAAATATTCAATTGTACTAAAGTTGAGGGTAAAAATTTTAATGGTGCTGCAGGAATGTGTAGTTGTTGTCATTAGATATAAAAACAATGCAATCATTCCGGATTGTGCTGTTATTATAGTCACTAAAACCACCAGCACAGATTTTATATCTAATGACAATAATATATTGTAAGGGCGAATATATATAAAGCAGGGAAACTGACATCACGTGACATGAATGTCGTCGAACAACCAATAAAAAAAATCCTTCAGAATTACAAGAGGTGAGAAGATAAACCACAATAGACTATCTTACGTGTAGCCCTGAAAGTGGAATGCCATTTACATACTTCGAAGCATTTGAAACCCATCAAAGAAAGGAAAACAACTTCGGACAATGAGTTTCTAACCTCTCAGAAACACGTTAGGGAATCAAGTGACAGAAGCCGAGGTAAGATTATCTACATATTTAGCAGAGCAAAATTTACATACTTTGGCCATGGACACTTTACCTGAAATTTTAAAAGGTGTGTTTTCCAGATTCACAAATTGTTAAACTTTGTGATGGTACGAAATCCGCTACGGCTACTAGAAAGGTTTTAGCGGAAGAAAACATTGAACTTATCGCAAAAAACTTTTCAATTATTATTGATGTATCTACAGATATTACTAAAGTTAAGGTATAACGTCGTTACCTTCCCGCGCTTGGACCTGTTCGTCACTGGGAGTGTGGTAGGAGGACAGCCAATCACCACTCTTCAGATTTGCCAAACTTACTCATCGCAAGGTCATTCATTTTCTATTTTCACGCACAATGTCAACCAACTCTCAAGTGTCAATCTCCGCTTGTTTTCGGTGGTGCGCATAAGAGTGATTGATATAGTGCGTGTGCGTTTTAATTTTTGTTCCCTTTTTGTTTGTTACATTTGTAGTAAGTGAATTAATAGTTCTTGCTTCTCGGAATAGAAGGTATCACTATCCTTGTTACAGGAACGTTGTGCATCGTATTTTTGTTGGTTTTGGGGGGAGTATGGCGTGGAAGAACTTTCCGCTACGATGCACGAGAAATTGTGGTAAAAATTTATAAATCTTTTTCAATCTGAGTTTGATGCTACTCGGAATAATAGACAATTTCTTTCTGTAAGCTCGGTGATGGACAGAACATCAAGTGCAACAGATTTGTCCCCCACTTGTATTAGGACAATTCTTGAACAAAAATAGAAAGCAGATGCACGCGGCTCTCCGTTACGCACCCCAGACCAAAAAACCTGCTACAAAAACAAACATAGTCGATTTTGATAATAAAGATTATTTTATTGCGGCGTCGTATTTTGAGAATGTACAATGAAAAAAATATTCCAAGCATGGAGGAAATCCATGTGAGGGCAAAAGCTGAAATAAATTTTAGTGGGTCGCTTTGGTCTATTCGTAAAATTGTCAAATACATGGGTTTTCAGTACAAAAAAGCAGATAACGGCAGAAAGTGTTTGATCGAAAGGGAAGACATCATATTCAAGAGATGTCAATATCTTCGTAAAATCAAACAAGCGAGGGTGGAGGGAAAGCATATAGTATACCTCGATGAAACGTGAGTTAACACACACCATACGAAGGGAAAAATGTGGATTTCAGACAACGATAAACCTCCCCTAAAAGTAATAACAGGGAAAGGTCAACGACTTATTATTGTCCATGCAGGGGCTTCCACCGGTTTTGTTGACAATGGACTCTTGATTTTCCTTTCGAAATCTACGAAAGACTATCATGAAGAAATGGATGCTGATAGGTTCAGACAATGGGTTGAATATCAAATACTACCGAACATTCCACCGAGTTCAGTGATAGTCATGGACAATGCATCTGTACATTCGCGCAAACTAAATAGCCCCCCCCCCCCCCTCGTCTAGCGCAAAAAAGCAGAAATGCAAGAGTGGTTAGCGCGACACAACATACCATTCGAGAATAATATGTTATGGACAGTTCTGTATAACATGATTGAAGAAAACAGAAAAAAATTGTAAAATGTGAAATAGACACTCTTGCAAGTGAGCACGGACACGAGATTCTAAAACTCCCTCCCTACCACTGTGACTTAAATCCAACTGAACTTATATGGGCTCAGATTAACGGCGACGTGGCAAAACAATACTGTGTTCACAAAATCAGGGGTACAAGATTTATTTCATGAAGCAGTTAAAACTATTACACCCGAGAGGTGGGAAAGCGCGTGTGCACATGTGATAAAAATTGAACAATTCTACTGGCAACAGGATGCATTGATAGACCGCATTGTAGAAGAACTCGTCATTCACCTTTCGTCAGATTTAGAGTTGGAACCGGAAGATGTGACGAACGATGGAAGCGAAAACAGTAGTGATTTGGACGGTATCCAGTCTGTTATAACAGGTAGGTCTAGTTATTATTTTTTATTTTGGCACCGGAGAAGGCTCAGTTTACGGCACACATTTCTTGTGAAAAATATCCTAGATTCGACCCCAACCCATTCCTTGTGAATCCCGGATGAATCAGCACTGTGCGCGAGGAAATACCTTTTCCTCATATTTCAGCATGATTCTATCGTGTATATGTATCATCTCCATCGTCTTCCTTACTCTACACCTACAGAGCACTACTCAGTAAGTTAATAAAATAAATAAAATTAACATCACGAGAGAAAGGCCAATGGGAACATTGGTGGAGTCAGAAAGTACTAAGAAAAGAGAAAAACTCATTCATTAAAATTTCACATGGCTTTGCCGGTGTATATATAGTTATTACATTATAATAATTATTATTATTACTATTATTTTATTCTACTTTGAACTGATAATTGGAAATCGAGTACTCTTTTAAACATAATTATGCCAAACTAAGCAGTCGAACCTGCAATTTAGTTATTATTATTATTATTATTATTATATTATTATTATTATTAAATACCGCATGTAAGATGGGAGGGAAAAGAGAAATGTCGAAACAGTCTGCTGCGCTCAGCGAGCCACGAGTAACCAAACTGGCAACTCCGCGTCAACGTCACTACAACTTTTCGCGGGAAGCCAACGACGTTATACCTTCCGTAGTATAATTCGAAAACTCAGGCCGTTGTAGTTCGTTATTTTAGCTCTGCAAAGGATCAAGTAATAAATAATCTTTTAGGTTTGTTAGAAATTCAGTGGAAAAAGAAATAAAATTTTTGAAGCAATAATTGGGCTTTCTACGAAAAATATTCCCATTTCAAATTTGATTGGATTTACTGGACACTAAGATGGGATTTAATGCAGCTGTAAACGCAAAACTGATAGAATTGAATAGCATCTCTTCGTTGTGTTGTATATTTGTCATAGTTTTCATATATGCATCTAAGGCTTGTAAATAATTTCCTGAATCGCTTGAGTCTCCGAGTGAAGGAAATTAAAAAATAGAAACCCCATAAGGAGTTAAGTTTGAGCCAGACGCGATGGCTTTCTCTCCAGCAATTTATTTCACGAATTATTGAACAGTGGAATGTGTTGCAAGCGTACTTTAGATTGTTATCAGTATAGAAAAAGCATGACAGACGCCCTCAAGATCTACTGCGAGACTTGGAAAAGTAATAATGAAAGCCTATTTCTATTTTCTAGCATTTACAGCCAGATGCGATGGAACTAAATTCAGAATTCCAAAGTAAAAATTAGAACTGAAAACTTAAGAAATTTAGGAGCACGTTTGAAACAATTTTGAAATATTATATGAACAAGAATTACGTAGACAGCACTCCTCTGAATCAAATTTAATCCTGAGAATTCGAAGGAGTTTTTGAAATAGAGGATGTAGGTATAATTTTTTGTTAGAAATGAGCATTTCACGAAACACTTCATGGAATTTAGAAGTAGATGCCAGCAATTCTACATTGAGTTCTACAAGCAATTGTTGAAACGTGTCGAAGTTGAGAACCACAGATTACAACATTTTGCGGTGCATGACCCCAAAAGCCTACAGAAGTATAGTATAATTCTGTGATCCCTTTGGTTATGTATTTCACAAATACAATGGAAGAGAACGATTTTGATGATTTCGAGATCTTGAACACCGAATTTAAGGATAATAATATACAGGAATTTTGGTGGCAAGTATGCAAATTGAAGAATAGAACTGGAGAAACTGCTTTTCCAACATTAACAGAATTTGTAAAAGGGATGCTTGCATTACATTTATCGTCCGCTACAGAACGAATATGTCGATGATCATGAACAAAAATAAAACTAGGAACAACTTCCAGTTACAATATTAAATAGTATTTTAATTACAAAACAAGCATTGAAGGAACAAAATAGTGCAAGTACGGTTGTATAAAAGAAGCTCATAAAACACACTAAATCGTGTTTATCGTTACCAAGGCCCCAAAACTGGAAGACAAAATGTATCAATATAAATATTAATATTATGAATCATTTCTGTCTATAACAAGTGCAGATTTTGATAATCATACAGTGTGAATTGATACATAGGAATTAGTGTCTTTCTTGCTGCATGGTATGTATTATTATTATTAGTATTATTATTATTATTATTAATAATAATAATAATAATAATAATAATATTTTAGATTCATACATTTACGGTTAATTTTTCATGTACAGTTACCAGCAAAAGTATGTATCTCTCTCTCCCCACATAATCTAGTGTCAATAACATCGGAAAAGTTGACCAATTTAATTGTTTTCGTTGACATAGAGAGAAAATCTCTGTGCACCAACGAAAACTTATTTCAATTGAACAATTCTTGCCAAAGTCACTGACAAAAGAATATGCAGGAAATGTACAGGTCACATTTGCTGTTGACTGTACAAACAATTCGGATAAGTGTGAGTCATGATATTTTAATGTATTTTTGTCATACGCAGATTTTTGCCCCCCTTTCACTTTGATTATTAAATGCTCAAATATTATAATTTTAATGTATGATATTAGCAAGGATATAACCATTTGTACCGTATCAATTAGTTAATTTCAAACCAGAAGAGAATATAAGTGCATGTGTATTAACTGAACACAACTTATTCCATTTATTTCAAAGTATGGCTGTCTATACTGGTCCATTAAAATTTTAGTATTTCCAGATGAACTTTAGTGATTTTCAAAACTGTTCTGCATTAAATGCTAACTGTTCGGTGGCAACCCTGAGATATCCTCTTCACAGACTAAACCCACTTCTGTCTTCAGCATCATTATGACTGCATCCTTGTCTGGTGTTACCGTAGCACTAGGCTTGGCGATCCCTACATTCTGCGTCACCACGTCGGTCCAGCGCCAGGTGATGTTGGGTGCCATTGAATTCAGTGCCCATTCGTGCCTCCAACACATTGATGGACATTTGATCACCAAACGGTACAATGACGAGGTGTTAGACCAGATTGTGATCCCTTTAGTGCAGGTCCTAGCAGGGACTACATTACAGTAGGAAAACGCAAGCCCCCATTGCAAGTACTGTCCTACATTTTCTGGCTGAACACAATGATCCTCTGTTTCTTTGGCAGGCACTTTTCCCGATCTCTCACCGAATGAACCTGTCAGTTCGATGGTTGCACAATGCCTCTCACACCTGCGAACTCCGCTAGCTATAGTTAAGTTGTGCCACAGTATCGAAGACGCATGGCTTGCCACACTTCAGTAGGACATCCAAGGACTCATCCTCTCAATGCCACGCGGTGTTGCAGCCGTTCTGCCCGTTTATAATGGACCCATACGGTACTAACCGTCCCAGTTCCACTCCGCTGTTGCCACGCATCGTACAGAGCGATAAGTTTAATCATTTGCTACTTGTACAAATCAGATCTCTGCCTGCTAACTTTGACGCTGCTATCTTATCTCCTTCTTGGTGCTGTATTTTTAATTGCAAGCAGTGTATAATCCTATTTCCGACAGTCCGAAAAGATAAACTTGAATTTTGCGTGTTATTATATATATATATATATATATATATATATATATATATATATATATATATATATATATATATATATATATATATATAATAAAAAAATTTTAAAAAACTTTTGGATAAAGTGAGTTTTACATTTGATAAACTAAAGAATTGCGAAATAAATAAGACTTGCCTAGATAACTTTCCAAAAACATATATTTCGAGCAAATTTCAAGTGCTTAGTATCAAAATACGGAAAAAAAAATTAAGGTAAAAATTTGATGAGCGGTGGTGTGGAAAGTTAACAAGACAAGCTTTATTTTGATTTCAACCAACATTACTTGCGTTTCAATCTATTAATATTTCTATTACTATTTTTATTTTCAATGCAATAGTTAAGAAAATACTCTTTCCAATATCGAAGTTAAAATATTCCATTCCGCCAATTAGTAACATCAGCTGGACAATTGAATGTAAGTTATATTTGCCTAACATGTTTAACTGTTAATAAAGAAATATCAGTGAAGACAATACTAAAAGTTTCAACTCATAGCAGCCGAAGAGAACATTGTACTTACATGTCTTATCTAATCTTACATAAACTACGCTGTCTTGGTTATCTCATGAACATATCCAAGTAAAGAACGCGGTAAATATTTCTAACGAATACATACATATGTGTGTTAATTTGCTATATTGTAATCGTATATGTACGGAGTATTTATTTTACTCTGAAGCTTTTGATGCGAAGTATTACTCATCTTTGTCAACTGAACAATACAACTGTAATAATAAAATCATCATAAATACGTTTGAATGCATTACTGATAATACTCTAATAATACAGTGTTGACAAAAGAAATACTACATTATCTGCTGTGGTTCTAATCACAAATCCAATTTTATACATGGCTGAAGAAGTCAGAACGAAACCAACTAATGCATTCAACTTTAACACATGACTATAACAAAAGAATGCCAGCGTGGCCAAGAATACCATATGAGAAATACAGAATACACACATGGTTGTCTTGAGTATAATACATACAAGAAAAATACACGAACATTTTAACATATACTTTCCTCTTGATCATGATGGATCGTCCTGAAAGTATAAAGAGCGAATAAGAGATGATGATGATCGTAAAAAATCACAAACTATCAGTCTAATGCGTTATCGAGTGGCAAATACTATAAGATTAACAGTAACAGACAATTTGACTTTCTTACTTTTTTCCCTTTCTATGCTCTGTAAAGATCTACATGTACTCTTAAAATGTGTTTAATATATTCAAGACAACCAAATGGGTATTTCATATACGAAATAGTATGCTTGGTAGTACGTAATATGAATATGTGACAACAAAAATAAAGGTGCTCCAGCAAATCGTGTTAAATTGAAAGAAAGATTCTGTACTATTTTATAAAACAAGTCAATGGAATCATATTTGAATTTCAGTTACTGCACATCCCAAGTACAATAGTTTTGTTTTTAATAAATGGGCCATGTGCCATTACTGAATTGTAAACTTTACGGTGCTAGTTATGACTATTTTCATACATTACAAATACTTGCATCGCGATTGAATGGATACTTGTGGTTAATTATTCACTTACATCATTGTGAATTGCTCTTTAAAATTAAATTAATTAAAAAAAAAAAAAAACTCTTAGTGTATCGTTATCCAGTTGAATCTGGTTCCCTTACTTTGAAACAGTGGTGAAGATAGTTTCCCATTTTGAATTTCGTACAAATCCTTTTGATAGATTTGAACATCCACAGACAATAACAATGCTCGTGCAGTTGTAGCGTTGTACGTTTCTCTTTAAATTTGTGATCTTATCTAAACTTCAGGTAACCAAATTTTATTATTACTCTTTAATGACATGACTGTCCCTACACGAGGGGTATACGAGCGACGAGTATCGTTATAGACTATGTATGTGAAGTTGGTCTACCGGTCTAACAGAGAACGTTACTTACATTCCCTTTACATCTCCCAAGAATTTTGCATAAACTGGCCATAGTTATTTATTATTTCCTTAGCGTGGATAATATAGAATTAGCTTAGAATCAAAGGCATGTATATTTCCATTTTTTTAGAAATAGCTATAGAATATACAAAAATATTTTTTTTTAAATATCGAAAATTAAAGCAAACAAACATACAGGTATGTATCGTAATTCGATTTGAAATTAATTTTTTCAGACGGTTACGATACGGTAGTGCACTTTCGCCATTTTTGGCATTGCCTTAAAATAGCTTTCAACCAATTCTATATTTTACACGATTTACATTTACCAAATTGCTATTATATTACATGCCAAAGCATGTTCAGTTATGCCCTCCCACGTTGCAACGCGCTAAATGGTCACCTGCAAATATAACGTGTCCATTTACGTACTTCTGTAAAATAATGAGGCACCAAACGTGATGCGATTTCGCGGTATCTCAGCACGTGGTGCAACACTGTCGTGTTCTTTGGTTCTACCTCTGCGGTTACCTAGCTGTTCAGCGCAGATCCACCACCAGGAGGGAATGAATCAGTTCCAGGTACTGTGAAAAGAGAACAGAACGCCCTGCACGTGATGAATCACCCATTTCCACAATCTGATCAAAACGCTGCTACCCACCAGGCCACTTCCGATATGGCATTGATTTATTGCCACATTTTTCCTAGACCCGTATGATATTCCCTCAATTTCTGTCAAGAGCCACCTCAAATTTATCTATATACGCTGCTCAAACTTCGAATACAGCTTTCAAAAGAAAAGGAGCTATACCAATATGCAGGACAGTATATTTTCCAAATGTGAGAAGCGAAGAAATTAGTTTCTCTATATCCTTCAATTATGAAAAAAGCAAATAAAAATTATGAAAGAACGCTGCTTTCCAGTTACACAAATATATTCACTGACAAGTGGATGCAAATACTGCATTAAATTCTGTGTTAGTTTTCTAAGATGTGGATTGTATTTGCAAGTAAAAAGTAACTTTCAGTAAAATTTTGTCCATGTATTTTAAGATAAGGACCTTGCATCAAAGCCCTTAAGACTTTTCATGCCTTCATGCATTGTAATACAGATTTATAAAGTTCAACGAAAAGACAAATGGAAAAATCAACGTGAAGAACTTGAAAAATGATATCACTCCTTATGTTATCAATGGAAAGATAGAAGACGCTCTCATGAACTAGAAGAAGTTAAAAAAACGTCGTTCTATAATGTATTATTGCAGAAGGGTCTCGAAAAGAAAGATTTCTACTTAAGACAGAAGCGTTCTTGGATAGGAAGTATTACAATAATTCGTAATATACCTGTTAATAGTAGTTGTTACGTTAGTTAGTCTGTGTAAACTTTGAGATAAATGATTGTTTATTTGTGATGCTTCATGTAGCTTGAGAATAATTGAATTGTAAAAGCTATATGAATATAGTCAGTGTGATCAGTATTTGATATTTGTGACGGGTTCGTGTATGTCTATAGTAACAGTTACACTAAATAAAGAGAATATTATGTGAATAACTTGTGGAGTTGCTAATGTTAATTGTACCTTAGATAACATTGCACTTGTAGTATTCATAACTAAATTTGACTGCATAATGTTAATAGACTCGGCACATCAGAATATTTACAAATTTTGTAGTTGTTATGGAATTGGAACACTAACCCCGTTGTGGTCATGCCCAAGCTGGACAAGAAATGGAGGAAGAATTACATTGCAGTCTTACCCATGCTGAGTAATAAACGAGGAAAAAATCCCGTCGTGGTCTTGTGCAAGCTGAGCAATAAATGAAAAGCCAAAGGAAGGAAGAGGATTGTACTGCGATTTTGAACTAGGTAGTAGAAATGAATCAATTTCTGGACGTAGGAAGTTTACTATTTTTCTCCATTATATTGTCACGAAATTTTGCACGACCGTAATATTATAAACCATCATTATTAATATACATGGAAAGTATCTTAAAAAGAGAACCATTGTGAATAATGAAACTTCGTTGGTAGTACACTAAGATAAGAAAAAATCTCAGTGGACAGATTTAATATTGTGGTCGCGGCCGAAAGCATGGATCGATAACTATGTATAGATCTTGTAGATCATCTAACTTGAATATTATTCGAAGAGCAGACTGAAAAAGCGCTAGCCGATCTTCCAACATCTTCGGTTCCATCGACCTCTGATAGTGTTTTGCTGATAACTGAATTTAGATGCACCAAATGCCGTTTAAATTACACATAAGAGATATGTCTAGCCTGAGAATAATACTGTTTAAGACGTGGCTTAAAACATCATTTTGCTATGCCCTGTCCTCAGTACAAGACGTTCTCAGTGAAAGAAAAAGGAAAAGAAACCAAGAAAACGTGATCGAGGCGTGAACGTGATCAACTTTCTTGTAAGTTTACCATCAATTCAATATGAAGAAGTACTTTTTGTGGCGGACTTATTGCAATTTAGACACTACAGAGGATGGAATAATAAACTGGAAGAATGGGGCCTTATGATAAGAAGGAAAAATAAAGTTGATAATAAGCAGGAAGCAAGAAATGGAAATAAAGTGTAATCGAGAAGAAAATTTAGAAAGGAATTGGTAGGAAAATACAACAGACCCAGGCATAAGAGTCATATGCAAAAAGGAGATACCGAAACAATGCAAGAAGGTGGCGTAACACAGGCATATATATTCCAATCCTTACATACAGATCGGATACGTAGACAACTAAGGGAAGAGAGGAAATAATACAGAAACAAAAATGAAATTTCTGAGAGCAAAGGAAGGAAAAACAAGAGGAGTTAGAAATAATAAAATAAGGGAGTGTGAGTGGAAAGTGCAGAAGAACGGATTGAGGGGATGAGTAAGATGGTTCGGTCACGCGAAAAAAATAATAGAGGAGCAAAGGATAGCAAGAAAAAAGGAGGAATAAGACCGACAGGAAGGCCAAGAAAAAGATGGTTGGAAAATAAAGGAAGGCACAAAAAAAGAAACTATCGAAAATGCAGAAAAGATTTTTAGGGAAGAAATGTGGGGAGAGAGAGAGAAGGCTATGATCCAACGCCTAACCTGGACGACAGCCGGAAAAGGGACGGGATGAAGCGAATGGCAACCAGATATCTTGTAGGAGCGAGCCTCACTGAAGTCTTCCCAATTCCTAGAGAGGTCGAGATTATACAAAAAGAAGAAATAATTTTTCGAGATACAAGGTTAGTGCTTACGGTAACATAGTGGTAGGTGGCGAAGGCAACTGTGCTTAGTATGTGTTCATAGGGTGCCTACAAGACCTCCGAGCTGATTGAAATTAGATAATAAAAATCTTTCGAAGCATAAGCTTACTTCAATTTTAATTTATTAATTAAGTACGTATCCTATAGCTTTTTTTTTTTTTTTTTTTTTTTTTTTTTTTTTTTTTTTTTCTGTGAAACGTAATGGAAATGCTTCCCAGATCCGAATCTCTCACCATGACTTTCTTCGATACAAGAGAGGGTAAGAATAAGTCTACCTTGAAAACAGTCTCCGTGTTGGGACACAACCTTAGAAACAAATATGAACGATCATGCAAGTTATCATACAATGAACGAGATACTACAATTGCAGGTTGCAAGAAAAAAACTTATATAAACCGTGACTTCATCAAGCCTTCTGTTACTTGATTTCTTCCTCTTCCAAATTGCATATGCCTGTGTTAAACTTTAATTGATCAAAAAATAAATATAAATAAATAAATAATAGCAAGTTTATAAGGTGTATGTGTCTTAATAAATTAGTAAGAAAAATAAATTAATAAAAATCGCAGGAGTACGATAATACTGGACATTATTTTGATACATAGCACTTGTCACAAAAAAATTCCGAAACATACTATAATTTAAAAGCAATTGTTACATTATGCCAGATTTACGTGCACGTTAACCGATTTAGAACAAATGAATTAATAAATAATTAATAACAGACACATTAAAGGAAGTCAAATTTTTATCTTGTACACCTAATGCTAAGCAAAATTAAAACCTTTTCTCGATTTTGCCAAGAAAACTTCTCAACCTTTTTGCACTTCTAGATAACGCGCTAATGTGGCTATATCTTATTTTTACGGTTCTGCCTCTGACCAAAATAATTTCACTTCAGCATCATAAATAGTTCTTTGGAACTTCGTTATTTTGAAAGTTCATCTAATTATACTGCAGAATATTTTGTTACGAGAGGAAACAATTCATTTAGAAGTTAAGATAGAGTAAACTCAGATTAAAGAAGCAGAAAGATATGCAATTATACTCAAATTTTATATTTCCATATCTGAAAAATTTTTAAACTAAGAAAGCTTTTAATAGCAAAGTACATAATCGAATGCATACCCTTTAAAAACTTTTCAGCCATTCACGATCCATTTTTATTTCTTTCCCTTAAAACACGATTTGCCAGAGCTACTGCCACTCAAAACATATTAATAAATATTTAAATAAAAATAGATTAACTGCTGACAAATACTACATTATGAAAGACTTGGAAGTTACAATGATGTTTCGAATACTAATTTCTTTCCTGTAGATTGTGATTTCTGAAGTACGGATCGTACACCTTCATTACCAACATCAGTAAGATTTTCTTGAGTAACAGCTAAATGTTCTTCGGCATATCGCTTTCTCGCCGTTAGCAATTTTCTGCCAACGCTATCGTGGTTTTTAAAATTACCTTTCGCAAGTCCTGAAGTCAAAGTCGAAGAAGTACATTTATCGTTAACATCGTCCTTCAAGTCGGAAACGTTCGACGGAATGTTGCCATCAAGACAAAACAGGAGAGATTCACTTAGTTCACTGTGTTCTTCAGCTGAACACTGAGTTGTAGCAGTAAAATTAGATGCTTTGGACGGATTTGATTCAAGACTAGACACGAACTCAGAAGAAGTAGAAAAAGACAAGTCAACGGGACTTGCTGTAAGTACACTACGAGTTAAAAGATAATCTTTAAAAGTACTCGTCAACGAGTCATTACTGTTTACCTGACTATCAAGAGAACTTCCCTTTATTGAGTCATCCCAACTTGTGCTTGAATACATACTATCACTTGATTTACTAGTCTCTTTTGGAAGGTCATTTTGATTTAAACCATTGGGTATGTCCTTAATACTTGACGCTGCTGCTTCTCCACTGTTTCGATAACCTAGATTTCTTAAAAATTCCGTGTCGTTACAATGAACTTGGTTAGATGCAGCACTCGTTGGATTAGACGAGTTTTCTATTAATTGTGATGGGAGTGCTGCTAATTGCGCAATGTTCGAACCTGAAATTACCAATACTGGCTTTCGACTTCTGGGAGTCATCATAGTTTCCTGCAATAAATGAAACAAAAACAAGATCACTGAACCATACATACGAAAATATATTGACCACATATAAAATTCATCCATAAGTTTCTTTATAAATCCAAATACGAATTTATGACTCCAATTATAAAAAAGATCTTAAATACTCTCTTTTGGAGATGAACACAAAATGGTGCAACTTTCGATATTTGGAGATTGACATTATCGTGGCGATAAATGTGATGGGTAAAGGACAAAGTGGTAAAGATTCATGAAAGTAAATTAAGTTAAGAAGGGATTTCAATTTAACACATCTAAGAACATCTAAGAATTATCGTCACTGTGCCATTTTAATACTTTCACTAGTTTTTTCTTTACCCAATTAGCGGTTTGCTTTTTAAATAATTCCAAATCCCACTGCATTTTGTATTATAAATGTATTTACATGCTGTATAATCTATTATTTTTTAAGTCCCTGTATTATTTCCCTTACTTATTCTTTAAAAGCATTACAACTTAAGGATAAAATATTTAGTGTAAAAATATTGGTAATATATATTCCACTATTCACTTATGTTTTAATCTTTATTTATATTGCAAGGTGCGTCTAGCGATCTTGCTAGAATAAGTTATAAATATTAATGGTTAATTAAATATTACTCAATTTAATAATTATGTTTAATTATAATGTAGATATTCAGGCCTGGAGTACATTAATTCATTGGTAAATATATATTTATTATTAATGGTGTATGGTAATATTTACTTAATTTATATTGTATATTTATGTATGTATATATATATATATATATATATATATATATATATATATATTAGAAAATTATTCCCCATACTTAAGATTTAAACATATTCTATTTTATAGTTAGCTAGCTTTTAAAGTTGATTTTTTAATATGCTAGTTCTTGCCTTATAGAAACCTGTCGAGGAGGCTAGCAGAGAATTCCGTTGTATTCTGTCTCCCTTGCTTGGAATTTTCCATTCGAGTATTTGGAGCTAAAAATTTTCAAAGGAATTTTTTGTAGCTATTTTTTAGCAGGCCAAAAAACACAAAAAGGCAGCCTCCCCCATCTTTAGCTGCTGTGCGTTGTAGGAGTCCTTGAGTCTAGGATCTCGGCCAGCCAGTCTGCTGCACTGGAAGTGAATAGTGCAGTCTGGAGAGAATCCCCTCTAGTTAGTTACTGTATGTAGTCAGATTAGAGATTTTGTTACATTACAAATGTCCGCTAAAGCAACTGGGCTTTGGCCATGAGATAGCTTAAACAATGATAGGGAATTAGAAATTAACTTTGTTTTTAGAAGTTTGATCCTACGCCTATAACAGAAGCTACTTGGGTCATTTATTACTTGATTAGAATGGAAGTATGTAAGCTTCCTACGGGGTCTATGTCGAAGGTGAGTGACGCTCGAATAGACTTAGGAATTGGTTCCGTCCTAGTGGTGGAGGAACTTTTAATTTTAATTTGAATGCTTTTGGGTTCGATCCCTTGTGTATGTATTTATTAGCACATTTAGGTGCTGTGAATGATTAATTTTTTCTCACTGCAACTTTCATGCAGGAAAGTGTAAGAGTGAGTGTTGACATGATTCCTCATTCCTTGAGTGCAAGGAATTCTAGTCAGAGCCGTGGAGTGAAGGCTGACAGCCTATCCCAAGACTAACCTATCCTACATGTATAATTTAGATAGATTCCTTATTGTAGACTTAATTTGGAGTCTCAGAATCAGGGTTAGGCCGGACTGTGTCCTGTGAGTCAAGGTCCAGTCTTTGAAATGTAAGGAGTACGGGCCAGGATTAACTGATTACTGTATTAATCCGTATTAACCCGTATTCCCAAAGGTCCCCTCTATATTAGAGATATATTGAATACTGTAACCCGTATTTTCAAAGGTCCCCTCTATATTAGATATATATTGAATGATTAAAGAAACTAGGAAAATTGGAAATTAGCTTGAATTCTTCCTTTCTCCATTAGTTATTGGGGAAAGGCAAGCATGAGTTTTGGATGCATATAGGGACGGAGTGGCGTCCTGAGATCCCACCTCCTAAATTAGAATATTTATTTGTAATAAATAATTATTCTCTATTCTAATTCCTCTATCTTTTCATTTAAATTTCTTTGATATGAACCAATCCTAGAGTTTTCGTAATTATATATCTATAGAAGTTTTCGTAAGTTTAATTTTATTTTATTTGGAAGAGAAAATAATAGTATAATTCTTGAGGGAAGTGGAGATTATTCAGTTACTTTATCTCAAGTGGGGGCTGAGCCAAATAATAAATACTAATAATTTTAATTTTAGTTGTATAGCTTAGAGAATTCTGTCAATAGAGACTAGAGAAATAAGATTATTTACCGTACGCACGGTCGGTCAGACAGACAATTTTTTATTTTTTTTTCTTCCAATATTTTATATTTTTAAATTCTCGTCGTGCAAACAAAGGAGAAAACTTATTTCTCAGAATAATATAGGAAATAGGAGCATAAAGCTATTTTCCTTTACTCATATCATATCCTTTGTAAATATGAATTGAATGAAAATTCAAAGTGAAAAAGTGATGGGGATAGCGGCTGAGCATTTACCTCAAAAGAATAGTCGTAGCTAGTAAGGGAACAAATTGTAGCGTAGCGTTAGCGCGTCGTCACGGTACGATGGAAACACGAGGACAAACGTTGGTACAGTTGTTCTTTCTTTTTTTCTTTTTTTTTAATTTTCTCAAATTACGTAAGATTTTCAAAAACATATGAGAATTATTATTAATTTTACCCATATTAATTAAACCCACTCTATCATACCGCCTTAATTACAAGTTTCGTGGGAATTTCCTAAAGGTAGAGTCAAAATTCTTCTAGTTCAGAAACCTTAGAAGATATATATTGAACGAAAGATAAAAGTACTAAATAGGATTCCACGTAAACTACAGGCCCACAAAAAGAGACGTTAAATTGCAAACACATAATCATGTAGTTTTAGGGACATTCCATGTGAAACCAACCAATGAAATGACAAAATCTGACCTGACGATCTTAGATTTTTGTAAAACTTGGTGCACAGTTTTATTAGTGGAAAATGAAAAAAATCCCAAATATTATCTCTCCCTCCTCTGGAAAGTGTCCCCATACTGGGTGTTCAAAAATTTCAAAAAAGGAATTTTTTCAGTTCCAGTGATTATTAAAAATTGTCATAAAAGGTTAATATATGCACTAGAGACATGAAACAAACACCATTAGAAAGCTTAAAGATTGCTCTGTAAGTTGTACTATTTTGAAAAAACCTTTACAATAAAAAATAACCTTCAAAAATTCAAATTAAAATTTGAACTTTGAATTTCGCACAGAAACGTCCCTGTGAATTTCTTGAAAATTCTCCAGATTATATATAGTCTCATATGTGTACTAAAGCACCACAAAGTTGCATTTTGGACACTCAATGGGATCCGATTCAAAATTCAATATTTACCAAACATTGCAAGATACTGACCATGTGAATATCTGGGTTCAGATCGATAACCATTTGCCTGTAGCTGTTTACCTGCAGCATCAGAGAAATTTACATTCAACTTCATTTGTTGCTTGGTGTATTCATTTGAATTTACACAAATATCCACCTTTCGTGTTATTTAGAGGATTGCTGTTACAGAACTTATTATGAAAGGGAGGGATATATTTCCCACCCTTTCACAATATTTGTATCAAATGTGTTATGAAATACAGTGACACTGTTCACAATCACTTCACACACTTTCCATTAGTCAATAAATTCTTTTGCCTATTTCAATTATGCACTTTCACACGTCTGTAACAGCAAGCCTGAAACAAAGGAATGAAAATAATTTGTATCAATATAGCCAATATAAATTTAGAAACACGTCCATACTGACTAACAAGAATAATGACCTGTATTGGATATTGTTCGGAAAGAATACCTCCCTAAATAACTCGAAAGGTGGATAATTGTGAAAATTCAAATGAATACTCAAGAAACAAATGAAGTTGAATATAAATTCCTTTGATGCTGCAGGTAAATAGTTACAGCAAATGATTATCGATCTGAACCCAGATATTCACATGGTCAATATCTTGCAATGTTTGGTAAATGTTGAATTTTGAATCGGGTCCCATTGAGTGTCCAAAATGCAACTTTTGTGGTGGTTTAGTACACATATGGTACTACTATCTGGACAATTTTCAAGAAATTCACAGGGACATTTCTGTGCGAAATTCAAAATTCCAATTTTAATTTGAATTGTTGAAGTGTTGTTTTTTATTGTACAGGTTTTTTCAATATAGTACAACTTGTAGAGCAGTCTTAAGCTTTTCAATGGTGTTTGTTCCACGTCTCTAGTGCACATATTAACCATTTTATAATTTTTAATAATCACTATAACTGAATAAATGCCCTTTTTTTGAAATTTTTGAGCACCCTGTATGGGGGCACTTTCAGAAAGAGAAAGGTAATATTTGGTTTTTCATCTCCTACTGTAATAAAGCTGTGCGCCATTTTTTTACAAAATTCTGAGATGGTCAAGTCTGATGACATTGATTTGACATGGAATGTCCGGTCTCTATGGCCTTAAGCTCATCACGCATGAGAGATGACGTCCCTCGGTGAACACATCCAATGAAAGGGAGCGGATTGAGACTTGCATGTTAGGTACCATCTCGGTATTTGCCTGGTGTGAATGAGGGAAAACTAGGAAAATACTCCGGATGGCTGGCTTGAAAAAGCTGTTACACTTTTTCGACTGACTGTTCCCTCCGGGAAATGCCCCAGAACCGCTCGCCCTAGACAAGAGCGTTAGAGCGCATCGTGAAAAAACAAACTCAAAAGTTATCAAGGAGCACTAATTTCTTTTAGACCAGAAATCAAATAACGATTTAAAACAAAAGAATAAAGTTTTGTATATGTTGTAGAATTTTGAAGAATGTTGAATATTGAAGAATGATTTGCCGTTGTGCTTTTCTTCTTTGCCTAATTGTTTGCAAGTAAAAAACTCAAAATTTGCGAATTGGCTCTCTATATAATTTTGTACTTATGTTATATGAACAATAGATTTGATTTTTCCATTAAAAAGACTGTCGAAATGTTTCCCCATTCTATTACCTCAGATAATGCTAATCGGTGAGTATTATACCCGAAAAAGCTAGAGAATGTTAACACATTTTCTAATTTCACAAATTAATGAAAGAGCAGGGGAAAATAAATCACAATAATCTACTAACTCCCTACATATACAGTTTGGACAATGAAATCTTTGAAGCGGAAATGGAAAATGAATTAACCACAAAATAATGAAAACAATCACATACTGAAAAAAGAAAAGTAACACTATAAGAGCTTTCGCTAAACATCTTATCAAATAAGACGAAATAGAAATAAAAGAACAGAAAAAGCAAGCTACTGATGGGCGGCACCTACTTCAAATCTAAAATCATGTGAGCGTGTACCCAGACTGAACGGCCCACTATTGAAAATTTATTTGTGGATCGTATGAAGTGACAAATTTTATATTCGAAAAGAAAAATGAAAACTAGCCGTGCCACATGTATAGCACGTGAAGTTTGGTTTATATAGGGTGATATTTTCTCAGTATTGAAACCGGAAGCGGTAGATTTCTGCCACTTCCGGTTTTAGTAAAATGGAGTATATGCTTGGAATGCTTAACCGATAGCTTTTATTCTACAGTGATGAACGTTTAAACAGAAGTGGTTGATTTCTGCCACTTCAGGTTTGAATAGAGGGTTGAGAGAGAAGGGATTTATTTTTAGAACGCTAAATCTATTATTATTATTATTATTATTATTATTATTATTTAAAAAAAAAAAAAAGCTTCTCGCTATTTCTTATGGCTTTTGCTCCATGTACATCAATACTGAAACCGGAACATGTAGTGGATTTCTATCAGTTCTAGTTTTAGTGGAGATGAAATGTGTTCTTTGCACGCTTAATCGGCTGCAGAAAACCGCTACTTGCTATCTATTACAACTGTTGCTCTATAGTGATCAATGCTAAAACTTTAAACGGTTTATTTCTTCTCCTTTCGGTGGATAAATCGCCTCCATCAATGAAATCAATTACTAACTTTCGACATTCTACATTCTAACCAAAATTAATGGTAATCCATCAAATAGTTATTGAGACTTTTATTTTCTCCCGAAAGGATGGACACATGTTTTGTTTTCCGGACGGACAGACATGGCAAATATATAAAGGAGTTTTGGTAAACCAAACTCCACAAAACAATGAAATTAAAAAAAAATAAATAAATAAATAAATAAAAATAAAATTAACAAAAATAAGAATGGAAGATAAAATAGAATAAATGTAAGAAAAATAATAGCAAAAAAAGAAAGAAAAAAATAAATTAAAAAAAGATTAAAACCCTGAAGGTGATTCAAAAATTCGGTGGCAACGTGTTTTCTCATCTCTTCTGAGGAGTGTAGAAGAATCTGCAGTATATCTGACGTATATCTGTAAACGGAAAGTGCAGTTAAATATACTGTTGTGATGAGTTGTGTGTTCTGGGATAAGTAGAACTTCCGTGTTAGACGGAATAATGTATAGTAAGTGACTTCTGAACGAAGTATGGGGGCACAGCCTTGACGTGGGAGTTACAAAATGCATTTGTCTGTGGTAGGGCTACTAACACTGGAAACAATGAGCCTTCCTGGGTTTACGAAGTTTATGGATTTTCGGAAGGAGATATATAATTGAGGAGTTTCAGAAGTACAATACAATACAAGATGGCGGCTTCGGATAAGTTTTCAAGTGAACCATACTCGTGAATTAGCTAGGTAAAATTGGATTAGTTAGGAAATTATGAATGGGGGGGAGGGATCTTCGTTTCCCCCAAGGTTCGTAATGGATGCATTTGGAAAGTTGCTGTAGTTTCGGGTAATCTGAGTATTTTATGACTGCTATGATAAAAACCCTTACAATTGTGTCAGAACGCAGTGCCAAGATTGCCTTGCGTTCGGCAGATGTTATTTTCGGGATTTGTTTGTTTCGAAATACATATAAGAAGCCGCAAATTAAAATTCCATATTTTTTTATTTCAAGTTAAGAAGACCACAGAGCATTTGTTTTAGTGTACGTTTAGGAGACGTCGAAATTAAAATCCTATTATTGCAGATTAGGAGACTGTAAGACGGTGACAGCAATAAGAGTACACGAGAGGAGGAGGAGAGCCGTGATGTTATTCTCTTTCTGTGAGCCAAAGGCTACCAGCTACATAAATTTATGAAGAATTGGTATCTGCATATAGAAACGACGTCATTATCGTGCAAAATGTGACACAATGGTGCCGTGGGTTTATGTTCTATAGAGATCAATATTGAAACTAGAAGTAGTGGAAAATTTCTCCCAGTTCCGGTTTTAGCAGAGAAATACAGATGAAAATTTTATCTTTTATTGAAACGTTGAATCGATTCTAAAGAACCGCTTGTCGCTATTTATTACCGTTTTTGTTTTATGGCAATCAATAGTGAAAATGGAAATAGTTTATTAATAACGTTTGGTTTGAATAGAGGGTTAATGGAGGACGTGAGACCTATTCTTAACGCTGAGTCGATTCCAAAAAACACTTCTCGGTATTTCTTATTGTTTTAGCACTGATACCAATCGACAGACGCTCATAGGAGTTTTCGATACTTAAGCATAGCATAGTTTCAATATCTTTATTAAAAAAAAAAATTTAAAAAAAAATTCTTTTGCAGTCAACTGAAGGTTGAACTGTATACTTAAGTTTCCCCTCCACCTGCCCGCCAGACAACCATTTTCATTACTTCTAGAACAGTCCGCGTATCATCTCTAAACTCCACAACCTTTAATGACTTGTTTGTAAATGGTGTGCTGCGTTTATTGTGTGTATACTAGTGCCACCTTGTACTAAAAAAATAAAACAGTGCTGATTAAATCTCTTAAGACGTTGCTAAATTGTAGGGCACCCTTATTCAATTCTGACAAACAATAATTTTCCAAATACATTTTGCCTTTCAAAATAATTATTATTGATATGTTTAACTATCGAGCAATTTGAACGTTACTGCTGATTATGTTCTTTGTAGTTTTGGATCTCTAACTCCCATACTATATGATCCATGGACTTACAACTAACTAAAGGATCTGAATGGCATAATACGAAATGGGGATCGAGCAGCTTGGGTCCCTTTTTATAATTTAGTTTATCATTATATTTGTATTGTTAAAAATTAATATAATTTACAAATTCGTAAGAAGCACAGGACTACCATGGATTTGAGGTATTAATTTTGAAGTCGACAATACAATAATGAAAATGTTCTCTAACAATTTAAAATTAAGCTACTTATTTTTAGCCTTTATCCTAGTACGGAAAAAAATAAACTATTAAAATTCATAAATATGTAACTACATTTATTTTATTTTTTAAAAAATAAATTTCTAAGTAACATTACAAAATAAAATATTCTCAAATTTCTCGTGCAATAGTTTTGGTAGCATTGTGCCATTAGCTTTTGATATGTAGTTTGCTGCTTTAATGCAATATAAGACGACGTCGAATTCATCAGAAAGAAGTCTCGTCACCAGATACATTAATCTAGGAAATCTTAAAAAAACGTTCTATTCGATTTTTCTTTTACAGTTAAAATGACCATGCTCTTGCAATTCACATACTCATAAATTCTTTCCAAATATTTCAAATACATGCACATACAAGAACAGGCATGTTAGATACATTGTTAATTGGTGTTATGAATTTCACTACAATGCAAGAATCCAATACACTGAATTAATGTTCCAAAGGTGTAATCATCCTAAATTTCTGGTATTCATTTTTCTAACACTGAAAATTATTAATTTGATTATTTACGAAGTTCCGAATGATGGTTACGGCGCATCGCTACACTTTTTTTAATTTAGTGAATAACTCAAAGACAATGAAGAGTATCAAAAATGTAGAAACCAATCCAGACAGTATCTATAAAATGCTATTAAACTATTAACCATTCCCAAACTTTTCCTTCTAGACTAGAAGTTGTGTGCGCAGTTTATGTCATAATTGTTGGGCACCGAAATTTAGACACTATACGGAGGATCCTGAAAACAATTATTAGTTCATATATTTGAACTTTGTAGATAGTATCTGGCTTACTTTCTACATTTTTGGTATTCTTCATTTTCTAAGTTTAAAAAAGTTGCTTAGCAAAAAACCTTAACAATTTGTTTTAGCTAAATTAATACCTACAACAATGCATTATCACAACAATTCTCATAATATATCAAGTAGGCTTAAAAGAAATTGAACCTTTTGCGCACAAGATGGCGTTAGTGTCCCTGAACTCAGGGTTCATGAGTTGTAATGAGCCAGGTCTAACGCCAATTAACGACTGACCCTTTAAGCTAACATATGTGCAAAAAGTGTTGGAATTCTTATAATCAGACCTAAGGTATTGCACCGTGAAGATAAGTGAACTTTCTGCAAAACTGCGCAACATTTTACAATTTTTATTTTGATAAAAACGCAACTGCTTCATAGGTCCATGAAGAAATTTGCACTACTAATGGGCAGGCAAGATACATTATCGAAAGCACAAACCAAAAGATGAAATCAGCTGCTTTCGTTCTGGAAATTTCGATGACCAACATCCTCCTCACAGTGGACGACCAATCACAGAAAAAGTGAGTGATGTTCTGGCAAACGTTGAGCGAGAGTACCATGTAAGTAGTCGTGACATCGCCAATGACCTAAATATTAATCGTCAAACAGTGTTAAACCATTTGGAGAAAGTTGACTACAAAAAGAAACTCGATGTGCGGGTGCCATATGATCTGACTCAGAAACATTTACTCGATTGAATTTCTATCTGCGAACCTCTAATGCAATGTAACGAACTCGAGCCATTTCTGAAGCGGTTGATTACGAATAAATATTGGACAATCTACAACAACAATGTGCGAAAAAGATCGTAGTTCAAGCGATAAGCCCGAACTGACACTTAAGAAGGCTATACTGTGAGTTTGGTGGGATTGTATGAACACCGTGCATGACGAGCTACTGCTGCTGGGCAAAACTATAGACTCGGGACCTGTACTGCCGACAATTAGCGCGAATGCACCTAACAATTGAACAAACAACCGCACTGGTCAACACATGGGGTGTCGTATACCATGCTGACCACGCAAGATTGCATACATGTTTGGCGACCCGTCAGAAATTGAGAAAATTTGGGTTGGAGGTTTTAATGCATCCACTGTATAGCCCGGACTTGGTGCCGTCAGACTTGTTTGTTTCGGTCTGCAAAACTCCCTGAATGGTGTTAAGCTAGTTTCAAAAAAGGCCTGTGAAAACTACTTTTTTTTTTTTTTTTTTCAGACTCCACGGAAGTTCTACAGCGATGGGACTATGGTGTTGCCGCAAAAATAGCAGATCGTCGAACAAAATGGTGCATGTGGTTTCAAAATATTTTTAAATCACTAAATGTCTTCTCAATTTTGACCTTCAATGGCTCAATACTTATTAGGCAACCTGATAGATAAATCTCTACTACTGGCATATTTTATGCCAAGCTAGAACAGTTTATGAAATTTAACTCACGTTGTAGTAAATATACGAGAAAAAAATCCAAGTGTTCAGTAGAGATATAAACAGAGCTTTCAAACAGCTGTCGTCCCCTTTAGATGCTTTGCCCGGGGTTCAATGTCAAAATATGTAAATAAATATTGTATTGCTTTCCACAACACAATTTTCTATGAACTTCTTTGAACATTGCCTTACAAATAAATATTAAAAATAAGAAAATTGCTTAATACAATAGATAAAAAGGAATATTTAACGATAATTGCGAGTTTTATCCTGGCTTTGCTATTTTCTTTAAAATATTCTAAATGAACATCCACATAATTCGAAAAATGAGCTTGGCGTCCAATATACTACTTTTGTTCTATACAAATTTGTTCTTAGTTGTATGTTTAAATTAGAAAATTTAAAATATACAATTCTTATATATAGGTAAAATACTGAATCTTCTGACTAGCAACTAAAATCCATAGGAATCATTATTTCACTATACTTAAGAAAATAATCCGGCAACTTCTAGGGATTACAAAAATAGTAACAAAATAGGCCTTTCTATACACAAAGCAAAACCCAACATACATATAAGAACACAGAAAAACGAACACATTTTAAACAAAAGCATAACACAAAGAATATACAGTCACAAAAATTCATGCAATTCTATACTAGCATGCAGAAGACAGAAGAAAAGAAAACAAATTACCTGCATAGATTTAGGCATTTTCTGAGTAGATCTTGTAATAGGAGACATTGAGTTATTTTGATCCCCAATAGGCGTTAGCAGACAATTACTATGATTTCGGAAGCTTGTCTCGAGATTCTTACCCTCTAGCCCTCGCGATCTCTGCATTGAATGAGAGGTCGGAGTGCTAGTGGTAACAATTCGAGTATTATGAGGTGTTAGGATGTTAGCACAATCCAACAAAGGTTCCGTGTCATGCTCATTCAAATTAGGCTCTGAACACATATTAGGAGAAGAAGCAGAGTTACTCACTGGAATAATTGTACCTTCAACATCTGCTGCTTTTGGGGTTGGTGATCCCAAACACAGCGCATCGCCACCACTTAATTTACTTGTGGGATGGGAATCTACAACAACACGACTTAACTTAGGAGGCGACTCGTCAGTTTTGTCCACCTCTTTTGGGACACATGCAACCAGAGGTAATGTAGAGGGATCAGAGGGTGGTGCTTCCACAGTGGCCGTTACAGCTCTTTTATAATTTCTCTTCTGATATTGACAACTTCCCTCAAATGCTGGATGCTTTATTGATCGTTCATGATTCATTGCGATTTGTCTGGCCAAATTTCTCAATATTGGTCGCTGCAGATCCTCTTCCCCAGTTTCAACTTTTAATGTTACTGTGGCTCTTTCATCTGGGCCTGTGGCTAAACTCTCAGCCGATCCAGCTTTTCTCAATCCAGTTTTAACATGACCTTGGAGACACATCGCTACGGCTGGAGACAATAAAGATTTCTTCAAATCTGGCATGCGAGGGTAGCAAGTAGACGGAGAAGCATCAGAGCAAGAAGATAATTCATCGAAACTTTTCTGATAAAGTTTAAGCTTGGGAGAGGTAGAGCTGGCTTCAGGACTCTGTAAGGAATACACAGCAACATGCAAGAATACAGAAAATAAAAGCAATGCAAAGTATTAGAAGTAATATAACTATAATAAAATGTACAGCTTCACTAAATTCTCAGCAACTCTGATATAACTAATATAAGCTTGAAAAGCTGTATATAAATCAACAAAATAAACCATCTGCTTTCCTATCCTGTATATTAAGATAAATAATCTAACTAAAACCTTTTGCTAACTTCACTATTATCAGGACAAAAGGTAAGAGCTAAAGTGGAAAAATAAAACTAGTTAAAAAATCACTTATAGATACGTAGATATACAATACATACATGCTGGTTTATTGTAGTTGCAATTGTACGCATACAATATGTGGTGGTAAGACATTGAATATATTCTTCTGTGTATTCACTTCCCTAAATAATAATAAAACCCTTAAGTTCCTGAGGACCTTCTTACTAACAACGTGGCGCTGAAAAAGCATTGTCAGGTTGGAGGGAATTAGCAAATCGTTACTAGTCACTAGTGTTCAATCATGTACAGCAAAGAGCTCGTCACAATGTTGCGGATGACATATACTACGCAAGTAAATCAAACACAAAGAGACCAGCATTAATTCTTTTCTATTATAATTTCTTTCTTTCTTTCTTTAATAATGTGAATCAATGGATTATATCTATTTCACTCTATTATTTCCTATTAGAAATTTTTAATGCTCTCTCTCGCTCTATGAAATTGTTTAAAAGAGGTCTATTTCCTACGACTAAGAGAACAGTGCAGAAGAGTGGCGACTATGTTTCCTTTATAGTAAAAGTGGTTTGTAAGAGGTTTATTTTGATACTAAATTTTTCAGTGAAGGAAAACTAACAATTTTATAGAACAACAAAGCTTCGGGGATGGCTTTCCTGAGGCTTATTTTCAAAATTTTGATAAATGAATAAAAAAAAAAAATCGAAAGAATATACTGACAACGCATACGGGCTGTATATTTTAACGTTAAGCTCATTAGAATATATCCACAAATGAAATTTATCTTTTACATTTACTAAGCCGTTATCATTATTAGTATGATAGTACTTATTTCCCTAGTTCAATTTTCTCTATGAATGGATTATCTATCAATGTTTTCCTAAGGATCCCACTCAAACTAAATAATCAAATTCACGGCTTTCTCACAGTTTTCACGGTCCAAAGTTTACAATACAGTTCATAAAAACTCTTACTAACCACACAACGACCATAAAAAACTCCCGATGTGGGACCGATGAATACCTCCCAATGAATACTAACCTTCCTGTATTCCTAAGAAAATAACATACAATATTTCGGAAATCAATATTGATAATTGAAATTCGATATTTTATTAGATTTATTAGAAGTTTATAACATATTGAGCTAAAAGGTCTTCAAATGCTTAAAGCTTTGTCTTCAGTGGATATCTTCAAATTATTTAAAAAGCATATATTATTTTTAACCAGGTAACTTCGGGAAGGACTCCTCTGTGAATATATTTCCCTCCATTTTATGAATTTAACACTAAAATATTATACCTATTACATTTTTTTTTCTTTTGCAGGTGAATGGAAATATTTTTGTCTATTTCTTCACAAATTCTTTGCTCTCTCACCTCATACACTATGGAATCCACACTATTAGTGTTGCCATATCTTATATTCATGCGAATCTGATTATTCGTTCCTGGCAATTTGTACACAGAAAATTTGGTATAACTAAGAATGTTATAATTTAATAAATGTTATTTTTACCACAATTTTAAACATTAAATTGACGTAATCTGAGATAATGGTATCCCATTCTCTATCCAGATTCCTTTATTCAGGTGTTTAACTTTGAATTTTTCGTCCTAATAATAAATGCTTCAAAAATATTCTTTTCAGTGAACGTTTTAGTTTTTCGTAAAACCTTGAAATCCTATATTCTATTTAGTTTCCTAGAGATGCTTGTATAACACAAAGATAGAATCTTTATTCTCTCATGACTCCTTCAAGTGCTCTTTCAATCAGGTGTTGATATTCCTATTTGTCATATCTATATAAGCATCTAACCAGGAAAAAGGTATCTCAAGTTCTACTTAAAGAGTTTTTGCCTACAAAATAGTTTTCATATGGAATAAGAGATCTTTCTAAATTAACTGTTGATTTCAAGCTAAATTCTAAATTATGTTTTAAAGCTATTTTTCGAAGTCTGTATAATAAGCTGTCGGATAACGGAAAGAAAACTTATTTGTCCTTTTCTTTGTCACTTTTCTTATTTTTTCCCATCCACTGACAATACATTTAAAGCTTCTTTTTACCAACCTACCATAGTGCGCCTATTATAACCATTAATTAGTCCCAATTTAATGATGCATTCAATTTCTTCATTTAGATCCACCCATAAATAATTTACCTATGTTCTAATGTCGGTCCTCGTGGCCGAGCATGCTAACGCTATGTGCTAGTAACGAATATCGCTTTCTCTCTTCGAACAACTACTAAGAAGATACACATGGCCAAGATGAATAGGCAAACAAATATATCAAATAGACTATATACTGGTCCGACAAGCATTTAGAAATCAAGTGAAGAACAGTAAGTTACCCAGGAGCAGACGTTGACTCAGACCATAATTTAGTTTTGATGAAGAGCGAACTCCGACTAGAGAGGAAATGAGTGGTAGCACCAAACAAAAGATGAAACACAATCAAGCTAAGAAGAGATGAAAAAATGAAAAGGAAATTTGCAGATGCGACAGACGAAGAGACGTCTACGGTAGTTTTAGGAGGTGATGACATCGACTCGGAAATGGGAAGCCATGAAAGCAGGGATTACAAAAGCTGCCGACGATCACATAAGAAGATAAACAAGAACCCAATATAAACCCTGGATAACAGCAGAAATATTGGAAATGATGGAGCAAAGAAGACACTTCAAGATAAACACACAAAAGGATACGGAAGGTGCAGAAATCACATCAACAGAGAAGTAAAGAAGGCCAGAGAATACTGAATAAACAATTTATGCAAAGAAATTGAGGAAAAATGTAGTCAAAGGCAATACAGAAACAGCATATAGAAAGGTTAGAAAACAGTTCGATGAGAAAAAGAAACTCACAGACATTATCATCGACAAGGACGGAACAACGCTAATAGAAGAGGAACAGATAAGATGGAAGGAATGCATTGAAGAACTCTACAAAGGAGACAGAGTGAACGAAGAAGAGAGAGAAGGAAGATGACGTCGATGAAAATAAATTAGGACCATCAATTTTACAGTGCGAATTTGACAATGCTTTGGAGAAAATGCAACATGGTAAAGCCCCAGGAATAGATCAAATACCAACGGGAGTGATTATAAATCTCGGAACAGCAACAAAGAAGAAACTATTTAATCTTATTAAGGAAATGTACATCTCGAAAAAAAATAACAAGAGACTTCCAGAAAAGTATATTGGTATCTATCCCGAAGAGGAAAGGCGCACGGAAATGCGAAAAACACAGAACGTTAAGTTTGCTTTCGCATGCAACAAAAATACTGCGCAAAATTATCGGAGGAATAGAGGGGAATATCGAAGAACGGTAATCGGAGAACCAGTTTGCATTCAGGAGGAAAAGAGGAACAAGGGAAGCAATACTGAGTCTACGGTTGATCATGGAACAGCACATCAAAATGAACAAACCAATTGTGACAGCATTTGTAAATAAATATATATATATATATATATATATATATATATATATATATAAAGCTTTTGACAACGTAAATTGGAATATCATGTTCAGTGTTGAAGCTGAGGGTAGATTACAGAGACAGAAGAATAATATACCAAATTTATAGGAACCAGACAGCTGTTATAGGAAGAGATCAGAAGGAAGCAAGAATAAGTAAAGGAGTGAGGCAAGAATGTGGACTTTCACCTCTCCTGCTCAACATTTATATAGAAGAGGCTATGAAAGAATTCTTGGATAAAAACGAGAAAGGCGTAAAAGTAAATGGTCAGGTTTTCAGCACAATAAAGTTTGCTGATTACATAGCATTGATAGCGGAGAAGAATGAGGACATGCAGGAAGCATTTTCGAACTTGAACGACCAACTGAAAAAACATGCAAAATGAAGATAAATAAGAAGAAAACGAAAGTGATAAAGTGTTCAAGAGCAGGACAGGAAGGGGCAACCGTATGGCTAGATGGAGAGAAAATTTAAGACGTTAAGACGTTCCCCTATTTAGGAAGTCTAATATCCTCGGACGGAAGAAATGAAAAAGACGTAAGTTCCAGAATAGCACAGGCTAAACAAGCATTCAATAGGAAAAGAGGACTACCAACATCAAGAAATGTGTCGCTGGACGTTCGTAAACGGTTTATTAAGACATGTATACGCTTAGTATGGAGCGTGGCGCTGTACGGAACAGAGACCTGGACATTGAGAAAAGCTGAAATATCCAAGCTGGAAGCATTTGAAATGTGGTGTTGGCGCAGAATGCTGAGCATATCATGGACCGAAAGGAAAAGGAATGAAGACGTACTAAAGGAAGCAAATTAAGGACGACAGATCATGAAGATAATAGGAAAAAGAAGAAACAGCATGCTTGGCCATCTTATTCGACACTCCGATTGGATCACTGTGCTGATAGAGGGAAAAGCAGAAGGAAAACCAGGAAGAGAAAGACCAAGGATAGAATATATAGATGCAGTTACGAAGAAGGGGCCTTATCAAAATATAAAACAGCTCTCCCAAGCGAGAGAAAAGTTTTTTCCACGTTGCCCACAACCTATGATTGAGGTGAACAAGAAGATTACGTTCTAATAATAATAATAATAATAATAAAAATCAGATGTTCATCATCCAACTAGTAAGTGTTCGCAGTAGGTTACATATAGCTTTGAATGTTGTATTTTGGAGAAGCCGAAACGACCGTACACTAAATTTTCGCTTTCCTGATGACACGCTGATTGTTTATAAAACAGAAGAGCAATTACAGTATCTGGTTCGACAGCTAGAACTTGCATATTATAAAATTACAATTTACATTGGAAAAAGCAAATCAACACCGTCAACTATTTTCTTAGGAGTGAAACTTTCCAGTCCAGAATTTATAGGAAACCTACTGTTAGCATTTGCTTCATTCATGAGAAACCTGAACATCTATAGATGATGAAGGTGGACTTCTGGATAAACATATTTATTAAAGCAGATAGTTCAATTACTTTACCGATGCATCTAAATGAAGAAATTGAAGGAGTCATTAAATTGGAATTGATTACTGGTTACAATAGGCCCATTATGATAGTTCGACAAAAACAGACCTTAAATATTGTCAATAGACGAGAGAAAAGGGGTTCTTTTGCGGTATTCCCCAGCTTATCATACAGACTGGAAAACAGCCTGAATGTATAATTTAGAAGTCAGCGTGGAACCATTAATTTGGAGAGGTCTCTTAGTCAATATAAAAGCTATTTTGTGGACGAAACCTCTAAGTGGAATTTATAAAATATCTTTTTCCTGCTCAGATACTTATATAGGTATGACAAATGGGAATATAAACACCAGATTAAACGAGCACTTGAGGTAGTCCCGAAAGAATAAAGATCCTATCTCCAGGAAACTGAATAGAATACAGGATTTAAAGGTTTTACGAAAGACTAAAATAATGCTCACTGCAAAGAATGTTGGTGAAATATTTCTCTTTAGGACGAAAAATCCAAAATCACACACGGACAAAAAGGGAATCTGGATAGGGAATGTGATACAGTCGTCTCAAATCACATTAACAAAGTTAAATAGCTGAATTTTGGTTTCACACTTATTTGTTGTTTGAAATTGTGGTAAAACAAATATGATTTATTAAGTTATAAATTGCATGATTACACCGAATTTCCTGTGTTCAGTTTTTGCGAATTAATCATATATAGCATGGATATACGGTATGACAACATTGTATTAGCTGAGGTGGGGGACCGAAGAATTTGTGAAGAAGTGGATAAAAATACTTCCATTTACCTGTAAAAGAGAAATGTAATAGGCATAATCCTTTAGTGTTATGTGCACTTGCACTAGGCTGAATTCATAAAAAGGAGGAATGTTACACAGGGTAGATCCGCAATAATAAAACGAGCTACTTAAAGAAAATAATATATGCATTTATATAAATTGGAGATATCCACTGAAGACTAAGTTTTAAGCATGTGAACACCTTTTAGCAGAATGTTGTAAGCCTTGATAATGGGAACTCGATGAAGATCTTTGATAATGGGATTCTTGTTATTTCCTTACGATACAGAAAAAGTTAGAACGAATTTTATTGGTAATATGTATTTCATTCGTTCTCTTAGCTATTTGGAACTACTAAATTTGAAATAGTTCCAAAGCACAGTTCTGCAACTAAAACCAACTTTTATTTTCTTCTGAAAAGTTTTCTTATCAATTTGAAAATTTTCTAGATTTTCAGTTTGATAAAGAAATTCATGGCTTACAGTATATAAAATCCACGACTTATTCATGGTTGAGTGGGCACCAGTTTCAGTTTTACAGTCCTCAGTATGTAGGTAAAAAGCAAGGAATGCGATTTTACTGTCATGCTATACCGGAATTTACTTTGGCTACATCTTGCTGTATCATACTTATGCATCTCAATGCCGATATTAACCATGGTATATTCTGAACTATATAGCATGTCACTGAATTCACTACTCGTATATTGGAATAACATTAAGATAAATAAACGTGATAACATTCAATACGCTGCAGTATGTAATACATTTGGAAAGTTCAGTATACTAAAAATTATTAGAAATGTCACACATTTAGTTGAGCTCTGACCTTTTACTGAATCTAAAATGTGGTAAGAGAGAATGGGCTAGTTTTGTTTAACACTAAATAATATTGGCATCTTTATTAAATTTTAAAGTCAGCTACACCAGCTTTTTGTAACAGAAAGTGTTGCTTTTCAGTGCTCTTTCCCAGAAAGACAGGGAAAAGTCTTCACTGATCTCAGGAAACTGAGATGTCTATAAGAACCTTTTCTTGATATATACAAAATAAAATCACTGCAAAATATAATCATGATCAAAGGTTTCTTGATGTTCACGTAAACTTTTTGCCAAGTGGATTTCGATTTTATTTTCGCCATCGAAACACTTTACTCACAATTTTTGTTGACTATAAGAAGTTAACATACACAGTTTGGAAAGCTTTCTTATACATAAACTCAGAGTACTAATTGCCATGCTCTTCTCCACGCTGTTACGGATTTTTAAATAACCATCACTCGTTAAATTTTCGCTGCCTTCACTGGGATCATTAAGACAGCTAGAAAAAAGAGCTTAGTCATACACGTAACAATTACGTAAACTAACGTATGTCATATTCAACACATGCATTCTACTTTCACTAAAATCCTATCTTAACAAGGTTGCCTGTGAATGCAGCGAAAATTTTTCGTCTGATGACTGTTTAGTGAATCCGTAACAGCAGCGTAGAGAACACGAGAGCGAGTGTTTTGATATTTTTTTTTTAAAGTTATTTTTCTAAATACAGCTATCTTATTACCATCAAGAGTAGCAATTTATTACAGCTTCATAGATGCCAACCATACTCAAGCAACTCAAGTATTATTTTAACAATCATTCTAGGCCTATATTTTATTGCCCTTCAAAGTTACGAATATTGTGAAGCACCTTTACTATTAAATTTTCATTTCGTATATACGCACTTATGTATCAAAGTACTCACCTTAACTACTCCAAATTCTTACACATCATTCAAAAAATTATATAAATACGTTGAATGATCGCTGACAACTGTCAGTAATTTCAAGACTTAGATAAGAAACAGTATTTTGGTAGGGATAGGGAGCAGGGAAATTAAATTGTTACATTCATAAATAAAAGCATCGCTATTTCACTTTCTATTCTTACCAAAATACTGTTCCCTACTTAAATCTTGAAACTGTTGAGATTCGTCAGCGAAAATTCGACATTAAATATACCAAACTTTTTTGATTGATCTACAAGAATCTGGATGAACAAAAATTAGTACTTTTGAGTTTACTGATAAGATTGCTCTTCAAGCAGTCCAATTACAATTCCTTCCTTCTGAATTTTGTAAAGATGAATAGTCTGTAAAGAATATTATAGTGAATAGTCTATGGAGTTTCGAACGTAGGGAGATAGTCTAGAGTATGTGTGGAGGGATTGGCGGAAAAAGTGCACATGTTACAAGAAATACAAGAAAAAGGACCAGGAATAATATTATTTCTTAGCCTGAAGTTAATAATTAGTATCCTTGAGATAAACAGAAGTGTTGCGTGCATGTAACAGTAAATAAAGATTAGCCTGGTCTTGGGAAAGTAGTTAGTTGTTTAATTTATAATAGTAACAGCAGTGGCAACGAGGAGAACGATCTAGAACATGGCAGACCTCGACCTTTTTGAAGCTTTCAAAGATGAAAACCAAGGAATAAGTGATTATTTGGATAAGTTTGATCAGTTTTGCATTGCAATGGAGTTAACTGATGCAAAGAAACAAGTTATTAAGAGACATTTGCGTGCCGGAAAAGATACAAAATATGACCTACGCAAAAATCAAAGACAAGTTAGTACTATACTTCCGACCGAAACTAAACAATTTCTGAACGGTACAAATTCAGATTTATTCAATAGATGGCAAGTCAATCTGCCACCAAATTTGTAGCTGCGTTACGATAGCAAGCAGCACTGCAAATTTGGTGCATTTTTAGAGGACGCCTCGCGGGATCAGTCCATATACGGCATCAATGATGATAGTGTCCGTAAGGGATTGTTGGCGGAATACAATATGAACTTCACATTGGTGGTTCAAATAACAGCACAAGCGAAAACTCTTGGTAATGACATGACAATCATGTGAAAGAAAGAATAGGAAGATGTAGGTCTGGTAAAGGTGTTGAGTCACTGTCAAAGTAGGCCAAGTAAAAAAACAGAACAGTACAAGAGTAAATTTGTGTGGTACATATGGAAGACAATATAACAAATATTCCTGTCCTGCGAAAAATATGAAGTTTAATTTTTGTGGTGTATAAGGCCAATTTTAGAAAATGTTTTAAACGAAGTGAAGTACAAGGGGCTAGTGACCTAGAGGAAGTAGGAGAAAAAGTGAAAGCAGTTCAAGTGACTTACAAAGGAACGTCGGTAATGCAGTAAGAAAACAGATATGATTGAACTATTTAGTGATGGAAGTACCAGACCGTAAACGCAAGGACTTAGTAACGTGCCAGTAAGAAAGTGTTTTTCGAATTAGATACAGGTGCAGCAGTGTCAGTAATCATTATAAATGCATGCAAGGAGTGTTTTCCCAACACAGAAGTAGTAGCAGATACCATCAAATTATGTAGCGCCGATGGTAGACAGACCAAAAGGCAAAATAGTGGTTGCAGTGCAGCGGAAAAATAGTAAGTGGCAATTACCGTTATAGGTATTGGATGCTAAGGTAAACCAATCAATTTTGAGAGGTTCGTGGATGGATATACTCTAGTCAGGTTGGAAAGAACAGTTGCATGCTAATATTTCTTTGGTATACGAACAAATATAGGAACATATAAAGTAACTGTAGCAGAAAACTTAACCAGGAAAATCAAAAACAGAGTTCAAGGAAGTGTCTGACAGAGACTTGAACGCACTAGTAAAAGGGCACAAGATAGTATTACCAGTGAAAGCAGGAGCGGTACCAATTTTTAAAATACACGAAATACCGGTATGTTTGAAATCACAAGTGAAAGAAGAGTTAGAAAAGTCGATGCAACAAGGGATTTTGACGCAGGTGGAGTATTCCGATTGGGCGACACCACTAGTATTAGCAAAGAAAAAAGATGGAGGCATCAGCTTATGCAGGGACTTTTGAGTGACGGTAAAGTTCTGAAAAAAAAAGTATCGTACCCACTGCTACGTACTGAAGACTTAATGAACAAGTCGAAGAGTGTCCAGTGTTTCGTATTGTGTGATCTAAAGCAAGCATATCAACAATTATTGATCCACGAAAGTTCACTAAAATACATGACGGTAAACATGCCTTGGGGTTTATACTAGCAAAAAAAGGCTAGCAATAGGATTGAGCTGTCCAACTCAAGATTCAAATGTTCATGGAGTCAGTGTTATAAGAACTGCTCTGGGCTGCGTGTTTTTTCGATGATGTGATAATATGGAGACAGGACATGTATAATTGTTATGAAGAGACACGGATATAAACGTTCAAAAAAACTGAACATCAGGCTCCGGTAGACAAGTGCGTTTTCTTCAAACAGGAAATAGAGTATCTGGGATACCACATTAATCCAGAAAGAAAAAATGAAATGAAATGAAATTATTTAAGTTTTATGTCCCACAGTTATGCAGGCTAGGCTAAAGTAGACAGTGATGATGAGAAATGAAGGAAAGGTGGAATAAAGAAATTGGACGAAAATGGGAGAACCCCACACACACGATGTTTGTCCACCACAAAGCTCACTTGCCGCAAGCTGGGATCGAACCAAGAACCCCATGCACCAGAGGTGAACGCTCTACCACTGAGCCACCGCGGCCCCCTAGTCCAGAAGGGATTAGATCAGTGGAAGATAAAATTAAAGCAATCATGAAGTGTCCCGAACCGGTAATCTAACGCAACTGAAGGCCTTTCTAGGCACGCTTTCATTTTACCTTACAAAAACTACCTGGCTTAGAGTAAAAAATTCCGACGTTGTACGCTTTACTAAGAAAAGAAGCTACATGGAGTTGGGATGAATGACATATAAAAGAATTTGTACAAGTGAAAGAAATTCAAGAATGCACGAATACTACACCCACTTGATGAAAAGGAAGAAGTGGTACTGGGTAACGGATGCATCACAAGATGGATTTGGCGTTATACTCTGTAATAAAGTACATAATAAATTGGAGACGACAGCGTGTATATCCGCAACACTGAGCAATGCACAACGTAAATATGCCCAGTTCGAAAATGGAAGCATTAGTATGGAGTACAGAAATTTTATAAATGCTTGTTCGGTAGAGGTTTTACGATTGCGGATTCCATGCTGGTTAAGATAATATTTGAAGAAAAGACTATACCACACGCAGCTTCGCCAATATTTCAACGATGGATACTGTTTTCGTCTTCGTATAATTTCAAAACCCCTTATAGTAAGCAAGAAGTAGCAGATTCCCTATCCAAACTACCGATAAATGAGTTGCCAATAGGTATAAAAATAGATGAACAAGAATTTTAGGAAAACTAAAAAATGAATCAAAAGATTGCGATCTTGGCCATAATTAGTTTGTGGATCAGGGGCCAGGAAATTTTTGAATGGCCCCTAAATCGAGTTTTCGTATTTTTCTATGGAATAAGCACATCACACTGAGTTAACTGATAGTTTGGGTTTGGCTACACTATATGTAGTTCTCCAGGTATAAGACCTACAAGAAAATGTTTGATTGAAATACATTGGATCTTTTGATCCGAAAAGAATTCATAAGTCAAATAATGTTGGCACCATTAACGGCTCGAGAAGTCATGGAGGCATTGGAAGCAGACGGAGTGTTAAGTCAGGTGAGACAAATGGATAGTGAAAGTCTGGCCAAGGAAGTAACATCATAATAGCACAGAGTTAAGAACATTCTTTAACAACAGGCAAAAACTCTCAGTTGTGAACAAATATGTGATTATGGGAGGCAAAACTGTACTTCCACATAGGTTACGGAAAACGTATCTGGAAAAAGCTACAAAGAATCACCTAGGTGCTTGGATAATGATAGAGGTAAGGAAGTAGTTTGGTGGTCAGGTTTGGACCATGATATTAAAGAAATGAGTGAATGTAGTGAAACGTATAGCAGCATGTATAGAAACAATTCGAAGCACCAATATAGTAGTTGGAAAACAGAACAACCGATCGCAAGAGTACATGTAGATCACTTTGATTGTGTGGGATTCATATTATTGTTGTTAGTGGATAGTTATTCCAAACGGATCCAAGTGTGAAATGTAAACTCCACTACAGGATCTGAAACTAAACAAAAGACGAATTTTTAAATTTCCAGGTATGCGGACTTTAGTTTCCGACAACGGACCTGTATTTACATCCTTCGACTTCACAACATATCTAAAGAAAAGAAACACTAAAGCAGTGTTAACTTCACCATACAATCCAGAAAGCAATGGAATTGCGGAAAAAGCTGCGCAAACAGTAAAACAACTTTTAACGAAACAGTTCTTGGGCAATAAAACTACATGGAACCGTAGATTGGGAGAATATAAGCTAAAAGAAATATTATGATTCGACTTACACCAAAAGAAATCACCAGCGGAATTGATGTTAAGCTTTCAAACTCGCACAATGTTTAATGCAGTGCAGAAGCCAAGGAAGACAGAAAAGTAGTGGAACAAGAAAAGAACAAAGTGGTCTGGGTAAAGAATAGAGATGTTTTTCCGAACTTTATCAAAGGTGAACTGGTCAAGATGGTGAGCCCAGTGAGGTTTTTTCGTAAGAATAGAAAGAAAAATACAGAAGTCCACCTTTCCGAAAACCAAGGAAGATCAAGAAGGTAAAAAGTCAAGCTAATGTCATGATAGATGGTTTCTTAAACGAAGAAATCGTTCGCAAACGGAGCAGTGGAAAATAAACAAAATATACAATCATCCAGAAGTCCAAACATGAACCCACAAGAAGACAGAACATCAGTAGGAGAGCACGATCGGCAGCTACTAAGAACATATCCAGGAGATGACAAAACACCCGTAGAGGAGCAAGATTGGCACCCACTAAGATCAGAAAGGATCAAGAGACCATCTAATAGATTGTTCTTGTAAAAAATAAAAAATAACGGGGGAAGAACATAATGGTGAATAGTCTGTCAAGAATGTTATAGTGAATAGTCGGTAGAGTTTCAAATGTAGGGGAAAGTAGTCTAAGATTGTGTGGAAAGATTGGCAAAAAAAGTGTGCATGTTACAAGAAATACAAGAAAAAACACCGGGAATAATATTTCTTAGTATGAAGTTAATAATTAGTATCCTTAAACAAACATTAGCTTGGTTTTGGGAAAGTAGTTAGTTCTTTCGTTTATAAAAGTAACAGCAAATTTATTCATAAATACAAATAATGAGGTTCATAGCTGATGGAATATATTTTACATGGTATAAACTATTTAAAACGCAGGTCATTGAATACAACGCAGATAACTTCAGGTTAAAAGCATGTTTCATTATATGAAAAAGTATTCACTAGGCGAGCAATACATGTAAAATATACATTAGAACCACAAATCCTACATTAAACTGATTAACGGAAGTGAAAAGTGAACTGATCAAGGTTTCCCATCGTAAGCAACGTCAACAGAAAATCATAATAGAAGTTCTGCCATAAATGATTAGAAACTTCCACAATATAGTACCTAGCAATAGTTGCATTTTTAATGATTTTTATCGAATTTAATAAAGTTAAGAGGCCACAATTTACGGAACTAAGAAATACTTTGTTTTTCCGGATAGTGCTTTTCATTTTTCCTTATTATCTTGCCTTTTATTTCGTATTAATGTTAAAATCGGGTTCAAATAATTTTTATGTTGAACTTAAGGTAAACCTTCCTATTCTACATATTTTGCTTCTGTCGAAGGTCAGAATTAAAACTTAGCTGAAATTAATTAATAAATTATGTAGCAAAATTACTTACACTAAGAAGTTCTTCGCTTGATGATCGCACAAGATTAAAATTATTAATGCCACTTTTCTGACGTTTCATGCCTTTACTGAATAAGTGTTTCTGCAAAAGAAAGGAAAGATTAACAATGTAAGGTATATACAGATCTTCTAATAAGGAATTTTAATACTTTTTATAACAGACTGAACGTTTCGCATAAGAAAATACATAACAATTGTACGTATTATAACTCGAAACTAAATAACTCATAAGCTTAAATAATCCTAAACAGTAATTTTTTTCTTTCTTTAGGGAGGGAATGGCGGGGAGGGGAGAAGGAAGAGAAGAATATAACTTGCAAATTAAACTATTTAAGCATTTAAATAAATTTACAAAATTCGTTTAAGTTTCTTGAATAACAGTACGGTTTTCAATTTGCTCCAAGTGTCAACTACAATAAATACAGCCTTGTACTAAAGAATAAACGACTTGTGAAATTTAATAAACTGCAAATTATATGTAGGGTTATGGAACTATGTATCGAACACTTAAGGACATTCCTATGAATATTTAATCATTATTTTCTATCAGTGAGGAACAGGGTACTGTTTTAGCGATAAAACTGTAAAGGTGTTATTTATTGGTTGAAACCAACCCTTTATGACAATTATAATTAACAATTTTGAAATTTGAAGAACATTTAAATAGCAAAGTTGTATTACTTCATGTATCGAACGGGTTGTGTTATATATCGATCAACGAGGTTTTAATTATCGAACAGGCTGTTTTATATATTGAAGAGCGGGGTTTAAATATAGAAACAGAATATTTTATTTTTAAACAAGTTCACTTTAAGGATAATATGGATGTAGTTTCATTGTAAACACATTGCAATAACTCTAAAATATAAACTAATATAGCAAACGCAAAGAGGAATACATATTAAAATATTCTAAGCTACAAAATGTTTGTTTCATATCGTCACTATTCAGCACAGAGAGGAGCATCTTACGTTAATCTTTTTAGTTGCCTTTCTTCTTATTCGGTTCTTTCCGGCATTCCTCGCAAGATATTGCATACACTTTCTTCAGCCTAAATTGTTGGGATTTCTCCGTGGCTTCAGGAAGTTTGAGAAACTCTTTAAAAAATCGTCACTACTACTTGAGGAAGGCGAGCATAATAATTACAAAGCAATCTCACCTTGATGCAATATTTTGACTTGTGAATTTTTACTCCAGTTTTCGAAATGATGGCACCTAGAAGATCCTTCTTGGGTAAAGGTGCGTACACATCTTACGCAAAACAGTTATTATGCCATGTGAATTCACTTTCTTACTCTTCGTTTTCTTCTTCTTAGCTTCAATCATTTGTTGTTTAGTTTTTATCAGCCAATTTAGTTTCATGTGTCACACTGTACCGGATTTTAACACTTTTCCAATAATCATCCAAATCTTAATCACTATCACTCTGTTCCCTTCGTCACGTTTTAGTTTGTCACGGAACATATTAAGAACACGAGGAGGCATGAATTCTTCCAGATCATCAAGCACGAACTTCAGTTTTTGATGAGGAGTAGGGAACTTCTGTTGAGAAGATGAAGGGGTAATCTAGTCACTCTCTTGCTGTGGTTTTCCCACTGGGATCTTCCGAATATCGTCAACACACTTGGTATAGTAAACAGCAGCAGGACTCAATGGATAAAGACCACACTTACGAAATGCGCTTTTCACAATTTCTGGTTTGACATCATTACAAACTTTCTTCAATTGGGGTGCAAGATTTACCTTCGTTACCTAGAGTTTTGATTTTCTAGTCCTAAAGAGCATTCTTCAATGCTCGTTTTAAGAGTGAAAATACGCCTACATCTGCTGGTTATAGAAGATGAGTGGCATTAGGGAAAAACAATACACCAGTATTCGATGATCGTGACAATATCCACTGACTTGAAGTGATAGATGATTCCTGTGCCCATCAAGAAAGAGAATTAACAGGAAGTGTGATTTTCTCAGTGTCTAGCCACAGAATAAACCGTTGGAGGTAAGTCAAAAATGTTGTAGTCTTCATTCAGCCAGTTTCTGTTTTCTCATAGATTCATAACTCAGGTACATTATTCTTCATAATTTGTTCAAGTCGTATGTCGCTGTAGATAATCATGGTTCGGGCGCAACACCCGTCAGCACAGAAATTGCCAAGCACTGTTATGCCCTCTTTTTCTTTAGATATTGCTGTAATTTGACGCTGTACTTCTCTCACACCAAGGTCCTTTCCTGAAACCATGTGGAACAGAAAGTTTGTTTTGTCTGCGTTGAGAATCCTTCTTGGGTCTTCCATTATTGCACTTAATCCCTCAGATTCAAGATAACTCTAAAGTTAAGCAAACCAGCCGCGCATTCTCTCTTCCAAAACCGCAGTTCTGCTCTTGCTAGTAGTTTCAACCTTCTTCTGAGATAGACAAGGATGTCTTCCCATAAAACACCTGAATCAAATTTTTCCTGGTCTTCCATGCTTGAACGATGTGCTTCTTCCTAAAGACTACAATTTCCTGAACAGTGTCCAGTAAATTACTTTTCTTAAACGGAAATCCTCTCTTTGCCGTGTTCATTACCCATTCAGAAAGCCCTTTTCTTCTTGTGGGCTCAGGAACGGCTTCCGGCCAAGAGCAATCTCAGTCTTCTGACGCCCAGATAATTTATCGTTTAAAGTTGTGATAGGAACGTGGAAGGTTCTCGATGGCTGTCTTTGGGACATCCTACCGGACCTCACCTGCTGAACAGCTTGTCAAGGCAGATAACGAATAATGGAATGATTTCATTTTCTGACAGGTTTGATTCTGATTTTGGGGACACCTTCCTTGTTGGGTTTCTTAATTTTGCCCATTGTCAAATCCTGAGCAGTAGTTAAGATACTCAACAAAAATGTAAACAATTATTTATGATTAACTTCAACTGGATTACTAGTGTATACATTGAGAAGAGCCCGGGTTAGAAGTGTGAAATAATGCGATCAGCACGACGTAAGACCTCGATTAGATAGGCTCTCTTTGACGAAACATTACTAAAAATGGTAAATCTAAATATTTTTATAACGGTTTGAACCCATGAACTATCAGATACAAGGTGGATGGCTTACAATTCAGTGTAAAACTCGGTATTCAGTGCAAAAGAATCCAACAACGCAGTTAAATTAATATTTAAATCACCAATAGCCCTTCCAATTACAATAATATTCGATACAAAAGAACACTTTTCCTTAAAGGAACCTCTTTTATCGAACGGCATTTCGATATTACGAAATGGGTCTCGAATATCGAACATTATTTTCTTTTCCCTTCAAATAAGATGATAGCTGAAAAGTAACATTATAACAAATAAATATACATATATTGATATTAACACATGGTATTATTAAAAGGATACCTTATAATGACACCATCACACATAGGAAAAAAGATTATTACTGCGGTGCTGCATCTTACAAAAAATATTGCGATTTCTCCAATCTCCCACCAAAACCAAAGACTAGGAAACTTTCCCGCCTTCACTAATATCGAAACGTATCGACCTATTGATTTTTATAAGGCCAGGTTTGGAAGGGTGTGTTCACAAATTTCAGATAGTACGCAACGTTTTTGGTTTTCTTATTTCTTAACGAAATGGCCAAGGTGTTCGATATTTAGGAGGCGTTCGATATATACTGCCATTACCCTACATTATTAGGTACCCAAAAGAAATTTTTTAAAATTTAGACGCTATCAAGAGAAAGGCAGTAACGAAGTAGGATGTACAAGTGGGAAATAGTTCCCACCAGCAGCACTTAACCCATTTCCAACGCTTGGATCGACTACGGACCCACGATGATAGAACTCAGCGGAACGTGAGCCGAAGAAGTTATACAGTGAGTGAGTTCCTCGTTGGAGGATTCGGAACAGTCGTCCCTGCAGTTTGTTGCTAATGAATGGAACAAATAGTAATGCAATGTCCGGAAAACATGGAGGTAGATTAGCGTATCCCAACCAAGAAGGAATGAACATCAGTGTCAGGGGTGATAATTAGCGTACATGTGGCCTCGTGATGTTTAAAGCAAAAAGATACCTGTGCCACTCATATGCACTGACTTCAAAGTTTCCAGTTTCTTATGTATACATTCCAATTGCTGCGAGTATAGTTGTATTGATCGCCTGGCCACTAACAGTCCACGATGCACAATATCTTAAGCAGTCCAAACACAGAGCGTAATCTTGATGTTTTGATTGTTTGAGAGCACAGAATTCACATTGAAATTCTGGTATAGACTGTCCTTAATTTCCATGACCAAGCAATTTTTTCCTAACTAGTGACAAGTGAACATTGTTTATAGTAAGGTGTAGAAAGAAGAAAAAAAATAATAAAAAATCACCCTTCACCATCCCCATAGCCAACGCTCTGTTTTATTTTTTAAATACAGTATAAGCTTACTTCCTTACTGTACATACTTACTAGCCCAACTTCCTGTATTTGGAGTACAATAACACACTAGTACCGAGCAATAATTATACACTAACGATGTCTTTGACTAACAAACAAGTAAGCATATATCATAATTTGGACTATCTGATTTATCTACAGCCAGTAAACCTAACTTTGCATTTGAAATAACCGACTAACATAGCATTTGATTTTTTTTTTTTTTTTTTAAATTTAAATTGTCCTTTTTTCTTTCAAAGCTGCTTCATTTCTGAAAACAATTTTCTTTTTTCAGCCTTATTATCTTTTTCAATTTCTTGACTTGAGATGTCCTTATCTACTATGGGTAACTAAAAAAATCCTTGATTCATTTGCGAAATACAGCAATTTTCCTGAATTTCGGCATATTTTGAATGATTTCCCTGATTTTCAAGATCAGTGTGAACCTATTATAGCTTGAGAATGTTTCGTAAGTGATGCATCCTGGACCGATTCATAGCCATTCTGAAATCTGTTAAACCACCACTGGCCTGCCTTACCAACTGGCTAGCATATTCTTCCTTTTCCATTAGTGTTCCTCCTCCCCTAAACCATATACGCTTGTACAACGATGAGAGCAGGGTTTCTTTAATCTCTCACTGATGTCCTCGTATAACCACACTATGCCTCAGTTTGTACATATATTTTAACTATTACACATATAAGCGATAACTTCAAGAAATATACACCAATCTCAAACTCTAAATCACTATATTTGATAAGAAATGACTGATTTTACATCACAGTTCAAAATCTTACTTTTCACTGGCATGGAGACTCACACACTTATTATAAAACATCTCTCGTCACTATAGCAATGTACAAACAGAAATATATCTAGATCAATCGAAAGATATTGTACACATTATATAGTTCTTCTACAAAATGCTCGAGCACTGCTACCCTGCTTACGAAAGAATATATATATATATACAACGTTGTCGTTGCACTCGTTAAAGTGGAAGCACGATAATTCTGTGGTAAAGAGCTAACCTTTCATGCGAGGGGTCTGCGGCTCGATTCCGGCCCATGTGAGTTGGTGATATGTTCGTAAGGTTCTCCTGTTTTTTTCTCACATTCTCATTCCACCAATTCTCACGATCACCTACATTCATTAATTATCTACATCCCTTAGCCTCAAGGGCATAAGCGTCGGACGTAAAAGATTTCATTTCAATTCATTTCACCATTTAAGTGTGTCAACCACAACCAGCAGGGTACAACGTACAAAACATTCACTAACGCGTAACTTCACCTTTTCTCTTTCACCTTAAAACGAAATGTATATAGAAGCGTGCACAGCCACTTTGTGAAAAGTCAACAAAACTTTTCTGTGTACCTATTTACGAAATTTCAAATAGCTAACAAACAAACAAAAAACTATTACTTCTCTCCTAAATTAATATATAATTTATTATTATTATTATTATTATTACTGCTTTCCTCTTCAAACACCTACCTTTATTTGATCGCCAAAACTCTTACTTCTAACGTGTCTTTTCTGATTACGCTCACCAGGAGTAATACAACCATTTTCTTTGTTGAACTGTTTAAGTAGTTTCCGTTTCTTCGACGATTCAGGTAGAGACTGAATATATGTATAAAGTTGAGCAAGTGCCGTTTCTGTTGTGTTTGATGTGCTGGCTTGAGCAGTCCGTTCGCGATCTACAAAGCTAAAGACAGTATTTGCTGCGGTACTATCACAGATGCTGATATCCTAGAAATTGAAAAAGAAAAAATAATTGACTGATAGCGCTTTCTTGATAATGAATCACAAATTTACCAATACCACACTTGTATCAGCAAATAAATTAACAAGAAGACCTTGCAATACAAGTTTCTGCTCGTACTGCTTGAAGTTTTACAAGCAGTATGTGTGTCAATGTCTTCTTTAGAAAATCTTCAGACTCCACACATGATTGTGAAAACGAAGGAACATTTTCGAGGATGACAGTCCTTATCAGCTTATATAAGTTTGAGAGAGGTTAAAACACGGTTTAAAAGAAGTTTGGAGAAGGTGAAGGGATAAAAAGGTAATTCGAATAACTACGAAAATTAAACTACCTTTATATCTCTTTACCTTTTCTACATTTTCTCAAAACTGTGTTGTAACCTTTTTTAGATTTACATAGGCTGATGATAAAGGACTGATCCTCAAAAACGTTCCTTCGTTTTCACAACTATCGCGATGAGTATGGAGCATTTTATTCTATTTACTATTGCGACTATTAATGTTTACTATTGGCAACGAACAACATGCTTTCTAACGCCTTTTATTTATTTTTTTTCGAAAAATACGCATGAAACTTTACCCTCATGCATCCTAAGAGTTATTCTGTTTAGCTCGATGTCATATATATGCAATTATATATTATAATGTTATATAACTATATATTACCATGTTATAGTAAAACAACAATTAACGTTTAAAAGTTAATTCATACTTTTGGCTATATCTCGTTAATTTTACTGTATACAATAGTGTTGCTAGCACCATAAGAAAAAGTTTGATGAGGGTATACTTTGAGTTGAGTTGATTTTGAGTTTAACGACCCATTCAGCAGCGAGGCCATGAGTCGTGGACCTACTGATTAATGTGGAATCCAAACCACATGAGCTCCCGCCGGGAATCGAACCTGGATCTCCCACGCAGGATATACTCTAATACCGGTTTCATCTTTCTATTGTAATTATCATGAATGGTTCTGGCATTAGTGATTGATTGAACACGCATGAAGTATAAACAAGATTACACGTAAGTTGAGTTAATTTTCCTACTTACTGTTCAGTTCCCCTATGGTCATATGATTTTTGTGGTAGATTCCTGGTGAGAGCTCTAGGTTGGATCCCACATTAAGCTGTAAGTCCATGTCTCATATAGCCTCGCTGATGGAAAGGATGTTAAACTCTAATCCAACCTATTTACTGTTGGAGATTTAATAGAAGTAATACTAGTTAAATCTGAAATATTTACCTATTTTTCTCTAATCTAAAACTTAATTTTTCTAACTTTCTTTTTAAATGTTGTATATACACACATTGACTTCACTAAGTTTCATTAAAAACATTGTAATGGTTCGGCAACTAACAATTTGTTAAATGACGCTAAATACAATTGCATATTTCATACATTTCCTTAACTATACGATTATTAAAAACCCGAATATCAGAACATTTACCTGTTTTTTAGGAGTAAGTTTTCTTTTCTCATGTTCAGCCCAGTAAGCACGAACATCTGTTGCCAGTTGAGGAGGAATGCTAAATAATTTTCTACCTTGCTCTATCATAAAACTTATAACACGAGACATTGTTTGATAGTTTATATGAAGAGCTTCAGCTGACATCTGAAAAAAAGTGAAAATTAGTCGTAAACTTCAGAGTTAGAATATAATTATCGTCAACAAAACAAAGAAAGTACTGTATATTTTTTTCAGAAATATAAACTTTTTAAAACTCGTTTGAGTATAAAATGACACATTTTCGACGAGTTCTTTAAACTTTCAATTGAATTCAATCTGAAAAAGCACGCGAGACTCCTAGACAACAAAATGTCGCATTATGTCGCTAGTAATATTCTATATTTACAAATTCCTACGATTTTAAAACGCCGTAAGAGCTTTTCTTTACAACTCAACTACATTAAAATCTTTTCACGGTTATACAATACTTGCTATACATTACTTATTGTATTAATAGGTGGACATTTATTACGTATAAACAAAGCTTTGGGTGCTTATGTGAGTAAAAAGAGTTTTGTTTATATTAGGGATGATAAAATTTTCCGGAATTGGAAATTTCACTTTCCGGATTTCGGAAAAATTCCGGAATTTGTCATCCCTAGTTCATACAGTATATCTACTATGCACGTTTACTCTGTAACTATTTAATTATAATTTTTCTTTTCGGAATGAACTCTGCAAAATCAATATTTTTCGTTTTACTAAGACTTGGAATCTTAAAAGTTTTCGATTCAGATTTATAAAAGTTTATTAACATACTTCAAGTTTACTCAGAAACGAGTTTCGCAAAACATTTTCCGTAAACAAATGGTTTAACGTTTTGACGATTAAACAAGCTGCGCTGAAGAAAGTTAATAACGAATTGCGTTTATGAAAATCAGCATCAGTGTTTTTTCACAGAATTTGTGTTGAAAAAAAAAAAAGCAAAAATAAACGTCCAAAACTATCCATATAATATTAAAACAAAGCTAACTCAGTGAATGGAAAATTCCTTACAAGACGTGTAACTTTCGCATAATTCAAAGATTCCTCTGTAAATGACATTTTCGGCTTTGCACGCAATGCCCATCCTGCATCCTCAAGAGACTGTAATACTGTTGTCATTGCTTGCCATAGAAATTTTAACAACAAGGCAGCAGACAATGTTTTCAAATTTTACAGCATTATTGGGATCGACAGTTAACACACATGGTATCTGAGATAAGTAGAGTTAGTCTGTTAATAAGAAACAGCTACTATATTTCTAACAAAGTACAATATTCTATTTTCTTATCTAATATTTTCAACTAATTGTACAACCAAAGCTAGTCACCCTTACTATCCCAAAAATGTCCCTTCGTAGCTAAATGATTGACCCATGTGCCTTCTATGAGCATGTCCCATATTCAATGGCAATGGGAATAATGGCCCTGGATACAACCCCAAATATTCAAATTTTTATTGAAATATTCTAATTATAATAGTGGGTAGAAAGCCTTTACAAGAAGAGAGGGGTCTCAGCTACCATAATCTACGAACAAAGGGGTCTCAGCTACCATAATCTACGAACAGGGTATAAAATATGCATTCGCAACCGTCCGCATCGCAGTTGAGATAATAGATATGTAGGATTGTTTGTTGGGATCCTATGAAGCCTACGATATATATCTACCTATTAAAATGCTACAATAGCAATTAAGAACGACTGAGCTCCAACCTATAAATTTAGCCTTCAAACCTTTGATTTACGGTTGTGATTTCACGTTTATAATAAAGACAAATATTTTTAAAAAGGTGTACTTTAAATAAATTACTTAAAGAGATCTTTTTCACGAAGTTTATCCTTTTAAATTATTGTTCAAAGCCTTTGCATTTTAATAAGCCTTCTCCGAAATAAATGCAAATGAATTGTGCTGCCATCTCTGGAGTTTTTTAAACTATACGTTTGTGAACGTTTATATATTTGTGGCAAATCCTTTCGACAGTGAGATCTCGGAAACTACAGGCTCTAGAAAGATGATTTTCACTAATCACTAGTCGATTGCAAATTTTGCGTAGATTGTCCAGTTTTAACTCAATATTTAAAAAAAGGATATTATTTACTTATTACATTTTTACGGGTACACTGGAAGTGTTGAAATTAAAAACTAAAGCATCATACCCTACCTATTATACATTCCAACACCATATAATTGTATACTGGGGCTGCATGTCTCTCAGGTGTTTGTTTCATGGCCAAATTATAATGAAAAACGAAGGATAACCATTTCTCCAGTCTAAGTTAAATCTGTATTGTTTGGAGTGTTTTGCCCAATGAACACCATATATCACTAACATTATAATTGATTGTATGTGTAATGTATTAGCTTATTTTAAAATGTATAAAACGATAATCATGCCTGTTGTCCTGTATGGTTGCGAAATATGGTCTCTTACTCTGAACGAAGAACATAGATTGAAAGTATTTGAGAACAACATGCTGAGACAAGATTCGTACCCAAGAGAAACGGGAATGGGGAATGACGGAATCTTCATAACGAGGAACTACATAATTTATACGGTTTATCCAACATTGTTAGAGACATCAAATCTAGAAGGCTCAGGTGGGCAGGTCAAGTAGCCAGGATGGAAGAAAGTAGGAACGCTTTCAAACTCTTAACTGGAAGACCATCCGGAAAACGACCATTAGGAAGACGTAGGCACAGATGGGAGGACAATATCAAGATGGATCTCGCAGAGATAGGAATACAAAGTAGAAACTGGATCCAATTGGCTAAGAATAGAAGTCAGTGGAGAGCTTTTGTGAACGCGGTATTTAACCTCCGGGTTCCATAGGCCATAGAGTTAGTTTATGTATTTGTTTTATACATACTACATGCAAGAAGAACGAAAACAGATCATACATGAATTAAAAACTCCAACCGGAAGTAGGCTCAAATCCTGCAAACGATACGATATTGAAAAAGTAATCGAAAAAAAATCTCCCCTTTACGGTATCTCTTGCCGATTTTTACCGAGACTTCTTTCACTTGTGTCTGCAAAGGGACATGTACCGATGTGAGGAATAACAAGGAGATTCATGCTCATATATGAATGATGCGCTGTGTAAAGAGCGCAGGTTCAGCTAGTTAAAATTCAAAAGTCAATTATACAAAATAAATTGCAATAAAATTCATGCACTAAAAGTTAGAAGAAATAATAGGAAAAATCATAAATCGTCTCAAATGAAATTGCCATTTGAAAGAACTTAAGCTCGATAAAACCCTATTTATCAAATAATTTCAGATTATATATATATATATATATATATACACTCATCTTATTAAATCAAGACAGCGTCTTTATTGAGAACGTAAAGGTTAAACTGAGGCAAAAATATCTTTGAGAAAGAATAAGGACCTCAAAACTAGCATAAAATCATATTATGCTTTCATATTTATAACAGGGCTTTTAATGGAAAGGAAAATAAAGGAAAAATACAACGAAATACAGTTTTGCTCTAGCAGTTTCTTGCTCCAAAAGATAATGACATTTTAATATAATAAATAAATAATATAAAAATAAAACAATAATTAATAGTGCTTCAGAGAATGAACATGAAACTTTCAATCTATCACGAACATCCGCAGTTGTATCTACCATCCGCAAAGTAAACAAAAATATATCCACAAAAAACTATACTGAAATGAATATATCCACACCCACGCAAACTTCTGCGATATTATGAGCTATGAAATTATGTATTTTACATACCTTTCTCGGACACAATAAGTGAGGAGTAAAAAGTGTTGCTAAACTTTCAGCTGACATCTTGTTCTGTTCTTCATGGCTAGCTGTTATATGTAATAACTGTATTATATCCTGCAAAAGAACTCTGTTTTCCGATGGCAATAAAAGAAGTAATAATTGTAAGCCTCGAAGCAGACGACCTTCACTTCTAGCAGTTTGATCATCGTCCGAATTACTGCTAACAGTAAGCTCTAAAAATATACATAAATGAAATTTTAATCATGATTCATTAGAACATATACATATGCAATATAAGCTAATCTTGGCTATAATTCAAGTTTGAGGTAATGAATTTAAAGGTAACAAGTGTAGCAGTTACTTGGTTTAACTGTGTCTATAAGAGTATTCCTAAATGCAATTGTATCAAGTGAAGTTATTACTTCTAAAACATATTAAAAAATGAGTCAATCACTTTCTATAAATAAATATATAAATATCGAATTATAAACTTCTTACACAAAAATAAAATAATTAGGAGTAATATCATTTAAGCTATATGGGGCTCCAAACACAGTTCAAGATTAAATATAAGCATACCGAAACTTTTCAGGGCAAGGAAAATTTTCTATATGCTATACACACAAAAATTTTATCATCATGAACCATGTAATCGCCAAAGCATAAATAAAAATATGTGACCAAAGCAAATACTTTTTATTTCTAATCTGTGTTATTTTCAGCAATATATATCATTGCCTTCATCAGATCAGCCCCTTGGGGTAAGATAATGGTAACCCAGAAACTTCGAATTTTTGAGATACCGTAACTACAGTATTCGGCAATGAATGGCTACTCAACTATTAACATTATGTCGAAAAATACATTTACTAGCAAAATGAGAAGATAGTCATCATGGTAACCCCAAAGTGTTACTATCAAGACAATGGTAAGCCACAAAGCAAGATGGTCGCCGACAAGAAGTCTCTGTCGCAGGACGGTGCGACTCTTGGAGGTACTATTTACTATGACAGGAAGACTTAAATGCCTGCAGTGGAAGTACCTATAACCTGTAGGATTCAGAGTTGTCTCCTAATACAGAAACGGTACGTTTAAAAGTTGAATGATAGTGTACTTCTGTATTAATGTAAAATGTGTGTAATCTTTATCTGAAAGCTCTTAATGATATTCCAGCGGATAAATTGCCGTATAATAATAACAAGACGTATACAATATTCGATATGGAACAGAGAACATAGTTTAAGAATGACGAAATGGCCCAAAGACGAAGTAGATAATCCGGAAACACGTGTGTGTAGTGCGGGTTACAATTATATTACACGGAAATTTGTTTTTATTGTGGGTTACTATTGTCTTGACATCACAGTATCCCATATTTGTTTATGATATTCCACACAATGTTGTAAAACGTCCCTCAGTTTTTATTCAGCCGAAAAAAATGACCCAGACAAGCAAAACCATTGTGGTACCCACCAGTTCCGACACAGCAAGTACTGTTCAGCAGTTTCGACCCAATCTCGTAGAAAGAGAAAAAGAAAGAAACACCAAGAACACTGTCAATGTGTGTTTTTTCCCGTACCTTCTTCGAAAGAGTAGGGACAAGTTGCTGTGACCGACATCTTTAAATTGTTGGATGCAGAAGCGTTGCCACAATGAATTATTTCATGGAATTCGCTGTGCTGTTTTGTTAGCCATTCTAAGTAGTCTACGATCTTCACTCGCCAAGACCAGACGACTGAGTGACAAATTGACAACACAGCCGAGGTCATTCACTTCTTTCCCCTAAGCAAAGGGAGTGTTTCCTCCATAAGAGAGTGATGGGGATTGGGACAAAAAAATGTTTCACGTATTTTCCGAGGGTACACTTTAAATAGAAATGCTCTAGCATTGGATCAACATGTGGTTGTGCTAGAAAATGTTTTCAAAGAATATCGAACGACGAGCAGCAGTAACTATTTGAAGACTTTATCAGACTTTGATCTCCAAAATGCACATTTGACCTGCACAATGAAAGTGTGTAATAGGAAAAGAACATACACAAAAGCAGAGAAGAAGCTACACGTTCCAATATTTCGTTAAAAAAAAGGAAGGATTGATGTATGTATGTAAAAGCATTTCTATCAATACACGGTTACAATGTCACAGCGGAAGAGTTGAAAATATTCAAAAGCGTATGGTGATGAAAGGAAGTCCTATGGTAAGGAAAGATCAAAGGGAGCATCATGGAACGAGACCTACTAGACTGGAGGATAAAATCTTAAAATCTGTACGAAAACGCATTGAGAGCATTCCTGATTATGAATCATACTATTCTCGTCGATAAAGTGCAAAGAAACTACGGTTCCTTGGGAGTGATCTCATTATCGCAATAGTTTATGAGTTGTACTGTATGTGAAATGATACGAAGAACAAACAAGACTTGTATCTAGTAGTGCAGTGGTTCTCAAAGTGGAGTACGTGGACCTCTGGGGATCCGTGGGACGTAGTCAGGGGGTCCGCGACGCCTAAAAATTGAAATGTGTAATAAAATAGAACTCTCAGCTATTATACAAGAAGTATTTTTTCAGTTACCAAAACGAAAGCAATTACAAATTATACTTACGTTTCTAAATTTAAATGTTTTCCTACTTTACTAAATTTTTGACCTGTGAGTGTGAAAAGTGGTCTAAAAAGGCATTGTAACATTTGATGCCTTTCCTTACCACTTACTTATGTGAACAGTCCTTTTCTGTTTTTTGTAGTATTAAAACCTGAATGCGAAATAGTCTTAATGTGGAATCGGACTTAAGATTAATGGTGACAAAACTTATTCCGGATTTCAGTGCAATTATGGAAAAACAGAAAGTGTTAGTACAGAAAAGGATCAAAAAATGGCGGTTTTTTGGTTCTGTAACAAAGAACGAAACGAAACTCCTTACGCCATAAAGTTATCTATTAATGGTAATTTACCATAAATATTCTAATGCGTTTCCAAGTAGTTCTCGTACTTAAAATATTATTGATAATTTGCGTTTTAACGCACTCGTTTATGATAAATACCAAAACAGTTATTACCATGACTGCATTAGCAAGTTGAAAATCACTGCAATATTTCATTAACTGATTTTGTTAACATTTTTACGTAGAATTTTCCTCGAATCATTCCAACTGTTAATTATTTCATTTATTTATTATATTTTTCTGGTAAGTAAATAAAAATGAAAACTGGATTTGCTGTAGTGAAAGAAGTACAATTCAAAATGCTCTGGACCATCTTGATCCAGATCCACTTCGCAGGTACAGAAAAAGATTTAAGGAAATGAAAATACAAAGGAATTATCTGGTAGAAAGAATTAAAAGAAAGCAACAAAGGAAGGAGTTGTACAACACTATTCAAGTCCGCGCGGAAGAGTGCAGTTTTTGGAATATAAGCAGGTATCCTTTTTAGGAGAAATATAACCTATCTATTATTTAAAAAAAATAAAATAAAATCGAACTACTAAGACTAAATCTGGATGACCCACTAAGGTGTGTAAAAAATTAGATACAAGAATGAACCATGTGTTTCCCTCAGTATATACACCTAGGCTATATGTAACATCAAAGTTATGACAAAAAAAAAAAAAAAAAAAAAAAAAAAAAAAAAAAAAAAAAAACCTATAGATAAAAAAAAATTAACGATTGTGAACAGAAAGAAAAATACTTCTTAATTTAACTTACAAAATAACCTTCACAATGTTTCTATTTTGTGTTACCTGCAATTTGACAGTATGCTGGATAATAAGAATCAGTAAGCAATGGTTCTGGAAGATCAGCCAGAAAGTTTTTTAGAACTGAAGCGCAGTCGTGTACTGAAAATTTCGCATCGTCTAAATTAAGAGGGATGCCTTGATTGAGCAGAGACTTCAGTTCTTGTTGCCGTGCAATGCTTCCACTTCGACGAAAAATGCCTTCTTGACAGATATCTGGAAGAATATTATAAAAAACAATTAATATTGTAAGTGTTCTAGGTAGTCTCTGAAACTATTTATACCATTTGCACAATACGGTTTTACTATTGGATACCACATTCATTTTCCTCATGATGGCTACTTCCCATTATGAGCAATGATAAGCAATGCTTCTTGGAGTCCATGGTCCGACAAAAAACTGACCAATATTAGGGAAGGTGAAGCGAGTGGAAGTTGTGCAGAAAACTGATTATAAGTCTAATTTCCTCAGACAGTGATTTACCTTAAAATGCCCGCATTCAACTACAGTGAAACCTGTCTATATCGGCCATCATAGTAGCTCCTGCTTTTAGTTTCTTTTTATCTTTGTTAGTGTGACTAAGAATTCCCTATTTGAGTTCTGACCTGAACTTCTGGCCATCCTTGGCCCTTATTTGCATTAGTTAGTTGAAGTCAAATATACTTCCTTTGGAAGCGGTGAACTTACAGAAAAATTATTTTTGAAACAAAAACTATTTTAGATCCTAATAAATGCTTCTAAAGTAGCTACTAATTCAGGGTTCCCATTTATTCGGCGAGTACAAATTCCTGGACTTTTCCAAGTTTCTCAAGTCACGAGTTACAAATTTTCAGATTTTTTATATAATGTAAAAAAGTAACTACTTTTCCAACCAATGGTTCAACTACTATGCATATATATATATATATATATATATATATATATATATATATATATATATATATATATATATATATATATATATATATGTACATAGTGTGTGTGCAGGTAGAGATTTTGCAAAACATATAATTTATTTTATAAAATATCCCCTAATAAATACCCAGGCATAGCAAAAATGGGTTCCGCGAAGTAAAAATCCGTGGCCTTTCCAGGTTTTGCAAATCAATGGGAACCTGTAATTATTATCTACGTATTTATTTGTATTTTAATAAAAATTATTTCAAATTATTTCTGTAACATAATAGTATCCTGTGAAATATTAATCTTATGTCATTCGTGCATTGTTTTATATGTAATTTCAATATGCTAATTAGCTACAAAACACCACGGCACATTGTTTCTTTTCTCTCCTCTGCCTGTGACGATAGATAAAATGTCAGTTCCAGGAAATACTTAAAACATCTACACTTTCTTGCCTTCCGTTCTCACCAAAAGTAAACTATTGTCCATACGGAAAATGGTTTGGACCAGAAAGCAAAGAAAGACTTGTTATGTTCTCCCTTTTCAACACTTTGCAAAGTGTATCCTACCGTTATTTATTCTAAATTTTCTGCAAGCTTCCAAGAAAAAAATTCGAACATAGACGAAAACAAAAGACATCTTAATCCGTCTGAACTGAACTGCAAAACGGTCTTGTAGTATAGAACATGAATGGGTTGAAACAAAGAACATCTCGATAAATTATATTCTAAGAAATTATAATTACATAGATGTCAAACAGAGAGAGGTGAAATTAATATTAACAGTATACGAGCAACGTTGCTTCAATGCGGCCAAGTTCCAAGACAGAGAGGTGGCCAACTTGTAAAGTAATAAGTAATGTATATCTTACGGGAAAATCCAGGTACTATAGGAAAGACCAACAGACGCAGGTGGCCAACTTAATAGGTTATCTGTATTCATATTGATAACTACGAACAGTAAGATTTTCACATGTATTTCCGCATTCCTTGAAGGCCGCTATAATGCACAAACATTTGAAATTTTAAAACTACGGTTTAAAAAAAAAAATCTGGTAACAATCAGATTCTTTTACAGATATTCATATTTTTTACATATTTGATTGGGATTCCTTCGACGCATAACTTCTGTCAAACGTACGCAAAAATTTATAACTTGGAAAATAATTGATGTAACTGAGTCTATAAAATATACTACTGTTTTCCATGGTATTGACTATTATGCATTTTCGATGGTTAATTTTCCCCCCTTAGGGGTACCTAATTAACTCACCACTTTCACTCTTATTTACAAAATCCATTGATTAAACCATTTTGTAGTATTGCTTTTCATTGGCCCCTAATTTATTACAAGTGAGTTTCGTTTCACAATATGAAACTATAGTAGACTTCCAAACTATACGAATTCAATACTCAAACTTCAAGTAGTATATCTAAACTACTTGTTGCAAGAGAGGAATAAGATCAAAGACAGAACTTGTTCCTCAAGCATTGACTCCATATCAAATAGTCATTAGGGCTACTTGCTATCCCTTACTGTTTTCGTTATATGGTGATCAATATTGACATCGGAAATCTACAATTTGAACCACTTCCAGTTTGAATAGAGGATAAGGGAGGAGATAGAATCTATTCTTCAGACTTTGAATCGATTGCATAAAACTGCTCCTCGGTGCGTTCTACAATTTTTGCTCCATGGAAATCAGCTTTGAAACCAGAACTAAAGTACGGCACAAAAATAAACGACCAAAATAGCCTAGTTTTAATGGTACTTTTGGTCATTCATTTTTCTCCCGTACTTTACCAGTAAACTTCAAGAAAATCGGGTTTTGGTTGCGAATTCCGATGACATACTTTTCAGATACAGTATTCAGCACAGCTTGTAGAAAACCGTTTGTCGCTATTACCATTTCTGTTCTATGGTAGTAAATGTTCAAACCGAAAATTGTCAATTTGAACAACTTCCGGCTTGACTAGAGGGTTAACGGAGTAGTTGGAACCTACAGTCGAGTGCAAAAAACACCTTTTCTTACCGTTTTTGCTCTATGGAAATCAGTATTGAAACCGGAAAGAAAAAAATGAAATGAAATCTTTGAGTTTTACGTCCCACAGTTATGCCGGTTAGGCTAAAGGATGCGGTGATGATGAGTAATGAATGAAATGGTGGAATGAAGAAAGTGGGAGGAAACGGGAGAACCCCGAGAAAACCCACGCACACGGTGTTTGAGAAACCGGAAAGAGTATTAAATTTTAACCACTTCCGGTTTCGGTAGTGTTGCGAGTCGTGAAGATATATTGTCTTCAGACCCTGAATCAACTCCAGAAAACCGTTTGTCGCTATCTACTACATTTTTTTGTTCTATAGCGATAAATGCTAAAACCGGAAATGGTTAATTTGAAACATTTTCGGTTTGAATAGAAAGTTACTGGAAGAGATTGAACCTATTCTTGGGACGTTGAGTCAATTGCAAAAACCACATTTTAATATATCTTAGTTATTGCTCTCTGGAAATCAGTATTGAAAAAGGAAGTAATAGTAAATTTTAACCACTTTCGGTTTCGGTAGTGTGTTGCGGGTTGTTGTGATATGTTCTCTTAGACCCTGAATCGATTGCAGAAGACCGCTTGACGCTATTACTATTTTTGTTTTATAGAGATAAGTAGTGAAACCGGAAATGGTTAGTTTGAACCACTTCCGGTTTGTAAAGAGAATTAACGAAGAAGACAGAACCTATTTCTGAAACGCTGAATAGAGTGCGAAAAACCGCTTCTCGATATCTCTTACCATTTTCTGCTCTAATATTTGTCGACAAACGGACGGGATGGACACAGTTATTCTATAAGACTTCCGACACTTATGCATAGCATAGTTTGAAAATCTCAAAACGAAGACATCCACCTTCTTTACACTGCCACTTTATTCTCTGTGTTTACTTCTTGGCAAATCATACTTGCCAATTAATAATTGAAAATATTTTGGTGACTTGTCCATAGTGTGTAAAATAGTTTTTTTCTAATAAAACTTACATACATGTATTTTAGTTAATAATAAATGGCAGATATAGTTTAAAATTATTTATTAATGTAATTAGTAAACCATCCTATTCCCTGTGCAAAATTCCTAGTATTAGTACAGTATATAAATAACCTGTCACAAACAGAAAATCATCATAGGTGGAAATATACAACTTAAAAATTAAACTTTCAGAAATGTTGGTTTCATTGGACACATTTGGAGTTAAAAATACATTTACGAAATCATATACAAAAATATATAAACAAATAATAAATATATCTTAAATTAACATTCTCCACGAAATTGGTTTCAAGTATTAACATTTTATCACAAACTTGAGTATTTCGGGTATTCAATGATGATTTTATTGCCATTTCTTCAATTATCTTTAGACTCTTTCCAAGTATCAGGAAGGGGATTAATAACAAGAGCTAAGATACAATATAAAGCTCAAGTAGTAGCACATATTACTGCTTGTTTATAGCTGCGTGAAAATATATGAAATGAAATGAAATCTTTGAGTTTTACGTCCCACGGTTATGCCGGTTAGGCTAAAGGAGACGGTGATTATGAGACATGAGTGAAATGGTGGAATGAAGAAAGTGGGAGGAAACGGGAGAACCCCGAGAAAACCCACGAGCACGGTGTTTGTCCACCACAAAGTTCACTTGGCGGGGACTGGGATCGAACCCGGAACCCCAAGCACCAGAGGTGAACGCTCTACCACTGAGCCACCGCGCCCCCCACGTGAAAATATAGTTTCACGCAAATTAGATAGGTTGATAAACTGCCCTATACAAAATACAAGATTATAAGGTCCACGAACACGGTTTCAAGTGTTAAAATGTCGGCCAAATTGAAAGATATGTTAGATGCGAAGGTCACCCTTCCTATTTGAAACCTCTCCATTATACGTGCTCCAATCTTACCAGTATCCCTCATTCTTTGTCACACACACAGAGAGAGAAAGAGAGACAGATGGGTCACCAAACTCAATCAGGCAGCAAACTATGTTGCCGAAGTTACTAGGCATTTGCAGAGAAACAAAGCATCATCATAATCGTACTATGTCAAAAAGTTAGAAACTTAGAGAACGGAGTACTGTATTCTGATTTGTTGCTTACAACTGCCGTGGAAGTGTCCAAGTTCTGCGGAAGGAAAACGCAGTATTTGGTAAGATTACAAGAGAAAGGAAGATTTTCACGAAAAGCACAAGTGAAAGAAATATGTGTAATGGAAACATACTATCAATAGGTGAAAAAGCAAACACGATACCTTGAAATAAATAAATAAATTATTTTGATAGAAATGAAACTTTTAAGCTTAACATCCCACCTTTAGGCTAAAAGAAACGGATGATTAATGAAAGTGAATGATTATGAAATTAAATTTCTGTGCTCTTCCACCAGGAATCGAAACCGAGTCACGTGCACCAAAGGCATACGCGCTAGCCACTAGACCAGGGGAGAGCTAATTTTGACAGAAACAAAGTAAAAAAAAAAATATCCCTTGAGTTAAAAATCACCTAGCTGATATTGTAAAATACTTAGCTGAAAATTTTAATGAGAGAAACAAGCAATCTTATGAACGAAAGTTTCAAGAAGGACTTTTCTAACTCCTACTAATCCGCATACTCAAATCATTATTTCTCTCTCTTCCTCCTTACCCTCACCTCTCAATAATTACGAACTTCGATCCCAAGATGATATTGACACCATCACTTATTGCATATATTTTTAATATAAATGCACACAGGGTGTTCCGGAACAATTTCACCATCTTTTAGGGAGTGATTCCTGACACCAAAGAAAAAAGGTATAGACCAACCTGGGTGAAGAAATGCCTCCCTTTGACTCTATAGCCAGTCGCAAATCTGTCGGAAAAATGCGAAAAGAGCACGGAATGTTGGATCAAAATATGATACAAAGAGATATTCATTATTTTTTGTCGTATATGTCATTAATGCAGAATTGGATATTGTGCAGGGGCGGCGCCAGAATAGACTCAAAAGAAATTAGGAAATTTCTTGGATATTCTACCAAAAGTAAAGGCAAAAAGTAAAGAGCACCCGTGACAGGCCAAATGAAGCCCAAGTTTTGGATGCAGATAGTCTCCACACTTACTAACTTCAGCACATACAGGACAAGGTGTTTGGTAATACCACCAAAGAGTTTTGAGAACTGATTCTTTAGACCAAGGCATGAAAATATATATAGGCCATCATAGGTGCAGAAATCAGCCAATTTATAGCTGTAGCTTGCCGAAAATTTGGCGGAAGAATGCTGGAAAGGACCATATTTCGAGAATGAAGTGTCGGATCAAGGTCTGGTAGAAAGGTTAGCAATTATTTTGTGAGACTATTGTTCATTAAGATACATAACCAGTTCTTTGTTTTGTTTCGGAAGTTCATTGTGGAAAAAAGTTAAGCCAATAACAAATGTATATCCTACTTTTCCCAGAGTTGAATTCTTTCTTATTTCCGCACATGTTTGTTTATACGCTGAGACCGAAACATTTCTTTTCTGCAGATAAGGAACTGTTTTCCCTATTTTCAGGTGACAAAATTGCCTTTTTGCCCACACAACTTATAGAAAACTTATTACACAAATCGCAATTAGTTGAAAATTTGTCGCCTAGTATATCTAGGAGTTATATTGACCACAAAATGGATTTCTTTCTCCAACCATACTTTCATAATTAATTCTTTTCACTAGTTATTAAGATATAACGTAGAAAAATGGGTACAACCAGATTTCTCACATACAATAAACCTACGGTGTACAAGGAAGTCAATACAAATACGCTTAATTACTGAGTGAAAAAATAATCAAATTTGCGGAAAATAAAGTGTTAATTAATGTATAAAAAATATGCAGTAAAATACTCATAATGAAACCTGAAGAAAGATTCATGGTCATGTCGTTCCGAAGTTGTAGCAGACAATGAGGAAAATGAATTTTCCCAATTCTCGGATACTTATAAGTGAAACTAAGAGAGTTTTGACCATAGTTAGCATGGGGTGTTCCGAATAGTAAGGGCGAACTCAAAAGTTATGTGCAATCTGAACGCTCGCAAATTACAACTGAGATGTTCGAGTGGTAATATCATATTGCTCTGCCACTTCTCGTGCCTTCAGTTTACGAAAGTCGTTCCACTTTTCCTCAAAAAATAGTTTCAAAATAAATGGACGATTATTTTGACAGTTCAGAGTAAATTTTCAGAAAGAAAGGTTTGTTGATTTCGACTTTGCTATTCAGAACACATCACATGAACCTAAATGTTTCATGTGAGGATTTCATCAGCGATTTTATATATATATATATATATATATATATATACAATTAACATCACAGCGATACCTAGTGCCTATCCTATGAGCGAGGGTTTCATTAAATATCATAGTTTATAAAAGATTTTGTATTTATATAAAATTCATACATGATTGTTAAAAAGAGTGATTATTCACAAATGGCTTGGGTGTTCCCAGTTCTTTGTGCCATGTGCAAGGTGCAAGAAACTTGTTTTGAAAGAGCAGCTTGTGTAATACGAGTTTTTTCAAGAAGTGAGATACTTGGTGCAAGGGGTAGCAATACAAGAAAGCACTAAGATATATATACAAGAACAAGAATATACCTACTCATATTAATGAGGCAAAAAGAAAAGTATGAATATACATAAAAAGGTCTCTTACTCCCTCCTTGGTAATTTATAAGGAGTTGGTGGGCGTCTAAGTGTAAGTAATTCGTAAATAATTATGTTCAACTGACTTTTCAATCCAGACGGAAAGGTAACTACATAAAGCAGCTATTTCTACTCGTAAATAAAGTGCTGATTTCTCTACAATGAATGAACAGCTAAGAAAACACACAACACAACAAATTAAAAAAAGAAATTATTTATACGGTTTTCTCCTAATATTTTTCGTATTTCAAGGTAAGTGCCTCCTTGAAATTACAGATTAACACCTTAAAAAATTTTCTTACCAGAAAAACTATTTCTAGACAATACTAAACAAAGGAGGCTCAAGTAAATTTCTTTAATAAAGACTGAAAAGCTATGAAAGAGGAGCACTTCGACACCTCGTTTTGTTGTGTTCGACATTTATTAAGTTTTCAGTGTTTCGCAATAAACATGTACATTTAAACCAACATTCAACTTTCCAAAACATATACAAAATTCCTTGACCTTTCTAGACTAGTAGACACCCTGTTTTTTTTCTTATAGATACCTTAAAAGTAATCTAAATAGCTGCAAACAAAAAAAAAAAAAAAAAAAAAAAAAAAGCAATAATAATACTCACGTTCTTCCCTACTGAGGTATTCTATAAGTTGATACACTTGGCAAATGCCCTCTTGAGTTAATGGTGCACCTTCCATTACTCCTTTTGATTGGTTCTTCAATTTCCGCGTAAAGGGAACAAAATTCCATTTTAAAGGACGAAATTTGGATTTTTCCAGAGCACAATCAGTACTAAAAGAAACAAAATATACTTTTGGATAGAGTATTTAACAATTGTTATTCTTGTTTAGCAAAATAGTTCTAGCCAACAATGTTATCTCATATATATATATATAGGGCAAAATTCACAATCCCCGGCTCCAATTGGTATCCTTATGCAGACACGAGAAATTACAGTTATTAAAAAAAAAAGTCCAGATTTTCCTAACCCTACGCTAAACCGACCTGATCTTATCCTACTTACTACATCTTTTTAAAGCAGTCCGTCTTATTGATGCGCAGCTGGAGCCTGTACTGTAAAGTTTACCCTATATGTACTCAAAATATGTATGAATATAAATCAGATAACGTTTTACCTTAGCTCTGATTTGAATTTAGCGTCTGAGACGTAGACCTATGGGATTCAAACCACATAAGCTCCTGCCGGGAATCGATCCCTTGGAGCAAATATTGGGAAAAAGATGTTCTTACATAAGAATAGTAAAACTAACACTAGAGTGACGAAAAGTATTTACGGAAATTAAATCTCTGACTACTTCCGGTTTTCTAGAACATTTTTTTTTAAATTTTCCCTGATACTTAATTAGCCACACAGACTTTCCCATGTTCATGGGAAAATAACAATGATGATAACAAGAAAACATGACAATGATGATACATAAGTAATATATTTTTTTGCTAATTAACTAGAACAATAAATAATGTAAAAAATATGCAACGTAGGCCTATTTTATTATGGAATTACAAAGAACTTACCTAATAAAAATTCCTGCACAAAGCAAGAACTTAAATACGTTCCTTGAAACTTTAATCTGTAACGTTAGTCACATGTTAAAAGTTGTCACACATGAAAGGAAAATCACAGCGAGACACTCACCAAAAAAGTACACATAAAACTGAGGAAAATAGAGTACCGTATATGCGCGAAAATACGCCGCATTTTGGCTTGAAAAATCATGGTGCGGCCTACAATCGAGATTTTCCCCCCTCAGAAATCATCAGTTTCAAAATGACACGTACCCTCATTAAAAAAAAAATAAAAATAAAAATAAAAAAAAAAAAAACGCGTATACTGTAACCCACGATATTTTGCAATTATTCCATTTTCTTTATGTTTATGGGTAAAATTCAGTTATTAGTAAGTGGAGATAATAGAAAGCAATCCATCTAAGAAAATATTTCCAAAAAATATAATAAAATAAAAATATTAGAAAAAAACAAAATTATGCTCGGTTTTATGTATACTGGCAATATTGCTTTCGAGGGATTTTTGCAGTAGCAGAGCACGGTTGCCGAGGGAATTTCATGATTGGTAGTATCGTAGTATCCAGAAGTTGCATCAAGGAACTAGAAAGTGGAGTAAAATATTGTATTTATTGGTTTAAACCTAGGGTGTAAATTGTCTACCAAATATAAATTAGCTTCTGTAACCAAGATGTTGTACGGAAATATAGAAACAAAGAGGAAAACTATGATCTTGAAGCTTTGCTGGCGTCTACTATTAATCCAATGTTCTCGGGATTGCTGCCAGAGTGAGTGTTGCTGTGCTGAGCTTTCGTTACCATACAGTGGCAACATCTTCAGAGCTATGTGTGGAAGTGTGCTGGTCGTACATTTTATATTGTGGTCTTTAAGAATCGCTGTGTTCCTATTGGTTGTTTTTGTTGGCCAATGGCGTGCTCTGATTTTGCTGGTGGAAACTGCTCTCTGATTTGCTGATGGTTCTTTTCGTACTGAGAAGCTGGATCCAGATGTCAGGTAGATGATAACCTTCGTCTCTGTTGATGGATGGCTTGTATGTACGGATGAATAGAGATTCATGTATTTTCCTGTCCCAGAACTGTTTGCTTTTCTTTAGTACTTCAATTTGGTCCCACATGGCCGTATGATTGTATTGTATGGAGTGTTCGGCTATTGCAGATTTTTCAGGTTGTTTAAGTCTGGTGTGTCGCTGGTGTTCTTCATTCTGTCTTCAATGTTCCTTCCCGTTTCACCTATGTAAGTGGTGTTACATTCACAGGTGATCCTATAGATGCCTGGTGTCTTTAATCCCAATGAGTCTTTTGCAGTTGGTAGTAAACTCCTGATCTTCGGTGGAGGGCAGTGTACAGTCTTGATGTTGAATTTCTTCAATAGTCTTGCTAGTTGGTTGGAGGTTTTTCCCATATATGGAATAACTGCAATATTTTCCTTGTCTGCCATGTTGTTCTCTTTTGTGGTGCAATTTCTGCTGCTGTATTTTCTCATTGCTGTGTTGATCTTTTTGACGAATATCCGTTGAATTTGAATACCGTTTCCAGGTGAGACAGTTCTGTGCTTATATTATCTGGATCTAATATTTGGTATGCTCTGTGTATTAGAGTATTTAACACCCCCATCTTCTGTGCAGGATGATGAAAACTGGTCGCATCGAGGTAGAGATCAGTGTGTGTGGGTTTCCTGTAGATTGAATGGCCTAGACTTCCATCTGGTTTCTTGTATACGAGTACGTCCAGGAACGGGGGTCTTCCTTCTGTTTCTGTTTCCATTGTGAACTGGATGTTGCGGTGTATAGAATTCAGATGCTGCAGGAATTCGTCGAGTGTCTGTCTGCCATGGGGCCATATGACGAATGTGTCGTCTACATATCTGTAGAATACTGTAGGTTTGTATGTTGCTGTTTCTAGCGCTTTGTGTTCAAAATACTCCATATAGAAGTTCGCTATTACTGGAGAGAGAGGAGAGCCCATTGCCACACCATCGCTTTGTTCAAAGAAATTGTCTTGGTAACGGAAGTAGGTAGACGTTAGGGTGTGTTTGAAGAGATGTACTACATCCTTGCTGAAGTGCGAATCTTCTAGTGGTACCCTCATAAAGAGAGAAACCACATCAAAGCTGACGAGTATGTCATCTGCGTTTGTCTTGATGCTGTGTAGTAGTTGTACGAAATGGCTGGAGTTTCTGATATGGTGTGTACAATCTCCTGTTAGTGGCTGTAGCAGTCCTGTTAATTTCTCGGCTCATTGAGGGTATTTAATTTCTTGACTCTGCTCGTAGGTCATTGAGGGCTTTTCTTTCATCTCTGGATAGGTTGTATTTCGGTTTCTGCTACTTGGCCCTCATAAGGACCGTAACGGCTTGTGTGCGTATGTGGTCTGCTGCTCCTTGGTACCACCTGGCCTGGCCAAGAAATTAACAGGACTGTCAAGCACCAGAGGTGAACGCTCTACCACTGAGCCACCGCGCCCCGACAACTATTAAGGGTACGCAAACACTGAAATTAAGTCACGAAATACTCTAATTTTCCTTTAAGAGAAAACGAAACGTACAAGAGGAGAGGTAAAAGTAAAGATCCAGTGACTCGGTAATACAAAATCGGTATTAATCTTTTCTTGATGTTCCCAGAGAGAAAAGATTAATAAAAACGAAGACATACGGTTAACCGCTGGGTTATTGTCTTTGGAGTCTCTGATGTGTTCTTAATCCTATTCCTCTTCATCGTAGTGATATACGTTTGAACACTTCATATACCCAGAATTTTCACGTTTCCGTCATTTGATTGATAAAGTAAGAGTGGACTATGTTCTATTTATTAATATATAAAAATAGTTTTAACAAAATTTTTACTTACTCGTCTGTCTGAAGGTCTAAAACAAAAGACAAGTGCATTCGAACTAAAGTATGATATTGCTCTGGATCCACTCGCCTTAACTTTTCGACTAAAACATTATCGTCAACGCTGTCCATGATGTAATTTGTACTTTGTGTGTGTAAGCCACAGCATTTACTTTTCTCATCTGGACCTGAAATGAAGACATTTGGAGAATTAAAATATTTCGCACATAGATTATTTGTGAATATATATTCAAAGAGTTCCGTCAAAATTTCGTCCACTATATTCGAATGATTCTCATTTTGACACTAAAAACAGTCGACTCATGAAAGTAAATAAGTGTTTAAGATAATATTATACATGCTCGTTTGATTTTAACTTTTAAAAAATAAAAAAGTAACATAGCATTAATGAGAATTAGGCTATCTAGACCCTGTAAGAGTGTACTGTTGCAAGAAAAAACATTATTTTGTCTGTTCGGTTTGCTAACAGACTGCTGTCATATTATTATTGTTAACATTTAATTAATTATTATTAAGTCTTAAGTTGTGGGGTTACATGGGCGATTACGAAATTTTGCAATTGCATTACAACACGGCGCAAAATTTCAACGTCAGACGTACTCGCCAATCCAAAAATGATGGTCGCCAGTACCTCTCACGTACAAATTGAGAGGTCCTTCCCCCGCCACCACGGATTTGGTTTGAAAAAAAAAATGTTTACATCATGGCATAAAATTTAAAAACCAAACAATTAGATTCAGGATAATCAATTTTGAATTGAACAATTACGATTATACCTATACATACGCACACAAGAACTTCATTTTTTCAAGGAGAATGCTCGCTCATTGCGGGAAGAGACCCAGAGTCCTTTGTATTTTTTGACAACACTTCAGAAGCAGAATTTAAATTGAATTATATTTGGAACAAAAGAGTGCCTTATCGAGTTATCGAAAAGCGAAACATGTATGTGGACGGTAACTTTTCAGACAAATTTCTTCAAGTCTATATCAATCGGGTTTCGAAAGAAGAGACCTCCATAACTACGCTGTACGCTCTATCAGACAACAAAGCACGAAGTTCTTATGATAAGCTGTTACGTGCAGTCGTGCAGCAGCGCAGTGAAGTAAAGTTGTTGCATATTCAGACTCTTTAACTGTAATTATGGGTTTTGTCGTAATGGAAATTCAAGCTGTAAAGCAATTTTTTGGAAATTCAATTCATGTACAGGGTTGCTTTTTTCATTTAACTAAGTCAACGTGGAGAGATTCAAGAGCTTCGATTCTCCGAACTGTATAAGAATAACGAAAATTTTCAGCTACTATGCGGGGAAATGAGCGGATTGGCATTTCTTCCCACAACAGATGTGCATCAAATGCAAATACCTGGAGAAGAGGCTTCGGAACTAGAGCTGCAACTTTTGGGCTACTTTGATAATACTTATGTGTCCGGCACACACCGTCGTGTTAGAACTCAAGAGTCAGGTAATATTTGCTTCCACAATGTGCCTTCTATATATCCTTAGACACACACAATGTTCACCAAGCCACCCTGAACAACAATCCTCGGACAAACAATATTTGCGGATAGTGGAACCAAAAGTTTCCTCAATCTGGTAGGAATGTCTCATCCAAACATTTGGAAGTTTATTCGTACGATTCAACACGGTGAAGCAATAGTTTCAATGTGCTTCATGAAGATGGTGTGGGCAGTGACAAAGAAAGAAGGTGGAAGTGTTCCAAACGTTGCAGAAATGTTCTGCTTAACACACAACACAGGAACTAAAAGTTGGCAAGGTTTTCTGATTGGTATTTTTTATATCATGCATAGTAGTATATGAACATGTAAAACTTATTGTACTATAACGAGTTATATTTTGCTTATTTTCTGTTCAGAAATTTTGATTTCAGCATTACCGATTACTTATAAATAACATACAAACTCATTAGGGGCTATTTTGTAAGTGTTTGTAACATCTGCTAAAGCTGGAATTATATTCTTCACTGTTCTTGCGTAGAGTATCAGAAACTGATTTTGCAGATTCCAACAATAAGTGAATTGTCTTCCACGCTTACTAAGATACACTGTTTCGGTTGTTTAGTTTGTCTTTACTCAGTTCAGCTCATTATTTCAGTAGCCAACGATAAACAAAATATTGGATCGAATGTCGTGATTGGTCAGGATACTGATCTGTTTTTTCTTCTCACTTCCAGATCATCTCTGACATTTTTCTTCAGATTACCTTCAAAATATGGAAAAAGAGACATTGTTCAATATTCTAGACGAAAAAAACTCTTAGGGGATGAGAACTGTAACTTATTGCTCATGATGTTTCTGGATGTGACACCACTTCAGGCATCTACAACCAAGGTAAAATAAAAGTTCTAAACATTCTACAGAAAGATTCTGAACTTCGGTTGACTGTAAAGGTTTTCAATTTGCCTTCGGCTTCGAAAGATGAAATTGGTTTAGCAGAAAAACAATTTCTACTTCACATAAATAGTTACAAAAAGATCAGGAACCTCACTGACTTGTTGTATTGTAAGTACACTAACCAAACAGCAAGTCTAGCGTTTTGTCTTGCAGTTTTTCCTTCGACCAGCAATGCAGCTTCACAGTACAGAGTCTGTGCGCAAGTGCAGCGTTGAATACCGATAGAGAATGGTGGATCTCAGGGTTTGAAAATACCCGGGATTTTCTGACAAAACCCAACCCACCTGGATCCATGTTTTTTTTTTTGGGGGGGGGGGAATTTCGGGTTTAATTGGTTTCTTCGGGTGTAATTGAGTATTTTCAAAATATTTCGATGTCTTTGGGGGTTAAAAATGTTAAAATGTGATTTCTATTTCAAGACTGTCGTCACAAGTTGCAACAATTTTCTATTCAGTGCTGATTTGAAAACATGATCGCCATTTTAAAATTTACATTGGATCACCGAGAAAATCTATACAGCAAATTTAGAATGTCTCGTGTTTCTACTCATAAAATTTCAACTTAAAAGTCCAAAAATTGTACCCCGTAGCGTAGGTACCCGCTATTTTGAACTGGCCGCCATTTTGAAATTTTGCGTTGGATCGCCGCCAAAATATATACAGCTAATTTAATGTATCTCGTGTTTCTACTCTGAAAATTTCAACTTAAAAGACCGAAAATTGCACTTCGTACTGTCGATACTGGCTATTTTGAGGAAAAAAAAAAAAAAAAAAAAAAACAACCATTTATGAAATGTTACGTTGGTATGCCACCAAAATCTACACAGGAAATTTAAGACTGAAAATTTCAAACTTAAAAGACCGAAAGTTGTATTATGTAGTATGTGTGATACAAGTAGACAAACGAACAAATGTAGATCGAGTCATCCCAGGAGCCTTAGTGACGTTCGCCAAAATATAAATATATTAATTTAAAAGAAAGGTATAATTCATGTTTTATAAAATAAATGGTTCTATTATTTAAGTTCACTTCCGATACTTTGTACATTCAATTACGGGAATTTCCCGAGCACTTGTCACAAGACGGTTCTTTCCCGACAAAAATAAGATATAAATTCATATTTTAAAAAATAAATGTTTCAAAATGTCTTAAATGAAATTCTAAGCGTAAAATAAATAGTTTTATTGTGGAAGTGTTCACTTTTGATGCTTTGTGCGTTCAGATGCGGCAATTTCCCAAGCACTTCTTTCACGACGGTTTTTTTTCTTTCTTTTTTTTTCTTCCGAAAATGCAGCATTCTTTACTGTACATTGAAACTTTCACTACTATCCATTTCATAAAGACAGGCCCCTGACTTCGCGGTGCTGCCGTGACGTCCAGTCAAAACTTATATTACATTGTCGTACCTCGTTGGAATTATTGGAATGTTGTCTTTTCAATACTTAAGACATACAAATTTTCTTTGTACTATGTAGTGAGAAAAAAATAAAAATTAATGAAAAAGTGCGTATTTTTTCGTACTTTTTTGGTAAATCAATGTTTATAGGACTATATCTCGGAAAGGAGATAACATGAAATAATTTCCTGTGTACGATATGTAGATGCATATATTACCTGTAAGTTCTGAAAATTTCATTACTCAACACGTAGTAATTTTCTTGTTATTCAGTAAAAAGTGAGACATCATTATCTCTGAATTGCTGTGGTGTATTTACAATCTGAAAAAAACTTTTAGAAAGATCTTAAAGTAGCTTTTTCAACCAAACTGTTTTGACTTGTTTTAAAAGATAAACAATCACAAATATGACATTATGATTTTCTCAGCTTTGCGCCCTTTCCTATCGCAGTTTATACGGAGTGCTACGTTGCCACATTTTCCTGGCGCTATACACTCTCAGCCGGACGGGTATTTAAACTTGTCATGCACACTGTCCGGCACTCTTTAGATATTTTTAAAATTTTATATCTCCACAGATTTTGAACCAATTTCTTAAAAATTAACAGATATACAGTAAATGTGCCAAGTGTTCAAAATTAGAAAAGCAAACTCTTATTTTGTTTGGATTTGCATGTGATGGTCCTCGAAAATTTGTTGCTTTTTGTCAGTTTTTCACTTACTGCACGCAGTACAAAATACACTTGCACAGAAACAAATACAAGCACAAACTTTATTATACGACACAACCTTAGTTGATATGTAATATTGAGTTTACACTTCACAGAAAATCTGTTTTCAGATCTAGGAGTCCCAGTACTTCTCTTTAGTGTTGTACATTTCGAAGCACTTTCCCACGCAAAGTCCAATTTTATATATCAGGCAATAACCCAGGGATGCAAATAAGCAACAAAAGTTTACTCGCCCAAGAAAAAGTTACTAGCCCACATCACATAATAAAAATAATTTACTTAAGTTCCATATGATATTAAATACTCGCCCGCACCGATGAACCACAATATTTCCTGCAATAAACGCTAATATTTATTAAAAACTTCCTTTCACCTTGCGGATGCTATGTACTTGTAGTTTGGATTCCACGTTTATCAGTAGGTCCACGTCTCATATAGCCTCACTGCTGAACATGACGTTCAATTCAAAATCAACAACTTTTTTTTTTTTTTACTATAAAACTTCATCGGTAAAAACAGCTGAAACACTTTATATGCGGAATATTCTGTAGATAGCTCAGAATTTTGATCAATTCCCGGGACACCACTAAACAGGGATTTTGCGTTTACTTGAATTTTATCGCTCCAAGCTACATCAGAATCTGTCTTTGAATAGGAACGACACGTTTTTTTCTCTCTTTCCCGGCGCAGCCTCAGGTTCACTTGAAATCGAGTTACTACCTTGTTCACTCCCGAATACGCCAGAGCACACAATAATCAATGTCATTACTATTCATTACTAACTCATAACCGTCTGAGTGGGAGTCATTCATCAGTTCTGCAATTTCATTATCGCTAAAAATTTTGCCTCTTCTTTTTGTAATACCGCCGCTCGTAAAGGAATATCCATATAGGCTATATATGCGTGAGTTATAATGCCTACGAACCGAAGGGAAGTGTTGAAGACGTAATCAGTGCGACGTGATTAGACGCAAATACAGCCCTCGTCAGCTACTCATTGCATTGTTTTCTTTCGTTGAAAGAAAACAAAGAACCCATTCTGTATTACTATACATTCGGCAGGGGAATTGATCGCTGAACTTGGGTGAACATGTGATTGCCAAGGCTACATTTCTTTTTAACCTTTAACATGTTCATGTTCCTAAGCTGGAAAGTGTGTATACTGATAGATCTTGAGGTAGAAATGGAGCCATTGTTAATAACTGTTCAGGAAGATAGCAGGAGCAGCGATGAGTCAAAAAACCCATTACGAAAGTGAATGAAGTAAATAGATTAAGAGATGAGTTTTTGGATGTTTTACTTCAACGATTTATTTTGATTACATTGAGATGTGTAATGCATTATTATTTTTTTATGATGTGAAAGATTATAATAAATACTTTTTCCTATTACATTCTTTATGAAGTAGGCTTCGCGCTACAGGCTTCCTGAACGCGACAACACTGTACGACAGCGGTGCCGCACTTTCACTTACTGTATGCTGTATCTTCATATAAGCGCGGGGAATTTAAAGATTGGGCTGCAACATGGCTCACCGCTTAACGCAGAGAATATGTTGAAGTAAAAAATTTTTTTAAAAAAAATAAATACTCTACCAACTAAACCGTTTTTGTTAGTTTCAAATATTTGGAACACTAGACTTCCAAATTTTCGAACAGTGTTTTGTTTGTTTCTCTACCTATCATGGTAAAGGAGATCAGAGCGTCGTACATTTGTTTTAATTACACAAAAAATATCAAGTGATGAAAATTGAACTTTTTACAACTTATAGTTAATGGATGCATCTACATATTGTACACAGGAGATTATTTCACGTGATCTCTTTTCTGAGATATAGCTCTATAAACATTGATCTACCAGAAAAGTACGAAAAAATACGCATTTTTCATTAATTTTTATTTTTTTCTCACTACATAGTACAAAGAAAATTTTTATGTCTTAAGTATTGAAAAGACAACATTCCAGCAATTCCAACGAGGTACGACAATGCAATATAAGTTTTGACTGAACGTCATGGCAGCACCACGAAGTCAGGGGCCTATCTTTATGAAATGGATAATAGTCCGGAAGTTTGAATTCAGCACTTGAAATAGTATGCGTTACCTAATCTTCGGAACTCCGAGCATTAAGCTTCTTAAATTTGACAAGAATTTTTACGCTATTGCTGGTGTTGATTCTACAGAATACTTATTTGAAGAGTAGCAACAAATGACTGAACCAAACTGCTATTGGAAAACCAAATTTTGAGCCTCTTCGTGGCTACGCGGTTAGCGTACGCGCCTTTGGCGCGAGAGGCCCGGGTTTGATTCCCTGCAGGTGCTCATGTGGTTCGGATTCCATGTTAATCAGTAGGTCCATGTCTCATATAGCCCCGCTGTTGAAAGGGGCGTTAAACACAAAATCAACTCAAAACCAAATTTTAGTAAAGAATACTTGCGTTACCGTCAAAATAATACTAACAGTTTTACTAATGTATTTACATATTTACCGTTAGTAGGGCTACCGGTATCTATGGCCTTAAACCTGTCAAACGTGTGAGAGATAACGTCCCTTGGCGTGGCCGAGTATACAATTCACGAGAAGTATCTTCTAAAATATCTTACTTCAAATTGGCTATAAGCATAATCCATACATTAACTTGTTCTATAAGCATCTCAAGCTAAGATAAGTTATTATTATTATTATTATTATTATTAATCATCCATTGCATTCAGAACTTTAAAAATGTCTTATGTTGAAAGTTGTTGCATACCTTAACGTGAAAGCATCTAATTCGCCCAAGGAAAGTCCAAAATTTGACAAAAATCATTTTCAATGTGATCACCGTAGTTGTACCAATAATATACTAACAAAAAGCTCAAAAACCCAGGTGGATTTTAAGGTGAGTTTTTTCAGGTGAGTCCAACCGGGCCCAGGTGAGTCCTAGCGGGGTTTTCCGGGCTGGGCCCACTTGAACAAACCCTGGTGGATCTTCTTATGAAGATGGATGACCAAGAATAAATAATTTAAATAATAATAATAAGTAGTTTCTGAACAGTCCGCACCATCTGAACTGTTGAAACTAGTGTTTTGTGCTTGTAAAACAGAATGCTCTATGAAATATTGTTAATGTATAAAATCGGAACTGAACTGTTCACCAATGTGGGTCACATGCCAAAGATTATCTTGTGACAATCCTACAGAAGACTTCAATTATGATTCGGAAGACAATGTTACTAAGATTCTCTAGAAAGTCCTCGGGTTAACTTATGAACCAATCCATGTTATATGGTCATAGCTCGGCGACATTTTATGCAATCAAGGTAGGTAATATTTATAATAAATAATAATAATAAAAAAAAAGTGATGTGGAAGTTTTATAAATGGTATAATAAAATGTTCCAAACGTGAAATAAAATTCAAAAATTACCTAAACTGTCTTGATCGTAATTCCATTTTTCTCTTTTTTAAATTACGTACGGTGACAGCTTAACTACCTTGATTACCGTAATTATTTCTGGTCTGACATGACACTTCCAAAATTAAAGTATGTTTAATATCTATCAGTGTATATTTAACTACTATCTTTTGGTATTTTTTCTATGCAGTGTTGACTTTCTATAACAGCAAAGATGAAACTTTCAGGGAAGTTTCAAAAAACTCACTCTATTACTTCCCTCTATGAAACACATACTACTCGTAAACAACAACAGCACACCAACTCAACCCTGTTTTATTGTGATTCCAGGGCTCATAGTGGTCCAGGGCTCAGGGCTGTTTTGTTTCTTCTTTACTTCTTTTTGAGCTTCCTCCTTTCTTATGTTTTCTAAGTATGCTTTCTAGTTACGGTAAGCAGACCTAGCAGATGTAAGAAGCTTCTGAGTAAGCGGAACCAGTTCTGGTCTATTTCCGAATCTCTTCATCCCAGACTTATATTTAACTTAGCATTGAGAGTTCTCACAGCCATGAAATATTCAAATTCATCAGCTACTCTTAAGAACATACAAGAAGCATAACATAAGACGAACATTATGAACCACACAAATACACACACACACACAACGCTGAGCGGAGCGTTAACTATTACGCGAGAAAACTAAAGGACTATTATGACAGACGAAAGAATAGACACAGAAGGGTTCTCAACCCAACCTTGAGAGCATAAGCATCCACCAACCGTCCACTGTGCTTTAGAAAGAATAAAAACTGAAGTGAGAATAAAGCTAACTGTTTCACATGTGGCAGCAAGTACTGAAGCTTTCAGAAGAGTAATGAGTAACAAGTTTCTGCCTTTTTCCATTTATTTTTATATTTTTCTTAGAAAATTGCCAACGCAAAACATAAATCACACGAGAAAGTCACTTTATCTCCCAAAAAAAGTAACTTTCAGTGACAAATTTGAAACAAAGTAACTTTTATTTAAAAAAAAAAGTGACTCGCTATGAGCCCTGTGATTCGATGGATATATAACACATATATGAACTGCAAGTGGAATCGTGGAAACAGAGTCGTTTAAGCAAGGACAAACACCGTGTGCGTGGGTTTTCTCGGGGTTCTCCCGTTTCCTCCCACTTTCTTCATTCCACCATTTCATTCATTTCTCATCTTCACTGTCTCCTTTAGCCTAACCGGCATAACCGTGGGACGTAAAACTCAAAGATTTCATTTTTTTTTTTCGTTTAAGCAATTCAGTGTGAACGTGATTTCAGTTTAGTGTCACTTTCAGCAGCGAGGCTATATGAGACGTGGACCTCCAGCTTACCGTGGGTTCCGAACATGAGCTCCTGCTGGTAATCGAATCCGTATCTCTCACGCCAAAGGTGCGTACGCTGACCGCTTAGCCACGAGGGAACTCCTATAAGTAGCTCAGATAAACCCAATAATAAGAACTGCAAATTATCATTTCTTTTGTTTTCGTTGGAATAATGTGAGACTTAATCTTTAATATGCATTACTGTACTTTTACAATTTTGGGGGAGTTGGTTTTGAAACAATATTGCCATGTTAGAGCCGAAAAAAGAATTTTGGAGTTAGATTTTAAAAATTCCTGTTATTACTTCCCTTTACTAGGTGCCACAGACAACTGCTCTACATTGTATTAAAGCATATTTTAATATGATTCCAAGAAGATATAATGGGTACCAATCGACCAATTAGTGTTCTTGATATATCCGTTTAAACCCAAACTTGCGACTTCCTTCGAAAACGTTCGGAATTCAGCCACTTTACCGTGGCTAGAACACAACTTTTATCTTTGGTGAATCTACGAAATTTGAATCAGTAATTTACTGTACATAAAATGTTTCTTGCTTCTATGCTTTTTTTTCCCCTAAAATTTTGTATAACTTGACAACAGGTTAAGTGGTAAATGCGTCGATCCTTTGTTACAAGCCTGTTCTCAACCCTGTTCCCTGGAATGCATTTTATTTCAGCTTTCATTAAGTATATGATTTCAATTTCATAACAGGTGGCGACTACCTTATGCCTCAGTTACAATACTTTCGTTGTTCTAGCCGCTAGGTAAAAGAGTTAAGCTAGTTTATCAGAAGAGTACTAGGTTATGAGCGCCAAAACAACTTAACACCAGTGTGGAAGGTCCATAGGTGTCAGCGTAATGTGTAAAATTTGGAAGTGGGAAGAAATATTGTGGACTGAATGAAATAGAAAATTTTAATCTTCAACCTACGTGCATTTTCTTCAGTCTCATTGTGTTTTTGGAGGAAAATTCAACAGATTTAAATTAACATTTTTCTCTGATCAATTATGATATACTAATGGAGCGAAACAAAACAGGTGAAACAAATGAGACATATTGTAATGATCACCTAGGATCAGGACAATATACACTGGGAGAATGAATATATATATATATATATATATATATATATATATATATATATATATATATATATATATATATATATATAAACTAATTCCAATATTAAGCAAAATAAACTTGTGCTTTCCTACGAGTCAACAAGAAACCGTTGGAAAAGTTTCCGTGGCTGCATTAAGACACGGAACACAAGCTAAAAATTAACTTCCTAAGTAAAATTTAGTTACAGAAAGTAGTTCGTGGCCTGAAAAACCAAGAACAGCAAGCAGCATTTAAACTTCGGGTTTTGAGGTCACGAGGGTCGTTCTGGAATGGTAGGCCAAGGTGCTGCACGATCGCCGACGAATTTTCGATTAACAGGCTGCCTCGATTTCGGAAGAGAGAGAGGCCCTGAGTTCAATCCAGTTCTATCCAGCTCAATACGCCACGCAAAGAGGTTTGCTGTGGGCCGTGATTGTTGCTTACCTCAGAGGTGCTGAGATCCATCCAGTTCTATATAGCCACACAAAGAGGTTTGCTGTGGACTACCAGTGATGCTATTCTTAGAGGTCCAAAGTTCGATGCCGACTCCGTAGCCACAAAAAGAGGTTTGTTGTGGGCTTGCAATCTGATCGCTGCTCTAGGCTTGAAAGAGGAAGAAGTGATGCATCCAGTGATCTATAGTGCCTATAATTAGAGCGTGATTAAACTCATTATCGTGTGGTATGTATATGAGACTAGAAGCTGACTTCCAAGACGGGGCCGAAACGTGTAAGTAGCCAGTAACGGAATTTAATGCATAAATGATAGATTCACTCTTAAGGCAGTTCTAAGCGATATAACCCAAGGCTTATCATATGCCTGGTGTATTATTTCAAATCACTTTGCTGATATGATGATCCTTGTAATTCAGACAAAATCTATATTATTTAATTAAACTCTGTTAAACTAACTTTTATGATACACAGAGTTTGACCCTGGTTTAGCAGATAAGCAGTAGTGACCAACAGATTCTCTTTGTTGTATGTATAGCTTATGTAAATAAACAATCATCGTCATTATATGTTTTCTCTCTGATTCCATTTTGCAATTCTTAAATAAGGTTAACGAAAAGTTGTAAGAACTAATAGCGTTATATTAGCGAAGGTTCACCAAGTAGTTTGTAAAATGATTACGTCCTTATTTATGATGGAGTTGCAGAGGTTTATCGCCCAGCCTCGTTAGGAAGAAGCATATACTGTTTATTGTATTGTAGATAGCATACCCTATAGGGAAATCGAATCATAGGTCACTATCACTGTACTAGGGTGTGTACTGGAATATCAGAAAGTAAATTAATGACTTTTTCATGACTCTTCATAAAAATTTACCATTAGTAATAATAAACCCCTACCATCAGTGGTGCATCAGTTAAGATGAAGATCACATTATGTTCTTATTTGTCTAATGTACATAATGTCGATTAGCTGACAACTAATTTTAAAATGCAAGAGCAATTTAAAAGGCAGTAAACAAATTTTTAATGCGGTTCAAGTATGGGTTTAAGGCTTACCAGGTTCTATAGATTTAAAAAAATCTTGTGAACAGTCCCGTTACATTCAGCTAGGTTTTTTGTCTGCATTTTATGTACTCTGAATTCTAAATTTATAATTTTCGTTTACAAGAAAAGACTGATTACGTAAATATACAATTCTTTTCCATCGTGTCATATTTGAAATTAGCGTACATAAACATACTGATAAGACCTACTGAATTTGTTCATAATGGAACCTTCATCCTGGATGGGGTCTGATGCCTTCTTTCTTCTCTTTTTTCAAGGGTACTTTTACAAATATTTTTTTCTCACAGTCTGCATACTACTATCACATCAAAACTTAAAAAAAGTGAACACAAAAATGGACAACTTGATTGAATATCACAAGTTCAACTTCTTTTTCAATGAGTTAATTTGAACATCAATTCCATCAAGTTCTGAAGTTACTGAGTCACTGAGAGCTTTACGTTTCAGTTCCGAACATACACAATTTACATTTCTTAGAAGTAAAGAAATAGCAGATCAGAAAGTTGGACAGTAAAAAGTTGTTACTATATTACAGAGACTAGAAGATGAAATGAGGAGCAGCTAGGAAGACAGTAAAGTACCAGTTAGCCAGCACTAACTGGTGGGGGAAATTCTCACAATCACTGACCTGATACAACTGTTTCAGTACATGCAGTATGAGGTATAAAAGTATGAAGTATAAAAATATACTTTGAGATTTCAGATTTTCATGACCAGTTGGATAAATAAAGGACTTTTTCATGGCTTTCATGACCACTAAGCAAAATATATGACTTTTTCATGACTTTCATGACCAGTAGACACCCTGTGTACTACCACAGCGACACTAATAAGAATAGTAATATTCTAAGACAAGAACCAAAGTCTTGTTCTAATATGAATCATTCCCAATTTCATAAAGCATATACTTACTATAAATCTGCACACTCCCTATTTGTTCATAATACATATCTAAAAAGTGATGGAAAAGCGTTAAAAAAAGCCCTTAAGATACTGCTGTTACATTAAAATAAGTAGGATATAAATAAGTTTCATGCTTCCAAATTTACTAACAACTAATTATGGTCTGTTATTTACTTCAAAAATGCCGAAAATTCTATATTGAAAAATAGAATTCCATAAATCTTTTTTTTTTTTCAAAAATCTCCTTGCATTAAACTTTTATTCTATCAGCGATTAAGCAGGTTCATTAGACATCCTTGTAGGTTATAGCAATCACGACGCACCGAGGTGTTCAAGAGGGAATAATACGGGCAGCAAACAATGCAATCGGATAGGGTATATATCCAGTCACTACTACTAAAACTAAATGCACCCAACTAGACTAAGTCTACGTTCAAAACGTGCACATACGTGTATACGCGTTCAAAGCGTATACATGATGGATTTCTCAAATACCAGAGACAAATATGTTGGTTTATTATTATCAAAATGCAGAAGTCTGACTGTTAATGCTTCTACAAACTACAGCTGCAAATTTACTGACTACTTACTTCAAGAAATCTCACTCATCTGAAGTTTCGGTCCATGTTCCGTTAAGTGGGTCCAAAATTACACTGGACCCCCTTAAGCTAACCTAACCTAAGCTAAGCTAAGCTAAGTTAACCTAACCTAATATAACGTTATATTATATAATCAAACGAAAATCAACAGAAAGAAGTGGTGTCAAACACACTGAACCCCCTTAACGGAACATTGACCGAAGTTTCCCTTCCTGGCCGAGTGTTTAACGCGTAAGATTTCTGTACGCGTAGTTCCGGGTTCGACTCTCAGTGAAGGTAGTTGCCTTGAATACAAATATGAGTAGTGATTCGGATCCCATTTTAGATTCCGTTTCAAATAAACAACCTAGTTCTAAAGAAACAAAGTGAACCAACCAGATTTAAAGGTGCGCTGTATAGAAAAAAATCGTGCATGCTTCGGACTACTACATTTTCCTGATTAAAAAATCGGGACCCTATAAAAAATTACACTATAATCATAATTAGGATACTTGCTCTTTGCTGAAATATCGGAATTAATTAGCAGAAAATCACTCGCCAAAAGCGATTGATCATTTCTATTAGTTGAGTATCGAAGACTAATCAAAGCTAAAGTTTTTGAAGGCATTACTCGAGCAGACAATTCTACCAAATTTTGGTACATTTCTTACATTTTCAGGTTAGGTTAGAGCAGGGCGCAAAACTTCAGTCAGACACACTCGCCAATCCAAAAATGATGGTCGGCAGTATCTCTCACGTAAAATTATGAGATCCCCCCCTCCCCCGGGCTTTAGTTTGACAAAGAAAGACTTCACATTCCGTTTTTTCTCACTCAGTGACAATTATTTTCGTGCGAAAAAGAAACTGTGCGGCCCTGAGAGTTTAGTCAAAAAACATTCCTACTGAACACTGGTCGCCAGCTCTAAACTTCTAGTCGCCAATGGCGACCTGACAATCGGAAATTTTGTGCCCTGGGTTAGAGCTTCGTATTTCTTCTAGCAAAGCAGGTACTAAATCAGGAACTCCACTACAACATGCAGATTGACTTCAGGAGGACTCAATATAGTGTGGACATATGGCATAAAACACGAACTAACTTGTGCTAGGTGGCCACTAAAAAGCACGAATGCTATCAAACCAAGTCAGAGCAGAACACAGCACCAGGGCCAGAGTGGTAGCGAGAGGGTGCCTCCGTAGGGAACAGGCGCATCAGCGACAGGGATGTACACATAAACGAGAATAGTCGAAGAGCATACATATACGATACTTTATCACTCATAATTCATTTCCATATGCTGTGCACTGACAGTAATTACTTATTTACACTCTCATTCCTCCATGAAAAATATTTCACATTGTATTTTAGTTATATTGTTTTTATTTGGTAGAACTGTCTGCTCGAGTGAACCAATTTTAAATATTGCACGAATCATAATGACTTGAGTTTTGAAGAAAAAAAACTATAAATTTGGATATTTGAACAACTGTGGGGAGACAGATGACGTACTCCGGGACATCTGGAGCCCTATGTATGCTACGTTAGCAAACAATTCCATGTAACTCATCCAAAGAAGACTTCCAGATATGCTATTAACGAATTAAATGTCGCAGAAAAGGGCCAGAGAAAAAATCTAAACTAACCTATTCTACTCTACTCTACCACACCTCTACTAGCTTCTAGTTCGTTGGTAAAAAGTAAAAATTTAATATTGTATAGACCTGGATCCCTTCTGTAACACAGAGCCATATTCATCAAGCTTCATATGCTTCATATTGCTTCATTATGATTAAACTTTTAATAACTGTCTAGATAATTATCTGAAATAACAGGAGAAACTCCCGGCTGATTAGTCAGCAGTAAAATGAATTGTATCAATAAAATTATAAAGTAAGAAAACGTTTATCACAATCGCACCCTGTGTCCGCGCGTGTGAAAGGAAAGATAGGTGGAATTTAAGCACTTTACAGAAAATATTCTAAAAAGAACTTAAGATAAACTTCACAATAATACTCCAGCTACGCATCGGTAAGTACGAGTATTGTAGTTCTCCAAGAAATTGTAATAAAATGTAAAGTTCCGGCAAATCAAATAGAATCGTTTATTTGCTTAATGGATATTGTTTATAATTCAAGACCAGTATGCCATTGCCTATTAATGTTGTGGATTTCCTGGTATAAATTTTCAGTATCATTTGAACATAATTTCTTTTTTACAATAAAGCAAATTTTAAAATGTAACGATTGTCATTTAAAATCACTGTTATTATAAAAATTCAATAGAAATGCATATTATTTTGTCATTTGTTCGTCAATGTATACGCCCTTCCACCCACAATGTAGGAGGAAGCATGCAGTATGTACTTTTAACATTTACAAATAAGGCAGGAACATTACGGACACATATGACAACAATCTTCCTTGTACTCAAACAATATTATAGTTTATAATAGAAGAACTAAAAATATTAGTATTACACCTACCACATTGACTCAGCGCAGCGAACTAAACGATGCAACTTTCCCTTTCTTCATTACTTTTGAATATGGCGGAAGTACTGAAATACTCGCTGATTGGCCATCACAATATTCAACAACCAATGGCAAACTCTGTTATTAAAAGAGTTACTTGTCTTTCATACACAACATTCTATACATTCTGTCTTCTCTAACTTCATACACAGCTACATGATCAAAATTGAGGACAGAGATTTCGTTGCAAGAGTGCATTTTTAAAAAATATTTTTTCTCTTTGGTCACTTTGTATATTTTAATGTAGATACGCCACTTGTAGCGTATGTGATGTCACAACAATCTTTGATTATTTCTGTAAAGCCATCTCTTCGAAAATATTCGCTTAACTTTCTTTGTGGGTTTACGAATTAAGAGTTCCTTCTCAATTTGCAAGATGTCCAAGAAGGTGCTAGAAAATTGGTTAAAAAAGAAAGTTGAAAATATCTTTGTAAATTCCGTTGATGAAAATATAAAAGGAAAACATGGAGAAATAACGAAGAAAAATCCAAAGAAGAGGTTAATTTGCCAGCTACTACTTCAGAGAAAGACGTAAGTATACTTATTTATTTCCTATAACGTATCTAGGAAGCCGACACATACGGATCTTTATCTCAAACCAACCAGCTTCCATCACAAGACACAACAGACACAACGTCTTACAGTGCTAAACACCTTGAAATACAGAGCAGTCTCCGTAAATGACCAGGAAGATTACAAGAGGAATTCAACTATCTTCGTTTGACGCTAAAAGAGAATGGCTTCAGTCTTACATATATCAACATGGCCATAAAAAAAAAGGCCGTTACTTCCCAACACAAAGCGATAAAAAAAAGTTGAGAGTGAAGATTATTTCTCTCCTAGCGTATTGCCTTTCATTGGCCGCATCTCTTGCAAATCCAGCAGAATACTTGCCTTGCCAGACATGGTATGAGTTATTCATAAACCTCCAGCCAAGATCAGATCATTACTCAAATGAGTGAAAGACGACCTTCACTTGCGCACTCCTGATGAATATTCTATGCCATATGAATGTGGCAGATCAACTTAGGACAAACTGGACGTACAGCTCACAGATGACTAGAAAAACCCTAGCAGAAGTAGTGTAGGTATGGCCTCGCCCACTTTTCGCACGGGGGTTTCAAATGACACTACGGACGGAATAGCACACAAATAACTACCCGGAGTAGCAGACGACATATAAGTATAGACCACACCTCAAAAACCGAAAATGAACTTGACCGTGTCGTTGACCTTTCCCTGCTGCCACTGTTTTAGGGTTCTTCTCGTCATCTGTGGCCTGTACAATAGAACAACGATGGAAAGAACACAGTTGATTTTACGAATACCACCATAGTAATCAAGTGCAGCAATTTTTGGGACAGAATAATAATAAATAAATAAAAAGCCATAGCTATCTCACGTGAAAGGAACAGTCTCAATAGAGACAATGGGTTTCAACTCAGTCCTATCTGGTCGGCCCTTTTCAGGAATAAAAAAGACATTCAACAAAGCCATTTCCCGTAGCCACAACAATAGCTAATCAGAAGCAAGCATTCTTCAGCCAACCAGAATTCAGCATTTCCCTAAGCCAATCACAAGCACCCATTCATAGCTCTGCCCCTAAATAGTCACCATATATACATGCCCACATTCCCCAATTAAAAACAATGGAAGCCATCGCAATTAAAATATTCGTTAAAAATACTCCGGTTGTGTTAGTTGGCATATATCAATCACCCAATACAATTATAGACACAAACGATGTCACGCTTCTTTCCCGCCTGGGAAACAGAGTTTTATTAATTGGAGACTGGAACAGCAAGCATTCTGTTTTCGAATCAAAGAGAGCTAACGAAAACGGCAAGAAGTTGCAAAATTATCTTGAAACATGAAACATTGAAATACTCGCGCAAAATGAACCAACTTATTATCCTCATAATTGCAACAGTAATCCAGGTATTTTGGACTACGCATTATACAGGAATATTCAATTACCGCTCTCAATAATTGCTGATGATGATCTTTCAGATCACACAGCAATTATTGTCACAGTAAACTCAGAACAAGACAAAGAACCACCACTAAAGAGACTAAATTATAAGAATGCTGACTGGATCAGGTTCCAACAATTAATACTAGAAGGACTAAATAGAAAAGGAGATATAGATACTGCCGTCAATTTCCTCACCACACTTATTAAAACTACTTCAGAAAAAAACTATACCCTCTACAACTAATAAGATAGAGTTATAAACACTACCCCCAAAAATTTTAGATATGATAAAAACGCGGAACCGACTTAAAAAATATAACAAAACTCGAGACCCACTTTATAAAGCGATCGTAAATCGATATAGAATATGCATAAAAGAAGAAATATCCGCGTATAAAAATCGCATCTTTGAAAATAAAATTTCAAAAATGTCACTAAAAGACGCAAGCGTCTGGAAATATACCAAAAATTTGACTACAAAAAATATTAACACGCCATGTGTACATGGAAAAAACGGACTAGTCTACTCCTCAGAAGAGAAAGCCGACGCTTTGGCTGACTTCCTGGAGGGATCATTCAAACCGAATCATGAACTAGAATATCGTAGGCACGATGTAAAAGTCGAACGGACAGTAAGTGAATTCTTAAAAGCATCCCCATTAGACAAGATTAGGGAAACTAACATTGCAGAGTTAAATGGTATCATAAAACGACTTCGGCCACCAAAAGTAGCGGGTCCTGATCAAATACAGAATATAGTTTTAAAACACCGCCCTAACGCATGTATATCATACTTAGGTTACATCATTAACAACATAATGAAACTTAGCTATTTTCCAAATGCATGGAAAATAGCCAAGGTGATAAGCATTCCTAAGCCCAATAAGGATGCTAAATTTCCTCAGAACCATAGACCTATAAGTCTTCTGAATACAATGGCCAAAGTAGCCGAAAGCATAGTGTTCAGAAGACTCAGAAGCTTTCTCTCAACACATAATATAATCACACCTGAACAATTCGGATTTAGAGCACAACATTCAACGACACACCAATTAGTGCGCGTAATAGAATTTATCACAGACAAATATAATAAAAGACAAATAACAGGCAGAGCCCTGCTAGATGTGGAGAAAGTATTCGATAGGTGTTGGTTCCCAGGAATCCTATATAAAATGATGCAATATAAGATTCCCAACTATCTCATTCATTTTGTGCATTCATATCTTAAGAATAGAAAATTCTTCGTTGAACACGAAAGAAAAACCACTAAGGAAAGAGACATTAAAGCAGGAGTCCCTCAGGGATCCATGTTAGGGCCACGTCTTTTTCTAATATATGTTAATGATATACCAAAAACAACCAAAACGCAGATAGCAATGTATGCAGATGACACAATCGTGTATGCATCATCATTCTTGCCAAATCAAGTCACGAAGTACATACAGAATCACCTAAACGAACTCAAACCCTGGTTTAAGCGTTGGAAAATCAAAGTCAATTCTGAAAAGTGTGAAGCCATACAGTTTACTAAGAAATACAAACGAAAACCAAACGACCAACTAACTCTATATAACACATCAATAACATGGAAAGATAAAGTTAAATATTTGGGAGTAATACTAGATAAAAGGCTTACCCTTAAATACCACATGAACTCCCAAAGAAATAAGGCTAGTGCTAGACTACGAACTCTAGCCGAACTTTTCCGCTCACCTGCCCTCAATACGCAGAGCAAAGTTATATTATGTAAAACACTAGTTAGACCAATAGTCACATATGCTGCGGCAGCATGGGCTTTCTCCGCATCTTGTAATACGCGGACTCTGCAGAGACTTCAGAACAACGCTGTGCGTACAATAACAAATTCTCCTCGATATTTGTCTGTTCTACGCCTACAGCAGCGTCTAGATGAGTTAATAAGTCATCCACGTAACAAACGGTGCAGCAGAAAGGAGAGTGTAACTAATAGATTACAACAACGTTCTTAACGAAAAATGACGAGCAGAAACAATTTCTTTTGCAGATAGTGAAGGCCTACAGACAATCTTTTTCTAGATGCGACAAAAGTGAACTATGCAGCAAACAAGATTCATAACTTACCAAAAAGCTACTACATAAATAAGGGATATTTCAATTTCTTTCAAGTTGTAATTTTTCTTTTTTCTCATAGTGTTTCATAACTACAATAAAAAATCAATTACAGAGAAGCATTTTGTTTTTCACACGTAATAACTCTTACATGAATATAGGTAACTTGAAAATAATACCAGATTTGCGCTTCTGGTGAAATGTTACCTCAAAAAGATATCACATGACCCTCTTCCTATTTAATAATGTTGACCTGAATTCAAAATGGCGGACTTCAAGATGGCCGCTATGATAATGCCATACAAGATTAGGTTGGTCTATTCCTCTAGTTTCATTATCCAAGATATCTTTCCATTCCCTTTAGCCGTTTCTAAATTACAAGAATTTATTTCAACTTATCCCCATATTGTAAACTCATTCAAAACTTTAGGTCTTCTGGGGCACCATTTAAAATTATTCAATGGATCTAATTTTTCTCCTGGTCTAATTTGGTTCCATATGGAACTATTTTAGAGGATAAGTCCAAGGAAATTCCTAAATTTATTATTCCCCATATAAATATGGACCACCCTAAATATATATATATATATATATATATATATATATATATATATATATATAATGGATGGATTATTTATCTTGATGGGCCCTTGTAATTTTTAAACTAATGGATGAAAAAGATTAAAATTTTGTAAAATGCAAATATCGGCAGGTGGACATTCCTTGTCATACCATGTAATACCACAAAGTTAACCGTTTTGCGAATGTCGTAAGCAATACCAGTAATGTCATTTTTCCTCTTTCTTTGATTTTTCTCTTGTAAAATATACTTTCTTGGTCTTGTCATCATGAATTTGATCTCTTATTATATTAATGTTTCTTTTAAACTTTGAAATGGCCTGTTGTGCAGAAGGAACATCAGTTTCTCTCTCGCTCTTGAAACTGCCCAAACAAATTTCCACAAGTTTTATTACTTAATAAAGAAAGATTCATAATTACGGATACACATTAGTAGTTCTTGTAGTATGATTCTAAATACTAGGGTTGCCAACCGTCCGGTATTTTAACGGACAGTTTGGTTTCTGACTTCCTTGTCCGGTGTCCAGTGCGACCTCAAAACCTGACGTTAAATGTCCGGTATTTTTTCTCTTACTACTCCTATTCCCTGTTCCATTCAGATGATGATGATGATGATTATTATTATTATTATTATTATTATTATTATTATTATTATTATTATTATTATTATTATTATTATTATTATTATTATTATTATTATTATTCCGAGGAAAGATTTAGTTGAATCTAAATTCCATAGTGAACCGGCTGATCACGGCCATAGCGCAATTACATTCCGCAACGAATTTGTAGTTCTGTAGCAGTGATGTTACAATTCGCTTTGATATCGACCTACCGTGCACGGAATTTGCTGAAGAGTTGAAGACAACAAAATTTGCTGAACTTATTTACCAAAACTGCTAAAGAGCGCAGCTAGCATGGCTTCATCCTCAACTACATCTTCTAATTAAATAATGTGTCCGGATCCAGACTGTGTAGGCATTATGAGACGTCACCAGTCCCAGCGGAGCAGGTAAGACTTATTTTTCAAGTATATTTATTTGCATGCCATAATTATTGCCAATTATATTTGCTTTTCTGTTTTAAATACGATGAATTATTGACGATAGACTACAAAAAAATACATGTACCGACTCAACCAAAACTGGAATAAGTAAGTTTTAATAAATGCTTGAAAAGTAATTAGAGTTATTAAATTCGAACTCCGAACCACTCAATATGAAGTAACCACTTTCAGGTTGTTCATATGTTTGACGAGCGATGATGTCACAATCATAAGAGTATATGTACTTCAGAAGGGTGTCCGGTTTTTAATTTTGGAAAGTTAGAAACCCTACTAAGTACTAGCTTATTCGGCTTTCAAATGACTGCACGTAAGTTTACGCTGCCTATATTTATTTATTGTCAACACAACTGGCTATAGTCCAATTACAGTGTTGAAGATTATATAATTACATACTCGGAACTCTTGATAACGACATTTCTAAATTTCTGAGGCAACATGTCACATATATCCAATTCATTGTTGTTCACATACATTCAATTACACAAAGCTGTTCTCCAGCTTGATGATTTCATCAATATTCGCACACCCGGTGGAAGACTGTTACAAGTCAAAATTATACATTTGTGGGAACATGATTTAAAAGTTTGTTATTGTACCAAAATCGCTCCCAGGAATACTGGTACATATTTCTGCCATCTAGAGGTTAATTTGTTTAGTTACGTTTATGCGAAAATACCATCAGGTAGAGGTAGTATTATCTTCTCTGTTTTCTTTTCAGCGATGACAACTCAAAATTTCCACTTTTTTGACTTGTAACACTTTTCCACCGGTTGTGCGATATTAGTTTTTGACTTTTTGCAATAATAGAGACAAGTATTTTTTACGTGTTTTTAATGAAGGAACATGAAAATTCAATGAAGAAACTAAGTCAGGACAGTCCAAAATATTTTGAGTTACTTTCTGAAGGAATAATCAATCTATATATATATTTGTGTGTGTTGGAAGGAGCGAATAATTAACTCATGAGTGCAAATTTGCTTTAATTTATTTTGTAATGTCCTATATATATTTGCACATACGTGAAGACTTTGTGTACCAGGCCCAAGTTCAAGTTTTAGATGGTCTGACAAGTAAACCTTATGTTTGGGTGAATCGAGTTGCTGACTGAGACACATATGAGAAAGTAGTACTAAATGTGGTCAGTATTTCAGTGAAGTTGTAGGTGCGAAGCTCCAGGGGTTTAGGAGATACAGCTATCAGAACATCACATGGAAGTACAGAATAGTCTTCATACAGTTGGAGGTAAAAGCTCTGTAAGACCTCTTGTAACGACAAAAGGTGAATAACAAATATATGGGTACATATTAGGACTAGGGGGAAGTCATATAGTAAGGGTATACCTGACGGCGGCCATCTTGAAATCAAAAAATGGTTATACCGTTGGATTTATGGTAAAATTTGCTATTAATAAGGTGTCAATGTTATGCGTTTTGTTTAAAACTTTTGTCTGATTCAAAATGGCGGATTTGAACATGGCCACCATCAAGGCTACTCTCACCATAGACCTAATATTTATCCACCTGCTTTTTATTTAATTATTATCATTAACACAAAATTTACAAGGTGGGGTAAAGGACTAATACATATGCTGCAACAATATTTAATTTTCCTGTAACTTTTTACCAATTGCGCGTAAATCAAAATTAACGTCACCATTGTTCTTCTGATTAAATTTGCGCCTTAAATCATGTATCACATGACCCTATTCCTATTTTTAAAACTTAACCTTAATTCAAAATGACGGATTTCAAGATGACCGCCGTCTGGTATACCCTTACTATATGACTTTCCCCTAGTCCTAATATGTATCCATATATTTGTTATTCACCTTTTGTCGTTACAAGAGGTCTTACAGAGCTTTTACCTCCAACTGTATGAAGACTATTCTGTACTTCCATGTGATGTTCTGATAGCTGTATCTCCTAAACCCCTGGAGCTTCACACCTACAACTTCACTGAAATACTGACCATATTTAGTACTACTTTCTTATATATGTCTCTGTCAGCAACTTGATTCACCCAAACGTAAGGTTTACTTGTGAGAGCAAGAACTATCGATGCTTGTGGATCCGTGACACCTCATATGTTACACTACATCTGAAGGGAGGTTGAGTACTACCCTGATGTTTGCCGAACAACAAAAGGGACACACGTGGAGGTATACTGAGGTAAGTTGAGTAATTTTATTTTGTACTTTATATAAAATTGTATTCTTTCCTCTTTACGAAAAACAAATTCAGATAATTCAATCACTATTTCTTTTGAGGAATAATACAGATTTCTTATTAGTATATTTTCGTACGGACACGCTGCAGTAATGAATTGATTTCTTCTGCTAAAAACTTTTCTCGTTTTTAGCACTTTTGTTGAAGTTGACGAGCATATATATAATTTTGCAATTAATAATTTTACTCAAAAATCTTTGGTCGTTCTGCAACGTTGCAGCACTAACATTAGCCAGCGCTGGCTGAATCGACTTTTTTTCTTATATATAAATTAATATTTCATTAAAATCTCATAATATAAGTGATTTTTGTAAAAAAAAAAAAAAAAAAGAAAAGAAAAGAAATGAAAAAAGAAAAAGAAAGAAAGAAAAAAGAAAAAATCAGACAACGTAGATTACGCTACTCTTGGTCTTTTTTCAAAAACGATTCGGGCGATGTTGTTTCATATTTCATAAATAAATATAATGTTTCTTTAACAACCTTACAGTGGCACATAGATCACTTCTTTTATTTAAAAAAATACTTTTGGGTGAGTTTTTTTTTTGTGTGTTATTATTAGGCCTATTTTCGAAAGGTTTTCTCATAAACAACTCAAGAAATTTTGTTCATACTTCAGAAATAGAGAGTTCAGCGTGAAATGCACCACGACATGATTTTCTTGAAGAAATGGGAAAATGAAATGAAATCTATAAGTTTTACGTCCCACGGTTATGCTGGTTAGGCTAAAGGAGACGGGGATAATGAGAGATGAGTGAAATGGTGGAATGAAGAAAGTGGGAGGAAACGGGAGAACCCCGAGAAAACCTACGAGCACGGTGTTTGTACACCACAAAGTCCACACAGCTAAAGAAATGGGAGAAAGAATGTTTGTGCGGTGGCCTGTACTTTTTATTTCAATAATACAGTGAGTTAAGCGCTAAAAATTTGCATTTTGTCGCTCATTCGAAATTTTAGTTGTAGTCAATCAAATTGGCAACACTGATGTTGATATAAATGACATAATTGTTTAACTGAACAGACTCCGCAGCTCCCGTAAGCAAAAAACGACCTTGACTGATGATCGTAATAAAATAAAAAAAAAAAGTAGTCTTTCGTCGCGCGGCATGATGTGCACAAAACGCTGTAGAGATACAGTAGGAGCTGTAAATCATAACGAAGATCTGTGGAATTGACGATATACTTATTGTGAAACAGTATTCAGGTACGTATGTTTATACAATATGTATACACGAACATTGGTGCATGTATGTATTGATAATTATAACTGCTGTAGGAACATTTACAATGGTATGATCGGATTTACGATAACATTTACAGTACAGTACTTCGAATGACTATACAATGTCAGGGGCAAGGGTCCCCAGAAACGACGCCTACTTAGGGCCAGCTCTATCATATGTGTAACACGTCAATTTGACGGGGCGGCAACTTTTGAGGGACTGCAAAATTTGTCATAAGTATATTATTTAACATAAATATTTCTTGTTGGAACAGACTTTATGATGATGGTAGTTAAATTTACTAAGCTGGCCTTCTATTTGAATACTACATTCATAAATCATGTTTAAGTCACATTAGTATAAGGTCACATAGACAGTGCTAAAACAAATGGCCAAACAAATCGCAGCATGAATTGCTTGATTGTTGTCAAATGCAAGAATTCAATTGTCGAACAATAGCGAACACCCGTTCCATTTAGTTATCACAGTTTTGACATGAAAACTAGTCTTGTCTTTGTCACAAACAAGTTCTTATCAATGAAGATGGAAACAAGTTCTTTTTTATGTTATAACAGATGTAGAAGGAAAATCAAGAAATAAAGATAAAAGAGCGAGTTGCACTGGAGTTGCAAACCGATATATTGAGATTGAAGATCCATATTGAATTATATATAAAGGATTACCATCTTTCCTCTGCAGGTGTGTTTGTTTTATTTTTCACTAACATAATAGATTATTATTTACAAAAAAAGTCAAAACCAGATTGTATTTGTAGTGTTTATGACTTTCTGAGTGCGAGTGCTTTTACCCTCCCCTTACAGTGGGACATAGATAATTTCTTTTATTTTTAAAAAATACTTTTGGGTGAGTTTTTTGTTGTTATTAGGCCTACTTTCGAAAGATTTTCTCATAAACAACTCAAGAAATTTTGTTCATACTTCAGAAATAAATCATGATGGGGTAGCATCAGTGGCGTATTTAGGAGGGCTTCCGGGCTTAATCCCCCCGAAATCTTACTTACTATAGTAAAGTATATGAAATATCTTGCAGAATTTTCATATTTTCAGGCAAAGCCCCCCCGGAAGTTAGCAAAGCCCCTCCCAAAACAAAATCTTAAATACGCCACTGGGTAGCATACTTAAAATCGTGACTTTTAAGATTTGTTCTTACTGGAGAAAAGCGGGGCGGCAAATGATGCCATTGCACGGGGCAGCAAATTGCCTAGGGCCGGCCCTGCTTCTACCAAACTGAGTACTGACAATAAGAAATTAGAAATGAATCCTGATAGTATTTTTGGCAATGGTACAAAAAGGGAAAGGGTATTAATGACGCTATGTCTATGATTAAAATTTGGGAGATAAATAATATTAATAAAAAGAATTAGCTTAAACACTTCAAATCAGTTAGCAGTTTGTATAAAATGTTGGCCTAGGTTCACTGGCGAAGTCCCAGGGGATATGACAACTAAGATAAATACACCAACCTGTTTCCGAATTTTTAAATGGTGCATGTGAAAATATAAATTTAAATATGTTTGTTTGACACTAGCTATATAGAACTCCCTCATATACAGTTCAAATAGCCGCCCACTGGCGCCTCTTGAGGGGAATCACTTAGGTAGTAGTTAATATATTTATAGTTACAAGCTAAAAGAAGAAAACTTAAAATTTATGCTTATTCTTTTATAAATCCTGTAAAAATAAAATGTGTACTAATTCCCTTAGCTTCTAGCGATAGAATGTTTATTTTAACTAGCTGAACCTGCACTCTCTACACAGCGCATAATTCACAAATGAGTACGAATCTCCTTGTCATTCCTTATACCATGTGTATATATCCCTTTACAGACACGAGTCCTACTTCATGTTGGAGTTTCTAATTCATGTATGATCAGTGTTTTCTTTCTTCCTTCATGTAGTAATACTGTAATATGCAAATACATTACACACACAGTTAATTATAATGTCACTGATATATGGTGTTCATTGGGCAAAACACTCCAAACAATAAAGATTCATCTCAGACTGGAGAAATGATTATCCTTCCTTTTTCATTATTATTTGGCCATGAAACAAACGCCTGAGACATATGCAATATCTCCATATATACAACTATGTGGTGTTGGAATGCATAATGAACAGAATATGATGCTTTAGTTTTAGTTTTTTTTTTTTTTTTTTTTTAAATTTCAACACTTGCAGTGTAGCCGTAAAACTGAAATAAAGAATAATTGCCATGTTTTTAAAAATATTCAGTTAGAACTGGACAATCTACGAAAAATTTGCAATCGATCAGTGGAAACGTCATCTTTCTAGAGCCTGTACACAGTAAAAAATGGTTGTGTTAATTCAACTCAAATTTAATACAGGGCAGTGGTTCCAGCGTGACTACCACTATGCGGTGTTAATTCAACACAGACCCCGCGGTGTTAGCGTTTAACACAGGCGGTGTGTTACGTTTTTAACACAAGCGATGTTGAGCGGTGTTAAATTCGGATCTGTGTTAGTATTTTTGGTGTTGATTCTACACTGTGTCAGGGTTGGTAATTTGTGGAAAAGTGTTGAGTGTTACTTGTGGTGGTGTTGCACTAACACAAAAAAGTAACACAGTGTATAGTGTGTTAATTATTTTGTGTTAATATTACACCATGTCAAGTATTAATATAACACAGTCCCTGTGTTATTTTAACATCATTTTCTTATTATTTCAACACATAATCTGTGTCATAATTCAAGGTCAAAGCCGTATAAATAACACCGTTTTGGTGTTAATTCAACACTCCCTGTGTCAAAATTCAAGGTCAGACCACCAGATTAACACCGTTTTTGGTGTTAGTTCGACTCTAGTTCTGTGCCACTACGAGACCTATTTCGGTGTTGAAATAACTCCGTGTGCGGTGTTGATGGAACCAATTTTCTGTGTTAGAAAAGCTCGTTATCGATTATCGAAGATTCTACTTTTAAAATAAGAATAGTAAATTACAGAACACTTCATTTAGAAAATTTTCATAAACTTTTTTTGTCGTCCTCCCCAACTCTTATTGTGAAGTATTTCTTGATGGTTTGAAACACAACCTTCAGCAACTACTTGTTCAAGAATAATAGGAAACTCTTACCTATATCCTTATAGTATAAATATGTTTTCCTCTTAATCATGTTTCTACTGGTTTTCCGCCATTTTTGAAAACACAGTCCCCGATGTTGACTGGTGAGCGCTAGTGCAGTGTAGAAGTGACACAGTAATACGGTGTTGTATCTCTCTGTTGACATATTTCTTTAGAAACATTATGTAAAATAATTGAGAAAACATCGCGTGGTTTGCACGTTGAAATCTTGCGAATACCTGGATTTTTTAAGTATTTCTTTCTATTGTGTTTGACTGTGGGTTCAGTACATAAGCCTTTATAATTAGATGGCCATGGTCAGCATATTTGGCAATCACGCAGAAAACAACACCGAAGATTCTACACTTGTGTTAATTTAACACACAGGCTGTGTCATTTCAACTATCGGAATTTGACACACAACTCCAAATGTTGAGTGAGTTGTTCTAACCATCTGTTTGTGTTATATTTTAACACAATTGTGTTAACACATAGGCATGTCGTTGAAATAACACAACGATTTTTTACAGTGATTTTGAAGAAGGCTTATTAAAGTACAAAGGCTTTGAAAAATAATTTTAAAATATATACTTTATGAAAATGATCTATTTAAATAATTTATTTAAAGTACACATACTTTAAAATATTTGTGTTTGTTAAACGTGAAATCACAAATAATCGTAAGTCAAAGTTTTGAAATCAAAAGTTAGAAGTTGGAGTTCAGGCGTTTTTATTGCTATTGTAGCATTTTAATAGATAGATAATTTAGTTTTCCTCAGAAACCGTCCTATATTAGAATCCTGTGTATACTTTATGATTATATAATTTGTATAAGAACATGTTTCGTAGAGCTGAGCACGGGAGAGACGAAACAGATCTCCTCCAACAGAATCATATACACTTTTCGAGACGAAACAACACTTTCATGGGGCCGCGATGTTTCAATGGTAGAGCGTTCACATCTGGTGCGTGGAGGCCCTGGTTCGATTCCAGCTTGCGCCAAGTGGACTTTGTGGTGGACAAACAACGTGTGCGTGACTTTTCTCTGGGTTCTCCCGTTTCTTCCCACTATTTCATTCATTTCTCATCATCACCGTCTCCTTTAGCTCACACGGTATAATCGTGGGACGGTTATTATGGTCTTATTACGTTAAAATAATTTTAAAAATTTAGATTTGTTAATTTAGGCAAGGCTGCCCTTGGAGAAAAGGACAGAGGATCACTACACAAAGTGTTTTATTATTATTATTATTATTATTATTATTATTATTATTATTATTATTATTATTATTATTATTATTATTATTATTATTATTATTATTATTATTATTTTAATGGTTTAAATTTCTTTCATACAATTTGCAATTTCTTGGTACTATCTTTTCGGAGAGTGAAATCAGAACCGTTTAACTTTTAAAACTATTCGAAATCCATAAAAATAGAAGTTTCTATATTTACGGATCCTCTTTTTGCTCAGCAATATCATTATGTCCTGCACACACTTAATAGTAACTTTGTAATATATTATACTTTTATCTATTGAATGAATAAAGTTATTTAATACAGCTATCAATTACAACATAAATTTAATTTTGAATGAAGTATCCTTGTATTAATTATTTTAATTTTATTTTTTTTATTTTTATTTTTTATTTTTTTTTTTTTTTTTGCTCAGGATGCAAAATACTAATTTATCCGTCGAATACAACACTAAAATGAAACTAAATGACTTTCTACTGAGCAAATCTAAACACATAAATATTTTCTGTTTACATATATTCATTTGTCTTAAAGCATAGTTCATTTAATTTGAGTTCAAATGCTATATTTTAGGCTAGACTTGGTAAAAATCTAGTTTCTTAAGGAGTTTGATTTACCAAAACCTAAACCAAATTTCATCACGAGTAGGGATGGTATCGAGACGTGACGAGACGAGACTTTGGACAGTCTCGGTCAACAGATGCATGTCTCGATCTCGGTCTCTGTCTCGAGGGTCAAATCTCAGTCTCGTCTCGAAACTCTCGAAATAAATAATGTGAAATTACAATTATGAAAGTGCTATCGTATAATCTGTCGTTTCAGCTTCTTATGTTTTGTCTTCATTCTTGACTTATGGTATGGTGTACTTCTTCATAGCTAATTTGCTAGCGCTAATACTTTCCATACGTGTGTTCCAGGCTCAGTCATCAGTGGGTATATGATACATGGGATAAAACCCTAATAGTAACCCATATTTCACTTTCAGCAATAGACTTTCTCTCATATAGCCTCAACACTGCCTATACAATTAAACTCTATTAAATTAACTCCAGTAATACAGAGTAGTCAATTTCCTTCCTTTGACTCAGAATTGTTCAATTCGGATAACGCAACACAGCAGTACGAACACGGATGTCTTAAATCGTACCGAAATTGAAATTTTACAATTTCTCATTTATTACCCAACACTTTCCGCGTTGACTGTCATTTTAGAAAGAGAATATAATGTTCATTATCTTAACAAATAGGGTAAATTATTTCTACAATATATGTATTGTGTTTCAAATTGATCAAAATGCTTTATTACCGTTTCACATCTCCGTGTTTAATTGACACTTTATGACACGAACTTCGTGAACTTTGTGGTGAGAGCTACGGCACTCATCTTTGCTATGTGTGATTTTGGGTTGGATCACCAAACAAGTTAGATTCAAAGTCCGATGTTTCTCATAGTTCGCGTCTCACTTTAAGTTCATTCTTTTTTTTTATACAACTTCATAAAGTCGTAATGTATTACATGAGTATATATCTAGACAGAACTAGACAGAAGCAACTGGGACAGTGCCCCGGGGTCCTCACCCAGTAAGGGCCTCGAAAAACCCAGTCTGGCTTCCAACATTTCTACTATTAGAACTGAATAAAGGATAATACCTAAAAAAATTGAAGAATTTAGTACTATAATTTAAATAAATTGTTATGGATACTGCAGACCTATCCTCTTGCACGCCAGAAAAAATGTCGCCCCTTGATGGTGACGAAGTCAGCTTTGGAGGCCTAGAGAGTTATTGTTACTCACCTAAGTAAGACAAAAGAATAATTTGTTTCCTTTCGGAAGTATCTTGTTTTACTCTTCATACTACTCTTCGCAGTAGTTTATGTGAAGTATAAAAAAGTTTTAAAAATTATATATATATATATAGTAGGGTGTCCCTTGTTTTGGGTAATATCCTGTTGCAATACGCACACCCCCCAAATGTATTCTATGTGACCGCAAAGACGCATTTGTGAAATAGCAGCTCTCTACGAGAACGTTAGCACGTGCCGACTTGACGACTGTCATAAAATGACGTTTCCACATTATAACATAATTTAGAATTTCCAATCGTGATAACAAAGAAACTAAAAGAGACAGAGAAACGAAACTTTGCACGAAGCAACTAGAGAATGGACGACATCTGCCCGTATATTGACGAACATCACCGGATGAACAGTGTTTCCAATCCAGGAGAAAGTTATGTTTTTGTGAATCGAATAACCTGAACTGGATATCATCATTGGAAGCAAGAATGAAAGTAAAGACAAAAGAGGTGGTAAATGGAGATCAGAGTTGCAAACTTTTCGAGAAATAAATTGAAATATGTGTTAAATGCAAACACTGTTGGCGCACACAGGGAATGAGATATTAACGTTATGTACACCTTAAATTAAATAGTGACAAGAACTGTTTACTGACTTTAAGTCTAGAAGGGCCCGCTGAACAGTGTTGCCATCAATAGAAGAAAAAGCTGAGTTTGGAAGAGGTACAATAACTCGGAAAAGGTCACTAGTGCTGTGTAGTTCAAAACATGTAATGCAAGGGAGTAGAGCATGAGGAGTAGTTCCGTGGCTATGTGAGATCGATAAGTCACGTACTGAGAGAGATATTCGGTATTTTTGTTAAAGCAGAGAAGTAAGGTTTGTAAAAGATGGCAACGCTGCATACCGGCGGTTTTTTATTCTTGACGTCATCAGCGACCTCAAAAGTCGACGCGTACATAAATTGCACGCTGTTTTCATATTTTAACCAAGTTGTTGGGATTCCAACCCGCTGTGCAGCGTTGCCATCTTTTACAAACCTTCCTTGTCAGCTTTTACGAGATATCGTGTATCTCGGTCAGTACGTGACTTATCGATCTCACGTAGCCACTGAACTACTACTTGTGCTCTACCGCCTTGCATTATAGGTTTTAAACGATACAGCAGTAGTGATATTTTCAGAGTTATTGTACCTTTTCCAAACTCAAGTTTTCTCTTCTATTGATGGCAACATTGTTCAGCGAAACCTTCTAGACCTAGAGTCAACGTAAACAATTCTTGTCAATATCTGATTTAAACTGTAGAAAACGTTAGTACCTCACCCCGTGTGTGCGCCAATAGTGTTTGCATTTAACACGTTTCACGTTATTTCTTGAAAAAGTTTGCAACACTGATCTGCGTTTACCATCTCTTTTGTCTTTATTTCATTAAGGGGGAGGAGGTCCAAAACTTTTCGCGGTAGTCCATATTCAACATGAAGACTGCATTAAAATGTATAAAATCACCTCTAAAATTAGGTAAAATTTACATAAAAGTCGGGATTGTAAGGGAGGGGGAATTTGGACCCGCAGGAACCACCTCCTGCGCGTCCCTGATGTCATATATCTTTTCATTTCTATTGTATTTGAGCTACAAATACAGTTTAACGTCATTAATCCGAATATTTGTTTGCTCTAGCTGTTCGGATTATCAAAGAGTTGAGATGATTTTGAGTTTAACGTCCCGTTCAGCAGCGAGGCTATATGAGACGTGGCCCTCTGATTAACGTGGAATCCGAACCATATAAGCTCCCGCCGGAAATCGAACCTGGGTCTCCCACGCCAAAGGCGCGTACGCTAACCGCTTAGCCACGAAGGAGCTCAGGATTATCAGAGAGTTCGCAGTTTGGATTACTAAGGAATGCGAAATATATGCCCGAAACAAGCTTAAAGTACGTACATAAATTTACTGATAATATGTACGTACGTACAATAAATTGAAAAATTACACAATAAAGACCTACTACAAAATGGAACTTTATATGTTACTGTTCTTTAAATACTACAGTACAGTAGCTTTATGTGGGAGAAAGTAATTTGAAAAAGTCTATAGTCATTTTCTGACCTGCTTGTTGATCTAAAAATACAGTACCTATGTACACACGAAGAATAAAGGCCATTCGGATTAACGAGTTTTTACTGTAATTCAAATCCACTGCTTCTGGAGCACAGACACGATACTTTTTAATCTTCGGATCTGGCACACTGACTCAATGATTTAAATCAACACATCCGGTTCAAGCCATTGGCTCAATTGATCCTAGCCGAGTCCGTTGACATCACTACCCAGGTTGAGCTTCTGTTTGGCTCAAAAATTCGACCGTGCAAGTCTCTTCCTTGATGGTATAAACTACAGTATATACTTATATTGGTGCTCACGACATTTGAGGCTGTCTCGTTATAAAAATCTATCGTCGTCTTGTTATCGAGACAAGACGAGATGCGAGCAGTGTCCCCTGTTGTGAGTAACACTAAAAGTATTCCACATTACTGCTTACATTTTTCATGGCTTTCGTTTTCCAGTCATGATTTCAAACGAGTTAAAACGAGCTGAACGAGCGAGCCATTTATCAAACTCGACCTCAAAAACAGTGAATCAGCTCGGAAATCGACTCGAGAAAATTACCTTTGACTAGACTCGAAACTCGGCTCGAATTCGAGTCGAGTTTCGAGTTGAATCGAGTTTTAGCTCGACTCGTGCCCATCCCTACAAAACTATGCATTTGACACTAATATAGGTAATTTTGGATTACTTTTACATGTCTCGGTATCCCCCCCCCACCGGTGACCCACAGCCCGCAACCGAATGGGGTGAATTTAGAAGTTAATGCGATTGATCTCAGCGACCGCGATAATCATGGATTTGACACAAACATTAGTCATTTTGGATTATTTTTACATGTCTCGGTATCCCCGCCGGTGACCCTCAGCCCGTAGTCATATGGGGTGAATTTGGAAGTTAACATGATCGGAGTTTCACCATTCATTTCAGCGACCGCGAAGACTATGAATTCGACATTAACGTTGATCATTTTCTACTACTTTTACATGACCCGGTAAACGCCCCCTGAGACCCCCGTAATTCCCAGCCGATGGGGGCTGTATTTGGAAGTCAACGCCTGTGGAAGCATCACCATTTATCTCAGCGACCGCAAAAACTATGGATTTGACAGTAATATTAGTCATTTTGGATTATTTTTACATGTCTCGGTATCTCTTGGCCGCAGGTTACCCCCGGCCCGCAGTCGAATGGGGTGAATTTGGAAGTTAATGCGATTGATCACAGCGACCCCAAAAACTATTAATTCGACACTAATGTCAGTCATTTTCTACTACTTTTACATGTCTCGGCAACCCTTCCCCCGCAAGTGACCCCCGGCCAGCTTACAATGGTAGCTGAATTGGAAAGTCATCCCTAATGGAAGCATCACAATTTATCTCAGCGACCGCAAAAACTATGGATTTGACACTAATATTGGTAATTTTTGATTATTTTTACATGTCTCGGTATCCCCCCCCCCGGTGATCCCCGGTGATCCCCGGTCCGCATACAATGGTAGCTGAATTTGAAAGTCATCGCTAATGGAAGTGTCACCATTGATCTCAGCGCCCGCTAAAACTATGGATTTGATACTAATATCGGCCATTTTGGATTATTTTTACATGTCTCGGTATCCCTTCCCCGGGGTCCCCCGGCCCGTAGCCGAATGGAGTGAATTTAAACGTTAATGTGATCAGAGTTCCATCATTGATCTCAGCGACCGCGAAAACAATGAATTTGGTCATTTTCTACTAGTTTTACTTGTCCTGTTAAGCGCCTCCCCCTGAGACCCTTTGGTTCGAATTTTGAAAAAAAAAAAAGTTTCGTTTTGGTCTGGGGCCTGGACCAAGGTACTCGTGACTAAAATTTGGACACCCGACCCACTTGACTTGTCTCCAGGCCAGGCCGCACTCAGACACACAGACAGACAAACACAAAAACTCTTTATTATATATATATATATATATATATATATATATAGAGAGAGAGAGAGAGAGAGAGAGAGAGGAAGCAGTGAATTTTGTTTCGGGATAGGCTTGAGGAACGGGTAAGAAACATTTGTGTTATACGTGCAGTGCGAAAAAAGGATCATAAATTTATATCGGGAGGGGATTGAGCTCGACATTCAGACCCCTTTAATACGCGAATGTACATCAGTGAACCGTTCCCACCCTTATCTAACACAGTAACGAAACAAATTTTGTGTACTGGCAATTTTAATAGCTATGAGTATTCGAGACGAGACCGAGACTTTTGAGACTGACCTAAGTCTCGTCTCGGTCTCGTCTCGATATGTAAAAGTCCGTCTCTGTCTCGGTACCATCTCTAAAACGAGATGTACAACTATGATACTGCTACTTGAGGGCTATATTTTACATTTATGAGCGAAGCAAGAAATGAGAGTATGTAGGAGTACATGTTAAAAGTGCTGAAGTTGCTGTATGATAATGACGAATCCAAAAATCTGGCGCGTTCCGGATGTGAACGCTCAAGGAGGGAATCTCTCACTCTCTCTCCTCTACTTAACTGCTTTATAATCTGGGGCTTCCCGGTAATCTCGTCGCTGGATCTTACGCTCTCAAGTGTCAGTACACGTGCGCACCGATCGTTGAATGGTTTTTAAAAGCACTACTGGTAAGTTTTCCTAATTTTGTTTCTATTTCTTAACAGCGGCGTAGGCAGGGGGGTTGATCGGCTCAATCCCTCCTCCACTTAGTACAGTAATACCAAAAGTGATTGTGCTTACATGCAGCATATTCAATTTGTGAACCCGATGTTGAGATTTAAAAAAAATCGCTACACACACGCACAAAAAAAAAAAAAAAAAAAAAACAAGTGTATAGCCATTTCAAAAACTTACTTTTCAAAAGCTGTATATTTAACATTACACAAAATTTCAGCAAACTAATTATAAGCTGAATTCTTTATCTTTTTGAAACTTTAAACAGACAGAAAGGTAATTTATCCAGAAACTAAATCAACATTTCTAACAAGGGACATCACCCAATTGTCCGGCTCCGATTTCAATGAAATTTTTATTGCTGATAGAGGACATGTATTCATTACTTGTGATGACAGAAATTTTTGCCATGGTGCATGTTTTCTATTTTTTAATAATTTTTAAAGGTTGTAATGTGGTTAATAGAGATTACTGCAGAAGTCCCTTACTACCCTTTGTAAACGGAGTGTTAATGAAAGAACAACCATGTAGATACGTATAGGGTCTAGGGGGAAGTCGTACGGTACGTATGACCTTGACGGCAGCCATCTTGAAATCCGCCATTTTGAATTAAGGTCAAGTTTTTTAAATGGGAATAGGGTAATATAATACATAATTTCGAACTAGAATTTAATCAGGAAGACAATGGTGAAGTTAGTTTTAAGATGCGCCCATTTGGTGAAAAGTTACAAGCATATTAATTGTTTATACTTACTATGTGCTTAAGTCCCTTACCTCCGCTTCTAACCCGCGTATTAATGATAATAAGTGGATAATGGTTTCGGTAATACATATTATGCCTAGAGGGAAGTGATATGATAAGGGTATCATTGACGGCAGCCATCTTTAAATCCGCCATTTTGAATTAAAGTGAAGTTTTGAAAACTGAAAACCATAGCATGTGCACCAAATTTTAATAGTAATTTTTTCCCCAAAAGCCAATGGTATGCTTATTTTTGTTCTATAGTTAACCAGTATGAATTTATGACTGTTCTAATGTGCACGAAACGTCCATTATTCGATCTTTCAAATTGGTAACACTCCTAATTTTCATCGCATGTTTTAAGATTCCAACTGGCACTTTGCAATTGTTTCCATGGCTCATGTTTTCTAAATTTATTACATTTTTTTTTTTTTTTTTTTTTTTTAAGAGTTGCGATTTGTCAGTTCATGAATAGTGTTGGGTTAAGCATCCAGCAGTCTTTCTGAAGTTTGAAGACTTGCCATGTAATTATTAATTTCCTAGGGAGTGTAATTATTTATTTTAACCGAGAGTACATGAGGAACCTATGAACCTATGCGATGTAAAGAAATACAAATGAAATTATAAGAAGTTGGTGTAACACGAACTCAAAATTATCATGAAGTGTAGCCTACATGTTGCGGAAACGACAAACAGTATTTTTTTTTTTTTAAATAAATACAACTTTACAATTTTAAAGGAACAGCAACAAGGATAGAAAATATCAAAGAGACATAATATGACTGTTCCCAACACACTGTTTGTACCATGAACAAAATATGAAAACAGGTAACTTTTTTATAAAGAGGTGTAACTTAATTGAGTTCCCGATTGAAACTGATTGTAAATCTTACAAACATGAACCATCGACAACAATCGCTAGAAAACGAATGACTTTTTTGTCTGACTAGCTAAAATATTGCCATAGAAAATAAATATAAAACAAAACAAAAGACCATTGATTTACACAACAATCATATTTCGTTTCCTTTTCTGAAGTGAACTTTCAACTTATTTCTCGTCTCATCTACTATCCATTACAAGCTACGTCTCCGGTATTACGTGAATGCAAAGTTGGAGTTCTTTCCAAGGTATATAAAATAACGTTCTTTCGTTCTGCGATGATTCATGTCAGTAAACGAGTTTTTGAAGGGCAGGTATAGGAAATAAATGATTACATTGCCTATGAAATTAATAATTACATGGCAAGTGTTCAAAATTCAGAAAGATTGCTGGATGCTTATCCCAACACTATTCACGAACTGACAAATTGCAATTCTTAAAAAAAATGTAATAAATTTAGAAAACATGAGCCATGGAAACAATTGCAAACTGCCAGTTGGAATCTTAAAACCAGGAGCGTCATTTCAGATTTTGCTTGGGGGGGGGGGGGGCAAGATCCCTTGATATAAGTAAAATTTCGCGTTTTTTCACTGATTTACTACTATTCTACTGATAAAATCTATATACATCTCAAACTCAGGGGGGCAAATGCCCCTCCCTGCCCCCCTAAATGACGCCCCTGCTTAAAACATGCGGTGAAAATTAAGAGTGTTGCCAGTTTGAAACATCGAATAATGGACGTTTCGTGCACATTAGAACAGTCATAAATTCATACTGGTTAACTATAGAACAAAAATAAGCATACCATTGGCTTTTGGGGAAAATTTACTATTAAAATTTGGTGCACATGCTATGGTTTTCAGTTCAAAATGGCGGATTTAAAGATGGCTGCCGTCAATGATACCCTTATCATATCACTTCCCTCTAGGCATAATATGTATTACCGAAACCTTTATCCACTTATTATCATTAATACGCGGGTTAGAAGCGGAGGTAAGGGACTTAAGCACATAGTAAGTATAAACAATTAATATGCTTGTAACTTTTCACCAAATGGGCGCATCTTAAAACTAACTTCACCATTGTCTTCCTGATTAAATTCTAGTTCGAAATTATGTATTATATTACCCTATTCCCATTTAAAAAACTTGACCTTAATTCAAAATGGCGGATTTCAAGATGGCTGCCGTCAAGGTCATACGTACCGTACGACTTCCCCCTAGACCCTATACGTATCTACATGGTTGTTCTTTCATTAACACTCCGTTTACAAAGGGTAGTAAGGGACTTCTGCAGTAATCTCTATTAACCACATCACAACCTTTAAAAATTATTAAAAAATAGAAAACATGCACCATGGCAAAAATTTCTGTCATCACAAGTAATGAATACATGTCCTCTATCAGCAATAAAAATTTCACTGAAATCGGAGCCGGACAATTGGGTGATGTCCCTTGTAAGCTTTTATTTTCAGTTTGGCCCTTCTCTTCTGTTTTGTTAATAGTTAGCGCCATAAAAATTGGTTTATCTCTATGATCTCATAAGCTAGGCATAACAATTAACCTCGGGGGGCGCGGTGGTTCAATGGTAGGGCGTTCACCTGCGGTGCTTGAGGTCCCTGGTTCGATCCCAGCTCGCGCCATGAGGACTTTGTGGTGAACAAACAGCGTGCTGGTGGGTTTTCTCGGGGCTCTCCCGTTTCCTCCCACTTTCTTCTTTCTTCATTCCACCATTTCATTCATTACTCATCATCACCGTCTCCTTTAGCGTAACCGACATAACCGTGGGACGTAAAACTCAAAGATTTCATTTCGTTTTTTTCAACAATTACCCTCAAATATGTAATTTTGTTCAGATAGATGTGATCTATCCATTGATATGCAAGTATGTCTTATCTTTGGACAATATTATACTTTAACCATCAGCGAAAGTTTAAGAGTTAATCATAGGCTTGAGCTACATCTCATTTAATCATGCTATATATTGTCGTCTTCCTAGTGAATAGCTTGAGGAGGCTATATTAAGTATCAGTTTCATCTTGCAAGTTTGTAGTTTGATATGGTTACAGATCAATTTTTTTAAATTTGCAAGAGAAAATAAGTTTTTCTTTGTTTTCTCGGAAACTACGCATGTGAATCTACACTTACTCGTATAATTTTGTTCAACTCAATGATATGTATCGATTCATATATATATATATATATATATATATATATATATATATATATATATATATATATATATATATATATATATATATATATATATATATACAGAGCAGTGGCGTAGGGAAGGGGGGCCGGAGGGGCCGCCCCCCAAACACACATCCTGGCTACGCTACTGATGCAGAGGATAGATTAATTCATGTCAATTTCATGTGTTCACTGTGCAAAAGTGGTATGAAGTAAAGCCGTGCAATTTGGTGTAACTTTAGAGGAAGAACATAAGTTTTGTTTCGTCATAGAAGCATGTCACTTGTACTAAAGATTGAAGAGATATAGGGTCAAAGGTCAAATTTCGATCTTTTTCTTATGAGACTGCAATGGTAAATTCTGAAACAGCCTGAAAAATCGTAAATCGAAGTGACAACAAAGAAAAAGCTGTATGGAATGATTTTATGTCGCAAGCCGACCAAATATGCGTCAATCAAGTGTCAAGGTCAGAGGTCACGGTCAGATCAAGGTCACAGGTTATATGGATAACCTTTGAATACTCTGAAAACAACGCAATGTTCGTACCTCATCATGTCAAATGGGTTCTCAAGGTGACCTGTGACCTTGATCTGACCGTAACCTCTGACCTTGACACTTGATTGACGCATATTTGGTCGGCTTGCGACATAAAATCATTCCATACAGCTTTTTCTTTGTTGTCACTTCGATTTACGATTTTTCAGGCTGTTTCAGAATTTACCATTGCAATTCCATAAGGAAAAAATCTAAGTTTGACCAATATGATCTCTGTGTGACTTACGGTTCCCGAGATTCGGCTTCTTAAATGTCCTGAAATCGGAACTATCTTTTGGCCAATATCACGGGAACGGTAAGTCATAGAGAGATGATATTGGTGTTAATCAATCCCCAATAGAATGTTAAACTTTTTAGTGCCGATATTAATTGATGGCCACTATCCAACTGGCCAGGCCAGTGGCGAGTTGGACAGTAGCCACCGGTTACTATTTGGTACCAAAATATTTACCATCCTCTTAGGTATTGATCAACATCAATATTATCTGTCTAAAACTTATGGTTTCCCAGCTATGGCTCATTAAATATCTAGAAATTGGCCATTTTTGGCCAATATCACGGGAACGGTAAGTCATAGAGAGATGATACTGGTGTTAATCAGTACCTAAGAGTATGGTAAACATTTTAGTACCGTTAATTGGTGCCCAGTGGCCAGACGCAAAACAGATACGGGCTCAATATAATCATCAATTGGATTCGGTTTTGTGGAGCCTTCGAACTGGCTTTAGAGAAGGACATGTTGACACAATCTTCTTCAAATCCAGGCTTATTTAGTGGATTAATTGATTTCAGTGCTGAACTTGACAGCGCTCTCAAGAGTCATTCAGAAAACGCAACAAATTTTAAGGGTACGGCAAAAATAATGCAATATAAGCTTCTGCATTGAGTGCTAGAGGTATGCCATAAAGAAATCGTTATTATTATTTATATTATTAATAATATTTATTATTATTATTTATCATAATATTAATAATAATGAAAACGAGGTAATATATTGTGTACCACCTAAAATTCAAAGTACGAACCGCCAGTGGAACGAATTACGCCTGTTACGTTTGAAATTTTTAGCGCCATAAAATTGTTTTTGTCGATGTCCTCGGAAACTACGCATGAGAAATTTACCCTTAAACATGTCATTTTGTTAAGTTGGATGTGATCTATTGACTGATACGTGTCTTACCTTTGGACAATATTTTACTGAATTAGAAATTAAAGTTTAAGCGCTCATCATAACCTAGTTTTGTCCTATATCTCTATAACCATTCTGTGCAATAATGAGCGTATACTTCAACATCAGTCTCTCCTTATTAGGTGAATGGTTCTCGTTCAGCATCAATAGTTAGATTTACAAAATAATTCGTTTTTCCCAATTTACTCAAGAACTACGCATTATATTTTTACACTGACGCATATAATTTGGTTCTACTGAGTCAGAACTATAGACTAAGATATGTTTCATTTTTGGATATTTTCCCCCTTAAACACCAATAATATTGTATTATTATTATTATTATTATTATTATTATTATTATTATTATTATTATTATTATTATTATTATTATTATTGTTATTATTATTATTATTATTATTATTATTATTATTATTATTATTATTATTATTATTATTATTATTATTATTTAAAAATTCTAAAGGTAACTAGGAGTTATCGGAATTTCTCTGAAAGAACAAGAACGGCAATTACTCCTTTTCACCACCCTGTTACGTGTGAAATTTACGGGACATACCCGTGAAACGATAAAGGTGTCGTTTTACTTCTTATGCAATGAAATACTGAAAACTTAAACATTTCTTAATACAATTAGAGAAACAAATACATAAGATAAGATTGGGGAAAAAAGGAAGAAATGTGTCGGAAGTTAATGTTTACGCGGATAGTAAAGAGGAAGTTTCGTATCGACAATAACATTATAATGATACACGTGCCAGTCAGTAAAACATAATGAAAAGAGACGATAATAGCCTTATCTAACTTTCCTCAAGTTCTACAATGTTGTTATATAAACATAGTAAACTTATTTCCTGAATGAAGGATACTATCATTACTCCTCCTCCTACTACTACTACTATTGCTACTATTTTTTCTACTACTCCTACTACTACTACTAATAATATACGGCTAATATATGGGCTCTTGGTGGGAACAATCCGATAATAGCAACAACAACAAATACAGGCCTAGCGGAGATTTGACAAAAGAATGTATCGTACATTTTCTTGTGCTAAATGAGGTAAATTCTTTCTTTGGTTTGTTTGTTTTTTGAAATTTAGCACTTACTTTCAGTTTCGGAGGCTAATGACTTCATTGAAATGCAGTGGCATAGGCAAGCGGGGTTACCGGATTTTAATCACCCTGTACTGAGAAAGATATGCAAAAATAGATATTTAGCATATTAAGTTCCTATGTACACATAAATACCTAAAATGATATGAATTTGGGAGGTTCAATTCCCTCCTTGATGAAATTCTGCGTACGCTATTCTTGTAGTGTAACTTCCTCACAACTAGGAGTGGAACTCGTGTCTTCCAACACTGGTTGTCTTTTAGTTTTCATTCCTATGATTCATATCTGATCAGGACCAGGGGTAAAAGTGGATTTGAAAAGGTAGGGGCATGCATGACGTCATGCTGTGCCTCGAAGCCCATTGCAATCTCTTAGGAAGTGGAGGAGCGCAATATATAATTTGGAAGTTCGGGAACGGCATCTCTTCGTGTTCCCCTTGACTTCTACTCCCTGGTTAGGACCAATAATAGCGGAATCAAATGTTGGAAGTTTAAATATGTTTATTTATTAGAATCACGCAGTAAAATTTCTAGGATTGTCTTGTTAGTACGTCCGACTATTACTCCACACGGTAAGTCTTGTATAAGTGCGATTTTTTTTTGGGGGGGGGCAATAGACAACTTGAGCGATTATCTTGGCCGAGTTCGTTAATGGAGTCAATCAGTTAAAATCGTAACTGGTAACGGCGACTTTAACGGCGGATATCCATATCCCACACGTGAAAATATTTCACATGATCCTGAAGTAAACTAACAAAAAATTGGAAAGAGCGTTGTTTACTACTTTTTTATTATCACAGCTATTTTTTATACTTAGAACCTATACATAGAAGAAGAGGGGAAGTCTTATAGATTGGCACACCGTCCATCCGTCTGTCTGTCGACAAACATCAAAGAAAAATTTAGTAAGATATATTGAGAAGCAGTTTATTGTATTATACTCAGTGTCCCGAGAATAGGTTCTATCTCCTCCGTTAAGACAGGAAGTGATTGTAACTAACAATTTCTATTCTGGTTTCAACGTTTATCACTATAGAACAAAAACGGTAATAGATAGCGACAAGTTATTATTATTATTATTATTATTATTATTATTATTATTATTATTATTATTATTATTATTATTATTATTATTATTATTATTATTATTATTATTATTATATTTTTTTTTTTGCAATCGATTCAGCGTCCCAGGAGAATATAGACCCTATATCGACACCACCCAAAACACACTGCCAAAACCGGAAATGATTGAAATTTAGTAGTACTTCCGGTTTCAATGCTGATTTCCATAGAGCAAGAACGGTAAAAGTTATCGACACGGTTTTTTTTCAATCGATTCAACGTGCAAAGATATATTCCATCTCCTTTGTTAATCTTCTACTCAAATCTGAAGTAGTAGAAATCAACTAATTCCGATTTCAATGTTGATCGCCATAGAACTTCAAACGGTAATACATAAAGATAAGGATTTTATTAAAAAAAAAAAATGGTTCAGCGTCTCAAGAGAACATATGATCATCATTCTCAACACTGAACCGGAAGTGGCTGAAATTTAGTTCGGGAGCTCGGATCCTACTTTACGCTGTAGATTGACTTCTCTACTGAAAGGAACGCTACGTCTAATCCACCATCAATGAAACATTTAATGAGCTTTTCTTTACTCTTTATTCAAAAAACCACAAAATCCACTTTCCTTTTGCTGAAACTCTTCTTTCGCGATTTTCAATACCGCAATATCCGGTACCGGAAACTAGAAATCTATTCTATTTCTCCTCTCCCTCTCCTACTTATTTGGTTGATAGAGTGCTTCGTTCCACCAATCATTATCATTTTCCCCATTTTTGTTGATAGTTTTTCAATGAAAATTGCACTTTAATTAAATATATTTTGCGTTATGTGTGCATTATATCTATGCATTATAGAATATGTGTCAACTTTTGGCCATAGAAGCTTTACTGGTAGGTTAGCCTTTAGCATGGATACCCTCACCAGCTGGCTTGGAGTGTTAGGGATTATTCGAAGTTACAGAATGGAGCTGATTTGAGGGGAAAAGTCAATATGAGTTGGCGTGTGAGGGTGAGAGCAAGTTTGAAGTTGGAGGTTGAGAATAAGAGGAGGCAAACAAGCCTACATTAACTTTGGCCACCTCACTACACAGCTTATCGGTATCATAGACCCACAGTACACACGGATTCGGACACCTCCCTTCCTTCCACACACTTTCCCAAGGGTACTTGATACTCTTAGGCGGTTTATAGAATACTCGAAAATGAAATTAAAGTACATATCAAGTTCGGAGTTAAATTAAGGGTACCTGTAGATTCCGATCCTTCACAAGAACTGTGTTAAATACGTATTTATGACATAATACGTATGCATAATACGCAACAAAGGCGAATGGTGTTTCCAGATCTGGATTTCGCTAAAGACAATATTAATTATTTTACTTATAGTATTTGAAAATTAAGTTTTACATAATGTTCGTTTAGATAGATCTTAGTAGCTGTGGTAAAGAATGCATCTCGGGTCGGTGCGATATAGTATCTATTTGGGAATCCGCGGAATGGGAACACTCCAAACACAATATTAGATATATTAACTAACGATAAAGGAATTCGTTTATATACGTAAATATTCAGATTTATAGTAAAAGATACGACTTGGGCTCATATACTCATGGAATGGGTAATGGATCACGGGTCAATTGGGTCACGATTTTTGTCTGGGTCTGGGTCTTGCTTCTCACACCCGTTGACTGAAAGACCCAATGATCCAGACAGATACGGAGACCCAGACAGACCCAGTGACCCAGAAGCAGTCGTAATATCTGGTCTGTAGCATTAGCGCAGAATTTTGTAGTTGATTAATAATGTTTACTATTCGAGTTTGAACATTCATTTGTTTGAGTCTCGCATGGGGTCCTTGGTTCGATCTCAGCTCGCGCCAAGTGGGCTTTGTGGTGGACAAAAAAGTGTGCGTGGGTTTCCTCGGTATTCTCCTGTTTCTTCCCACTTTCTTCATTCCACCATTTCATTTATTTCTCATCATCACCGTCTCCTTTAGCCTACCCAGCAGAAGCGTGAGAGGTAAAACTCAAAATTTTATTTCATTTTTTTTGTTTGATTCTCGGTGTGACATTTCTTACTCAACATTTCAGGTTTTGAATATATCATATTTTCAAAAATATGATTTTATTTTTATTCGCCTCCCCATACGTGGCTTTTGAACATAGCCTATGCAAAAATAATAATAATAATAATAATAATAATAAAACACTGGCTCAGCGGTATCTTTTATTTTTTTAACGACAAGTTTTACAGGTAGATTCAACTTTGATAATCCTTCATAAGAGAAACATGTAGCTTATCTTTTCTCTGATTCTGACACGTTTATACTCTAATAAACCATGTAGTTATCTTTCAGTGCAATGTTTGATACACACGGACGCAAACAGCAAGCAAGGAGGAAAAATTACACTTAACAAAAAGACAATCAGAGAGCAAAGAATCATGATCGTTAGAAATGCCTTAGTAGCCTCACATTCTCCCCTGTGTATGATGACATTTCGTCTCCGAGTCAGACAGAGTAATAGGCCTGTCCGGATCGCCGGGTCTATTGGGTCGTGGGTCTGACTGCTTCTGGGTCTTTCGAGTCACCAAGTTCGTGACTCATTCCATATATTGTGGCCCAATACTGTACAAGAGCTGTAGTATGTATTTTTGGTGGCATAGCGAGTGAAGAATGCATGTATGCATGCTCACATGCTCCCAAGCACAATGTTTAATACCGAAAAAAGTAACTTTTAAAAAAAACTAGAGAAAAATTACTTCGGTGTAGAGTACTGTTGTACTGATATGAACTGATGTAGTCTCATGCGAGCTGTAAGTAAATATTGAGTTTATTTCACTAAAATTTAGAAAAACGTAAATTGCTTAAGCCTTTTAAGCATGGTTACATAATTCTTTTCTCAGGAAGGAAATACCCTGAGCAAAAGAGTATATCACAAAGATTTTCGATTTCCTGGTAGAAGAATGCGAGTTTGAAAATAACGCGGAAATTCCTCAGTCAGAGTATCTCTTTGTGTACTAATGTAATTATTCTTACAAAAGAAAGGAAAGAGACAAAGAAGATAAAGATACGGAAAGATTGCAAGGTTACTAGTGAATATGAGATCTCTGGAATTTTCAGAGCTTGTTTGATATTGACATAGTGTAGAATCATTGGAGAGTCGTTCGAAAAAAACACCGTTTTAAAATTAGTTCACCAGGAAATAAGCCGGTTGAATGTGAGTAAATTTTCATTGTTCATATATAGAACAAATTCGTTGTTTATCCTATCAGTTTATTTTAGAACTGAAGTACCTTAATCAGAAATGTGTGTGTGTTCCCTCAATGTTATTTTAGCTTTAAAAGTTGGTATATTTTAATAAATAGCCTATTGAGTAGATTCAAATTAATAGTTGATTTTTTAATATATATCATACTTCTCCAGAATAACTTGACTAACTAACTCTATGGCCTCTAGAACCCGGAAGTTCAATGCCACGTTCACAAAAGCTCTCCACTGACTTCTGCTTTTTATTTTAAGCCAAATAAATCCAGTTTGTACTTTGTATTCCTATTTCTGCGAGATCCATCTTAATATTGTCCTCCCATCTGCGCCTAGATCTTTCTAATGGTCGTTTTCCGATTGGATTTCCAGTCAAAACTTCGAAAGAGTTTCTACTTTCTTCCATTCTACCTACATGACCTGCCCACCTGAGCCTCCTAGACTTGATGACCCTAATAATGTTTGGTAAACGTTATAAATTATGTAGCTCCTCGTTATGAAGTTTTCGCCATTACCCATTCCCGTTTCTCTTGGGTTGAAATATTCCTCTCAGGATTTTATTTTTCAAACACTTTCAGTCTACATTCTTTTTTCAGAGTAAGCGACTATGTTTCGCAAGCATACAGCACAACAAGCATGATTATCATTTTGTATATTTTATGCTTCAAATTCTTTGACGAAAAAAAGGTTTTGAACTGAATAATAATATGTCATCTAAGTAAAATGGACATAACTTTGACTACTAGTACATGTATATACATTAATATTACTTGTATTAAATATAGTGGTACGTCAGTGGAATATTTTGAGAATCTTTAACATACAGTATATAATCAAATATATAATCTATTCCAGCATAATAAAACATCAACCCATCAGATTTGACAACATACGACATACTTTATTAGGCTAATACAATCAAAAATTATTTTTTTTATCAGTTTTCTCAAAAATTACGCATGATTTATCCTCAAGCATGCAATAGGAACAATATTACAGTTAAACAAAAAGTTAAAGTGACAATCACAATTTTGGTCTCTATCTCATTAATCATACTGTATTTGTCGTGTTGCTAGTAACGTAATAAAAAAAAATGGTTGGTGTGTACTTCAGAATCAGTTTCATCTTATTAGATGGAGGCTTAACGTACAGCATCAATTATTAGGTTTACAAAAAAATCGATTTTCTCTATATTCTCAGAACTACGCATGAATATTCACATTCATTCATGTCATTATGTTGAGCTCAATGAAATCAATTAATTGATATATGTCTCATCTAATAACATGGATCTAATAACATCTAATAATAGGGACGGATATATGAAAAAGAAATTATTTCAATAAAGAAAAAAAAATTGGATTCACTTGACTAAACTTGGAATGAATATATCGTATTATCTATATACTCATTCCAAGTTTAGAATGCTAGATTTATATGTTTGTCCCAATCCTTTCGACAATAAGGTCTCGAAAACCACAAGATTGCCATTTTCACTGGTCGATTCCAAATGTTGTGTAGATTGTCCAGTTCTCATTCAATGGTTATGGGTTAAAACTGTGTGGTTATTGTTCTATTCAACATTTTAGGGGCCATATTGGGCCCATAAGATTAACATTGTTGGAGGCCGAAACTACGATATTAGGTAACCAGTAGAGAAGTTATGTATGGCGGGTTGATTGACATTGCAGGTGCTTTGCTTAAATCGGAATTGCAAAACCTATTGCGTGCTGGCAACTTCAAAGGTCTCAAGAGACGCAATGAGGTGTACTCGGACGGATACGGATTTATTAAAAAAAAACATTTCCACTTGATATGATTTTACTCTACAAATTTGTTACAAAATCACTCCAACATCTATAGATAGCAATTTAAACTTTCCACATAGATGAAGTTCGGGTCTGGGATAATTGCCATCATTTTGTTTTGACGGTGCAACTTAAGGTAGGGGGGAGGAGATATAATTTTAAAAAATGAAAATGAAAGTGACTGTCTTTGTGACTTAATGACTCTTGAACCACCGTACCGATTTCGATCAAAGTTTCGACATAGATGAGGTTCGGACCTGGAATGATTTTTATCATATCATTTTGACGGTGCAACTTAAGGGAGGGGGAAGGGGAAGATATTTAAAAATGATCGAAAATGACCGTTATTAGTGTCTAATACATAGTTTTTGGGGTCGCTGAGATGAACAATGACACTTTCGATGCCGTTTAAATCCAAATTCAGCCACGTAGCTTGGGATAGGTAAGATACATACAAATGATCGAAAATGACCGATATTAGTGTTGAATCCATAGTTTTCGGGGTCGCTGAGGCGAACAGTAATACCACTTAAACAAAATCACGGGTTCTAAACACATGAGGTAATCGATACTAGTATAAACTAAAAGGGGGAAATTAGTAAACAATAAAAACATTTAAATAAAAACATAGAACATTTAAATGAATAAGACTAACAAATTGACTAATTCAGCTTCGGAATAGTTTCGCTATGTACAGATACATGAGGACCTTCTGAGGGGCATTACAGTGTACACATACACACAGGGGAAAAATAAATATTTATTACAGGGTATCACTAGGTTTTCTCTGGAAGAGAATTAAGCCCTCGTAAACACATTTGAATTTCACAATCGGCAGTAGAGTTTCTATTGCGGATTCTAATATTGAAAGCAGTGTCGTATTGAACTTTTGTTCACAATTAGTGCTTTCATAACCTGCTGTAATCCTAAGCAGTAAGCACATCGACTCAAGTAGAAACAAAAACTTTAGGTCGCATGGTATCACACCGTTGGTGGCAAACGTAAATGTTCCAGTTATAGCCGCCACAGATGTTGATGAATCGGGGAGCCGCGCCAGGCTGTTGATATTAACACATATTGGAAGTAAACAAGGTAGGTTATTTGACTTATCAAAAGAGAAATAGACAAATACAGTAATGAGATTTATTTATTCCACTTTCCCACAAAACGCTTGGTTGATGTGTCTACTAGGTAGTTGCAGCTAGAACACTATGTGGACTTTATTGCTCTAGTCTTCTGATTCTTGTTGTTGGGTAAAATAGGAGTAAAGTTAAGGGAGAGCACGGTCTGACGCCGTTCCCCCGCTACCAAAACAATTTCTAAAGCGTCCATCCACTTTCTAGAAAATTACAATGGGCAAAGATAGGCACGGGGGACGGCGTGACGTCTTACGTCTCCCAACTTTTTCAGATACACTTTTACCCCTGGTGTACACAGCCAACCAATTAAATTAAGCAACACACTTTTGATGGGATATTTCAATATTTAGTTACCATGCATGCAGGGGTAGACTTGCCCATCGGCCATCCAGAAAATGCCTGGTGCACCTCCCCTTTATGGCATCCTCAAATTATATTTATGAATTACTAGCTGAAACGCTCCACTTTCGAACAGGGAGAATAGGTTTATAAAGATTATTTGAACTTCTCTTTCCTTAGGATATGAGTTTCAATGAAATTGTAAATACAAAAATCCTCAATGTCACCCCTTTGCCTTCCTCACTTCTCACCCCTTCTCACCCTCTATGCAGATGGGGTTGACTCACATAAATGGCATTTGGAAGCCACTATACCGTAAAACGGGGCTACTTTGACATTTAGGGTTACTTTGACATAGAGTGGGGCTACTTTGACAGATGAGCAATTCGTGCTTCCTGTGAGAATTGTTGCATATACTTTCATAGATAAAGGCTGATATGGTGTCCACGGTGCGAATTGCCGGAGGGGATGAGGGATTTCTCCCATTATATTTCTACCCCCTCTCAATATCCTTCCTGTCCCCCAATATATAATATAAGGACTTCTAGATCCGCCACTGTTTATTCCCCCCAAATAATCTAATTCGCACTCTGACGATATAGAGAGTGGATTCAATGTGTCCTGTGCAAAAAATGGGTGTATGGGGTTTTGTAATGGTGGATCAAAAAAATCCTCAACATGCTTGTTACGACTGTGATGTTGACGACTAAGGTTTTTCTTTCCATTGTTACATGTAAAGATAACATACCGATACATATGTAATTATGTTAAAAGTAAAGTAAAGTAAAAAAAAATAAAGTAGTATAAAAAATAAAGTAACAATGTAAGGTAAAGCACCGTGTATGTTCGAAGTAAAAGATGTTAAAAGTAAAGCTTTAAAAAAACTTGTATAGTGGTGTATAATCATGTACCACAACAAAATAAAGATTTCGTGCTTATCAAGTATACAGCATACCGTACTTTACACATGACCAAAACAGTGTTTCATACACTTTACATAAATTCCATGTCAAAATAACTCTATACGTTGAGTAACTTTGACCTTATGCAGCAAATACATAAGATGTCAAAGTAGCCCCACCCCCGGGGCTACTTTGACCGGTATTTCTTAATTTGTTCCCGCCAAAACTTACTTGTAGAAACTTAGGTTTAGTAGTGGATGTGATAGCCTAGATACCTATTGTTATGATGAGAATAGTATCATTCATTGGTTGCAGAAAGTGTCCCGTGTACACATCTAAACTAGTCCAAAACCTGTCAAAGTAGCCCCGTTTTACGGTACATTACCGTGACCCCGAAAACTATAGATCGAACACTAATATCGGTCGTTTTCAATTATTTATAGACAGGGGCGTTATTTAGGGGGGCAGAGAGGGGCATTTTCCCCTCTGAGTTTGAGATTTATATAGATTTTATCAATAGAATAGTCGCAAATCAGTGAAAAACAGGAAATTTTACTTATTTCAAGGGGTCTTGTCCACCCCCAAGCAAAATCTGAAATGACGCTTCTGTTTATAGATGCCACCCATTCCCACTCATCATCCCATGCCAACAGGGTATGAATTTGAACTTAAACGGCATCATCGTTATTTGTCTCAGTGCTCGCGGAAACCATGGATTGGACACTGATATTAGTGTTTTCCGATTATTTCTACATGTCACATTTCCCATCCCCATGTCGAAAAATGACAATGTAATACCATAAGATCCCTGAGAACCCTAATGTTGACAATAATGCCAATTATCGTTTTAATTGGATCAATAGTTATTGATTCGGTAATACTCAAACTCGCGTTCACTTTTATATATAATAGACTATAGTAACGAAAAATAAAATGAATAAATTACCTAAAATATTTATGGTATCTTTCTGGAATAATACACATTATCTTTCTTTGTTGGTAGGCCCCAATGACTTTTTAAGGGTGGTTAACCTGAAGTTACAGCTATATTGCCGGGGCCCCGCAGTTGTCATGCATGAAACTGGCAAAACCCTTTTCGGAAATAAAAAAAATAACCCTACAGAAGTCGTGTATCCAACATTATAGAGTTATTAATGAAATATGTATATATAAAACACTGCATGAACGAAGTTGCCTGAATCGCTTCTAACAAAATAGAAGAGAAAGGAACTTATCCCCAAGAGTAAACAACTTATTGTTGGTTTTTCGTAAGAAATGACTTATTCTGTATAGTAGTGTTAATACATTATTTATGGTAGCCTAAGACGTTTTTGAGAATGTAGTTCGAAAGACTTACCTTCAAGACTAAAATACCACTCCTAGATTTCTTTAAGACAAGTGAGTTACCTTGTATGTCATATTGTCAAGTTATTAATGGAATATTTATTCATGATATACACTGTTAAAAATAATCTCTTAAATTTGAGAAACCGTTTCTTATCTGTGCACCGAGGCAATATTTTCTTAGAAATGAGATTTGGCAATTCCAATTAATAAGAAAAGTAACGGTGTATTTTCTCGTTTCGCTTTATACATCCTCAACTACTTTTCTTCATTTCTCATTAATGAGAGTTTCAAACTGTTGTGTCTAAGAAAATATATTCTCGGTGCAAGGGCGCCCATCAGGGGGAGCAAGGTGGGGCGCTCGCCCTCCCTAGAGGAAATTGTACTTCAGAATATCAAAAACCCAACAGAATTTTTACATTAATTACAGCAAAATTTGAACCTATATTTGAAACGTCGCTTATACTTGCCCCCCTTGGAAACCACAACATGGGCGCCCTCGTCTCGGTGCACAGATAAGAAACGGTTTCTCAGATTTAAGAAAGAATTTTTAACAGTGCATGAACATTTTTGAGAATCATTTTTGAGAAAATAGTCCAAAAAAATCATCCGCAGGAATAAACTAAATCTCATAGATGTCTTCAAGATCAATAAGTGATACCATATTGTCAGATTGTTGAATAAATATTTACTTTATGAAATATAAACATAACCGCCTGAGTCGTTTTTGAGAAAATGATCGGAAAAGAACTAACCTCCATGCATGAATTACCTCACGTAGATTTTTCCCCCAGGAAAATTACTTGTACCACAATAAATGGTTGTTGAACCAAGTGTGAACGCCAAGTTTTTCGTGTTGTTACAGGGGTGTTAACCGACTTTTGCCTCACCCTGTATATACATGTTTCACAGGCTAAATATGTTAAACTACACTAATGGGAACTGCTTTATTTTCATGTTAATCGGGAAATTGTTTTTCATTCTAGAAAAGGACAACGTTTTAGTTGACGAACTAGGATTATAATTATTAGTATTAGTATTATCACTAACACCTAATAAGAAGAAACACGGTTATGATATTACTGCAGGGGGCTAAAAATCAGTGACAAACATAAATCCAGAGTTTCCTTTCCCTTTTCTAGGCTTGTCTCTGATGCGTGGGTTCCTGGTTCGATCCCCCGGCCAAGTCTAAAAGGCATAATCATGGAATGTTAAAGTTAAAGATTTCATTTCATTTTTTCCCTTTTCGAGGTTTCTTTTCCCTCTTTTGGAGAGATTTATTTCTGTCATATTGTGACAAATACAAAATTACACAGTAGTGAATAAAGTTATCTATTAAGACATTATTGTAAGCACTAAGTAATAGTACACATATTTATTGGAGAATTTTAGCGTTACTTCCTTTCCGTGGAGACTCTTGAGAGTGTCACATCGGTATTGTGACACTCTCAAGAACATGACGCCAATGGCGTCATTAACGTTTTTGGGGAGATTTTTTTTTAATGCAAAATAATGAAAATTGCCTCATTTCACACAGACAAGAAAGAAAAAAGCGTAAAAACTAGTTACTCAGTCAATTACTACATTATTGTACCTTCTTGCCTCTCACCACGCCGCCATAATACTATAACCATTTTGATGAATGTTTTTCTGCCTTGGAATCTGATTTTTCCCGATTAAGCCCAGAATCATATAGTGAATATAATCAAACACCTTTCCCACAGAATTTTCTGTCTACCAAAAATTCTTGCCAGTATTGGTAGGCACAATCTTCAATTACATACATAACAAAAATTCACTTAATAGCCCTACTTATTTATATAAGAGTGAAAAAATAATTTTGCAAACAGGAAAACAGAACTATTTTTAGGGTCAAATGAAAACACTCTCCCCCCACGGGATTGCCACCCCTTAATTTTAGTATTACAGTCGATTATCCGAACGTCGGTCAACGGAACGACCGCTTAACCGAACTGTGTACTCGCTCGCACCTGTTACTCTCCCACCCTACCGTCCATCATCCCCCTCACTCCCAAACCAAGTTTCCCACAGTAGTCGCCGCACTGAGCCATCGCTAGCGGAACATTGCTTCTAATGGGGCCTTCATAAGGCGCTGCTGACCGGCCAAGCCGCCAGTCGCTGTGTTTCAACAATCAGCACACTTCTGTCGGTTTGGCACTGGCTGTAGAAGTAGCGGCAGTATCAAAGCTGTTCACAGCAACAGCTGCGCCAGCTTAGAGTTGAGGCGTGCCGCTCCGCGCATGGCAAATAAACATGTACAGTTCGATTATCCGAACAAACCAGTTTTCCGAACACCCATGTCCCCCAATTACTTCGAATAATCGACGCTCTACTGTATTTTAAGTTTGTGATGTCTAGTTTTAAAAATAAAACTAATTAACATAGAAAAATCGTATTTTTGCCTACTTTTACAAAACTAATCAAAGTGTGCAACCCCGAAATATTATCCAATTTTCTTGAAATTTGTTATATCTTTTACACCACTGAGACTCAGGGCATAAGCAAAGCCTGCAAAAATTTTACATTTTATTTTTTTGGCTTACAAAATGAAACTTCCTAAAGTGTACAAAGATTATAATTATTAAGTGTACAAAGATTAAATAATTATTTATCAATTTTACGTTGAAATAAAACTACATTTAAATTTAAGGCTTGAGTGATTGCAATGTGAATTTTGAGTCTTTTTTTTTTTAAAAAAAAAACTAATGATCTCACGTGTTGTGATAGGAAGAGGTCTAAAATTAAATGTAAGGGGGTGCTTTGTTAATGTGGGGGATTGGCGTCACAGCCTTTGGGGGGGAGATTGGCACTCCTGGAAAGAACAATACCTAAAGTACCAATTCTTGAAAGAATAATTAGAACTTAGTGAGTTAGGTAAGTTTTCTTTCCTTGGTTTGAAACGATAAAAGTTTACTTTTTACCACTTTAACTTCCCTCAATATCCACTTCTAACTACTTCCTTTCCTGCTCTTCAATAAATAAAAAATAAAATTTAAAAAAATATGTACAGGTAGTGAAGTCCATTAGCACCACTCCTGTTCTTTGTGCGTTCAAGGACTTTGAGTAAGGGCATGGATGATGGGTGCCTCGAGAGACAGGTGACGTAAACGCCTCTTATGCATGACCTTTGTTATATAACAATTTAAGCAACATTTGTAGGTTAGCAATTTCAGAATACAGTGTTGGACTTTTCCAATTATTATTATTATTATTATTATTATTATTATTATTATTATTATTATTATTATTATTATTATTATTATTATTATTATTAGACTTGCCAGAATTAATGAGTAAATGATCTAAGCGGACATGTTCAATGTATTTCAAAAGGAGCATATTTCCCCCTCTTTAACAACGACTGATTCAATGTACAAGGTTGTTCGAAATTTTATTGATGTAGACAGCTTTCGAAATTCCTTAGATGTATTTGTGAGAACAATTCTTGAGACACTACCCAGCAGACAGCTTCCCTTCCCTTCTCTAGTGCAAGTAATGTTGCTAACTCATATGTTAAGAAAATTACAACTCAGGCAACGTGACAGCCATAGACCAACTCAATGTTCTTACACCCAATTATAATTCTAAATGTCACTTTTTATGTCTTTCCAAATGTAAGGTGGAAACCTATGAAGTTTCGATTTAAGAGAATATATGTACAGTATTGGAATTAAATCTTGAGGGTTACTTAAGGTGAACATCGAATTTTGAGAGCTTATATATATATATATTTAAAAATATTTTGTTATATGTAGATATCTATGGTAATAAAATAATAATCTATATAAATTAACAAAGAACAGTTTCTTTAATCTTTTTCAGTAGGAAGTCAGATACAGTTCTTTCTTTCAGTACCATATGATTTAAATACAGATTCATGTGAGTAAAACTATTACCGAGAGTCAAAGTCTCAGATTTAAAGTGAAATATGGAATAGTTTGAGACACCAGTCTATTTACTTCTTCTCCACATCACATACAGACGCTTATTAAAATAATGAAAATATCTGAAAAAATATAACTTATCCCCTTAACAAGGAGTGGAATCAGCGTTAACCTTCAGAACAATTCTCATTCGTTGTGGAATTGAGCCATATAAATCACGAAGGGTTGAAGTCTTGAAGAGAAATATTGTGCCATCTCCCGTGCAGTGCAGCATTTAGTTCCATTACCGAGGATAGAAGTAGATATCTGCTTCTATAGTATGAGTTCCGTCTCTCTTAGCCTCGGTGCATTATCATGAGATATTAAATTCAAATAGATAATAAATGAACGTCTGAGCTCCAGAACTGACTACATTGTTAAATAGTGTTGAGTTCTGGGGATTAGATGGGCCAGAGGTGTTGTAGTGCATCCCGATGTTCATGAAAGTACACCTAAACAATTCCATCAATATTAATTAGCAGAATATTGGAAAATTGCATTTTTGGCTCGTAGCAACATCTGTATCACAGGATGCACATGATCATCTAATGTCCACACAATCTCTGACAGTAATGCATCTTATGAACGTAATCACAGAACTCAAGTTGCCGCCATGTTTCATGATACAGAGAAGACAGTTCGGAGCATCCGCAAGACATAAACACGTCATCCAGTTTGCTGCCACGATATCCTTGACCCGGATGTTATCACCTGATGCTGCAGACAGAAATGATGATGTTACCATTCAATTCTCCATAAGCGACTTCCGCTTCACCACTGTAGCCTCATACGCTTCTGTGCTGCTATACTGCTAAATAAAACTTATACTAGCTATACTGCTATTACTTTTACTATTAAAATAACTACTTCCAAACTAAGGTACTCTTTTTATTTACGGACACGGGTACATGCACACAAACTTCAAAAGTACTTTACTAATTTTTATCCCCATGCTACTAAATAATATTCTTCACAGTACTTCTAACAAGCCCACTTGCATACTCCAACTTCATTCTTGCTCCCACAAACTCTTTGACTCATGCCAAAGCCGGCCATCCTCATGCTCATCACAGACTATTGACAGTAGTGTCACACTCTTCACAGACTACTTGCTATACCACATTCTCCACAGATTACTCACTATTTAACTCTTCCACATTCTTCACAGATTATTTCCTATTACACTCTTCCACATTCTTCACAGACTATTCACTATTACACTATTTCACATTCTTCACAGATTACTTCACAGATTATTTCCTATTACACTCTTCCACATTCTTCACGGATTATTCACTATTACACTCTTCCCCCGTTTTTTTTCTTTTTTTTACAATGACAATCTATTAGGTGGTCTCCTGATCCTTCCGGATCTTCTTGGTAGCTGCCAATCTTGCTGCTCTGCTGATGTTCTGCCATCTCCTGGATATCTTGTTGGTAGCTGCCTATCTGGGTCTCGTACTGGTGTTCTGCCATCTTCTGGGTGTTGTCTTGGTAGGTGTTGATCTTGCTCTCTGACTGATGTTCTGTCACTTTCTGAATTTATGTTTGGACTTCTAGGCAGTTGTACGTGTTGTATATCCTCTAATGCTGCGTTTGTGAGCGGGTTTTTCCGGCAAAGAAACCATATATCCTCCTGACATTTTCTTGGCCTGTTATCTTCTTGGTCTCCCTTTGCTTGCGGAAAAATTATTTGATGTCGATGGCACTTCCGTATTTTTCCTTGTATTCTTACCAAAAACACGACTGGGCTCATCTGCCTGACCAGTTCGGCTTTGATAAACTTAGGAAACGCCGTGCAAATTTGTATTGTCCCGCGAGGCGACGTTGAACTATTCATTAGGACACTGGCTACTTCGCAACAACTCCAAATTTTGTAACAGTATTTAGAATGTAATTATCCAATCCGCCATAGTCATGCTCGTGGTTCAGTGGTAGAGTGCTCGCTTCTGGTGCACTGGTTCGATCCAAGCTCTTGGCAAGTTTTTTTGGAATTCTCCTGTTTCTTTCTACTTCCTTCATTCAGCTACTTTAATCATCATTATCATCAGCGTTTTCCTTACGATCAATGCATAATCGTGGGACATTGAAAAACAAAAATATCCTCTCGATCCTTGCTACGAAGTGTTCGCTACAGTGCTTCACGTGGTTGTGTAATGCCTCCCTACAAACATCAGTTCCATGTCCATATCACTGTGGCTGCATTCCGTCCAGTACGGGGATCAATGACGAAGAAGATGTGGTCTGCAGTCGCGATATGCCGCAGGTTTTCCGCAATTAAGAGGAGAAGCCTTCTGAAATTGTTCCAATTTGACGAAGAGAGGAAGAGGCATTGTCCGTCCATCCAGACACACTGACGTTACGCCAGCACTCGACCACCATATACACTGTATATGTAGCAGTGCAATTATAAAAAAAAGTCTAATCTCGAGCACATAACCGGAAAGAAACTGGACAATCTGTTAGTGCCATTATGTCTAAATGTTTTCAATTTCGTATAAAGCGAGTTTTGCAGTTGATATTTTCCGACATATATGTATGTGTATATGTCATAAAATCATACTATATTGATGGGAGAAAATATTTGTGAGTTGGATTGTTTGAAGAGATCGAAACTGCAGTTGAGATTTAAAAAGCAATAGGAATAAATATTTAGAAGCAGAATTAAAATTGTTTATGGTTCATTTTTGTGTTGTTGGACTTACAGTAGCTGGAACATACACTGTATGTACTAGAGGCATACATATGCTATTTTAATTTGTCTAACATACTGGATCAATTTCGCAAGATGACCGAGATTAGCATATTAGGCATATTGAAATGGATGTTTGTTATATTATAGAAGCGAGACACAAGGATTTAAGCATTGTAAAATCAGATTATACAACGTGAAGAACAAGATTTGACCCAAAATACGAATACTTCAGTTTCTAGACAAAGAAGATATTTCTTCAATATTATGTGAGCATAGTGGGAAAAGTACTTTTCTGGTTTATAGTAAATGTCAAGACTGTTCTACGAGAAATTCTCAGTGCCCTGCTCTGTCCAGCTTTGGGAAGCTATGTCGACGTTGCAAAGTTAAGTCACATTGAGTACACTTGTACAGTTAACTCTATAATGTCAGCATTTACTCAAGCATTGGAAAGCACTCAGTTTTCACGAATTTTGCACAGTTCATAAGTATAGCAATACACTACAACCTGGTACACTGGGTATCTATAATCCTTATCTTCCTTTGTAGTTTGATTGAAGTTACAGGAGATTACTTAGGAATTATGTATACGTGTGATACTGGCGAAAGTCTGCCCATACGGTATTGAACAAGTTCATCACATGTTGAGTCTCCACATTATGAGGAACCTTTAACGTGTGGAAGACATATTTCCTACGCACACAAAGCCTCCAGAGGTTTCAGGGGATACAAAGAATTTGTTTTTCTAAGGCAGACGAGAAAGAAGGAAGCAGAGACTAAGAAATAGCAGTCTGAAACGGGCACGAAGAAAACTCTTAGTTTGAAGGGCAAACATAACCTACCCAATGGTGATGATGTATGAATTTATAAGTGAATGAAGGAGAAAGTGAGGTCTAAGATGCATACAGACAGAAAAGAGAGAGAAAAAAACAAGATTAAGGATAGATTTTAAGGCAGATACTCAAACAAGAACCGGGGGGAGGGGATAAGTGGTAAAATTAAGTAGGAGAGATTGTAGCATCAACAGACTACAGAGAGATGTTCAAGAGATAAAGGATGGAGTTTTTGTTATTTGAAGAGGCTTAAAATATTTCTGTTAGAGGAGCTCCAAGGAAATGTAGGCAATAGTTATATTGATGAAAAAAAACGTGGTTAATGGCAGAGAGGCAATAAATGTTTACTCGACATGACATACCTAATCGTGACCAAGGATTGTTTGTGTACTACGTTAGATTTGTTTGTAGTAGAAGAGGTTAGAATGCATACGTTGCCAGAAAGTTGTTAAGGGTCATGGTAGTTTTGGAATTGAGATATACTACCCTAGTTTTAGCAAGAAATAAATGTATGAAACTGAAGCGATTAAAGAAAACTAGAAACCAAGATTTAGAAACAAATTCGAAGTTCTTTATAGTTTCCTATTATATTGGTTAGACTTAGAGGCACACATCTTAATTTGACTAACAAAAATGAAGGAACAAAATATTAAACGTAAGTCAACTAACATTAATTATAAAATGTAATGAAAATAATGGAAAATAATACCGAATGAATAGTATGTAGGTTAAAAAAAGAAAAATAAGATAGTAAAATATAAAATGAATCAAAGATAAATCAGTTGAGAATGCTTCAAGAGCATTGCCAGAACGAACTTAAAAAGAATGGAGAGGGAAGGATAACTGTCATTGTTCTTAGATGTAAAAGTAAATCTTTTTATTCGCACCTTCTCTTTCTCGCAAAAATTAGCAAAATATCATCTCTCTATGACTTACAGTTCTCAAGATATGGCCGTTTAAATATCTAGAAATTCGAACATTTTTTTGGCGAATATCTGGGGAACGGTGGCTACTACTTGGCCAGTAGACAGTTAATCAGTAGCCACCGGTTACTATTTGGTACCAAAATGTTCACCATCCTCTCAGGTATTGATCAACACGAATATGATCTCTGTGTGACTTACGGTTCCTGAGATTTGATACCTTAAATCTCCCGAAATCGGAACTATCTTTTGGCCAATATCATGGAAACGGTAAGTCATAGAGAGATGATATTGGTGTTAATCAATCCCTAATAGAATGTCAAACATTTTAATACCGATATTAATTGATGGCCACTAACCAACTGGCTACTGGCCCAACCAGTGGCCAGTTGGACAGTGGCCACTGGTTACTATTTGGTACCAAAATAGTTATCATTCTCTTAGGTAGTGATGAACATCAATATCATCTCTCTACAACTTATGGTTCCCGAGATATGGCTCCTTAATATCTAGAAATTGGCCATTTTTTAGCCAATATCACGGGAACGGTAAGTCATAGAGAGATGATATTGGTGATAAGTATGGTAAACATTTTGGTACCGATATTAAGTGGTGGTCTCTGGCCAAACCAGTGGCCAGTTAGACAGTGGCTGCCGGTTACTATTTGGTACCAAAATATTTACCATTCTTTTAAACATTGATCAGCACCAATGTGATCTCTCTGGACTTACGGTTCCCGAGATATAGCTCCTTAAATCTCTGGAAGTCGGCCATTTTTGGCCCAATATCTCGGGAACGGTAAGAGCGACGCGAAAAATTTAATCACCTTCTCTGATAGTTTTTGATTCTCTATCGAATGCAGGGTTCAAAAATTGGAAAAATCGCAAATAACAGGCAGACAGCAGACACACAGACATAGAGAATTCAGTAACGAACTTTTTAAGTTCGTTAAAAAGAATATAAGAAGCAGAGTAATTCATTAATTTATATATTTTTTTATTTTTCAATTCTTTTCTCCTTATTCTATACGTATATATTTTTTTCTTTCTTTCTTTCTTTCTTTCTTTCTTTCTTTCTTTCTTTCTTTCTTTCTTTATTTATTTATTTATTTATTTATTTATTTATTTATTTATTTATTTGCTCTGGTGCACTTTTAGCTACTCCGTTCATTACTTTTCTATTTCTCCACAAACTTCTCTTTACTTTCAGCTTAGTAACTTATTTACTCTTAACTTGCATTCCAACATGGTGCCCCAGGGATGCTTCACAGCTACATTTCTTTTCTTTTGTCACTACGTCTTTTCCTGGCTGTCTGATGAAGACTTAGCGAAAGTGTTTTTAGTGTGTCCCTTTTTTTTTTCAGTGTGTATGATTCTTTTTTCCCTACTGTTTTTCATCATTATATTTGTAGTTTAACGTCTCATGATTGATTACCAGGGCTAAAAGAGATGGTGATATTCAAATAGATGATACTGGTAGAAGGAAGAAAGTGAGAAGCGGGAGAACCCTGAGAAAACTCACGCACACAGTGGAGAGGAAAGTTGTTTGAAATAGGTGTTCTCAATCTAAAAGGGTGGAATTCTTCCTATCGCATCAGTTCGGGCCCTGCATTAGTAAAGCGTCGTAGGTTAAATAAAAAATCAACGTTGCCAGTTCAGGAGACTATTTATTGCCTTGGGACTTCACCGTGATAACAATAAAGAATTGTTAGGAAAGTGATTCGAGGTGTCTTAGATTCCCTCACACAACAATGTACTTTTCCCGTGTCATTTTTGCATTTCATTACGTTCCGTTCGAATAGCGTGCTGAACTGGCAACGTTACTTTTTCATTTAACATTAATGTCTTTCCAGTGTGGAGCCCAAACGGCTGGAGTGATTCATTTTAGATTGAAAAATTTGATCATTTTAGATTGAAAACCATCTACTCCCAAGGGCGTCATTTCAGACTTCGCTTGGGGGGAGGGGGGCAAGAGCACCACTGACGTAAGACTTTCAGTTTTGTACTAGTATATTAGTAGAGCATCTATTAAAGTATATGTATTCCTCAAACTCTTGGGGGTGGGCAACTGCCCCTCCTGCTCTCCCTAAATGACGCCCTTGTCTACTCCCAACAAGTCTTCTCTCTTCCATTTTTTCATATTTATACTCATAACGGAGTTTACTTATGGCCCCGAGATTTTTATAAACCCTGTATTGTATGTAATGTGCGTGAATGATAAAATCTAATTAACTAGAGATCAAATAATATTTTACAATAAACATTATTAAATCATATACATTTTTTCTGAATATTGATTTTTGATTCTGTCAATTTGTTTCAAATAAAAATAAATGTTTCAATGTTTCAAATATCACAATGTAGTTTTTGAAGTATTTCTGTCCACATAAAACTGCCATTTTTGCTTCAGCGGATTAAATTATTAGGAAAGGGAAATCATGTATGGAATTGCACGTATAAAACAGACAAATAGTTCTTCCATCCAACTGAATATTTAGAATGTCCAACAATTGAAATGTGATTACCAATCACAAACATATCTTTTTCATACAATTCATAAGAAAATAATAATAAAGCCTTCCCTGCCACTGGCTAATGATAGTGTATGTCCCTTTGGTTTGCGTGATCCTGACTTTAATTTCCGGTGGGTTAGCATAGCAATTTGAACGCATTATGATGATTTGGATGTCACCTTAAACTGTAGGCCACGTCTTATGTGACCTCGGTACTACTACTACTACTACTACTACTACTACTACTACTACTACTACTACTACTACTACTACTACTACTACTACTACTACTACTACTACTACTACTACTACTACTACTAATAATAATAATAATAATAATAATAATAATAATACTAATAATAATAATAATAAAAACCTTTTGGCTTATTTGGTTCGTTTGTATCTAAACATTGATTGGATTCTTCACTCAGACTGACATTGTTTCTTTCTTGGCATTGTTAAAGGTATTCTCTTTCTTTTTCAAGCTGTTCGTGATTTTGTCATGGAGTAACTCCTTCATCTGTACATTAATACCTTTTTCTTGTAATAATTTTGACATTACGTTTTCCTAGTACCGTAGTCAATGTTACTAAAGGAAATAAAAATTCAAAATTATCTATTGGATTTAGCAAATAGTTGGGTTCTTCTCTTTCAGGTAGATTTATACTGATTAAAAAGAAAGAAACAACTAAGGAAGAAAAACTTTCCTTACTGTTTTGAATAAATCAGCGAGTCTAAGTTTTGCAGACATGAATGATTTACGTAAACCTTGTTACCCATCGAGTTGAAATTAGCTCTTTTAGCGTAAAATCAGATTATCCAGTTACTGATGAAAGAGAAAGCTCCATCTTTTAATACTATGGCCAAATATATTTTCAACAACATAGAAAATATTTGTTTATTGTACGCCTTTAACGGCATAATTTATGAATAACTTTAAGGAATGTATGTCGCGTAATACGCATTTTCTTCACTAGATTTTGTTTTAGCTTGAACTTCATTGTGCACACCACTTATGAATGAGCTACTATCATACCCTTGTCCAATTCAATGTTCAATTAAACCATAAAAAGTTAAAATATTCAGTAGTACACTAGTAATTCCTTTTTAAAATTTGGTTACTAATTCTAATGATTGTTTTCTTTTTTAAGAAAGTTCATTCACTCTCAGGACATTGGATTCATTATTATTCTCTACAGTATTATTATTTTCTATTTGTGAAGTAGCCATATTTAACTGATCTGCTTTGTAATATCTTGAGTAATATCAATGATTATAGTAAAAATAGTGATATTTACTTTTCTTCAGCAACATTGATTAAAAGTGGGTTGGAAAGTAGATTATTATTTCATCCTAGAAGCGGCTACGAGGATGAGTAAAGAAAATGTAAAGGATTGTTCACTTATTTTCGGATTGAAGTCTATATGATTTTTTAAATCTAAGTTATGAAATGATTGGTATCTGCAACATAGAGGCTTAATTTGAATATTTTCATACTTGAATATTGGTCACAACATGTAATGAATTTATCTTAATTAAAACTAAAATCTGACCAAAGCAAATAACTTTTAATAAACAATAGTGGTAAGTTTCTGGAACGTATTATTGCCTTTATCAGGCACAATATGTTAATAAATAATAGTGTCACAGTTTCTGCAATGTGTCATTGCCTTTATCAGATACATTATCTTAATTAATAATAGTATTACAGTTTCCGCAATATACATTGCCTTTATCAGACATGTTATCTTAATAAATAATAGTGTTACAGTTTCTGCAATGTATCATTGTCTTTGTTAGACACATTATCTTAATAAATGATAGTGTTACAATTTCGGCAATCATTGCCTTCATCAACAAATACGTTAAGTGATAATGTGTCTGATGAAGAGGAATATGTATTACCAAAACTATAACATTATTATTTATTAAAAATGATTTGCTTTGGTCGTATATACTATATTTAATTAAGGCAAAGGTGTTCCAAAACTAGAATGAACGGCATTCATAATGTATTTATTTAAGTACTGTTGGAAATCTGATATCTAATTTGAAATCTTTACTTAGAAATTTGAAAATCTGTTACCAGAAATAATTGTTAGTATACAATATCCCTACCACGGTTGTAACCACGTAACTTAACGTTTATCAACAATCAAACAACATTTTCTTATGTACCTATGTATTCTTTATCCTTTTATGGCTCAATGAAAATAATATTTCTAGCAAGTTTTCTGTATATGCCAAGAAACCCTTTGTATTTGAAGTGCGTATTCGAAATACCTACCAATTAAAATACAATAGTTTGAACATAATCAATGTAGTTATAGTTGTAATCTTAAATGCTAGACTATCATACTTCTGGTTTATTTATTTACTTATTGATTTACTTATTGTGTGTTTTTCAGCCGTTCTGTCAATGAACAAACTAAGAATTTTACTGGAAAGGTTGAGGCTTAAACCAAACATGTATAACTTTATCCACTCATCAAAGGATATATCCAAAAATGCCAATGAAAGATATTCAACAATAGACTTTGGAGCATGGGAAGAGAGAGATTCTCAGACATGTGGATTATGTTTCATCGCTGAGGAAAACACTAATCAAGAAAGTGGCTTTGAAGCAACTGAAAATGGACTCAGAGAAGTACAATCGGAGGAAACATTTGATAAACTTTTCGAAGAATTGTGGGAAATACACGCTCACTGTATATCTTTAGACGAAAAAATAACCATAAAGGAAAATATACATAGAGTGGTGGGTAAGAGATTACCAGATTTCGTATTTGATTTTTGTGTTATTGCAAGTGAGAGAGATAGTGTTCTTGCACAAGAATTAAAAGAACTCTTGCAGACTGAGTATTCACTCAAAGGATGCACAGTAGACGATCCAAACTTTCAATTGGGAGATGACATTTTTTTGAAGTACGAAGACACAATGGAAAGAAGTACAAAAGTATTTTTTTATGTTACTGATAATTTTAATAAAGACAAATTTATCCAACGTGTTCAGAACGGAGCTGTTTTCGGCAACATAATGGCGAAAGCAAAGAAGGAAAGATACAAATGCGTTCCCGTATTTCAAAATGAATGCTGCAAAGTCCCTGTGGCTCTTTACGGTCTTTCTGGCATAGAATTAGGTAAACCAAAAGAAGGAAGGGATCTGCGTATTAAGTTTACATTCAATGACGGGGTAAGGGAGAATCGTCGAAATAAGGAAAGTGAAGAGAGAAGAAAATACGTGCAAGAGTTGCTTCTAGAAGAACTAAAAACTCTGCAGAGACGAAGAGAAACTTTCCAGCCTTCCTGATAACTATAATTACTTTTTAGAGGTCATCATCATTGTCATAGGTATTCTGCCATTATTAGCAGGCCAATTTCCGCAGCGGCGAAGTTTCCATGTTTTACGATCTTCCGCTAACCTCTTTGTCTTTACGTATGATTTTTCAGTTTTACTCCCGTCCATCAACTGTACCCTCCTTCGCCCCCTCCCTCCTTACTTCCACCATATCTTTTAGCACGTCCCTCATATACAGTTCCTTCTCAGCCAATGTCCCAATCAGTTTCTCTTTCTCTTTTCATTACATCTAAAATTATTTCCCATTCTTCTCTACATCCACACTTCAAAAGGTTCTAGTCTTTCTCTATCGCTTTTGGAGATAGACATTAATTAATTAAAACAAACTTTTTAATAAACGTCCAAATCAACCTTTAGTTTTTCTAAAGTTGAGCCAAGTAATTAAGAGAGATGTGACTAGATGTTATTTATATATCTCACGTATAAATGTTAAGCACAAATATATAAAGGGAGCATCAATATATTTTTTGAAGGGGGAGATTAAATTGTTTAAAAAGGAACAAGAAATATGGTTATAGATAGTAAGTAAAAAATATTCACTCTGTACTTCCTCTGATTGAGGAAGATTCTAAGGCCAATATCCTTCTCGAAGATGTGACTGAAAATTATACTTATTAACAAATATTTAATAAGCATAAATAATGAATTAGTTTCACACAGTGTTCGAAGTGGGGAAAAAAGCAGAGGTGATATGTTTTATTACGATTTTGACTCGACGTACCGGCTATCTAAATGTTAAAATACAGTGAGGGTATGTTGCCTGAAAGCTTGCATTTCTGGTATATAATGACTGAAGACCATTGGAGAGCTTTTCTGTAGTTACGGAGGAGGGGGGGGGGGCATGGAGAGAATTTGATTTATCACCAATAACTTTGTGCAAAAAAATATCTACTTATGTTGGATTATAGAGAATTATACACGAAAATGCTCAAAAACCAAGTTTTTATATTAACTTGCTGCGGGAAAACTCCCGGACCCTCCACTCGACTAAGGGGTATTCCAATCCCAACTCCTGAAAGGTCCATCCCTCTTAGCAGATAACCTCTAACTATGTCCATGCTCAAAACACGACATTACGCATTCAGGCAAGAAGACACACACATATATAAGAAGGAAACAATTCAATAGGGCACATCAAAACATAAACTAGATCTCATTTTAAAAAAACAAAAGGTAGGAAAAAGATAACGCAAATGTTGGTGTTGTGAAGTTAGAAATTATTTCTACATAAGAAATAAAATCTTTTTACGTGGAAAGCTATTCGTCAAGTACTGTGTACAAAAATAGATTTATTAAAGGTATTTAGCATCTGCTCTCCAGTGACGGGATATCTTGATCACTGAAAAACCAGAGGCGGGATGCCTTCATCACTGAAAAACAAGAGGTGGTATGGCATACCACCGCATACCGTCTCACTTCGACCACTGGTTTCACACTTAAAGAAAAATGGTATGCGGCTTATTTATTACTTTTTTTTTTTACGTATATATCTTATCAAAACAGAAACTATGCAAAATTATCAGAAGCTTTAGAACTGCAAGATCACATTAAAGATGAGCCGATCTTTTACAACAGCAGTTATTATAGCGCATCGCGTAATGCAAAATCTTTAAATAACTAGTTTTGATTCATTACATAAGCCTTTCGTGATCGGCCTGGAATTCCTGTTCATGGATCTTCCAATTTTCGATAATTTACTCCATGTGAATAAGTTGGTCTGATGATTTGAGAAGTGACAAATATTTTTGAACTCCACTCTATTTTTTTTTTTTTTTCAGTTCATGCGTTACTTATTCTCATTACATATCTATACTATTACTCTTATTGTATGTTTCTACTTACATACAAGTATGCCACTTTCATTTGTGTTCTTTTCCATATATTAACATGTCTTCTTGTCTGTAATCTTTTTGATATATGTAAGTATATCGTGGTTATTATTATTGGTTACTAAACAAATCAAATGTACAATTGTAACCTGTACTAAAAGACTGTTCAATAAATACAAATAGAATTGCTTTTCAGAATGATCAACATATAAAAAAAAGTTGACAGCCAATTGGACCATACGAATTTTTATCAAGGTATTAGAAGTTCGCTTATATGTAATAGTCATTGATACTTGAAAATCTCATATGTTAATGAATTTGCAGAAAGTACTCGTAAAGATTGTTAATAAATAAATAAATAAGTAAATACGGAAATAAAATAAGGTAAAAATAAGAAATAGAAACCTACAACATCCAACTATTCGAAGAAAATTTGTTAATTGTTACTTACAATATATAGTAATATGTTCCTAGTGTACATCAATACAGTCTTTTTACAAGCTTAATATAAATTAAGCTGAAAACCAAGAATCTTTTTTAAAAGTTAACAGTTTCTTTCAGCGATGTGGTTAGTGCATTAAACATTGGACTTCTTCTACAGAAATAGAAATCTTGAAGATGAAAGACAGGACAGTAGCTATATAATGCTACCAGAGTTTTCAGACTGTGTGAGTTTTTTATTTCTCGCCCGGATGAAAGTGAACTGCTAGACTGCTAAAACATTTATTTGTGAATCACGAACAAATAATTTCTTTGAAGACGTCCATATGTTATCGTCGTTAAGAATCAATTTAGTTATTATATTTCATCAAGTTTTAAACCATATTCTGTGTCAGAATTTCATTTACGTTGTATACTTGTATGATGTATGATGTATATGTGAAATAGCAAAATTGAGATAAATAATTCAACATTTGTTCAACAGTGACGTATATGACTTTCCTGATACAAATCCTTAAGTTTCTTGCAAACTGTGATCTATCTTAGTAGGGATCATGTATACCACTTCTTAAGCAAATGAATTTATCACGTATCCCATTTTTATTATGTTAACTATCCGTCATTATATCCCATATATTTAACTATCCCATGTATTTAACTATCCGTCATTATATTGTTTATTACTTATGGAAAAAACACAATATATAAAAAAATACATTCTCATCATATTGGACAACAAGTAGAAATTCATAGTAAATACAAAATATGAATTGGATATTCATATGAAGTATGTAGTGAATACCCATATCAGAAAGATAATTCAAATAATTGTGGAATTCACCTACTTTAGGTCTCAACATTTTGTTCAAAATAGTGGGTTGCTTTTCTAGATGTCTATATATTTCTTGATTGAGTCCAAGTTCACTGTGATATTTACAATGATATTTTTTTTTTCTTCTAGAAATGTGTATATTTGTTATTATTTTCATTGGTTCCCATTGTTCAGTGCAAATATCCATAGGGATTTATTACCTGAAAATGTGTGTGTACTATTATCTGTCACTTTTCGTATGATGAGTTTTTAAAATAATTTTAGTCTTGTTATAACATATTTAGAGACTAATACTATTTTTTCTGCTCATTCTCTGAAACAATTTAAACGTTCGTCAATTAGTCGAGAATAGATTAGAAGACAATTGATTAGCCAAGATTAGACATTAATTACACCAGAAGAATAACATTGTCTATAAAAAATTTTTATTGTTAATAAAATTTCCATTTAGGTTACATATCTTTCAGTTTTACAATTTTAAGTTGTTTTTCAATGTATTAATAAATATTTTGGGTTTTCTTGTTAAACTTCCTTTCTCAAAATGACCTTATTAATCTATAATTGTATGGACATCATTAGTTATCCCTAGCTATAAATACAAGTTATAAAACCAAAATTACCGAAAAAATCATACATCATTAACTTGCATATACTCAAAACAGCATAGAACTAATGTATATTTCTGTTTCTTAAGAGAAGCTATGAATAAGCTAAATCGTGTTTTATTTAATTGGTTTTGGGCAGGGAAATACTTTTCTGATGTTTATATCTAAGCAAGAATTATTTTCCAACAATATATCTATCTATCTAACTATATATATGTGAGTGTGTGTGTTCCAGCATAACTCCGGAACACCTGGAGAAATTTCAACCAAACTTGGTACACATATGATATACAATATGGTAAAAACATGCTGTGAAGTAAGATCCTTCTGTTGGTCCTAGGGGGATGTAGGGAGAGATGACATGCTGAAATAATTGAAAGTGAGGTTGAATTTGCAACACTCCCGATGCCGTTTCATTCCAGGTTCAGTCCGCATCATCACTCCTAGAGCGGATACCGATATTAGTGTCAAATTCATAGTTTTCGAGATTGCTGGGATTAATAGTCAAACTTCCCACATCGTTAAAGTTCAAGTTCAACTTCCATCAACGTGAGGTTAAGAAGGGGTTAAAAATAAGATCTCCAAAATGATCGAAATTAGTGTCGAATCCATAGTTTAGTTAAGTTGATGGGTGACAGTCCCGTTGACATTTATTCCAAGTCCAAGTTTATTAAAAAACGGGCATGCCAAGCTGGCCCATTATTGCTTTTTCTACTCAGTACTTTATTTTCTGACAGGGGCAACGTCTAAGGTGTTGTTCGTACGTCAGTGTATATATAAAAATGGATTATGAATATTCCAGCATAAGTTTGGAACGCCAAGAGCAATTTCAACTAAACTTGGTACACATATGTCTTACAATCTGGAAAAACATGTTCGGGTAAGAAGGTGGGTGATATATAAAAATTATTGAAAATGACTGATAGTAGTGTTGATCCATAGCTTTTGATGCTGCTGAAATTAAAAGTAACGCTCACAATTCCATTTAAATTCAAGGTCAGCCCCCATCGGCATAGGAGATTGGGAAGGGCTAAAAATAAAATGACTAAGATTAATGTCTAATTCATAGTTTTCGTGGTTGGGAAAACAACTGATATATTTCAAATGACTTTTGGAAGTCTGTACCACCTAAAGTTGAGTTTTTATCATGTCACTTTGATTAAAGAAAGTAAAGTAGGGAGTACTGTGTTTCAAACTTTATGTCAAAAGTAGAGTTTCTCATGCGTTTCTACCATTACATTTTAAGTGAAAGGCATACCATAAGGGTCAAGGGAATTCAAATAGTTTTAATAACTTTGTTCTCTCCGTGCGAAGAATGGGCATTTCAGCTAGTAATAGTATTAAATAATAATCTATTATAAATAATAAAAAGTTTATTGAGCCCATTATACTGTATTATCTAATATAAAAGAAAACATGTTTCACGAAGAATTGTAATATCTTTTTTAAGATAAAGCTGCACTACATACATGTATGTATCTGTTTGTTAATTCTTGTTTTATTTGATAAATCTATATCATGTTACCTTCTTTAATTTCTTTGCATTGTTTTTGAGCATAACATGTATAATTCCTAAGTGCCGAACACATACAGGTATAAACTATAAATATGTATAAATATCCATCGCCGAGGTATATAATAATAATAAAAAACAAACTCTAGGAAACAATATAAATACGAACTCTGTATTACTCTTTACGGACGCATGTGTATAAACTACTCTAAGTCTAGTTACTGGCATAGTTTAAATAAATAACAAATGCTTCCAAATTTAATTTATTAATAATATTTCCAGTATATTATTATTAAATATATAAATAATCCACCACACAGTTGAAGTACAGGAATATATTTTAATAAACATACTACCATAACTCAAAGGTAAGTTATTCACAAAGCAGCCATGAGACAGGACATATTAAAACAGCCAAGAAACAAAACATGATAGTTGAACTACAATTATTTTAATTGTTATATATTATTTGAAGGGAAATATTTTGCCTCACTAATGCAGTTTGTTATTTACTTTTTAGATAGCGAAAATGATGTATTGTTATAACGAAAATTGTATCTTAGAAAAGGCTGTAAAGATATATTCCATAAGAGAGCAATTGCTTCGACATAGAATCTTGTTAGTTTAAAGTATTTGTATATTCATGTTAGCTAAAGGAAATATTATGCATTATGTTGCAGAAGCGTAACTATGTCGAAGTCTCCAACTAAAGTTGTGAGACCGAAATTGTGTTTAAAATTTCTTTTGTACGCACACATCATTCATTACATTTTAACTTGATCAATGACTGTGGCTAACAATTATATTTGAAAGCATTTGCAATCCGGTAATGAAATAATTTCTTCCTGAGACTTGCCTTTCCGAATTCCAAATAAGGTTGCTAATCACTAGAAAAAAATCTCCTAGTTTGATGTATTATTTTGGTGTTCCCCAATATTTCGAGCGTTTTACTGCTGCTTGTCGACTGCATAGATTTACAATAAGGCTCCAAAGCAAAAGTATAAAATACATGGGTTTCTCGTAAGTTACAATTGTAATGAAGTACAGCTTTTTAATAATATCATGTCGACTTAGATATTTCATTAATCTTTGTTAAGATGTACACTTGATATCTTATTTCCGTATCATAAATTCTAATACAAGAAAAAGTTACTTAAAAGAAGTAATATATACATTCGACCGGAATAATACATTTAAACATCCGCCAAACATGATAGTTTCTACTAGAAGAATAATACTGTCTATAAAATCTACTATATCTGTTATTGTATTATAGTACGAAGAGCACTTTTCCGATAAATGCATTGATTCACAGAATAATGTGTTTGCTGCGTACAGTTTCAAGTTTACTGTTAGCATTTTATTCACAGTTATTGTCAAATGAGAAAGTGAGATCCATTTTCCGGTAGAAAATTTTCTCTCCCTCCACTAACTCTTAGCCGAAAAGAGAAATAGAATTGAGCATTCTTAAAAATTAAAATAAATAAATAAATAAATTCAGTAAACACAGTAGTGTTATTTCATAATTTGCTTAGGGGAAGAAGGACAAAGCTCTCCATAGACATAGATAGTGTTATGTTTTTCATTACAATCTTACTACACCATTAATTAAAATGTATTTTTCTGAAACTCATGGGGAGGAGTGATTGCCTTTCCAAGAATGTTTTAAAGTGTAATTTGTAGTAATCATACATCGAAAATTAAATATAGCTGAGTATATTTTCATTTTAATGAGTCCTAACGAAGATCTTATGGAAATGATCAGAGCAAATATATGAATGAAAACTGAATATACATATATATATATATATATATATATATATATATATATATATATATATATATATATATATATATATATATATATATATATATATATATATATATATCGTACTTTTTAATCATGAACAAGATAGCTAGATGGAACTAAAAAAGGACCTTTAGCTATCAAGTTTGACTATCCCATCATCAGATTGTAAAAAAGAGTAAAAACAAAAGTAAAGGTATATTAGGGGTCGTCCACATATTACATAACGCGGCAAAGGGAGGAGGCGGTTCGATCTTACTTACGAACTGTGACAAGAGGGAGGCGGAGGTTTACGTCCTCGTTACGTAACGCTTTTTTTGCTGTAATTTTTATTCTTATTCTCAGGTTTATATGCAATCTTTTAAATAAATAATTTTATTCAGTTCTTTTAGTTTTATAAATAAATAAATACTTCTATTGTTTTGGGAAATTGCGAACGTATAGCCTATATAAATTGAATCATGCAGTAGAGATTCGAAGACGCTACCAGACACCAGCATGACTGGTGACAAGCACTTTGTGCATTACAATACAGTGAATCTTCGTTTTGTGGCTATTGCAGAATTGCATTTACGGTACACGCTTTTCTGGAGTTGGTTCTTAGTGATCGTAATGACCACTTGAAAATGCCCTCGCGTTCCCACTCATATCGTTATTTCTAAGATTATTATTTAAAACTTTTGATTTGAATCATTACCCACTCTATCCTTCTAAGGGGTTTCGCATGGGAAACAGAAGAAACCCTTTTTCATGAAATAATGTTTATCGTGCCGATCTACGGTTTGGAGCAAAATAAGATATTAAAAACTGGATTCGTCGGGTATTCATCTTGTACTTTTTTCTACTTTTGGATTTGAATATTTCTGATGAGGTCGAATTTATTCGGATTCTGGGATTGCATTAGGAGAAGAAGCATTTAAAAAGGAGTAGACTGAAGTCCAAAGTCGAAAGAAGATGCTCGAAAGCTTGTTCTCAAAGATGTCCCTGCTCCTTCACGTGTGCAGTCACTTCGAATCTATGGTCGACGAGGAAAAGATTTTTTTTTTTTTTTCATTGTCAATACTAGCGAACTTTAAATACACGAAGCATCCTGGATCCCGAATAATGAGGTCGATGTCAGTTATTTAGATTCTGTGTCACTTACATTTTCTGGCAGTATTTTCTCCTTGCCAATCATCGATGACCTAAAACGATGGATGTGATCTCCTTGGAGAAACGAGAGTATGCAATTTCGAAGAATTAAAACTGGTTAATTAAACACCTTACAAGGTTAAAATATTATCACGATACTACCATTTTTCTAATACTTTGATTTTTGGGGAAACACACTACAAGTATATTGAGACTAGAAAGTTCTACCATTAATAATACTTTTTGTTGTAATAACCCGGAAAAGTAAGGAAAAATGGTGAAAAAATTAAAATCAAAAGGTGTTACGTAACAAAAGGAGGAGGGGTTTCGGCTTGCGTTACGAAGTGTGACAAGGGGAGGGAGATGGTAAAAATTGGTCAAAAATAGCGTTACGTAATATGTGAACGGCCCATTAGCACTTCTTTTAATATAGTTGACAGGCATTTCTGTAAAGTACTTTCTTCTTTTTCCTTCAATCTTTTCTACATTCTGATAACAAGACATTCTGTCTTGAGTGCTAAGTTATCCATTATTTTTATTTTCAGTGTTTCTCAGCGTAAATACCTTAGATTTTGATATACTCATGTTGTGATTCTTTTGTTCTGGTTATTATATACTCGTAAAGATGTTTGAATATCTATGTTTGTGTGCACACGGATATTCTAGTGTACCTAGGTACATGTGTAGTGTGTGTGTGTGTGTGTGTGTGTGTGTGTGTGTGTACGTATAATCTGCTAATGTAGAGATAATTACGGTTCTCTTTCGTCTATTTTATAAGAAAAAATATTTTAGACAAGGCAAGTCTTTTATTTTATTCTGGCTATGTTAATAATTTATTTAAGCAAGTTAGTAAAATAAACAAAACATTATATATATATATTAGGGTAACTCTGTTATTACGAGAGTTACAATAAAATGTAAGAGAAAATAATGTTTTCAATCTAAAATGAAGGATTTTTTTTTTTTAAATCGGACGAGCCATTTGGGCTGTACATTCTTTATGGTCACAATATTAAATGAAAATGCAACGTTGCCATTTACCTGGATCCACAACATAAGTAAATGAAGTTCTGTTTAAAATTGGGGCTGGCCATCGACACGTTAGCTAAAAGACAGTAACTTCCTTTACTTATGTTGTGGGTCCAGGTAAATGGCAACGTTGCATTTTCATTTAGCATTGGGTGCATAAAGAGTGTACAGCCCAAACTCCTCGTTCGATTAAAAAAAAAAAAAAAAATAAAATAAAACCTTCACTTTAGATTGAAAACATCATATTTGGAGACGGTTCCCCATCTTACATTTTGTTGTAACTCTGATAATAACAGAGTTCCCTGTGTCGAGAGACTTTTGAGACACCCCGTATATAAAGATATTGTATCAAAGAAGATTCTAGTAACGAATACGAAATACTTGGATAATATTACATATGAAGCATTCCAAGTACAGGTTGACATTAATAAAATCGGTAATCCGGTTCCTTCAGATTTTCGACGTGGGTTTCGAAGCGGATTTTCAAATTTGGCGTTTCCAATGTTTTCAGAAGACGCCGCTTATGTTTTGAATAGCACTATAGTCGATAATCAGTTGTTGAGTCTTACTTGCACTACTAACAAGCTTTCATGTTCATTCGTTTCTGCTGCTTTAGACATGCATGTCTACAGATTCAGTGGACTCTTCGAGTGATCAAGATTAAGAGACGTCTGCATCTGATTTCATTTTAACTATAATTTCACGGTTATTCCTGAAAATGTACCCAGTATGCGATGTAGATGTATTTATTGTAATCCTTTGTTTTAAATAATGGGGCGTCGTCTTAGATTTAGAAAGATACATTAAACCATCCAAAATTTGGCATTGTCGAGAATACAGGTCCAGAGTTCGCTAGCTTCTTAAATGTCAATCTGTAGTAAGTGCGAACTCAACAAAGACTTGTTTCCTGAAAATGCACTCTGAATGGACAAAACAATCGTTCCATTATTTTGAAACTAATATCTAAGGAAAGAGGATCTAATTCCACAAACTTATATTTAGGCATGAGAACTGGATGAAACAGGTCAGTTCGGTATTACTACTTGAACACTTTAAATGTAAGTTTTGAGTGTTCAAATTGTACTGTACGTAACTTTTGAGTTTGCCCTTACTAGCCGAAACACCTTATATTAGGAGGCACATAAAAAGCCGATAGTTTTTAAAACCTAAGAAAATGATAGAAGAAATTTATTATGATTGATATACAAGTACATACCTTGGCTATTTTTGCACGTAGTTACCATGAACCTACAGATATTTCTGGTACCGTGGTACAAACTTCAGTCTACCCTCTGTGTAAAAATCTGCCGTCTCAGGGTGCGGTCAGCCAAGAACTGATGTTTTGAGCACTTCAATGTTGTTGAAACGCCTCGATGCAAAACCATTTTTTCAGGTGAAGAGAAAGAAACAAATTACTAGTGCCAGGTCGGGGCTGTAAGGAGGATGATTAAATAGTTCTCATTGAAATCTTGTCTCAACAGTACGAATTGTCTCAACAGTACGAGCAGCTGTGTGTGGGGGGAGGTGGAGGGTCGTTTATGTGGATAACAAGAATTCCAGAAAGTACTATTCCTCTTCACCGATTTTGAATGGAATGTCGCATATTATTCGGTGCTTGGTAATACACATCTGCTGTGATTCACACTCTTTTGGTTCCAAAACACGGTTGCTATGATTTTGTGAACTCATGGTGTTTGAATTTTTTCGTTTTAGGAGAATCAGAATGTGGCCATTGCGTTACTGCTGCTTCGTCTCCCCATTGGCGTACGATACCCAGCTTTCATCTTCCGTCACTATGTGAGAAAAGAAGCCATGTCCATCCTCCCCCAGCGGGCCAAAAAATCACGTGCAGCTGTCATTTTTGCTCTTTGTGAGAGTGTCAGCATTTTTGGCACCCACCTCGTACATAGTTTGTGATAACCCAGGTTGTCAATTACAATTTGATGCACTGTTTTCGCAGACACTTCTGGAAGCTTTTTGATGAGTTAAATTATTGTGAACCTGCGATTGGATCGTACTTTCTCATTAACGCGTTTCGCTACGCTCATCGTTATGAATATTGTCCCGAAACTCTCTGCACCATTGCTTGATCTTCCCTACATTCATTATTGTCAGTCCGTAAATGGCACACAATTACCGATGATGTCAGCTGTTTGATGTTCAGAAATCGTGTGGCAGATCTCGCTTCACAGTTGACGGGATTTTGTATTACGGCAGCCATTTCAACTTACTGCTACTCGCATGTACGCAACTCTACTCGGATGATTATTGCAAGAATAGAATACTAGGGCATGCTTCTACGAATGCTGAAGTTCATCAGTGTTGTCAACTCCATCTAAAAAAAATATCGGCCCTTCTTGTGACATGCGCCTTATTTTCATGGGTTTCCACGTGGGTGACTTCAAGGAGGGATTTTTAAAAGTTGTATTCTATTTTATAGAACACACACACACACACAAACACATAAGTAAACATGGAATGATCACAAAAAAAATGCAAACTGTTATAGAGTAAGTACAATAAAATACCTGTTATAATATACATAAGCGCTGACGCGCATAAAACATTGAGGATGCTCTAGGGTTGCTCACGATGCAAGACGAGACATCACTTTCAGACACCTTTTTGAGACAAGACAGCCTCGTATGTAAACTAGGCCAGTGAGATTTCAGAACATTTCTCCGAGTAAACTTTGAACATACAGAGGGTGAAAGTAGTACTGCGAAAATACTGGTAATTCACGTTAAGCACGATTGGCGATAGCACCCAAGCGAACTTTTCCCCTGGCTATCCATTGAAAGCACCACTGCCAGACGACATTAACTTTGATTTCTTGGGATGAAGGGAGTGCGGAAGGACAGAGAAATGTTTTGAACGCCGGCTATTGTGTACCAAAAAGAATAGCTTTGTGTTACTTAATCTGTATCACAATCAAAGGTGCCCGAACTCATGAGTTCGGAACTCACTCTCACTCGTGAGTGATCTTGAGTTCCAAATCATGGTGTGAGCGTGAGGTCGAAAGGATGTTGTGAGCGTGAAGTCGAGTGAATTTGATGTCGAAATGATTTCGTGAGCGTGAGGTCGGGTGAGCGCGAGTTCCAAATCAGAATGTGAGCATGAGGTTGAGTGAGCGTGATGTCGAAACGATATTGTCAGCGTGAGGTCGAGTGAGTGTGATGTCGAAAGGATATTGTCAGCGTGAGGTCGAGTGAGTGTGATGTCGAAAGGATATTATGAGCGTGTCGATGACTGTGATGTCAAGATGATGTTCTGGTCGTGAGGTCTAGTGAGCGTGATGTCAAAAGAATATTGTGAGAGTGAGGCCGAGTGAGTGTGATTTTGGTTTGACGATGTGAGAGTGAGGTCGAGTAAGCGTAATGTCAAAATGATGTGATTGTGAGGTTGAGGGAGCGTGATGTTGAAAGGATGTTGTGAGTGTGAGGTCGAAATAATATGATCTTGAGGTTTAGTAAGCGTGATGTCAGACTGGTGATGTGAGGATTATTGAGTGTAATATCAGTCTGTAATATAATACTGTCGCTTAATTTGTCATACGAATACTGCGATGGTAGCGTCAACAATTTAGCTACTTACTAAACTCTAGGGTATGTTCTTTATTCCGACATTCCTTCCTCCTGCTACAGCAGTAGGTACACTCCCATACAGATAATCAATTGCAGGAATTTCTTAAAGTATATATGCTATCCTTCCCGCCCCTCTTAACAGCACAACAAAGGCTGCCGTTGTCAATCTACAAAATGATAGATTTTCGGCGGCCCACAACATGTCCAAGCAAATGGTTCTTGAAACACCCTTGACAGAATGCTCTCTAAGATTCTTTATGGTGGTGATAAAACCTGAACTTTGAGTTTGTGGTACTATTTAATATTTACTTCAAGAATTAATATTTAAGAGCGTTTGAAATCCTCTTTAAAACGACATGGTGCGACACACTTCCTTCTATGTACACATACAGCGCTTTTAATGTAGCGAAGGAAGAAAAGATTCATCTCTCCATCTTCATGCTATCACAAGTACTAAATTCAAGCAGTGAGCATAATAGTGAACAATATTAAGTTCTTTACCACACATGTTGCTTATGTGTTTGTTGTTCTTGTTGTTTCCTTTGCAAACTTATGTGTTCCCCTTGCGTATTGCTTGCTTCATCATAGTATTGTGTGAGAACTTTCTTAAGAGGAAGACTAATCAGCTCCAGACCTTTCTATACAATATCAGCAAGGTGTATGGATTTTGTGAATGATGCAATGCTCTCTGAATGCTAAGAACTGTTTCGTAAGTTTGAAGCATGTCATCTCACTAAGGCAGACGACTCCGAGATTTTGGTAGGGCGCCACGAAGGCCATAACATTCATATATATATATATATAATGTACAGTATATTAAATTGAAAACAAGCAAGACACAAAGAAGAAATTAGAACATGAAACTAAAAGATATAGCTCTTCCCCCTCCTATGAGGGCGCCAAGTGTTCGGTATTGATCGCTGAAGGTGCTGGGGCCAGTACTATAAACTTCTACATTCTGACAAGTGGACTTAATTGTGACAAACTTTTGCCCTTTGAATTCTACCGAAATAAAGAGCGAATGAAATACGATACAATCGGAACAGGTCCTAGCTGGGGAGAAGCTAGGTGCGATTGAATTTTTTTCTTGCAATAATAGTTACTACAGAAAATCTAGTTAATACCTGTAATGGAAATAGTAACTTATATTCCACCCCACCAATGTTTGAAGGCATGTTCTAGTTTTATTTTTGACTACAGAGTTATATCTTTAAAAAGGAACCCTCGGAAGTAAAGGAACTTTCAGAAAGGTTCTCTTTATGAAAATCACTGCTTAAGAAGAGATCCTCATATTTGTTGCTATGAGGATCCTCATATTTGTTGCTATTTCTTAACAAGTTATGCTTATTTGTTTTGTTTTAAACATGGAAGATCACAAAATAATTTACATGAATACGTAGAACCAAAATCTAGATGTAGTGCATTCAAAAATCTTATTATGTACATAGAGTGTTTCCGTTGCTCTAAGCGATCAATACATTTGCCCCCCCTGGATAGGATATTGCCTTTCATGAAATCTTGGACATTTGTGGCGTCCCTGGGAGGAACATGGTTGCTTGTGAAGTTCTGGACTTTTGTGACATCCACCCAGAATATCAATGCTGTAGGCGGCTGCCTGTGTAGCTTATGCTTGGAGCCTGGCTAATCTGCAAACTTCTTCCCAAGAAAGACCGTAAGTGATAGAATGGCGCTCCCTGCAGGTAAAGCTGTGTTTGAGAATGAAAAAAATGTTATTAAGGTAGAAAGACTTCACGATGAATGTGCACGACCAGAAGAGTGATATGTTAGTAATATGATTGAAGTAAAAATGAGGATTGATAATGTTAAGGAGAGTATTATTGGGAACAGGATTTTAATTAACAGAAAACATCACAAAAAATGAAATAAAATCTTCGTTTTATGTCCCACGGTTATGCCGGCTAGGCTAAAGGAGACGATGATTATGAGAAATGAATGAAATGGTGGAATGAAGAAACTGGGACGAAACGGGAGAACCCCACGCACCAGAGGTGAGCACTCTACCACTGAGCCACCGCGAGAAAAGATCACGTCCAAACAACTAACAAAGGAAGAGAGGAAGATTATATATCGAAGTAAAACATGGTTTATACACCGATCGAAAGCACTAATGAGGAATATTACGAAACTGTAATATATTTTTTTTCCAATTCATGTACTGTGCGAGTTATATGAATATATAGGGTGTCCAGAAAGTCCGTTACCACTCCTAGAAATCGCAAACGGAAAGACAGATGCCAAAATAGGAAAACACGTGTTTGATCATTTTAAAAGTACAACGTATCAAAGCAAAATGTGTTGTCCCAGGGCCACCCGCAGGGTCCCAGGCGGGGTTCAACTAAAAATTGCAAATGGTAAGGGGGCCAAGTAGCCTATCGTTAGAAAGCTGTTGGGAAGTGAAAGCTGTTGGGAAGTGAAAAAAGTTGGAACAAGCCTCGACTCTCTAAAATTACCCTCTGTAAAATGGCGGCCAGTCAAAATGTCAGGAAAATCATCATTGTAAAGTCTATGACCACCCCATAAATCTGAAATGGTGAGACAAGTCAAAACAGGAAACACATGTATCATCATTTCAAAAATACAATGATTGAAAGTAAAAATATTTGTTCCAGAGCCCTCCGCAGGGTCCCTTATGGGGTCCTACTTAAGATTTTCTAATGGCAAAAGGGTCAAGTAGCATGTCGTTTCGAAGCTGTTATTAAATGAAAGCAGATAGAACAAGTCTGGACGCTCTACGATAACAATGTGCAAACATAATGCGTTTTAGGTCTCCTTTCTGTAGTTTTGTTTTAGTTTTTTCACTTTAATTCTTGCATTCAACGGAAAGAAAAGAAATGTCCCTACTTTGAAATTCTACTCTTTGGGCCTCGTAATGTCTTAATAAATAAAGAAATAAAATAAAATAAAATAAAACCGCTTGGAAAATCGAAATGAGGATGTACACCAGTTTTCAATCCAGCTTTTATGAAAGCATATTGGTACATAAATGCCGCATAAATGCATATTGGTACATAAGTACCTTACCTTGGTGAGCTCGTTTGATTATGCAAAATGGACATCAGCACTAGACGGTGATCCCTCCGGAAAAAAACTTTGTAATCACTGTGCTCGAGTTTCATAAAGGTCCTAACTTTTTAAGGTAGTTTTTCCAAGTTCCGAATCCGTAAATATCAAGTGGTTGACAAAACTTTGTGCAATTTTTCGGAATGTTTTCTACACGCAGTGAAATATCTTGAGATAGATTGTATGCAATTTTCACATGATTATTGAATGGTCCCCAATGGTCGAGCAAAACAATTCTCTTCTGTCGGTGAAGCGGCTTTCACAAGTAAATCTGTGACAAATTTGTCACAATCAGCTTGTGTCATGATACCACTAGGTGAAGCGTCAAGGACTAGATTTTCTGGTTTCGTTTCTGGGATGGCCAGACGAGTGATCCAAAAGTTCCAGTAGGTTCCTTCAAGATGATCATAATTTTTTCATACATTGTTCCATTCATTACAATAATTGGCAATATGGTAAATGAATGAGTCGTTGCACTTTTGGATTGCACAGATTTTTCAACTTTATCTTCACCAACGTAAGCAAGCGATCTTATCCTTATCATCTCGTAGTTGAATCCAGATTGATCAACATTGAATACAAATACTGGAGAAATTTGTTTGCTATTGACCAGATCACGAATTTTCATTGACCATTGTTTGGCTTCATTCTGCAGCAGTTCTTGATCTTCAAAGCATGGCTTGGTAACAAATGCAGTTATTCTTCTGCTGGTAATTCCGTGGCTGTTATTGAACTTTTGTACCCACCAATGCTAAGCATCAAAAGAATGAGATACATTATATTTGCAGCATGTCAAGCGGCCCAAATTCACAGGTCTTCGTCGTGGATATCAAGTTCTCTTGCTCGAATTTGTTTTGAATCTGCAAGTGTGTCTTCAACAATTCACTTCAACAAAGTTTCCCTGTCACTACCGGATTCAAGCTGTTTTTTCCATCGGCGTATTTCAGGCCAGTCTGGCGCACATGAATATTGCTTACTAAATGATGTAATTTTCCTGCATGTGCAGGCAGGTGTCCAAGCATAATCAATCACCAATTTCTTCTCGTCGCGGGTCGTCAGTATATTTCTTCGAGCCACGTGGGCGACCGGCGGATGAAGCTGACTCGTAATCAGCATTAGCAGCTAATTCTACCGAGCTCTTTCTTGATGATGGAAGACTATCACTTGGTATTTCTGCATCAATCATGAAAAAGTTGGTGAGAACAAGTGAGTCAGATATTGCATCACCCTTCTCACAGCCTTCAATCATGATGTCACTGATGGTTGTCGCAAATTCAATTTCGCATTCACTTGTTGGAGATGACTTGATTCTATTACTGCGGATAGAACTTTGGACTTGGTCGATGACAATTGGTAGCACGTTGGCAATATTCATATGTGGCATTTTTGAAACCGTAAAGAAACAAATGTTACAAAACCTGACTTCAGGGCCTTATGCAGAGTCGTTTTGACGCGTGATTATTGCCGTACTAAAGAGTTTGACTAACATATGTTTCCTGCAGTAGCCAGGCCTTTAGAATGACGCTAATCATATTTCAAAACGGCTCTGCATAAGGTAGCCAATGTCAACTTATTGTTGCAAGAACTACAACAACACTGACGGCTGGATTCGCGATGTCTTTCAAGCATCTAGGCAATGTAAGCATGCACAATGTGTCCGATGTTCGTGCGATGTTTCGCCAGAAGCCTCATGTTGTTTGAATCAATAGCAGATAATGTGATAGCGACGAACGTTCCGAAATGAGTTATTACGTGATACACTTCATGCTGATGAAGTCACTAGCAGACAACACGCTTCGCTTTCAAACTTTTCCCCCTTGTACCGACGTCGCTTGACTATTGCTTCGAGCAATTTGCCCCCCGCCAAAAACAAACAACTACATGTGTATGGAACTAGTAATTCACTGTGCATGTAATATGAACTACGATTTAGCACTTTTCTCAAACGCAAACCCTAGGAAATCGGTTTCAGACTATACTCAAACCATTTCCAATGCGATCTGATGCGGTATTCGGTGAAAATAGGAAAACTTACAATTAATCATGTATATGACACGCACCGTACATGCATTCGGACCAATAATATTACAGTGTCTTAATGAGCATAATTAGTGCTTTCGATTGGTGTATAAACCATCTTTCACTTCAATATATAATCTCCGTCTCTTTTCGATTCTCCGTCCTTGTTTCTTTTCTTTCTCTCTTTCGTTCTTTCTTTCTTTACATATTAATGGACCTTGAAAAGCAGAATCTCACAGTTTGGGCATCTCCTTTCTTTACGTCGCATACAAGATTTAAAGTGAAAACAAAGTAAAACCCAACTACAGAAAGAAGACCTAAAACGCAATATGTTTGCACATTGTTATCGTAGAGCGCCCAGACTTGTTTCATCTGCTTTCATTTAATAACAGCTTTCAAACGATATGCTACTTGACCCCCCTTGCCATTAGAAAATCTTAAGTAGGACCTCATATGGCACCCTGACAAATATTTTTACTTTCAATCATTGTATTTTTGAAATAATGACAAACGTGTTTTCCTGTTTTGACTTTTGTCTCACCATTTCAAATTTATGAGGATGGCCATAGACTTTACAATGATGATTTTGCTGACACTTTGACCGGCCGCCATTTTACAGAGGGTAATTTTAGAGTCGAGACTTGTTCCATCTTCTTTCACTTTCCAACAGCTTTCCAATGATAAGCTACTTGGCCCCCTTACCATTTGCAATTTTTGAGTTGGACCCCGCCTGGAACCCTGCGGGTGGCTCTGGGACAACACTTTCTTGCTTTGATACGTTGTACTTTTAAAATGATTAAAAAAGTGTTTTCCTGTTTTGGCATCTGTCTTACCGTTTGCGATTTCTAGGAGTGGTAACGGACTTTCTGGACACTCTGTATATTCATATAACTCGCACAGTACATGAATTGGGAAAAAAATGTTACAGTTTCGTAATATTTCTCGTTAGTGCTTTCGATTGGTGTATAAACCATCTTCTACTTCGAAAATATAATCTCCCTCTCTTCCCTTGTAAATTGAGTATTTTTGAAAATTCGCCCCTGATTTAACTGAAAATTCGGCAGTAAGTCAAACTCGCAAATGTAGTTTATAAACTTCAACTCACAATTTCAGTTAAGGGTGGGGCTAGGGCGAACTTTAGGGGATTGGATTCCCCTAGTTCAGCCCTGGGTATAGGTCTGTATTAAATTCAAGCGTGTTATCACTACATAGTTTCTGTATCACTCCTTTTAAGTGAAATGTATGGGAATGAGGATAGAGTGAATTAATGGAATGAAGCTTGCGGAAAAATCCCGAGAAAACTCATGGACACAATGTTGTACATTTCAAACTTACATAGCCCTCCTCGCTAGTCTAGTGGCTAGCCCTTGGGCCTTTGGTGCAAATGGTCCGGAGTTCGATTGTTGTGGGTGAACTAAAAGATTTGAACGGGTTGTCTTTATATATATAACTTTGGTGCTGAAAAGGACCGCTAATCTTCAATAAACAAACGAACAGTTCGACCTTACATGTCCTCTAAACAAATCAGGGGTCTTTCACGTCACAGATGAGCACACTGTCATTGAGCTATCATGTCTTCGTACAAACATATGACTTTGAAATGTTATGGAACAGATGGTTCATGCTTTTTGAAATATAGATAAACTTATATAGCTTTAATGTGTTAGCGAGAAACTGAAGTTCTTCATCATTATACCTCTTTAATATATCCTCTCTCATTTTGCACTCTTTGATGATAAATTAAGTATTCCTTATGTCTTCAATGACGCACTCATTTATTATTCAAGACGCATCTCTGTTCCTCTTAAACCGATTATACTAAACAACTCAGCCCAGGCTCCAGCATTCCATTAAAGGATATGCGTACTGTTCTATATAATGTATGCATCAAACATTTTACTTATCTTATTCTGTCAGTGTGCTATGGAATTACACCGTTCCATATGGATTGTTACATCTAGAATTTTCTGATGATTCTTTTATGGTTTTGTTTTAACCTTTTATAAGTTGAAGAGAAATATATCTTTATCGTAATTTTTAACATGTCTCTTGGATTATTAGTTCAAATATTAAATACAGATGACATACATTTCATGCCTTTCCGGGCAAGATAATTTATCTGTTAAATGAGGCTCTAGTTCCTGGATAAAATTTACTTCCATGCTATGAGCAATTTTAAGCTAATTTAACCAGAAAGTTGTTGCTGCGAAACAGAAGATCTGGGCTATGAACATCGTAGACGAGGTGTCTTGTGTAAAGTACGTAGTTGTATTCATTTTGTTGGTCCAGCTATACGTAATTTAAGTTATTACTACATCTTTCAAGCAACAAAATATGCATACCCTGGAAAACACACACACACACACACACATTTTCTAAAGTTCTTTGTCCTTAGCTCGAAATAGAATGTTAGCAAGAAAAGTCGTATATTTTTCATCTTTTTGAATCTATAACTTGAAAACACTAAGTTTCAAAACATACTATCATATAGAACTCAGTCAGTAAGTTTATTCAAAGTAACTTTAAGTGAAAGGTGGGCATTCTCATTATTTTTAAACTTAACTTTATCAAAATAGTTTCTTATAGTAGTAATTGCGGGACTTGGCCGAAGTTTGGACTTTGACCCCGACCTTTATGACGTCATAGGTCAAAGGTCAATGACCTTGGCCCGGGGTCAATGACCTAGGGGTACTTAGGACCACCCCCTCTAAATTTTGGCAGGGGTAAATTGGCCCACCTCCTAAATTTTGGCAGGGGTACATAGGACCACCCCCCTTAAATTTTGGAAATTGCCAAATCTAAAAATTTGGTATGGTAGCCTAGGACCACAGTATGTACCTCTATCAGTATTGGGGGTCTATGTCGTTCCCTTTCATGGGTAAAAAATTGCCAAAAATTCAAATTTCGGGAGTTTTTGACCTAATTTATCCCCTTTGATGAGGTGTTATTACCCTATATGGTTATATGGGCCTTATACAGGGGTCCATTACCTTTCATAAGAAATAGGTACATTTGTGCACCCCTTTAAAAATTTGGGAGGGGTACCTTGGCCCACCACTTAAATTTTGGAAATTGACCAATTTAAACATTGGGTATTATAGTATAGGACCCTAATATGTATTATGATAAATTTGGGTGGTCCACCTCGTTCCCTTTTAGGGGTACAAAATTGCCAAAAATATAAACGTAAGCAATACGTTATACCACGTGTTTGGTTTTTGGTCGATTTTATCCTCTTTGATGAGGTGTTATTATCCTATATAGTTATATGGTCATGTATAGGGGTCCATTCCCTTTCATAAGATATGGGTATATTTGTGCACCCTTTTAAAAATTTGGGATGGGGTACCTTGGCCCACCCCCTTAAATTTTAGAAATTGCCCAATTTCAACATTTGGTATTATAGAACTGGACCCTAACATGTATTATGATAAATTTGGGTGGTCCACCTCGTTCCCTTTTAGGGGTACAAAATTGCCAAAATTTTAGTACAACCACGTGTTTGGTATTTGGTACATTTTATCCCCCTTTGATGAGGTCCTATTACCTTATATGGTTATATGGTCATGTATAGGGGTCCATTATCTATCATAAGACATGGGTACATTGGTGCATCTCGGGAGGGGTACCTTGGCCCACCCCTTAAATTTTGGAAAATGCTCAATTTAAACATTTGGTATTATAGTACAGGACCTCAATATGTATCATGATAAATTTGGATGGTCCACATCGTTTTCTTTTAGGGGTACAAAATTGCCAAAATATAAACGTTGTACCACGTGTTTGGTTTTTGGTTCATTTTATCCCCTTTGATGAGATTCTATGATTACAGGGGTTCATTTCTTATCATATTGTTGCACCCTTCTTAAATTTTGGCAATGGGGGGTCCACTGAAATTGTCCAATTTAAGCATAGTACAGGACCTCAATATGTTTCGGTGGTCCTATTGTCAAAATTTTAAGTACAACCACGTGTTCGGTTACTGACTCAATTTATCCTATTTGATAAGGTATGGACGGGTATCCCCTTTCAATTTGGTAGGACCCTTCGGGTGTAGTACAGTCACGTGATCGATGATTTGGTTTTGATGCGCGACGAGGTCCCTGGTCAATGTTCTCTAGGAATTAGGTGGAAACTTTGATAGGAAAGATTTAAAACTTTTTTTTCAACTTTTCAAACTAAAAAATTTTCAAAACAAAAATTTGAAACGAAAAAATTTGAAACAAAAATTTTGAAACGAAAAATTTTCAACAAAAAAAATTGAAACGAAAAATTTTCAAACAAAAAATTTTGAAACAATAAATTTACAAACAAAAATTTGAAACAAAAAATTTGAAAAAAAATTTCAAACAAAATTTTTGAAACAAAAATTTCAAAACAAATTTGAAACGAAAAATTTTTCAAATAGAATTTAACTCAAACAGTGATCAGCTTTCACGGTTAACCGTTAAACTTTATCCAGTTTTCAACTATTCGATTAACAAATAAACGGTTTTCAACTATTCGATTAACAAATAAACGGTTTTCAACTACTCGATAAACAGATGAACTGTTTTTTTTCCTTTTCACACCAGTGAGTGCAAGAATTTACAAACTAAAACAAAAATATTTGTACTCACTTTAAATACGCATCATTTTTGAAACAAGGTTTTAGTGTTCATCATGGATACACAGTGGAAACATCCATTTACCTGTATTCTCGCAGGGCCTAGTGGGTGTGGAAAAACGTATTTTGTGAAGCGATTACTGTCACATCTCCCAACCATGATCAATGCAAAATTTCGTAAGATATATTGGTATTATGCAGAATGGCAAGACGTGTATGCAACAATGCCGGTTCCAGTAGAATTTCACGAAGGACTTCCACGAATGAAAGATTTTCAGCCTCAAGATGGACCACATTTGATTATTATTGATGACCATATGCGAGAAGTGAATAGTGATATTGTTGATATGTTCACGAAAGGATCACATCATCGAAATATTAGTGTGATTTTTATAACACAAAATGTATTTCATCAAAGTAAAGCAAATAGAAATATGAGTTTAAATTGTTCGTATTTGGTGTTGTTTAAAAATCCACGTGACAAGTCACAAATCAAGCATATGAGTTATCAAATCATGCCTGAACATCCACTGTTTCTACAAGAAAGTTATGCAGACGCAACAAGAAATCCACATGGCTATTTACTGATGGATCTTAAACATGATACACCCGATGAAATGCGATTTCGTACAAATATTTTTCCTGACGATCTGCATCATTATGTTTACGTACCAACAAAACATGTTTAAATTATTGTGCATGTGAAAAGAATGACTTAGTCTGTCACGATGTCTCCTACAGTGAAACACGCTGATCTGCTACGTGCTCTGCACAAAGCTAAACCAAGATTGCGTAAAGCTATTATTGCCAATGCAGATGCTTCATTAATTCATAGTATTTGTGAATGTTGTTATAATGTCTTAAAAGGCAATGTTCCACTGACAAGTGCGCAGAAGTCAAGATTAAAGCGTTACAAGAACACGCTCCGCTATCTCGTAGACAATACAAAATCATTGGATAAAAAGAAGAAACATTTAGCCGTACAACAAGGAGGATTCTTACCTGCATTACTTGCACCTATTGTAGGAAGTATGTTATCCAGTATTTTGTTTAAACAATAAACATCATGGAACATAGCAAGAAGATGGTTTTAGTGCCACCAGAAATGCTTCAACGAATGCATGCATCATCATCCCGTGTGAGTGAAAATCGAGAATCTAATCTCGATCGTGAAATGCAATCTATACTGAATACATTGTATCCAAGTGATGAAGAAAAATGGAATCAGTACAATAGAATATTACAGAAATATCTTTATGTGATACGTAAACAAGAAGAACCAATACCACTTATAATTACATCAATGAAACCTGATGGTGACGTTCCGAATGTTGACGATAGCACGAAACAAGAAATTTTAGCCGCAATACCACAAATGTATCGTAAGAAAGCCGAACTACTATTCCGTCGTTTAAAACAAGATGACGCAATTACGTGGGATCATAAAGGGACAGTGTACATCAACGACAATAAACTACATGGATCCAATATTGTAGATTTAATGTGTGATGTGACTCGACCGAGGAAACATTCTAATCCTCAAGGCTGGGAATTGTTCTGCAACTACCTTGCATCGTCAAACACACCTCAAGAATTGATTGGTAATCCACGAAGATTAAACTATATTGTCAAGCATAATAGTACATCAGCATCTGAAGGATCTGCACCACCAAAACCGGCACCTGAATTATTTTCTTCCGGAGAAGAAGAAGAAGAAGAAGAAGAAGATGATGATGTTTTAGAAGTCCGACCAAAAAGAAAACGTACCATTCCACAATGGTCAACGTACAAACCATGAACAAAAAGTTGAAATCCATTTATTACAATCCAGCACATCCTGCCTCATTTTCTACTGCAAAGAAATTATGGCAAGCCACAGGAAAATCTATACCTCTAGCCAAAATAAAACTTTGGTTAAACAAACAACCTACCTACACGTTACATCGTCCTGTACGTCGTCGTTTCCGTAGAGATTTTTATCTTGTCAACAATATTGATGATCAATGGGAATGTGATTTAAATGATTTACAATCACTTCAAAACTATAATGACAATTACCGCTATATTCTTACAGTGATTGATGTGTTTAGTCGGTACGGGTGGGCTGTACCACTAAAATCAAAAAGTGCCGAGGATATAGTGAATGCATTTGAAATGATTTTCCAGGAGAGGAAACCAATTGTGCTACGTAGTGATCAAGGAACTGAATTTACCAACAAGACAGTACAAAAGTTTCTCAGGAAACACAACGTGCAACATGTTACAACAACGGATCCAGATATTAAAGCCAGCATCGCAGAAAGATTTAATCAGACATTGAAACATCGTATGTGGAAATACTTTACCAAATATCAAACATACAATTACATCAAAGTATTGCCTTTACTTGTAAAAGCATACAATGAAAGTCGGCATTCCAGTATTAAAATGGCACCTGCAAACGTTTCTCAGGACAATTTACTGGAGGTGTGGCATAACTTATACGACAAAAAGCTACAACGTTCAAAACAAGATACGGATTTATCTGTTGGTGATACTGTTCGTATAAGTAAAACAAATCGTATCTTTGACAAGGGTTACCTCGAGAACTGGACTTGGGAAATATTCAGAGTAAAAGCCATTGTACCAAGAAACCCATCAGTGTATCGACTAGAGGATTTAAATCATCAACTCATCGATGGTGTTTTCTACAGAGAAGAATTACAGCCAGTGCCGCTCCCTTCGACGTTCCTCATCGATAAAATATTACGTACAAGAACAAAAGGTCACAGAAAGGAGTATCTCGTCCAGTGGAAAGGATATCCTTCCTCATTCAATTCGTGGATCCCTGCAACTTCATTGAAGAAGAAGAAGAAGAATGGAACCTGATCAAGATTTTTACGTTACACCTCCCAGTAATAGTTCCATGGATTATTTTCCAGAAAATACATTGACTTCATATATTACGAAATTACAACGACGTGTAGAGTTTCGCCAGAAATGGGATGTGGCAATTGTAGAGATTCATTATCCACATTCTTTACTGAACATTAACAGTGAAAACAATAAAATATATTATAAATCATCAAGTAGTAATGATCAAGAACCGTGGAAGGTTGTAACGATCCCTGTACGCTATTATAACAATATACGGGATCTTATTCATGCAATTAATATACGTCATAAAGAAACCAATTTATTTATATCCCATGATGTAACTAATAATATATGCCTCATAAGACATCCCAATAAGGAAATCCATACTTCTGTACAAATCTCACCAAGTGTTAGTTTAATGCTTGGATTTGAACCAAAAAGTGATTTAAAAGATATGGAAAAGGGACAATATACACCGGATGTACGATTAGGTTTACCATCACAAATGTACGTCTACTGTGACATTATTGAATCTGTCATTGTTGGAGATACAATGGTACCCTTGCTACGAATTGTCAACATGGATCCTGTGAATCATACTTTTGGAAGTCATGCAGTACAAATCTTTAATCCTGCACATTATGTTCCGGTGGAAAAAATGAATTTTGAGCAAATACAAATCGATATAAGGGATAGCACAGGCCATCGGATGCCATTCACCTTTTAACGGTGTGTACAAAACTACATTTCCGTCGTCGTCGTCATGACTGATCCGTATTTGCAATACTACCAAAAACAAGCGTTATCCGGTATCGGCAACGTCTATGTGGGAAGTCCCTATCAAGCAGGACATGGCATTGGAAGTTTCCTTGGTGGCTTATTTCGTTCAGTGTTACCACTTGTGAAGCAAGGAGCTAAAACTGTGGGAAAAGAATTATTAAAATCAGGTGCCAATATGATTAATGATGTTGTGATCTCGAATCAACCGCTGGAAGAATCGTTTCATCAACGGATGCAAGAGGCAAAAACAAATTTACAAGAAAAAGCTAAAAATAAGTTGAAAACTATGCTGGGAAGTGGATATCATAAACGAAAATGGGATGACTGCTCTCAGTTTGAAGTTGACCTTCCAACGATCAACAACACCATCAATCCTACAAAGAGACGTAAATTATCACATAAGAAGAAGAAGAGATCATTGGCATCGTCACCAGATATTTTTGATTAATTCAACGATGGCTTTCTTACATCATCAATCCTGTGAATGTGTAAAAAGTGAATTGGACATTTTTTCAACGTTACCCACGCAAACCAGTGTTCTGGACAATCGTATTATTGGCTACAAACCAATTAGTTCAATAGCTGAAAATTCACCAATAGAATTTGTAGTGAGTGGTAGCAGTGATGAATACATTGATTTGCCACAAACCTTATTATACATCCAAGCACAAATTGTGAAACCAGATGGTTCCTCCTTCATCAATACGGATAAAGCAATTGCACCTGTCAATGATTTTCTAAATGCTATGTTTAGTGAAGTACAAATCTACTTGAACAATAAACTGATTTCATTTCCGTCACATAATCATCCATATCGTTCGTACCTGGAAAAACTGCTCAATTATAGCGATGGAGCTAAAAATACACATTTACAAACAGCAATGTGGTTTCAAGATACGGCTGGTCATATGAACGCAACCACAAGTGAGAACAAAGGATTTCAACAACGCTATGAACTGACAAAACAAAGTATGAAATTCGATATGATTGGACATCTTCATTGTGACATTTTTAATCAAGATAAATTTTTAATTCATGGAGTGGAATTACGTGTGAAACTTATTCCTGCAAAGCCAAACTTTTGTCTCATGGCCGGTGAAAGTGGTGTCAATGCAAAAATCAATATTCTAGATGCATCGTTGCAGGTGAAAAAAGTCAGCATCAGCCCTAGTGTCAAATTGGCACACAATAAAATTTTACAATCTACACCGGCAAAGTATCCTCTGACAAGGGTTCAAATGAAATCATTTACCATCCCGAAGGATATACAATCCAAAACTATTGATAACCTGTTTATGGGAACATTGCCAAATCGTATTATTGTAGGATTTACATCGAATGAAGCATCCAGTGGAACTATTACCACCAATCCATTCGAATTTCAACATCTAAACATTAATTTCTTTACATTGTACGTGGATGGAAAAGCTGTACCTTCAAAACCATTGCAACCCAACTTTGAAGAAAATCTCTACATTTCATCGTACCACACATTGTTCTCAGGTTCTGGCATACATTTTACCAATACTGGAAATACAATTTCAAGAGCCGACTACAAGAATGGATATACACTGTTTGTATTTGACCTAACTCCCGATTCTTCTGCTGGAGATTGTCACTATTGGAATTTACAACGACATGGAGCCATCCGATTGGAAGTTCACTTCCAAGAGAAATTAGCAGCACCTGCAAACTGTATTGTGTATGGGGAGTTTTCCTCACTCCTAGAGATCGACCACCAGCGCAACATTATCCTGGACTTTTAAATTACAAGGTACGTATACGTTATTTATCATTTCCATTCACGATGTTGAATACATTACAATTAGCTAGTGCTTTAAACGGTAGTCCATTATTCAGAAATCATTTTACCGGGGTATTTGTAAGCGATGAGTTGCCCTCACGGATTTCTCTTCCTCTGGCAATCATTGTAAATACAGATCCATCCACAAAACTAGGAAGCCATTGGATTGCAATTTATATTGATAATCGCGGTGTTGGAGAATATTTGTGACAGCTATGGCCTTCCTCCTTATGTACCACAACATGTTGCATTCTTAAAACTTCATTGTATGTACTATAAATATAATAATAGCCAAATGCAAAGTCTTGGTTCATCCGTATGTGGCTTTTATGCTTATTTTTATTTGTGCTGTAAAGCCCAAGGAAAATCTCTGCGTGAAATTCAATACTTGTTCACAACAGTACCCACGGTTAATGATCGTAGACTGCTGCAATATACCTTCCAGGTAATTTTATCATATTTATCATTGAAAGTGTATTTGTTTTTATCATAATCTATTTCTATACTAATCATCTTTTTCCTCGTTCTTTTTACAGAATTCACAATACGAAGCTTTGCAAACGGGTGCTATGCTGCAAAACATGGAAACAAATCATCGCAATCAAGAAGAGGAGGAGGTCTAATGAAGAAATCCATCTCAAAATACAAACATTGTCAATAAGAAAGAAAAAGAAGAAACCAGAAAATTGAATAAAATACAATTTATGCTTATCTATGTGTTTTATTGTTCATTCCACATACAACGTTATCAGATTCTCCTAAAGAACTGTGCGATATAAGACGAGAACCCTGAGCAAAGTTTCCACCTAATTCCTAGAGAACATTGACCAGGGACCTCGTCGCGCATCAAAACCAAATCATCGATCACGTGACTGTACTACACCCGAAGGGTCCTACCAAATTGAAAGGGGATACCCGTCCATACCTTATCAAATAGGATAAATTGAGTCAGTAACCGAACACGTGGTTGTACTTAAAATTTTGACAATAGGACCACCGAAACATATTGAGGTCCTGTACTATGCTTAAATTGGACAATTTCAGTGGACCCCCCATTGCCAAAATTTAAGAAGGGTGCAACAATATGATAAGAAATGAACCCCTGTAATCATAGAATCTCATCAAAGGGGATAAAATGAACCAAAAACCAAACACGTGGTACAACGTTTATATTTTGGCAATTTTGTACCCCTAAAAGAAAACGATGTGGACCATCCAAATTTATCATGATACATATTGAGGTCCTGTACTATAATACCAAATGTTTAAATTGAGCATTTTCCAAAATTTAAGGGGTGGGCCAAGGTACCCCTCCCGAGGTGCACCAATGTACCCATGTCTTATGATAGATAATGGACCCCTATACATGACCATATAACCATATAAGGTAATAGGACCTCATCAAAGGGGGATAAAATGTACCAAATACTAAACACGTGGTTGTACTAAAATTTTGGCAATTTTGTACCCCTAAAAGGGAACGAGGTGGACCACCCAAATTTATCATAATACATGTTAGGGTCCAGTACTATAATACCAAATGTTGAAATTGGGCAATTTCTAAAATTTAAGGGGGTGGGCCAAGGTACCCCATCCCAAATTTTTAAAAGGGTGCACAAATATACCCATATCTTATGAAAGGGAATGGACCCCTATACATGACCATATAACTATATAGGATAATAACACCTCATCAAAGAGGATAAAATCGACCAAAAACCAAACACGTGGTATAACGTATTGCTTACGTTTATATTTTTGGCAATTTTGTACCCCTAAAAGGGAACGAGGTGGACCACCCAAATTTATCATAATACATATTAGGGTCCTATACTATAATACCCAATGTTTAAATTGGTCAATTTCCAAAATTTAAGTGGTGGGCCAAGGTACCCCTCCCAAATTTTTAAAGGGGTGCACAAATGTACCTATTTCTTATGAAAGGTAATGGACCCCTGTATACGCCCATATAACCATATAGGGTAATAACACCTCATCAAAGGGGATAAATTAGGTCAAAACCCCCCGAAATTTGAATTTTTGGCAATTTTTTACCCATGAAAGGGAACGACATAGACCCCCAATACTGATTGAGGTACATACTGTTGTCCTAGGCTACCATACCAAATTTTTAGATTTGGTAATTTCCAAAATTTAAGGGGGGTGGTCCTATGTACCCCTGCCAAAATTTAGGGGGTGGGCCAATTTACCCCTGCCAAAATTTAGAGGGGGTGGTCCTAAGTACCCCTAGGTCATTGACCCGGGCCAAGGTCATTGACCTTTGACCTATGACGTCATAAAGGTCGGGGTCAAAGTCCAAACTTCGGCCAAGTCCCGCAATTACTACTCTTATACATAACTTTTGTTTTCTGAATAACATCGAACGCCATTATAAGAGAGTATTTTAGTTATTTATTTCGAGGCCATAGCGAAAGACAGACGAGTTGTGAGACCTCCAAGGTCACAAAACTCAAAACGGCTTATTCTATAACTATTTTTCTATCTCTAAACTTAAACCGATTTATCAAAGGGACATACATAATTTATGTAGAATGACAGGTGAACAATGTAGGTATGATAGATCTTGTATTCTCCATACAAGGATATATTCACAATCGTATCGTATCTCGATGAGGAAATCCTGGACACTATTTTAAAAATTATCTAGGGATCAAAATTCCCATCGGATCCACTTTGCATCACTACGGGTATACAGTATACGTTTCCTCTGAGGGTCACTCATAACTGTTTTGAGAGCATTTACATCAGGAAAACTTGGACGGTTCAAATGTTATTAGTCATTGTGGGAGACAAAAGATACGAAGCACATAGGTTTTCTTGGGATGTTATCATTTCTCTTACTTTTACCCATAATTTCCTTGAACTGCATTTACATTTTCTCCGATGGCGGCTTTGGAGGGAAATCACATTGGTAAAAATTAAAATTTTATGGCTATAAGCGAAGAGAAGAAAACAAACATGTACTATTTAGTTCTTATATACAAGAAGCATGAAGAAAAGAGGAAAGGAGAATGAAGCTAGGTAAGAGAAATGCTACACAGGCGCACTACGTGTGCCTCTCACATGCTAGCGACATGGAACGTGCATTACTTAAAGCTAGGGTTGCCAGACGTCCCGGTTTTCAATGAAAGAATTAACTGTCCCGAAAAAGGCTTTCGGGACGCCCGTTTGTTCTGGTTTTCGTTCTTCAGATTGAAAAAAATCAACCTGCAAGAACCAACATGTCTCAGCCAACAACGGAAGGTTTTTGGAAGATTTGTGTAGCTAGTTAATTTTACTAATGAAACAACAGGAAGTTCACATCCATTCTTTCGTCCTATGGGTTGTTCAGCTTCTACAGGAGAAAAAAGGATTTTAAAAAATATTCAAGAGGAGACATATCACTTTCTATAGAAAAGAAGGTATTTTTCTTTGTGATGGGCTTTAATTACTATCTAGTTATTTTATACTTCAATCAGCAGCGTAGAACTACTTCATTGTTGGAACTTTAATCAACAATAGTGGCATTGCTCTCAGTCACTGCATAATAACCGCATTTAAACTATTTCGTCCTGTTTGTCGTCTTCTTAGGCACAATTTCTTCTGAGAACTGAGTTGTCTTTAATATATTTTCCCATGTGGATAAATATTTCTAAAGATGCTGTGCACGCATTCAATAATTTTGGATTTATATACTTTCCTTTAACTGATAAAATTTTCAGTAATTTTCAGGCTGAATTTCCTGTTGTTTCAGGCTAAAATTCCGTAACAACTTACTCTAGCATAAGAAGTGGCAGTTAAACAAATAAAGGTATATGACTTGTTTAATTTTGATACTGAATTTTGTTTTCAACTAAACTTTAGGACAGCCTGCTTAAATCTTTCAAGAGATTCAGTTTTTGTTTATCGTCTGAATTTTGCGTAAATGTATTGTTTCTTGCGAAATGCCAAATTTGTATTTCTTTTAGGGTAGTGTTTCTGACTCAGGTGACGATGCAACGAAGAAAAAAGTGTCTCTTCAGTCATAAATGGGAGGGTGTTGTAATTGACGCAATATTTAGGACCTGTTAAACACAACAAATCGGAATTCGGAATGAGGGACGCCAGGCAGCTCTACTTATGTTACCTTTTCACATTCTTTAAATATCCCTTGCGGGGGCTTCAATTGTGTTAACTACGTATAGAATGAACTGGAAAATTGCGAGTAGTAGCCTGGAAAATTCAGGTGATTAATTGATTCTGACCCAATGAGTGGGAACCCTGACCTTATATATAGTCTGAGATTGATGTCCCAGTTTTTCGTTTACAAAATCTGGAAACCCCTACTTAAAACACTTAGGTTGGTACTTGTTTCTTGTGCCAGTAGATGGTAGCACAGCAAACGTCTGATTCTCATCGCAGACATGACAACAGCTAGTCCAATAGATATATTTGCTTCTTTTTACTTGTAGCAATAAAATTTGAAATTTTATGGATGTGACTTTCCTCACGAGCAGCCATTACATTTCTCATAACAGTTAGAGTTCTCTTAAGATTTAATTTTCCTTGTTTTAATAACACAAATGGATGTGATAGGGAATGATTTCAGTGTGTCTATATAGAATTATTTTTTCTTTTAAAGTAGTTTTCACACTTTCCTTTAACACAATTTCAAATTCGGTTGTTTAGAATTCAATAATTGAACATTCTTCACTGTAAGAAATTGATTTCTTGAGAAATTATAAATATTTTTTCACTCTTTCTTAAGACGTTTCAATTTTATATACAGAAGTGTACAAAGGGGGCATTGTAAGAACCTTTAATGTTTTGTAATCAAAATAGAATTCAAATCGAATCAGTATTTTTTTTTTCGAAATGGTTTTGCAATAAATGTTTCTTCACCGATTCGTTTCCCAATCAGCTGGTCACACATCCATTGACATTATTTGATACGAACAAACTCCTAGAGCTTCTTCTTGGCTAAGCGGTTAGCGTGCGCCTTTGGTGTGGGAGATCCGGGTTCGGTTCCGGACGGGGGCTCATGTGGTTCGGATTCCATGTCAATCAGTAGGTCCACGTCTCATATAGCCTCACTGCTGAACGGGACGTTAAACTCAAAATCAACTCAACGAATAAACTCCTTGAAATTGAATCATCTACACTTATCTAGCAAATTGTAATCTGCTAGATATAGATAAAATCCTGACTGGCCGATCCACTTCTAGGCCTAAGTGCTTAAGCTAGAAACTTGAAGTTTGAACAGTACATAGTATGAAGGTACCACTAAGAAAGGGAAGGGAAGGAGCAAATATGGGTTCCAATTAATTGGTAAGTTGTATATATATTTTTGAATCATGTTTGAATCCTTTAAAGTTACAAACATGGAATTTAGTATTTGGACTTTTCACTTAAAATAATTAACACGCCATTCAGCATTTTTTATTTGACTTAGAAGAGAAGAATAAAGGTGGGAAACGGTTCCAATTATCATACTGAAAATGTTATATTTTAGAATCAATTAAGTATAAAGACATCGTATTCGGTAAGTAGCCTTTCCATTAGAAATAATTGACTCAGTGATGGAGCGCTTACCTCTGGTGCGTTGGATTGATGGTTCGATTCCCAAGTTCGATTTGTGATGGACACTATCGTGTCCGTAGATTTTCTCCGAGTAGTTCTGTTTCCTCCTACATTCTCATTCAATCATTTCTTCATCATTCACTTGCCTTAATCATCCGTCTCCCTAAGCCTAAAGGGCATAATCATTGGACCTTAAACTTGTAATGTGCCATTACAGTCTAATGAAATTATGTTTTTAATAGGAGGGTGCCCGAAATTTTTTGCACCGACTGTACTTGATGTTTAACAAAAAATTTCTGGCTGTTCATATAATTCGTAATTTTATTTGTTATTCTATTTCAAATTAACATGGAAAAACTGTAAAAAATTCATTGGGAATGATAGTTTTGGGAATCAATATCTTTATTTATATTTTAAATTAGTTATAAGTCTTGCATATGTATATGTAAATGGATTATTACAATTCTTACGGTGTCAGTGCTATCCGAAAATATAGATCCACTATTGGACGGAACTTTCCAGATCAAATAACCAATCTAAAATTCGACAGAATTTTCAGGACCACCCTTCACCTCTCTTTTAGATACCTAGGTCCTTCTAAAATCTAGTTTAATCCAGATTTTACCAAATTTTATTCGTTTCAAAGCCCCACCGCCAAAATGCTTAGTTTTGATTGGCTGATAAACCCACGCTATGATATTAGGGCGCAATTATTCCATTCCAAGCCGGAAAATCTTGTTGACAACAGCCAGATTTCGATCGTCGAGCTTAAAAGGTCGCAACGGAGTGAGAAAACTGCAAACAAGGTAATATTTGGGAGTTTTTTAACCTAAAATCGTTGGAAGTCTCTAGGAGCCAAAAAACTATTAAATTTCATAGTCAAAACTGGACTAAAAAAAGCTGAAATAGTAAGTGCAACAGTGACGCCATGTTTTCATCTGCGGATCGCTATGGACAGGATTCAACAGTAGTGTGATTTCCGTCTTTCTTTTCCCAAAACCGGTTCAGAAGATCAGTGTTTCCCATCATATTTCTACCTCCCAATTTTCCTACTAATTGAGGGTTACAAGACCTGTCCATTATAGATCTGTTTATGTAGTTAGTGAGTGATTTTTTTTTTTAATTACATACATGGCGGTATTTAATTTTGTGGTAGTCAGTCCAGTAATCACAATGCACGTGTAAATTTACAGTAGGGGCTCCTATCTGACTCCCAAATTGGGAGTACGGCTTCCAGCGGGATGAGTTGAACATTCAGTTTGTTCCGGGTTCCTGCCCCTTCAGGGCAGGGGTCCTATTGCTAGCTAATACTCCGATATGTCCCCTCAGGGCATCGATTAAATAGGTCGAGTAAAGAATATGATTTAGTAAATATAAGGGCCAGTTGGCCCTGTTCATTTCTTTCCTTTCGTTACCTTTCATAGAGCCGATTTAACATGGTAAAATCTGAATGATTTCTGTGTATATTTATTAGTATAACATGTATTAATGTAGTGTGTAGTATGAATGTGGCATGATGTGTCTTGTAGTTCGAGTAGTATGTGTATATTTGTAATGTAGTATCAGTGATAGTGATAATTAAGTGATGAAAGAGTGTGTTGGACAGTGTAGTATTTACTATGCGATAAATTTTTATTACTCCGTCATTAAGTGAACGTAATATAGTATAATAATTCCGTGTACAAGGTCACATTCAGTTGTTCAAGGGTTCATTATATCGTCGCTAGCCCTAGTGTCAGAAGTCAGTACTAACCGCCATTCTTCCGTCGAGGTGCTTAGTGATTTAGTTTTCATGAAATTGACCTTTCTTTCCGAAATAAAACCTAGAAGGTATAATTCACAGCCCATATGAATGTACAGTTAGGTCAAGTGACCCAAAATTAATATATTCTGAAAGTTTCAACATTCTGCATAGTCTAGAAATCTAAATATTTAAATAAATAAACAATACGTAAATTTTTAACAGAAGTCGGGCGATATGATGCTAGTTCTTTGCTTTGAAAATATATTAAATGTCCATTTTTCTTCGTGGCTGTAGAATTTCATTGTTGATGCAGAATTTTATAAACATTAGACATTATCGCAGATAATTCTATTTTCAGTGAACATACATAGGATTTTTTTTTCTTTCGTTCTTAATAAAGCTACCAAGTATTACATAGTATTGTGTGTGTGGTAAAAGAGTCTTGGGTTCGAGTGAGGTTGTCGTGCGGTGATCGGAATGGGAAAATGTTTGTAGTGATTATAGATTTTAAAGTATTATGATGAAATGTGTAAATAGGCTGGGCGTAGATAGAGGAAACAGGGTGTTTGTAGAATATAGCGTCGTGGCAAATGAATATTAATGTGAATATGAATATTAATAAGTATATGAATATTGTAGTAAATGAATATAGAATATAGGACACCCATATAGTTAAATATATAGTAGCCCAGTAAATACTTCGCCGTGTGTTGATATATAGATATTGAATAGATACGTGTAACTACAAACATCTCAGGTTCTGACCCCTGCACCATAATATCACGCGGACCGGAGGGCGATATATAGTCGGACTACGGTAATACTTTGTAGTTTATGTGTCATAATAGTAATCAACCATAGTAATACCATCTGATAGAATGGGTAGCGTCATATAATCGCTGACTAGACATATTGAATAATAAATTATGAAAAGACAATAGTAGTTAGACAACAGGGCTGTAGTGAATCATATCTTCTGGTCGGTTTTAAAAATAGAATGTACCACTCCGTGAGATTTTTTTTTTCTTCACGTTACCTACTCAGGCTAGCTTACAATGTTCATGGAGGCGACAGCTCTGACTGGGTACAGAATCAAAACAATTAGTTATTGAAATTTATTTTCGCGTACCCGGATGTCGACCCCTAGTCCCTTTAAGTATTTTCATTTCTTTTCTTAGTTTAATTAGACGAGGGAAATTAACGACATCCCAGACTGTGGCGTGTCTGCGCAGGGTAGCTATCGGTGAGGTTTGGAATAGAAATCACCGATCCAAAATTCAGTTTATTTAATTTTTTTTTCGGCAAATCATTAGTTAGGGATATCTTAGATAATACTTCTATTCTAGTTTCATTACTGTTCTCGAACCTTCTTAGTTTTTCTAAGGGGTCGAATATTTTTTTTACTTAGAGATTTCAAAATTGGGGACGCAGTTCCCTGGTCCCTTTCCCCCTCTCCTTTTATCCTGCTGGTCTGGGCCGGATACGGGGATCGGATTTCAATCTTACAAGCCAACTCTTGTGGGATTGGGATCTGATGGACACAGAACTTGCATCCTTGGCAGCAGGACGCCCCTTGAGTCTACGTATTTGAGTAGACCACCCTTTCTGGCATGTTAAGAATATTTTGGCTATGGATTTTGTTGAGAGCGAAATTCGACTTCTAACTTTGTAGCGTTAGTTATTTCTCACTTAAGTCTTTGGCGCCCCTATTCTTCGTCTTCCTTCTTCTCTATCTCTCTCTACGTCTTCATTTCTTCAAGTTTTTTTTAATTTTTCCAACCTTCCCCCCCCCGAGATTTTGAACTTGTTACTTACGATTTATTTAACGTACAACTCTGATCTGAAATTACCAGCTGAGACGTTGCAAGACACGATTCATGAATGGAGTAGATAATGATTGGGTCCTCCATCACATTTTGACCTATCGCCGAAATGAACAAAGACTTCGTAGTTGACGACACTTCGATTATGTTCTTTCACCGTCGTCCCTCTTAAGTTTTTTTTTAATCCGTTGGTCACTTTCCTTTCTGTTTTGGTTTTCAATTACCTTGTAGTTAACCTGGGCCCAGAAATTGTATTTTGATTTACCTAGTTATATCTAGAAATGCTCTGTGTTACGTGCCTGCCTTACAAAGTTTTTTTTTCCTTCATGATTTAAACACGAATTGATTATATAAAAGTTAAAAATTTATAGACGCGCGGTATCAGATAAAATTTAATTTGTTTCCAAATGTAATGTTGGAAGTCATTTGTTTTCTTGGACGATGTTGCAACCTTGTAAAATTTTATTGTTGGGGATGATTAATTTAAATGTGTGCGCATTTATTATAAATATATATATATATAGAGAGAGAGAAATAAATACTTCGAAATGTATGTGTAATTAGTATGTGAATATAATGTTAAAGTAAAAGTATGATATTAAATGTATTATGAATATATGTAAGAGCGCTCGTGTCTGTCCCCCTAGACGTGTATTGGTTGCTATAGTTTACCAGAAGTCTTCCGACGAATTTAAGAACGTAGATCTTGTTAAGAATACCGCCGTGCACTTAAGTAATTTTCCTTTTCCTCTGAATCAATGTAAGTGATAACCTCTGTACTTATATAATGGCATGCATTGAAAAAATATCGGCAGGTCTAAACGTAACCCACATCATAACAAATATTATCCCTGAACAATTAACCTAAAACCATTGTGGAAAGTGCACCTTGAATCCTTCTCACCTACATGTGTATCCTATGACTTGACCAGTTTTTTTTTATCCTCAATTTGAACCATCATACTCCGTACACCTGTGGAAGATCATTTTTTTTTTAAATCCGAACCATGTATAAACATATACGAAAGTGATCCTAATGAAAGGTCTCGTGAAGTGTCCCAGTGTTGGATAAATAACTTGAAATTATTCGATTAATGAATTTGGAAATAGACCGTCTAAGAGGAGAAACTTCCTCTAGTGAAAGTTATTTTCTCGAAATCCCTAGATGGGTATAGACGTAGCAGTGTGCGATTGCAGATATAAACTGTTACCAGTTACAAACCAAATATAGACGACGAATGGTTTTGTAAACCAATATATATATATATATATATATATATATATATATATATATATAGAGATATATATAAATGACCACAAACTAAGTTAAATGGAGCGAAACGTTTTGGACACTACGACTAGTGCGTGAGTTGTGATTTGGACGCTCGAAATTATTAATATTTTAATATCTCGACGTGAGGTAGAGACTCATATAAGTTCTAATACACCAAAAGGTTTTTTTTTCTTTCCTCTTTGTCCAATTTTTTTTTCAAGTGAAATAAGTGTTTTTTTTTGCGTATGTCGCAAATCATCATTTTGCTTTAGCATGCCTAAGATATGATACATGTAATTATTTTTTTTTCTTTCTTTTTCATTTGTCAATAAGATTGAATATATAAAAATTTACTAAAATATAACTCTTTGTATTCTATTGATATATAACCAAGAACTTGTGCTTTTAATATTTTCTTCATAATTATATGTTTGTTTTTTTTTTCCCACTATGAATGTAATAAACTATTTGTACCTTTGTAGTTAGTTGGTTTCTTTTAAACATATATACACTGTCCTGAGTGAGTGAGCGAGTGAATGCATGATAGATTTAATATAAGCAATTCTAGTGATATCATTTGTCATATTAACATCTGTAATATATGTGTCATGTTTTAATATATGTGTTAAGGTAAATAACCTAGGTCATGAAGGACCGTCACTAACGGTTTAAATCGGCTCGAGGAGTGAAGCAAAAATAGCAAGAATAAGCCTAAATACGACATCTTTCTTCCAGGAAGTTGAAATTCTTATTGATACGATACATAAATTTATATTGAGTTGATAAGTGTGATTTTTTTTCTTTCCTTGGCTAATTCATATGTGTGGTCGATCCTAGAGGACAGAGTTCAGATGCTGGATAGTTATCAGTCACCGGTCGGAATAACTTTACAAAGAATTAAATTTCACTTTTCTCATTTCCAGGTCTAGGTCTGGGCAATCCCATGATCGTGGTGCCTGGAGCTAGGTCTGGGTGGTATGAGGGAACATGTGTCTATTCCGAAGCATTCCAAAATTGATTAGTTGTTAATAACATTTAGAATGATTCATCTTTCAACGACTTTCCCGACCTTTTACTATATTTCCGGAATTATCCAGTAATCTGTTTCTCATTAAAATACCCTATCTCTTTTCTTTCTTCTTTACCTACCTACTTCTTTTACCCTTCTACTTTCTTCTCTTTCTTTCCTATTTCTAAATGAAAGAAAACGGAGTCATGATTGAGAGTAGTCGCTATTGGCACGGTCAATAAGTTGTTTCGATGAGTTTTCTTCGGGAGTCCGATATGGAATAATTAACAATAACAAAAGGTTTATTGGAAGTTACTCTATTGGAAAATAATCTGGATTTCAATCAGTAAGTGATCTTTCGTAATCGTCCTCGTTAAAGAGAATTAATTTTAGCGACTCCTCTCCAACTCTACATTAGCTCTTTTATCTTCGTTGATTTTTTTTTAACGGTTTTCTTCAATTTTGGCTAACTGTGACAGGATCTGTTGCCCTGGAAACGGCGGTTTCTATGGCAACGGACAAAACGATTTTCTTTCAATATTGGCGACCGTTGACATCGGACAGTTACCATGGAAACAATTGTTTTCCCTGGTAACGGATCTGAAATTATTTATTAAACACTGTTTAGGATCGAGCACATATTGACTTGGCCACAAAAGGTGCATAATTAAAAGTTACAGTGAGATTAAATAATTATAGTCATTGGCTGTTCTGCTATCTTTGTCTCTCTCTGTAGAAAGGGGGAAATGAAGGAATTTGTCAAAGTAAATTCTAAAATTTGAAAATGCTGGAAGTTGACCCAAGGAGGGAATTAGATAGGAGTCCCTTAATTTATGAATAGTACCTGAATAATAAGTCTTGTTAGTTGATAAGTATATAATTGCATGTGTTTATATTGTGTCTTTTTGGGTGTAAGCTATGGCAACCAATAGAGAAGTCGTATCACACGAGAACGCGGAAGTCTCATGTACGCAATGTACTTTAGAAAGTAGTGAGAAAAGAGCTCGCGTCTCTCGTAGGCTAGTGAGGTGTCACGAATGTGGGCTGAAATGGATTCATTTCAGTTGTACCAATTTAGAGGATACTGCTGAAAATGCAGAAAAGGTCCGGGCTGGTGAGATAGTTAAATATTGTAAAGAATGTGAGGGGAAGCTCCACCAGTCGCGTGAACCCATGAGTTTATCCTCTGAAAAAGAAAATGAGCATCCCGATTCGGACGGTGAGCGAGGGTATAGTACTCCGAAAAACCGAGGCCAAACATCTCCAGTGGAGATATCTGACCTCGATGATGATGAAAGAGATGGGGATCCAATTGGTGATAAACCCAAAGAAAAGCAAAGGAAGACTGGGTCGTCTAATAATGACGCTCTCCTCCTTTCATTACAACAAATGCTACAGGAAATGAGACGCGAAATGAATGAAAATAGCCAGGAAATGAGACGCGAAATGAATGAAAATAACCGGGAAATGAGACGCGAAATAAATGAAAAAATAGATAAGAATAGTCTGGAAATGAGACGCGAAATAAATGAGAAATTTGACACCTCGAAACGAGAAACCGAATCTCGATTCGAAGTATTAACTCACAAAATAGACAACATATGTTTGGACTTTGCTTCCTCAATAAACAAATTGAGAGAGCAAACGTCTACTGACATCGATTTGGTCAGATGCGAGGCTCAACAGTCCATAAAGCAACTTCAGCAGGAGACTGAAAGTAAATTAGATCATGTAAATTCTGAAATTGAAGAAATGGATACAAAATTACATAAAATCGACAATAAACTGGAAACACAGCAGGCCGAAATTGATAGTTTAAAGTCAACCTTGTCAGACTTATCATTGAAAACCGAACTGGAAGTAACTGACCAGAAAGTTTTGAAAATTCAAAATGACATAGTAAATATTCGAAAAGAAATGACAAAATCTAGTCGCGAAAAATCAGAGGTAACCTATCCTTTCCCCGGTAGCGATTCCTCAGGAATATTACCCGCTACAACTACCCGTGGCGCAGGAAAAGAAAATTTAATGTCGGTTGATGCACGGGATATTGCGACGCACTACCCCATGTATCGGTCAGAACCAAAGTCGTGGTTCAATTCTAATAGTGTGCCGAATCAGTCGAGTGTTGTGACGACTACGGTCACTAGCGTGAGTGCTCCCTCCTTACATGGAGGTATACAATCACATAGCGTGTTGCCGGGAAAAGGAGATGGGTGCCATTCTGAGTCGTTGTTCATGGGTGCGATTGGTCCGGGGATGGAGCCCAACATATTCAATACGACCAACAAAATCCCTTTCACTTACATGGGTAGTTATAACACCGCTACTACGTCGTCGGTGGTAAATCCGGTGACGACTCCGATTGTGCAGGATAATATGTTAATTCCCAGTAACTATTGCCCTGCTTATGTTAGCGTGAGCTCTAAAGTGTCCCTCCGGGATATTGAACATTTTCCCACTTTCGATGGGAACATTGCGAACTGGTTACCTCGTGTTTTCCTGCTACCTAAAAGGTGAACTCACAATTTCCAAAATCTTAAGCTTTTCAACTGTACCGAGGACAAAAAACGTGAACTTCTATCTCAATACCCAAAGTGAATGTTACACTGTCTCATTTGAGTGTATGAGTGTATGAGTGTATGAGTGAGTAGTTAGTTTATTAGTATTAATACATGTTAATTTTATTCAACAAAATTTTGTTATTCAAACAAAATTTTTTTTTAACGACGCCGGGGAACTGTAATGTGCCATTACAGTCTAATGAAATTATGTTTTTAATAGGAGGGTGCCCGAAATTTTTTGCACCGACTGTACTTGATGTTTAACAAAAAATTTCTGGCTGTTCATATAATTCGTAATTTTATTTGTTATTCTATTTCAAATTAACATGGAAAAACTGTAAAAAATTCATTGGGAATGATAGTTTTGGGAATCAATATCTTTATTTATATTTTAAATTAGTTATAAGTCTTGCATATGTATATGTAAATGGATTATTACAATTCTTACGGTGTCAGTGCTATCCGAAAATATAGATCCACTATTGGACGGAACTTTCCAGATCAAATAACCAATCTAAAATTCGACAGAATTTTCAGGACCACCCTTCACCTCTCTTTTAGATACCTAGGTCCTTCTAAAATCTAGTTTAATCCAGATTTTACCAAATTTTATTCGTTTCAAAGCCCCACCGCCAAAATGCTTAGTTTTGATTGGCTGATAAACCCACGCTATGATATTAGGGCGCAATTATTCCATTCCAAGCCGGAAAATCTTGTTGACAACAGCCAGATTTCGATCGTCGAGCTTAAAAGGTCGCAACGGAGTGAGAAAACTGCAAACAAGGTAATATTTGGGAGTTTTTTAACCTAAAATCGTTGGAAGTCTCTAGGAGCCAAAAAACTATTAAATTTCATAGTCAAAACTGGACTAAAAAAAGCTGAAATAGTAAGTGCAACAGTGACGCCATGTTTTCATCTGCGGATCGCTATGGACAGGATTCAACAGTAGTGTGATTTCCGTCTTTCTTTTCCCAAAACCGGTTCAGAAGATCAGTGTTTCCCATCATATTTCTACCTCCCAATTTTCCTACTAATTGAGGGTTACAAGACCTGTCCATTATAGATTTGTTTATGTAGTTAGTGAGTGATTTTTTTTTTAATTACATACATGGCGGTATTTAATTTTGTGGTAGTCAGTCCAGTAATCACAATGCACGTGTAAATTTACAGTAGGGGCTCCTATCTGACTCCCAAATTGGGAGTACGGCTTCCAGCGGGATGAGTTGAACATTCAGTTTGTTCCGGGTTCCTGCCCCTTCAGGGCAGGGGTCCTATTGCTAGCTAATACTCCGATATGTCCCCTCAGGGCATCGATTAAATAGGTCGAGTAAAGAATATGATTTAGTAAATATAAGGGCCAGTTGGCCCTGTTCATTTCTTTCCTTTCGTTACCTTTCATAGAGCCGATTTAACATGGTAAAATCTGAATGATTTCTGTGTATATTTATTAGTATAACATGTATTAATGTAGTGTGTAGTATGAATGTGGCATGATGTGTCTTGTAGTTCGAGTAGTATGTGTATATTTGTAATGTAGTATCAGTGATAGTGATAATTAAGTGATGAAAGAGTGTGTTGGACAGTGTAGTATTTACTATGCGATAAATTTTTATTACTCCGTCATTAAGTGAACGTAATATAGTATAATAATTCCGTGTACAAGGTCACATTCAGTTGTTCAAGGGTTCATTATATCGTCGCTAGCCCTAGTGTCAGAAGTCAGTACTAACCGCCATTCTTCCGTCGAGGTGCTTAGTGATTTAGTTTTCATGAAATTGACCTTTCTTTCCGAAATAAAACCTAGAAGGTATAATTCACAGCCCATATGAATGTACAGTTAGGTCAAGTGACCCAAAATTAATATATTCTGAAAGTTTCAACATTCTGCATAGTCTAGAAATCTAAATATTTAAATAAATAAACAATACGTAAATTTTTAACAGAAGTCGGGCGATATGATGCTAGTTCTTTGCTTTGAAAATATATTAAATGTCCATTTTTCTTCGTGGCTGTAGAATTTCATTGTTGATGCAGAATTTTATAAACATTAGACATTATCGCAGATAATTCTATTTTCAGTGAACATACATAGGATTTTTTTTTCTTTCGTTCTTAATAAAGCTACCAAGTATTACATAGTATTGTGTGTGTGGTAAAAGAGTCTTGGGTTCGAGTGAGGTTGTCGTGCGGTGATCGGAATGGGAAAATGTTTGTAGTGATTATAGATTTTAAAGTATTATGATGAAATGTGTAAATAGGCTGGGCGTAGATAGAGGAAACAGGGTGTTTGTAGAATATAGCGTCGTGGCAAATGAATATTAATGTGAATATGAATATTAATAAGTATATGAATATTGTAGTAAATGAATATAGAATATAGGACACCCATATAGTTAAATATATAGTAGCCCAGTAAATACTTCGCCGCGTGTTGATATATAGATATTGAATAGATACGTGTAACTACAAACATCTCAGGTTCTGACCCCTGCACCATAATATCACGCGGACCGGAGGGCGATATATAGTCGGACTACGGTAATACTTTGTAGTTTATGTGTCATAATAGTAATCAACCATAGTAATACCATCTGATAGAATGGGTAGCATCATATAATCGCTGACTAGACATATTGAATAATAAATTATGAAAAGACAATAGTAGTTAGACAACAGGGCTGTAGTGAATCATATCTTCTGGTCGGTTTTAAAAATAGAATGTACCACTCCGTGAGATTTTTTTTTTCTTCACGTTACCTACTCAGGCTAGCTTACAATGTTCATGGAGGCGACAGCTCTGACTGGGTACAGAATCAAAACAATTAGTTATTGAAATTTATTTTCGCGTACCCGGATGTCGACCCCTAGTCCCTTTAAGTATTTTCATTTCTTTTCTTAGTTTAATTAGACGAGGGAAATTAACGACATCCCAGACTGTGGCGTGTCTGCGCAGGGTAGCTATCGGTGAGGTTTGGAATAGAAATCACCGATCCAAAATTCAGTTTATTTAATTTTTTTTTTCGGCAAATCATTAGTTAGGGATATCTTAGATAATACTTCTATTCTAGTTTCATTACTGTCCTCGAACCTTCTTAGTTTTTCTAAGGGGTCGAATATTTTTTTTTACTTAGAGATTTCAAAATTGGGGACGCAGTTCCCTGGTCCCTTTCCCCCTCTCCTTTTATCCTGCTGGTCTGGGCCGGATACGGGGATCGGATTTCAATCTTACAAGCCAACTCTTGTGGGATTGGGATCTGATGGACACAGAACTTGCATCCTTGGCAGCAGGACGCCCCTTGAGTCTACGTATTTGAGTAGACCACCCTTTCTGGCATGTTAAGAATATTTTGGCTATGGATTTTGTTGAGAGCGAAATTCGACTTCTAACTTTGTAGCGTTAGTTATTTCTCACTTAAGTCTTTGGCGCCCCTATTCTTCGTCTTCCTTCTTCTCTATCTCTCTCTACGTCTTCATTTCTTCAAGTTTTTTTTAAATTTTTCCAACCTTCCCCCCCCCCCCGAGATGTTGAACTTGTTACTTACGATTTATTTAACGTACAACTCTGATCTGAAATTACCAGCTGAGACGTTGCAAGACACGATTCATGAATGGAGTAGATAATGATTGGGTCCTCCATCACATTTTGACCTATCGCCGAAATGAACAAAGACTTCGTAGTTGACGACACTTCGATTATGTTCTTTCACCGTCGTCCCTCTTAAGTTTTTTTTTTAATCCGTTGGTCACTTTCCTTTCTGTTTTGGTTTTCAATTACCTTGTAGTTAACCTGGGCCCAGAAATTGTATTTTGATTTACCTAGTTATATCTAGAAATGCTCTGTGTTACGTGCCTGCCTTACAAAGTTTTTTTTTCCTTCATGATTTAAACACGAATTGATTATATAAAAGTTAAAAATTTATAGACGCGCGGTATCAGATAAAATTTAATTTGTTTCCAAATGTAATGTTGGAAGTCATTTGTTTTCTTGGACGATGTTGCAACCTTGTAAAATTTTATTGTTGGGGATGATTAATTTAAATGTGTGCGCATTTATTATAAATATATATATATATATATAGAGAGAAATAAATACTTCGAAATGTATGTGTAATTAGTATGTGAATATAATGTTAAAGTAAAAGTATGATATTAAATGTATTATGAATATATGTAAGAGCGCTCGTGTCTGTCCCCCTAGACGTGTATTGGTTGCTATAGTTTACCAGAAGTCTTCCGACGAATTTAAGAACGTAGATCTTGTTAAGAATACCGCCGTGCACTTAAGTAATTTTCCTTTTCCTCTGAATCAATGTAAGTGATAACCTCTGTACTTATATAATGGCATGCATTGAAAAAATATCGGCAGGTCTAAACGTAACCCACATCATAACAAATATTATCCCTGAACAATTAACCTAAAACCATTGTGGAAAGTGCACCTTGAATCCTTCTCACCTACATGTGTATCCTATGACTTGACCAGTTTTTTTTTATCCTCAATTTGAACCATCATACTCCGTACACCTGTGGAAGATCATTTTTTTTTTTAAATCCGAACCATGTATAAACATATACGAAAGTGATCCTAATGAAAGGTCTCGTGAAGTGTCCCAGTGTTGGATAAATAACTTGAAATTATTCGATTAATGAATTTGGAAATAGACCGTCTAAGAGGAGAAACTTCCTCTAGTGAAAGTTATTTTCTCGAAATCCCTAGATGGGTATAGACGTAGCAGTGTGCGATTGCAGATATAAACTGTTACCAGTTACAAACCAAATATAGACGACGAATGGTTTTGTAAACCAATAGATATATATATATATATATATACATATAGAGATATATATAAATGACCACAAACTAAGTTAAATGGAGCGAAACGTTTTGGACACTACGACTAGTGCGTGAGTTGTGATTTGGACGCTCGAAATTATTAATATTTTAATATCTCGACGTGAGGTAGAGACTCATATAAGTTCTAATACACCAAAAGGTTTTTTTTTCTTTCCTCTTTGTCCAATTTTTTTTCAAGTGAAATAAGTGTTTTTTTTTTGCGTATGTCGCAAATCATCATTTTGCTTTAGCATGCCTAAGATATGATACATGTAATTATTTTTTTTCTTTCTTTTTCATTTGTCAATAAGATTGAATATATAAAAATTTACTAAAATATAACTCTTTGTATTCTATTGATATATAACCAAGAACTTGTGCTTTTAATATTTTCTTCATAATTATATGTTTGTTTTTTTTTTCCCACTATGAATGTAATAAACTATTTGTACCTTTGTAGTTAGTTGGTTTCTTTTAAACATATATACACTGTCCTGAGTGAGTGAGCGAGTGAATGCATGATAGATTTAATATAAGCAATTCTAGTGATATCATTTGTCATATTAACATCTGTAATATATGTGTCATGTTTTAATATATGTGTTAAGGTAAATAACCTAGGTCATGAAGGACCGTCACTAACGGTTTAAATCGGCTCGAGGAGTGAAGCAAAAATAGCAAGAATAAGCCTAAATACGACATCTTTCTTCCAGGAAGTTGAAATTCTTATTGATACGATACATAAATTTATATTGAGTTGATAAGTGTGATTTTTTTTCTTTCCTTGGCTAATTCATATGTGTGGTCGATCCTAGAGGACAGAGTTCAGATGCTGGATAGTTATCAGTCACCGGTCGGAATAACTTTACAAAGAATTAAATTTCACTTTTCTCATTTCCAGGTCTAGGTCTGGGCAATCCCATGATCGTGGTGCCTGGAGCTAGGTCTGGGTGGTATGAGGGAACATGTGTCTATTCCGAAGCATTCCAAAATTGATTAGTTGTTAATAACATTTAGAATGATTCATCTTTCAACGACTTTCCCGACCTTTTACTATATTTCCGGAATTATCCAGTAATCTGTTTCTCATTAAAATACCCTATCTCTTTTCTTTCTTCTTTACCTACCTCCTTCTTTTACCCTTCTACTTTCTTCTCTTTCTTTCCTATTTCTAAATGAAAGAAAACGGAGTCATGATTGAGAGTAGTCGCTATTGGCACGGTCAATAAGTTGTTTCGATGAGTTTTCTTCGGGAGTCCGATATGGAATAATTAACAATAACAAAAGGTTTATTGGAAGTTACTCTATTGGAAAATAATCTGGATTTCAATCAGTAAGTGATCTTTCGTAATCGTCCTCGTTAAAGAGAATTAATTTTAGCGACTCCTCTCCTCTACATTGCGTATTATTTTCTTCGTTTATACATTTTTTTTTGTTTTCTTTCAAACTGAATGATTTTATGTCATTTAATTTTTTTCCACTAAAATAAGCACGTGATGCAGTTTTTCAAAAGACTTCTAAACTATGCTATGCATAAGTATCGGATGTCTTTTACGTAGAATGGGTATCCATCTGTCGACAAGTAAAAACGATAGCTGCGCATAACGAAAAGTGATTTTCGGAATCGATTCAGCGTTCCAACAACAGATTCCGTCTAATCTGTTATCCTTATACTCAAACCGCACTAATAGAAATGAACAATTTTCAGTTTCAAAGTTGAACTTTAAATTACAATGGTTGAAGACCATGAAACAAAAACGGCAACAAATAGCGACAAGCAGTTTATGGAATTTATTCGGCGTGCCAAGAAAAAAGAAATCGGCCTGCACAAGGCCCGAAACCAGCCACAGAGTTTTGGGGAGGCCATGAATATGTTAGGGGGGCCAAGTCATTAAAAATTCTCTTACAAATATCTAAATTGTGTTTTTTGTATTAATAATAGCATTTTGTGTTGATGCCTGGAGGAGCCAAAAAAATTTAGGGGGGCAGGCCCCTTCTAGCCTCCCTCTGGTTACGGGCCTGGTCTGCACCCAATCTCTACTATCACTTCCGGTTTCAATGTTGGTATTCATAAAGCAAAAACTGTAAGAGATAGCGAAAAGCGTTTACTTGGAATCGATTCAGCATCCGAACAATAGGTTTCTTTCCATCTTTAACCCTTTCACTGTGGAAGGCGACGGAAAAAAATTTCTCTAACCTGCGAATGTCGATTATAGTCGACGTGTTAAAATTTGTCTGTATCTTGGGTTTGTCGATTGTAGTCGCCAAAGGTTTTCTGTGTGATTTCTATTGTTTATCGAAAACAATAGAACACAAACAAAAATGAACGGTACAACTTTGGCGACTACTCTCGACAAAGCCAAGATACGGACAAACAAATTTTAACACGTCGACTATAGTCGACATTCGCATGTTAAGGAAATTTGGTTCTGTCGACAAAAGTCGACTTCCTCTGTGAAAGGGTTAATCCTCTATGACAATTGGAAGTTTGTAGAAATTAATCATCTCCAGTTTAAACGTTGAACATTATAGAGCAAAATTAGAAAAGATATAGCGAGGAACAGTCTTTTGAAATCGATTCAGTCTCTTAATAAAATACTCCATCAATGTTAACTCTCTATTCAAACTGGAAGTGGTAGAAATTAACGGTTTCTGGTTTCAACGTTTGATGTCTATAGAACAAAAACGAGAATTTAACGTGACAAGCATTTTATTGATATTACATAATTGAAGTCTGAAGAAAAAGTAACATGTCCAATAAGAAAAAGTATCTCTCCATTAAAACCTGAATGATATGTATTTTGACTCCTAAGAATAGATTTCAACTCAGCTTTATCCTTCTACTTAGGGTCTAAATATTAAACACTGGTACAACTTCCTGATTCAATATTTATTCCTAGATAATAATAACCGTAAGAGATAGGAAGAAACTATTTTTGAAGTGGATATAACGTACGACGAACAAGTTCTCCCTCTCACATTATTCTTGTATATTTTAACCAAAAGTTATTTGGTCTAGGAATTAATTCGTGCGGTTGGTACGCACACATTGAAGCTGTAGTACAAACACAAAATACATAAATACCTTAAGAAAAATATTGTCCATCGCTAGCCACCACTTTCGCCCATCTGTCAGGCAATGTACGGATTCCGTGGCGAAAGAAGTCCTCATCCTTGGAAGCGATCCAGTCAGAGACCCATGTTTCGATATCTTCTGAAGAAGTAAACCGCTGTCCAATCAAATCGTTGTTCATGCAATCGAACAAGTAGTAGTCCGAAGGAGCAACGTCTGGTGAATACGGCGGGTGGGGTAAAACTTCCCATCCGACATTTTCTAAATAGGTTTTGACCGGTTTTGCGACATGTGGGCGAGCGTTATCATGTTGAACAATAAGTTTATCATGTCTGTTCTCCCATTCTGGTCGTGTTCTGGCCAGAGCTTGCTTCAAACGCATTAATTGTCGTCGATAACGTTCTCCATTCATAGTTTCACCCGGTTGCAGCAGCTCATAGTACACCACACCTTTCATATCCCACCATATGCACAGCATAACCTTTGCACAGTGAATATCTCGTTTTGGTTGTGATGGACCTGGTTCACCTGGTTTCACCCAGGCCTTTTTTCGTTTAGGGTTCTCGTAATGGATCCACTTCTCATCACCCGTAATAATTCGATGCAGAAACCCCTTTCTGCTCTGTCGTTGAAGCAGCAATTCGCAAATGGTTTTTCGTCTTTCAACGTCTCTGTCTTTCAATTCATGTGGAACCCAATGTGACATCTTTTGAATCATTCCCATGGCTTTCAAGCGTTTGGAGACTGTTGTTTGATCAACGCCTAATGCTGCTGCAAGTTGTTCCTGCGTTTGACACGAATCCTGCTCGAGCAATGCTGTCAATTCTTCGTCTTGAAATTTTTTTGGCTGTCCAGCTCGCTCTTGGTCTGCCAAGCCGAAATCACCACTTCTAAACCGTGCAAACCACTTCTGACACGTTCGCTCAGCTAGAGCATGGTCACCATACACTTCCACCAAAATACGATGACTTCCAGTCGCACTTTTCTGCATGTTAAAGTAATGCAGCAGGACACCCCGCAAAAACACTTTATCAGGCACAAATTGCGCCATGTTCACTTAACTACAAACTGGTGTTGTTGACGCTTTAATCCACTGCCCTATACTACGAACGATACGCGATGACAGGGGTTTGCAACACATGTGTGGATACACGGAACTGTGGGACGCTCCGTTCGTTGCGCCATCTCTTGTCCACCCGCACGAATTAATTCCTAGACCAAATATATATCTATTACTTCGTATTAATATTGAGTTGGTATAGTTTGGAAGTCTACAGTTCCACTTAGAAAAGAAGAAAAGAGGTAGAAATGTAAAATAGTAGGAGTTGCAATGGGATAAATAAAATGCTAAGCTGAAATGTCAACGACACTTGTATTTCATCAAAATACCGTACCTTTCACCCTCTACTCATCAATTCGGGTAAAAACCAAGACTCTGCTGTAATTCGGTTCATGACTGGAATGGAAATAATCACAAATTCATTTATGGTTTAGAGATAAGGAATTTACAATATTAAATTATAGTAGGCGAGATTTATTCACTGTAGCAACCCCTTTCACAGTTACTTAGTTGGTTGGTAGAAGAAGAAGAAGAAGAAGAAACAGCGCAATGAGTCAACGTCCTGAATGAGAGCAAGGAACTTGTGGAAGCTGAAGAAGAAAATAATCTTGTTCGTTTAATTACAAGAAGTTCTTCCTCTGAGCCACAGCAGATGCTTCGTCCTATCTTCTTGGCTGTGACCCCGGCCGAAGCAGCCCTCCGTTAATCATGTTAATCAGCTAGTACATTACAAGAACTTTACTAATTGAAATTCAATGTCTTAATGAGATTTTCTTCTCTCCTGCTTTCTTCATAACATTGTGTTTTCCGAAGGTAAGAAATAATTATTCACAAAAAGAATCTAAAAGAAAATCTTAAAAAGCACAAATAGAAAAGAAGAAGAAGTCTTATTGATAAAGATGGAGGAGAAACAAGTGTGAAAAGGAAGAAAAATGAAAAAAGATTTCAAGGAAATATTAGTAAACTTAAAACAAGATGGTTATGGTTATTTATTCCTTTCTCTGAAACAAAAAGTATTTCGAGTTTCTCAGATCTACAAATGGATCCGTGAATTTGTTTCAGTTTCCTAGTTTTGTTGGGTTGTTTTCATGGCTTTTTAATAATGATCCCTCTGTTACTAAGACTCCATTCCTTTTCTTTCTCGACTCTCGTACCAAATTTGATTTTATTATCGTAATAAAATATAGCAACGTGCAAATTAAATATTGTTTTCAGGGAGGGACAAAGTTCACCTGTATGTAAACTCACCCATCACACATAAACACATTATATATATATTTATATGTATTTATATATATACAGCGGCGCAAACGCGTCTTCAACATTGGGTGGACAAGACTATATTTTTTTTTCTTTTGTTAAGCGATGATCAAAATATTTATGATGTTGAAAAACAATCCTGTGGAGGATCAGGGAGTAGAGTTGTCTTCAACATTGGGAGGCGGGCAGATTTGACGCTTATTCTGGTGGGACATCAATTTCATCTCACTTTCCTTTGGGGCAATCGGACACAATTTATCACCCCCCCCCCAAAAAAACACATTTTTAAATCGGATTATTGGGGAGACAGTCCCCCCCGTTCCAAGATTGGAGGATTTTGGACTTCAACAGTTTCGGCAAAGTTATTATTCATCTCATGGATTGGACACTAACGTCGAACGTTGTAAATAACTACACCAACCTCTAGTTCGTCTTGGATCTCTTACTATTTTGAAATGCTGTTGTTACCAATATCAAAGAGTTCTTCCTGTGGTCGTCATTCACTATCGTTACTATGCGGCACAATTGTCAACTTCAGTAGATGGTAAACAGTATACCTTCATCTGTTCAACACAAACAACTAAAAACAGCTCCTGATTTCCAATTGACGGTAAGAAACTATGTATTGTAATGGAAACGAATGATACGTTATAAGGTATTTCATCCATATATGACCGTCAACAAAACAGAATGCATTTCTCAACGAAACCTCATACACACACACCTACACAATTTGGTGAGTGCAAAACAGGGCATTAAGTATTTCTAAAACTAATCTCAGTATTGAAGGAATCCAATTTTAGGCTGTGACATAACAAAATAGATTATTACCTGATTGTCTTCTTCCGTCAACAATAATAAAAATTCATAGTATTATAAATGTTATAATTCCAAAAGGAAACAACGAAGTTTTATATGTTAACATGATTTATACAGATTCGATTTTTAGTAGTAAACTCGCTTTCAAGTCAAAACCTGTCACAATTTTTTTTCTGAAAGTTAAAAAAATGTACGGTATGAAATAATTTATATATAACGTTGGCAACTGTATGCGGAATATTTTTTCTTCGAAGTTGTTGATCCTCAATACTAACTTTATAACCATTACGATTATAATTTTAGAAAGGTCAGACAAACCTGGATACACTTTTGGAAAGATTTCATATAATCTGAATTAGAGCAAAAAAGCTAAAAATAATCTTCCTTACGGTTTTAATGTTTTTTTTAATAGTCCTATTGTAAATAGAATTGTTAAATTTACAGATAATTCAGAACAGAGATCTTACTATTCTTTAATCAATTCATCAATTAATAAAGCCACAAGAAAGATCCATTTAAACGTAGCAATAAAATTGCGACGTAATAGATCTTACGTCCATTCACAAAGAAATCTGTTCTTCAACTGAGGTTAGGGACTGTTAAACACGACTCAGGCTCCAGAAATGTACACTCACGTCCAAATTATTGTCCCATATCTATAACTGACTTCTTGTAAGAATATAATTTGATAATGATTTTTAGGGTACTTTTAATACTTATACTATGTGTACAATCGGGAAATGTATATTTGTGGTACATTTCATAGGAAAAGAATTATAAATACCAAAATTAGAATGAGTAAAACAAAATGTCGCTAAATGGACAAGAAAGTTTTATTTTCGTTTTATTGTTCTTATTTACTGCTTTTTTGACATGAAATTTGCCACATACATGTCTTTTCCGATTATACACATACTAGCATTATAAGAAATACTGGGCAAATTCGTTATCAAATTATACTCCTACAACAATATATTTATAGACATGTAACAATAATTTTGGACATGAATGTACATCAATCAATAGACCAGTTAGTCAACTATTATAAAATACACCTTTACAATTGTTGACCAAATTTAAAATTTTGCATTTATGGCCAGAATTTTGGTACAAGTAAGTTTACTACACTGTTCTCCAGGTGGGCCAACACCATAAAGACGAAAGTGTCTATTTCTAAGGAAAAATGTTTAAAAATTATTTTATTTGGAAAATTATTTTTTTACCTTAATCATTAATTCTAGATAGATGCTTTCAACATCTAGTGCTACGGAAATGCTGCCAGATCCTGTATGATCCCTATTCGCTTTTTTTCCCACAAAGCTTTCTTTTTCTTTAAGAATTTAAAGATAGGATAAGATGATAACAATTTATAGTTGATAAATTTGTATTAATATTGTATCTGAACATATTTTGTCATCCGAAAATTGAATGCCTAGGGATCTTCCCTTTGTTGCAAGTGCTTCCGTATCGAATCCCGGGGAATACATTGTACGTAGTAGTTCGAATCTCACATTAAGCTGCAGAGCTAGACCTAAATACAAACTGAAGTCAAATTGAACACTTCTTATTGCTATAGAACCTACTAAATTCACAATGTAAATCAATCTAGAACAAGGAAACTACAGGATGCGGAATTGGAATCTGACGATTGCTCGCCATAAATAATAATAATAATAATAAACACTTGTTGGAAAGAACGGAATTTAATGTGTTGTGCTACAAGTTTGGAAAAATAGCGGTTCAGGCCTTTGCACCCATGTCTCATCAAGGAATGTGTCACTAAATATAGATGTTCATTTTCTAAACATTATATCTGCCAGGTGGTCACCGTTGTTGCGAACACATTTCTGAAGACAGTCTCAAAAGTTGTGCATAATCCTGCGTAGATTTGCCTGAGTTATCCAAGATGGTATGTTCCAGGTGTCTTCCTTCAGTACGTGGATATCCATCGGATAGGTTTTAAAAACTTTACTTTTCATGTTACCCCGAAGGAACGCGTTCAAATCTGGGGATTTTGAGGGCCATTCAATGTTTCTTCGATGTAAGATCACCATGTTGTCGAACCTGAGTTACGTCGACGTGGTTATGATCCGCAAATAACCCGATTTTATTAATATAAGGTCATGGCCCACACACCTATTCTATACAATGAATTATCCTACTTCGGAACATCTTCAGCAGCGGGCTATATGAGACGGGCCCTCCTGATTAACGTGGAATCCGAACCACATAAGCTCGCACTGGGGATCATCCTTGTATTTTGACTCTTTCATGGAGCTCAGTATCTTACAGAGAATTTTGTCCACCATGGAGATTAACAAGAATCAATTACGATTTTCTTTTGGGCAGGATTTGTTAGCGGATTTCGTTCCCTTTTATATTGAAAGATAATTTAACTTTGATTTTGATAAAATGGTTGAAGAGACTGCATCTACTTTAAAGTAATTAGGCTGTTATTTAAATTACCCAGAAAATATTTTTTTTTAAAAAAAAGATGATAGTAAGTGAAGTAAACTATAAAGTGCAGTTGTATTGTTATAGTATTAAAAATTCACATCTTTTCTCTGTTGTTTGGAACTGCAGTATATGCAGAATAAGTAATTCATTTCTCTCTAGTAAAATAATCCTTCTTCAAGCCAAAGGACCCAGTAGATATCTTACCAAAATGAAATTATAATATTTTAAAGAACAATGGGTAAATCTCGCCGAGTTTCTCTTTGTCTCATTATAAAATGGCAAGGAACTGAATTCGCTAATATTTTGAGAAATTGGAGGAATTTAACCATTTTCTTGATGCGAAAGCCCTTAATGAATTCTAAGAAATTAAGATACCATCCGGATAATTACAGGATGATTAGACAAAAAAATGAAAGTAAGGAAGGAAGAAAGACTAACATTACAGAAATAAAATCCGTGTAATCAAGAATTAAATGAAAGATACCACAAACCTATCCACATAATGAGGGAGAACTCATTAGTTCATAGGCAACATAATCATCAGTTGAGAACATAATTAGTTTAAACTTATCCTTTCTGCAATGGCTACCACTGAACGCAAATTAAATTTATACACCTTAAAACTTGTTCAACTGCTTGATATCTCATGTAATCGAACATACTGTAAATAATTTTGCTAGCTTGACCTGTGGAATGATGAAATATTCAACATGCAAATACTAATAGATCTTCACGGAAGCAGGGCTTTGGGAATGCTAACACGGTGTTACTTTCGATTTACCTAGATGTGATTTATTGTTTTCATGTCAAATAACTGAATGAGTCACAGGCACTTTTAAATGCAAAGTTTTGACAGTCTAAGGCTTCTTACTTTCGTAATAAGAATTCATAGTCATTATCACAAAACATGTTATAATATTCCTGAAAATGATGTGTCTCTCTAACTAGGGTTGCCTCTGTACAATAATAAATGGATTAGAATTTAACTTCTATAGCCACCTGACAGCGTAAGTACAATTTAATTGTAGAAACGATCTTAATGAGCTCATAGATCACGGGAGACAGCACAGCTGGCAACATTGATTTCGAAGCACAAACGTTAGTATTTTTTTCTTTCTTTTTAAGCAAATGAGAAAATGTTGGTAATGGCGATCACAGTACAAGCTTAATAAACACACACAGTTTCATAGGCAGTTCAAGTTTTTTTTCTACATTGCGCCTTCGAAAGACTGAGAAACGTCAACTGAATGTTTTATTAACATTTTTTCAAAGACACGTCACAGATATATCCATGTGGTGAGTCCACAACAGTACAGTCAGCATGCACTCACGATCCACAAAGGTTACACCGATACCAAAGTTTCAGTGTTTGACTCAAGTAGGCGTATTACCTATCTTAGGTCTAGCCTCTTTTATATTTTTTGGCTGAAGAAGTATTCCAAATGTTTGTTAAGAATGGCGATCACCATGAAGGTAAACCGATCATGTTGATCGGCATTCCCAACATTGCGCCATTTTGAAACTTGAGCTGGTTATACTGTAAAACGTAGTTTATTTGAAATATAACTTTGTATCGTGCATTAGACGTAAATATAACTTTTTATGAATCTTAGTAACTTCAAGATCTTACAACTTAAAATTGTACATATCGTGAGTTGAAATATGCAGATCCTTATAAGAAAATCAACAAAAACAAGTTTCAGACGCTGCTGTAGACTTCAGTCTTCTCTGACAACTTCCTCGATAATACACAAGAAACCTTGCTACAAGAGGCAGATGGCAGCATTAGTTTGACTTCTCCTCGGGTCACGCAAGAGGGCAAAGTGGGCCATTTTCAACTGATCGCCATTCCCTTTCTCTCCCCTAATTCTATTTTACTATTTACTATTCTCTGTTTTCTGATATATCATAAATGTATTTATATAATAAGTAAGGCCCGGGAGTTTCTATATTTATTTTACATGAAAATCGGATAATGGAATGAGATCTTCACGTATCAGGCGAAAACCAGCTGAAATAAGCAAAGTTAATAGGACATATTTTGACATATTTTCCACATTTTCCAATTTGGAAACATATTTTTTCACTTTTCTAATAAGACATATTTCTATATAGACCCCTATATTTTGTAATATACTTGCACAAAATCGACAATTTTTTAAACTTTTTTTTTTATATGCCTTCTGCCAAAGTAATAAAATTCGCGTTCTCGCTGTGGTGGATTGAACTTGCATCAGAGTATGAGAAGCGCATTTGGTTTTCTACCAGGTTAAAATTTAGTACGGGGTAAATAATACCGCCTGCGTTGTAATGCCGAAAATCGTTTAAAACTAAAAGCTCCCTGGTCATTGTTGAACGTGCGTACGACAATCATAACTGTTCTTTTTTCTTTACATTTTTCCTTTTTAACAAAAACAAACAAGATAGCATTTTGTGCTGAAAAATAGTTATTTTTACGTCAGTCAAAATCAACAGTAGTTTTAGCCAGGCGTGCAGCGGAGCAAGTGTAGAGAATGCCTCCTGTGAAGCAATCTGTTTCGTTGAAGTTGAGAGCATACTTTGCAGAATTTGGGAACGACGTGTTCTCTACATATGACAAGACATTGTTCTGTAAACTGTGAATCCAATGTGGGATATTCGAAGAGATCTTCTGTATTGCAACATTTAGAAACGACGAAGCATAAAAGAAATGTGTGTAGGAAGAAAGCGAAATCACAAACGCTACTTCAATATGTGATATAGTCCCAGAGCAGTCGAATGTCCTCTTTCTCCAAAGACCTGTGTAGAGCATTAATCGCATCTGATATTCGTCTGTGGAAGTTGGAAAACCCTAATCTTCATGAGTTTTTTGAGAAGTACTGCGACAAGGAAATCCCTCACGAATCCACACTTAGGAAGGCCTATATGGAAAATGCCTATAGTGAAACTATGTGTAACATCCGGCAGAAAGTGAAAAATAAAATTTTCTGGTTATCAGTGGACGAAACGACAGACTGTTGCTGACGTTATATAGCCAATGTTGTGCTTGGTATTTTGAAACCAGCTCTGTTTTTCTGGTATGTGGAATAGGCTGGAGAAATTTTCCTTGTGCATGTTCAGTAGTAGGAGAAGGTTAACCATTTTACAATCGCTGGCTGTATTAAAAACGCAATGTAGGTGATTTTTCCAGAAGGCGTTCCTCGTGACAGACTTCCCGTACTTGTAACGGATGCAGCTAGGTATGTGATGAAAGCAGGAAAAGCCTTAAAAGTTCTATATCCCAAAATGATCTACATTACCTGTCTGGCAAACGTAGTCCACAGACTATGTGAAGAAATTAGAGCAAGAGACTCCAACGTAGATCGCTTTGTTTTAAAAATATAAAGAAAATTTTCTTGAAATGTCCATCACGACGCTAGGCCCTAAAGGAGGCTTCCCCTGATATTGCTTTGCCACCACAGCCGGTGGCGACACGATGGGGAACATGGCTTAAAGCAATTCAATATTATTGTGCCAGTCTGTCTATTCTTGCCGAAATAGTTGCTGGATTTCAAACTGAAGATGCAGCACGTATTAGTGTTGTTCAGGAATTGCTTAATGATATTAAATTAAAAGATGATATTGTGTACATTTCTGCAAATTTTGGGTTTCTGGTGTCATCCATTGAGTGATTGGAGACAAATGGTCTCAGTGCGCAAGACTGTCTTGAAACCGTAGAGGATGTTAGAAAAAAGTTCTCAACAGCATAGAGACCAATAGCAGATTTGGTGAAAGACAAGTTCACTGTCATCCTGAACAATAATCCTGGATTTCATTAACATTGCCGCTGTTCTGAGTGGTGGCGGAGAATTAACTCTCAAAAATGTTGAAGAAGATTTAACACCTGCAGATACAGTACGTTTGAGGCTTGCTTCTTTGACTTCGTGCTATGTGGAACGTACATTCTCACACTACAAGTCGCTGCTTGTAGATAATAGGCGAAGTTTCACAGAAGAGAACCTGAAGAAGGTCTTCGTATTACAATGCAATGCTTAAAATTACTTTTGCCTATTGATTTGTCCAGTCTTTATTTTTCATTTTCAAGTATATAGCATAGTATGAAATTGAAATATATACATTCTCTCTATTTTTTGTGTGTGTGTGTTCAACTAAAAGAAACTGAATTCACATGTTCTAGAGATTCGTTACAAGCTGTTCAACTTAACACAAAAAATGCTTGGGGTCCCGGGTTCGACCCCAGCCCCCGCCAAGTGAACTTTGTGGTGGACAAACACCGTGTGCGTGGGTTTTCTCGGAGTTCTCCCGTTTCCTCCCACTTTCTTCATTCCACCATTTCATTCATTATTCATCATCACCGTCTCCTTTAGCCTACCCGGCATAACCGTAGGACGTAAAAACTTAAAAAGATTTCATTTCATTTTAACACGAAAAAACCTTCTATAATTGTTTTATTGGAAAGTGTTCCTTTTGTAACCGTAAGCTAAGTGAAATAAAACATTAAAAAATACGATAGAATTTTCATTTAAAAAAATCTGTTTAGAAACACAACTGGAAAATGTTCCTTTTCTAGGTGTCAACTAAGTTCAAATAAAACATTTTAAAAATACCAAAAAATGAAACCACAAAATGTTCCCTAAAATGAGTTTGTAAACTAAGTACTCATTTTCTAATTTTTTTCTGTTTTGGGGAGATGACATTTTTTTTACTTTTTTAAAAAAAATTCGTGACATTTTTTCAAGTTTTTATGACATACATATTTTACAGTTTTATAGGGCTTAAAGTCCCGGGACCTAATAATAAGTATTACAAGTACAAATTTCATACGCTTTGGCGACGAATGTTTAGAAATCATCCCAAACATGAGCACCCATAAATAAAGAAATCGAGTACAAGAATTTTTACAGTTTAATAAACTATTTTGTAAGAACTTAAAAGTATGTGTGTAAATTCAAACATTTTGAAACTTAAAAACAAGTGTATGTGAGGACTAGGTAATACTATCCTCCATTTCTCTATTAACTTATTCTTATTTAGTGCATATTTCTTAGTTTATATGTATAAGACTGTCATAAAATTTAGGGCGAAATATAGTCTTTCTTTCAAATACACCTGTATACTTGGTTTGATACTTTACGTGTTAAAATTTTCTTTAATGGTATTCTTTGGCATGTTTTTCATTTTAATTAGGAAAACTTAAAAATACTAGGAATTGCAAAATTATCTACGCTAGAAATATAATTAATGACAAGTTTACGGGTAAGGGTTCAGTGATTTTCTGTTTATTTATTTAGTTTTCAGATACAATCTAGGAGAGCTCTACTTGCTTATTTAGTAATTATCAAGTGACCTCGTGCACATGGTCCTGGTTTCGATTTACGGTGGAAGATCACAAAAATAATTTCACAATTATTCATTTTGGTATCTTCGCGCTTTGCCTGATTCCCATTTTGCTCAACATTTTATCAGCTATCATTCACAGATAAAAATCACATTCGCTATTTTAGACGAAGCGAAAATTCGCATTTATCCTAATTCGCAGTTAGTCTATCAATTTTATCATTGACGAAATACCCCTTATATAGAAGATCTGATAGTGTTTCAAACCAGCAGTAAAATTTCGAAGTACTGATGGATCTGCTGTTATATTGTATTTAGCGCAGAAATATAATATGGTAAATTTAAGACATTGTCAAGACATTTCTGAACTAAAGACAATATGTTCGAAATTTCCATCGCTATTTATTTCAAAATACTTTTTTCCTGTTCAACATTTGAATATTTCGAATAATAGTCATCATTAATCCACTAAAATTATCATGCAAGGTTGCTGTAGCCTTTGTACTCTTTCTGCTGCATCTGGATCATCTGGCCTAGGAAGTGAGACTCAGCCCAAGTGATCAAGACAAAATCGTTCAGGTGATCCGGCGACCTGTCACATTACCACACCATAACCTCATCCTCAAGTATTAGCGTAATATTTTCGTTACATTAGTGAGACGATAATGTGTTTTCAATAATAGCAAGCATGCAACGAAATCATTTCATACTTGAAATAAGCAAATGCGGATCACAATTACAAATTTATCAACGGACAGACTTGAATCAAGTTTTGAAGTACGTTATTTTGATAAAAAGAATGGACATCATTCATTAATGTTTTTATTTTGTGGATTTACATAAGGCTTGTCAGGAATAACAATGTTTTGCAATGAAAACCAAGAAATCTGAGGTTTAATGATTCAAGAGTCATAAATCATAGAATAAAAGAGACAGATGGTGATATGAGTAAATGGCAATGGCGAAATAACTAGTGTGGAATGAAGACGGGGGAAAGAAGTGGGATAACTTCGAGGAAACCCCGAAGCAGGGTGCTATTCACCGCAAACACTGAATACAGGGACATATAAGTGTGTACTGTTAACGTTGAAGCACCATTTCTGATAAGAGATTTGATGTTTTATTGGAACAGTTCAGAAGAAAACCACGGACAGGATGTCCTCCACCACAAGATCCTGCACAGTGAAAAATAAGTTGTGTAACGTAGGTAAAAACGTAGGTTATATGCATAAACACTGTAGTTTTTGGACTTAACACTCGATTATATGTAACATACTGCAGCAAACAGTTGAGTACTCACCTCAGGCATGAAATACCCACTACTCGATTCCAAGCAATGTGAATTTGTGGTAGACACCACTGTGTTGTAGTTTTCTGCTGTTCTCGAGGCGCTGCTGTTTCCATCCACATTTTCATTAAACTAGTTCTTTCATAATCGCTCACTTTCATTAATCACTCGTTTCCAGGACATAACCATGGAACTAAAACTAAAATATTTCATTTTCCTACCACTACATAAGCTTTCTCATTAAAATATGTTTTTAAAGGATATTTGATTTTTGTTACTCATTAAAATTTATTATAGAAAGTTGGTAAACAATCTCTTGTATTCTGTTTGTCAACACTTTTGCTTTCAGTAACACGATATATTACATAATGACAAAGAAGGTCTTGTCTTTTTTTATTTTTTCTTTTTGCCTTAACTTTGAAAATTTAATTGAATATAGTCATTGTTTTTTAATCTGAGAAAGAATGTTATATAGTTTCATCACATTTAACGCGTGGGATATTTGAGTGACAGGAAAAAGGTATTTTTCCAGTAGAAAATTATTAAAGTGAACTTTTCAGGGGAATGGATTTCTATATTAACTTCCTCTAACTATTATGAGGAAGTTTAGATGTGGCAAACAAATTTTAATTTGATGCAGTTACTGAAATCAACAGTTTTGGAGCGTGAAGTTAAAATTAATTTCAAAATTCTTTTCGTTTTAATCTCGTCATCCGTTCTTTCATTCATTAAAGGGGTAAGACTGAGATGTAGATCTCTGTGTTATTGATAACTAGCAAACGTCCCACCTTACCGTGGACAATTTTCTGCATTCCGCCTTCTATAGCTTTCAAATACGTACGTACAGTTCGTCTGAGCTCGAGATCTTCCAAACAATTCGAATCTTTTGTACGGGTATCTTAAGTCGATTTCCTAACTTTTTTCTTCCATTCTTAGGCCAAACATCGAGAAACGCTGAAACATTTGTTTACTTATTTTAGATTACTAACACCAAACTTTACCTCTATAACCTTAGGAGATTCCTAATATACAGAGTGTTAATGAACTATATCGACAAAATGTAAGAGGTGATTCCTCACATCAAAATAAGAGAAAAAAAGTTCATATGGACCTATGGTGAGAAATGCATAGTTCCAGAGCTAGGGCTGTCCAAAATCACGAAAAAGCTAAATTTCAATAGGCCCTATTTCGAATTTCAGAAATTGTGGATGGTGGTTCTTATCAGCGTAAAGGAAGTCACGTATACACAATCCAAAAGTGCATATTTCATCAATTCTCAATAGGTGTAGAGGATATTCCCTACAGGGTATAATTCTCAGATATGATTTCAATAGAGTTTTCAGATATACCCTGATTTCAAGAAGGGTCCAAAGTAGGCAGGAGGTAAACCTTGACAACAATGGACATCCAATGCTTCGGAGGGAAGGCGGGAATGATAGGAACAGCCAGCTCCATGTTTTTTTGTGTTCAGAATAACGTGTGATGATATGTATTTCGTCACGGTTTATTTCACGTTTTCTTCACTTATAAGTGTGAAAGAAAACATCGCACCATGCGTTTTCTTGAGTACAAGAGACCGTGCTGCCGACAATTCTTAACACTTCCGACGTTTTGCATAACGTGCCAAAGGATTCCGTGTTCACTGCTATCAAGGCTTATCGTGTGCCTTCTTTGGACCAATCATTAAGTCAGAGCATATCTCAAAATTCGGGTGACGGCATGTCTGGGAATTTCACCCTGCAGGGAATAATCTGTACTAACGAAATATGCCTTTTTGAATTGCGCATGCGTGACTTCCTTTACGCTGAGAAGGACCACCATCCACAGTCTCTCGAATTCGAAATAAGTCCTCTTGAAATTTCGCTTTTTCGCGATTTTGGACAGCCCTAGCTCTGAAACTATGCACTATTCGCCATAGGTCCATATGAACTTTTTTCTCTTACTTTGATGTGAGGAATCACCTCTTACATTGTACTTAGGGTGGGGGATCCCGTGGAAGTAGCTAGTTTTCATATAAAAACGTTGTAAATTGGAACTATTTCTTAGTCGCGTAAGCGTAATAATATTGTAATTCAACATGAAAGAAGCAGTGATGCTTTTACTCGATACTAAATGGATGTAACGTTTTACTTACATTGATAAAAATCCGTTATCCGGACAGTGGTATATTGTGCAAATATACGGAATCCTCTTGCTTACTACAAAAATCAGAACGGAGCATACGTTATCCGTATGCTACATAGGCACTGCCCTTAGGTGTTACATCATGCCATTGCAGGATGTCTGGTGTCTAACAGTCTTCCTTATATTATACATATATGTATGTTACCTTCGTGTCAGCTATATGTTATGTACGTCCATTTGTATGTGAGATCATGACCGCCTATAATGTTTCAAACGGAAAGTACGTATAGATGGAACACTTATACAGAAAGTATTATAAAGCATGTGTTTTCAGTTATACGTCTGCTGTACGTTGAGTCCAAAAACTACAGGATTTATAAATGTAACATACGATATTATGTATGCCGAATACATTTTTCTCAGTGTAGCTTTGAATAACATTATAGTATTTTTTTTAAGCTGTTTTGGTATGTGTCTTCTTGGTATGGTGTGCAGGTGGTTCATTTATATAAAACGAGTTTAATTTAAGATTTTAAACAAGAACTCAGTATAAATATTAAAAGAAAAATCTGTAATTGTAAACAACGGAATTACTTCAAAGTTTCCCGTCCACCTAATTTTCAACAAAAACCATAATAAAATCTACAATCATCAATTTCTACTTAAACTTTACTCATTTTATGTTCTGTTACGTTACCTCGTGGGTGTGAGTACGGGAGAGGAACCACAAGGGAATTACATATGGAAATCCATTATTAACCTGAAGGGGAGACTGGCGGGCCGCGCGGAGCACGGTTGTGGGTAGTTAATGGGGAGTGCGGAGTTGAGAGGGAAGAACGAGCGAAGCGAGAAGCCGAAGTAAGGTGGGATAACGCACTACTAGGTTACTTAGGTTAGGTTATGTCTACTTCGCACTTACCTTAGTACGTACTTAGGTTTGTTGAGCTCTCCTATCTCAAGCAGAAACTCGTGAACGATTGTTGCTGGTCTTTGTTCTTTCATTCATTAAGCCATGAATATTCAAAAGATTAACCTCATTATCAACATCATATTTTCAAATGTTAGTACTGTTAATTCACATCCAGCGCAAAGACTCTGTACACTTGCAGGCATGTTTACTCTAAAATTATCCACAATTCAACCGTCCTGAACCCAGAGACAAGTAGTTCCCTTTACTTGCGAATTATTCCCGTCTTTATAACCGTTTATCAAAAGGTATTACACATAAATTACGCTTCACTTACATGTTATCAATCACACAAGCAGTCAAATTATCAATTTCTTTTAGGTAAATTTTCAAAATTTTGATAAAAACGGAAGGGCAACTTCGCAAGTTAACCCTAAACAAGAGCCTAAGTAAAGTTGAATTTCCTTATTTCACAGTAGATCATCTCTCGTTCTTGATCTTAACGTTAGTACACATGTGGGACTATTAAAACATTTATATTTTAATTCTAATTCGTGTAGTTAGTAATACCCATTTAATAAAATTCACCTTTTTTTCATGTAGGTTACAGAATGTTAATGTGCGTGTGTGTAGAGGGGGGATAATAGAATTAAGTAGAAGTAAAATACTTAAACATTCAAGAGCAGATATGATGAATTGCTGATGTTACTATTTGATGAACTATAATATGGTTGGCTCGGCCCCCCCCCTAACTTCTACCGGGCCTCCTCTACATTTTTGGGCTGGTTACGGGCCTGGGAATATATCAGACAGCTGATAAAATGACGGTCCAATTTACATAAATTATTACACTTTATTATTATTATTATAAATTCATTTTCAAATAGTGAGTGTAAGTGAGGGTTGAACAAAGAGAAGCAATCATCTATCAAGTTTTCTATCTATCAAGGACATTTTCAAAAACGAACGACTGTAAGGTTTGACTTTTTAGGGCCTACTTTTTCACATTTGTGTAATTATTTATCAACGTTAAGGTTTTGTTAAGTTTAAAATTCAGGGATATAGAAGCAAAACCAGCTATATATATTTTTCAATTTTGTCAGAAAAAAAAAGGTGATTCCCTTATGTTTCAAAATTGTTGAACAATTGCTTTTCATCAGCGGCAGGTTTCACTCATCTGCATTAAGTAGTGACCACTAAAAATTTTCAACAATTCTGAGACATAAGGAAGTCATTTTTGTTTCGTCTTCTGACAAAATCGAAAAATGAATTTAGCAGGTTTTGCTTCTATACCGTTGAACTGCACGTCGGCCTACGAGTATGTACAATGTACACTCATGTCCAAAATTATTGTCGCATGTCTATAAATATGTTGTTGTAGGAATATAATTTGATAACAAATTCGCTCGGTATTTCTTATAATGTTAGTATGTGTATAATCGGCAAAGACATGTATGTGGCAAATTTCATGTCAAAATTGCAGTAAATAAGAACAATAGAACGAAAATAAAACTTTCTTGTCCATTTAGTAACATTTTGTTTTACTCATTCTAATTTTCGTATTTATAATTCTTTTGCTATAAAATTTACCACAAATATACATTTCCTGATTATACACATAGTATCAGATTAAAAGTACCCTGCAAAGTCATTATCAAAATATATTCTTACAAGAAGACAGTTATAGATATGTGACAATCATTTTGGACATGAGTGTACATCATGTTTCCTCAACATATTGTTATGATTATTTTATTGAAATATTAAAAAACTTTTTTATATGAATGTACGAACACAAACTTTTCAATAGTGTAGTACTAGAGAAGAATAACAAAATACGTCATGAGACAAATAACAAAATACGTCATGAAACAAATAAGTTGTTTGTCACGTAGTTCACTCTCTCCAACCAGTATATAAGCTTCGGAAAATTAGAACTATGGAGGAATCAGGAATCAGACATCGACTCAGATCTTACATCATACTTTGCGTCTCGCATTTGGACTAGAAGCCACGACGAAGATGGTCAATATTGAGTTGAGAGAGAGACCTCCGAACTACACATGTAAGTTTTATCCTTTCGAATAATTTCAGTCTCTAAGAAGAAGTAATTTCTTCTATGGCAGTCTCCTGCTAAAGGCCTCATAAATAACAGATTCTAAAATTTTGCTTTATTTGTTAATTTCTTTATTGTAAATCACTGCAGACAAACTTGAGCTCATTTATTTATTATGTCTGCATATTGTAAAGTAACATTTTATTCTTTGTAATAAATTCATATTTTGAAAATTCTATTCTTTTCACACATACTACTGAACTTAGCAATTTTACTGTTATTATGAGAAAGATACTAACCACTATACTAAAAGGTAAACACTCAGTGAACTAAAACCTTTTAAATTAAACAATATGGTGCACTAGCCGCTGCTAGGTGTTACAGTACGTTAAGACTTATGGTAGTACGCCAGTGAACAACTTATAACACCAGGTTTACATTATTTCATGTTTCCTTCATTATCAAATTACCTCAAAATGTGTACAATATTTTTATTTTTGGACTTCCTTTTCCTGTATTCCATTTAAACGTACAGTACAATTCAGAACCAACATTTATAAAGTACTGGCCTGTACTAAGACATCATGAAATATCAATAAGAGCAGGATTTAATGTATAAGTGTATTTTTAATGATATGGGTGGGACAAGAAATGAGTAATTATAGAACTCCTGTCTATCTGGCTTTTTTATTATCCTATCTGCTCTTTCGTCACTTTAGGCCGGATAATCAGTAGTACATACATTTACGAGACGAGAAATTTTTTGAGACGAAATTTCTTTGAAAATTGAGACGAGAAAGAACTCTTCTTGAATCGAGACCAGACGACACTACTACAAAAATTTACGAAACCAGAAGCAGAAGAGAAAAAAAAAATATTCTCGTTCTCGTTTCGCCACATGTGCAACATTAAGATGAATGTATTATCTTCCGTTGAGACAATGAATCGATTCCAAGAAACTGCTTTTTGCTCACTATCACAGTTTCTGTACTATGGTGGTCAACGTTGAAACTGCAAATAGTTAATTTCTATCATTTCCGATTTGACGAAAGGGATAACGGAATAGATGGAATCTACTGTTGAAACGTTGAATCGATTCCAAAGAACCGCTTTTCGATATCTTCTACCGTTTTTACTTTATGGAGATCAATATTAAAACCGGAAGTAGTAATTCATTTCTGGAACTTCGGTTTTAGTAGAAAAATATGGGTGACGATGAGACCCAGAATCGATTAAAAAAAGGATTATTTCTGTCAATTTTCGATTTAGTTCATAGTGATCAATATTGAAATCAGAAATTGTTAATTTCTACCATATCCAGTTTGTATAAGGGATTAACGGATAAAATGGAATATATTTTCGTGGCGCTGAATGAAGTCCAGGAAATCGCTTCTTAATCACTATCTCTTAAGTTTTTGCTCTGATACCTGTTGTCATCCAGCCAAACAGACAGACAGATGGACTTAGACATCCTATAAGACTTCCAACATTTGTGCACAGCATCGTTTAGAGTCAAGAACTTAAAGGTAGGAATATGTACGAAAGAAAAATTACCGAAACAGAACATTTTTCTATGACTGCTGAATTATGCACAAGTGCTTAATTTATCGTAGCATTATGTTCTTTTCTTTTCATCTAGTAGCATGAATACTTAGATAAAATCGAAATAGCAACACAATAGAAACACTATCGATGATTCATCATGTTGTGTCAAAAAGTAACGAATATCGAAAGTAGATATATATGTAACTCATTTCTGTCGAGATATGAAACAAGAGACAGAGATGAGAAAGAGAATAGAGTTAAGAAATACAGAAGAAAGAATACAAAAATGGAAGGGGAAAAAATGATGTTCTGCAAATTGGTTTCGAAGAGTCTCTGGGTTCTATTTCTATCTTTCTTACTCTCTCTCTCTCTCTCTCACTCTCTCTCTCTCTGTACTCTGAAATTTCCTAACTTCCCGTAGTAAGGAAACGTGTTTTGACCTCGAGGCAATTCCCAGGGGAAATAGGCGTTTCCTGTCCCGGACAGTTAAAAAGGAAACTGTGAAAAAAGAAAGAACAAGAAAAGAGAAAGATAAAAGTGAAAATAAAATGAAGAAAAGAGAGAAAAAAGCGGTAGAAACGAATTCGAAATGCAATTTCTACGGTCACGATGTTCTTTCCTGGATTTCCCCCTTTACTCCTTTCCCGCCAGTTTATCCTTCTTCCTTTTTGGGACTTTTCGATCAAGCAGCAGGGTTGTTTTGTTTGATGAAGGGAATGGATGAAGTGGTTCTAAAACATGGAAAGAAGGGAATCAATCTACATTCAGCCATTCGATGTTGAAGCTGTGAACACTGCAATTGACTGGCTGTTGGTTGGTTTGGTCAGATCAAGAATTCAGGAACAAGTTTAGAACAGCTCTTTCAACAAGCACGATACGTAATACCGCACAAGGCAAGATATATTTGACTCCATCTTCTTCTTTTATCAGTATCGACACCGGTGACTGCAGCTTTCAGTATTGTGAATTAGTAACAATATCTTATGCAACGCCATACTTATTATTAGAGCAAACCCACATTATGCTTTATATTTTCCAAATTATGCTTTATTATGCTTTATTGTTAATTTCAATCATTGTTTTACGTTAATCGTGTATAATGTATAATATTTACTATACATTAAATATTCTAAATATCTTGATCTATTTACTAATATTTTATGCAACCAGTTTCTTTCATATTTAACGAACTTTCTACTTAATGCACTGTAAAGAGATATGCTATATTCCAGTCATTTTTTTTTCTATCACTTGTGTGCGCCTTAGAGCTGCATATATACAGAAAGGGAAACTAAAAGATGTAACCAAAAGGCAAGGGCGCCGATTTCTCTGTAAATTTGGGGGGGGGGTGGTATTCAGATGCAGAAGGCATATATGAGGATTTTAAGATAAATTATGCATTCATACTATGTCAAATATTGTATATTTATAAATACAATGCGGAACATGAACTTTCCGGGGAATTGGCGCCCTTGCCAAAAGGTACAGAAAGTGCTCATGTTCAAGAGGTACACAACAATATAGTGTGGAGTGCATGCGTACTATTCATTGTTGGCGGAAAGTTTTCTTATTCTTTTGCTTTTTCCCTTTTCTCCACATCAAAGGATTACACAGAAAAGTTTACAGAAGTTAAAATAAGCTTCTCATTGTTCCATAGTTATGTCTTCAATGACTTTGAATTGTAAATATTGGTTTTAAAAAATATTAGACTAGGGCCATCGTAACCTGAGCTCTGACAGATCTAACATCGTGTAAGTTGACGACAGTGTTGCGAACCGTCATAGCAAGAAGAATCAAAGCGACCACATGACAGAACGATAAAGGAATCGAATTACTTTATCACTGATTGAATCAGATTATAAGTTGAAATATTTACAAACTAGATATTTAAAAATAATAATCGTACTTCACTTTACTCCTCAACATTCCAGCACAACGTAGTTCCACTAGGCCTAAAGTTATTGCCACAATAATGAATACTTTTTTTCTTTTTCCACTTATTGACACAACTCTGTTCTTTTGACAAATTTGCTACGTAAATAGAAGTGGGGTTACATGGAACAACAACCGGTCCACCTTCCTATCGCCGCAGGGAGTAGGTTTTCGTGGAATTGAAAGCGAAGAGGGTAGTGAGTCTGTACGGCTCTTCTAAAGTTCAAGGGTAATGAACCATTATTTGGAATGTCAGGCTGAAATGAGTATAATTTCTAATGATCTTTGTAGGAAATTTGTTGACATAAGGAAAAAATGTACCTACATACTCTACATATTACAGAGATTGTTATAATGAGCTTTTCATAAGGACTGATTTAGAAATTGAGTGGTTGGAAAGTAACGAACGTGATCCAGCTATGTTTGTCTTTTCGTAGAAGACTTTTTTCACCAATATGTGAAGGGGAGGATAAGTTTAGACCCACAAAAATACATTTGGAAACACTAGGTTGTTTCCATGGTAACCGAACAGTGTTGTCGCATTTATACCTACTCATTACTGTGAAAGTTTTTGTTTTGTCAGGTTGTTTTGATTTTTTTGTGCTATCATCTCAGTGCATTGGTGTGAATATTGTGTTGTTATTTTCATTCATCAGTGGAACATAGTTTGTATTCGTATTATTCACATAGACCTAAAATATACATTTAGTATGTGTATATGTTTGTGTTTATGAACACAATGCCTGAAGTGCGTAAGAAGTGCGGAAAGGGGGTGCCCTTGACAAATCAGGCACGGGAATTTGTTTGAGTTTTACGTCCCACGATTATGCCGGTTAGGCTAAAGGAGAACGGGAATTTGTGTTTAATCTTAGAGAATATTTGGAGAAAGAACGTAACGACGGTCCTTTATTGCCATTGAATAAAGCGATTGAATGAGTAGATTCAGCTTTATACATTAGCCCTACAACTGTGAAAAGAATCACAAAAGAGAAGTGCCTGAAAGACCTCGCTGAACTGACGGAAATTTTATTCGTCCTAGGAAAAAAGCGTAAGATTTCTACAGTGAATGGAATTAAATTATCTACAACTGAAAGCCATTCTCTAACGTAAGTAGTTTTCATTAAAAAAAAAATATAACATTATGGGTTTTAGCAGAGTCGTTCTGACGCGTGTTTAGTGTCATACTAAAGAGTTGAACTGATTTTGAGTTTAACGTCTCTTTCAACAGCGAGGCTATATGAGACGTGGACCTAATGATTAACGTGGAATCCGAACCACATGAGCTCCCGCCGGGAATAGAACCGGGGTCTCCCATGCCAAAGGCGTACGCTAACCGCTTAGCTACGAAGAAGCCCGATCTCATACTAAAGAGTTCGACTAACATATAGTGTTGTAAATAGAAAAAAAACGGTTCGTATTTTTTCAGAAATGTACGTTTTTTTAGAAAAAAAACATTGCCTCTCGTTTTTTTTCTAAATTTCGTTTTTTTTCAAATAGTAATTTGTAATGCATCTTACGTCTATTTAAGTATGAAATATTTTTATGTAGGTGTAATCACCGTAAAATGCAACATAAATTAAACGCTAGATACTGATATGCTACAAATATTTTACAATTTACATGAATACCATACCTATTAACAATTCGGGTTTCAGCAGTTTTCATCAATATCAACTAAGAAATAAAAGTAGAAATGAAATTTTGTTTTTTCGTGAAAGCAGGCCTTTAATAAGTACGAAAATAATGTCACGAACAGTATAAAATTCCAATAACTTGTCTAAAGGTAAAAACTAATACTAATTTGCCTAATAGTATTTTTCTAAATGTCATATATAAATAATTTGTCGACTAGATATATATGATATGCAGAGCCGGCTCTACCATATATGCAGTGGCGTATTTACGATTTTGTTTCGGGAGGGGCTTAGCTAACTTTCGGGTGGGTGGGGGCTTTGCCTGAAAATGTGAAAATTCTGCAAGATATTTCATATACTTTACTATAGTAAGTACGATTTCGGGGAGGGGGCTTTAGCCCGGAAGCCCTCCTAAATACGCCACTGTATATATGCAACCCGTGCATTTGCGTGGAACGGCAAGCTTGGATGGTCCGGCAAAATCTGTCAAATATATTATTTAAATTCAATATTTCTTGTTGGAAACAGACTTCATGATGATGGTAGTTACATTTACTAAGCTGACCTTCTATTTGAATACTACATTCATAAATTATGTTTAGGTTGCATTAGTTTAAGGCCACATGGACAATGCTAAAGCAAATGGTCGAATAAGTCCGAGCACAAATTGCTTGGTTGTTGTCAAATGCAAGAATTCAATTCTCGAATAGTAGTGAATATCTGTTCCATTTAGTAAGTTATCACAGTTTTGATATGAAAGTAGTCTTGTTTTTGTCAGAAGCAAGTTCCTTATCATTGAAGATAGAAATAAGTTTAAAAAAAATGTTAGAAGATGTAGAAGAAAAATCAAGAAATAAAGATAAAAGAGCTAGTTGCACTGGAATTGCAAACTGATACATTGAGATTGAAGCTCGATAGTGAATTCTATAAAAAGGATTACCATCTTTCCTCAGCAGGTGTGTTTGCTTTATCTTTCATTATCATAATAGATTAACATTTCAAGAAAGAAAAAAAAACAGACAACGGAATTGCATTTTTAGTAAGTGTTTAAGCCTTTCTGAGTGCGCCTGTACTTACCCTCACCTTTGTTGTTCATGCTGGAGTAGCATACTTAAAATCATGACTTCTAAGATTTGTTCTTTCTGGAGAAAGGGGGAGGCGGCAAATTATGCCATTGCACAAGGCGACAAATTGACTAGGACCTGAATATAGGATGACTCAATTTGAAGTAATGCAGGGTATTTCAAAATTAATATTAGGGTTTTGAAACTTTGTAGTATCTATTACAATTAACTTACAATTATAAATATTATATCAGATAAAAGAGCAACTCAAACAGTTTTGTACGCACGCATGTACATGCATTGTTTCTTCTGTCTGCCGTTAGAAAGAGCAAGTAGCAAAGATGGAGACTAGAGAGCAGAAAGCTTTTTGTGTTTTAGTAAAGACTGAACCTGTACAGTGCAACCGTCTATGTGAAGAATATTAAGGAGACCCTTGCAACTACGTCTTTATTGTTTGCAGTTGCTACAGGACTAAAACCTACAGACTACGGTTTACGTGCCAATTTCGCAAGTGAAATATTCCTGCATAACAATGAAGATTTTCTGGATCGTGTCGTCTACAGTGATAAATCGACTTTTCACCTAAGAGCTAATGTGAACACTCATAATGTTTGCATCTGGCCGTCAGGAGATGGTACAATTGAAACGAAACTCCCCTAAATTGAATGTGTTTTGTGCCATATAGCGGAAAGTTTATGAGCCTTTCTCGCCTATTGGCTAGATGTGTGCCGTGTGATGAATTAATCCCACATTGAACACTTGTAGCAAAGACTGTTTGAGGTGCTCTTTTACTTCATGCATTGCTTATAATTGTACGTAAAATGTAATAAGTACTACGAAGACTTAAAACCCCAAAATTTATTTTGAAACACCCTACATTTCTCACCAACAATGTTGGAACTAAGATGTAAAAAGGAGAGAAAATTTTCCTTATAAAGTTATTGTTTACAACGATATTATTATTAGTCGAGACTATAACTACAACAACAACACGAGTTAGTAGTAAAAAAAATGTAATCAAATGTGTACTCGGTGGCCCAGGTGGCCAAAGTGGCACACACAGGTGTATCACTTGTTTAGGACACTAATTAAGATATCGGGATATTATTCTTGCAAAATGTGGTTGGACTATAGTTTATCATATTAATTTCTTTTTCTTCTGGTGTCGAATTTTCTTCTCAAATTTCACCCCAGTAAAAAATTCGAGAATTTTCTAATTTCGAATTTCCTTTACTTTTTTCCCCTGTAGCTTCCTTCGTTGTAGAAAGACATCCTTAAGACTTGCCAGGTAGATACCTCGGATGGATACCTAACTGTTGGCATCAATTGGACGGGCCTGCGCGCAGTGTTGCCAATTAGGGAAATTAAAATTCTCCTATATTTGGGCAAAAAATTAGAAATTTTTGTTTATAAATCCGTAGCTATACATCCGAGTGCAAGTCAACTTACGCCAATCGAACATTTGTCCTTACTTAACAAACGAAAGTACAGATCGTTACAATGGGGTAATTAGGAGACGCACGTAAAATTCGTATTTATGTTCTAGCCCTTGATTTTTCTAGTTTTTCCTTATTTTTCTATTTACCGTAATATATTTTTGGTAATTAGAAGCTTTGTTCCTTAAATATCGCCACAATACTTGTAAGATATATTAGTGGTGTACCAATGTTTAATTTAAGATAGTTTGCGTCTGTCTGGTTGCAGTGTTGCCAGCTACAGAATATTTTAATTCCAGATTTTAGGGGGAAATTTTGGAAAAATTATATGTTTTGTCTCTATTATTTCCCTCTTGTTGGCTATATCGGAACAAACGTACCAGTATCTGGAAGTCTCGCCTTTGCTCTACACAACGCACTATAGAAAGTTTCAATAGGATAATTAGGGGAAGTACAGTTGAGGTTTACAGTGGACCTTGTTTTCTAATTGGAAAGATAACTGTAATTTTTTTTAAAGGTAGAATGAGATAATTTTTATTCACATGCTTACTTTATTAGATATCGTCACAAAACTTGTAGGATATATTAGATGGATACCAAAGCTTATTTTAAGATAGTTTGTGTATGTCTGATAGTAGTGTTGCTAGCTACAAAAAATTTTAATTCCAGATTTTAGGGGCAAATTTTGGGAAAAATTCCCTTTTTTATTTCTATTATTTCCTTCTTGTTGGCTACATTCGAACAAATGTACCAGTGTCTATCAGCCTCATTCTTAGCCTACACAGTGCACCATAAAAAGTTTCACTAGAATAATTAGGAGAAGTACAATTGAGGTTTATAATAAACCATGTTCTGGAAATGGTAAGAAAATGGTGAACTTCTGAGGTAGAATGAGATTTTTTTAAATTTCATGCTTACTTTGTTATATATCATGATACTTGTAGGATATATTCTTCGAGTACTACGGTTTATTTTTAAATAGCTTTCGTCTGTCTGATGGCAGCGTTTCCAGCCAAAACAATTAATTCCCCCTATTAGGTGAAAAATTCGGAAAATTTCCCTTTTCCCTTCTATTATTGCCCTCTTACTGGCTACATTGAGACGAACGTACCACTACCTGAAAGCTTCCTCTTTGCCCTACAGAACGCACCATAAAAAGTTTCAATAGGATAATTAGAGAAGCTGTATCCGGCATATTTGATTTTTGCCTCTGAGGCGTAAAAAGTGTCAAAATTTCATGTGTATGACAGATTTTTTTTCTTTCCCTCTTTGAATGGAAGCCAGCGACTTCAGGATTTCACTGTACCTTGTCAACACACCAAAGATTTGTTTAGGTGACTTGAACCCATATAACAGCAGTGGTGCTAGATACCAAAAAATTATGAAATTCGGTTAGGGAATTTTTTAAAAATTTTCACCCCTACATTTCCCTCAATAATTTCCCACTCGTTGGTAACACTGCAATGCAACTTACACCAAAAAATAGCCACATCCGATTTCTTAAAAAAAAGGCCTTAACCATATCAATCGAATGAATAGTGTTTGAGCAATAAGTCACTAACTGGAAATGTAGAAAAACGCCAAAAATTACCTGGGACCGAAAGGAATAATCACACAATTTTGCTCGTATAGGTTCAAAGAAACAAACGATTTGTAAGTTACGAGGGCTTCGACTCAAGTTCTGTTGATTGTTTCAATAATCTGCAACATAAATCAATAAATAATAGTTGCCAGAAAAAAAACAGACTTTTGTAAAAAAACATGAAAAAGAACGATGTTTTTTATTGAAAAAAAACTTCACAGAAAAAAAACCGTTTTTTTACAACACTACTAACATATGTTTCCATGCAGTAGTCAGGCATTTAGTATGACGCTAATCATATGTCAAAACGACTCTGCATAAGGCTCTATGTGTTTAGAAGTAACGGTTGTTTTCTTTACGATTTTGTAAACCATCTTAACGCAATACTAATTTCTTTGTTTCTTTTGTCTAATACTTTCGTCAGGCATAATGTTAAATAATATTTTTGTTGTAATACATATATGATTCATTTCCACAAAATGTGCCCCTTGTTATATTTATATTGTTACAGAAGATAAATGTGGCAACCGCGCTTGATCGCACGTGAGAGTTGTCAGAGCTCTTCTTAGCGCGGCCTTACTCTAATACAGTATGTTAAACTTGAAGTTAAACAGAATTTTTCGAAATTCGTGCTCTATATTTTAAATTATGCTTTATGCTTTATTTTCTAAAATTATGCTTTATTTATGCTTTTAAAATTAGTTTCTTCTGGACCTTTAGACAACCACAACCATGTTCAAGGTACCAACCATATGTGGAAATTGCTGTTATGCTTTTTATGCTTTTGGGTTGCCCTACTTATTATCTTATATATATATTATGAGTAGCAGTGTTACACGTACAGCACGCGAAGAAATTTGGCTTGTATGGCGTGATATTTTCTTAATTAATATTAAAACTGGAAGTGCTAGTAGATTTCTAGTGATTCTAGTTTTAGTAGCGAGTAGAAATGGAACACACTCTTGGGACACTTAATTGATTGTAGAAAACCACTTCTCGCTATCTATTACCACTGTTACTCTATAGCAATCAACGTTATAAATCGTCGCGTGTTAAGACAGAAGATGAAGCTTTTGCTCTATGTACTCGAACACCAATGAAATTCTATCATTTCCGGTTTTAATAGAGTTAGAAGGACAAAGATGACATATATTCTTTGGACGCTTGATTGATTGTAGAAAACCGGTTTTCGCTGTCTATTACCGTTTTTGCTGTATTGTGATCAACACCAAATCACGAAACGGTTATTTTCTACCACTCCTGGTTTTTAATATAACCTCCGTCAACAAATACGACTCCTAAGTTTTGACCCTCTATATTCTTGTTTAAATTGATGTCAATCCGTAAAATAGTCCTCAATAGTTTGTATTCCCTGATAGAGTCATGGACAGACAGAGGAAATAGATTAATAAGTTTTTGGTTTAAACAAACTCACAAACAAAAATTAATATTTTACTTTTTAGGGGACGGATGTTATCGAAAAACTTACGAAATCTTCTTATTTGGTTTACAAGTTGCCTATTTTACTCTAAAATGCAGAGTGGGTGTTAAACTAATGTGTGAATTAATGTATTATTTCATTTAGACAGAAGAAGCGTCCATGAAAGTTGAGGAATGTTTGGTAACCAGAGTAATGCATTAAAATAAATAATGGAAACGGTATTTAAGAATGATGCAGAATATTAATAGTTCTTTAAAAATAACACTTTCACCTAAGTAGATAGGCACGCTACGCTCCTGATACAGTATATGCATACACAAACACAACACACACACACACACACACACACACACACACACACACACACACACACATATATATATATATATATATATATATATATATATATATATATATATATATATATATATATATATATAATGTCACATTGTAGTATATGTTGTGCTTCTACGCATATTTTCATCCACAACGTGTTGTGTTGTCAGTGCCCTACGAATCCCCCATAATTACGGAACGGTTGTGATCAAGGGTTTATCCCACCTATGGATTTTCATGTTCACTAACATAAATCGATTTCCCTTAGTCTCGTTCCACATTTCGTGTGACACCAGGAAAAGTTCCCTTGCGAGTTAGGCAGGTTTATGATCTATTAAATTTTAATTATAATTTTAGAAGTTTCTCAAATATTTATACTAATAGTCTCACTTAGAGTATGTATATACAAAAATGGGTTACACAATCACCATTGAAGTCAAGCAATGCAGCATGTACCCACTACTAGAATAGATGCCCATTGCAAAAAACTTAAATGGTGATGGCCAAGCAAAAATAAAAGCGTACGTGAATGAATATGAAGATTTGGAAACTAAGCAAGGATAAAAAATATATCTTTGTACGATGAAGAAGCAAGACAAGACGCACCACTAAAGTGAAACAAATTAAGGGAAGAGAAGGACAATCATTGGAAAAGACAGAACAAATACAAAGTAAATGGAAACAGTACTTCCAAGAATTAATTAATACACAAAAAAGAGGAAATACAAAGAAAATTAAAATTTAAATGAAAATGAAATGAAATCTTTCAGTTTCACGTCCCACGATTATACCGTTTAGGCTAAGATAGACGAATGATTAAGGCAAACGAATGATGATGGAAGAATTGGTGGAATAATGATGTGGAAGGAAACGAGAGTATCCCGAAAAACCTCACGGATACGATGTTGTCCACCACATACATCAACGAAGATTGAACCAGAGACCCCATGCACCAGAGGTAAACACTCTACTACCGAGCAATCATGCCATCCTAAAAGCCAAATAAAGGAATGACTCGAAGTATCTTTAAATGTCGAAGTCTTAAGTAAATCATGGTGAAACAAGCTTTTTTGTTAAACATTCTACTATTAAGAATCCATTAACAGTCTATTATCATCAGCAACATTGTTGTAGAAGTAATCTAAAGAAAAGGAAGAACGTTTCTACTTGGTTTTAGTTCTACCAAAATTTTTATGACAGAGAATCAAGAAAGAACTGTAATGAGTCATAGCCGAATGCAGCAGAGAAGAATACGCAAGCGTTATGCCAAGAATCAGTAGAAAGAATATTATTTTTACTTGTAAAATGCCGATTTGAAGGAAAGTGAGGGAGAAAACACCAGATGCTAGACAAAGGCATATCGCTCCTCCGCTCAGTTCAAGGAGCTTTGGTCATCAACGTTAATCAGGAACCAAGAAGATTATTAAACTTCAAATCGTCGTGCACTTCGGGTTACTTTTAATTCTAACAGATCTTTATGTCCCTTATTTTCATACAGTACTAGCCAAAATGCCCGTTTCTCGCACGGACAGTACAGTTTGAAAGTGTAAGGATACAATCTCATACGATTCTCTATTTTTGACTTAAATTTTGAACCCCTTTAATCCTTTTACGAGAAGTATGGCTTAGAGGTATCGAGCATGGCCCCCGGTATAATTTTCTTACTTTTCCAGGGGTCAATACTTCTTGAAAACCACAGGAGAATATCGTGGATGAGTGAAGAAATGGCAGTACAATGATGCCAATATAAAGAACAAAAGGAGATACCCAGGGTTGTAAGAATTACAGGGGCACAAACTGAATATTCATTCCGAGATTAGAGAGGCTCATAATATTGTCATGATAGCACAAGAGAAGTTTAACTTTATACCATCCTTCGTTGGAAATCTTATCTTTCGTTTGAAGCCAACATTAAAGAAATTATTTTAGCAAATCTTTATTATAACTGCGTACTACATTTACAATTTGGACAATAATCAATTGCATCATAATTTATGGTATTTTGGATTTTTTTAACGTTTAATAATAGTATTTTCAAGTATGTTTGTTCACGTAGTAATTTTCCCGCCCCGAAAATTCCACTAAATCCAAACACCAACTTTGGTGGATCATTACTGAGGACCGAAGACCATCACAATATATTATAATATTCATTGATCATCATTCAAGTTTCATCGATCACTTAAAGTATATACATGGGTATTCGGAAACAACGCCAAAAATCTTTGATAAACTAATTCTCAAATGAAACCATGAAAAAGTAATCATAAACTAACATGGGCAGTGATGATTTCAGTAAGTGGTCCTATGGGGAATTTTTTACTCCGAAGACACGAAATTCCCACCATATATCCTATCATGCTTAATGTAGATTTCCAGTAATTTCGTGACACTACTTTTCACCCCAGTGTATTGAAATTACTTCCTGTAAAAAAAAAAAAAAAAAAAAAAAAAAAAAAAAATCAATGAACATTCGTGCTGTACAAATGCATCATTTCACAGCTATAGTCCACTGAAAACAGGTAGAAACAATGAAAACAAGGGGTTACAACTCGAGAATCCCTTTTATATCATTTCGACCAATATTCGGCCGGCTATAACATTCTGAGATGACTTATTCATGCATCCAAGTTGATATTATTTTAATGTTTTCGTATGTGAACTAATTCCTCAAATCATTTTGATATTATTTCCTAACACCCTGTATACTGCCCGTGTGATCAATATTTTTGGAAAGAAAATTGAAATCAATGAAGAAAAAGAAGTATTAGAGCATTAGAAGACTACCATATATATATATATATATATATATATATATATATATATATATATATATATATATATATATATATATACTTAACTCATACTGTAGGAAGATATTGTGCTTCTTTTTGTTTCGAAAGAAAATTTCCTCATGTTCTTGAAATTTTCTCATAAATCAAAAAGCATTTGGACTTTTTTAATCACAAAGTGAGGGGTAAAGTTTTTTCCCCTTTCTATAGATTTCTTAATTTACAAAAAAGAAAATATATAAAGTTTCTATAGGTACGTACATCTAATAAGCTCTTCTAACATAATCACTTCAATAGCTTCCTCTGTAGTCTGTTCGTTCCAGTTCGACTGCTTTCAAAAGAATTAAAGGGAGCCTTAGAAGTTCATCTATTGCTTCGTTTCTCGAACTTTGTGACCTAGAACTACTACAGAGCTATGAAAGAGAACCTAGAAGTCATCTTTCTCTCCCCTCATTCTTAAATAAAATTTTAAAAAGAGCGAAATGAAAAGACAGAAAACTTAATATTGAGCTCAGTTCCTTTTGCGTTCCTTCTTCTATTGCTTAAAAAAAATAAAAGATAATTAGAATTTAGAAGGCCACTTGACTAAATCTTAAACGTTTTAAAGATATTTTTTGTCACTTCCAGTAGTAAGATTGTGTAACTTTTGTTATCTGGCCTCAAGAGACGATACTCCTCTTTGTGAACACAAATGAGAACACGACTTTCGACCTCAACATTCAGCTGGAGAAGTCGATAACGCTCAAGGAGTTCTCAAACTTGGATTATAACACTTGAGGCATGGAATTATGCCAAACATATCTAAATGATGCTATTTTTTTTTCAAAATTATACCAGAATTTGTAACATTTTTTCCTTGCTAGTTCCCACTTATCTTCACTACTTTAATGAACTGTATTTATGTATTACAAAAAAAACAACATAAAGTTTCGCGGACGACAATCGGATTCTAAAATGTTATTAGCATATAACGGGGAAAATATAGAAAGATGAGTCATATCAATAGATACAAGGGATGGTCGGAAAAAGGTTACAAAGCTTATAACTTTTGTGTTATTCAATATGACAACACTTCGGTACATATAACAACAAAAAATTATTTGTAGACTAATAAAATGTGAGACTTGTTGCAAATTTGAAGACTTCGGACTCTGACTCTGTATACTCGAGAAGAGAACACTTAAAAGGATGACTTAACTGGAAAATTGGTAAAAAGTAGAAGTGAAGTCAGTGGTGCGATTCCTGTGGGTCAAAAACACTACACACGCTGACATTGATAGGTAGATTGTGAAGGTTGAAGAGGGCTCAATTTCAAGGCAATATGTACCAAAGTGCTGTCGTGCCTAGAAAGAAGAATGAACCAGTATTGTTAATGTTAACCCTGGAGACAGTAGTAGACCCAGTACCTCAACCATTAACGTAAACTCTGCTCATATGGATGAATGTACTGGTGTGGGCAGAAAATGATTATGCTCAATATCAGCTGAACTGAGACTACCATATGTTGTGCAGAACATTGTGATTAGTGTCCTTAAATAAAGTGTGCGCGAAATTGATGCCACGGGCACTGTCTAAAAACAATAAGACAACCAGAAATATCGCCGAATATTTTGCAACGTCACGCAACGGAGGGGAGTAATTTTCTTTACTAGATAGTGAGTGGTGATGAAACAATATTGCATCTTTTCACTTCAAGAAGGAAACAGGCATTCATGGAATGGAAGCACGCACTTGCTCTACGAGATAAGAAATTACAAATGGTTGCTTCATAAAGGAAGGTCTTGAGAACAGTATTCTAGGATGTATCTACAGTGCTGCTGATCGATTATTTGGAACAGGTAGAAATAATGAATGATGAAAGGTATTGTAGGACACTTCTGAAGGTGACAGATACAATCAGAAGTAAACGTCCTGATCTCCTCCGAAGTGGTGTGATTCTTCTGGATGATAATACGATCTCCATTCAACACAAAAACTGTTGAGTGTATTTACTGGAAAAGACTAGAACAACCACCTACTGCCTTGACCAGCTCCCAGTTGGTTTCACCTTTACCCTGCTCTAAAGTAGAACATGGCTACCTCACTGTGGCTACAAGACCTTGACGCGGATTTCTGTGCAACCAGTATGAAAAACCTCATCTACCGTTGTGACAAATGCTTGAACTAAAAAGTAATTACTCCGAGGACTAGTCCTGAGTGCCATCTACCATCAGTTGTGCTGATCTTCCAGCTATATAAGCTATAATAGACTTCATAACCTTTTTTATGATCATCCCTTGTAGATCTTGTGTGAAACAAAGTTTTGGGAGAATGTAAATCTTTACGTGTAGTTTTTTTTTTTTATCTAAAAATGGATACTGCACGATAATAGCCATGTCATTTGTTAAGGTGAAGCTGATACTAAAGTATATCTCATTAAACTTTACTTATGACACTGGTAAGACGATAACACACAGTACGATTAATAAGACATGGCTCAATACTATTATAAAGATAACCAAGAAACTTCTGTCGCTTTTTGTGGATGTCTGTGTCCAATTGGGCCTCATACCGTGAATTGAATGCGAATGGAGATAAGGCAAAGTTCAGTTCTTGGTCGGGTATATCTAACATGCTGTCTGGCCGTGACAGTTCAGTTACACCATAAATTTGCGTAAGGACAGAGTGAATATGGGATCTCCACAGAGCGTCATAAGGGCGTGTATGCTGTACGAGTTCAAATTGGGATCAAACGCCACTGCAGCGGGGAGGTAGATATGCCAGGCCTTTGGTGAGGGTCTCGTGACTACGGGGACAGTCCAGCAGTGGTTTAACGAGTTTCAGGACGGTGACGAAACACTCGAAGGCGCACCACGCACCGGAAGATCAACACGTGTATAAAATGAAATCTTCAGGCAGCAATTGAGGTGAACAGTGGCAAGACATGTGATAAACTGGGACTACAAAAATCAGTGAGGGAGGAGAAAACATTCGACAGCATCTCCATCAACTTTGGAAGCATTACAAGTTGGGTCGATGGGTCCTACATGATTTGACTCCAAGCCAGAAGGCAACATGAGGAGACACCTGTGTTTCTTTGCTGTCTCGTCTGAGGAAGGTTCCATTTCTGGACGGGGTGTTGACATGTGATCCTATACAAAGTGGGTCCTGTACGAAGCTCCATGGTGCCGTCATCATTGGTTAGCATCCTATGAACAGGTTCCAAAACAGCCGAAACAAGCACTGCACTAGAAAAAAATCTACCTGCGTGTTTGGTGGACTGGCAGCGTGCATCGGGAACTGCTAGCAGATGTCAGAGCATCAATACAACTGTGCACTCTTAGCAGTTGAGCCGTGTTCAAGAAGAACTCAAATCTCTGGAGCAATCACTTCTGAATCGCAAAGGATCCTCCTATTACAGGAAAACACTAAGCCCCACGTGGGTATGATGACCCGGGAGATCATTCTACGCCTTGGATGGGAAACACTATTGCATCCGCCATACTTCCCGGACATTGGACCGTCCGATTATCACCTGTTCCATTCCTTGGACAGTCACCTTAGAGGACACCAATTCAAATCCCTAGTAGAGGTGCAAAATGCACTTGATACATTCTTCGCGTCACGGTCTACCATGTTCTAGCGCGATGGAATCCATGTCCTTTCAGAAAGTTGGCAAAAGGTCGTCGATGCTGATTGGGCCTATTTTTGACCTTCCAGCTACGTCTTAGATGATATATCGGTGTTCGAAGTTGGTGGATGAAAAAGCGACAGAACTTTCTTGGTTATCTTTATAATTCTTAAACTTTAATTTTTCATATATATATAAATGAGTGTAATGATATTTGTTCTCGAACTCCTAGACCGCTGCGCTGATTTTGATTATTTTCGGTACATCAGAGTACTCCGGCCTAAATTAGGTTTTTAGCGCATTTTCAAAATGGAGGTAAAGGGTGAGAGATACATACACAATATGGTTAACGGATAGCGTCTCTTAGATCGCTACACCAAATTTGATTATTTTTGGTACATTAGTGGATCCTATCTAACTTTGGTGTTAGAACAGTTTCGGCAAGGGGAGGAGAAAGGGTGGAAGTGCGTGACATGTAAAAATAACCTTAAACGCCCGATATTATTGTCCAATCCATAGTTTTAGGGGTTGCTGAGATTAATAGTAACACTTCCGTAGCTGTTAAAGTCCAAGTTGGGACTCCATCGGTATGGAGTGGAGTGGGAAGAGAGTGACGTAAAAATAACCAAAAATTACTGATATTAGTATCTAATCCATGAGATGACTACAAACACTGCCGTTGTCGTTTTGTCATCCATGCGTATCCTAAGGGGAAGAAGTGGTTCAAATACTTTATACAAATCTGTTTCCCTGTGCGAAGAACGGGTATTTCTGCTAGTATATATGTAGACTGAAAATAAAAGCCATGCTAAATGCCAAAAATGGAAAAGTTCGGTTTAATGTCAAAGTATGGGCTATGCAAAGTAACACTACTCAGTTAAAATCGGGCTATTTAGTATTGTCTGTGGAAATAGTCCAACTAATCGTCAGAAGAATTCGCTTGAGTCTTTGTGCCACCAGTTCTGAAGTAAAATCTGGGATTTTTACTCAACATGTTCATTTTGGCACTTAGCACGGATTTTATAGTTAGTCCTCGTATGTGTATATATAAATGTATGTGCGAATGTAAATTCCAGTATAATTATAGATTGCCTGGAGTAATTTCAATCAAACTTGGTATACATATGACTTGCAATATAGGGGGAAAATACTGCGGGAGTAAGACACTTCTAGCATCCCAAGATAAGAAACAGACACTAGAAAGAACGCATTTATTACCTTTTAACGTCCTGTCCAGGTGATAACATCCATAATTCAATGAGAACGTCGTCTGCTGCAATAACAGCCATTACACCTGTCGGATACACCTGCAGGCAGTAATGAGATCCGTCTTAGGAATGTTTCCCATTCCATCTACAGCAACTGCCCTGAGAGCCATAAGGAGGTGTTGTCTGGATACTTATGGGAGTGCATCACAACGGTACTGCATATGTAATAGTTCATTGTTAAACCTCTGGGGTAACTCGGGTCCACATGCTGGGTGTGACATGGTCATGAAAATTATTGGACAGCCTTTCTTGGGTGCTATGGGCTGTATGGGATGAAGCGGAATCCTGCCGAAAAATATACGGCCTCCCACGGGCTACAGTAATGATTCAGAGCTTCACAATTGTGTTCAACACCTCGGTGTACTGGCTTGTGTTCTGGGATTTTATCGAAGGCATGGAGGATTCATGTCACTTTCACTGCTCACTTCCCCCAAAACCATCACTGAGATTCGGAATTTTCACTACTATCGAAATCTCCCCGTGACCTTTACAACCGCCACTGACAACTCTTGCGGTTCACTTTCTGGTCCTGGACAAAGTTTTTATCGTCGGAAAAAAGCCCGAGCTCCTCTGGATGTTTCATGGATGTTTTAGCTTGTTTAGATGCTTCGCTCTGATGCTCTTAGACAAGATCTGCCCTCTCCGTATCACGTACATCTTGTAATAAGGTTTCTCAGGTACCATACCTCGGATGGTGGCCTCAGTAAGCTACAGCCGTTTGGCTTGTGCCAGTATAGAATTCGTAGGATCCTTACCAACAAATTTCAGCATCCTGTTAATTCAGAGTGTAGGTAATGTGATTTCCTGTGAGAAACGATGGCCACACCAATCTTGACAGCTCCAAGTTTCCTCCGAACTTTGAAGACTACTGACCTGGCCATATTCAGGAATCAGCGATGTCTGAAATGGAATGGCTTGCTGCCAAGATAATAACAATACTCTTTATTTCCTGCGTTAGCTTAGGTTCTTTCATGTTTACCTGCAATAAATAAATAAATAAATAAATAAAAATAAAAATAAAAAAGATCTGTAACTGTGAAGTATAGAATACTGTGTCCCTATAATGTGTGTTCTCAAATATTTGCCGCACCTGGTACGTACGTCATGTCGCGAATAGACTAGGTATACTCTATAATTGAAGATAGTAAAATTAATTTTTAGCATAAAATACAGTTGACATTGAATATTATTTCGATTTAGATTAACCGTTCATTGTTCATGAAAACACAAGTAATATTTTATCTAAATTACTGCATCTCCAACAAAAAGCACATATCTTATATATAAAAGAGAACGTACAAAATCCTTTGTTCCCTCATCACGCTAATACGGCTGAACCAATTTCTTTTATTTTTGGGGGGTTATTAGGATTTGGACCCTAGATGGTTTTTATCATATCACTTTAATTTTTAATTACCAGTGTCTTGAGATAATTGACCATTCAAGTGTCCATAACGTACAAATCCTTTGTTAGTTCATCATAGGTAAAAATAAACGTATTTATATGCAACCCGCATGACCGTGTCACTCGGCGGGTTAACATAAATGACAGGCGATATACAGCGGAAAATAGCTTGAATCTTCTGTTTAAAATTTTTTAATTGATTTGCTTATTTTTACAGACACTTTTACAATATGCCAGCACGTAAGACCAGTAGATTAGGGCGAAGAACAAGAAAGGCTTCATACATGCGAGCATCTCGACAAATGCGAGACGGTATATTGCGTTCCGGGGTGACCGCAGCGAAGCGGGGCGGGTTAACATAAATGACAGGCGATATAATGTTAACATTTACTGCAATCTTCTATGGTTTTTATCATATCACTTGAAAGCGAAAAAGTAAAAATTATCTAAGTAACAAAGTTTATTGCGTTCCGGGGTGACCGCAGCGAAGCGGGGTGAACGCTGCTAGTTCTTTATATTTACCTAACTAAAGAATACCATCACTAAGAAACTCTCACAAATTGATCCGAAATTGGTGATTGGACAAATGACAAATTTTAATTTTTATATGTTACCCTTTTTCCCAATACAGAGTTACATTTTAAAATATTGTACGAAGGTGTATCAAAAAATGTAGAGAACTTGCCTCTAAGACCCAAAGCTATTTGAGTAGCTAATTAATTGTTTTGTATGTTCCAGGTATCAAGGTGAAGAAATTCTGACGGTAATTATAGTCTTCTTCGTCAATCCGTCTGGTACCTAGAGTCTGGTGCACCGACTGGAACATTACTCCAAGGAGGAGATGCGCGGTGTTATTTGTTTTTTTTATGGGAAAGGCACAAAAATCATCTGACATTCATCGAGAATTGGTGTTCTATGGAAAGATTGTTGTGTTGCAGACACACATATATATATGTGTTGCAACATATTCACAAGTGACATAAAGACTGTGACACGTGATGACAGAAGTGGTAGACCAGCAACGTCCATCACCGATGGGAATATGTGACAGTGATGCGATGATTCATGAAGATAGAAGTGTGAGATAGCATAACGTTGCAGATCCATTGCAAACCAAATTGCATTGGTTCAGTGAAAAGTATTGTCCATGATCAATTTGGCTTCAGGAAAATATGTGCTCGTTGGATGGCAAAACATCTTAGTGAGAGCGAAAATATCTTCGAATGGACATTTCACTGACCCCCCTTACACGATATGCCCATGAAGGAAACTCATTTCTTCATCGCATCATAACTGGCGATAAACTCCAATACCTCTATAAAGACATGAATCAAAATGGCAGAGTATGACATGGAAATATCCCTTGTCACCGTCGGTCAAGCTGTTCAAAACCACAAAGTCTGTAAAGAAAACAATAGCTACTGTGTTTTGGAACTTTCAGGGTGCTATACATATTGAATTTCTGGCGAAAGATACGAGCATTACTGCGGACACATAGTGCGAAATCATGGACAGGTTGAAAGCAGCCATACGTCAGGAACAAAAAGAGGCACTATGAGAGGGGGTGTTGTTATTGCACACGGCCACGGCCACGTACAGGCCAACGGCCCCACACCATGAGTTTCAACTAGCAAATTCTTGACTGTCCTCCGTATAGCCCTGATTTAACCCCTTTCAACTACCAGTTGTTTGGACCCCTAAAGAAACGCATACATTAGAAGAAGCACAACTGGCTACAGTTACTTGGTTAGGGAACCTGGAGCAACATTTCTTTGCAAAGCACATGCGAGGATTTGTTGTCACGTTGGAATGCATGTTTGGACCGCAATGGTTCCTATGTTGAATGTTACTATGATACCATGTGCCAAACATAGTTTCAGATATTTGTCTCTACACATTTTTCAGTAAATCGAAAATGTACCTCTGGCAGAAGTACTATCAGTTCCACCTGATTGCATGTTCAGACGGAAAATTCTATATTAGATGTAAGGAAGACTTTAATACAATGGTGTCCTCATTATAAAGAAAAACTTCTTTTTTCAACCCTTTGTTTGTCACTGTTGCTCTGAAGCAACATCGCATTCTATTGCATTATCCGCACGAATTATAACTTCGGTGATCATTTAATTGGCACTATTGCTTTTATACAATATTCATATACATGATTTGCGTGTCTCTTGTTTAGATATTTCTAATCTTCGTCAACAAGGGACAGTCAAATTTAGTGCTGTAGAAGCTCTATCTCCTACGTGCAGAGAAAGTTCTTTTTTTCATGTTTTTAAAAAAATTTTGCTCTGTAAGAAAATATCTCAACGAAACTGCTGCTAATTATTCAGAGTATTCTTATTATATTTGACTATAACAGGGCAATGCTGCTCAGTAGCAATACATAAGACCTATTTTGTGGCAATGTTGCTTTGAAATAAACATTCTGTATTTTGTTTAAAAAAATAAGGACAAAAATACTTTAAAATTATGAAATTATGATCTGGAAGACATGGTTCAACCAGAAAAGCAAACTAAATACTTTAATGTTTGTCAATTAAAGGGTGAAGTTAAAGAACTTTATAGCATACTTTTATAGTTATAATTTGTCTCTCACAATTTTAGTCCGTTACCTGGGATTAGTTTAGTTAAGGAACCACTTTTTATTTTTATTATAACTCTATTTTCTAATCATAATATTTTGAGAAAATACTATAAGTAATACCATAGCATTGGAAATGATATATCATTACCTCTATAACTAAGTAGGGGATTGAAACATTTCTGATACTACAGTATAGATAACAAACGTAAGCATTTTCCTCAGAGATAGGACTAAGTCCTTTGTTCAAAATATAAGTTCGTTATTCTCTCAAAAAGAAAAAGAAAAAAGAGATTTTTGGTAACTTCATACTATCCGAATGATCAGATTAAGATGCCGGAATCACTCCAAAGTAGCGGAGAGAACTTTGACCAAACGAAACTTATTTTAGGGATTGAAAAACTCACAATTCTTTTTCTTTTCCACAAGTCGTTTCGTCTGTATCTTTCGCTCCAGATATCTCTGAGATGACACGTTTCATAGCGGCAGCAGTGAAAAAAATCATTCAATAGTTATTTTTCAGATACTCTGCAATGTGGCTATTTTTCAAAAGAAACCAAAAAGGAAAACTAATAACTTTTAGTGTTTAAATAGTATAAAAATATCCTGGTTTAAACGCAAACAATGAAAATGCAACACTGCTTTTCATTTTATTCCACAAATGTTTCAGAGGCATCCATGGATACGTATATATTTCTTTTGATTCTTTGATTCTGACTACAACTAGGTAAGAGAAGGCGCTGAAAACACTTAAGTATTGGGGAGCTTTGCTGTAAGTTTTTATTCAACTTTTACTATTTACATTTCAATATTTTTGACAATTTTGTTATTTGTTACAATTTTAATATACTGCTATTCAATTTCAATATGTTTATGCGCCGCTTATCCTTCCTTATTACATTAACAGTGTGAAAAACAATTACTGTATAATTAAAACAGGCTAATTCGGCCATTTTGGCACGAGCCATCTTAATACATAATATAATTTCAAACAATTTTCATTTAAACCAACATTAACGAAACAGTCCACAGGGCTCTAAAGGCCGTGACTTCCTTTATACAAATCTCCCGTAAGGGAGGTAACTGGAACTGGAACTGGACTCCAACTAGTGTGCATATTGGGTTCAAACGATTAAAATTATAACACACCTCCGTTAAATATAATGGCTCCATCATTCAATGTGACAGCCCTAAGATATCATGAATTGTAGCATACAATATGCTATTACATGCAAGCTAGTGCTCTCAACGGGTCGGGTTGGGGTGTACCGAATTGACTGACCCGATCTGACCCGATTGACCCGACCAGACAACCCGACCCGAGTAGCCTGACCCGACAACCCGACCCGACCCGTAAGCCGACCCGAGCTGACCCGACCCATTTGAGAGCACTACGTCACGACACTGGGTGAACGTCAAAATGCACTCCCATTGGGAATTAAACCCGGACCACGTGTACCGAAGTCTTACACGTTAACCATTAGCTAGATCAAGCGGGGGATTTGTATATGCATCTTAGGGAATATTTGGCACTTTTGAGGTTTGGTTATTTCTTTTTATAACTGATACCAATGTCCGACGTGGGAGAAATTTATTTATTTTTTCTTGCTTTAGTTCTATGTGACGAAAGTTTTCTTCAAGGTCAGTGTTCTCACCTGCTCGGAAGGCAGTAGAAAGAGTCTCTTGGCGGAGACAAAAGGAAATCGTTTAACTACAATGATAGGGGTTGAGGAAACTGGAGAACACCTGTGATTTTTCCCAATCCTTCAACTTTCATTCCAAAATAGTTTCTTATGATTCCGGGACCCGCGCTACTTTGATTTTTCTTTCTGGTAATTGAAACGTATTTTACAGTATATATAGTTGCAAGTAAAAAGATACACAATATGAATTTCGTAATTTAAAATTTAAAAATACAGTATGATAATTAATTTTAAAGTACTAATTTTATTTCATCACTTTCAGCCCAACAAATGAAATTCAAACAATTCGCACCCTGGGTCTTGGTCATCAATACTGCGTCTTATTCTTTGTCTTGCATAGTCAAGTCTTGGTGATCTTCCATGCTATACAAGAGCCAAGAATGCTAGTCTCATCGGTACAAATGAAGACCAAGTGTGATTTTGATTATGGTCTTTCATACTATACGGAAAGCAAGAAAATATGATCATCGCTACTTGGTGATCACCAAAACAAGGCCAAGAGCTAGATTACTATGCACTTCGTCTTGCATATCCAATCTTTATCTTGTTCTTGGGCTTGGTGAAATGAGATGGAATATTCAGTTTAAGGTCCCTCGATTTTGCACCGAGGCTAAGGGATATGGTGACCATGAGAAATGAATGAAATGGTGGAATGAAGAAAGTGGGAGGAAACAGGAGAACTCCGAGAAAACCCAGTACACGGCGTTTCTCCACCACAAAGCCCACTTAGCACAAGCTGGGATCGAACCATGGACACCACGCACCAGAGATGAATTCTCTACCACTGAGCCACCGCGGCCCCGCTTGGAATTCGTCGTCCATATCCAATCTTTCTTTTGGCCTTGCTTAAACAACTTCTAGTTTTGTTCTAAATCCAGACTCCATATTGGCGTAGATATTAATATTACAGTCGATTGGTAAAATCAATCTTCCACATTTAAAAATCAAAGTATACACAAGTACAAAATAAGTATTTACCATGAAACACTAGCTGCAAGTGTTCAAAATAGATTTATGGTTTCTATAAAATCAATTGAAAATTGCTATTTTTAATTAGGCAGCTAGTGAAAAACAGCAGCTTTCGACTCCAGCCGAGTTTAAGCTCAACCTAAACTTAGTTGACCAAAGCGAACTGACCTGAATGACCCGACCCGAGCTGACCCGGTAACCCGACCCGACAACCCGACCCGAGTAGCCTGACCCTACAACCCGATCCGAGCTGACCCGACTGACCCAACCCGACCCTTTTGAGAGCACTACGTGCAACGGTTAATGTATTCTGTCGTCTCAACGTGATAATCCAGTGACAACGCAAAGATATGCAATACATTGGTCCAAGTCACCTGCAGAGTCAAAGACTCTAGCATAAAGTAATAGATTCGGAGTAAGGCGCAAGGAAAATGTATCTGAAAGAATTAACCCGAATGCAATAGTTAACGTTCTATGCAACTGCAAGAAGTATACGTCATAATGCAGGTACAAATGCAAATGAGAAACAAGATACACAAGATATCGTTGATATTGAATACGAATATCCATCTTTCTTGACGTTTCCTTATCATGTCTTGCATCTTTCTCTTCTCTCTCTTTCTCACACACAAAAACACACTCTATGTCAAGGAAATATGTAAAGTATCTTTTTTCCTGTGGGTTACCGAGTCTCAGTCGAATCACCGTGTCACTGCAATGATCCGTTTCAGCTCTAGCGTGTTCATTCTATTATTGCGAATACGTTATATCCGTAATAGATGGAATAGAGATTGGATGTTTTGAACAGGCGAATGTTCAGAAATGACTAGAAAATGGTCCCCTTTTCGGTCATTTCAAGAGAGATTTTATTTATGTTAATTTGACATAAAATTAGTTTCCATCCTATAATTCAATTCGTTTTATCCACATATGAAATGCGAAATATGCCAGATTTGCTACGTCTGTAAGGAACCAACATCCAATTTTCCTTTTAAACATGTGTAACTTTTCATTATGATACAATTAGGACTTTTAATGTAGGCTCTTTCTGATAGAAATTAAGCAGTAAAATATGACTCATTCATTTTTTTAAATATTTTTTATTTTTCTTTTTCTTTTATTTTATTGTTCAGTTTGCATTAGTAGTCTGGAATGGAAGGTGTGACCTACGCTACCTATTAGGTTTATTATAATGTATTTCAGATCTGTACATTTAATGAACACCACCGAATTTTCAACCGAACCACGCAGAAAGATATGGCGTGTGTTAAACTTTTGGCATTATCCTAAATATGCCTCAGAACACTACAGTTTCACTGAAAAGTGAGTATTTAAGTTGACCACCAAGATTGATATTCATTTTGAACGTCACTTAATGAATTTTTCAAGCATCCTCTACGTATTTATTAGAATAGTTCTGACAAAAATTAAAAAAAAAAGTTATTTCTATCTTACTGGTGGATTTCTGGAAACGGAACTTTATAATGTTAGGTTCTTTTCTTACTACGTTCAAATCCAATATTTTTATCTGTGCTCCGTTTTCTTTTCCTTCTTCTATGTTCTTTTCTCTCTGTCTCACTCCCGTGCCTCTAACAGATATCTATTGGTTATAATTTTTCATTGACATATGTTTAAGTTTCTCTCTACATCAACTCTCTACATCTCTGAATCTCGTTTCGTCTCATTTTTATCCTTTCACTTTATTGACACCAATACGGTATATTTTGAAATTAGAATTGTGCTCATGTTGTTGCTGATTTTAATATGGGAGAGGGTTAAGGAGGAGAGAGAGGCGGGTCTGTCTACAAGACACGGTGTGGGATAAGAAGGTATATATTGGATGGGCTAGCTGCAAGATGTTAGATGTCGCTGCGGAGTGTATAAGTTCAGTAATTCACCATGAATATAGTCAATCAGAAGTGTTTTTGTAACGAAGAAATAATAACATGAAATGTGAAATCTCTTTTAACAAACTGTCGAGATTTGAGATTCGACAAACTTTACACTTTCCGGTTTCGATTACCTCGAAACCCCGGTAGCCAGAACTAGCCCGGGATAGAGGACTTATATCGTCCCTTTCCGGCATTAACGCACTAAGCGACATTTTTTCGAAATCGAGTTCTTTTTTTTTTCAGTTTTTGGCTCAGAATTTTAAGGCGCATCGAATGGTCTAATCGTCACGTTTTTATTTTTAACCGTTGCCGAGATAGCTATGTCGCTTACACGGGTGTAATTACACTTGCTGGAGGCAAAAATGTATGTAACACTCAGTCGTTTGTATTTACTGCATACATGTTTCCGATGAAACGAAGAAACTGACTTGTAGTCTAGATTGTTTCAAACACCAAATTATTTTCGTGCTTGGAGCAAATAAACATGATTATTATGAACATGATAATAATGAACATGATTATTAGGTCTACAATATTTCATGGTAAAAGTGTAGTAAGCGACAGATTGAAGTTGGTTCTGAGTCGCTTGAAACAATTTTGATGTAATGATATCAATGATTTCCAGTATTTGTTGCAGTTCTATTTACCTGCTAAGAACAAATACTTTTCCTTACAGCAATTTTGCTATGTTAAAAATATACGTAAGAGGCTCTCAGCCTCACTTCTGAAGTAAACGGTAATATTGTTATAGCTACTTACTGCTATTTTACTTGCAATAACAGTGTGTAACGTCCTATAATAATTTTTAAGGTTTCATATTTAGGTGCGGAAGTTCGGTGAAAACTTCCGAAGCTGCACAAGCGTCCAATTTACACGACTTCAGAGCGCCTATTGGGAAAAAATAGTGTGTTGCGAGTAGTGATGTGAGATGGAAAATTTTCCGCTATATTTTTCCGGAAAATTTTCCGTTCTAAAAAAAATATCAGTAATCAAGTAACAATTCCTCAGCAATCATAAAATTGGTTGAATTTATGTACAGAAATGTAAAAAAGTGAAAGATTTTTTAAAGAATTTGAAAATTTTCATGGCTCAGACAGTCATACTTGGTGGACAGTCACAAGTATGGTCAGTGTTGCTGTATTACGCCATGTAATGCCGGATTTTTTTTTTTACAGTACGCCATTATCACGTTCAAGCGATGCCTGCACTTGGTCTAAATATGCAGTACTTCTTTCAGAATGATACATTTCCACCAAACCATTAACATGGTCATTTGTCCACAAACAATGCAATATCTGTTTTTAATCAATGACTTTTAACGTTTTGCAATAATAATAATAATAATAATAATAATAATAATAATAATAATAATAATAATAATAATAATAATAATAATAATAATAATAATTGAGCTGAGCGAAGCGAAGCTCTTATACTCGGGTTAGCCGTTTGGTTGTCCGCGAACTCCTCCTAGACCGTTTGGCCGATCTCAACCAAACTTAGCACGCTGATAGAGTATGTCGTGCTGAGTGACAACATAGGTCGAAATCAAAAATCCGATGTACCATCGAGGAATAATGACCGAAAAACGCTTCCTCCTAGACCGTTTGGCCGATCTCAACCAAACTTAGCACGCTGATAGAGTATGTCGTGCTGAGTGACAACATAGGTCGAAATCAAAAATCCGATGTACCATCGAGGAATAATCACCGAAAAACGCTTGCATAGACTTAACATGGGGAAAAAGTTTTCACGCGATTTTTTTGTCAACAATTAAAAATGGCATTTATTATTGCATAATGGCCAGGAATGATTACGTAGTTTAAGCTCGCTCAGCTCATTTCATTGCAATCGGGTACATCCATTGCATTCCTAGTAATAATAATAATAATAATAATAATAATAATAATAATAATAATAATAATAATAATAATAATAATAATAATAATAATAATAATAATAATAACCTACGTACGTATTCATGAGAATAAATCTCAAATCCCCTCATCATGCTATATATCTCAAAAATATCTACAAGGACTTTCCCTAGGTAGCATTTTCATTTCATTCCAACGTATGATTCAAAAGTTCTGATGCTCCAAAGTTTGAGTTGCACAACTTTCCGACCACCTTGTGTTAGCAATTAAGATTATTATTTAATAATTAATAGTGGGTCATTCCATATGGAATCACCAAATTTGAAACTAAAATGTGGCTCATATGTTTTAAATTTTATTCAAATTTCGTACATGTGTTGTAGTGCCCAAACATAACACATCTGTAAAATATTACAACCCTACCTCAAAGGGAACTGCTGTAGGAGCCATTCGAAATCTGGGGGCTTTGTACAAAAAACACCTAAGTCCGCCTTCGACTTAAAGTACTGAAACCGCTAGATCTCTGGAGATATTGAAGCTATTTGAAAATGGTTTCCACTAAAACAATCTTAGAATTTGTAGGAATTAAAACATTGTATAATGAACTTTCCAAGTAGGGTTAAGCATATGAATTTCACCATCAAAGAGAAAAAAAAGAAGAAAAAGTAATGTCAAAATTTGAAAACTATTTCTGAAAAAGGCCCACCTAACACCAACCTCAAATTTTCAAAATAAGTAGCTCTGGTGTTCCTCTTTAACGTATAAAAAATTAGGAAGGTGTTTTTTGTATGTTCAAGAAAATCAAATTATGACACAATGTAAGCTCAGGGAGGATGTAGGTAGTTTTTGCACAAAGCCCCCAAATTTCCAATGAATGTTTCCAAATTTCCGTGTTGAAAGTGTTTTTAATTGTCAAGACTGAGGTGACTGAATAAATGAATTGTGCCAGAAATCTGAAACTTCAAGTACCATTGCTGAAAGGACTCAGATTCTATCACTAGTTCGAAAATCATTGACAACTATGAAAACTTTTGAAACATTTCAAACAACCGAGCACCTCGTTCGTAATTCCCAGAAGATCAGAAAGGAGCATTGTATTTAAGCTAAACCTTGTTCTAAGAAATAATATAGTATTCCTGCAAACACCTTTAATTTAGTCACAGAATTTTACAACAGTGATGAAGTGCCCTGAAATGCTGGATTGAGTGTCAGTGTCAGTAAGCATGTCAAAATTTTTCAATTATTTCTGAAAAAGGCTCACCTAACATCAACCTCAAATTTTCAAAATAAATAGCTCTGGTGTTGCTGTTTATCACATTAAAAAATTAGGAAGGTGTTTTTTGATATGTTGAAGGTAAAAAACATACTTCAAGTCTCATATTATTTAATTTTCTACAATGGTTGATGATTCTTATGAAAAAAATAGTAATAAAAAACAAGTAGAAACTCTTCCTTAAATGTAATTTATAAAGTTGTTTTAAATCAATATGTGCCTATTACGCACAGCGACGTAACTAAGGGCTCGGGGGCCACCTTGAAGACTACGTGGAATAGGGCCCCTTCACTACGTCCTACTTCACGGTTTGGTGCCCCATGGTGGCTTGAGGCCCCCCCGCAATGCGTGGTCTGTGGGGCCCTTATTTACGCCCCTGATTACGCAGCCTATATAGTGCTCTTTGATTTAATAAAAGAAACACTGAACAATAGTGAACTCATCATAGGTATTCTGCCTTTATTGGCAGGTCACTTGCCTCAGCTGAGAAGCTTCCATGCTCCACGGTCCTCCGCTAACCTCTTCGTCTTCGCGTATGATCTTTCTGTTTTAATATCATCCATTAATTGTAGTCTCCTTCGCTCCCTTCCTCTCTTTCCCGCCACCATACTCTCTAGGACGTCCCTCATGATACACTCTCTTCTTAGGCAATGTCCCAACCAGTTTCTCTTCTTCTTCCTAATAATATCTAAAAGTGTTCTTTTCTCACCCACCACTTCTAACATTCTCTCATTCGTTTTCCGCTCGACCCACTAATTCTTTCCATTTTTCTCCACACCCACATTTCGAAGGCTTCCAATCGATTTTCGTCACCTTTGCGTAATGTCCACGTTTCCGCCCCATAGAGTACAACACTCCACACGAAACATTTTATGAGTTTTTTTCTCAACTCTTTATTCAAGGTCCCACAAAACAGTCTTTTCTTCCTCCTAAGTGCTTCTTACGCCATTCCTATCCTTACTTTTATTTCACGTTCGCACTTCATGTTATTACTAAGAATACTACCCAGATATCGAAAACTATTCACTTGTTCTATTTTCTCCCCTCCTACTTTTATATTTGACATAGACCCCTTCGTTCCAATCACCATGGCTTTTGTCTTTCTAACATTTATTTTCATCCCATATTCTTCAAAGCCCTTTCTCATTTTTTCTGACATTTTATTGATTTTCTTTTCAGATTCTGCAAGAAGCGTCATATCGTCTGCAAATCTTATGCATGTAATCATTCTACCTCCTTCCGAAATGCCATCATCATAATGTAGGTTCTTTTTCACTATCTCTTCTAGATAGACATTAAATAGTGTTGGCGAGAGGCAGCATCCTTGTCGAACTCCCCTTCCAATTGCACTCCCTTCCGTAAGTTCTTCCCCTATCCTAACACTTACTTGTTGGTTCATGTATAAGTTTCTTATAAGTCTTGTATCTTTCCATTCCAACCCTATCTTCGTTAGAACTCCCAACAACAATTCCCAATTCACTCGGTCAAAAGCCTTTTCTAGATCAATAAATACAACATACACATCTTTCCCTTCTTCTATAAATCTTTCATCGATCGCCCTTAATAATCAAATTGTATCTCTTGTGCCCTTGCCTCTTCTGAACCCGAACTGTTACTCCTCAACATCTTTGTTTGTTCTTTCATATAACCTTCTGTTCAGTATTCGGAGCATAATTTTAGCTGCATGAGATATGAGACTAATAGTTCTATAATCCTCACATCTCTTTGGGTTCGATTTCTTAGCCTCTTCGTCTTCGCGTATGATCTTTCTGTATCATGATCTTTCGGTATCATGATCGTTTTCAGAAAGTATTTTGGCCATTCTCCTGTTTCATATATTCCATTGCATAGTCGGAACAATTCTTTCTTTCCCTTGTCTCCTATATTTTTAATGAGTTCGATTGGTATGTTATCTATTCCGGTTGCCTTTTCATTCCTAATCTCGGATATAGCCTTTTCAAACTCATCCCGAAGAATACTAAATCCTTTATCATCCTCGCCTACTTCATTTTCTACTTCAACATTTAGGCTACACGATCTATCTCTACTCTCATATGTCTTCTACGTATTCTTTCCACCTTCCTATGACCTCATTTCCCTCGCTGACTACCTTCCCATTCTTATTTTCTAGTGCCATCATAACACCCTCTTGTTTCCTCCGAAATTCCATAGATTTCACCTCCTTGTACATTTCCCCATATTTCCCACCTCTTTCTAGTTCTTCTATATCCTCGCATTTTCTTTTGTAAAACTCTTCCCTCGCTCTGTCTGTTTCTCTTTGTAATTCACTATTTAACTTTCTGTACATATTTCTGCCCTCTTCTGTATCAACCTGTTTCCACATCTTCCTCTCCCTCATTTTCTGCAACATCTGCTCTGTAACCAATGGTTTCTTAGCAGTTTTGTGTTCGCGGTAACCTATTGCTTCTTCTGTAGCCTGCTGTAAGCAACGTTTAATATGTTCCCACCGTGCGTTACTATCTGCGCCTATCCTTTCCTCGTTTGAACATTTTTCTTCGAATTTTTCAACGAAAATATTTCTTATTTCCTCGTTTTTCAACTTTTCAGTATTCAACACTTTGTTACCTACTTTTCTTCTGCCTACATTTTTCAGTTGAATATCTCCTTCGGCCAGCACAAGATTATGATCAGAGAAAATATCAGCCCCGGGAAGGGTCTTCGCGCTCTTTAAGCTATTCCGATACCTGTCCTGAATCATAACATAGTCTATCTGATATCTTCCGCCGTCTATTGGTGATTTCCATGTATATCTTCTTCTCTTACGCTGATTGAGCCAAGTGTTCCCAATTACTAGTGAATTCTGTCTACAGAAATTCACCAGCCCCTCTCCGCTTTCTTTTCTTTCGCCTAAACCATATTTGCCTACGATACTACCTTCTTGTTTTTCTCCCACAACTGCATTGAAATCTCCCATTAGAATTATGCATGCACCCTTCTTCTCCCTATCTATAATTTCTTCTATTTTCTCATAATTTTCCTCTACTTCTTCAGTTGCATGCGAAGTCGTCGGTGCATATGTCTGCATCACCACTAGATCCTTCGTTTTCCCTTTAAGTCTTAACATCACAACTCTATCATCAATAAATTCTACTTTCACTACCTTCTTTAAGCGCTTTCTAAGAATTATTCCTGCGCCATTATGACCGCCCTTTTCATTACCTGAGTAAAACATTCTATATCCTTCGCTGTTCAATACCCCATTATCTTCCCACCTAACTTCACAAACGCCTACCAAATCTAAATTATTTTGCTTCATTTCTTCTTTAAGATTTTCTAATTTTCCTCCCTGTAACATAGTACGTACGTTCCATGTCCCTATCCTAAACCTTTTGCTCTTCCCTGTCTTTCTTTCTCTGTTTGTCTTCCCCCCATTATTACTTTCTCGTCCAATAGTCCTTCCCAAGCCATCCCCCTCCCGGAGATCCAAATGGGGGGATGTTTTACCTCCGGAACTACATTTTTCCAATCCACCATTTCTTTTCAGAAATGCACGAAATAAATTGCTCACATGAAAGATTAATGTCTTTCGATTCTGCTCAAATATTTAGAGTGAATGTTGTCTTTGAAGAAGATGCACGACTGACTTCAAGTTTCAACAGGCTGATGTGTTCTTAATGATAAATTTCACGCGTCCCTTGCAACGTTATGGCTTTTCCAGTCTTTTTTGAAGCATCGGACAAAGGTTTCCAACATATTTTAGCATAAAGGAGCGTTTGGTTATAGTTTGACATTGGTTGTAGTTTGAGAAAATTCGAAGACATCGGCAACAGTAACAATCCGGTCATCCAGTGGCCTCTGTAAACTAGCATGTCTCGCTAAACAGTTCAGCGTCTCAACCAAGGATCTTATAAAATAGAGGATGTGCCCTTACAACAAAATCTTGAAGCCATACGTCACAGTTTCGCCACCCCCTACTCTGCCCACTCCGCCCAATAGGATCGCAATGTTTTGAGCCAACAATCATGGCGGAAACGAAAGTAGCTAATCAGACGATGACAGAAACGAGAGTAGCCAATCAGACGTGCCGATGCTCGGTTGTTTTTTGGCTTCATCGATTTAATAGGATTAAGATACATATGGACAGATCCTCTATTTATAACATCCTTGGTCTCAACTATGTCATCGCAAACACTTTTGCCGTGTCTTATGGCAAAATAGTTCCACTCAAAAGTGAGTCCAAAATCACTCATGCAGGCATAAGTTGATAAATCTTTTTTTAAAATGGTCTTTATATCGGGCTGGTGATACATCTCAAAACTAGATAACGTGTTTAATTTGAGGAAAAACATCGTTATCATACAGCAAAAGAATAACTTGGAAAACAAAATGTAACTGTATCGTGCTTTAACATAGTATCACTGACACAACATAATGAAACATTTGATAACAGAAGTTACAGAATCTCTTAGGATGTTGCATTTAAAAAGATTAGAATGTTGCACAGTTGAGTAGAATGTTGTTGGTCCAGTGCTACTCTTAAACTTCATCTTCAATAACACAGGAGTAATTTTCAGCAAAATCAACTATATTTAAGCATGTTTTGTCATCCAAAGCCTCTATTGTGTGTATTTGAATTAGTCGCTCTGGGATTTGGGTATGAAGTGATGCTAATTAACATTTTATTCCTACCAAAATCTCAATGAAGTTGTCTGTATCTTTAATCATTGTCTTCATTTTAGTTCTGTCAGTTTGAATCCATTGTTTGCACTTAAATCTTATAAGTGAGCCAGTTCTTTGAATGCACGAATAAGATACTCAGTTGTTTGAATTGTTTCAATAGTTTTCATAGTCGCCCGTGATTTTGGTACTAATGGCAGAATGTGAGTCCCTTCAGCAATAGTATTTGAAGTTTCAGTTTTCTGGCACAATTCACTTATTCAGTCACCACAGTCTTATAAACATTTTCAATACGGAAAATTGGAAACAGTCATTGGAAATTTGTGGGCTTTGTGCAAAAACTGCCTAAATACACCCTGAACTTATATTGTCATAATTTTTTTCTTGTACATACCAAAAAAACACCCTCCTATTTTTTTATATGTTAAAGAGGAATACCAGAGCTACTTATTTTGAAAATTTGAGGTTGGTGTTAGGTGGGCTTTTTTCAGAAATAGTTTTCAAATTTTGACATTATTTTTTCTTCTTTTTTCTCTTTGATGGTGAAATTCATATGCTTAGCCCCACTTGGGAACTTCATTATACAACGTTTTAATTCCTATAAATTCTAAGATTGTTTTAGTGAAGATAAAAAATAGCTTCAATATCTCCAGAGATCTAGCGGTTTCAGTACTTTAAGTCTAAGGCGGACTTAGATGTTTTTTGTACAAAGCCCCCAGATTTCGAATGGCTCCTACAGCAGTTCCCTCTGAGGTAGAGTTGTAACATTTGCCAGGTGCTATGCTTGGATACCACAACATTTGTACAAAATTTGAATAAAATCTAAAACACACGAGCCACCTTGATTTGTTGATTTCATATGGAATGGCCCAGGCACGTAGCCAAGGGGTGGGTCCGGGGGGTCCGGACCCCCCCCTTCGAGACCATAAATTTTAAAAAATTAAGGAAGGATGAAACAAAAAGAAACGAGAAAAAGAAAAATCAGCATTAAAAATAAAAAGCTACAGCAAGCGTTTGGTTACTGTTTCTTATGGGGAGTTTTGTGTGGAGGAATTGAGGGGAGGAAGTCAAGCTAAAAATGGATGTAATTGTAAGGAAGCATTCCGAATTCCATCAAGCTCCATGCTAATCTTATGGACTATCGAAAGAAATCTCGTTGCTATCCTTAACGACATTAAAAGAAGATAAAAAGAAGACAAAAAACAAGAAGAAGCGAGCTCAAATGACTTCGGAAGATCTTTTTCAATACTGTTTTATATTCTTTTTCTCAAGATTTGTTCACAGTTTGTTATTAAAATACTTACTAACATATCCTCATATTTTTTGTCCTAACAAACAATTATGGGTATGTTGCCAATAAAATAGCATAGATGGATTGAGTCCCTGGAGTGAACAACAGATTTCATGTCACGACCCCCCCCCCTCATTACGAAATCCTGACTAAACGAACCAATATATGTTGCCGGTAAAATAGTTTAGAATAATCGAGCCCCCTGATGTGATAACTCATCACGGACCCCCCCCTATTACGAAATCCTGGCTACGTGCCTGAATGGCCCTAGTAAGATTTAGTTTCTAAACTTAACTTCCTTAATATTAAGTACAAAGTAAGGTTATTTGTTCATATACTGAGAGTTTTTTTCCCACAGGAACCAAAGACTTCAGCAACTATGCCTTGACTCTTTGAGTTCATTTGCTGTTAAACTGAAAAAGCATCGACGTTTCTTCAGGGTTTTATTTAGAAGCAAGCTAAAATATTCTCCAAGGAGTAGTGGCGTAAATTCAGGTAAGATAATTGGTCCGTTATGTTCTCTCTATATAAAAGAAGTCTGACTGACTGATCAAAACAGTCCAAACTGCTTGAACAAGAAACTTGAAATTTGGAAAATAGGTAAGATTTGTAACGTAAGGTAGCACGAATTAGGATTTTCGGAAAATTGAGGTGGATTGGATAGAAATGATGATCGCTATTATTAAATAAAATGTTTCGGATTCCCTTCATTTTAAAGACATAAAATTCGTTTTTATACTTTCTGTTTAAATTAAACATATGTCTCAGGCTTCTTTTACATATGTATTTAACCAAATTTGGAAGAAAGAGGGCTGAGTTAGTTTACTATGACGCCTATACAAGCTGTTCGAATTTCGTGCTTCGCTTCGAGGACGAGGAACGCAAAATATTGTCCGTAGTATCAAATGGGGGAATTTTGCACGTTTAGTTTATGAGAAAACAAGGTTTCATCTAGAGAGGCGGGGAACTAGGCATTTTTTTGCATTTAGGTTTTTTAAATATAAAAAGTCGGCTTTTTAAAAAAAAAAGCCGGAAATTTTCGCTTTTCTGTTTTTGTGACTTTCTTGTTTAAGTACCATTTTGTTTCTCTGCAGTGGATTCTATAACTAAGAAAGTGTGTTTACAACATCCAGTAGTTCTGAGTCCTATTTTCAATTTCGGGCTGGTTTGTCTTGCTTGGTTTTCAAATTTGCATCGGTGTTGCTATCTGCAAGTGTAAGTAATGCAACCTACATATCCCAAGTGTTGGTTTGTTGTCATGAACAGTTTATCAAGAACCTAGAAGTTACACATCTTGATATTATTATGTTTTTCACTGGTTACCTAAATTCAATCTCGTAGGTAAGGAAAAATAATGGAATGAGATTAAATCTTTGAATTGAAAGTTCCACGCATATGTCCGTTAGGCTGAGAGAGACGTATGATCTGAAATTGAATACTTGGTCGTGCAGATTAAGAATGTCCTATCATCGGTATAATAGGAATAAATACAGTGTTTTTTTTCATGTAGGTTTTCTTTTGGCGCACCTGTCGAAATAAATGTTGAAAAATTAGAATTCTTTCACTAATTTCCTTCTTATTGTTCCCTAAATGATTTGCGCTGCGCGATATGAAAATATCTCACATGGCATAGTTAAACTTCAAGGGGACCATCATAAGCATATGTTGAAAAACTACAATTCTTTTGCGATTTGCGTATAAATACGAAGTCCGGATGTATGCATAAAACCTACAGTACAAAAACCACAAAACAACCTGTACTAGGTTTTCACTAAAAAACACGAATGCTATCTAACCGAGCCAAGGCAGGGCGAAGCTGGGCGCCCGAGCGTCAGTTAGGTCACCACGCTCTTCAGCGAAAGTGGATATACGTATAAGCTAGGGTAGTGAAAACGAGTGGATTTTGGCAATTATATGAATTTCAATAGCAATTGTCATGGTTTCATACTAGTAGCACTACACTTGTAAACATAAAATACAACTTATGGCATTGTGCACAAATACACCGCAGGTGGAAAATAGTTTCTAATACAGTTATTTTTCATATTTACTCACTCATTCTATTCGTGGTAAAGCATTTGTAAGGATTTTACACTAATAACCCTACACTTGTAAACGTAAAGTACAGGTATATTACTTCATATTTAATTCTATCGCTTGCAGAAATTTGTTTTTATAAATATGTTTTTTCATGCAAAGTATTGAATTGTACCTGTAAATCTTGCAAAATGTGGTGCGCCAAAAGTAAACCAGCACTGTTTTTTAAATAAAATATCTCCTATAGCAAATAGATAAGATATCCTAGGGAAGGTAGAGTGAAAAAGAATAAAGTAGATCACGTAGGGTGGTACCTGATTAGTCAATTTGACTTAGTTATATTAAATTTTGTTTTATACACAAATTAATTTACAGTATTTCGTATTGTTTCCCCTTTGTAGACGTTTAACTTGTACAATTTTCAAATTTGTGTCTGATTTTATTCATTACCAATTTGAATTTATTAATGAACTGCTACTACCACAATATGTATAGAAATATTACAATAAACACTTTAAAAATATCGTAATTCATCTCCTTATAACACTAACTACCTGGATTAGTAAATAAATAAACAATTGAATATCTCCGAAAAGCAGTTTTCACATTAGAAAAAATTATTGGTAACTGATATGTAAATTCATCTTGGATTTATTGTGAGTGTAAAATGTCCACTGAAGAATTCGGTGATGAAACGTTTGAAGAGACATCTGAGGATCCAGGAGTGGAGGAATCAACTAGTGCAGGATCCGAAAAATCAGTGGAAACTAAAAAATCAGGACCATCAGACAAGGGCGATTTTAGTAGTAAACTGAAAGATGTAACATCAAAATTTCATTTTGATCTGGTTTATAAAGAAGTATGCAAACTCTGGGCTGATCGATACTCTTACGACATTGCCAAGAGTGTTATATTTTTTCTTCTAAGCATTAAGCTAGCCAGGGAATGCTATAGTTTGAATTTGATGAAGAAAATTCAATAAACTGAACATGTCGAATCTACAAATTAGGTAAGAACTATGATTGAACGAATACACATATCAGGTGCTCCACAGACATCTGGGTAATTATTCAGAAAATTTTTATGTATTTTCTCTTTGTGTCGCATTTTGAGATTACAAAAATACCAATACTATGCCATAACATTAGGAACAAACCTAATTTATAAGTTTCTACTTAGTAGTGCATTGTTGTCTATAAGTATCGTTCACAAATATGTGAATGAATACGATTATCTGGAAATGATTTTTATTTTAGCATATTTCCATGAGAATTTATTTTTCGTTATCTGCTTATCTGAACTTTAAAAGAAAGTTTTGAAGGTATTTTACAAATTCTTTATGTATTGCATTTAACATGTCAAATATTCCTATATAAAGTTATATGACATATATAACACAGTACGTGACTAACATCTTGTTCCTAATGTATTGAATAATTTCTTATATTTTAAGAAGCATTGCTACAAGATATGATGAAAATTTCATGGCATAGAAGTAATATTGATACGTAAGGAATATTCCTTATTCTAATTGTTCCACTTTCATTGTAGGATCCTGACGATTCTATAGTTATAGTTAACAATATTAGTTTGATGGTTTCTCGTGGTAATGTAAAAAATTACTTTGTATTTCCATATATTTCAAAATAATATTTCTATTTGTGAGTTCAGAATATTCATAAAAAGAATATGTATTTAGAATGTTAAATTACAACATTAAATGTTTCATAATTCTTTATTATTTCATTATATACGTTATTATAATATAGTAATCTTTAACTCCTTACTTACGAACTTTGCAAATAGCATTACAGTTAAGGCTAGCTTAATCGGTATGTATTTATATATTCATACATAGGTGCAGATCGAGAATGTGCATTCTATATATATGCTGCATTTTAAAAAAATCAACTCTTATTATCTTCGAGAATTGTATTTCATAGGCAACGCCATATTCGTTGGTGCAGGTTAACTTTAAGAGGTCATAACTGCTATGCTATAAATAGTGTTTTTTTATATATATATACATATAGGAAAATTACATGGTGGCCACAAAGTCCTGTTATCCTTGAAAAATAATTAACATAAACCAATAAACTTGGGTAAACAACTACATGGAAAGAACTGAATGACATGAACAACAATGCTTGCAAGAAGTTTTATTGAGATAGGAAACATTAAGTGTCCAAAAATATCAGCCATTCTCATGAAAAAGGATAATACGCCGCCAGGTTCTGTGCGAAATTTTGCGGAGCATTGCAAGTGTAACTTGAGTGAAAGATTCTGTCAGTTCGGCAGTGGTATGATAACGGTTTTGTGCAACGATACCCTTTATGAACTCCCATAGCGCATTATCACAGGTGGTGAAGTCTGGGCTTCGTGGTGACCAGGCAAGTGGTGCGTTCAGATCGTCAATACTGTAACTCGAAGAATCAGCCATTGTTCACACAATCTAAAACAATGGAAAACTTTACATTAACAATTATCAAGGCCTTATCGTCAGGCTGCTGCACACGTGTCATGGTGCATTAAATATCTATTTTAATTTCGGATTAGATCTATTGAATAAATATTCCCACTAATATCTTTTGCCGTATGAACTACAATACTTTGGTTGCTGGTACCAGTTTTGTTAAAATTCACACCTCCCAAGTTTGGCCTACCCTATCATGGGAATCATTGCTTTAAAATCTGTAATAAGTGAAAAAGTAGGCCTGCTATTCAACTCAGGAATGAAATAAGGTCTATCTATAAGTTTATTTGCTTTTAGTTGTCAATTGGAAGGATTGTGAATAGTTTTTCTAGGTTGATTGCAAAGATGAAGGTACCAACTTTGTTTAAGATTATTGTTAGTAAGTTTTACCTGAAATCAGTTGGATAGACTGAACTATTAGTTAACAAATTTCAAATTTATTAGATCACAATGCTTGCTCCGACGTATGGTCTTGCGAAAATTCTATAGAGTAATATGCTGAATACTGAGTATTGTATACTGAATTATCAAGTAACACAGAATACACCGTGTTTGCGAAGTCAGTGAAAATTAGAAATAAATTTATTTTCACAGTGATATATAGACATGGGCTTTGCTCATCTATCATTATAGTCAGAACCGTCGCGTGGGCGGGGCGACCAGGGCAATCGCCCCAAGCGCCGGGACGACAACAAGAAAATTCAAGGAATTCATATAATGTTGGTAAATGATTTTTTAAAAAAAAATGTTAATTCAGATATTTTAATAATGACCAGGCCACGGCAAGTAAAATTTATTTATTTCGCAAGAACAACACAACAGGCTTAATGCCCAGTTATAGTGTCGTGTACATAATTATCTAACATACACTATTAGACATACATTATTATACATACACAGATATGTGTTGTTTAATTATGCAGAAGTTATTGCCTGACAATTGTTTTGAACTTGTTTTCGGATACTAAATACATCTACTACATGAAATCTAATTATTTCGTTATATGAAGCATATATTCTCCACAGAGGGGACTTAGGTAATATGTTAGTTCTTGCTTTTCTACAATAGAATGTCCCAGTGTTTGCTGTTCTAGTCTTACTTATTGGGACATGTAATAATACTCCCGAAACTAATTCTGGACAGTCAATTTTACCGTTTAATAATTGGTGTAAGAACAACAAATCAAACATTCATCTCTTTTTTCTAATGTTTGAAAACTAAAATTCGTTACTATGTCTTCCTAGAAAACATTGGATAGAAACCGGTTTTCTTGTACGCAATTTTTTTAAAAAAAATAAAGTGTATATTTTCTATTGCATCAGAGTATTTAGTGAAATGTGGTGTCCAAACAGTACAACAGTATTCTAATTTTGACCTCATATACGAAAATTATAACCTTATAAATGTTGATTCTTTGTAGAAATTCTGTCCTATCCTATAAATTAAACCTAGGTTTCTATATGCATTACTTGTTATAACGTCAACTTGTTGAGTAAAGGTTAATTTGCTATCAAATATAACCCCTAGATATTTGATAGAATTCGAGGCAGACAAGGAAGTGCCACTTATTGTATAGGTAAAGTTAATTGGATTTTCTTTCCTCGTGAAAGATACAGATTTACATTTGGACATATTCATTACTAATTTATTCTTACTACACCATATTTGAACTCCCTGTAGATCCTGTTGAGGTTTCACGCAGTCATAAAAAAATGAACTTACTTTGGAGTATAATTTGAGACTGTCGGCAAAAAGAACTTGAGATACACAGAGAAATATCATTAATAACGAGAAGAAACAACCGGGGATATAGATTAGATCCTTGAGGGACTCCCGATAGTATTTCTGAACTTGAAAATTACCAGTAATGTAAAACATCGTCTAGGATTATTCAACTGAAACTCTCTGTGAGAGAACTAACTCTCTGTGAGAAGTTTATTATTTTTTTAATCTTGGAATTTAATATTTGTATAGCTACTTGTATATTCTATGCTATTACTATGTTGATGTGTATCAAGTTCAAAATAAGCAAGAATAGCACTCGATTTCAATAATTCAAAAGCCATGTTTTCATTAACTTTTATGTTTTAGCTACAAAAGTCATTCACTTTAAAAAAAATAACATAATACTAACTTCTACATTGCATTATGATCTTACATTCCATATTTAAATCTAGGAGTACAGAATAAACTCTTGTTGTTTCTCATAATACACTGGGAGAGGAGGGCGCCATGGAATTCTCGCCCCGGCCGCTTACAACCCACGCGACATACACTGAGAAAAATCCGTTCTCCGAACAAATATGCGGAATCCTCTTCCTTACTACAGAAATCAGTATGGAGTATACGTTATCTGTATGCTACATAGACACTGCCCTTACTAGTTAGATGTTAAATCATGCCGTTGCAGGATGTCTGATATCTAACAGTCTTTCTTATATTACATACATATCCAGTAGCTATGTACAGTACGTTACCTTCGTCAGCTATATGTTATATATTTCCATTTGTCCTTCCTTCTTTCCACCATGCTTTCTTCCTCCTTTTTCCCGGATTGTGTGCTCGCCGAGGGACGTCTTCCCTCAAACGTGAAGGGCTAAATGGGCTTAGATGCGGAAAGCTCAGAAATCTAAATTGGAAATTCCCACACAACAATCAAACATACTTGGAGCTCACAAAAAATCAACGTGTTTTGTCCCTCCTTTCTCGTTGAGTTAAGGATAGCTGAAACGTCAATGTTAGACATTATGAGGGAATTTATTTATTAACGGTGTGCCCCAGGATTCGAATCAAATGACTGTCAGGTACGGTAAATCATTCCTTCATCCAGGGTTCGGTACACCATTTAAGTTTACGAAATGACAAATCGATCATTACCGGTAACTTAAAATGACCAAATTGCAGACAAATTATAGAAAAACAAATTAGGGAAATAAACGCAAAAGATTTGCGGTAAAAGTAGCAGGATGACTTCCTTTTTACGTCTCTACTAATCTTAGGATACAAGGTGAAGGAAACTCGAATACATTTCCGATTTGAAATAAGAATGCACTAACGTTAAGCAAAGAAATATCAATGACTATTGCATTGATATTTAACAATTACAAAAGGGCCTCAGTGTTGCTAACAACTTGATATAAAAAGTCGCTAAACAGGAGATGAAATGACTCTAATTTTGGGTGAAAAGTCGCTAAAAAAATTTTCGTGGAATTTTGCCTCTTTATATATATATATATATATATATATATATATATATATATATATATATATATATATATATATATATATATATATATATATATATATATATATATATATAACTCATATATAACTATGAGAGACTCATATATAACTAACAATAATTTCACTTTTATATATTTTAACTTTATGATCAATTTTGCTTCAACGAAATGAAAAATGAATTTAGAAAAACGAACGAAATTAAAGGTCTAGAAAAAATTTTACATACTTCACTTCTACTCACGCTTCTACAGATAATCTGTTTGCTATCGGCAATGCATTATTTGTGCCTCTCTCTGTAAACTAAAGGACATTAAAAGCTGGGATTGGTCCCCATGAGTAGGTTAGAGATAACAGCAATCAAAGTGGGTATATAGAGATAAATGTTATGCACTTTCCCAGCTCGTCAACACCTGCACTAATTCAAATAAGCAAAAGGAAAATAAGCATATATCTGAACTGATTCGAGCTAATAGTACTTATTTTAGGACAAGTTGTTCGCAGCACAAAAGTCGCTAAATTTGTAAGTAAGTCGCCAAATCGTTATTCCAAAATCACCATAAAATCGCTAATCGGAAAAATTATTTTTTGTCGCTATCCTGGAAGACGAATCCCCTAGATTTAGTGACTTTCCCCCAAATTGGCAACACTGAAGAGCATATTCGGCGTCTACCAACGCCGAATATAATGTTAACACCACTTCAACAATACTATTAAACACTCATTCTCACTGAAAATGTAAAAAGTTAGATTTTAAAAAAAATGTTTCATTTATCATTTGCACTTAAATTTTTATTTATTTTTTCTTTCTTTTAAAATAAAAGATTTTATGTACATTGGAAAATACATTTCACTTAAATCTTCATTCAACACCTGTTAAAAACAAAATGGCCCACTAAACATTATGGGTACGTAAATTATCATGTTGACGCGACGATATTTAGAAACCCGACTCGAAACGCGCGGAGTTTACTTGTCATATCAAAATACACACTCAATTAAATCATTTCACGTTCAATATTTTATCATTGCACCATTGTTTCAAACATTAGAGAGTATTTTTTGCATACCACTGGTTTTGTTCATTTTGTTTTCCCCTGGTTGCAGTTGATCAAGACGGCATCTTTACTGTTTCAAGTATGATGGCGGAAAGACGCGTTATTTTTTGCGTCATTTCTGAAAATAGCTAGAGAGACAAAGTGATATTACACAATTGAATTTAATTCCATAGAAAGTTATTAAAAAAACATTAATTTCGTCAGAAGCGGGGTTTGGGGATGGCCGATGAGGCAACTGTCCCAAGCTTCGCGCTTAGAGAGGCCCCGCGTTCTGTGCATGTCGAAGAAGTAGATACAAAAGCACATGGCACACAAATACACCCACACCCACCCATATATGTACTGTAGATAAATTTTGAATTTGCACTCTCGGCGATTTTTACCACTACTCTGGCCCCGCGGGATCATTATTGGCACTAGGCCCCGCGCGCACCTAACGCCGCTTCTGAATTTCGTTCCACTTTTCACTAATACTTATTTGTTTACATTACAAATACATCTTTTTGAAAATGTCAAGTTTCCACAAACACTATATTTTTAAAATTATACGCGGATTACGCGCTGATGTTTCACGTCAGAGGAAGATGATGTGTGCTCACGCGAGGTGTGGGTGACTGGCGATGATAGCATAGGGGGATAATTTTCTTCCAAGTAAGGCTAGATATTTGGGAGAGACGAAATCCCAGAAAAAAAGAGACTCCTTGGATTGACGTCTTGCCCAGAAACTTAACAAAACAATAAAGTACTTTGGGAAATCGACCCTGATCCTGTTTTAACATAAATAGATAACAGCAACGGTGCCGACTTTCCAAAATTTATGTGGGTGCATATCAATGGCGGGACGTGTTAGCCTATATGTTTTCAGAAAAGTCTCGTTATTTGATTGATTTTAGTTAAAATCTTTTATGAACACTGTCATAAAAGACTGTACTGTGATAAAGTAAAATATACCCGCACTATAAGGATAAGTTGGGGCTGCCCTAACTCAGTCTGTAAAACGGCTGAAGCAAGAGAAACGGGTTCAAACTCGAGTCCAAACTAAAACTCTTTGTGGATGCGCCGCACGCACAAGATTATTTGTGTGGGTGCCGGAGCCCCGGAGCAACCACGCAGTCGGCGCGCAAGAACAACAGGGACTTCGTCGTACAGTTAGACGCGACTCCAACACATTTCTACAATGATGTACTAAACGCGATGCTCCCGTGCAGTTGGATTCTTCGTGTCCCTCTCGGAACATAAAGAGGCACTCACACCAAGATCACCAGACGTAAGTCTCTTCTTAAGAGGTTATGTGGAGGACGAGGATAAAGTCTTAAGTACCACCTTTGCCAGAGGACCTCCATGATCTGCGGCACTGCATTACAGCTGCCATCACCAGAATTAATATCTGTCTGTTACACGTCACGTGACCAACAATGGACGCATTCAATATTTGTAAGATGATACATGATTCGGCGGAGTGTATCTTCTGTTTTGTAATCATCAATACGTGTGTCTTATTTGTAATGTTCCACGGACTAATATTGTACAGTAAATATTAACATGGGGGCGCGGTGGCTCAGTGGTAGAGCGTTCACCTCCGGTGCTTGGGGTCCCTGGTTCGATCCCAGCTCGCGCCGTGTGGACTTTGTGGTGGACAAACACCGTGCTCGTGGGTTTTCTCGGGGTTCTCCCGTTTCCTCCCACTTTCTTCATTTCACTCATCTCTCATCATCACCGTCTCCTTTAGACTAACAGGCATAGTCGTGGGACGTAAAACTTAAAGATTTCATTTTCATTTTTTAAAAATATTAACATAATTTTAGGAGTTAAATTGTTAATACTGCTATATCATTATTAAATAAGACAGCAAATAGATTTGTTCTGGAAATCAAAAGATCGCCACAAAATCTAACATGTAATGAAAAGGATGAAGATTTTATAAGGGGAAGCCAAAACGTTCTTACCCTATCAATGATAGATAGGACTCAAGGATCTGCAGTTTGGTCCATGGACGCGTTCTTCTCTATGTGGACCACTTTGTTAATACCATCTGCATAAGAGTCTTTGGAGTTGGAAGCAAACCAGGTTTCACCTCATTAATGACTTTCTCAAGATCCACAAAACACCTAGTGCGCAAATGTTTCTTCATATTTGGGAAGAAGGAGTAATCGAACGGAGGCAGGTCGGGTGAATATAGTGGGTGGAGCAAAGATTTGTAGCCACATTGGCGACAAAAGCGAGAATTTCTGCTGCTCAGTACATTGTTTGCTAGCGGTAACACATCTTTCGAGAGAAAATCCCGTCTCTTTACTTTGATAGCGCTCTGTAATTTTTGAAGCAGGTTCTGGAAATATATTTACATATTTTACTGTTTTTTTGGTTTAAGGGAAAAATAGATGCATCGATCATTTATCCATAGTCAATTATCTGTTAAAAAAAGACACCTTTATACTTGTGGTCAAGGTCCAAAATGCTTTGTGCACATTACAGATGTTGGGATTTTTTGAAGGTGTTAACAATCAGGGAGCCCACCTTTTTATCACTTTATTCATATGTAAAACTCCGTGTAGTATGATGCGAACAGACCTCTTACTGATGCTGACGTCCCCTCTAAAATAGTTAGTAGTTACAGCTGTATCTTCAAGCACTAACTGTTTAATTTTTGCCACCACTTTTAGGTCTGTTTAGCCATTGAGGGACGAAGTTTCCTTGGTCTCTTTCCTGTAGAAAAAGGCGACCACAGTTTAATTCTCTGTTCCATTGTTTCATTGTGGCATAAGATAGACATTCCTTACCATACATCAGTGGCGTATTTAGGGGGGACTTCCGGGCTTAAGCACCCCCCCCCCGAAATCTTACTTACTATAGTAAAGTATATGAAATAACTTGCAGAATTTTCACATTTTCAGGCAAAGCCTCCCCCGTAAGTTAGCAAAGCCCCCTCCGAAACAAAATCGTAAATACGCAACTGCAATACATAGTTGCCATCTCTTCTTAAATAGTTTGTACCGATTTTCTTTGAAGAGGGAGGGACGTAATCACAGCTTAGAATTCGATTTTGTCCAACATTCCGCCGCCGCCTAGTTTTCTGGCTTAACATCAATTGAGTAGGACCTTCAAGGCACAAATTAGTTCCCGTATTAGCCACATGCCAACTTTTTGTTGTGCAAATTTGTACATTACTAGCTAATCTCTATCCTGGTAAACGTAAGAACTTTCTGGCATCTTCTCGTATTTGTTGGAACATTAAACGGTACATATTTCGTAAATAGGGAGGTTCTACGACTTCTGTAGTCTGCAGTTACTCTTAGTCATGAACACTGGCGGATCCACGTGGGGGGCGGTGGGGGCGACCGCCCCCCCCAAAGGTCTTCTACTTCCAGCATGTATCGTTTGGAAATACAAATATTGTCTTTTCCCGGACGATCCAATGTATGTAACAAGCCTAGTAGAGTATAATCAAAATGTGTGATACTTAATGGTACTTAATACAAACATATTTGAATTGTGAATACTTCTGTCCCTAGTTCCTTGGGACGGTTACCATAAACCGCAAACGAGAGAGAATGATTCATACGTTGAACGAACAGCTGTAGGAATAAGGAAAGACGGCTCACTCTATGAACTAAAAATTATATTTTAAAATTGTGTCCTAGAAAAAAATGTGGGGATGGAATTCAAGACCTGAAACTTCAATTACCTTTACCTTGAATAAAGAGAAATATAGAATATTCAGCGCTTCTTACTGTAAAGCTCTCTAAATCTGAGATGAGACTTTTAGGTTGGTGATTGATTGATATGTATTTACGTCGTTCATCAAAAGTGATGCTTTACAGAACAAGAACCAGAGTTTAAAGTTGGATCTGAACCACTGTAGTGCGTTCGATGTTCACTCACCGGGTATCAAACCACAAACCTCATGCATCAAAGATCAAAGGTACTCTTGCTAGATAATACATCAACAAAGAACTGTGACTTTTGAGGTTCAACACGGAAACATTCATTGTGACTTTTAATGGTATTTCATCTTTTCTTGGGAAATAATAGTGGTCCTGATCTTCGCACAGGCCAAACCACTTAAACTAGAAACTTGAAATTCGGATAGTAGATAGGATTTGTGATCTAGGATACCACTAAGGAAGGATTTTTGGTAAATTCAAAGAAAGGAAGGGGGAAAGGGGTGGAAATTATTTTAATAAGATGGTCATCACTCCAAATCCCTTAAGGTTAGAGACTTGAAATTTGGATTTGGATTTCTCATTTAAAGGAATTTGACACGCGTTTCAACATTTTTTGATACTTTAGTAAAATGGGAAAAAGAGGTGGAAAGAAAAGGGGGCGGGGATTGCAATTATTATAATAAGATATCTAAGAATCTCTGTAGGTTAGAAACATGGAATTTGATATATGGACTTCTCACTTAAAACAATTCAATACATATTTCAGCGTTTTTGTATTCTTCTTCTTCTTCTTCTTCTTCTTCTTCTTATTATTATTATTATTATTATTATTTATTATTATTTATTATTATTATTATTATTATTATTATTATTATTATTATTATTATTATTATTATTATTATTATTATTATTATTATTATAAGATGCCTATATTTCGGGATTATTTACGGCTAGATATATGAAAGTTGCTAGTTTGATTATTCATTTAAAATAATGAAATATGGATTTGAGCATTTTTTGCCACTTAACGTAGAAGGGTAAAAACAGAGGTGAGGGTTCACTAAAATGTTTGTGAGGTGTTTGAATTTCGTGACAGCGTTTTAGCTCAATCCAATTCTATATGAAAGACACAGAAGGGAGAACGCGAAATATTGTGCCACAGTACCACGTAGAAGCATTTGCTATATTGCGCGAAGCCGTATTCCGAACAAATTGGGGGACTGGGAGCGAAATCCCACCTAAGCGAAGGCTACTATAATATACTTTTATTGTTGTCGTAAGCATAACTATAATTATACATGTTTCTAAATGCTGCTTGTAAGAAATTACCTACCTAATAGAGCCAATTTCCAGCCCCGTGTTCCTAATCTGGTCTAATGCGCTTTTTTTTTTTTTTTTTTTGTTTACATACTCCATTATACTACTGCAAAAGCGGAGCATTCGGACAAAATACCCTATACGGTGCTCATGGCCCCAGGTTCGATTTCCGGTAAGGGTGCATTTTAACGAAAAAGGTGGTTCGAATTCCACTATAATCAGTAAGTGCATGTCTTCTTTAGCCGTCATGTCATTACCGTGGAACGTTAAACTCAAGCAACAAATCAAAATACCCTATGTACTGAGGTCTATACTTTTGTAATAATGTCCTGTATTTGTCTTCTTGCTCTCTCCTGTTTAAGTAGAAAATTCCTGCATGTACCAGAAATTGAATTCCTTACACATTCATCTTTAAATACAGCAATTGAGTACAGTTGGAAGCTTTTCTTGAGAAATGAACAATTCCATGGGTGTCAGAGTTTATCAGTCAGTGACTCCCCAACTGCTCGTGAATCCTGGGTTCTATACCAATCATAGAAATGTTTTCTTCACCTTTGATACATCAGAAGATTTTGGTACGATTTATATAGCCGCAATCTTAACACGCACTTAAGAAAATGTCAACAATGTTGACAAACTGAAATCATGGTGAAAAACAAAACGTAACGGAAATTCAACACCTTGCCCTCAGGAAATGTTATTCGCATAGCGACAGAGATCAAAGATGATGTCCCTCTCAGAGAGGCACTGAAAAAAAAATGTCATGAATACGGATCGACGACCGGAACATACCCTCTCATTCTATTGGATAATGAAATAGAAACAAAGGGAAGCTATATTTATATACACAGAGGAGAAATGGGACAGGCTTCGTGGCAGATAACAGATGACAGGATAAATACCATCGTCAATATAGCACTTTCTTTTGTGTAAGTACTGTCCAATACAGCGCATCTGATAAATCGCGGTGACTAAGTGTGAAGTGAATTATGATACCGCCACGCCTCCGAAACGGAAGTGCGTATTTTATTTAAATCTAGAGAAAGAAATAATTTCATTTTTTTAAAAAACTTACAAATTCGGGTCATAAAATATAATCTGGGAATCAAGTTTACATCCCCCTCCAGCCCCGGATTCATCAGTGTCCCATTTTTCCAAATTGAAATCCTGGTCACTTTGAGGATATGCTCATCTTCCAGGAAGCGAACCGCCCCCTCCAAATGATTCTTCTGGATCCGCTAGTGGTCATGAAGTAACGATCTACTATATTTTAAGGGATAAAATAAGAACTACTACATTTTATAGATGAGGGGAAAGAATCATTTTGAAGAAAAGAAAGTCAAAGACAAAGATAATCTGTTATGTCTCTGTGAAAGGGAGATGCCAATTCTTGTTGTGCAGAAGCAGCACAAAGATCTATCCAATCTACCTTTTGCACAAGGCCATACAGCATTTGCTAATAAATCAAACGGGATTTATACGTGATCCTGAAACAGCAATCAATCCATAGCACGTCGACACAACTGTAAACGGGGAATTGAGGTGGAAACTCGTGAAAATGAAGACTCATTCTCACAATATATATATATATATATCGACAGAAGCGAGGATCGGTAGGATGTAGCGAACTAATGGTTATGTCACTCAGTTCATTTACGATTTATGACCATGGTTTCGCACAACGAAAACTCATTTGAGCGTGGTCATTTAATAACTTTAGATACCACGGATTCACTTTTCTTCGAATGGTGTCATTCTATGACAGTTTAACTGACAGTGAATTACCCATTAACTGTTCTTTCCCAGAACAAATGGGCCTACTGAAACTAATAGATAGATGCCAAAATTAACATTGTACTTGAATTCAATTACGTAATTAGTCATATACATGTTGTCATGATTTCGTTTGTTAAGTTATATTGCCTCATTGTTGCCAGCACACTGGAAAGAATGGGCACGGTTGCAGAGCACTCTTCTGGTGTGAAATGTCCTTGGTTTGATTGCACACTATGTCAGTTTGAGCTGGACAACATTGCGTCCGTGTCTTTTTCACGGAGTTGTTCTGTTTTCTCCTACATAATCATTCCACCAATTCTTTCAGTCATTCACTAGTCACCCGTCTCCTTTAGCCCACTGGGTAACAGTGAAAAATGACTATGCAATTCAACACAATGGTTCGGTGTTACATGAAATGTATTAAATTTTCACACAAACCTATTGTTATTTCAACTCCCGGCACTTTGAAGGAAAGTGGCACAATGGTAGAAGTTAAACCCATTTTCTAAGGTTAAGTCGTTTTAGGAAAACACAATTAGATATTGTTTTATATACAATTGCAAACACTACTTTTACAAAATATTTCCTTTCTTATTAAACAAAAATGACTCTTATGAGGAATAGTGTAGTGTGGTATAAATTATTTGTAAGTGGTCATGAGAACGAAAAACAGTCGACGATGAGGAGAAACATGGTGACAGCATTTCTACTCACAAAAAATTCAGAAAATTCATTCGCTCACAAAACTATTTTCGTAAACGATTACCAGAAATATAGCACGTTGTTAGTTACTTGGTAGGAAAGTCAAATACACGGCGTAAAACTTTGCTTATAGCAAAAAGTGAAAAAAAAAAACTTATACAAATTCTCAATGACAGTTGCTTAGGTATTTATACTTATTTCCCATATAAGGCAAAATTATTTCCCATATTTATATACTCGCACCAGACAATCTCACATTGTTTTATAATCAATATGCCTTAAATGAAATGTATGCCCAGAGAGGGCGTAACCCTCTAATATCTGGTAGCACGACTATCGTCTTTGCCAAATCATTTATAAATTGATTAACAAAGTTTATTTAAAAGTTCACTTATAACTCCATTCCCTCACTCCTTAAAAATCCTAAATATTACAGTATTGCTGAGCCTACCTCATACAGAGGATTTTGATGTGGTTGTGGTGCCTTTTTTCTGAGTCATTGTTTTCAAATGATAGGTTTCGCTTATGACTGATAAGTAATAGCTACAGTTATGAATAAGAGTATATAAATAGATTGTCTTAGCTAGCTGGGGTATTACCAATAACACATGGTGTATATATTTGAAGATCATCGTCGAATATAATTTGATGACGACTTCACCAGGTATTTCTTATAATGTTAGTATACGTATAATGGGCAAAGACATGTTACCACAAACATGTCTTTGCCCATTATACGTATACTAACATTATAAGAAATACCTGGTGAAATCGTTATCAAATTATATTCCTACAACAACATATTTATAGACATGCGATAATCATTTTGGACATGACTGTACCTCAAAAATAGTCCCTATCGCCATCGACAACTTCTGTCAACGTTCTGGAAGGCTATGGATTTCATCGCTATAGAACTTGGTGTGTCGGGAAGCGAAGAAGGTATCAAGTGCATTTTCCACCTCTACTAGGGATTTGAACTGGCGTCCTCTAAGGTGATTGTCAAAGGAGTGGAAAAGGTGATAATAGGACGGTGCAATGTCCGGGAAGTATGGCGGATGCAATAGTGTTACCCATCTAAGGCTTAGAATGGTGTCACGGGTCATCTTAGCTACGTGGAGCTTAACGTCATCCTGTAACAGGAGGACCTCTTTGTGATTCAGAAGTGTTGGTTCCAGTTTTGAGTTTTTCTTGAACACGGCTCAACTGCTGACAGTATACAGTTGTATTGATTCTTTGACCAGCTGGTAGCAGTTCTCGATGCACAACACCAGAGCAGTCCACCAAACACACAGGAGGACCTTCTGGTGCAGTGTTGGTTTTGGAACCGGTTCATGGGATGCTAACTAATGATGACGGCGCCGTGGAATCTCCGTACAAGACCCACTTCTCATCACATATAAAAACCCTGTCCAGAAATCACCCCTTCCTCAACGAGACAGCAAAGAAACACAGGTGTCTCCTGTCGTTGTCTTCTGGCCTAGAGTCAAATTATGTGGGACCTATCGACCAAACTTGCAGTGATTCCCAAGTTGATGAAGGTACTGCCGAATGGTTTCTCCACCCACACTGAGTTGTAGTTCCAGTTCCTCACATGTCTGACCACTATTCGCCTCAATTACTGCCTTACGATATTCCTTTTGTAGACGTGTTGGTCTTCCGGCACGTGTTGAGTCTTCGAGTGCTTCGTTACGGTCCTTAAATTTGTTAAACAACCGCTGCACTGTCTGTGTAGTCACGACACCCTCACCAAAGGCCTGGCATATCTTCCGCCCCGCTGCAGCGAAGTTTGACTCCAGTTTGAACTCGTGCATACAAGTCTTTATGACGCTCTGTAGAAGTCCCATGTTTACTCTGTCCTTACGCAAGTTCACGGCATAACTGAACTGCCACAAGCAGGTAGTATGTTGGATATACCCACACCAACAACTGACCCTCGCCTTATCTCCATTTGTATTCAACTTGCGATGTGAGAGCCAATGGAACACAGACTTCAACGAAAAGCGACACAACTTTGTTGGTTACCTTTATAGTAACACTGAGTTGTGTTAACCGTAACACGGAGAAGTGGAAGTCGCAGTGTGTTATAATTGAGTTGAATTATTTTTTTATTTTTTTGAATTGAGTTTTATTTTTATGTACTGCAAAGATTAATTTGCCTTCTGAAAGTGAAAGTGGAAATGCAAGAGTTTAAAGCTCATCTAACGAACTTTGCAGATAACTTATTCAGATCAAATGGGAGGAATTATTTGCATGGACGATGTAAATTATTAATAGAATGTTAACTTCTGGAGGCCACAATCGTGTGTTCAAAACCAGATAAGACTCCAATGAGACTAATATTTGCATGTTCTACGGTCAGTGATGATTACAGAAGATGACTTGGGGGGAATTTCTCCACTGCAGTTACAAAATTTCCTCCAGGACAAAGGTCCGAGGTTTATGCCTGTTTGGCCTTTCTCGTTTTGACTTATGCCCTCAAAACATATTTTGATAGACAAAAAGAAGGGACATTTACCAAAGGGTGAAAACAGACGACTTTTTTGTAAACGGAACTAACGATTTTTTAAAAAAACATTTCACATACCAATATTGCATTAGCAACTTTAGTGTAAATAATTCTCTGTGAACAATCCATGAATGGTAATTTATTCGTGGTGGTGAATACTTTTGGGACGATTTTCTTAAAACTGACAGATAATTTTACTTATTTTTCAAATATATCTTTGGTTTTGCCCGGAATATTTTCTCAAAAATGACTCAGTTGTCTGTTCATATAATTTTCTTGGTCATAAATAAATATTTGAATAATACTCTAACACACGGATGCAAATAATCAACAACATTTTACTAGCCCAAGAAAAAAGCTACTAGCCCACATCCCACAATTGAAATTATTTAGTTATTTTCGGTATTATATTAAATACTCGCCCGCACCGATGAACCACTCGCCCCGGGCGATTGGGCGAGTGGTTATTTGCATCCCTGCTCTAACATAGCAGGGAGCAAGAACGTTTGGTATGCTGGTCCGTACCTTTTGTTTATTTTTCTTGGAGTCATATAAAAATTCATTTTATTTTCACTCCATTTCTTAACTTCAATTGGGAGAAGTTGGAAAGCTACAATTCATTTATTCTGTATTGAATATACTTTTTTTCCTTTTAGAGAACAACGAAACGATGCATAAGAAGGAATGAGGGTATGGATTTATGTACCCTCTACATTCGTTATTATCAACTGGAGGCTTTGAAATTCATAGTTTCCTCTTGTATTCACAATAAACCATACACAAAAAACAAACCTATCGTTGATGAAAGACAACGATTATTGGTATACAAACCGTTGTCATGGCTTTTCAGATGCACTGCTCTAGTCTTTATTAGTCGTGGTACCCTGACAACAGAGTTTTAATCCATCATACCTATCTCGTTTCTGCAAAATAAGTTCGCTCTCTCCTGTCTAAATTTACATACCTCGACTAGTTAGAAACTCTATTAAGACTTTGCAATTCATGTAGTCAACCTCTTCCGCCTCCACTGTTATTTCCCTTTATTTTCGAAGGTTTTCATTTTAAAGAGGCTGAATGAATATCAGATCCGCATTGGAAAAAAATATAAGAACAAAAACTTTCAGTACCCATCTAGGATCAAATCTGAACCTCCAAATCGAGTGGGAGATGTCTTCTTACTGACTATGTTACTGCATCTCCTTTTAAGGTGTGAAACGTGTGTTTTCTTACTTTTAAAATATGAAAATTTACTACTGTTCGCGCGAGTGGCAATTGGTGTACTATAAGGCGATATTAATTTTTCAATACAATCACATTGTTGAAGAAGCGGTCCATCCTCGATTTCCACTCCAGCCCTCTCGGTAAGAAATATTGGACAGAAACTTTAGGGATTTCAACGTTTTACATGAGGTTGAAGACCGAATTTGTAAATGTTTTGGAACATTTTTCGGATTCATTCACTGGTCGTTTGAACTTTTAATCCCCTCTTTCGTACACTATACGTAAGTTCTCGAACTTGTGCTTTCTTGCTATTCTCACAATGATTTGTTTTGGATTTTGGCGTGTTGCTCTTTGCAGAAGTAACATGTGACTTTCTACTTGTGGTCTGCCAGACCTCAGGTTAAAATTATCTGTGAAGTATTTCTAATGAAAATGGTAAGTAAGAATAGTACCAGGATGCTTAGCTTTAAACAACGTGTACAGTTTCAACACTGAAAACAGATCTAAAAATATTTGACCACATTGGAAGAGCAATGTGCCTCTTTTACAGGTAATTCAATGATATGAAGATGAATTTTCAGAAGTGCCACCCCGATTTCTTCAAAGAACAGAATTGCTTTCCATGTTAGTCAAAATGGAGAAATTTCTTTGTGCGTGAAATTCACACCAAAAACCTGGATTGCCAACTCTCGTCTGCTGCTTGAAATGCTAGATGTAGATTGGATTGCATCTGCCCAGGCATTTGTGATACCAGCAAAAGTACTGGACCTGACCTAATGGAGTTCTAGCAGTCCAGTGGAATAGAAGATACTTTTGCAGCTGACTGTACACTTGTCAATTGCATTGAATTCAGATCGAGTATCTACTTGTTTTCGTCCTTCTTGAGCTCAATGTTATAAAGCAAAATTAATCCAGGAAATGAATGATAAGGAAGAATTGGCGGAATGAGAAATAAAGGGAACACTAAACTGCGAGAACTGCATATATATATGAGATTGAACAAAGAATTGATCATAAGAAAGATTTTTAAGGAGTTGGACCTTTTCTGTTTTGCGTCCATATTCAACATCAAGGTTATGACAGACAGGGCCTAGTATTATCGTGAACTTTGAACCACAACTAGGAATTGAATCCGGTGAAATTAGTTGGAAGGTGCAAAAAACCATAATACAAAATCAACTCTCCCCTCCGCACCATCTCGACTCCGGCTGCAGGTAGATATTTTTAGAAATTGGCCATATTATAATGGTTGCAGGGGTAAAAGTGGATCTGGGAAGGTAGGGGGACGCATGAAGTCACGCCGACACCGTGCCTATCTTTGCCCATAGTAATTTTTTTTTTAGAAAGTGGGGGATACCATAGGTAATTTCTGGAAGTGAAAGAACGGCTTCCCCCCGCGTTCCCCCTCACTTTTACCCGCTAAATGGTCGCTCTTTCACTTGATAACTTTCACACTTAAATTATATAGTCATTTCATGCACATACTTTAATCTAAGTTTAAGCCGTTAGCTGTTATCTTCCAAGCTAATGCAAAACAAAGCAACATTAGGTATACACTACATGAATTTATTTATTTTTATGTGCAAACTGGGCAAATATGGGCAAACTGGCCTCCATTTTCACCAAAATGTAAAGAAATAACGAATAGTAATGTGGTGCAAATAAAATTGCTAAATACGAGAAATCGCAAAATACTAAAAGTTTTCCTTTAATTTTCTCCACTTGAAAGCCTAAGTATAATTCTTAATTAACATGTAATTGATTGCATTCCTGAAAAGTGCGGTGTTCTACTGCTTAACTATTATAGCTGCAGAAATCAGAAAAATGCCAGTAATTACTGAAAAAGAATAGTAATTTCGAAGGACAACGAACTTCACCATATTATTTATGATACACTTTGAAGAAACAAGACTTTTCGATGTCAACAGCGTTTGTCTGACAGCTTCCATTTTATCTACTTCCTGTTGTGCTTCAGAAAACTAAATTACACACGTTTTTGTGACATATACATCACTTGCTTTTTTTTTCATCTAAGAGACTTGTTTCTAGCTGTGTTGTAATGATACACAAATGTCTCTCTCTCTGGTGACAGCTAGCAAGCTCTGCATCTACGTAAAATGGAAGGAAAGACCCTCCAGCAGAGAGCAGAATTTCAAGCCTTGACAGTCCACTAAGCTCCATTCATGACAGCTTACTTACTTTCTCCTTGGAATACCAACAGCATATTTCTGATAAAGATGCTAACAGTAAGATGCCTTGTCGCACACACACCCACACCCACGCACACACATTTGCTACAAATAACGAGAAACGAAGTTACCCTTATGAGTATCATGAAGAACGTAGGAAGGTGAGAATTTCTGAAGTTTGTTCTTTGAACAAAAGTTCGAGGTATTTCCAGGGCTGGACTGGCCCACTCGATTACTTATTAATCTCCGGGTGGGACAATGTTGTTGAGTGGGCCAATGATAAAAACAAAGTAAGTATTCCTAGGAAATATATTTTGTTTGAAAATTTTATCTTAATCATTAATGGTGCAGGGTGGGTGGGAATAAACCCCTACTGAAAATTGTTTATAACTTTTTTTTATTGCTTAACCAATCTTCATGAAATAAAAAGCATTTTCTTCGTTACAATAATAGATCTGTTATGCGTGTTAAAATTATTGTAAGCACCACCATTATCCACCAGTTTTTGTAAAGGTTTGAAGGTGTTTGCGGAAGACTTCTACAGATAATCCAGTAGTACATCTCCAAGAACTTGGCGAATTCGCTCCTCCAATTCATCAAAGTTATTGGCTTTGTGTGATAAACTTCTTCTTTTGCCCATTCTCAGAAGAAGAAGTCGCAAAGCGTTACGTCAGAACTCCTTGCTGGTTGCTCAAAGTGGCCACAATGTTCCAGCCAGCGTTCTGGAATATGGGTGTCGAGCCACATACGGACAGGACGTTCGAAATAAGGTGAGATCTCATCTTGTATCAAGCTTAGATTGTTGCAATTGCCTCACAACACCGTGAAGATAATCTTCAAGCATAGCAAGATACTGTTCGGCATTCATTGTGTCCCGAATGACGGATGGACCCACAACTTTCGTGGATTTCGTGCTGGACCACATTGTAACTTTTGGGCGATGTTGGCGTTTTATTTTTCCAACAACCCTCGGATACTCTCCTGAACAATAATAACAATTTTGGTGGTTAACAAACGTCCCAACATGAAACATGATTTCATGTGACCACAAGATATTATTGAAGAGATCGGACCAGCCTTCATGTAAAGTAAGCACCATCTCTTCATACTCGAACCGATGATTACAGTCTTCCGACAATAGTTCTCCTGGTAGCAATGTAGTTTACATAGGCGAAAATTCAACTCTTCCTTTAGAAAAGTTCGGATTATGTGTTGGGCTAAATAACATTCGCGAGATGTTAATATCTCTTTTTCTAATATTTTTTTTTCTAATTTCTGAGGACTACGAGTGAATATTTCCTGAATCACTTGAACATTTTCCTCTGACCTGGGTGCCCTAAGTTAATATTTGCTACAGAACCTATGCCAATTAGCTTCGAATGGCAATTTCTTATGGTCTTTGCATTCACCGAGACACGAAGTTTTTTTCACACTTCACCACCATCTCTGTATTTGTACCTCGGACTGCAATACTTCCTACTGGAATGCTAACTGAGCCCGCTCAAGAAAGATTAGACTTTGCACATGGTCCTTCACTGATGTCTGAAATGACAAATGTAATACCATTGTAACGAACAAAATGATTTTTGTTTCATGAAAATTAGTTAAGTATTTAAGAAGTTATAAACAATTTTCAGCGGAGAGTTAATTCCCGCTCACCCTTTCAACATCTACTGCTAAACTGTGAAATATTTTAAATTAGATTCTTGTTAATATTTCTATTTTTTTTTTTTTTTGGAATTGTTGTAGACAGTTTATTTAATATCAGTATTTAAAAAAAAAATTGTTTCTAGGTAGAAATTTGCGAAACAAATTTAAATTTGCATAGCAATTTTTAATTTTTGTGTATTATTTTTGGTAGCAATTGAAAAATGGGAATTATTTATTTGACTATTTTACACTGACATGAAATAATAAAAAAAATATACAACTTTTGTATATAACAAATACATATAACAATGAAAAACAAAATAGTTCATATGCATAAGAAGTAATGATATTTTACATAAAAATACTTTGTCATTCTACAGATGCTTAAGATGGTACCTTGTTTTGAATGTGTTCCCATTGAACTTTTTTCTATGAAGTACTGAATTTGTGATGTGCCAAGAAATGGTAACAGGCATTACCCAGGTCACAAAGTGAATCTATCTTTTAATTTACAGAAACACAACAATTTAATTCAATACAAGTAATTTTCTAACTCATATTGTAGACAAATGGTATGCGAATTAAGTTTGTTTTTTTCCTTTTTACAAAAGCTGTAAACTGAAGACTACTTTTTCTTTCGTTAAAAAAAAAAAAGCAAAAGAATATTTCTGGACCAATGCTATGGAATAACTATGTACCAGATATGTGTTAATTTATAAACTCCTTACCCCAACAATTTGAAACAACAGAAGCACAGAAAAGGGGAATACTGCTAAAGTCCCGCGTTTTCGCTGATTTTTTTCAATTTCTGAAAATAAGCTGAGATCTTGCATTTCGAAAGCTCATTGAGACGTTTTATTTCCATATACGTGTTACAAAATGTCGAAGTGCACATGGTGTCTTTGTCGTCAATTCTATTTTCGATCTCCGGCAATTTGGTGTTTAGTTCATAGGGATTGGTATGTATTATTGAGAATCAAATAGGCACTTAAAGGGAAACATCGGGTTTTGGAGAAGAGATTTATCACAATTATATGAGATCAGAAAAGAAACCTTATATCATAAAGAAAAATATATATTTTGCTTTTTTCTGAAATAGCTGACTTTGATAATAAAATATGACTATATTTATATATATATAGCATGTATTATAAAAATTGTAATCTATGAAAATTATGGCTTTACACTAAAAGAGTGATAGCTAAAATAAATAAATAAATAAATAAAAATAGAAAATAGGATATATACAGAGTGTAAAATAAACGCATGGCCAAAAGTGACGAGGTGATTGCAGACATCCAAATAAATAAAAATGTTCCTATAAATATGGGTCTGATGCCGCTTCGTTTCCGAGATACAGGGTGTTCAAATATCGAGTCATTCCAATGGCTCACTATGAGAAAATGATTGGAAATGTTCAATATTACAGGTATAATACAATCAAGAAGATTTGTGCCTGTGCAAATACATTTACACTAACATAGAGAATGAAATCAACATTTGAGGTTATTGGGTTGTCAGTGTTGCCAAACTGGTACAAAGTGTTATGTTTTCAAATAGTACTAGACGTCCACACTTTAGCATATGATTGCTGACATCAAAACGTTCTTAAACATAGAGTAGATTCCGCTTCGTTTTCGAAATACAAGGCGCCCAAGTGTGAAGTCAATTAATGGCTCACAATAGTAAACAACGGTTCATAGATCACAACTATTGCATGTTTCTAAAGATAAGTAATTGAGAAAGATATTCGATGGAGACCACAGCGTTCGTTTATACCACATATCAACTTCGGAAGACAGTGTCCTCATGTTTAGAAACGTTTTGATGTTAGCAACCATCCAGTTAACGTGCGGATATCTAGTGCTATTTGAAAACAACACTTTGCACCAGGTTGACAACACCGACAACCCAATAACCTCAAATATTGATTAGTTTCTTTCTCTATGTTAGTGTAAATGTATTTGTACAGGCATAATTCCATTTGATTGTATTATTACCGTAATATTGAACACTTCCATTCACTTTCTCGCACAGAACCATTGGCGGTACTCGATATTTGAACACCCTGTATCTCGGAAACGAAGCGGCATCGGACTCATGTTTATAGGAACATTGTTACTTATTTCTGTGTCCGCAATCACCTCGTCACTTTTGTCCATGCATTTAAGTTACACCCAGTATATTATTGAAGAATATGATAATGCTAGGCTGATAATCTTACAATTAATTAGTTTTGATTCCAACTTAAAAGGTCTTACACTTGTACAGTAAATGTTAACAAATTTACCTGTTCCAGCTGCTATGATCACACAGAACATATATTTAATGAGTAATAATGGGTTTACTTTATCAACAAATTGTATTGGTCCATTGTAATAGAGATGTGTAAAAGCGCAAAAGCACGTGCTACTCCAATTTCCTTCAATATTTTCATTCGACCAATTCTTCCAGCATGACTCATTTGCCTTAATAATCAGCCTAAAGGTCATGATCATGGGGCAATAAACTCAAAAATTTCATTTCATTTTCATTGCCTAACATTAGTGTGAGACAGGGCCGGATTAAGGGAGGGGCTTAGGGGGCTATAGCCCCGGGTCTACAGGTGGACGGGGCCCTCCACTCTGATCAAAATCGCAACTAGCTATCTAGAAAACAATAATGGAGATACAATTATCATCATAAAATAAAATACGACTAAAAATATGAAACATATTTTCTTTAACTTTCCTACCGTACTTTCACAGAAATGTATTAGGTGAAGTTAGCAGAGGCCATGCTTTTTTTCTAGTCCCGGGCCTCCAGGTAGGTTAATCCAGCCTTGGTGTGAGAACATAGATTTGTTCAAAGCTAATTTTATAAAAATAACTCACTTAGTTTTAGAAATATCATATATTTTAGAATTGGATAAGAAATACCCCGCATCCAAGGTTACGTAACAAAAAGGAAAAGAAGTCCCAGGTTATAGGTTAATCTATTTTGATACAAATATTCAGATCGAAAGTGAACCTCTGTATGAGAACTACTGAAATGCAGGTAAACTAGTGATAATATTTCCATAATACATATTCAGTATAATATTCAGAGTGTTAATGTTAACAATGATACAGCATCCTGTTTATAGTACTACTAGTGAAATATCCTAATCCTGTAGCATTTCTTCATAATTTGTTCCTTGAATGTGTTGTTCCTACCCGAGAATTAGATGTAATATAACAGCAAGTTCAAGGACAAATATAATTAAAAATTTCTTCTTTAAATTATATTGATTTTAATATTTTCAATAGTTGAAGTATAATATACAAATATATTCTTAGAACTTATTGTTAAATCAGGAGATTACAATGATACTGCTCCAAATAACGTGTTTCATAAATCAGTAAAAGTTTTAAAGAAAAATAATTTTTAAACTAAACTAAAAGGTACCTCAAAGAATCCAAGTTAAGTAGATAAAGAAAATAATTTATTTAGATGGACACATAGAGAGAAAAGTTTCATGTAGATGCCAACAGTTGGCGCCAGTAGAAGTCCTTCAATATGTGTACCTGTTCAGTGAACCATCCATTTTTATTACTTTGGAAGATCCTTGAAAATGTTCACTTTGATTTCGTCCTTTCTAATATTTCTTCTCATGTACATTTTAATGACTGGAACGTTTTAGATTTCCTTTCTTATTCTCTGTCTTAATTTATCAAGTATATTTATTTATGTTGATTTGAAGTAGCAAAGGAAATCTACAAACAATAATAAGAATAAGTCGGTGTTGAAATAAATTTTGTAGACAAAAGATTACAGTGTTTTAAATACAGTATATCATTGTAATTCTGTAAAGTATTAAACATAATAATAAACTAGTAGTAATGAGTTTAATGGTAGTTGTTTTTCATGTCTAATAGTCTTGCAATATGTTTTTTACAAGTCATAAAATATCATGAAACACACACACTACCATAATTGCAAAAATCACTTCTAAATGCTAATGCTAGTACCTCTAATTCGTCATAATTTTGTGATATGTGCAGACATAAAATATCTAATTTTAAAGAGTTTTTACACATTACAAGACTAGTACTTTTGAGAAATATGCCTTACTGACTGTGCAAAAAAAAAAAAAAAAAAAAAAAAAAAATCAATTATTTGATTTTAGCAAACCTTTATTGTAAGCACACATTGCATTTACTTAATATTTAACAACTTAGAGTCGTGTTCACAGTCATTCTTACTTGTGATTAACGTCACACGAAAGGTGTGATTACCATATGAATCATACGTTAGTCAAATCTGTAGTATAACGCTAATTACAAGTAAATGCGAGTCTATCTTTTCTAAATAGCAGTTGAAGTATGTCCGTCCGTCCGTCCGTCTGTTCCTCCACACGATAACTCTTGAACAGAATCGAATGTTTAATTTTTTTTTTGCAATAGATAGCTAGAGTAACTATCACGACCTAGTTCGTTAATAGAATGAAACTGTTAACATATTTACGGGTGCTGGTGATTTCAACGGTTGCTACTCATATCCTATTTTTTTTTACTATTAGAACAAATATATATAATTGTAGAATGCTAGAAGTTGCACATCGTGCCGTTAGATAGCAGCAAACATACTCAAGCGGTTGCCATCTGCCAGATGAAATTGAAACTTCTGGGTGTCATCTTTTTTGGTATCTTTAACAGCTTTTATTTTTTTTTTTATTACAAGTTCAAACCCCAAATTTTGACAGCCAATAACTCAGGAATTAAATACCTGAATACTTACATAGGAAAATGTTTCACATTTACACTAAATAAGCCAAAGTCTCTCTCTGTCTGCCAAACTTGACCAAGATCGGATGCGTTCTGCATAATCGCATAGAATAGATACAGGGTGTTTCAAAACAATACCGACAACGTTTGGGAGGTGATTCCTGACACCAAGATAACTATATGGGACCTACCGCAGTCAAAACTATGGGACCCAGGAACGGGTTAATCTGCTTTCTATTATTTTAAAGTAAAAAATTGTCTTGACACTCGAATGATTTGGAAATCGAACAGGGTTCTCTTGACAATAGTATGAAGCTAGCAGCTCTGATGAAAAGCTTATATGATCTTAGAACTCAGAATTATTTCACCTACAATTCGATCATTTTGGTTAACACGAACAACAATGTGCTCATGGTTGACATTGTATACAATTCATCGTAGTCCCCTTTTTGGCAGATAATCGATCAGTAAAACCGCTTAGCTATCCCCAAAAAATAGCCACCATAAGCTTTGAAGCGACTTTTCCACCCTGAATATCTTAAGTGGTCCTTCTCTTTTTCTAATCCACTGTATGGACTTTTCTTTCGACTCTGAATCATAATGAGGAATCCAAGACTCAACTGCAGTTATGATTCGGGCACAAATTTCTTTAAGATTATCTTCAAGATTAAGAAATAAAATAAAATACAACTCTTCAGTCATCGTTGATTGTCGAGCAGCGTGAACATACCCAAAGCGATCTCTTTTGTTTTCTTATTTAAATGTTCTTTATTAATATTATTAATATTAATATTAATATTAAATGTTCTTTATTAATATTAAATGTTCTTTATTAATAAATTTAAATGTACAAAATTTCTCCAATCTGTTCTTTACCAATCTGCAACTCTTCCGGTATCTGCCACATTTTTTTTATAAACTATTTATTTTTCTTTCATGATGTTTCTCTTTCTTAAATAGGTATAATATATACACATTGTTCTTTCCATTATGGAATGTATCAGAATTAATTTTTCGACTTTAGCGATGATTTGCTCAGTGACCACCGCCACAGGACGCCCTTGGTGGCGGTCATCTTCACAGCTCTCTCGCTCTTGTGGAAATAAGAGGATCCATTGTTTTATCATGGTATGAGAAGTACCAGAATCCTTTAGAGTTGATACGTCCTCAAGTATTTCTTTAGGCAATTTTCTTTTCTTCACGAGGTATTTTATCACGACACAGTGCTCAAAGCTGCGAGAATTTTAGGATTCGGTTGACATGGCGATGTTTGTTCTTCCACAGATGATAGTGTAATGAGATTACTATTGTAATGATGTGATATTTATACTACCAAAGAATGCTGTCTGTGCCTGAGGATGCGAATTTATCAATCGATCCCCTTATAATGGAAACGCAGAAGTGGGTACAATTTATGGAAGTTAAAGATCGGTGTTCGAATAGGTATTATGAAGAATAGACAATTGTAAAATGTTAACAAATGTTCGTTTCTGATTGGTCACGTTTGATAAACGATTTACTTATTTTTTCTCAAGATACATCTTTTTTTCTCAAATACTTATAATACGTACACTGTTTTTTCCATTATCAAGTGTATTATTTTTTCAGTTGAAGTTTGAAGAAAAGTTTGAAACATTTTTTCGAATTTATTCATAGTTTTAGATCTTATTGCTTTTGTCAATTGCGGTGTAGTCAGAGAGTAAAACCTTATGATTCTGACTCATGGCTTAGGAGAAAGACACAAATAGGAAGGTAATACGGGAAATGGTACTCAGCTCTCCTACAGTTCAAATCTCACGTTTAGCTCTTGTTTTAGGTAACATATACACTCTGTAATGAAGAAGAAATGTTAAACTACAAATCAACCAAACGAGTAATCGCTTCCCATTAAAAGGATACTATTTTTAGGGATAATTTTTGCACCGTTATTATTGCTGTCTCTTTGCAATGTTTCTAAAGGGATGAGTACGACCTGTATGGTTTCTACTTCACTTTTCTTCTGCTGTAATGAAAAATGACTATTTATCTATCGATATCGACGTATAGGCACATTCCTTATTTGTTCTCCAGTCCTTCACTACGCTCTACAACTTTAAAGCTTGATACCAAAACGAAGAAACGAAGGAGAAGGACTTTAGCAAAGATTAATGAACACCTCCTGACGGCAGTTTGCGGAAACTGCTGATAGTGGTTTGCTCTTCTTTTTCTTCTTCTTCCCAGAGTTTCTTCAATGACATCACTTTCTTCTTTTTATTTAATCCACACGAGGATGTCTTTAAGTTTTCGTGAATGGAAGTTCGTGCAGTTTTTCATCATATATATATATATATATATATATATATATATATATATATATATATATATATATATATATATATATATATATATATATATATATATTAAAAAAGAAAAATATTCACTGATGATTAATTATGACAGATTACGTCCTTTCCAGACATGTTTCATTTCATTCTTTCCACAGATCCTCCTCCAAATTCAATGTCATATACGCATCATTTCTATTTTCTATGAAAAAACCTTACAATTTCAAATAATCTGCAGAAAATGAAACATGTATTACGACTAGAGTTCCTATTATCTCTAAACTTAAAAAAAAAAAAAAGAGTGAAACAAAAAGATTAACACTTTTCAAAACTGAGTGCCTGCGAGTAGATTATGCATATCAGTTGAGCATCCATGTTTAATTAAAACGGAATTTTTCAAATATCGTACGAACGGTATTAACTTATTGTTTGGAGCATGGGTACAAGTGGATCTGAAAAGGTAGGGAGACGGATGACGTCACCCCTGCGTATCTTTGCCCATTGTAATTTTCTAGGAGATGGGGGACACCATACATATTTTTGAACTGAGGGAACGGCATCCTACTGCGTTTCCCCTCACTTTTACCTGTGGTTTGGAGGGAAATCGAAACATTTGGACTCTGAAACAATTCGTGTGGTGATAGATCATGTAAATGGGCACGGTCAAGGCTTACCGGGCGTCAGTCAGCCCTAAAGTATAGTGGATTTATAGCAGATATAGAAAAGTTTTATATTTTCTTTTTTATAAAGGTCCCGGTTCTATATTGACTAAAATCTTCAACCCTAATTTTGCACGCAATCACAATAAATCTACAATATTACTAGGGTTTACCTGCGGTTACCATATGCTATTATTTATGACAACATTTGCTCATTTTGAAAGTAAAAATTTCCGTGTTCGCATATACATTCCCTGAACTCCCTGATTTGCTTACATTTTCTAAGCTGAAGTGTATTGTCTATTGAATTTCAGACATTTCACATCTACAAATAAGTTCGGCTATTTATATTCAGATAAGAAATTGTTAGAAAAGCAAACTTAAAAATAATCATTATTAAACACGTCTTTGCGTAAGTTTTACTGAAAATTTATCATTCATCAGCAAGAATTAATGTTTATATAAAGAGTTAGCCAGGTGCAAGTATGTCCACATTCTCACATATCAGAATATGGTAACTCTATAGTAAACGAAAATATAAATGCCGAAAGAGAAGACCAAGGGTGCACCCACGTGCGTCCACTAGTCCGGAACTCCTAAACATCCTAATTCAACATACGTTTGTACACTTTTTAAATAAAACTATACTTGTTTAACAGCGAAATTATTGATGCAGCATGAAAATTTGATTTTACACTTCATCTGTCTCTTTCTGTTATAAAAACAATCTAGTTCTATCCTTTTTTTCCCCTGAAAATATAGGTGGAAGTATTTTACAATTACTTATAACTTTTTCGGGTACAGAATAATACCCGTTCAATACTACATAGGTAGTGGCTTGTAGTATGGGACCCAGCCCCCAATGGTTGGATATCTCCAAACAAAAAATTCTGGGTACACTCCTGGAGGAGAAATATAGGGCAGAGTGAGAACAACTGGGACAGCAGGTAAACTGGGACATTGATTGCTGGTACCATCTGGTGGGAGTAACGAGAACTTTTTGTAGTATTGTGGATGCAGTGTCAGAAAGTTGTTGTTTATGGTGTGTGAGTCGTACAATCTAATAAGCACAAAGAAGAAGAAAGCAAGAAAAGCATTTTTGACAGCTAAAAGTAAATTTTTTGTATCATATTATGAATGTAATTTCCTCTTTTAGAATACTTATGTATTCTTAAGGCGAATATCTATGTTGAACACGTGCTTCTAGGGCTCCAACACAGAAAGCCGATACCATGCGCTAGGTTAACCAGGTTTGGGTAAGGAGATGGAATATGAAAAATTGCCATGTCTAGTCAACTGGGACACTTCGCGTGGACAACTGGGATAGTGTTTGGATTATGCCCACTGGATAGCGCTGGTATGTAGTGCTTCTAATAGTGTAAATAGCTTAATATATTCTGTTTTTGTAAACCTAATGACAGTTAATCGTAAGGACTGTATTACAGGCATTGTTTTTCTTTAATAATCTACTTCACATTACCATACTTTATGTTCATCGCCTTGTGATTAGTTTAATCAACCTTCCTAATACTTATTGGATGCTTCATGTTCACAAAGTTTCCAAATCAGAACTAATAACAATAAAAGTTAGAACCATTCTCAACATTTTTCTCATAATTTTTGCCGATAGGTCTAAAGGTTACTTCAACAATTTTGATCATTAAGAGAGAAATTAAAAGTAGGTCCTAAGTGTGATGTTCCTTGTTTATATAGTCATATATTTAAAACTGATACTGGTTTGTCGTGTAATGTTGATCATTTAATGTAAACTCTTCATTATTTACATATATATCTTTGTCCCAATTGATCTGCCAATACAGACAAATGGGACAAAATGCACTGTCGAAGTAACTTCAACAAATTTTTAATGAAACATTTTTCTACTGGCCTTCAAAAAAAAATGTGGAGTGTTCCCAAAGGATACATCTTTCATATGCCACCTTTAGTTTGTCAATTGAAGCAAAATTGTAGGTTTAAAAAATTCTGAACGGAAAATTGTCCTTGTTGTCCCCACTCTACCCTACTAATCTAAGTGGGCTAAACAAAATTATATTGGTCATTAATGTTCATGCGCAGTTTTTTTAAAAGAAAATCGAGAACGAATTTTTAGGTAAATCTAAAAATTAATATTTATACCATAACCACATCATCTATTAAAATGAAAACGATACCAAAGTATACACTAAACAAACTTTTCATTATGACAGTGGCAAGACGACATATACAGTATGGTGCATGAAAAATTGCTATTTATCTCTTACACTTCTATTTGTATTTAACTATAATATTTTCCAAAGAAAACATAGTATCAGCCGATAGATCAAGTCGAGCTGAACAAAATGATATATTTAAGGGTTGATCCTCATGCATAATTTTAAAAACGTGAAGAAAAATGAACTTTTATGGCGTTAAGAATTACGTCGTTCTTTGCCAATCTAATAGAGTTGATAGTTTTTTTATTCTGTTGGAATAAATTGTTTATTTATGAACTGTATATGAAAAATAAACTATTAAGTAGCAGATTTTATCTATTAATATTGCTTGATATCTCCTAAAAGTGACACACATACCCTTAATAGTGACACACATTGTCATAACAGTGACAAATCTACTCCTTACAGTGACAAATCTACTCCTAACAATGGCATATCTATTCCTAACAGTGACAGACATACTTCTAACACTGACACACATACTTCTTACATTCATTGTGGAATTGAGTAACACGTGAATCATACAGATGGATAGCAGACCATTCTTCAAGCAGTGCAATATTTAATTGCGTCAAGTATGATTGAAGAGGAAATCTGTCTTAACTCACTCCTCTAAAACTGACTATAGGTGTTCAATAATTACAAATATGAGGATTGAGGGAAGGAGAGAGGATGTTGAAGTTTATTCTGAAATTCCTGATATCATAACTAAGCATGTCTGGCTGCATATATCTTGGCGCGTGCTTCTTGGAAGGCTGTGACATTGTTAGGAAACAATATCTGCTCCTTGGGATTCTGTCAATCACTTCCAATGCCAACATAGTCACTGATAGTAATTTATTCTTTGAGAATAATAATAAGAACAGCGGAATACCATTAAATTGTTGACCATACCAGCCCACAATTTAATGATATTCCAAATTGTATCACTTTCTTCTAAAAAGCAGCGATCCATGTTTTACATACTCCCTGCCGTCCTTTTGCATGCTACTGTGTTAGGTCGGTGTTCAGAGGCTTCCAAATCGCAACCTGACCGCGGATATTGAAAGTTATATAACTCTTATCGGACTGTGGTTGCAGAAACAGGTCGTTTCAGGTGCTCATTAAGTTTGAAATGCATTAGCTTTTTTTTTTTTTTTTTTTTTTTTTAAATAATAATCCTCTTCACTATTAGCTTTCCCTCCCTATCACCTAAACGTAGTTCGCGTCCATTAATTATTCCTCTTTGATGATGTCTCCCCACGAATTCTGAATGCCATAATCACTTTGGATCAGTGGCGTATTTAGAGGGGTGGCTTCCGGGCTTAAGCCCCCCCCGAAATCTTACTTAGTATAGTAAAGTAAATGAAATATCTTGCAGAATGTTCACATTTCCAGGCAAAGCCTCCCCGAAAGTTAGCAAAGCCCCTCCCGAAACAAAATCGTAAATACGCCACTGCTTTGGATATTGTTGCTCTCGATACACTTAACATATTGACAATTTTAGATAATCTTCACCCACTTTGAAGCTGGGATCGATCGATTACACATGAAAGCAAGAAATTAAATGAAATCTTTCAGTTTAACGTCCCACGATTATGCCCTTTAGGGTAAGGGAAACAGATGATTAAGACAAGTGATTGAGGATGGAAGGATTGGTGGAATGAAATGTGGGGGGGAAGAGGGAAACGGGAGTACCCCGAGAAAACCCACGGACACGATGTTGTTCACCACAAAGTTACTTGGGTGGGGATCGTGCCAAGGAGCCCACACACCAGAGATAAACGCTCTACCAGTGAGCCAACCGTGCCCACTGCTACCACCTGTAAGCGTTGCAACAATGGAGTGAATCCAAAAATGTCTACAGAAGTCCATAGTCACATTTTGTTTCTTTTAATTATAGAGAAATAAATCTAGATCTCCTGGATAAGCTTGCATATGTGCATCATTTTTATTCATATTAGTTTCATTTTTTGTATATAGTTTAGTGGTTTTAGTGAATTCTTTGTGATTCTTTTAGTGATTTTTCTGGTGAGTTTTAGTGAGTTGTGTTTGCATTGGCTGGCAACAGTGCCTTCAGTGCTATTCAAGTTGTGTCTCTGCATTCGACAATGTGCTGCAACTAGGCAAGCATATTCATTAATAGTTTCAGAAAAAACATATTTATTCATAGTCTTTAGAGAAACACATGTTCATTCATAGACAAGATTTACATGTTCTTAACAGTGTTTTAGAGTGCTACTCAGTTTATGTGTGATCGAAGACAAAGTACGATGGTTAGCAAGCAACATGTGGTTTAGCTAGCAGCAAGCAACGATTACTGCAGAAAGATGTTAAGATAAGTAATTCATTGTACTAATATTTAAGTATTATATCAGTATATTAACATATGAACAAAGCATGTTATATTTATCATATTAACACATGTACCTTTAAATAAGAATTGAAGCAAGTAACATCTAAAATATTCGTCAAGTCTTATTTCTCGTTCCTTCATGATATCTGGGTGAATCAGTAAAATGGGTTTAATCATACAGTTCATTAGCTTTGGATGTGATATGTGTGATTTGTAAATAAAGTACATACACATATCACCCCTTCATACATCATCATTTTTTTGGTCCTCCGTCCACCGGATGTCAGAACGAGAAACGTGACTTTGCATTGTTTGTTCTCGTGTGTGTTTGTGTGGGTGCTGGCTGTCATAGGCAGGACAGAACTGTTCATATCAGTAAAGTGGTGTGTGTGCATTCAACCCAGCTGAATTCAAGGTTACACGTTTGTAGGTCACTCAGAAGTAAAAAAAAAAAAAAAAAAAAAAATATATTGTCAGCGCTTTGTGTAGTTAAAAAGAAGGACTAAAACAATGGCAGAAGTGCAGTTGGGTCAATTAATTAAGAAACGTGCTTCGGTCAAAGGTCAGGCAACAAGAATACAGACATTTCTTCAAAAACTACAGAATGAAAATAAACCTAGCATACAAGAAGCAAGAACGAGGCTAGTTGCACTTGAAGGGGTTTTTATTAAGTTTGATGAGATACAGTCAGAAATAGAGCTCTTGGATGAGACGGGTGAACAAGAAACGCACAGAATTACATTCGAGGAACTGTATTATGATTCAAAGGTTAAGTTACAAGAATTTATTGATAGTTTTGAACAAAAAACGGATTCAGGGACAGCAAATAACAAAGCTACAAATTCTAGCAATTCAGTACAGTTGCCTAAAATTTCCTTGCCCACATTTGGCGGTAAATACGAGGAATGGTCGCCCTTTAAGGACATTTTCATTTCCCTTATTCACAATAATGAATCATTAAGTACAATTTGCAAATTTCAATATTTGCGCACATCGCTCAAGGGAGAAGCGTTTACATTAATAGCAAATCTGCCAACGGTAGAAGTAAATTACGAAATTGCATGGAAGCTTCTTGTTGAACGCTACGAAAACAAACGGTTGATAGCTTCGACGTATGTACGAGGGTTGCTCAATATCAAGCCAGTAACGAAAGAAAACGCTAAAGACATTAGACAATTTGTAAATACTGCTCGCAGTAATTTTCAAGCCCTTGAAGCATTGAATTTGGACAAACCTTTGCATGACGTACTACTAACACAGCATTTAGTAGAAAAACTTGATTCGACAAGCAAAAGGGAATGGGAAGCTGAGCAAAGTAGTGACTCCTTTCCATCGTTATCGGAATTATTTTCATTTTTAGAAGGTCGTTGTCAAATGTTAGAAAACATTCGCCCTACTCAATCTGAAAGTACTTATGACAACAAAAGTGTAGATTCCAAAGCAAAAAGAAAGAATAACAGTCAAGTGAATGCGTTTGTTACTGTGCTTCCAAATGCATGTAATATTTGCCGTAGCAAAGAAACGCATGCTGTTTTTCGCTGCCCAGAATTTCTGAGTGCTAACATTAATCAAAGAAAGGAGCTCGTGAAGCAAAATAAACTGTGTTTTAATTGCTTAGGTAATAAACATCAAGTAGAGGCATGCAAATCAAGTACTTGTAAGAAATGTAATTTTAAGCATAATACACTGTTGCATGAAGATACTACTCAGGAGGCTACTAACAAAGACAGTTCAAGCAAAACAAATAACAATAATACTAACGTACCTAAAGTTAAGGAACAGAATCAGGTTAAGGTTCAACCACAGGACTCTTATTGCTCATTTAAGATTAATTATGGTCAGCAAGTCTTATTAGCAACAGCGTTAGTTAACGTAACAGACACTAAAGGTCGTTTTCAACAATGTAGAGTGTTATTAGATGCAGCGTCTCAATCGAATTTTGTAAGCGAAGCTTTAGTTCACAGATTAGGTCTCAAGAAAACGAAAAATCGTGTTCCCATTAGAGGTATCAATTCTGTAACCTCCGAAGCTCAGCACAGTGTTAAAGTTCATATTTATTCAAGAACATGTGATTTTAATGCAGTGGTCGATTGTTTAGTATTGCCAAACATTACAGGTTGCATACCTTCTAAGGATATTGATTACAGTAATTGGAACTTTCCAAAGGATATCTGTTTAGCCGATCCAAATTTTAATCGCTCGTCGTCAGTAGACATGCTTATAGGTGCGGGGTTATTCTACAGTCTCCTCGAGCCAGGCCAGAAGACTAGAAAAGGAAATTATCCAGTTTTGCAGGAAACGAAGCTAGGATACGTTGTCGTCGGAAATATGCCTTCAATACCCGAAGAAGCCAACCAGTCGGTAATTTCATGTTTTGCTCAGATGGAGACAGACTTGGATACACAATTGAGAAAATTCTGGGAACTCGAAGATCTTCAGACTAAAATTTACACTCCGGAAGAAGAAAATTGTGAGAAGCATTTTTTACAAAATACAACCAGAAATGGAGAGGGAAGATTTATTGTCAAATTACCAAAGAAGGAAGAGAATGCAGCTTTAGGAGAGTCTTACAACATGGCACTACAAAGATTTAAGCAGCTTGAAAGAAGATTGCTACAAAATCCTGAGTTTCATAAACAATATGCCGCCTTCATGGATGAGTATTTAAGTTTGGGTCACATGCGAAAAGTTACAGAAGAAGACGTGAACAGCAGCAGCAGTTGTTATCTTCCACATCATCCTGTATTCAAGATGGACAGTACAACAACTAAATTAAGAGTGGTTTTTGATGCAAGTGCAAAAACGTCTAATGGCAAATCATTGAATGACATTCTTCAAGTTGGGCCAATTGTTCAAGATGACTTGTACTCCATTATTTTAAGGTTTCGGTTGTATCCAGTTGCATTTACAGCAGACTTAGAGAAAATGTACCGTCAAATATTAATTCATGATGAGGACAAGTGTTTACAACGCATCCTTTGGAGAAATTCAGTAGAAGAACCGATCCAGTCGTATGAGTTACAAACAGTGACGTACGGGACTTCGTCAGCATCCTTCTTGGCAACAAGATGTCTGAAGCAAATAGCGGAGGAAAATTCCAAGGAATTTCCAGAAGCAGCAGAAGTAATAAAGCACAATTTCTACATTGATGATGTGTTAAAATCAGTATCAAACGTGTCAAAGGCCTTAGAACTACAGAAGGATCTTATTAATATTTTAAGCAGAGCAGGTTTCAAGCTTTGTAAATGGAGCTCTAACAAAGAAGAAGTACTTCAAGGAGTTCCTGAAGACTTCAGGGAAAAACAACAGCCAATCATACTTGGTCAGCAAGACGGTGTTAAGACTTTAGGAATAGCATGGATTCCATTAACAGACAAACTTATAATTTCGAACAAAATTTGTAAACACGGAACTGCACCAGAAAGTAATGTTGCAATGACAAAAAGACAAGTTGTCAGTATAGTGTCATCTATCTTCGATCCATTAGGTCTAATCGCTCCAATTGTCATCAAATACAAGAATTTCTTACAGAAGTTGTGGAAGACAGGGATGGATTGGAATGACCCATTAGACACAGTCCTACAAGTTGAGTGGAATCAATTAATGTCTTGGTTACCTGCGATGGCGAAGATACAAATTACAAGAAATGTAATGTCTTCGGAGAACGTTAAGGAAATACAATTACATGGTTTTTGCGATGCAAGTGAAGAAAATTTTGGAGCAGTAGTGTACATCAGGGCTACAGACGATCAAGGAAACATTGAAGTCAATTTACTTTGTTCAAAATCGAAGGTTGCACCACTGAAGAAGCAAACTTTGCCTAGATTGGAATTATGTGGAGCACTGTTACTTTCGAAGCTAATAGACAAAACACTATCCATATTGAATATAGAGGTCACTTGTATACACCTGTGGACAGACTCGACGATAGTTTCGTCTTGGATCAAGTCACCTCCCAATCGTTGGAAGACATTTGTATCCAACAGGGTGGCTCAAATTCAGAGAATCACAAAAATAAATCAATGGCGCCACGTGCCTAGTAAAGAAAATGCGGCAGACATAGTTAGTCGAGGAGCGGATCCCAACACTCTTATTCAGTCTCGAGAGTGGTGGCATGGTCCAAAGTTTCTTCACACAGCAGAATGGCCATGTCAAGAACAAAATGAGCCAGCTAATATTCCAGAAGAGAAGAAAGTCATGATAAGTTTGGTGGCAGTTCATGAAACAAGCTTTATGAAAAGATATTCATCGTTAAACAAAATGTTGAGAAATGTAGCATATTGTTTGCGATTCAAACATAATTGTCTTTCCAAGAAATTAGAAAGAAAAACCGATAGTCTTGACGCTTCGGAACTTCGTTTAGCGTTACACAGATGTATCAAGATGGTACAACATACTACCTATCATCAAGAAATATTGAACTTGCAGCAACAAATGGAAGTTTCAACAAAGAGCCCAATCAAGGATCTTTTTCCATTTCTGGACACGGAAGGAATGCTAAGAGTAGGAGGAAGATTGGAACATTCAAACTTGGAGTACGACAACAAGCACCAATTCATCTTACCTGCAGGACATCATTTCACCCACCTGATAGTCAAAGAAGAACATAAAAGGTTGCTTCATGCAGGACCACAGCTTCTTATTGCATCTTTGCGTACCAGATATTGGATTCCAAGAGCTAAGAAGATGGTCAAGGCAATAGTACACAATTGTTTGGTTTGTTTCAAGTGGAGATCAACAAGTTCATCACAGTTAATGGGACACTTACCCAAGGAAAGAGTAAATGAAGCAAGACCATTTGTACACGTGGGAGTGGACTATGCAGGATTCTTTTATGTCAAGCCCACGATTCGCAGCAAAATTCAAATGAAAGTCTATGCAGCGTTGTTCATCTGTTTAGCCACTAGAGCAGTTCACATAGAAATAGTTTCAGACTTAAGTTCTCAAGCCTTTATCGCAGCATTGAAGAGATTTATTGCTAGGCGAGGAAAATGCTTATCTATCTGTAGCGACAATGGTTCAAACTTTGTTGGCGCCAATCGAGAATTGCAACAATTTTTTGAATCTAAGACTAACCGAAAGCACATCCTGGAATACTCAGCTCAAGAAGGTTTAGAATGGAAATTCATTCCTGCCAGATCTCCTCACATGGGGTCATGGGAAAGTTCAATAAAATCCATGAAGTACCACCTACGGCGTGTAGCAGGAACTGCAAGTCTGACATACGAAGAGTTGAACACGTTACTTATTCAAATTGAAGCCATTCTAAATTCAAGACCATTGACAGCCATTTCCAACGATCCTACAGATCCAATGTATCTCAGTCCAGGACATTTTTTAATGGGAGCTACACTTCTCAGCCTTCCGGAACCAGATCTACTAGACGTGCCTATCAACAGACTAGGAAGATGGCAACGGATTCAACAAATGAAGCAGCATATTTGGAAACGTTGGTCAAGGGATTACCTCAACCAGTTACAACAACGAAGAAAATGGAAGTCAGCTCAGCCTAATCTACAACCGGGCATGGTCGTATTGTTAAAAGAAGACAATGTTCCTCCTCAAGTGTGGAAGTTAGGTGTGATTGAAGAAGTTCATCCGGGCAGTGATAATTTAGTGCGAGTGGCAACTGTGAAGTGTAAAAGTGGCATTTTTCGGCGTAGTGTTGCTAAGCTAATTCCTTTACCCCTAGAATATTAATTGATTGTGTCCAATCAAGGAGGGGGAGGATGGATAAGCTTGCATATGTGCATCATTTTTATTCATATTAGTTTCATTTTTTGTATATAGTTTAGTGGTTTTAGTGAATTCTTTGTGATTCTTTTAGTGATTTTTCTGGTGAGTTTTAGTGAGTTGTGTTTGCATTGGCTGGCAACAGTGCCTTCAGTGCTATTCAAGTTGTGTCTCTGCATTCGACAATGTGCTGCAACTAGGCAAGCATATTCATTAATAGTTTCAGAAAAAACATATTTATTCATAGTCTTTAGAGAAACACATGTTCATTCATAGACAAGATTTACATGTTCTTAACAGTGTTTTAGAGTGCTACTCAGTTTATGTGTGATCGAAGACAAAGTACGATGGTTAGCAAGCAACATGTGGTTTAGCTAGCAGCAAGCAACGATTACTGCAGAAAGATGTTAAGATAAGTAATTCATTGTACTAATATTTAAGTATTATATCAGTATATTAACATATGAACAAAGCATGTTATATTTATCATATTAACACATGTACCTTTAAATAAGAATTGAAGCAAGTAACATCTAAAATATTCGTCAAGTCTTATTTCTCGTTCCTTCATGATATCTGGGTGAATCAGTAAAATGGGTTTAATCATACAGTTCATTAGCTTTGGATGTGATATGTGTGATTTGTAAATAAAGTACATACACATATCACCCCTTCATACATCATCATCTCCCGAAAAAAAATCATTTCAAACAATTCATTTTAGTTCTTTTAAAATGTATGTTTGCTTTCATATTCGTAAATTACATCTTCGCCAGTTTCTAACTCCAGCAGTCCTCCTTTTCCCACTCTTCCGAAAGAAAATTTCAGTTTTACACGAAAGCCACTTCTGACTAGAGGAAATCGACTTCCGGTCAGACAGACGAAAAACTCGGTCGTGTTCATCTGTGAGAGATTAACTAGAAGCAGAGCAAAGCTTTCCAGAATACTAGTGTGTTTGCCTTGAATGATGCATAAAACTCACATACATGAAAAAAAGAAAGAAAGAAAACAGGGAGAGAACACTAGAATATAAAGATAAAATATGATATTTTTGTAAAGACAGGTTTTCGTTGCGGTACCACGTATAACAGAAAAAAAGGGTTGTATAACTTGTATGGTTACACATAACGATGTCTATTGTTGATTTTTCTACTAACAAACTACATGGCATTTCCATCTCTCTGACATGATTCCACAGGTTTGGTTTCATGTTTACTTTTATACCTGTGTATGTACAGATTTGTAATGTTAAAATAAATTTACTTGAAGCAGTACTACGTATAAAACTTTATCTGTATGCACAGCTTTTCTTCTTCGACTAAAATAGCTCTTGCGTTTTATTAGCCTGAGAGAAAGATAAAATTTTGGTGGTAAATGGATCCAGGAACATATTAAATATATAAATTCATAGTAAATTTTTAAATCTTCACTATACATTCCGTTGCTTATTATGGACAACGTAAAGAGAATGAAGATTTTAAGAACTTTAGAGCACAGCTACTATCTAAGAAATGCTCTTAAATAGAGAAATAATAATGAGAGGCGTCATTCTGGGAGGGCAGAGGGCAATTGCTCCTGCTGAATTGGAGACTAACCTGCTTTGTAATAAATTGTATACTAACATACTAATAAAAACGTGAACATCATGTGTCGGTGGACAAACTTGCTTCCCTCCCAACCTCTCACTGGCTAAACCTGTAACGACTCTACTGATTCCAAGGCCTTTCTTACAAAATGCATATTTCTAACATGCATTCAAATTTCTGCGTTCCAATGTATGAAAACAATTATATTATTTATTAGGAATTTACAAATAATAAATAGTTTTTTCCAATTTTTTTTATTTTCAACGAACTTAAAAAGTTCGTTACTGAATTCTTTATGTCTGTGTGTGTGTGTGTGTGTGTGTGTGTGTGTGTGCCTGTCTGTCTGTCTGTTATTTGTGATTTTTTTCAATTTTGAACCCTGCATTCGATATAGAATCAAAAACTATCAAAGAAAGTGATTAAATTTTTTGCGTCACTCTTACCGTTCCCGAGATATTGTCTGAAAAATAGCCGATTTCCAGAGATTTAAGGAGCCATATTTCGGGAACCGTAAGTCATAGAGAAATCAGGTTGATGTGGATCAATATCTAAAAGGACGGTAAATATTTTGGTACCAAACAGTAACCGGTGGCCACTGTCCAACTGGCCACTGGTTTGGCCAATGATCAGTTGGCCAGTGGCCATCAATTAATATCAATACCAATCTGTTTACCATCCTCTTAAGTATTGATTAACACCAATATCATTTCTCTATGACTTACCGTTCCCGTGATATTGGCCAAAAGATGGTCAATTTCTAGATATTTAAGGATCCATAGCTCGGGAACCATTAAGTTGTAGAGAGGTAATATTGATGTTGATGAATAACTAAGAGGATGGTAAATATTTTGGTACCAAATAGTAACTGGTGGCCACTGTCCAACTGTTCACTGGTTTGCCCAGTGGGCAATTGGATAATGGGCATCAATTAATATCGGTACGAAAACTGGCCCCAACTGCCACCGTTCCCCAGATATTGGCCAAAAAAAGTTCGAATTTCTAGATATTTAAGCAGCCATATCTCGGGAACCGTAAGTCATAGAGAGATAACATTTTGCTAATTTTTGCGAGAAAGAGAAGAAGGTGCGGATAAAAAGATTTACTTTTGCATGTAAGAACAATGACAGCTATCGTTTCCTCTCCATTCTTTTAAAGTTCGTTCTGGCAACGCTCTTGGAGCATTCTCAACTGGTTATCCTTTAATTCTTTATTTTATTTTTTAATTCTCGTTATGAGATTAACCAAAATATAGAAAAAAAGGATGGGTAAGCGTAGAGACTACCATGATTATAATTTAAATAGAAACATGTAGATTGATTTCTACTCTACCGGTTTGGGTTTGGTAGAGTAAAACATTGATTAATACGCCACCTGTGGTTGTTTGCTATACGACTCCCGCATCACAACCGTTCACATATATATCGATCACTCTTTTGGTCTCCGCACTAATTAGTGTTACCCACGACACCAGACGAGACGAGAAATAGGGTTTTCTCGTCTCAAATCGAATCTACAAAATTTCTTCTCGTCTCGTTTTATAAATTAATGTACAAAATTTATGCCTTAATATTTTTATAATTTCATCTAAAAGCTATAGATGCTTTTGCATCACGGAAAGTCAACGTAGGTTATGATATAAGTTAACAATATTTAAACAATGTTTATTATTGGATTTAAACAATGTTAATTTTTGGAATATATTGTGTAATGACTTATGTATCTTTAAACGTTGATAAATGCTCTTTCGTTTTATATAGCCCACATCACTTTATCAATTCATGGGTTTTATACAGTGAATCACATAACATTTAAATAGTGATTGGGATCTAAGAGTTGGATGAACTAGTGTTGGCCATCAGACTCATGAAATTTCTCGTGTCGTCTCAAATTTAAAAAAAAGGTATTTCTCGTGCGTAACACTATCACTGGTTAAGTGGCTAGCGCTTACACCTTTGGTGCAAGTGGTCCCAGATTCGAATCCTGATAGAAAAGCATTGCATTGCATATATTACGGTTGTTCGGAGTCCATTTTAAACTGAAGGTCTACGTCTCATATTTATACATACCTCGGTGCTCAAAAGAGACACTAAATTCGAAAGTGTCATCCAGTCACTCATCCTCTTATACTGTATTTACTCAACAATAGATAAAATATAAGTACTTAAACTGATGATCACTACATCAAGAAGAGGACGTTAGATGTAGGCTGTAACACAGGGGACCTTCGGTGCCTCTGGAAATATCAATCGGAAGAATGTTGACTGATAGACTCTTTCATTAATTGGAGCTGAAGTCTCTTTTAAGTACGTATTGAGGTAACATTAGACAGTAACTATTAAACTATTGCTTAAATTGAGGTCCAAACTACTACTCGATTTTTTAAAAAGTCAGAGGCTTAGTACCCTCACTGAGAATCGAAACTACGCATAGATGAAATAATAAAAACAAGTTTACAGAACATGAAAAATTATTCAAGGAAAGGAACGATCTTTTGTTTATGGATATATATATATATATATATATATATATATATATATATATATATATATATATATATATATATATATATATATATATATAACTACCCAAGGAGATTAAGAAGTTAGGTCCAGAAAACTAGCAAAAGTTCAATTGGACCAGTGATGTGTTAACCACATATATGAAAAACACACTGGCCAAAAAATTAGTCTTCCCCATTCTAGAACTACCATTGGTCCAATCTTATCTTTATATAAATGGTAACATGTAACAACGTGACCCATCATTGTTGACGTATGACTAAGTTATCACAAGTGAGTGGACTAAATGTACCAGTCGGTTGTATGAAACCATCTTGTTAAGACATCGTCATCATAGATATTCTCCCATTATTAGCAGATTACTTACCGAAACTGAGAAGTTTCCGCGCTCCACGGTCTTCAGCTAACGATTTCTTCTTCACATTATGTTTCTGTTTTGATAATGTCCATAAATTGTAACTTCCTTCGCCCCCTCTTTTTCCTATCACCATACTCTCTATCTTGCAAATTCCTTATGATGCAGTTCCTTTTTAGACAATGTCCCAACTAGTTTCTTTTCCTCTATTCAATAATAGCTAAAATAATTGTTCTTTCCTCCTCCACTATTTCTAACACCCTCTCATTCGTTTTCCGGTCGACCCAGCTAATTCTCTCCATTCTTCTCCACACTCTCATTTGGAAAGCTTCCAGTCGTTTTTCATCATTTTTGCATAATATTTGTGTTTTTGCCCCGTACAGTACAATACTAAACACCAAGCATTTTATGAGTCTCTTTCTGAACTCCTTATTCAAGGCCTCACAAAATAGCCTTATCTTCCTCCCAAAGGTTTCTTTCGTCATTCCTATCCTTGCTTTTATTTCATGTCCGCACTTCGTATCATCACTGTTAATACTACCCAGGTATCAAAAACTAGTCACTTGTTCTATTTTCTTCCCTATTACTTGTATATTTGACACCGACCGCTTCGTTCCCATCACCAAGGCTTTTGTCTTTCTAACATTTATTTTCATTCCATATTCTTCACAGCCCTTCCTCAAGTTTTCTAACAACTCATTGATTTTCCTTTTTTAGATTCCATAACAAGCGCCATATCATGTACAAACCGTGTACACATGTTCCTGTATCATGGCTGGTGGTGGATATATTTCCTCTGTTGCAGCTATGTGGCGGATTAATTCCTATAGCATGGTTGATGGTTGTATGGTAAGTGACCACCTTCGTGATATGTTCCTATATCGCAGCTATGTGGTGGAATAATTCCTGTATCATGGCTCCGTGGTAGATGATTTACCTTTGTGGTATCGCGATTATGTTCCTGTGTCTTAGTTATGTGGTATATACAGTGGAAGGGTGTCCTGTTGGCGAGGGGGCCTAAGCGAAAAGACCTTAACTCCACATTTTTCGAAAATCGAGATATTGGTATGGGAATGTTCGTGATGCAATTCTGCATCTATCTAAAGTGAAATTGACGTGGTTTGATCAATAAGTAAGGGGTAATGATGTCATGAGTGTTTGCCTTATGTTCAAAACTGTAACTGAAAGTAAGCAAAAAAACCTTAAGTGGAAATTCATAAGCAAATATATTTAACTGTATTACCATACAAATTTTAGATCGTGAAAATATATTTAATAAAATTTTACTGAAATACAACACATTTGAACGTACAGCCTAAGCCAAAACGCATTTTGCTTATTTTTTCGAAAGTATGTGAAATGGAGTTAAGGCCTTTTCGCTTAGCATGGCAGTTTGACAGGAGATAGTTTTCTGTTTTTGAAAGACCGGAAGTGGGTGTTGGATGATAAAACGGTGATTTGGTAGATTGGCATGAAAGGTATAAGATGAATGTGCCACTAATTGAAAGGAGAGAAGGTTTTCTGTTTCTTTATGATATGTTGGAGGATTTAAAGTATTACGTCTTCAATTAGTTTTGTAGTTATTTTATACATATTTTGTTGATACTTGAGAATAAATTTTTGATACATGTTTCAGTGGAACAGAAGTTATATTTTGAAAGAAACTTTAATAAAATAGTTTTTAAGGAGTGGGTCAGTGGGTCATAAGTCAACACTTCGTGACCCACTCTGATTCACCGAATTATCGTGACCCACTCTGATTCACCGACTTATCGTGACCCACTCTGCTTCAACACCCACCGTAATCCACTGACCCACTCCGACCCACCCTTCAGTATGAGCCACTGTGTTCTGTGTTACTGAAAAAGCCAGATCGTACTAACACAACTCTAGATCATATGATTTTTAAAACAAACGATTCATTTGTTAGCACAGTGAACTTTTGTCGCATTTGTATCTAATGTTTCGGATTCCTTTCTAAACAGAGACGCAACTAAGTGGAAAAGAAGATGGAATGCGTGACCCTGACGCTGAGTTGATCAGGGCGTCCATAGAAGGAATAATGAATTAAAAGTTAAAACATTAAGGAAATCATGTAACCCAACTTGTGGAGGTCGCCACCACAAGAAGTCAGAGTTCATTATATCAAGGACTAATAATTGACGTCTGCAGTGTTTATTTGTATAATGGTGCTATAATCACCAAATTCATGTATACGTGGTATTTTTAATCCTAGTTCTCGAGTTATCTTTACACTCTAGCTCCTTAATTTTCAATGTTCTATACCATTATCTTTTCGATTCACAGAGGAAAACTGATTCCTACTCCCATTTCACAGGTTTAGTGCTTCTTCCCTTCTACAGATCAGTAGGCTAGGATGAGCGTTCAGGTAGAAGAAGATAACATAACACGCTGTTACGTAGTTACTTCATTTTTTCAAATATGGGATTTCTTGTAAATGTATTATTATTAAATGGTGCAGTATGACATTGGTGCCTGTCCTTATTGCGAACAGACTCAGATCTCGAAATCATTAATAAGACTATATATATCCTTTTCCGAACAAAAGCAAATCTCGTAGAAAGAGAAAAGCTTAAAGTTTCTCGTACATCGTTGCTAGGGCAAATTTGTTTATAAGTAACGACACTCCGGTGGAGTATTTCCTTGAGTGTTGTGTTATGACAAAAACAATATTAGCCGACATCAATAAAAGCGCTAAAAAGAACAAAATAACAGAAGCGCTTAAAAGTAGAAAATAATACGAATAAGCGCTCAAAAACAGAATGTAATTAATTTTATAAAATAATCGAAGTATGTGCTAAACCAAACAAATTAATGCCTGATATAAAATTAGTTTCGATGGTGGTAATTTTCTGAGGATGGTAATGAAAATCGAAATTGTGTGCCAATGTAACGTTTGTTAAGATCTAATGGGACATATTACCCTTAAGATACATGCTTTAATGAAAGTTACATGATAAAAACTCAGTTGAAGTACATGACAACTATATTCCAAAATTCATTTTAACTGGTTTAGTAGTTTTCGTGTGATTGGATTACAAACAAGTTCACTTTCATTTACAGTAAATATATATTAGATTTAACATACAACATTAATATATAAAATTAATTATGTTGTTTTTTCAGTGACAATTTTAATTAGTAGCCGAAAATATTTTGGCTTCTCGTTCAAGAACTGTTATATGTTTTTAAAAAGAAATATAAAAAGGGAAAGAAAACCACCTTGCAAACTGTAGTGAAAATAATGTTAAACGGGGACTTGGTTTTCTAACTAACGAGAATTTAGGACGTCATACTGTCCTGTGGTAATGCATCGTTCATGTCCCGCTACTCGTCCGTTCTTTATCTCCTTCCTTTCACTCTCATTGAATTCTTGAACCCCAGTGGTGGCCTCAATTTATGGAAAGCACTTCCAGACAAAAAGAAAGAAAAACAAAGAGAGAGGAGAGAGAAGAAGTGAGTTGTTTACGCAAAGTGGTTTTGGAGACATGGAGGGTACTTTCTGGAAACATAACATTCTACGTCACACTCTCACACCTCATGTCACCATCTTTGGCTTTCGCAAGAATTTTAAAGTATGTATGTGCTTAGCCTTATCTTTCCACAAGACTGAGGAAACTAGGTCTTGTGGCAAATAGAGATTTTGCCGTGGCACGTTGACAAAACTGCATGGTCAGAAGAAGTTCGATGTACAAGCTCGTTTCCAGATATGTCTATATGTCCTGGTATTGCGTTGCACGTTAGAGTTTCAATTTCCGTTTACAATAGTATTTCATTTAACGGGAAGGGAGGAGGGGATTATATTCAAAGATGAGACAAATACCAATCGATAGACCATTCTAGCTGAATTAAATTATATGTTGAATGTAAAAGCTCATGATCAATTTGTGAGAAAATGGAGAAAAGGCAATTAATTTGTGAATCTAAACTAATACTGAAATATACCTTCATTAAGTTCTTCATTATGACAGACGAATAAGACTAATACTGAAATATACCGTCCTTAAGTTCTTCATTATGACAGAGTACTAATACTGATACTGAAATATACTTTCATTAAGTTCTCCATTATGCCAGAGGAGTAAGACTGATACTGAAATATACCTTCATTAAGTTCTCCATTATGACAGACGAATAAGACTAATACTGAAATATACCGTCCTTAAGTTCTTCATTATGACAGAGTACTAAGACTGATACTGAAATATACTTTCATTAAGTTCTCCATTATGCCAGAGGAGTAAGACTGATACTGAAATATACTTTCATTAAGTTGTTCATTACGAGAGAGTAGCAAGACGACAATATATAGAATGGTTAATGATATAAAATTATAACTAACTCTTAAATGTTATTATCTGTTTAACCGAAATATTATCCAAAGATATGTTCGGATATCGATCTATAGATCATATTGATCTGAACAAGATAAGATGACTGAAGCTAATTTCTCATATATAGCATTCGAGAATATCGTAGAAAGTGAATTTTGTGACGCGAAAAAGTATATCGGTCATTGCCAATAATAATTTGCAGTTCTTATGTTGCTGAAATAAATTATATGTTTATGTGTACAATATCAAAATACGCGGTTAGCAAGCAGATTGTGTCTATTGTTGTTTATCTTTCCCATATGTACTCGTTACACAAATAGTACTTGAAAACATTAAGAAATATTTTGCAGTTCTTTGAGTAATTAGTGATGCTCTGAAAAATAGAAAGGAATAAAAGTATGTGTTGAAATTAAAGTGAAATCATCCTTTTTATCAGTGACGAATTTTAACACCAACCAATAGGGATAATTTTTGGGCTGCAAAGAAAACACTTTAAATGTTTTAAGATAATTGAAAATTCTTACGCGGAGAACGTTTAATTACTTGAAAAATTGTTTTTTTTTTAAAAAAAAACATTAAACATTAAACACATTTTCTTTAAAGGTGACTTCAACCTTAAATCCTTGATCAATATTAAGTGAAAAAAGAGAGAAATTTAAAGTATTTAACAAACACTTGTCAAGTTCCAGAAGAATATGAATTTTTCAGAGTTCTTGTACGTCTCCTTTTTCTTTGTAAATTTGGGGTAGATTCCTTTCATTCCTAATAGACTTCACTTCAAGCTAGGGCAGACTGATAAACTTTGGCCCATCCGGCTAGCTCCAGAGTTAGCTCTCTATCAAAATTTATATTTCAGTTGCAGTAAGGAAGTATTTCTCAAAAATTAGCTAAGAAGGTCCTTTTTTCCCTGATTCACTGGTGGACGAAATCAGTAGATAAGGTATTGGTACATATATTGGGAGTACATCATACCAATGGGTTGGAGAAGGGATATTATGTCTTTTATAGATGGATATAGCTGTATACACATTGTATTTCGTCTATAGCCATACTCCAAACTAATGGCAGCTCTACGAGTATCAAGTAATAACAATATCCCGTGCTATTCCAATTAATACGAAAAAATGTTTAAAAATATCTTACAATTATAGACACTTATTCCTGTGTATGAATGAGGAACAACAGAACCCACATTTTAGTTATTTTAATATGGAGTCTATAACCTCAATTGATGTCTATGAAAAATTTTGAAACATAGCGTAAGCCATAATGCTCGATTACTTCTCTGTATTCTGCAGGATGTAGTCTATAGACTCTGTACGATGAACATGTTTTGGCTTGGCTCTTTCTAGCGTCCGCTGCTGTAACGAAACAACTCTTTAAGCAAATGCCATTACGTATAATGTAATTATACATTTTTCATGACTGAAAAATCTCTCGTTTTCTACTTCCTTGTGGCAGGTAGGAAGAGAAGGAAATAGGGTGTATCCTCTAAGCTAGACCATGGAAGGAAGGAAGGAAGATATTTGATCTACTTGTCGCGGGAAAAGACTCAATCGTATTGTTTCAAAGGCAAGATATCTCCGCAGTAGATTTTCGAAACATTGTTTGCTTTGCGATATTTGGATACAAATTACTATGAAGGAAAAAGAAAACACTTTTTAATGGATTATGTTTTCGAAATTTTATAATACTTTAAGCATGTTCATGACTTTTTGAAACTTTTAGAAAGGAAACGGATATTATTAAATCATATTTTAAATTGATTTACCTCAGGAATGCTACTGTGAAAACATGCAGACGAAGGAACAGATAAATATATGTTATATTTTTTAAAAATAGCACAAAGTAGAGAATGTAGAAAAATAAAATTTCAAATTTACAAAGGTATACATAAAGATGAATTTCCATTGTTTTTACCAGACCGAAGATTATCGTGGATTTGAGTCAATTGTCAAGTCATGTACTTAAATTGTAAGGCAGGGAACACTTCCGAGACGCTTAGTTCATTTGGATAGGATGACAAGGCTCAGTTCCCAGTCGGAATGCATGTTTTTTAGATTCTGAGTTCAATAGTTCTACGTGTTGGTCCTGACCGGTCGAATAAATTATTGATTTGGTTTAGAAATGGTCAAAATCAAATTCATACTTGAATTTCAATGGGTCATAAAAGTATTATCGTTTCCCTATTTTACAAGTAACAAATTTTATATTATAAATATAGCCTACTAGAAATGAATCTAATTAACTTTCACTGTTACTTAGTTTTTCTATCAGTCTGAAAATACACTACTAATAAATACTAGTATGATGCTAATCGTTTTGTAAGCGACTGATTTTTACAGTATTAATAAAAAAAATGGAGAAATAGGTTGAGCAGTATTGGCAACATCGATCATTTTCCAAAAAAATTCGAAAATTTTTCAGTGAGTGCAAAAATTTTCAAACTTAAAAAAAATAAGCAAAAATGTCAATTTTAAACTAAAATTTCCAAACTAAAAATTTTCAGACCAAAATTTTCAAAATCAAAATTTTTAAACTAAAAATTCTCCAACAAAATTTTCAAATAGAAATTTTCAAACTAAAATAAAAAAAATGAAACAGTGATGGAAGAAAATTTAAGCAAAATTATTTAAACCTTTTTAAAAATTTTGAACAATGATTTGAAAGTGATTAGTCAATCAAATTGCATCAAGAATTTCTTTCCACTGATCAACTAATCAAGTTACACAAAAATAACTTGGCACTTGTGACAGACTATGAGTCATAACTACCATCTTAAGATTCAAAGTGTAAAATTGTTGATGCATATCAATTACCTATCAACATTCAAATCCAAAATTTGAAGATATTACCTATCAACATTCAAATCCAAAATTTGAAGTTAGGGGTAGGGATCCATCAATGAGATTGCAACAAAGATAACTTACCATCAAAGACCTTACACTACATCGTGTATTCATCTACATGATCAAATGATATAATGACGTCTCTCATCTTAGATGAAGTCAAAATTCCACAAATTAAAATTTTGGTAATGTTTTACCCATTCATGGGATCAACGTTAACCAAGTCGTAGTCGTAGGGAACATTTGCCTTATTTTTTACAGTTTCTAAATTTAAGGGTGGGTCAAACGTACCCCTCCCGAAATTTAAGAAAAGTGTCTCATATTACTCATGTTTAATGAACCAAAATGAGGCCCTGTATTCATTCATATTATCATATATTTCAATAAAACCATATCTTATAGGATATATTAGACCACAAATTACAAATTTCAATTTTTGTAAATTTTTTACACAAAGAAGGAAACAACACGAACAATCCAAATTTACAGAATTATATACCTTAGTCCTAGAGACCATTTACCAACTTCTTAATTTTGATCATTTCCAAAATTTAAGGGTGGTCCCATGCAGGGCCGGATCCAGGATTTTCAGAGGGGGGTGCAGCAATAACTACCAGTACATTTGAACTAAATTTAATTTTTTAAAATGCCTTTAGGCATCTGTGATGTGAATAAGGAATTCATTTGGAAATGCTAAGTGTGTGCTCTCGATGAATTATTTTCCTTCCCGCTAACTTCTCGCTTTAGCTAGTGTATATTTACAACGAAGGGAGGTGCATGTGCACCTTTGCACCCTCCTAAATCCGGCCCTGGTCTCATGTACACCTCAAAAATTTCAAAGGGATACATCATGATACCAATGTCCTATTCAAGGGAAGAATGCAATATAGCAATCCATACGATCAAATCTTGCAATAATGGCTTATCTTAGTGGACTTTGGGTACATTACATTCAAAATCCTGAATCATACTAATTCAAATTTATTGTCAAAATTCAAAATTCCTGCTAAAATACAATGTTACTTATAATTCTTAACATTTTTATCATAGAGGAATACAAGCTGAACTGCCCAAATTAACATATATATTCAAGTCCCAAACAACATCTATCAAATTTTATTTTTGGATCAAAAGATCCGATATTATTTCAATCAAAAATTTTCTTGTAGGCCTTATATCTGGAGAACTACGTATAGTGTAGCCATACGCAAACTATCAGTTAACTCACTTGTCAGTATGATATGCTTATTTCATTCAAAAATTTTGTGGCACCTCACCAAAACTAATTGTTGGCCAAGGTCGCAATCTTTTGATCCATTTTTGGTTTTCCTAAAATTCTTGTTAAACATTTCTTAACTTTAAGTAATAGAACAACACATCCCACCCAAAATTTAAGAGTTCATCAATGTACCTATCGTATTTTACTGACTATAAGGCGCATTTTTTTTCGAGAAAGTGCCTCCAAAATTCAGGTATGTCTTATACTCGAAATTACTATAAAAATGTCCAATGCCGTGGGAAACTTATCTCTACCTGGCAACATTGGATTCAACTGGCGGCAGCAGTGCACCGATTCGACGAACATGAGTTGCGGGGATTCATAAGTTTGCTAACACTGTCTCCCTTTCCCCGTGGCATCACACACCCAGAACCGCAGTCTAGAATATACAGACCATAAACTCTGCGAAAAACTGGAAAAATGTTACGATATTTTTTCAATTGCTTAAAAATTAAGATGGTCTTATAATCCGTAAAATACGGTGTTCTATGACAGGGAATAGACCCCTGTTCTCAGCGATATAACCATACAGGCACGTAGCCAGGATTTCGTGAAGGGGGGGGGGTCCGAATCATGAAATACTGTGATCATCACACCAGGGACTAGACCATTGAAAACTATTTTACTGGAACATATATTGGTTCGTTTAGCCAGGATTTCGTACCGGGGGGGGGGGGGGAGTGACAAGAAATTCTGAAGGCTCAGGATCTCGATCAGTTTAAACTACTTTACTATCAACATATATTGGTTTGTTATGACAATAAAAAGAGGATATGTGGGTAAGTATTTTCAGAACAAACTATGAAGAAATCTCGAGTAAAATAATAAAAAACCTATTGAAAAAGATTTTATAATGTATTTATGTTCTTCCTCTGTTTATTCAAATATAACAACTTTCCTTTCATTATGACCTCAACTATTATAAAAAGTACATATTCACTATTATAAAAAGTACATACTTAATAATGTCTTGTAAAATATTTTACAATATCTGCGTTCCTTTCTCTGTTGAATCAAATGTTAACAGAACTTTCTTTCCATATAAATTATTGTTTTTATTATTCCGTCAACTAGTGTCTGTTCCAAATGACAGGTAAAAGAGCAGTAGAAAATTGTTTTTGAAATATCATGTTTGACACTGCAAGGATGCGATGACGAAAAATTATGATAAAAAATGTCCACGCTGTTAAACAACGACACTATGTTTTCGGAAGCTTGAAATCTCCCTGCCTAGTAGCAGAAATTCTGAGAATTAAGTAACATTTCTAGAAATTTCAAATTCCCTAGCTCTTCCAGGATATTATGCTCACCTCGCTACCACGTATTGCAAGTAATACAAATCTCCTCATAAGAAAAAGTAACCAAAAGCGTCCTATAGATTTTTTTTTAACGCTGATCCTTCTTTTTCTCATTTCATTTTGTTTCGTCCTTCCTTATTTTTTTTCATTTGTGGTCTCGAAGGGGGGGGTCCGGACCCCCTGGACCCCCCCCTTGGCTACGTGCCTGAACCATATGTTGTAGTAAAGCCTTATCTAAGAAGATGAATCTGGTCAAAAACAGACCACATGATAAACACGTGGTAATATGAATATTTTGATAATTTTCTACCCATAGAAGGAGACAAGCTGGACCACCCAAATTTAGAAAGTTATATATTTGAGTTCTAGAAAACATTTACCAAATTTTGTTCTTTTGACAATTCCCAAATTTAACGGATGTCCTATGTACCCTCCCAAATTTTCAGAAGGAAACTTACATGTATCCATATCTAATGAAAGAGAATGGACTTCTGATCTTAACCATACAATCACATAACGTGTTAAAGTCTCATTAAAGAAAATACCTTATGTCAATAATCAACCACGTGATGAACAAGTGGCAATACTAATATTTGACAATTTTAATCCACAGAAAGGAATAAGCAGGATCACCCAAATTTACAGTTATATATTCGAGTCCTACGGAGCATTTACCAAATTTTATATTCTGAAAATTCCTAATTTTAAAGAATTGGCCAGTGCTCCCAATGCTCCCTAACAAAATTTTAAAAGTTGTACGTCAATGTACTCACGTCTTATGAAAGGAAATGGACTCCTGTACTCATCCATACCATCATGCATGGTAAAAAGACCTCATCAAACAGAATAAAATAGGTCAAAAACTTCCGAAATTTACATTTTTGGCAATTTTTAAGCTATAAAAGGGAACTTAACTGACCACCCAAACTTGGTCTTAATCACCCCTTCCACAATTTAGCAGTGGGCCAACGTACTCATTGTCAAAGTTTAGATGTAAACCTAGACCATCGTCCTTGAGGCAGGGACCCTAGGACCTGACCTAGGAGTCAATGGATACAAAATCAAGACAAACAGAGAGAATCTACTTCTTGTATATCCTGCTAATTTCTTCTTTCGTTTACACAAAAATTTGGTTCAACACAGTTCGTCACCGATATATTGGTATTATCATACAGCGTTAAAGTGTGGAAATGCGAGACCTTTTTCTGCCTTCAGCCTTTTGTTCATTATCAGCTTTTCGCAAAGAGATTCAAAAATTTTGATCCGCTTTGGGTTCTTTGGGTTCGTGGCTATTCCAGTGAACATTCCGAGCCATTCAAACACCTTTAGAATATTGTTTCGATATAGGACTTAAAGTGGAATGCTGCAGGGACTATGTGGCCAATTTCCTTGCATTCGTTGTGCTCACTGCGAGAAATGTGAGTTACCACACATTCATTATGGCCCTTCACATCAAATGCAACAGGTGAGTATTGTTCTCTATTGTTTCCTGTATTTGTCTTCTCTCGCATACTCTATTCACGCATAAATATCATCCACCTTTTTAACGCATGTGTAGTTAGTCTTTCCTAATGTTTTTTGTGTAACTTATGCATTTTCTCTGTGTCTGAGTCGTTATTTTATTGTGCTATTGTGACATATCAATTTTCTACTGAGGTTTTAACACTGCGTTCGAGATGGCAATCCTGTTTATGGTCTTTCATAATCCTTCAATGTCGTTATAGTTGCTAGTTTGATTTTGATTTACTTACGTTCACTCTTTGCAAGATAGTCAGTTTCACCGTCATTACTGTGTTTCTCTTATTTCGGCGACATTCAAAGTTTCCTCATCCTTAATGCCGCTCCCTTTGGTCCACAGCAGCTTATATTTTGGTGATCTCTCTTGTTTCTAATGCTCAATCAGATACCGTATGTTTGCTTCGGATTTCGAAGACCCCCCCCCTTTGGATCATTACTTGTAAGACAAAAGGCATTGAAACCTTCTCCTAAGGTGGATGTCAAATGGTTTTATTTATATAAGGGACACCAGTTCAACATGTAAGTTGCGCCCAATGTCGCGCCCATTTATAGTCTTAATTTCATTTTTTCATTTTATCGCATAAAAATGCCTTCACCTTTTTAGTGTACTTTATAGAAGCATTATTTTTAAAGGGTTTTCTTTACAGTTATTATTTTTCAATTATTATTATAAAATGTTTTCGGATTCCATCAGCTCTTCAAGTTTATCGTAGTTGCATAATTAAATGAAAACCAAAACTAAATCAGGGAGATATTATACGAGTACTATTAATGCCAACTCTAGAGCCTTTTTTGTTGTATAACGGTACAGAATGTACATTTAGTAGACAAGAATTAATTTAAGTAGTTTTACCGTACGGGGATAGTTTAAAGTGCAAAAGGAAAAAAGTGAAAAATATTGCATCGCCGTCGGGTTGACGCATAAGTTCAAAGTTCAGGTCTCTACTTAGTATTGAATTGAGTGACATTTAAGTTATAAATATAGATTCTAACAATCAAATAAATGAAGAAAATAACCTCATTAATTTTACAGTAAAGCTACAAGCTAGAGTGAAAATTATGTTCAAATATTATGTTCTCATAGGTTTTCTGTGTGTGTGCAAAATTCCAAAGCTCTAATTCCAATTGTAAGTGTGTGAGATTTAAGTTTCAGAATTTTACTTTTCTTTTTAAAAAAAAAGAAAAAAAAAACAGGGAAGTAGCCTAACTAAAAGCATTGTAATAACAATAAAAGAAAGTATATAAAACCTGTTAACTTTATCTTAAAATCGAATTTTATTGCTTTATTCGCACGCATTTTAAAGAATCTCAGATTCATATGTATATAAAATTCCCATCAGAAAGATTTCAGTTCAGCTATTCCTATTTAGCCTCTTCACAAGAAAGAAAATAATAAAAGAAGACAATAAAATAATAAAATGGAAAGAATAATAGAATAGAATCCCAAGACAATAACGAAAAAAAAAAGGATGAAGAATATTTTTCACATAAAAGTGTAAACAATTGCTCCGAGTAGAGAGAGAGAGAGAGAGAGAGAGAGAGAGAGAGTCTATCTGTTCTCTCAGATTAAAATTAATCTCATTTTCAATCCGAGTGTCTCATAATCTAATTACGTTTCCCGAAGAAATTTTTTTAACCGAAATGGAAATCCATTTTGCATAGAAGGAAAAATAGAGGAGGAAACAGAATGAGTGGGAGAAATCCAGTAGTTGACTCGAGCGCGTCAGTTTCTTCATTTGTCTAGCAATGCGCGCTTGAAATTCCGAATAATAAACAATCTGGAGCAATGCTTGACATAAAACGTCAGTTTCAGATTTCCTCGACAGAGTAGAGCAGTCAGCACCAGGAGATGGAAGACTCGGAGAGGAGACGGTTCTGAGATTTTTGGCGATGATTCAGAATGGCGAGGCATTTCTTTCCCCTCTCCCTTTCCTGTAGTAATGGAAACACAATACTACTCTTGACGACGAGAGGATTATATCAGTCGGTGCATTGTTAGCCGTTTAAGAATACATTCCTCTTCTTAGTCTTCTTATTTCTAGAACGAAAATTCTCTCTTCTCCAGGCGCAAATCTCGCGGTTGCTTCTTGTCTCTTTCTTCCAGTATTTCAGTCTTAAATACGTTGAAGATTCGTTCGTTCGTTTCGCAGACACACAAAAGAGATTTTGTGGTCGTCTAAACGTTAAGACTCAGCATTAAATTCATAAAGGGATTATGAGTGGGACGTTTTGTGGTGTGAAGAACAATATGAGTCGTCTCAGTTTCTTCGTCCTCCTTTTATAATGGACAGCCTCACGGGCGTCTCTGGCGGGGGGGGGGACGAGGGAGACACGTCCCCCAATATTTTGAAGTACAAGATATTCAATATTTTATTCTAATTTAGTTTATTTAGTAGAATATCATATAAATAAAAACAATTAAATTTATTTGTAATATAATATTCAGGCTGTGAAACGATTGTAATCGAATTCTTGATGTACTCCCATGCGCATTAAAAATTGCGCGTATACTGTAACTCACGATGTTTCGCATTTATTCCATTTTTCTTATGCTTATGGGTAAAATTCAGTTATTAGTATGTGGAGATCATAGAAAGCAATCCATCTAAGGAGATATTTCAAAAAAAATATAATAAAATAATAAAAAAAATTAGCAAAAAACAAAATTATGCTCGGTTTTGTGTATACTGGCAATTATCATTTCTAGGGATTTTTTCAGTAGTAAAGCACGATTGCGGAGGGAAATTGACAATAAGCAGTGAACGAGATGGCGGAAGGAACTGGAAAGTGGAGTAAAATGTTGAATTTATTGGTTTAAACCTAGTGTCTAGATGGTTTGCCAAATATAAGTTAGCTTCTGTAACCAAGATGTCGCACGGAAATATAGAAACAAAGAGGAAATCTCCTGTCTTGAGGTTGGAAGTGACATGCGCTATGGATATTAGCATTTATTTGTTAAGAAAAGGAGAACAAGCAAAAAGTAGTTTCCGTGGTTAAGTGGTGGCTCTGAGGTAAAGCGTCTGCTTTCTAAGTAGCAGATCGGGGTTCGATTCCCAGGCAAAACTTGTTTTATGGGCAGCCTAAGATTATTCCTTGTGATGCAGGGAAAGGCTTTCGAATGAACACGCCCAGCTTTGTGGTGCCCTCCCCGCTGTTCTAGTGGCTAGCACGTGCGCCTTTGGTGTACGGTGTCCCGGGTTCGATTCCTGGCGGGAGAGCCTTTAAAAAGGTTAGTGGCTGGTAGCCGAGTAAGCTGGTTCTCGGCGTGGTTCGTTCGAGGACGCTGGTGTTTCTTTCGATCAGCTAATACTGCTAGTGTAGTGTGTCGGTTCCTCTTTCTTGTGTGTGTGTTATCTGACTGAATTTAATTGTATTTGTCACCTGTTCTTAATATTATCACATAGTTTATTTTATTATTATTATTATTATTATTTTGGAATTCAGTTTTCTGACTTAAGTTCGATATGAACACGATTCGCCTCAATACACTTCGTATCAGTTTTCAAAATGTGGTAACTGTGCCGACTTCTATTATTTTACATGAGTGGATTAGGGATACCTTTGGGTTACCCTTGGAAACTGTGCTCAGCATAGAAATGGATTTTCCACCTAAGCTATTATATATTAAATTAAAAACTCAGGAAGATTGTGAACGCATTTTAAATGTATTTACAGATACTGTGAAGTATTTTGATGCGGTAGGTTCGTATAACCTACCTATTGATTCGGCTTCATATTTGATTAAATTGGTCCGCATTCATGCGGTTCCAACGGAAACTTCCGATTTACACCTTAAACACTGCAGTGGTCGCGCGTTCTACTATTGTAGAACAGGTGTTTAATTTTTAGAATCCTGTGCAATTGGCAACTCGCTCGACCTTAAGCGGTTATGTACCTTTCTCCGAAAACCTTCTGTACATTCGAGTCAATTTTCAGCGCTTGTTCTTGCACCTGCTCAGATTTGTTCCATGATTTCATCAGTGTTCTACTATTGTAGATCGCGCGACTATTGGCGTACAAGTTTGTTTCGTATTAGTGATTTATTTCGTTTTACATTTTCACGTTATTTTTGTGTAATACGTGTTTGTAATATATGAAATGACAGAGAACAAGTGCGTCTTTAGTTAGAAGAGGCAGAAAGTAACTGTGAAAGCGCACTTGAGATTGAAGACATGTAGGAGCTCGAGGAAGATTTTGATGAAGAAAAAATTGAGTGCAGTAATACCGGAGATGTAAGAGGCAATATACCGGAAGAAGAAGAAGAAGAAAGCATACCAATTCAAGACAGTGTTGAAGTCATGGATTTTGATGCACCACCTTCTCTCGATAGACGTGCGTTTTATACCGGTAGAGAGAAGAAAGTAGAACCTTCTCGCTGGTATGTAGACCCCATAATGCCAAGAAACTCACGAATTCGCAATTTGAATATAATACCAGCATTTGATAGACTTGGTCCATAAGACATCTTTTTCTTAATGCCTAATTGATGATGAATTGATGGAAAACCGTAGCTGGTGTTAATGCTCTTAATATTTAGAGCAAATAAGAATAATGAGAATGTCAGACGAAAAAATTTCCTCCATGATTTAGGTTTTGATCTAGGTTGATAAAACCAGCAATAACCTAACGTTTAGCCGTGGAAACCTTGCCAAACGAGCTTCGACACAGAGAAATACTTCTGTTTGGCTTCAGTGAAGGTGTTCTATTACCACAAGACGGAGATTCTGGGTTTGGAAAATGTTTCTTTTCTCGCAACAAGTGAAAAAGTAAAAACCTTTGGAAAATGCCAGAGATGGGTGTGATCAGACCAGGAGAAAAGCGTGTTCGACGATTGCTTGGAGTAGGCACTCATTCAAAAAGAGTACATCAAATCATTCTACCTGTACGATGTATAATAGAAAAAGATTTATGCTGTTATATGAACACATACCGAAACGTTTGTTCGATTTTCAGTTCAACATTGTTATATATTAAATACGATATACCAAATGTTTATTTCTGTCAATGTTCTTGTATTAATCAAATAAAATAATTTCAAAATATTTTAAAACATGTATAATACTCTAACTAACATACACAAGACCGAATATCGCTAAAAATCATATCGCTATAGAAAAATAGTGACGTTCTACAATAGTAGAACGCGCGACTACTCACGTAAAGATGGATGGTGCGACCAACACAGTGTTAAACAAGTTTTTCTTTTCTATGGGGAAATTCTAAGTCTTACCGATGAACTCTACTCTACTGGACATTTTTACCCGGAAATTACTTAAGATCGTCCTCAAAAAGAACATACCGTCATATGTCACAGTTCATGGTCTTCGTTTGTGGGTGACATATCCTGGACAAATTAAAACTTGTGAGCGATGTGATAGTGATCAGCATTTGATTTCTCAATGTGATAAACGACTACCTAAACTTGCTTCTGTGACTGTTCCGGTTTCTGGAGGTTCTAGACTACCTCCCGAGTCAAATTCACGCTTGGCTCCGCCTCCAATGCTACTTAAAGCTGTTCCAGATGTTACAAACTTCAATGTTTTTCCTGTACTTTCTACTTCTTCCCTAGTCAAGACCACTAGTGCTGATGGTGATGTGGAGAATAACCATCCCTCTCTTAGTACCCCTGGAGCTCCTTCTTTAGAGAAATCTTCTGTAACTATTTCGCCTACTGATGTTTCCAGCACAGATGTGATACTACCTTCTGTTTCTTCTGGATTGAATTAGGTAAGTTTGGATGATACTTTAGAGGATGCTGCTGCGATGTCGTTAGTAATGGACTCGTCTCTTTTAACGCCCTCAGTGAACGTTTCAAGTGACCACTCAGTACATGAACAACACGCTGCAGTATCTAGTCCGGAACTTGTTACCTCTCCTAGTGTTTCTGTTATTTCCACCGCAAATTTGCCTAGTGTGATGAATTTTGAGATGGTACCTTTGGATACTTCGTAGAAAACGAAACACCCTATCTTTGATAGTAAAGCTCCTAAAGTTCAAAAAGTGCTTGACTCATCTCTGTCTGATGAAAATAGTATTGATCTCCGCACGTAATCTAACAACTTTCGCAACCAAGGCACCCACTGTGTCTGATGAACATTCCTTTTCGTCCAACCAAAATGCTGAAACGCCATCTTAATTTTTTGTTAATTTTTTGGGGGGTTTAAGTTTTTGCTGTGTGGTAATTTTTCTGCTTCGTGCATAGGCTGTGCATTTTGTATATTACTCCCCTATGTTTTAAATTTTTACTTTTCTATTTTCCATATTATGTATGGTGTTAGGATTGGTACTATAAACTTTAACGGACTTTCTTCCACTACGAAAGAAGATGCAGTTGCTGCCTTTATTAATATTAGAATGATTTATATTTAGTTTGCCCAAGAGGTTAAAATTACTGATTTACAGGCTTATATAATTATACTTTTCTTAGTAATGAAACTGTAGCAGGCACAGGTACTGCACTTATTTATCGCAGTGATTTACATCTCGATCAGGTTTATAATTATCCTGATGGTAGCATTATTACTGGCAATTTGGAAACTATACACCTTTGTAATTCCTATAGTCCATACCGTATTCAAAACCGCATTCAACGTAATAAATTTTTCAGCGATGACGTTGCTACTGTATTGCATGCTGGTACTCGATCTATTATTTGGGGAGGTGATCCCAACGAAGTTCCCGGTTCTCAAGATTCCTTACAGAACCGTGCCCCTTCCACATATTTGCTTCATGTTCTTACTCAATTTGGTCTCGTGGATGTTTGGCGTCATTTTCACCCTCACGAACCGGGTTATACGTATGTTCATTCTCTGCATTTTTCATCTGCATCCTTGCTTCCTTATGTTCAGAGCATAGAATGGTTAAAGTATGTTTTTCTGATCATCATTGTTCTTTTAACTGTTAATTTATCTGTAACACAATATCTACGAAAATCTTTTTTATGGCATCTTAATACTAGTATTTTGTCTGATCCATCCTTTCAAGAACTTCTTCGACAAAAGTGGTATGAAGTAAGTAAGCAATCCTTACTTAAGCGCAACATCATGCAGTGGTGGGACTATCGGGGTAAACCTACCCTTAAAGGTCTCTGTCGATTCTATTTTCGTGAGCGAAAACCTTTCATGAGCAGTATAATTATTATTACCGACATTTGCATGAGTACCATCTTGCTTATCAACAAGGGGCTCCTGTTTTATCACAAATTAAACAGGTCAAAGCCTTCCTTTTATTATTACATCGTACCAAGTTTTCCGGTATTAGTGTAAGGAGTAAATTATTTGGTGAGATCCAAGATGAGGAGGGTCGTTTATGGTTGGGAACCAATGTTGCTACTTGTTTTACCCGTTATTATACCCGTCTTTATAGCCGACATCCTTCTTCTCAGTGCCCTGATGATTTGTTTTCTGAGTTCACTCTCTTAGAAACTGCGGCTCAAGATGTTTTGAATGCCCCTTTTACTGAAAATGAAATCAAGCATGTTATAATGACCACGCCAAAACATAAATCTAGTGGTGTGGATGGATTTCCTTATGAATTTTATCAAACTTTTCCTGATATTTTTATTCCTTTTTTTTTTACCGAACTTTTAAATGATTTTCGTGACAACTTACGTTAAGGGACCTCTCTTACGCATAGTATTATAGTTTTACTTCCAAAGCAGTCTCAGTCCCTTTGTGCTACTCAGTACCGATCTATTAGTCTTACTTGCTGTGATTATAAACTTTTAACCAAGGTTCTTGCTTCTCGTTTACGTAATTTCCTCCCAAATATTTTACATTTTGCCAAATTTGGTCATGATGTCCAACACCCCCTATATTTGGCACTAGCTAATATTCGTGACACATCGCTTTTCTGAGCGTAATCCCTCTCGCGCCACAGCAATATTAAGTACTGACTTTTCCCAGGCTTTTGATAAAATTGATAATGACTATCTTTTTCGTGTTTTGGATAAATTACATTTGGGCACCAGTTATTTTAATATGCTCCGTGCTTTTTATTGGGATGGTATGGCACAATTGAAACTTGATGGAGCGCTTACTTCTTCATTTCGGCTTGAACGTGGTCTTATTCAAGGGTGTCTTTTATCCACCCTTTTGTATAGCATTGCAGTTATGCTTTTTATTAGTAAAATTTATCGTGAAATTGATGGCATTTTTCTTAATAAGGCGGTTCTCAAACTACAAACTACGTTGATGATTTTAGCTTCTTTTTTCATTCTCAAAGTGATCTTCAATGTAATTTGCACTTATTTAGTCAAGCTTCAGGTGCGACCCTCAATGTTGATAAAACTAAATTGTTATGCATTTCCGACCAAGCACATACGTCCTTTGTTTCCCCCTTCACATATGTTTCTTGTCATAAAATTCTTGGTATTACCTGGTACCCATCCGTTAAACATACTGTGTTGGGAAACAGATTTTGTAAGAAAAAGGATAAGACCGACACACACAAAAAGGTGTTGTTCGAGTTATGTACTGATACAGTGGGGGAATGTGTTGGGAAACAGATTTTGTAAGAAAAAAATGCATAAGATAATTTAATACGTGCTAAGATGAAGAACTATTAAAATGTTTTGTTCAAATAACTTGGCCTAAGGGACAAGATAAACAAACGAACAAGGCCTCTTAATTGTTTAAAGAGAGATAAAGTGGGGAACATAAGGAGAATATCCAGGCTGGCTAAGGGAGGACGGAAGCAGCCAAAGACGAGGGGAAAATTCAGTCATGTGGGTGAGAGGACACCTAACATTCATGTAAGACCTTTTTCTCTTTGTAAAATCTTAGTTAGAGAAGAATCTGAGCCAAGTAAGGTCTCTCGTGTATAATATTTTGTGATTACGAAATTTACTTTATTTCAATGTAATTTTATTGTGTTTTTGCATTTTCATATAATCTCTCTCAGTGTTAATAAAGTTTGCTTACTCAAGTATTCCTCCCAGTTCTTTTACTTACTTCCACAGAGAAGAGATAAGAACCATTATTTTTGAATTGACAGCGGTAGATACTCTACACTGCCGATACTATAGCATGTCTTACAATTTTATTAATCACATCGGTAGTATAGTGGTTAGTATCCCCGCCTGTCACGCGGGAGACCGGGGTTCGATTCTCCGCCGGGGAGCCATGATTAATAAAATTGTAAGACATGCTATAGTATCGGCAGTGTAGAGTATCTACCGCTGTCAATTCAAAAATAATGGTTCTTATCTCTTCTCTGTGGAAGTAAGTAAAAGAACTGGGAGGAATACTTGAGTAAGCAAACTTTATTAACAATGAGAGAGATTATATGAAAATGCAAAAACACAATAAAATTACATTGAAATAAAGTAAATTTCGTAATCACAAAATATTATACACGAGAGACCTTACTTGGCTCAGATTCTTCTCTAACTAAGATTTTACAAAGAGAAAAAGGTCTTACATGAATGTTAGGTGTCCTCTCACCCACATGACTGAATTTTCCCCTCGTCTTTGGCTGCTTCCGTCCTCCCTTAGCCAGCCTGGATATTCTCCTTATGTTCCCCACTTTATCTCTCTTTAAACAATAAAGAGGCCTTGTTCGTTTGTTTATCTTGTCCCTTAGGCCAAGTTATTTGAACAAAACATTTTAATAGTTCTTCATCTTAGCACATATTAAATTATCTTATGCATTTTTTTCTTACAAAATCTGTTTCCCAACACAATACCATCTCGGTAAATTATAATCTTGTTGTTTCTAAGTTGGTTACTTTATTCTATCAACATAAAACAAGAAATCTTAATCTTTTTGAACGTGCCACTTTTATTCAGGTTTATGCTCTTAGTCTTTTATATTTTATTATGCAAATTTTCCCGCCCTCGGTTGCTATTCTTAAGAAAGTAAACAAACATATGTTATATTTTTTTGCTATGAACATACTCTTCGGGTAGATCGCCAGGTAGTTTGCAGTCGACCTTCAGTTGGAGGTCAAGGACATTGCTTTACAGGCCAGATGTCTTTTTCTCCATAGAACCTGTAAATTGCTTTGTGTTTATAGCAATTCCTTTTCGTCACAATGCATCATGCGCTTGTCTAAGTCACGTAACGCTTACTGCTCCTGCCTCCGTTCATGGATGGTCATCGACCTATCCTTATTTAAAAACCGTAGTTCTCGATATTGCATATGGCCTTATCGCACGGGATCGGCTTGATTTGACTTGATCCTAAACGGATTATTCAGAAGTCGAAGTTCTAAGATGTTCCCCATTGTTCCAAAACACTATTGGTCGATTACAATCTGTCTCACTTGTGAGGGGACAACCCCATGCCGTAAGCGTAGGTGGACCACCGATAGGCAACTAGCAACATGTCTCAAAAATTGTAGGTCTCGCAGCGACGATCGGCGGTGGTCCCACTTCCGTTTTGAAAATTATACCACCAGCGACACAGAAGCGACGGAACACCAACGAACCACAAAATTATTCCCCTGAAATACGTTAAATCGCCTATATGCGTAATTTGTTTGCATTAAGGTGAGTCTAAAAACATTTTTTAAAAAGTGCCCTGAGCTGGGCGCGAACCATCAACCTTAGGGTTACTTGTTGCGCGTTCTTCCGAATTCGCCACGGAAGCAATTATGAAAACACAGCTTGTAGAGTGATAAATCGTTGAAGTCTTTTTAATATTTCTAATCAGAGTGCTCCTTAAACCGTGTATATTTGACGATAACTGTTTGGAATCAGATCAAATGCACTTGCCTTGTAATTTTATAACAAAATGGCAAGCGTCTATTTACTTTTTCATAGTTCTCCCATATTCACTTGCTAGTGATCGAAGACAGTTGCCATCTAAATTCATACAATTATATGCACCCATCACGAGGTTTTTCACTTCATGATGTAAAGGTAGGAGTTACTCTTGACCCTCGGGGCTCAAGTATTGTCCTTATAATAACGATTCATCAGGAAAAATAATATAAAATAATAACCGCATGCACATGACAGGCGATAGTTCGTGTTGGCCCCTTTGCGATTCTCCGTGACAAATCAAAGGAGCACTGATCAAAATGAAGTCCTCACTGTTACGCGGTGGTAACTTCAATACCCCCGATTCTAGATATCTGCTTCGACTCGACAAATCCCTGCCACTAGTGGCACACTAGCGGCAATCCTTCGACGCATCGCTATATCGACGATCGCCATTTACCGGCAAGTGGGCCACTAGGTGTTGGCGACGTTTACGGCATGGGGAAGCTAATAAACAAACAAAGCAATAAATCTAAAACATTATAAAAAAGTTTTCCCAAAATTTACAACCATCAAAATCATTTGTTGGTGTTCCAGAACTGTAAATTCACCTTTATTCATAATTTACTTTTATCGTAGTTTTGATATGAGAATGATATGTCTGAAACTGTAACACAGGTCATTAATACCTTTTTTGCTTTAGTTAGATTTAACAGTTTTACTTAACAGTCAGTCAATTTAGATCTGTGATTTCAGAGTTTTAGAGATTTCCTTAAATTTTTCATTTCTACAACAGTTTGCAACTAACACCATTAACGTTTCTCTTTCGATATTTCCATAGGTAATGGCTTGGTCACTCCCAGTATATTTCAAACAATAAACTATTTACTATGACTTTCTCCATTAATCCGAACTACATTTAATATCCAACAACTCTGTGCATTTTCCCTTAAATCTGCAAACTTTCTACTAAGTTAAAACAGAGCATTTTATATTTTCTTCCTTTCTTGCTAAAACAAAAGTGTTCTTTAGACAACCTACAAATGATGACTCTATACTACATTGTGTTGCATAGGGCATTTTATGTAGCATATCATTTGACAATTGGACACTTTCTTCGTATATTGAAAGGAACAGGGATTAAGTCCTTCTACACTTAGATGAGAAGTAAACAAATTCTTTTTAATTCGTGAATTGTACCAATGCACTAGGTCCAGAGAGTTTTTAATTTAAGATTATTATTATTATTATTATTATTATTATTATTATTATTATTATTATTATTATTATTATTATTTTATTGACTTAGGTTTTCCTGAATATTAAGCAATATTTCACAAAAAGCTGGTATTTTTAAACAAATGTGTTCGATATCAAGTTATCATAAAGTAGTCACTCTCTTCTATAAATAATTTCAGAGGGGCCGCAGTGGCTCAGTGATAAAGCGTTCACCTTTGGTGCATGGGATCCTTGGTTCGACCTCAATCGCACCAAGTGAATTTTGTGGTGGACAAACACCATGTGCATGGGTTTTCTCGGGGTTCTCCCGTTTTCTCCCACTTTCTTCATCCCACCATTTCATTCGTTTCTCATCATCACCGTCTCCTTTAGCCTAGCCGGTATAACCGTGGGTCGTAAAACTTAAAGATTTGATTTCAAATAATTCCAACCCAAACAGTTGCAGGAAGTATGTCATTTTGAATAAAACAAACTACTCTATAAAATTCTGGGTATTATTATTTTTTATATATACAATTATAGCGGACCTTATTTCTAAATCGAGAGTAAGAAGACTAAATTCACTCTTATTATTATAGATTCATTTCAATTGAAGCAGTTAAAATAGTTGGGAAAAATTAGAAAGCCATACCCTATCTTCCAGTGTGCCACGACCGGATAACACGGCACACTGGTGTGCCCAGCAAAATGAACAATGTGACGCAAACTTTTACCTATTATTTACAATAATATTTGTCGAGTTTATTTTATTTATTATTATCGACGATTCTTCCTGTACTATTGACGATCAACTGTCTGTATAGAGTTAAACAAACAAGTATCACATTGTGAGAATGAGTGTAATTATTTACTTTAATAGTATTAGAAAGGTATGTTTTCTTGCTTTTTCTACCGGGAATAACTGCATCCGGTCTAGAAAGCTGGGACTAACAACAAAGGAACCCGATGTGCCAACCACACACCACCCTATAGTCGTGAGTGCCACCCTAAGGGTTGTTGTCTTCAAAGAGAGAGAGAGAGAAAAAAATAACTTAAGTCCATTGCACTTACATGCTTAAATAAATAAATTATGTAAATAACTGTTTCGTTTTCTGTTTATTATTATTATTATTATGAAGTTGACTGCCATATGTATACACACGGCTCTCCCGTGCAGCTCGTCGTGTATGATTTTCCATACACAAACTACATATTCCAAAGTTTGTTGTGTTCGTTATATAGATGTGTTTGTAATTAGATTCATATGGCATAGAAGTCAAAATTTAATGTCCATGCTACGTATATGTAAAACCATAGACAAAGAATTTTATGAACAAAGAACAATTTATGGCGCTAAAACAAAGGGAAAAAATAAAGAATTACTGGCGGATTGTTGCCCGAAGTCCACAGATGATAACGGTTAAGTGTTAAATTTAAACAAATAGAGTTTTAATTAAGCACGAATTTAACTTATAGTGTACAGAGGGAAAGGCTCAGGAGTTCGCTAGGATAGTTACAATATCGAACCCCGTGAAATGCACTGCAAAGCCACCCGTAATGTTAAACAGATATTGTGTATTAATACTCATTTCAATGCAAACCTATATAGGCCTACTGTAACCCACCCAAGTTTCATAATAAAATGAAAAATTTAAAAGGAAAATTTTGTGAGATGAAACTCCAGTTTACTGTTAAGTTGGTTATTTCTCTTGGAGTTGGAAGCACTGCATAACCTTCGGTTGGATTGCGCGAGTCGTCGATCGGGATGACGTCACGTTGCAGCCGAGGTTCTGGCTTTAAGACTGAAGCGCTTCGCAGTGTATAAAATGAGGTAAGAGTGTTAGGTCCTCTGAATGAAATAATGGGTCATTAAATTAATATTCTTTCCGTATAATCGTATAATTTTGTTAACTTCTTTTGAAATCTATAACAGTTCCTGGCTATGGCTGTTATTCAGAAGATATCATTATTATTCAGTATATTTGGAAGTATTTATTTCTAAAATATTGCGAAAAAAAAAGTAAAATAGTTATTCGATCAGTTAATGTACATGATTTTGTGTAGGCAGAGTTATGCCTTTTTGTTAAAACATGTTGAATCTTGTTTTCCTTGAAAAACTAGTTAAAAGTCGCTAGTCAGGAAATTGAATATATTGCTATTACGGAAATATTCAGGCTAATAGAGACTTTAAATGAATGATTTGTCTTTGGTCCGCTTTGAAAAGGAAAAAAAAAGAGGAATCTATAGAGTTACAGATGAGCTGTTGCTCGTAACTCATGTATCTTGACCCATATATAAGGAATCTTTTCCTCCCACATTTTCATTCCAAAGAAAGCCACTTTGCAGTAACTTCGAGTTCCATACATTTTGATGAAATTATAGTATATGTTTCTAAATTCTATATTTGGATTTACGATTGGTTATAATATTTACTTCAGAAACTTTGTCACTTGGAAAAAAAAAATACTTTTGGAAAATTAATGTTGCTTGCTAACGGAAATTTCGATTAATGATATTCTTACTTGTTAAATTTGTTGAATGTTTTCTATATTTATAGTTATATATCACGTTTCGGATTTGTTATAATAAAATTTTCCATTTTGTTAGAAAACTTTTTACATTTACAAGTAGTTCTAGAAATTTTCCTGATTATCTTAATAGTGATATTTTGCATACAGTATAAGCCTTTTCCAGTATTGAACCTCACTCTTCACGTCGTCATTATTCTCAGCCGTGGGGGAGTGGAATTCTCCTTTCTCTTTCCTTTTAAAATTCTTGTATTCTAAAGGGGGAAGTGGGGTGACGTCCGTTCTCGCAGGACTGTGGGTAGTGGGGGCTATTTAAAGATTATATGTGTATCGTTCATCCGTTACACTACGCACTTTAATTTGAACGCATGTAAAAGCTTGACGAACTGACAAACGTACAGATGGACAGACTCACTTTTTCAAAATCACTTTCTCGATATGTTAGGGCGTAAAACTTGAATTCATTGAAATCTCGAATTCGATTTTTATCACTATCACTACAATTTCTTCTTTCGTTGCTCGAACGTGAAAACGAATAGTAATAAAACGATACGTAAGGTGATAATTTGTAATCCCCAAAATTTAATGAGTTACGTTTAATGTGTTGCCATGCTGGAAAAAAGCTTATCCTGTTTGTTATATCATTTTAATATAAGTTTTTCACGCTACTATATAATGTAGAAATATGGTATGATTATCGTTCATATTCATGCTAACTTTTGGAAATATTCGTGTACCGCATACATAGATCTGTATAATTTGTTTCGTTCAACCAAAGCATTCTTTATTCCTTACATAGACTTATGATTGCATTTCTTGCACTTGTGGATATGAAAGAGAGAGAGAGAAAGGGGGAGAAAGTCAATACTCTAAAAAGAAAAAAACACAAGCATACATATATACACACACGCAAACGATAATTTGACATCAGATTTTTCCTTCCTTCCTTTTTTAAATGACAACAAGCTATTCTAACATTCGATGTAACGTCATGTCGATGTAACAAGGGATAAGACTGGAAAGACTCTAAAAGTCGCGTATGTTCTTTTTCCTGTTCCTGACACACAAATCCGAAGTGGGTTGTTTGCTGTTCAAGAACGGGCAGGGGAGGTGTAACATACAAGACCATCGCTGTTTCCAATAGTACACGTATTCTAATACTGAATAAATATGTCGATTAAAGAAAGGATACTATCAATAAGTTATTTCCTTATTATATTATTTCGGTTCTTATTAACATCAAAATTGTACACTTAATTGTACATATATATATGGGATGGGATAGGATTTGATCTCGTGTCAAAATAATAAAATAACTACTAGTCCGCCACTCTATCCACCTAACCACGGAGACTACGTTTTGTTTGCTCTCTTTTTCTTAACAAATAATGCTCATAACCATGGTGCGTATTGCTTCGAACCTTAAGATAAGAGTTTTTCTGTTTAATTCTATATTTTCGTACGACATCTTAGTTACAGAAGCTAATTTATATTTGGCAAACCATCTAGACATTAAGTTTAAACCAACAAATTCAATATTTTACTCCACTTTCCAGTTCCTTCCGCCAGCTCGTTCACTGTCTATTGTCAATTTCCCTTCGCAATCGTGCTCTGCTACTGAAAAATCCCTCGAAAGCCAGTATACACAAAACCGAACATAATTTTGTTTTTTGATTATATTTTTATTATTTTATTATATTTTTTGGAAATATCTCTTTAGATGGATAGCTTTCTATTATCTCCACATACTAATAACTGAATTTTACTCATAAACGTAAGGAAAATGAAATAAATGCGAAAAATCGTGAGTTGCAGTATACGCGCATTTTTTTGCGCATGTGGGTACCTTAGGGGGTCCGTGTAGGTTGCAGAAAGGTAACAAATAGAATCGAAGTAATAAACAGGTTGGGCTAGGTAGTACCATTTAAATCACTTTCTTTGATGTTCTTCCAAATTTTACATGTCAGAGACGCCAGTGGACAGGCTCTACACAAATGAAGATTTTAGTTTCTTCTTCTAAGTTCTTTCTTTATTTACTTTGCACTTTTATAACATTTTGTGTATACTATAATTAATCGTGTTTGATCGTAATAAACAATGAGTTGCAACACCAATTCCTTCTCTTTCATCTATTATTTTCGGCTGATCTCGTTGTCCTCAGTATGGCAACGCGTTTTAGCTGTTGGTCGTATATGCTGCTTATTCTACGAGTGACGTCAAGTAACTAGATTCTGACAATCGATCAGCAGAAAGTGCATCCATTTTTGTAATGTTGATACAACTCCCCGGCGTCCCTAGCAACTCCCCGGCGACTGAAAACGAAACGCGCGAGAAACTGAACCAAATTAGCCCAGTTTTAAGGTCGCCAGCGTAGCTAAAGCTACAGAAGAGTGGGAATGCTGTAGTATTTGGAGTAATTCGAAGGCAATAAAGATGGATGATATTCACAATGCACGAGTGAGAATCCAGTAGGAAACTTAGCAATAGCTCAGACAAATTATTTAAATGAATGTAAAATGAGAGGTTACAAACCTCATTTGAATTACAGTGTGTTGCTGTACTTTATAGCATATAGGGGTCGAAAACAGACAACAATAACTATGAAGCGAACATAAAATCAAGGCATTTCAACATGACATAACTATAACAAAACAAATTTCAAGGAAAGTTCTAGATCATATCTTTAGAACGCAAATACAATAATCATTCGGTTGCAAATGACAGATTATCCAACCAATTCCGCGATTCCTTCTGGAATATGTGCCACTCGTTGAAAGCATCTTCCAAATCATCCTAAATAGTTCATTGTGACGTAAGCAGAAGGACGGATTTTCATCCAAGCATCCGTTGCATTCGTTGCTTGCGATTTCTATGTGTAGCCAACTTAGTTCCTATACATTCGAAACAAGTCATACCATGACTATGGTATCTAACGCTTAGTTAATTCCGGTGTATTATCCTGTCCGTCTCGGTTGTGCTGAATGTGTGTTAGAGGCTTCCAAACTTTGGATACCATAACTTCCTTAGTTTGCAACACTGAATAATAAATGTGGTATTTTAAGCTTTCGTTTGGCATGCTAATTTGAAATATGTACAGTAATAATTTGACGTAGTACCATTTGAAAAATATAACTTTATATTGAGTTGTCAACACTGTTTTGTTGGGTGTTTCTGTTTAGTGTATACAAAGATATTGAGTTGATTTAGAGTTTAAAGTCCCGTTCAGCAGCGAGGTTATATGAGACGTGGACCTGCTAATTAACGTGAAATCCGAACCACATTAACTTCCGCCGGGAATCGAACCCGGGCCTCCCATGCCAAAGGCGCTAAACTACGCTAACCGCTTAGTCACGAAGGAGCTCTATATGCAAAGATATCCCTCTCCTTGTAGTTCCTTCGTGCAAAGTTTCGCTTTTCTCGCTCTTTTGGTTTTGCACCCTGTTCTAAATTCATTTTTATTTATATTTACAGTACTTATATATCTTTTTATCTTTTCAGATACTCGGGTGATCGACATGAACGCTGCTAAGAATAATGTTAAAAATGACAACAATTCGGACAATGTGTATCTTGATCGCTACATCAATCAATAGTTGATTTTTAACCGGTTTTTGAAGCACTAAAAGTCTATCGTTAAAATAGCAATGGACACAGCAAGATGGAGCTACTGTCCACACTGAAATTGAGTCACTTGCCCTTTTGTCTACCAGAGTTTGGACACCGCTTGATTTTCCATGTAACGGATTTTCCATATCCTTCCTACTTCCCCGACCTCACGGCTCCAGATGCCTACATATGGGATATGTTAAAGGAAGCAATTTTCCGAACAGATAACCTCCTACCATTATACAGAGTTAAGAGAGAAGATTCGGTCATTTGTTTTGTCGTTGCAGCAACCCGTGTTCACTAACATGTTCATCGATCTAAAGGACCACTATCAAGAATTGTGTGACGTAATGGTCAACATTTCGAACATATAATGTACAGACGCGATTCCTCTTAAATTTACAATATATGTGTTGAGTAACATTTAGCTGACAACATTTCTTTTGCTTCATTATGTTGTACAACAATAAATAAATGTCAACGATGTCATTTCAGTATCGTTTGTTTTGCCGCATACTGTATTACAATAATTACTGTATACGTTGCATTGGTAGTCATACAGCTAATATTTACTATTCTGGAATACTGTGGGTTTTCAAATAATGTTCCAAATACACTAAATTTCATGCATTATCTTTATTTTTCCAGTGACCTGTGATATTCGGTGAAGAAAACCCCGAATCAGTAGAACTTCTTACTGATCGTACTTAATTTTTAGTTGTTCAGCCACAAAACAAATTATTAACATATAACTTTTCAAAGTATTTAGGGTTTATTCGGTTAATTGCTGTGTTTGCCTTGGAAGTAGTTTATTCGGCTTCAAAGGTGAAATTTCTTGATTTTATAAATGTAAATAATATATCCATCTTTTGCTGTAATAATTTTATATATTTTAAATAATCTTTTAAATTCTTTTTTCAAGTGCAAAATTGAGGACCTTTTCGCTAGTTGTAGATTTCAGCTACTAGTGTTTAAATGCAATTTCACAGCATGGATTTGGAATAAGAAAGGCTACTATGAAACTTAACATAAACATATCCAATTAACGGTTTAATCCAACTAACTTTATAACGAAAAAAATGATTAATAACTAAAATAAAAATTTTTAAAAATAAAATTGTAAAATTGATTGCAATGCTGATGAACGTTTACCGAGTCATTACAAAGTAACAAGTTTGAGATACTTATTAAAATTAGGGCAAGTATATTGAACGCAAGGTAGTTATATAGTGCTAGCATTTTCTATTACTACCAGTAATCTTTAATTAATGAGAACGTTGTACGGACAATTGATAGTTGTTTGATCCTCTCTTCATACATTTTGATATTGCGATAGTATATTTAGGGAGTTACACTCTTCTTAGTATCTTCAATACTATGCTTTCAAGATAAGCTCTGTACGTACATCTAGTGATCTAGATCGGATTTCTTTTTGAAGTAGATAGTACAGTTACTGATAAATGAACAATACCATAGGATAAGAAATCGGCCTTGGCGAAATAAGTACCAATCCCATAGACAGTGGTCAAATTGGAATTACATTACTATGATATGCTTGTAGCACAGATTTATTATCATAAAAGAAAGTTTTATAATAACTAAACAATAAACTTATCATATTCTCTGATTCGTCACAATAATAACACAATAAAAAATGAAATCTTTGGGTTTTACGTCCCACGATTATGCCGGTTAGGCTAAAGGAGACGGTGATGATGAGTAATGAATGAAATAGTGGAATGAACAAAGTGGGAGGAAACGGGAGAACTCCGAGAAAACCCACGTACACGGTAATAACACAATAAAGGTAATTAAGGAGGGGAAATGCATCCTTTCCGAAAACCAGTGAACAAACTACACCGAGCAGAAATGAAGTTTAAAATAATCATTTAATTGCGTGCAAAATTGCGCGGTGATGCAAATTATTCAATAAATACAAAAAACGATAATAATGTTTTTAATCACTCTAAAGAAAAGTTCAGTATTCCCTAAGATGTACTAAACTTATCTTGATATTTACCTCGTTTTGTTACAATAATTTTTCTCCTAAGTTTTAGATGCTTTAGATTAATCATTTACATTTTTGTGTTGACTTAGAAATTACGTTTTAAGAGTGGTTCAGTTAAATGCGGAGGAATACCAATAGCTTTAATATATTTAGTTCGTATAATTTTATGTCAAAGTAATATACTTTAAAAAAAAACGTTCAAGGATAATTGTTATTTTTTTTCTTACATTAGAAAGTTCATTTTTATGAAAGCAATATATATATATTCTTTTAAGAAGATTTTAAAAAATCAAGATAACTAAAATTAGAATCCGAACTGTATTTTCAAATCTTGTTAGATCTTGCTTTCATACAAAATTGCAACGTACATGTAGGCATGTCCATGTTGATGCGATCCTCACCCCATCTACCAAGTAAAAGGAGCAATAGCTGGTCTAGAAATATTATACTGGACGAGAGGCTCAAAGCTTTCGTAAAGTTTCGTAAGTTTCGTAAAGTTTTACTCGTATTTGTCGAAACTTATGGATGTTTTCTTCATAGACGGCCACAAGGACTAAAATACTTATTTTGCACAACTTAATAAGTTTATGAAAAGCTTTGAAACTGTGATTGTAAGTGTAAATAACAAAGATAGTAGTTTTTTATTTTACAATTTGAATAATTGGGTTTAGTTGATTTTGAGTTTAACGTCCCGTTCAGCAGCGAGGCTATATGATACGTGGACCTACTGATTAACGTGGAATTCGAGCCATATGAGCTCCCGCGATTATGCCGGTTAGGCTAAAGGAGACGGTGATGATGAGTAATGAATGAAATAGTGGAATGAACAAAGTGGGAGGAAACGGGAGAACTCCGAGAAAACCCACGCACACGGTAATAACAATAAAGAATCGAACCCGGGCAATTTGAATAATTGGCTGGACTGTTCCCATATAGTGAACTGAATTGTTAATGTAGTTTCTATTGGCAAAGGTATGTATTTAGATACCTTTCATATACCATTCGATCTTCCCGATTCCCAGTGAAATTGCACTAAGCAGAAATATTTTACAGGATTTCTATATCCTTTCCATACATGTATGTGGAAGTAGAGCTGAATGTAGTGTTTACCTATCCATTGAGGTAAGAACAATTGTAAGATGTGCAGTAGCAATTTTCCAACTAAAATAGTGCAGTAACTTTGATTCCTGCATTTTCATTGTGTTTAAGTCATATATTGCCGTGTTTTTATGTTGTGAACTAACTTTGAGCATTTCCGAGTAAATCAGTTCATACACTTTATTTTCGAAACTATAGCTGATAACCCACTCATAAGACAATCAATATGTTTTAAGTATTTATAAAATTATCCACAATGTTTAATAATAACGTAACCTGAAACAAAAGGGTCTTGATAGTTCCAAATTTGTCTTTATATGAAAGAAAAAAATATTTCGATATATTTTATACCACATTCAATACATTACCTAAAAATCGGTCAAGAGTAATAGCAAAGAACGATCATTTGCTATGGAAATTTAATAGTTCTTCTCTTATACTTTTGAATAATTAAAACACGGCCAAGATTTTTTTCGTAAGAACTTCTCTTTGATTTCTGACAAACGAAATAGCTGTTTTGCATGTACAGTCAGCGACAAAAGTTATTTCCGTTTAGTAAAATTTATTTTGGGAATAACGGAGGTATGGCTGAAACCTACAACGGTGGTAAGGCTGTAAATTAGATTCTTTTTAATATGTTGAAAACTGTACTCAAATTGTCCTTCTATTCTGAGGTTATTTACGAAATTAATTTTATCAAACGGAAAATCCCTGACTGTACTTTGGATGGTTATTTTATGTGTATTGATTTATTTATTGATGGTAGAAATAAAAATTAGTTAACTTTTTATTGTGTGATTAAATATATACGTAATGTCAAATGTGGGGATTAAGTAAAAAATATTAAATGAAAATTAGTGATGTTAGTCGATATATGATTATAACTTAAGTTATATGAATAATAATAAGGTTATATATTCAATTAGGCAATGGAAAGTACATATATACTTTTATATTGCACGACGCAATTGATATATTTGTTTAGTTTTGTGATTCATAGCTAAATTATTTTCAAGTAAAATGTTTTAGCTGTGTGGTACATATTACTTTTCTGAAGTTATTGCGATACCAAATGAGAACTGTGCCTATTTAAAATTATATTTTTTGATTCGTTGCTATGGCTGATGAAAATTAATGAAATACCATGTGTTGAAGGATCTGTGACTATTTTATCGAAATAATTTTCATCTATTCCATACCAGTATAAATTAATTTATTGCTGTTATAATGAAATTTGAAACAGTAGAAATGGATATTTCATTCAAAATAAAATATCTGGTAATTTCTATTTGAAAAAAAAGTTACTCTATATTTCTTTAGCAGCAATAGAGTCTACAGAGAAATGAAATATCTAGGATAAACTCAAATATTTAACTTCGATAAATCGATTATTGAATTTATTATAACAAGCGTAAATGAGAACTTGAAATGGAAATGAAATAACTATAGAACATGAATTATCGGATTTCACTTAAGTGGCCAGATTGCATGAATACTTTGAATTTCTAAAGTAAAACATTTTATATCATTTGTGGTACGTTGGGTTAACCTTCATTGCTGCTAGCGACCTAAACAATTCCTAAGCACTAACAATATTTATTAGTATTAGTAGTTGGTTTTTATTTATTTTTTTACATGCTTTTCCATCAGCTGTAGTTTTCACTGTGATTTGCAACCGTCCGACTCTGATCCTTAAAGAAATAGCTCAGCTAAGAAGAACGTGAACAATTGACGAAGATAAACGAACAACAAGTAATAAGGTTGAGAATTAATTTTTGGTTTTAAATAACGAACTCACATTTCTTCCGTCAGTATGCTTTAGATTGCAATAAACTGGAAAGAAAAATGAAAGGGATTCAAATTATCTTCGTACGTTAATTGCATATGAAGAGACAAATAAGTAACTAAATCTCTATACTTTTCTTTATTTATCTCTGATTTAAAAAGGCTAAAGGTCTGTAACAAACTTTTCTAATGTATAGGGCTATATCCTGATCCTAATCCTAACTATACAGGTACACACAACTATATGAACTCACTCACTGACATAAGATAAGGGGTACTTCCGGTTGACAAGGGAAGTTGAAATTTGGTATAATTGTAACTTTTTGGAACTAACCAATAGAAAAATTGCCAAAAGTGAATATTTTTAATTTTTAGGTGGTCTAAAAGAGGGATGAAGAAACTCCACATGTTATTTAAGTGGACATTTTTTAAAACTTATAATCTCGTTTTAGGTACTTGGAATTGGAATAAAAGCTTGAAATTCGGTACGCATTTAGTTTTCTATAGGATTATTTAACAAAATGACTAAAAAATAAACATTTTCAACTTTAGAATGGTTTTAAGAGGAACTGAAAAATATTCACATGTTATTTATGTGAGATTTCTTCTACACATCAAAATTATTGGGCACTTTATGTAGAGCTACAATGATTAAATTTGGCATGATTGTAACTTTTCGGGACCAACCTACAAGAAAATTGCTAAAAGTGAATATTTTTAATTTTTAGGTTGCCTAAAGGGGGATGAAAAATACCTAATTTTATTTAAATGGTCCTTTTTGGACTTATAATCTCATATTTTAGGTACTTGAAATTGAAAAAAAAATCTTGAAATTTGGTCCATGAGCATATTCTGGGTTTAAGAAGTGCGAGGCCGTAAGCTGTGGAGACGTGGGGGTGTAGGGGCAGAGACCCAGCCAGACAAAGGCCAGTTACTATATAAAAAAAAGCAATATGACATTAATTCATAAATTAATTCATCGATGCCCAGACCAAAGTGCTATAGCTAGAAACGAGAATTTGGAAAGAATAACCTTGCCACGGAAGTAATGGATATAATAATAAATGATTTTTAAAAACATTTTATGGTCGCGATTTGAGAATATATAACTACCAGAAAAAGATGTCTTTCAGGGATAAAAAGCCAAATGAGAACGATTTTATATCAATCTTCAAAGTTCAGAAACAGGTATATCGCTATATAGGAAGTTCACTACCTCTTTCATATCAGCAGAAAGCATTTCTTAGTTATATTTTGTTGGTTATTATGGAAGGGAAAAAGGAAATTGGGTGTTGGAATTTAGCCTAGACTAGTTTATCGTTATAGAAAATATTGCATTACGTTAATATAGTCTTTAACATATACTTTAAAACTGTTTTAGTTTATTTGTTCTAAAAGTTGGAGACTTCAAAGTAATAGTTCATATCAAAGAGCAGCCATTAGACGCACATAAAAGCTGACAGAACAGCCTGTAGTAAATAAAGTGGCTATAGTTATTCTAAAACAAGAAGTCGAGCGTAGAAACATATGTACGACTCTGAGGCATAGACAATTCGCTATCATGAATCTCTCGAATCCAACACGCTTACGATGTTTCGGAATGCTCACTTGTGTTCTGCCGTGGCGAAGGTGAATGCACACCACAACTTGTTACATATGTAACGCGGTTTGTGTTTACATCTCCTTACATGAGATGGTACGGAATAAGCCATGAAGATATATGTTTTAACTATTGCTTATAAATCGTCCGACTTTTCTGCTACCTATCAGGTGGAAATCGAACTTACTATTCAAAAGTCAGTATTTCGAACTGTTTAGTTCATATAGCAATAGGAAAGAAGAATTGGAAAGGGACATATATATGTCTGTAACTGTTATATTTCTTATTAGATCTTCACTTTCTTATTAGATCTTAGACCATATACTTCGACTTTTAATTGTAAGCCGCCATATTGAAAGCAATCAACTTTGTTCAATTGTAAACATCAATTGTATCAAATATTGGCATGTATTGAGTATTATACATAAAATATTGATTCGATGAGAAGATATAATTTACTTTTTTTTAATAATTACAAGTAATGTTAATTCCAGTAACTTGGTTTCTCATTCTGGCATTGATTTTTCAAATGTATGCTACATCATTTCATTCCATTAGAGTATTCAACTTTGTGAACTTATATGTGCTTCAAATTTCTATGGAAACATGTTTTATATTCTATTAACAGTTCTTAATCCAAATAATAGATATTCCATTAGTTCTATATTGTGTAAAGCCTATAATGGTTAAAAGTATAGTTATATTTATATAACATTCCTACTCAAATTTCCTTTCCTAATTGTAGTGCGAAAGGTGTATCCAGTCTCATAGCCTTCCACGCATATATCCTTACGAATTTATGGAGTAGATGTTACAGTACATAAACAGTTTGAGCTTCAGATTTTCACACTCATTATACCATGAATGTGAAAGCTATGAAAATATTCTTCTATATTTCCTTTACCTTCTTATTCAGTATTTTATCAAAACTGAGTGCTTATCTTCCTCCAAAGTAATCAGAAATGTAACACCACTATGGAACATTACATCCATTTACAGGGTTCTACTTATAAAATAATGTTAAAATATCTAACGTTGGATAGATGGTTATTTTTCTATCAAATTTTACAGAAGGATGGCAATCAATGCATAAACGTACACAAAATACGATGACATCCTTACACCACCATGGAAGATCAGATTTATTCATTTCGTTTACATGCAACCCGAAGTGAACTCACGTAACTGATAATTTGTATAAAGAACAAAATGCTCATCATTATGATTTAATAGTTTGAGTTTTTCATTTAACGGTTAGAAAATTATGTACCTCCTGACGAAATAAAATATTTTCGGCCCAGCCAAGTTCCATTTGTTTACAGTGGAATGATGCAAATGTGGACTGCTTCACGTTCATTTATTACTCTAGATACGGATCATATTTTACCAAATGAAGAAGACAACACCATAAGTGCAGAAATTATATGCTAAGAAAGATCGAGATCTTTAGGAGATAGTAAAAAGTAGCATGATACATGGTGCAAGTGGCGAGACTAATAAAAATTCTCTATGCAAAGTAAACGGCTCATGCTGCAAGCGACATCGACCGTTACTCAACAAAACCGTACCAGACAAGGATGGCTATTCTCCTGATGATAGTGGTTTTACTATGAATATTAAGTGTATATTTAAATAATCGTTTCGTGGTACCATACAATTCAGTACTACGTAGCGAGTTAAAGATTCATGTAACTGTGGAATGTTGTAGTTCATTTAAAACCATTAAATCTGCTGCCATATGTGGAGGAGACAGTTTAAGGTATAAGCTTTTTCCGACTTCCACCGTACACGACTTGTTATTGGAAATAGCGGACTCATTGAACATGTTAGGTGTTTCTAATATAGCTTTGAATGTTCTCGGTATTATTTTCGTTGTGGCAAGATTTATTGGTGAAAAACGGCTTGTAAATAAATTTAACAAACCGATTGTGGATGTTCAGGTTATGGAACGCATCTAACTCTGATTGTCACAATACAAGATGGTGTGTTTCACCTTGCGTGTTGCCAACTTTTTGGCAAACTTTAATGTCCTGTTGCTCTGAAAAGAACACCACAAAACAGAATAATGGATACAAACACAACACATAACAAACACTTCGGATGTTCTAGACAATGAAGTATGTCGGGCATGAGCATGAAAAATGGTCCCATTTCTGTGCGCAGTGTTGCCATCGACGGTTATTACTTTCTCCAGTAAACAAAATATGGTCGAATATTTATTAGACTGGCCTTGTATATTCAAAATGTTAAAAAATTAAAAGAAAATATTTTTTGTGTTAATTTTACGAATAATCATTAAAATATTTGGCAACTAAAACTTACAGCTTCCTTTAAGAAGAAAACCATGCTACGTAACTGATAAACAATACATACCTTTACTTTACTTTTTTCAGCATACTTTTCATCAATTACTCTTATTAAGTCAATAAATGATATGTTACTACTTCAGAACTAAAATTGTTTTTATTAAAGTTGCTGCTTTGGGTTTTCATACAACCTTCTGTTCAGTACTCGAAGTGCAATTTTGGCTAGATGAAAGTGAGACGACTAGTACTGTAGTCCTTACATAATCTTGAGTGGGTTTTCATAGGAATAACATCATTTTTATCTTCAAACAATCCTTGGGCCGTTCTTGTATCTCATACGTTTCATTATAAAGTCTCAACAATTCTCTCTCCCCATTTTCTTTCATAGTCTTCATTATCACAATCGTGAATTACCTATTCTAGTTTATATTCTATTTTATATTCTGCATATGTTCCCTGAAACCTGTCGGGAAGTATCGTAAACTCTTTAGTTTGCTCTCTTACTTTGTTTTTGAATTTCACTTCTAGACTATGCGGTGTATCACTGCTTTGACGTGTGTTCTCGATATATTCTTTCGAATTTCCTACTTTTTCAATTGCTAATCATATCTCTATTATTATGCTCTACTGTCATTACTACATCTCTCTTGATTCCAACAAATTTGTGTGCATTTTGTGTACATTTTCCTCGTTATTTAATTCTTCAATGCTCCTACAGTCTCTCTGAATAATTCTTACCTTTATCTACCTATATTTTCCTGCGTAATGTAGCGTACAATTTAACTTTCTGTACACTTTTTAGTATTTCTTGGTGCTATTCTAGTTTCATATTTGTTTCCTTATCTTCAACACTTGTTCCGTACTACATGATCTGTCAGCCATTTTGAATTTGCAGTATTTAATTATAATTACTTCTTACGCAACTTATTATGGAAAGTTTAATACATACCGACTACCTGGTAGCACGTGTCCCTGTTTTTCCGTTGTTTGAACAATGAGCAAAGTTACATATATCCTCTCTTCCTAACTTTCGATATTTAAGTGGGGGTATTCTTGTTTTATAAAATTTCCTAAGACAAAATCTTAAATAGGAACTTCTCCATGGTAAGCGGTTGGCGAACTTGCCTTAGGTGGTAGACCCTGGTTCATTTCCCGGCGGAAGCTCATGGGTTTCGGATTACACGTTAATCAGGAGGTCCCGTCTCATATAGACTTGCTGCTGAATGGGACGTTAAACTCAAAATCAACTAACTCAAAATCTTAAATATCACATAGCCTATTTGATTCTTCGTTCATTTACTGTATATTTTGACCACCGAAAATAAAATTGCAAATCAGATTTATGTGTGCATTTCTTTTCTCTCCGACTATCAATTCTTCTTTTATCTTGCATTTTCATCTACGATTTTAGTTGTGTATTTACTGCGCATAACATATATTTGTATTATGAGCACAAATCTTCTATTTTCCTTCACACACACACACACACACACACAGAGTGTGTGTGTGTGTGAGAGAGAGAGAGAGGAGAGAGAGAGAGAGAGAGAGGAGGGAGGGAGAGGTTTGGATTCCCCCTTTCCTCTTACTTTAATTTTCTTTTTTTCCTAGTGATTTTGCTGAAAATAGTTCTCTCTGTATACATCACAAATGAGACCCTGTCTGACCATGATGGAGGTTTAACATTCAGATTCATTTCCCTCATCTTCGTCAAAAGAAGTTCTGCTACCATTGGTATATATTCGTTTAACAAAAAGATACTCAACTCATAAATATATTTTTTTTCTTTCTATTACTGAAGCTTCATACACAACAACCACATTTTAGTAAATATTAGTTAACTAACATCATTACTTTTATGATGCTCTTTTTTTTTTTTAAGAATTTGCAGTAAGTATTTCATTAGCTGGTACTTTAGAAACCACTGTGTTGAATTTGGGACAAATGTACACTCATGTCCAAAATTATTGTCGCATGTCTATAAATATGTTGTTGTAGGAATATAATTTGATAACGAATTCGCCCGGAATTTCTTATAATGTTAGTATGTGTATAATCGGGAAAGACATGTATGTGACAAATTTCATGTCAAAAGAGCAGTAAATAAGAACAATAAAACGAAAAATAAAACTTTCTTGTCCATTTAGCAACATTTTGTTTTATTCACTCTAATTTTCGTATTTATTATTCTTTTCCTATAAAATTTACCACAAATACACATTTCCGATTATACACATAGTATCAGTATTAAAAGATCAGCAAAATCATTATCAAATTATATTCTTACAAGAAGACAGTTATAGATATGCGACAATCATTTTGGATATGAGTGTACCTTACAGGATCACCAAATTAAAAAAAAACAGTAATTATTACGTTATAAATATCTTTATTTCAAATATGCACACGAAATTTATACATTATACCCGATATCTAATACATTCGATAGTATGTAGTACCATGCAACAAGTTACATATCAGTTTTTGCTTTACTAATAAGAGCCCATTGGATTACTTATAGTAACTTCCGGATGCTTTCTTATAGTCGAAAGACATTCCCTGGACAACAATAATGTTGAATAAATAGATCTTCTTTTACACGGAACGACAACAATATGACACAACAGACTGGGAAAGTGGTAACAAAACTGTCCAGAATGTACTCTTTGAGCATTATTCAGATGTTCAGTCACTAACAAATTATTTATCTCTTTCACAACAATTTCATTGTTCATAATTTCTATAACATTGACTATCTCAGAGCTCTGTTACATAATAGGCAAAATATGTTTTATAGGTAGAATGGCACCTCAAATTGAATCTAGATCGTTCATTACTCGACGATCTTGTCTGAAACGGTCACAAATGCCCAAATGAATAATAACATGTTTATACATGACATTGTGTCTTACTTAATAAACCAAGTTAATCTCACTGTTTTTGCTACTAAATTTCAGTAGCAAAGCATATTGCTACAAAGAAGGTAGCTGAAGTAAACTGAATTAAAAGAAATAAATTATTTAGAGCAGCGATTCCCAACCTTTTTCAACTTGCGGCACACTTCAGGGTAACTTGAATTCTCACGGCACACATATTACTATTACTATTATTATTATTATTATTTGAAAATATAAAATACTGCAGTATTTTTTTCTAATTACTGACATCCTTCTCACAAAGAAGAATGCTCGATCACTGCGTTTTCCTCGTGGTAAATCATTATGCTTATTTTTCATTTTAATTTAAAAATGGAAAACAATTGCAATCAGATATAGGACTCAAGTTGTTAAAAATACACTTTCTTTTTCGAAAAATGTATCCAACCTTTCATTAAGAAGGAGGATCACTAAACAACGAACTAACAAACAAATCTCTTTTACTTTTAAAACACAAATGTAGGTAATTTGTCGAAAGAATTGAATATTTTAAAATTTCAAGTTACGAAATAGTCTGCAACAATAAAGAAGTAATAATGGTCATAACAATGATAAATACTTTTTTTCAAAATTAGAAATGTACAGAAAAATGTTCTACAGAAAATTAAAAATGTTCTACAGGAAAGTAACACAGTATGAAACTTTAAATTTTAGATTCATAGTAGTAATGTGAAATACAAATACACCTTTTTCTTTATGTCTTGCAATTTGATTGCTATAGAATTAATAATTTTGTTTCGATTTCCTCGCGGCACACCAGCGACTCATTCGCGGCACACTGTGCCGCGGCACACCGGTTGAGAAACGCTGATCTAGAGGTTACCTTATAAATAATGTGAGAGTTGAAGCGAGAGCAACTTTCAATATCAATCCACAGTGTCTCAAAGATCATTTTATTTGTAAAATTTTAAGAGCCTATCATCAAAGACCGAGTTTTTTTTTATCGCACACAGCAGTGAAAGTTTTTCGAAATAATGATACATAATGAAAACGAATCAGCTCTGAACGAGTACCGAGAACCATTCCCGTTGTAGTTTACAATGAATGTGGCTAGTAAAAAACAATGATGGATCTTCCCACATACATTCATGGTTAGTGCTCTCATTTTCGGTTTAGTTCAAATTCTGCCCGGAGCACAATATTTCGGGTAAGACTTAGAGTCCAAATTCAAATTCTGCTATCACAACTAATCCTGTACTTAGTAAACTCTCTGTTATATAAGGACGTACGGTGAAAATTACAATTGCCAAAATCAAATAAATAAACCATAGTGGCATAGAAATATCACAAGAGCAATTAACGACACAAGGTTACATCAATGTTAGAAGACCTACAACATTCTACAAACTTATTGGAGATATATTTGGGAATTTAGTAACAACCATCAAAACAAACTTTTATTTGGTACATTCTGGTAACTTTGAATACCACCTCATTTTACATTACATTTATTTTTAAAATATAAATTCAGTCAATATTAGTTTTTCTTAAACACAGATATACACCAATAATGTGCGTTCAGTAAAATGCTGTTTTTTTTTCTCAAATACCTGAAACGTATTAATCTCATGTTATTATTTGTAAGATATGCAAGGACAGGTGCTCATAGGGCATTTTGTGGTCGGTCTGAAATTATTTCCAATTTGTTATATATTTTCAAATGTTTGTTCTAATAAGTTATACGTTAACTTTGGTATGTTATAAAGATTTATTTAGGGGCGAAACGTAAATGACAAATTCAATATAAAAAGTAAATAATAATGATGAACTGTGAAAAGTAATTATCAAATATTAATCTGTAACTCTTCAAGCGTTCTCCTCTTGTAGGAAGGATCCATGGTTTGATTCCTAATTATACAAGTTTGCCCACGTAATAATGTCCGCGGGTTTTTCTAGAGAGTTTTGTTCTAGTTTTAATGTGACACTAGCGTTACAATTGTTAAGTGGGAATCACCAATTATTTGTTATAATAGTATTCGGTCTAGTATATTGATTCCCAACTTTTTTCTGTAACGTTTATCAACTGTGCAACCTCTCCTCCTCCGCACTTAGCAATGTACTATTGGTGCGTGTAATCGTAGATTGAATTTCAGAAGAAAGTTCATTATACATATAATGCCAGTTTAATTTTCTTTATACGATCTATCATCATGCAAATTTGATACCACTGACCTAGGAACCTCGAAATCGTAAGGACCAAAATTTAGCCTTATCGCCACCCATCCTTTGTCTTTAGTAATGTCTTCGGCATTGCTTGTCTGAAACATTGTTGATCTTTAGCTTACATAAATAAGTAAACATAAACTATGAATGGTGTACCATACAGCAGTATTGCATATTATATAATATCTTCTACAGAAGTGATTCTCAACTTATATGTCGGGATCCACCATTGAATCGCTAACTTTCCATGTTAGACTAAATTCTTGCACTTATCTTAAGAATTTTAAGGTATGTTATTAATATATGGATGTTATGAAATTAAGGATGAGGTAGCTCACCTCAATCTTCACGCTATGTTTGAGTTAAGTACAATGATATATTGGATTCAAGTGAGAACTAAATACAGATTTTATACTTTTCCAAATTTATGAGTTAATCGCTATTGAGCACAAGGTAAACGGTTTATATACAAGAAGTGGTGTTGAAATCCCAACAGTTCCATGAGTGCTTGATATTAAACGTCATCATACAATTAATTACAGGTATATTTTTGTAGCAGATCATATTTCTTTATATTTTCAGAACCCTGGAATTTAAGTAGATCAAGATGGATCCAAATTTTAAAAGATTAAGAAATACTGGTCTAAAGGACAGGCTATACAGCAAATGCAGGGAAACTTTTTGACCTTTATAAACAGTCTCCTCATTTTAACTAGTTGATACGAAATGTCACACATTTTAATACATTCTTGATTGAGATAGCACCTGTATTTGTCATTTATTATTTGTTCGGTTTCCAGTATACGTGATATCTGATGCTATAACATGCAAAAGACTAGAAGAAAATATTGATTACAGATGTATTCAATCCGAAAATTATTTATTTTTTTGAAATACAGATAAATTCAGTGTCTTTTGATAGTAAGTAAACATAGTAGTAATATGTTAAAACCATATTAACACAAACAAAGAAAAGGAGAAAAAGAAAATAAAAGGAAACATTTTGCTGTATCGGTATCATACAGTATAAGATATTTACAGATTTTGAGTAATTGCTTTCACAGAGACGGATGGTTAATGTGCCCTTAATTCTGAGTTGGATTCTCGTTGAGTGATCTCATCACTTGAAGACACCAGATTGAAAATGAACTAATTCTTAAGTTGTGGAGGACATGTTCTCCAAGGACACAAATAACAGCATGAAAACTGATACGTAAACAAGCATCAACTTTGAACTGAGGATTTTGCTAGTCATAAATTTTCATATTTTTCATTCCCAGAACGTTTTGTATAAACAGCATCAAATAATCCACGTATAGGATTCTCATTATCATGGAAAATAAACAATAAATATAATTATAATTTGTAAAGTTTGTTTTTATAATTATTCAGATGAAAGAGGTAGTGTTTTACTACATAGTTCATACCGTAAAGTTTTTATTACAAGAAACATTAAAAGAAACATATATTAAATTAACTGTTAATACTTAATAATGGTCTTAGGTTATTATATTTCGTTAACCATACGTATACTGACCTTTTGCTACTGTCATGATGAAATTGTTCGATGGGGATATATTTTAATACCTGCTATATATTTTAAGCCTGATTTAGTTGGCCACGAATGAAATATTATTTTAGTACCATAAAAATTATAATTTTTGATAATTTTCTCGAAAACTATGTATGAATATTTAAAATCAAGCATGCCATTGTGTTTAACTCAATTAGATTTACCGATTAACATATCTCATCTTTGTTTGTTATTTTCATAAGCTAACACGATTGTAGAACTCTCATGAAATGGTTTGTAGGTATGGATAGTATTGAAAATTAATAAAAACATATAATATGATTGATTGCTGCTGAGCGAGACGTCACATATGCACCGTTTGATTGATTACAATGACCGTTACACAGAAACATTGGTTTGGTCAGCATGTAATAAATTAATACTTTCCGCAGCTATGATGAAATGCAAATATATATTATTAAGAATTATAATATACAAAGAAGAAGCGAACGCTTTAGAGGAAATTAGTTTTATGTAAATATATTTAAAAACTCTTACTTAATTGAACTATTTTTAAATCACTGTGAAAGTGCCATACAGCCATGTGCACCAATGAAGTTTAAACGAGCGCTCACTCAAACGCATTCAACATTAAACTTTCAAGTTTAAACGTGGTTCCAGGACTTTTGTTGCACCATTGAAAGTCGAAGTTTATACATCTCGTTTAAGTAAACTTCAGTGAATTTGTAAAATCGACTCTGATTGGTTGTCGACTTTTGTCTCTAATCTTCGTTTGACAAAGCAACAAATGAAGAAAGCACACCGCGTGCCGGTCTTTTCCACTTTCGAAATTGTGTGCATAGAGTTGTGGGTAGTCTGATTTCAGTGATCGTAATTGTGATGAAAAAATAATAATGAAACCACGAGCAAAAAAAATTTCCGAACACGAGAAATGTATTGTAACTTCATTAGTGGAAAAATACAAAGACATTATTGAATGAACATATTGACTTGTATCACCGAAGTTTAAGCCCCCGAATTCGGCCGTTCTAGGTAAAACCAAGTTTATCCACCTTTTGACCGAGACTTAACCTTAAATGTTGTTGGTGCAACAGACATTTTCACCGAGCTTGGTTATCACCCTTGTTCAACAGTTGAACTTCGTTGGTGCACACGGCCACTATAATTATATCATAAACCTAGTTTTAACAATGTCATTATAAAAAATATCATTATATTCTTTAATTGTTAATTCTTTTTAAAATCTTATATACTTTTGTGAACAGTATCTTAATTTGGCATTTATAAGATACTGTGTAGTGTACTTTCCTCAGAGTATACTATTTTTTTAACCTTGTGCTTCTGCATTCGACATTGGATACTAAACGATCATGAATAAAATTCAAGAACTGTCTCATAATTCATGTTCGGAATTCACGGTCAAACCCTCTGAAATGGCCATATTACATTACATGTAAATAGTAGACTATATAGACAATTGATTACAATGCATTTTAATTATATTTTATAGCAAAATCTGATTTTGCCTACTCCGAAATAAAATCTAGGATACGCTATTTGGTTTCTTAATCGTCTCACGCGATGGAAAACATTGTATCCGTGGGGTTTGCGCAGAGTTCTCGTATTTCCTTCCACATTGTCATTTCACCAGTTCTGAATCACAGTGAATCATTATCATAAATTATCCGGCTTCTTTACCCTACAGGATATAATCGTATAAAGTAAAACTAAAACAACCAATCAAACAAAAATAATCGTATTAGGCAGAAGACAAGTATGGTATTTGCATATATACTTTCTTTTTATCTATTTCTTTCGTCAAATAATGTACTCGTTCATTCAACCATCATCACAAAATCTTAAATATTAAAAAAAAGGTTATCAAAGCTCTTTGAATATTTTTAAATATTGCGTTTTGTGTCTAAATAAGGATGATTTTGTTTGCATTAAATATTGCAAGCAAACAAACCGTTGTTATGTAGACACTCTGATTACAGAAAACGAACAAGCATTCACCACAGAATGTGCAATGTAATTTTTTTGAAAAGAAAAGAGCAGTAAAACTATAACCGAAAAAAAGCTATAACAATATTTACTCAAGAGGAAAAAAAGGAATCATGTATGAAATATGCAGTAATGCCCTCTAACGTCTGAACTCGTTTAAGTGCTTGTCTCATATCTCAATCTGACCATTTTCAAAAAGTCTGAGTTCGTTGATTCTCGCTGCTGATGCTGCTGTTCCAGTTCCGTACAATTTCTGGAGTGCCTGGAGGCTGTTGCTGGAAACTGTCCTTTCGAGAATCTCGCCCCAATATTTCTCGCTCAGTCCCTCAAGGTCTCGGCCATTTGGGAGCTGCGCCAAACTGCTGCTGCAGCAACGGGACTTGTTGGTGAGTGCTTGGCGCCGACACAGCAGCTGAAAAGAAAACACAAACGCTTTTATTATCTTTCTTCTTTTCTTTTCAAGCTAAAAAAGGAAGGATGAACTAAATATAGCACTTCTAAAATAAATAAAAATACAGGATGTGTACATTAGTCTTTGTTGAATCAACTGAAAATTGCAAACTCATATCGATTTTTTTTAAAAAAAAGAAATCTCAAACTCTTTGTTCTCCAGGAAAATAATGCTGACAAAAAAGCAATTATGGAAACACAAGACAAAAATAAATTTTATTTGTAAACAACAGTTGTCAGGATATAGCTATTTTTACGAAAGTTTTTCTGTTGGAGAGGGGGATACGGTGGCTCATCCCTGGTGCGAGGGGCTTCTGCTTCAACCTGAGGCACTGTAAGTTCGCGGTGAGAAACTTGTGTCCATGGATTTACTCTAAATTCTCCCGTTTCCTCCCACATTCGCATTCCATTAGTTATCTAATAATAATAATAATAATAATAATAATAATAATAATAATAATAATAATAATAATACATATGTAATTGTCACGGATATGTCAAATTTTATTTTGTTGAATATGTCTCGTATTTCATATTAAATATTTTTTTTACATAATCTATTATAAATTATTTTGTGTGTGACGATCCCCAGATAAGCTACTACTTACAGTAATTTTCTTTGCAAGAGTACGCGCTTTCAACATAATTGAATTTGTGAGCAGCTTGTTTTCATCACACTTCATTCTAGATTAAGTTTTTTAAAGCCTTCTATTTTGGATTCACAAGTCTGTTAACAGCTTAATAATTCAATTTCAGAGTTTCAGAAATTACTTAGCATTTTTGTCAACTTTCGTTTTTTGTTTTTAACTAGGATAAATTTTATACGAATTAATGTTTTAGTTTGATCAATACAAACCGTGGAGTCTCCAGGCAGAAGTAAGTTTTTTTTCTTGTCTTTTCCTTTCCTTTATGACCTTTTTAAGTATCCTAATTTGCAACGCTATTAAAGAAGATGGTTAACCATAATGAAGTCTTATACGAACACGACTTTAAAGCTGGGAAGAAACGACTTCAATTTATCGAACGAAAGCAGAATTGCAGATACTTTCTTTCCTCTTCTTCCTTTCCTAGTGTTACTAGGTTTTTCCATTAATCTTTCTTTCTTTCTTTTTTAAAAATACAAGTTTTAAAGTATTATTTTGAAATTCTAATTTATTTAAAAAGCATGTTTCAATAGGTTGAAATATTCTAAAGAAAGTAACTTATCAGTCTGTTACTTTCAATCAGTTGAGTTCTATTAACATCATATTACAGTATTTGAACAATACAGATCGGAGTGCTGCCAATCAAATGCAGTTCATTTGTCATGTTCCGTAATTAGAGTGTTTCAAGTGGATTATCCTAACGGTTAATCATCGTGATGGCTGTTGACCAGACGACTGCCGACGTAGTACCTTGATGTAATGAACTTCTGTCAAATACTTTCTGCTTGTTATTTCCACTTCTCATTGGCTAGTATTTTCCAGTATAACAAACCTTCAACCAGGCTGTATTTTGAACTTCATTAATTAATAAATCAAATAAATTATTAGTAATGAGTTTTCCGATTGTCGAAAAACTTGCTCCTCAATCATTATAGCAAATCTTAATTACCAAACCTTCTCAACTAATGTCACAAATTTGTACCAGATTTTAGGACATTTTGTGTAAATATTTTCTCAAGATTTTCTAGTTTCCCTTTCTGTAACAGTACATAATTCTACGTTCCTAACCTAATTATGTTTTCTTGTGGAGTGTTTTCCCTCAATTATCATTACAATATTGTTACTCTTAAGTCTAGTAGATTTTACTTAAATATATCCTTCATGAGATTAACTTGGGGATTTTCTCTCGAACGCTCATCGTCAATATTTTCCTCTATTTCGGCAGAATAGCAGAGATAATGTGGTAGTTTCGCGTTGTTTTCCCCACACTTAGTACCTCAGTCGTTAAAGTCACTGTGATGATTGGTTAGGACTATCGTTAGAACTAATTTTAAAGTTGCCTTTTCAATTACTTTGGATTTCCGTCAACCAACCGCCATAGATCATCTGCTGCTTGCAATTATCATTGACATAGCTCTAAGTTTACGATAACATGCAATTTTCCTCACACAATACTATAAAAATCTGGACGTAAAAGCGAAGCATGTCAAGAAAGTAAAGATCGTGTTATTCACAAAATTTTTCTCTACTAAAAGTTTAAACCAAGCGATTTACATTAATGACATTTGTGAGTCCTAAAAGAGAAAAATGGGAGTATATTCTCATAATTTATTATAAGTCCTCACTGCTTCACCCGAAATAAAGCACCAGGTCTTAAAGTAAATCAGAATATAATTAAAATTGAATCAACATGAACGACACTAAAAGTGAATGAATTTAGCATTAATGAAGGGTTAAGAACCAGAGTTGGAAATTTCCAATTTTATGAGAAAGAAGAAATCAAAAGTTAAATTTTGACAGAAATGCTTTCTGTATTCTGTATATCCACAGACAATATTAGGATTTCACAGGCACGAAAACTAAGATTCACTATTTCACAATTTTGGTTACAGGTGAAGACAACTTGTACTTTTGTTCTCAATCCTTCTATTCCAAATACATAGTGACGGATAAATATAGTAAGTATTATTATTGTATTACCTTTGAAAGTAGTAGATCTTTGCTTATTCGTCGAAAGTGGTTGTTGAGAAGCCAGTATAGAAACGGATTCCAGAAGCTATTGCTAAGGGCCAGCCACGTGACAACAAAATCAATGAAGGGTGGTACCTGCAAAAGAAACACTTATAATTATTACCGTCGAAGAAGAAGATCCTATGATATAGAATACACTCTTAAAAATTTCCTTGCTCAGAAATGAGAAAGATGTATGTTCAAAATAAAATAAGTAAATTTTACTCATAATTGAAACAAAATATCTAATTATTTTCAAACGTGTTTTCATTTGTGAGTTCAAGCCAAATTTCCAGGTTCTCATTTATGAGATTTCCTCATTTCTTAAAAATGAGAATGAAATAGTGCCTGATTTGTAATAGATGATGAAAGAGTAACGGTAACAATTTTACCGAAATAATATTACTATGCTTTACTACAATGTAATATTGTTAAGGCTTAATTACTATACAGGAAACGAGATAAAAAGGATTTCAATTGTACAAAGTGCGAATGGATATAAGTATGCAGTACGGTGATGCAGCTGAGGTAGCATATCAGTATACCCAGGCCTGTCGAGGGGCAACTCGAGCCCCGGGGTTGACTTATTATCGGGCCCGGTGTAAAAACTGACAAACTATATATCATATATTTACTAATTACGTTATACGAATTACATTAAATGCATATACTAATTACATTACTAGAGTTACGCTTCGTAATTTACAAAATAGTCTTTCTTGCTTTCCTGCTAGCAAATGTATCTATAATGTCACTAAAGTTTAGCTGACGAGCTAAAATAGACTCCATTATAAGAGTTCCCACGTCGGATAATCTTTGTTGAGTCACCGGTGATCGAAGGACATTTTTTACTCTTGCGAGTATACTAAACGATCTTTCAGCCTCCGCCATAGACACTGGCAGAGTACTAAAAATACGAAGAGCAATAGGAACATTCGGAGAAAATGTTGACTAGTTTTTGGTCAAGAATTGTGTTGAGCAATTGAAAAGGTGTCAGGGTTGGCAGATTGAATCGCTTATAGATAAACCATTTCATTAATGATATCGTTTGCGTTTTGTAAGCGACATTTCTGTTGTAAACTGTGCTACTGCTTCCTCTTCTCAGAAGGAAAATATCTTCGTTTGATAGAGGAAGTGTTTTAAAATATCTTTTTTTCTGTATTTTGTGCACACATATAGCAAAATAATCAAGAACTGATAAACAACCTAACAATCAAACATAATAAGTAAATAAACATTAAATGATATCGAGGTAAACATGTTTTTAAAAACACGGAAAATATTTGTAGCCATTTTTTCTTTGGTACAAGGGTTATAACGCTTTCTGTATTCGCCGGGCTCTGGGAGAAAAGCTTCGGCTCCCCCACCTTCTCGTCGGGCCTGAGTACACCATACAATTACGAGGGTCGAGGAGGCTAATAGCATGTGAAAATAAACATATAAATTTGATCATACAAGATTCATGGAAGTTATTATCTGTGTTCTATTAAAATTAATATTGTAATGAAAGTCAGGCCGGTAGCCAGCCCAAAAATGTAGGGGGGGGGGGGGGCGGCCGAAGTTAGGAAAGGCTCGACCCAACCATATTATAGTTCATCACCATATTATAGTTCATTTGGAAGCCTCATGTGAAAATTTTAGAGGGCCATCGAAAATTTAGGGGGCAGCCCCCCTAGAACCGCCGGGGTACGGGCCTGATGTTAGTTTATGTACGGTAGTTTAATGATGGAACACTATTGTAGTAATTGAACCGAGTTTACAGTGAAAGCGCAGGTAAAGAATAAGTGGATCAATTACTGTAAATACCCTTTTTGTTATGTAGCAATAAATAGAATGGGAGGAATGTCAATGTTTTCCACCCTTTTCAATTCGTTATAAGATGCAAAATAGCGTATGTACGGAAACAAAGAACACAAAAGTCATCTGTGTAGTTAGAAACAGCGTTGGAAAAAAGTATGATTTATTTTGGAATTTAATGCCAAGGTACTTTGTACTGATCACCTAGCATAGATTGGCGCCTCCTTTTTTCCTCATCAGTAATCTTTTTAATGACACGTTTGTAGGCTATTTGCGGCATATAGTCATTGTGCGCAGGGGCGGATTCACGGGGGGGGCGATCGGGGCGATCGCCGCCCCCCAGAAGAGGAAGTTTTTTTAAAATTTTATATATAAATAAAACCCATCCCCGAGTTTGACGCTCTTAAAAATAGCTCTAAGTACCAGTATTACAACCCACCGCCTCCCCCCAGAAGCCCGTTTTGGATCCGCCCCTGATTGTGCGAATTGAATATTTCGTGCAGATTGATTATACGAATCCACACAGAAATTCATGAAATAATACTTCTTTCTGAATTCACTTTCTGTACCTTCAGCAATCATTTTTAAGGTGTGCACTTGCATTCTCAGGTGCAGATTCACTTTAAGAAATCTTGTGCAAAAACACCAACCAACCCATGCCAAATGGCCACTAAAAACACGAATGCTACCTAACCGAGTCAAAGCAGGAGTGCAACAGGGAGCTGCGCGTTAGTGGGGGACGGGGGAGTGCGTCCGTAGGTGCAGGCGAGTCAGCGATGGTAAGTATACTAATAAACAAGGATTATAGAAAACCACTGCTCTCACGATACAAAAATATTTTTTTGTTAAAGTCATTTGCTCTTTACATTCATCGCACGTCACATTGTATTTTATTAATCTAACACTACTTACCTTGTGAGCGAATACGTGCATACCACGTTCGACTTTCATTAATACATTTTCACGTAAATACGCATCTCACAGGTAAGAGCACACCACATTTTACACACTAGTCCATTAAAACATTATTACAAATTCCTTCTGTAAATTTTACAAATATGTGGATCCGTATAATCAATCTGCACCGAATATTTTTCCCAGGGGGAGGGATGAATTTTACTCATATACGCATCCAGTCTTCACACACGTACACTATCTATATAGAGAGAATTTGAAAAGTTATCCCTACCAGGGATGAAAATTTTCTTCTCCAGGGGCGTTAAATCCCTGGCATCCCCTGTCAATTCGCACACTGCATATAGTAATGTACCCATTTGTTCTTAATTTAACGTAGGGGTCGCAGTAGCTAAGTGGTAGAGCGTTCACCTCTGGTGTGTAAGGCTCTTGGTTCGATCACACCTCGCGGCAAGTGGGCTTTGTGGTGATAAACACAGTGTGCATGGTTTTCCTCGGGATTCTCCAGTTTCTTTCCACTTTCTTCATTCCACTATCTCATTTATTCTCATCATCGTCATCTCCTTTAGTCCACCCAACACAGCTGTGGGACGTAAAAGTAAAATATTTCATTTCATTTCTTTCTTTCTTTTTAAAATTTAACATCCCAAGATTGTTCTCCAAGGCTAACGAAGACAGTGATAGAAATGGATAATAATAGTGTAGTGAAAATGTGGACGTTCGTTTCTGGGTACTTTTTACAGAATTTATCCGCTTAATTTTTTGGTTTGTTACAAAATAAACGTTTCCTTATTAAATAGTTAAGAAATGAAGATATAAATGTGTTATATTTTAAATAATAGATCTGTAGATGTTTTATTGCATGTTTATATTTTGTTTATACCCTTTCCCTTTTTCCTTTTCCTTATCGTATTTGAGAACCCTGTTTCTGTGCACCGCTTTTCGCTTTGGAGAAATACATTTCTTAATTTTTTTTATTTAGAAATGTGTTTCTAAAAATGGGGGTTATGTGCTTTATTTCCTCAGATGTTCTTTTCTCAATTTTAGGAAAAAATACATTTTTTCTTAAATTTGAGAAAGCATTTGCACCCTCAGAAATGAGACATAATTTCTCGCGTTTCAGTCATTATTTCTCAAAATGATTTGAGAAAATCGAAATCTCACTTTTAGGAATGTATTACTCGGTGCACAGATAAGAAACGGATGTTCTCAAATACGAGGATTTTTTTTCTCGAATTTAAGAAACCATTTTTAACAGTGTAAGAAAAAGGGTGAGAAATATGTAATCTCTTCGCATACAGGGAACATTTTGTTACCATTATCCCAAGAATGCTTTCATGAGTATGTGAAACCTTAATGAGACTGCTGAACGAGGACATCCAAGTACCATCTGCTGTCAGTTACGCTATTTCACGCTTTCTTTCTTTTCGAGTTCTTCGACATTTAATTATTACTATTTGTGTATTCGTGGATTAGACAGGGATGAGCAATGTCGAATAGCTAGGAGGTGTAATGCACTATAATATGTTTATATGTACTTTTCACGCTGCCAGATTTAATCAGTAGAATTACGCCGTTGAATAACGGTAGTAATCTATGCATAATCTATCTTACCAACTAATCTTAGAGTAACCCATTCGATATACTACAACTAGTTACAAACTTTAGTAATCTATTACTATGTCTTCTCAATAAGAAGTGAAGTTAAAAAGAAATGGGGACAAGGCATCATTCTCCTTCACTTCGTTATAATTTCCGAGACGACTTGAGGATTTATTTTTATCCTAAGTTAGTTATATGTTCCTTTTCTTATCTTTCATGAATTCTTAACCCCTTACATTTTACAGACTTATTTCAATGAAGGACGTGAATTGCTTACTTTACACGGAATCAGCTTGCACAATCCTACAGCGGAAGAATATTAAATCTGTTAAATGTGCAAGTGAATAACTATAGGAAAAGAACGTTACTCGTAATTCTAAATATATTTTCTTTTGAATCTATCTTCCTGATTTCTAGTTTTCGATATATCTTTTTGAACTACAAGAGAAACGAACTGGTCACCCTACCATTATTATAATAGCTGATGATCTCGATTATTTAAGCTTGGTAAATGGACTAGGTCCTAACTTCTGACACAACGATCTGCAAAGACAAGAAAACTTATGCATGCTTATCTTGTTCGGCATCATTTCAACATCTTCGCACACGACGAAAGAGCGATTCTAAATTCATTGGCTGAAACAGCAAGATCTTCCTAGTGACTTCTTTAACTGCCACAATCGCAAACTGACTTTAATCAGAGCATTGAGAAGGACCTTGTTCAATCAGTTGCAATCTTATTTTGTAGTAAACTCATAATTTATTATGATTACGTGCGAAGAATATGGAGCTGTAGTGTTTAATGCAGCTATAATACCATGGTATATAATATGAGGATATTTAAATGCAAAGAACAAGTACGTGTATTATAACTGGGTCATAGCAGATGTGTTAGTCTAGTGCCGCAACTTCTAAATAATTAATAACGCAAGAGGGAAATTGTGTTTGAACATACATCTACGTATATTATTAAAGATAAAACCTTGTAGAAATATTAAAGACAACATCACATCTTGTTCTATACTAGTATTAGAGATTTCCATGACTATTTTTTCGTTACTTGAGAGTTGGCTAAAAACTCGTTGACTTCTACGTCGTTTGCGGTCTTACCCTAATCTAATTTGCGCTTCTTGCCTTTTCGCCTTAGTCTCCCGCCCTTTCCTTTAGTCCCCTTCCCTCTATGATTCCCCATGACCCGTTTTCTTTCTTCATTTCCTTTTCCATTTTCTTAAAAAAAGAAAAAAGCTTCATTCTTTCCTTTCCGTGAACGCTTTTTTCTTTTAATATGTCTAGAGATTTGATTTTTATACGAAGTTCTCCATTTTTCGTCTTTAAACTATAAAAGAACATTGAGAAAATTAAATTTTCTTAAATGCAGAAAAATATGTTAAAAATTTCTTTAAATTCTGAAGCTTTTCTTTTCTTTTCTTTCTTTTTTTTGTTTTTGTTTAAGACTGTAACTGTAACTAACAATTGTAAGACTGTAACTAACAATTGTATGAATATAGGTACTGTCATACTTGTAAATAATCTACTTGCGAACAAACCATTCTATTAATTTGTAATGTTCTTGAAAAGCCAGATTTGAGTTAGTCATCGTGCAGACGTCAGTGAACAGATATCGTTCATAAACTTCTACCCATAAATTCAGAACGAATGAAATATATTCTTTATTGACACAGAAAGAACACACTTTTTCTTTTAAATAAATTAGTAGAAATTGTGATCCGAAATTATTGACAAAAGAGCAGTACTGAATATATACATACCTTACTGCTCTAGTTCCCAACCGGTGTACAGCGTAGTCTTATTGAGTTTGTCGCGAAATTTTAGAATATAGAAATCATGGATCATTTATTTGTTAGTTCAAATCAGTTTTGAGATAGATGTAACAGTCAACATCTGCAGCAACAGCAAGAATTCTCAGTACTACATAAAATCACTACTTCATAGAAATTTCTAAGTTTACGCTATTTTAATTTATATTATTATTATTAATAATAAAATATCAAACAGATATGTCGCGATGCTGTGAGCGTTCGGTGAAGTATGTCGCCGGTCACAAAATGTAACTGTTTTAACATCATTATTGTTGAAGTTTCCTTCCGTTACCTATGTTAGGTTGCTTTGAATAAAATTATAATTCGTAGCACCGCGAATTTTAATTTACATACTCCGCTAAGTTTATCATGAGAGTGGCAGAAAACGACATATTGTTTGGAATACTGTTACATACAATATGCCTGTTCCTACAAATACTCCGTCATCTTTTGTAGTTTCTCCTATGATTTATGTAAATTTGTAAATTTCCTCTTTGCTTAAAGATTCTAGAGCACGATTTTCGTCTTCGTAAGAATTTTGATGTTCACAAACAAAAGAAACTAAAGTAGGTACGTAGGTGATATAAGGTATACCTGTAATAATAATAGTTATTATTGACGATAATTGAGTTAGAGTTCACTGAAGTATTCGAGGTTTCTTTGCAAAAATGTACAGACCACAATCAGGGGCGGATCCAGGACAGACTTGTGGGGAAGAAGGCGGTGGGTTGTAATACTGCTACTTAGAGCTACTACTTCTAAAAGCTCCAAACTCTGGAATGGGTTTTATTTATATATAAAATAAGGAAGTTTCTTCTTCTGGGCGGGGCGATCGAGCTGACCACAATATATTTTCAAACACATAGTACACATTTAGTATAAAATATGTACGGAAGAAGAAATAAAAGAAGTCAGGAACATCTACTGTCTAGGCATAACCTTATATGAACAAAAAATACATACACTTTGACTTCCTGATGAAATCGTGCTGTGCGCTTACAGTATGTACAAATGGTATTTAGAAGGTGTTTAGCAACAAATTCTTGAAGATCAATACAACTAAAACAAAAGTTATAAGACACGAAGAAATAGTTGTTAAACTACAAGAAAAAGAAAGTGAAGATCAAAATAGATCACCTGATGAAAGAGGTGTAAGGATTCTGTTATTTAGAGAGTAAAATAGCGAGCAATATTACGTGGAAATACGAATAATAGAGTAGAAAAAGAAAAACTTGTTAGCGAAATATTGACATAGATAAGAAGAAAAGGTTAATCCCGGCAGCGTTATTTCAGATTTTGCTTGGGAGGAGGCAAGACCATAGACGTCATAGATTTTCAGGTTTTTCATTGATTTATTATTATCTTACGGATTAAAATGTATAGAAATGTCAAACTCAGGGGGGCAATTGTCCCTCCTGGAGATCCAAACGACGCTTTTGATGATAATACTTTCATGAAGTGCAGTGTTGTATTGCTAACGAGGCATGAGGTTTAGGAGAAAATGAAAAACGTAGACTGAAAGCCTTTTCGAACTATAAAATTTTGCGACATACACCACCGAGCTGTGTAGTAAACAAGTTTGTTGCGACACGTCTGTTGGAAAAGAATAACCCAAAGAACCATGAACATCTAAGGAGGTCCTTGCCCCAATATACATTACTACTTATATAATAGACATTGAAAAAACTTTTACATGTTCACCAAACATAGTAATATGGATGTGAGATTAATGTTTGATGCAGGAGTCATTTGGGATGGGTAGAGGGAGCAATTGCCCTTCCACCCGAGTTTAAGAAACTTGCTTTTTTTGTCCATCATCCCGGTTAAAGGGTTGTGTCCTATCTTCGGTAATTGCTTTAATTTGATTTATTGAGATGAAGGAAATGTAGGTGGTCTAAGAGGTTTCATTTTATTATTTATTTATTCATTATATCAATATTAATCATAGATTAAGTGATATTATTCAAAAAATTGCCTCCATGAACAGTAATATTTTAAGTGCTACAAGTGAACATGTTAACATTGTCAGGTACCGTAAAATGGGGCTACTTTGACAGGTTTTGGACTAGTTTAGATGTGTACACGGGACACTTTCTGCAACCAATGAATGATACTATTCTCATCATAACAATAGGTATCTAGGCTATCACATCCACTACTAAACCTAAGTCTCTACAAGTAAGTTTTGGCGGGAATAAATTAAGAAATACTGGTCAAAGTAGCCCCGGGGGTGGGGCTACTTTGACATCTTATGTATTTGCTGCATAAGTTCAAAGTTGCTCAACGTATGGAGTTATTTTGACATGGAATTTATGTAAAGTTTATAAAACACTGTTTTGGTCATGTGTAAGGTACGGTATGCTGTATACTTGATAAGCACGAAATCTTTATTTTGTTGTGGTACATCATTATACACCACTATACAAGTTTTTTCTAAAGCTTTACTTTTAACATCTTTTACTTTGAACATCACGGTGCTTTACCTTACATTCTTACTTTATTTTTTACTCTATTTTTTACTTTACTTTAAACATAATTACATATGTACCGGTATGTTATCTTTACATGTAACAATGGAAAGAAAAACTTTAGTCGTCAACATAGCAGTCGTAACAAGCATACTGAGGATTTTTTGATCCACCATTACAAAACCCACAAACCCATTTTTTGAACAAGAAACAATGAATCCACTCTCTTCCACCCTTTCACGACACGTTGATATATATTGTCAGAGTGCGAATTAGATTATTCATTTTGGAGGGGAATAAACAGTGGCGGATCTAGAAGTCCTTATATTATGTATTGGGGGACAGGAAGAATGTTGAGAGGGGGTAGAAATACAATGGGAGAAATCCCTCATCCCCTCCGGCAATTCGCACCGTGGACACCGTATCAACCTTTATCTATGAAAGTATATGCAACGATTCTCACAGGAAGCACGAATTGCTCATCTGTCAAAGTAGCCCCGCTCTATGTCAAAGTAACCCTAAATGTCAAAGTAGCCCCGTTTTACGGTATTACATGAACACAAAGCATGGAATAAAAGATAAATTTGTTGGCTCAAAAAATAAAGGTGCAAATGTAGTTAATGGAATAAATGAAATGAAGTGCTCTGGACGTCACATCACTAGGTTATGTTAGTTCAGACGAATGAAGTTATCTTCTGTTCCTGGGGCGATGAAACTTTTCTTTTTTTCTTTTTTCTTTTCTTTTTTTTTTTTGCTAGCCGAGGCTAGCTACCTTCCCGAGGGTTACGCCCTGCATGGGGAAAGGGAAGTTTGAGAAGTGGGAGGAAAGGACTGGGAGATGGTCTAAGGGAATTTTCATTATTTTATTATCACTTTATTTCATAAAATTTATTATTATTCAGCAGGTGGATATTGCTATCTTTGCGATAGCAATCGTGAGATAGGGGAATGTCGGTATTGCATGATTGATTGTAAGATTGGACAATACTTCCTATATGGGAGAAGAGAAGAATGAAATGACTATGAGATGAGGTGCACTAGACAATACAACAAGAGGGTGATTGTTAGAGGACAGTTGCAAGTTAATCTTCTCGCTTGGGGGCTGCTCCAAGCATTGATGAGAGACAAAGGGAAGCCCTGTTAGTAACAGAAGACTACTGTGCTGAATATGACGGTGTGATATGAGGTTGAGGATGGTCTATGAGAAAAGTACGAGTCAGTGGAAGAACAGGGTGGTCGGGTGGTAGAGAGTAATGATACAGTATGAAAAGGAGGGAAAGAGGAGAATGTGTGATGGGATGTGGAAGATCGAAGTTGGTATGAGCGTTAATAGTATCTCGGAGGAGCGGGTGATGAAGATTGAGACGTGTCTGAAAGTACTTAAGGAGAAGCTTTTCGAGATGGAATAAGATGTGAGGAAAAGGCATTCGGTCGTATAGAATCTGAGTTGGACTGGGAAGTTTGATGCGGTATGCTATACGAAGGGCATGTCGTTCGAGAACTTTAAGTTTGTGATAATAGGAAGGGGGAGCTGCAATCCAGGAAGGATGGCCGTAAGTCAGTACTGGGCGAAGAAATATTTTGTAGGTGTTTAAAAGAAGTTCTGAATGAAAACCCCAAATGGTACCAGTTATGCGTTTAAGTAAGTTAAGTCGACGGTAAGCTTTTGCTGTAACATCCTGCAGGTGTGCTTTCCAAGAAAGGTGTCTGCCCAATGTAAGTCCCAGGTATTTGATTGTTTTAGAAAGCTGAAGACGAGTGTCGTTAACTGTGAGATTTAATAGAGATGGATTGCGGTGGACTTTGGAGCGTTTATTGGGTGGGCGGAATACTGTAGTTTGCGTTTTACTGGCATTGATCTTAAGCCTCCATTTATCACACCAGAGGACAAATGTATCTATTACCTCCTGTAGTGCTGTGTTAAGTTGGTGAACAGTGCGACCTACGGCAAGAAAGGCTGTGTCATCGGCGTATTGAAATAAATGAACGTTGGTAGGAAGTGGAGGCATATCTGCAACATACAGCAGGTAGAGTAGGGGAGAGAGCGAAGAGCCCTGTGGTACACAGGAATGTAGGAAGATAGGATGAGATGATTGCTGATTGATGAAAACGTATGCGAGGCGTCCAGACATGAAATTATAAATGAATCGTATGTATACGAGGGGAAGGCGAAAATTGAGTAACTTAGAGAGAAGTCCTTGATGCCAAACTTTATCAAATGCCTTTTCTAAACTTGCTTTTTAATTAAGTGTATACTAATAAAAACTTCACTCATATGTTGGTGGAAACTCTTGTACTCCCCTGACACTCTGAAATGATGGTACTGGTTTGATGATGCCCTATAAAACGTGTGTAAAAGAATGGTGCCTACCTTAGAGCCTGTGCATGCTGCCACGACCTCTTGGATGGTCCATGGAGTTACCATTACGATGAAGCCTAGAGACATTGCTGCCATCGTGCGGGAAGCACTGGTACTTAATCTTCGTTCTTGAGCAACTAACTGGAAAGAAAAATATATTTTAACATAAATACTAACGAAAAATATACTTAGACCTTTTCATTTAAATAACAAATATGAAGCAATTAGCAATAACAATATGTCATATAAACTCATTCATATGATTATATAATAATTTTCGGCAGGGACTACACGAAAAAAATGAATCATTAACATTGCATGATTGTGCTCTTGGACGGAAAGAAGTCGGATGAATATTGGAAATAAACGATTATAAAATGATTGGTGAGCTGAGAATATGGAAGGAAACGGGAGAATCAAGAAAATCCATCTTGACGAAAATCCGATACAATGTTGTCTACCACAAACTAGTTTGGTCTGGAATCAAACCAAGAACACCAGCACTAGAGGTGAGGGACCACACAAATCTTTAGACCGGTATTGAAAGCAACCCTAAAATATGTTCCGATATGCCTGGTGAAGATGCGCTTTCACTGACTTCAATGAAACACTAATTGCATTTAAATACTTATGATACATATAGTTAAAATACAGTTATAGTGCAGATATGAATTGGCGGGTGGGTGTGTAAAGTCAAAAATTAGTGTTTTAGAGAAATCGCATTTGAAAGTTCGGACATAAATTCAAAATCCGGTTTTGGGAAACTGATTAGCTGTTGTAGCTGTTTTTTGGATTTATGTCTGAAACCCAAAACCGAATTTATGGATTTATATTTGAACCTTCAAATGTGACTTGTCTAAACCACCAACTTTTGCCTTAACGCACTTTACACACCCAACCGCCAATTAAAAATAGGAGGAATCTCCAGAATTTTCTGGGTAAATTTTGTATAAATTGTATTTTGTATAAATTGTAGTACCACCGAAAAAGATATAACTTATTTATAATTTTAAATTTTTATAAACGGAAACAAAATATTGCGTTGCCACATTTCAAGCTATTGCAAGTTGTGTACTGCACGCGCACTAGTATACACATAATTTAGTTCCTTTATTTTCAAAATTCTGTAATTTGGGCTAATATTACTGCAATATCTTTTCAATTTTATATATAAAAACTTAAGATTATCAGTTTACGTTATTCACAATTTTTTAAAAAATGTTTCGTTCATTCTTTCCGAAAATTAACAACCAAAATGGTAAATTATTCATTTAAAGGAGCAGAATTATTCAAAAAAGTATAATAAAAGCATCATTTATTATTTTTATTATTTGTGATTAACATAAAGAGAATTGTATTTTAAGTCTATATATAGAAATAGGAGGTAAGAAATGAATTGTTTTCAATACATATAGAAGTAGGAGGGGAGAAATAGATTGTTTTCAATGTCTAGATAGTATTATTAGTAATGATATGAAGTGCAAACCTGAATAGGAGTGGTAAAAGAAGCATTTAGGATTTAGTCTATTTTGTGGATCCATGAATAAACAATTGAGAGAAAGACTTATAAAATGTTTCGTGTGAAGTACTTTTCCACATGGAGTATAAACATGGACATTACGCAAAAGCAATTAACAAAAGAAGACTAGAAGATTTCGAAATGTGAGTGTTGGAGAAGAATGAACAGAATTGTCTGGGTCAACCGGAAAACAAATAGGAGGATGTTAGAAACTGTAGAGGAGAAAGGAACAATTTTAGGTGTAATTGAAAAGAGAGATGTAATTGAAACTGATTAGGACATTGGCTGAGGAGGCACTGTATCATGAGGGATGTGCTACAGGGTATGATGGTAGGAAAAAGATGGAGAGGTAGAAAGAGACCACAGATACCACAGACAATATCAAAACAGAAAAATTGTACATGAAAACAAAGAGGGCAGCTGAAAAGCATGGAGTATGGAATCTTCTCTGTTGTAGGCAATGACCTAGCAATAATAGCATAATAGTTATGACAATGATTATGATATACCTAAGAGGAGGTAGATTTGTTATTGAAGATAATATATCTTTCTGAACGCATTTACATCCAAGTAAATAAAACATCTTACCATAATATTAAAATTATTGCTCAAAGATAATGACAAAGGTTACAATAGTAAAAAAAAGCTTTCACTATAGATTATAGTATATAAAATAGTACTTTATTAGCAATGTAAGTATATCAAAGCTGAAGTGCTTACTTTAACCTGTGATTGAAAATCAAACCCCTTCAAATTAGACATTTATGCTAGTTCAATTTAAAACAAGAATGAACATTTGTGGAGACTATTTCAATTGTTATACTGAAGATTCAGCACTCAGAAATTACACTATCATTACGATTTTAGAAAAGAAATTTTTTGAGTGTGTGTGTGTGTGTCAAATTTTTTTTCCTGGCATATGAAAATACAATATCTGGTCTACTTGTTGATTAAGCATTTCTGATTTACACTGTTTTCTATATTCTTGAGAACAATTGGTTGATCTGGAGTGTAGCTATCCGTTCAGCACCGAGGCTATATAAGACGTGAATCTACAGATTAATGTGGGATCCAAACCACATGAACCTGAGTTTCTCACGCCGTAGACGCATACGCTAACCATATAGCCATGAAATATTTATTGAGAGGAGTATCATTTTGGACTAAATTACTTACGTAGGCTATAACGTTGAAGGTAACAGATACTACAATAGGTTTATGCAAATAACATCTGTTCAGGAATCCCACATTCAATATAACTACATCAACTCTATCATGGTAATTGGGTCATCTCCAAATAGGATAATTCTACAAAATGATTATATGGAGCAGCTAAACCAATCTGCCCTCAATTAATTAGACTTTAATATTTTGAATTAATGACAACACTGAAATGTCATTATATGACAAAAGACTTTATTTTTTAAAAAAAATATCTCGAATTTATTTGTTTCATTAAAAAAATCTTCCTCCACTTAAGCTCCCATAAAGAAAGGAAGAGAGAGAGACAATTATTGAAGTTAACTGAAAGTCAGTGACAGTGTATTAGAACTAAATTAACGATGAGAAAGGTAAACAATGTTCAACTTCTATCTTGGCTTTTAAGACAGATTTTGCCGAGCAGTTCTTTTTAAAGGGAATTTCTGTTCTTGTTAGAAATGTAATGGTTGCTATGCCAACAGAAACGATAAACGTTAATCTTTTCAATCATCGGTTGCCTGCCAGGGTTGGATTCCACCAATATTTCTTTTTTTAAAAAAAAAAAATATATCCTCAGTCATCAAAGTTAAAAATGAAACGAGATTTAAAGTAAAAGATGCTCACTCCCAACTATTGTTCATAAAGGACAGATAGAAGATTAACTCTGTGCACATTTCTTTCTCTTTTTTTCTTTTATGGCTATTGTAGAGTTAACATTTGCTTTATTATAGCTACTAACAGTTGTTCCACATACTAAAGGTATATAAATCAGTTCATTTTATTTTGATTTCACGTTTAGATTTTTTAAAAAGGAACTTGAATTAGGTAGTCAAAGGGGATTACATCTCTCTAAAAGCATTTTTTTTCTGAGGAAGGATGGGAACAACGTTACAGTTTGGAACTCTTTTAAGACAAAGTAAAGTAAGTGGTCCGCAAATATAAGCTCCTATTATATTTTACAAAAGCATATTTATTATTTAGTTCTGACTACACTATTTCTACGTATCTTTCTGAAAAAAGTACCTTAAAAAGATTTAGTTTAATGTTCAGCGGTAATGCCTTTTTGGCTAAAGCAGTGTTTGTCAAACTTTTTCCAATGGAAGACAGTTTTAATAGCTAGAATGTTCTACGGCCCATAGTGCTCTGTCTCTTTCCTAAGCAGAGGGTGTACGGGAGGAAGTGAAAAGTACCTTTACATGGATTGCTGTGATATTTATACCAAAAATATATAATGTCCAAGGATAACTTTGGCTAGAAAATTCGAATTTCGAATTTATTGTTGAAAATTCGAAAATCAAAAATTACTTGTATCTCGGAAACGACTTGCGTTACAAAAATGAAACAAAGTATAAGCATAAGGGCCTTACAGAAAACAAGGAAAATGTATATCACCCTTGAAATTTCTAGTGAGAAACGCGTCGAAAGATTTTTGCTTTATGTTTGAGTAGAAACAGCGCTCACGCACCTATAATATATTTTGATCATGGTTTGATACCTTAAGTGCAACTTCGTATAAAATGATGAAAACCAGTCAGGACGCTGCATTATGCCTGTATGATAGGCAACCCACATTACGCCATAAATGTTCTGGCCAGATTCTCACGTGTTTTCTGGAAGAGAGTTATAATACATGAGAGAGCCAATCGTGATGAGTCAGAAACTCAAAATCAATCATCTTTGAAGTAATGTTTACTATCAACCTGCTGACAGTATTTCTAAGGCATCAAACCAAGTAAAAATATATTATAGGTAGGTTAGCTCTGCTTCTGTGGTGGAAAATAGAAGATGGACACTCGAACATAAAGCAAAAAGATTTGAATTCGAATATTTTCGACGCGTTTCTTGCTTCAAATTTCAAGGGCAAAATACCATTTTTCTTGTTTTCTGTAAGGCCCTTCAAGCGAAGTATACGCTGTTTCACCCTCGTAACTCAAGTTGTTTCCGAGATATATGGCCTACAATTTCTGATTTTTCGAATTTTCAACAATAACTTTGAAATTCAAAGGAATTTTGAAGTTGATTTTTTGGCCAAAGTTACCTTTGGTATAAATATCACAGCTATCCGTATAAGGGGACTTTTCACTCTCACATCCGGCTATACCCATTATCAATTATTTTTAATTATAATGCTATTACTATGTTAATAGCAGTTCACTTATGCTTTCAAAGTAGTATTAATTAAATTTTCCTTAATTTTATATTGACGTTAATGGAAAATATTTTTTAGTTTTTTTAAAAACACAAGATTATCAACTTCATTCGATTTTCAGTTTAACGTCCCCTTCAGCAGCGAGGCTGTGTGAGACGTGCATCTACCGCTTAACGTCGAATCTAAGCTATATGAACCCCTGCCGGGAATTGAACCCGGATCTCCCACGTCAAAGGCGCGTACGCTAACCGCTTAGTCACGAGGAAGCTCGAAAGCTGGAAAGACTAACTAATGAAAAGCTATCAAAATGTGTATAATATTTACCTTATTAAATTGTGATCTACTAGTAAAATGAAAAGGAATCTTTCCGTTTAAGTCCCACGATTATATCCTTTAGGCTAAGGGAGACAGATAACTAAGGGAAGTAAATGATGACAGAAGAATTGGAGGAATAATAATGTAGGAGAAAACAGAAGTACCCCGAGAGAACCTACGGACATGATGTTGACAACTAGAAACTCACTTATCCTGAGATCTAACTAGGGACCCCACGCAATAGAGGTAAACGCTCTACCACTGAGCCACCGTGCCTTTGGAACCTACTAGTGATGCTGTGTATTGTTGAAGCGAGCGATCCTCCCTCTTGCTAATTTTAATTTCAAACTATAGGAGTAAGTCTCTAATCTCAGACAAACAACACACAATATTGTATAAAATTCTGAGTATGTTTAATAAATATTCAGGAAAATATACGTCTTTTCATAACACGTATTAACATTGTAGTGTCTCCCTGATGTTATGGCTAACGGCAACTATTCTTACAACTGGCTCTTCTTTAGACATAAGAGGTGTTCCGTAGACCAGGGCTTTCATATGCCTTCACAGGAAAAGTCTAATTGGTTTAGGTCCGGTGAACGAGCAGGCCATTTCATGGGACCACTTCGCCCTGCCCACTGCTAAGGATACATGTAATTCAAGTATTCCCGCACGTCATCTGAGAAGTGGGACGGGGTTTTGTCACGTTGAAACCAAATACTGACCAAATTTTAACGGAATTTCCTCCTCCAAGATTTCTGGTAAAAAGTTTGCCAATCGCGATATTCACTTTGAACCCATATTGGTGACCGATATGGATTACCGTGTGCGAATTTTAATCGTCCCTACGTGACTATTCCAGCTATTCCCCACAATATCTTTCGTAAAGCATGCTTCATCACTAAAGAAGATCTTAGTTGGAAATACAGAATTATACTTACATACTCGATGAAAACACTCATAGAAGTCCACACGTGAACCGTAATCATCGTCTGACAGAGGCTATACTTTTAGTAAATGATACTCATTTAACTGTTGTCCTCGTAATATTTGCCACGCAGTAACATGACTTGTTCCTCGCACTCACGTAAGAACTCTTGTGCTTGCTGATGGTTCTTGTGCTACTGCTTCTAGTACATCTTCTTCTAGATCAGGAGTCCTGACAGTCCGCGGAAGACCGGTGTCACGCATATCCAGTAGCACAGATACAGTTCGGTGTAGCTGTCCAAAGAGATTTGCAAACATGGAATGATGAACATCTTGTTTGATATCTTGTTTGATATAATCTGATTGGCGCTCACCCACACCCATCAGCTTCGCAATTCGAGAAAACTATATCCGCTAGTTCCTCAATTTGATAATTGGCTATTTTGATCCTACCACTCAACAGTCCCGATGAGCTTGAATAATATGCAGACTGACAGACAGGGCAAATGGAACGTAACACAAAAAACCTGCTTCTGATATCTTGCGGATATTGGGCATACAAATTGAATGCCATACAAGGTACATCACTCTTATACCTTACAGCACAATAACAGGGCGTCATTTGATGAGGGTAGGGGAAACTGCCGCTCCTGATTTTGAGAAATACATACAATTTCATCAAATTTCTACTAATGTAGTAATGAAAATAGTGAAAAACTTAACCCATTAATGCCCAGAATTCCCCAGTGGTATTTTGAAAAGTTTCTTTTCACCTATTTTGTCTTAATAGTACTCTAAAATAGAAATTATAATATTTTTGAAAAATATTTATTTTTTTCTTGTTTTTTAGCCCGGCAACTTAAGTTGCCAAATGGCACATACATATTCAAAAAAGGCAAGATTTTGCAAAGTTACAATTTTGAGGGAGGAAATACACTGCGAAAACATAACTATCAAAATCAAGTTAATCCTTCCTTTACCGACCTTCAATCCTTCCTTCTGGAGTCTTTGAAATCAATCCAGTTGAGTCTTTCTCCTCAAAACACATTGTATCCAAAAACAATGCTAACCGTACGTCAATATATCATAGAAAGAAAATGCAACGATGCTATGACGAAACAGACTCCAAAGTAACTCCATGGTTAAAACCTGCAACGTCAATCCATGAATTTCTGCGCTATAACGAAAAATTGCCGTGGCAACTTAAGTTGCCAAGGGGCAGTAATGGGTTAAGTCACTTGTGTCTTGCCTCCCCTCAAGCACAATATGAAATTACGCACTGCACAAGAAGGGACGTGACAAACAGCATAATTACTCCACTTTACCTTGAAATGCTATATTGGCTATGTGTATGTTTATGTGTATGGCTGTTACATGTTATGACAATAATGAAGTGCAAAATGTGTGTCACTTATACGGGTCTGACATATATCATTAGTCATTTCTGTATGCCCCTTGATAGCTACATTCAATATGACCAACATGGCGAGGGAAGAGGCTAATTACAGTCTCGATCTTCGTATGTTGGTTACCTCGCTCGTTATGTTACGGTTTTATAATATCTTTTCAGTACCCATACCACTACAAATGAAGTCATGACCTACCGTCGGTTTCGAACCAGTTGTGACCGCTAGGAATCGAACACGGATCCTTGATTAAAAGATGTCACGTGGTATTATTCATCCTTTGTGGCCAATGTGAATGCACCCGCAAGCAGCGAGTTTTCAATTTACCGGTACTTGCAATTTTTTTGCTATCCCTGTGATAAGTCCCTTTGATCTATTTTTGGGTTTAGATGGATATTACTTTATGTATGGTTTTTAGATTAATTGCAACCCTTGGATTACAAATCAATATCTTTTCTCAATCTTATGAGCTCTAAGACAAGTGGGTTGGTTGGGAGTTTAGTATCCTTTCCACAACCAAGGCTGTATGAAACATAGACCTACAGTTTAATATGGTATCTCGAACCAAATGAGCTCTCACTGGGAATTGAACCCAGGTCTTCCGCATCTAGCACTAAAATTGAAAGTATACTTCAAATTTCCCCACTTCATTGTTGTAACAATTACTTTTTAAGTTCATTACAACTTGCCATTGTCTTCCTTAGCATAAATATCACTAAGTCAAAACCCAAGAATGGAAGACAGCAAGCAACATCAGCAGCCCAAAATCAAGCTCTGGATGAGGAAGTACAGAACCATCCTTTGCATCATCGATCTGTGTTGAGAGAAAAAGTAGTTGAATTAGCATGCCCACACGAGACAATAGGACAACGGATTATTCCAGCTGGAATTTATCAATGACGTCAAGCCATGAGCCGTCCACATCTAGTCCATGTATACTATGAAAATCTAATTATTCCCACGAACGTCATCGTAAGACATTTTTTTTAATTGCAGAAAGGGAATTAAATTCATTCCTTCATCCTCCATTGATTCTACACCAGAGCGTTGGGATGACTGGAAATCCTCAGATATACATGTCCTACATTTCACAAAAACAAATATTTGTTTACGAAAGTTATCGTGGAACACGTATTTTTGATCGATATAGTAAATCCATCTCTTATTCTTTACCGACTCTAACTTCATCAAGGGGAAGCAATTGAAAACCTCAAAAGAAATATGTGCTTTGTTACTACAACATCATATATATGTAATGGTGAAAAGAATCATGGAACACATCTACTTTTTCGTTGGGAATTCACCATTCAATTCTTAGACTTTAACCCCATGCAATGTGGTGATTAGGAAGCCTAAAAGAAAGTATGCGTCATATTATATCAAAATTGAATCATTTCTGTGTACCCTATTGAAGAAAATTATTTTCTTATTATATTACCGGTACTTCAATAATGAAACATCTATATTTGGTGAATCTTATCGTCTTTTACCAACTTATCCTTGACTGGTTTATTGGGGATGATTGGGATTACCCTAAAGAAAGTATTATCGAATTCAAGTATTTTTTTACTTAATTCCTACCAGAAAATGATTTCCTATAGGTGAAAACTTGCAACATGGGGTGGATTTTATTTTCTTTACTCCCTTATTCTTAATGAATTCTTCCCACACCAAACTATGGTTATTTTGAAATATTGGACGAAGACATATATCAAGTTTCATTAAATCGAATAAGTTTTACGAGAGCTATTATGAAACAAACAGAGAGACTGACAAAAATACAAATGCTGGATGAGTCAAATGGTAGAAACTCGCTATGTTTGTTTCAATTATGTGTATATTTAGTTTAGGATATAAGCTTATTTCAATATTTTAGTAATGGAAGAAAAACTCTAGAACAACCTTACTTTTGATCTACCTAAGTAGAATCATAGTTATTGCCTTTCATTATTAACTTAGAAAAAAGTGCGAAAATATCTAACAGGGTGAAACCATATCTTAAACAATAATACTACATTTTATACTTATTCTTTCGACTAAAAGAAGATAAAGATTATTTGATAAAGATTCAAAAAGGGACCAGTTAACTGATAGGTAAGAGCGATCGCCACTACGCTCAATATTCATGTATTTCACTCCTGCGACGAATTGTAAACATTCATATGATTTTTTTATATTTCAATTGTGTAGAGTTTAAGATGTAATAGTTTTTCTATTTTCCCTGCTTGTCACACTATTTGTGTTTTGCGTTTCCTAAACTGCATTTGCAAACATAATATATTTTGTTATTTTACCAAGATTCACAATTTTAAAAGTTTTAATAATATTAAATGATTAAGTGAACTGATTTTCTCATACTTTCAATTGCTACCAGGGGCAAAATATATTCGTGAAAAACATGTTTTTTGTGACAAATAACATGTGTACATTTACTACAAGATTTTAGTCCTCTTTTACTCCTTTTATATTCATGGATTGCAACCCCAAACAATGGGGCTATTTCTGCAAGTGGAAGGAAGGCATATACCACTCAAGTGTCATCAAACTATTATACGTTTTACGAACGTTATCGTAAGACAGGTAGACGGACAGATGGATAAACACACAAATCCTAATCAAGTCGAATAATAGAAGCTTCGTTAACGTTCTCTTCAATAAAATATGGAATAGCTTAACAACGAAATCGTATCACCTGAAAGTTTGCACCGATAATCAAATTTGGATGTATGCTACATTATTTAGCGACGATGAAACTCTAGTTTAACTTTGCAATTAAACTTATTTAAAAAATCATGAAATTATGCTTTTTTAGGGTAATATTTTAAAACTGAAAACCACCAGATAGTACAATCATAAAACAATAGTTTTGTTCTGCATTGAAAATTGGAGGAAGCTCTGATCGCTAGTCTAGTAGCTAGTGAGCGCACGCCTTTAGTGCAAAGGGCTACTAGATTTGATTCATGGTCGGAGAGCATTTGAGTACCCTAAACGGTATATTCTCATCTCATTTAGCACCGGTGCTGAAAAGGGGGCGCTGAATTTCAACGAACAAATGAACCAAGTTGGAGGAGAAACTCAGAATTAGAACACACACACTACCTTTACAATCCATAGATGATGTTTTAGAGAATTTAGAAATTAACTTTCCCTGCCTCCGTTATACATATTTCGGAAACTTCCATCCCTTAATTTTAAGAAAGGATATTAGGACCTAAACGTTTCGCTTTTGTTTTCAGCGTGGTGCTACTGGAAGAGTAACTTCTGTATAATTTGTATGTTACGTTTGATTGAAAGTCCGCCAACGAATAAAAATTATGAGTCTTCAAATATTTCACTTGTAGATCGCATATGTTTAATCGCAGTCAGAAATTTCCATCGCTTTTTTATTTACTTCATCTATTTTAGGTAATGACCATATATATATATTTTAATACGTAACATTTCGGACAATTGTCTAGTATGTAATATTCATAATTCTTTTTAAAAATGTCCCTGAAATTACCAGAATATATTAAAAAAAAAACTCTTTCTTGTAATTCTGAAATTCTAATTTACCTTTTCTAGTCAAAACTTCATAGATTTGTTATGAAGTGAATCACGAAACAGTGTGTTTTGTGGACTGATTTCTCATGATATCCTTTTGATGAATTTATGTATGTGTTGTTGTGATAATATACTAGAGAAACGAGAAATTTGAGGTTTGAAACCAAATAATAAAACATAAAATTAACAAATAAGAAGATACATTTAAGTTTTACTCGATCTTTGTGTAAAATGAAAAAAGTATCATTAATGTATGTCACTATAGCTATACATTAGATTCCAATATCCATAGAATCGTGCGAATCCAATATGTTTACAATAGGTAATTTGCATATTGGATACTCTCAGTTAATTGGTTTGTTGAATTTTCTCGAAAGGAGTCCATTGCTAAAATGAAAATTTCACTGTGTACATGTTATATTATGCCTGTGTTTGGACTGTTCAGATGGTACTTATTAGACACTAGATGTACCCAACGTATCTAGTCAATCTCAATATTCATCATTATTGAAACCAAGTACAATATTTGAGGAGGTTGAAACTAATTAACTATACATATTTATCAGTGAGCAAATACAAATTATCAATCCTGCTGAAATACTTATAAGAATGCAGTACATTAGTAGATTTTATTATTTAGTAAAAGAAAAGGAAAATAAGTATTCTAGTTTTATGTCTCACGATTAGGGATTGTAGATTAATAAAAGTGAATGGTTATGAAAAATATAGTGCAGGGAGAATGTGGAGAGAAACGGAAGAATCTCAAGGAAGCCCACGGACACATGATGTCTACCACATATTCGCATTCGCATGGCATAGAATCGAACCAGAACCTCCTCGCACTTCAGGTGCACTGAGAAAAAGAAAATTGTAGGTGGCGTACTTAAAAAGATAGGTTACATGCGTAATTCCTGTAGTTTTTGGACTTAACGTACAGTAGACGTATAACTGAAAACACATGTTTTATAATACTTTCTGTATAAGTGTTCCATCTATACGTACTTTCGGTATGAAGCAATGTAGGCGGTCAGGATCTCACATACAAATGGACGTATATAACATATAGCTGAGAAATGTAACATAAGTATATGCATGTGATATACGGAAAACTATTAGATGTCAGACATCCTGCAACGGCATAATGTAACATCTAAGGGCAGTGCCTATAGCACACGGATAACGTATGCTCCGTACTGATTTCTATAGTAAGCAAGAGGATACCGTATATTTGTACAATATACCGCTGTCCGGAGAACGGATTTTTCTCTGTTTGAGCGCTCTACTACTTAAAAAAAAAACCACTCAACTCTGAATATCAATCGAACTCGACAGAGACACGAACACTGAAAAATCAAGGGCAGTTAGAAATGCCCATGCTCTTCAGAGGGACTCGAACGGCAGATGAGTTTCATCTCACAAATCCATTGGTTGACTACACCACACTGGCAATCATTGATCCACTGTGGTTCTCTCACCCTCTTCCCCATTAAACGAAAGATAGTATTAATATAATCATGTAACATGTCAAATATCAATACGACCAGACTTCAAAAGGCCAATTGGAAGGAATTGTATTGATAGTCTAAATCTTATTATGTACGGTACTGCTGAAATAGAAATAAATCCAACAAAATTACAAGCAGTACTAAAATCACAAGAAAGAAAAATGCTATGATATTTCTATATATTAACATAGTGTTTTTAAAAGTAATTTTTGTATACAGTATTTAATATCTAAAAATCCTTGACATATGCAATATATTAAACATTTTCATAAATATTAAACCGTAAAAATGCCAAAAGTTATTATAGTGTGCATTTGGAAAGATTTTCTAAATGCGTGCCTGCCAATCATAAATGACAAACTTTGGATTCTATTGAATTGAGAACATTCCCTATTTTCTGAGAATATTTTAATTATACATAATACTATATTTTTTTCATCCATTTCAATTCTGAAGGTATTTTGTTTATTAAATAAAAGCTATCTCATTTAATTCTTTGTTGACAAGATAGTTTAGCTCAATTTTGTAATGTTAAAAAAAACACACACACACCCAATAACAATGTTACAAATGAAAAAGGCAGCAGAAAATTCGCAAGAGGAATGACTAATGATCTGATAAGAATGATATTACAAAAACTCCAAGATCTTTCCGTTTACATATATACTGTACATTGAGCTTTTGCTGTAAAAGAAGAACTTCAGAGTATGTCCCATGTCTTAGTGGCAAAGTCAGCGTACAGAAAGACAAATTTAGTGTGTAAGAGAGAAGAGACAAAAAGGACAAACTTCTAGAGTATTTGTATGTTCTGTACAAATGTCATGATAACAAATGACCAAAGGCGTAGCGAAAAACAACAGAGCATCTCCAACTCTTTAGAGCGGAGAGCGACAAATGCTACCGAAAGCAATACTTTATCATGATCATGGTGGCATTGCGAAAGAATTTAAGGTCAAGGGGTCACAAGGTTATCGTGAAAAATAAGACAAGGGAGTTCAGTATTTCTAAAGGATAAATTCTCAAGACATATGAAAACAAGAAAGCCAAATAAAACTTCGGTGTCAAGCAAATGGATAAATAGTCTGAAGAACTCTTAATATACAAGTAAATAACGTTATGTAAACCATTTCTTTAAAATGTTATATGTTCTTTTTATATACCTAGGTAAGTGAGAAAGGAGTAACTCAACCCAAGATTGATGTTTGTGAATTATTTGGAGGAAATGGATTAATATCTTATTCATTTTATGTAGGAAATGACAAAATGGTGACGTTTGACAGATAAACACATGCCAGTTTATATATATATATATATATATATATATATATATATATATATGGATGTATCTGTGTGTGTATATTGCTCGGTAACTCTGGAACGCGTAGAGCAAATTTAACCAAATTTTTTACTCATAATACTTACACTCTGGAAAAGAGTACTGTCGAGGTAGACCTCCACTAGCACACTTAAGGGGGAGTGGGAGATATAAAAATGATCATAAATGACTGATATTAGTGTTGCATCTATAGTTTTCGGGATCGCTGAGATGAACAGTAATACTTCTGATGCCGTTTGAATTCAAATTCAGCCCCAATAATACTCCTGAGGGGGGATGGCGATATGTAAAAATAATTTAATATAACCGATATTAGTGTCAAATCCATAGTTGTGATAGTTTTGTTGCTTTTTAAGTTCAAGTCAGGTCCTATTGGGTAAGATCTCGTAGCGCTCCTAGGGGAAAGGGAGAGGATATATAAAATAAGAAACGACCAATATTAGTGTCAAAGCCATGGTTTTCGGGGTAGCTTAGATAAATAATGACACTCCCGATACGTTTAAGTCCAACTTAAGCTCTCATTAGTACCCGGGAGGGAGTGAAATGGTAGCATGTAAAAATATCAAAATGGGGAAGTGAAATTGTGAGATGGAAAAATAATTAAAAATGACCGATATTAGTGTCGAATCCATAATTTTTGGGATCACTGAAATGAATAGTGCCGTTTAAGTTCAAGTTCATTCCCGTTTTCAGAGGGCGGGGCGAGGAAAAATAAAATGTCAAAAATGACTGAGATTTGTATGAAATTCATAGTTTTCAGGGCCGAGAAAAAGTCTGATTCGTTTGAAATGTCTTTTGGAAGATAGGACTCACTTCTGGCATTTTTTAAAAAAATCATATCAATATCATATAAAATAATTTTTTCTATATAATTCATAAATTTTAATTCTGAGTTGCGTGACTCTTCCAATAAATAAATATTGACTTCAGCAAAGCATTTAGTCAAGGATCTTCAACATTACGGATTGCAAGAATAAATGTTAATGTAGAAATCAACAAATCCAATATAAGGATGATACAAAACTAATTCTTTCAATTATATGTACTCCTTTCTGAAAATTACTCCATAATAAAAAAGAAAAACAATAATCATTTATGCCCAGGGTTGAGCTCTGGACTTGCAAATCCTGCAACTCCAGGGAGTGGGCGGCAGGGCTTGAGCTAGCCAAGGAGAAAATAGTGTTGGCATAAACCTTGTAATTCAATCAAGCATCCAAGTTTTCAAACTTCTTTAGGAAACTCTTTGTTTAAAATAGTTTACAAACACTCTCTTCTTCCGTCCATTTAATCTCCTATGGTAAATGTCAAATCTTTCAAATTTTATAGAAATACACTTTATTTGTAATATTTATAAACGATAAATACATAACACCTACTATAAATTGCTGTATGCCGATGACCTTAAACTTTTTAGATGTATGAAATAAGTAAATAAATAATGATAGTGAACGTGAACAAGATATCAGTTCAGTTGTGAAGTGGAGCCGAAGCAACTTACTGGATGTAGATATTAATAAATGTAAAATCATGAGCTTTTTAAAACGTAAGAAACTTGTGCGATTTCAGTATACAATAAGTGAAACCGAATTATCCGTTGCAAGTATTATAAATGATTTAAGAGTAATATACGGCACAAAATTTTCATTTGAAATTCCCTTTGATGGCATAATAAATTAAGCAAGCAGAACTTTTGGGTTCGTTCTAAGAATTAGTAAAGCGATTAGCAAACCTCTACCACTTTCCAAAAATTCTTCTACTATCAAACTTACGTTTGCTCGAAGCTTTAATAGGCGACGCTTCTTTGAATGGGTATTAAATGTAATATTAAGACATGTAGAGTGGAAACCCAACTTAGCTTACTACATTTGTACATTCGGAAATTCAATGTTCAATTGCAGCAAATTAATAAATGTTTGTATTCGTATGTACTTAATTTTCTATTTATTTCTTTAGAGACAATTGATTCTTCTTTCTATTTATTTCTTTAATGATAAATAAAAGGAAGAGTCAAATGTCCCTCAAAAAGTGTCTTCAATTTCATATTTTACGTGAGGTGCAGGGAAGCACTCACAGGGGCCCACCGGGCCAAACCCCTTCCCGCCCAAAAACCTTCGTGACTCGACTAACATTTGTCACTTCCTTAACTTAACTATGCTTGTTTAACAGAGATATTATTTATGTAGCCTAAAAATTTTATTTTACACCTCATTTGTATACTCTTCTCTTCCTTATAAAAATAATCTAGTTCTATAAGATTTTCTGAGAATGTAGGTGGCAGTAATTAGCAATTACTTATTATCTTTTCGGGTGCAGAATAACACAAGTTTAATACTACACAGATGTGTTGGACACCTTCCATAAGAAAAAAGAAATCTTTGGATCCCTTCCAACAAATATTTCTGGGTGTGCTCCTAGTGGTAAGAACAACCAATAGTTCTGAAATATTATTAGCATTTAACATTAAAAAAAGTCTCTAAATGAAACATGGCAATCGATATATCTAATCGAGAAAGACAAGATTACGAGGGTCACTACGAAAGTTTTGAGATAGGTATTATTGTGGCACAGTATTTGAATTCCAACAATTGCGTTCGGTAGTGGTATCCAGAGCAAAGAAGCGAAGCAAGTTTCAACTCGCCTCGCTTATCGGCGTGGCCGTATCGCCTTCACTTGTTTGTTGATGTGAGCAGTATTCGGCTGTCTAAAATGGAGCTCGAAAGGGAACATTTTCGGTCAATGATACTTTACGATTTTAAAAGTGGTTTGAACGAGACACAAAGCCTTGACCGTTTGCAGGGAGCATTTGGGGACCTTGCTTTTCCCGTGCTACAATTTTTCTGTGGTTTGGTGAATTCAGAAGAGGCCGGATATCGCTTAAAGATGAAGAGAGAGCTGGACGTCCGGCAACAGCAGTGTCAGATGAAAACATTGCCGCTGTGGAACAAATGATTCGAGAAAATCCTCGAACAACTTTCAAGGACATTGAATCTACATTGAACATTGGATAGCCAGCAGTAACAAAAATTCTTCATGATCATCTTCGGCTCAGGAAGGTTTCATCTCGCTTGGTGCCTCACACTTTGACTGAACAGCAGAAGCGCATGCGTGTGGAATGGTGTAAAGAAATGCTTACAAGATTTGATGGAGGTAATTCTTGACGCGTCTCTGACATTGCTACTGGGGATGAGACTTGGATCTATCAATTTGATCCTGAAAATAAACGCCAGTCTACATTTTGGATCTTTCCAGACGAAAATCCACCCACGAAAGTGAAGTGACCGCGAAGTGTGGGGAAGAAGATGGTCGCAGCTTTCTTCTCCAAATCTGGCCATGTTGCAACTGTTCCACTTGAAGAACAAAGTACTGTTACTGCTCAGTGGTACACCACTGTTTGCTTAACAAAAGTGTTCCAGAAGCTTCGGGAACGGCGTCCAAGAACTGGATTCTGTGGGATTCTGCTTCATCATGAGAACGCGTCCGCACACACGGCCAACATCATAATTCAGTTTTTAGAATCTACGGAGGTCTTCTCATCCGCCGTATAGCCCTTACCTGGTCCCGTGTGATTTTTTTTTCTGTTCCCCAGGATCAAAGATCTCATGCGTGGGAAGAGATTTTGCAGCCCTGAAGAAGCTGTATTGGCTTACGAGAATGAACTTTCAACACTTGAAGAAAAAGACTGGCAACACTGCTTCCAAAAGTGGTTTTCGAGGATGCAAAAGTATGTACAGTGTAATGGTGAATACTTTGAGAAAATGTAAGCGTTAAATTGAATTTAAGTATGTAAGTTATTTCACATCTCAAAACTTTCATAGTGTTCTCTATATGGGTGAGTTGAGGAGGGAGTCGAAAAAACACTTTTTTTGTAAACATAAAAAAAAATGCTTCGGTACGATAACCACCCCACATATTAAGATGAAACTGCTACTGTCCAGCAAATGAAACCTGTCAATGACAAGAAACAACATACTTTTAGCGTCATAAAAATTAGTTTTTCTTAAGTCCTCGAAAACTACGCATGGAACTTCAAGCAAGTTAGTTTGTTCAATTCAATGCCATCTATCGATTGATATATGTATAGAATTTTGGCCTTTAGTTAAACATTAAAATTAAAATTTAGGAGTTAATCATAATTCTGAGTTATTCCAAGTTAACTGTACTATGTACTCTATCTAAGAAATTGCTAGTGCCATAAGAGAGAGAGTATATTGTAGATCAGTTTCACCGTAAGGGTCTTCACTACAGTGAAATTAAACTACCTCTAATGTTAGAGTTTTTCTATAATATCTTCCAAACAGGGGCGGATCAAGGGGAGGGGGCGATCGGGGTGATCGCCCCCCCAGAAGATAAAACTTTCTTATTTTTTATATATAAATAAAACCCATCCCAAAGTTTGGAGCCTTTAAAAGTAGCAGTATGACAACCCACCGCTCCCCCCAGAATTCGTCCTGGATCCGCCCCTGTTTCGAAAGAAGTAAAAATATTCGAAAAGCAGAAACGTAGTGAACTAGACAATACCATTTTGCATGTGATATCGTTATCACAATTCATCTATCACAACACATACCAAAGGCAGATAGGTGAATTGTGGTAAAGGTATCACATGCAAAATCTTATTGTCTAGTTCATTACGTTTCTGCTTTTTGAATATTTTTACTTCTTTCAAAGATATTACAGAAAAACTAAAATTAGTCGTAGTTTAATTTCGCTGTAGTGAAGACCCTTAATTCATCTCGTACAACGTCAATTTAGTGATACCAGCATGAAACATTACGAAAATCCATCTCGAGAGAGAAATTCCCATTTTGCTCTTGAATTTCCCACGCTATTCTAACTTAATTACAAAAATTCAAAACTTGTGAAATATATATAAAAAAAATAAAACTACTCTATATCATTCACTTCTTCAATATATAAGTGAATTATCCGTAAATTTGGAACTTCTACGTTTATCAAATATTTTATGAATAAGCAGTTCCCTTAATTGAAGGAAACAATTGAAAAGTTGTTGACGAAAACAAGTACATATTTGTTTTCAGAACTTCATATTTTAAGCACTCTTTTATGCTGTAGCCTTCTACAAAACTAGAGGTTTTATTCTTGGGTCATTACGTGTGGAACGTTTTCGAAGTTGGTTGTTTCTCGTTTAGTAGTCTATTTTCTTCTTCTTTTCTTCAAATATCAAATTACAGTTTACTTTTCTTGGCACTTGCTTCTTGAAATTATTAAAACACTGCGTCAATCACTTCCATTGCTAGGTGCACATCGCTTCCTTGCTAATTAATATTAAATAATATATATTTAAGTTATGTTTGTTATAAAGTATAAGTCAGGCCTCATCTATTTATTTCCTCTAGTACAGTGTAATATATATTTTTATTATGTTTTATTAAGTGTAAATGTATGTATATATCACTAGAGAATTATCCCTATCATTTTAATATATATACTAAACTCTCATATTACTATTACAGTTAGCTAGAATAGAAATTTCACTCGCGCTCTTGTTTGTTTATAGCCCTAGCTAGAGGCTAGTTTGTTGAATGTTTTTTTCTGTTGCTTGCCTTTTCTAGTAATTTTCCGTTGCTGCTGAAGTTTCTAGAACCGTTGCTAAGTTGAATTTTTTCTACATTTTTATGTCCTCGAAAACATATAATAAGGCCGATTTTTTGATGGCCTTTGCTGTTTCAGCGCAGGAGGCCTGAAGTTTGGAGGTCTCGACTGTTTGGTGGCTGTCAGCATGGGCGGAGATTAGGGGGGGCCAAGGGGGGCAGTTGCCCCCGCACTTTTTTGAAGTATCCCATTAATGTATATAGTTTCATTTAGAAATGTAAAGTTTTTGTATGTATTAGTGGTTCATAGATAAAATAGTGCCATATATTTGCCGTTCCGTGAGTACGTATTGGTTGTCTTTCCGTGGAGTAAAGAAAACAACAGGAATTGCGTTTTAATTGCCACAGAAAATAACCCCGAAATTAACCTATTGGAGCACAATTTCAGCATACTTTCACTTCTTACAAGGGCTCGATATATTAGTCAGCCGCTTTGAAACTAATTCAGAGAGCATTTCGCAAAAGAAGGGGAAAAAATATTTCACACGTTATTTTTTAGTTGCACAAAAATTTGCAGTACCTAAAATGTCTTTTCTTCTTTCTAAAGTAAGGGAAAAAAGCGTAATAAGAAACAACTTCTATCTTTTCCATTGTTTTGTAGTGTAATATATGAGTGAAGTGGTGTGTTAGGGGTGTACGAGTGTATATAGAATTAAATTTAGAGAATTCAACATAATTCTAGGTTTTAGTGTTATTTTGTATAACTGGAATATGGAGTGAATCTAAGTATTGTTGTGTTTTGATGTGCTCCGAGAAAGTGAAAACTACACCTAATGGCAACGAATATGTTTCGGGAAGTTGCAAAAGCAAATATTTCTTTAAATGTCGTAGCATATGCTTGTAGTATTTACTGTCTTTCATTTTCTAAGAGTAATAACATACATTTAGTACATGTGTCGAATTAAAAATTATGTTGTTTATTAATCCCTGTTTCAATATAACTTTTGCAAAACAAGCATAATTATTCATTACTATGATTAACATTATCCTTTCTATTTATTTGTTTTGCAAATTTGTTATTCAATAATCTAATCCATCAATTTTCCAAACAGAATTTTAAGATGTTCATGAGCAAGGAATCAAATATCTTCTTACACTTTCGTTGTTTAAGAGTACAAAGGGCTACTAACTACTGGCGTTGCTCTTGTCAATTTACTTAATAAAATATGAAATACTTTATACGATATTTTAACGAAAAGATAGTATCCTATTAGTTACACAACCTTTCGTCGAACAAAATTTAGTAACAAGTAGGAAAACTAACATTTATATGCAAATATTCATATCATATCTTGCCCCCCCTCACTTTTAACGTCCAACCGCCGCCACTGGCTGTCAGTCAGAAGGAAATTAGCACCAAACTTTCTTAACTGGAGATTTGTCCTTTAAAATTGCTACTGGAAGTTCTGTGGATATGTTGGTCCAAGGCTTACAGTCCCGCTCGAGAAAATGGTCTCTGGCTGTATGCAAGGACGCCGATTTCTCTGTAAATTTGGGGGAGTCCATTCAGGGGAGTCCATGATAAAAAATTTCATTCTTGCGGTGATCCTAGAAAGAGTATGAATCCAGGACGGCTAGGTTTTTGAAATCTTCTGTTGCTGGAGGTTTTTCCCTTGTATTAGAATCCATGTTGCGATTTGGGTTCGATCCCTGGATAGTCACGGAATAGTGAGGCTTGGTTGGTGTTTCTATTAACACTGCGATTTTCGTGTACGAAAGTATAAGAGTGTGTTTACTTTTTACCTAGGGTCTTGAATGCAAGACAGTGTTGCCACAGTCCTGGCTCTGGAGTGGGCTGAAAAATAGTACCAAATTGAAACAAAAAGGGCTGAATTCATTAATTTATACCAGTGTAATACATGGCTCTATAACATGAAACTAAAAGAGGGTAAGTTCTAAAACATCCCTCCCCCTCCCCGTCTTCTAAGTCCAAATCAAGGAAGTGCTCTTTTAAAAATTACTTTTTAAAAAATCCAAATAGGAGGACCCCGAACAACCATGGAAGTACATGAAACTTTTCTCGTACGAAGGGAGTATAACAGAGGCCGCAAATTAAAAGAGAAAATAGTTATCGTCTTCGGTACGTATTATAAGGAAACCGAACGCTCCTCGATTTCAAACTGGCCAATAAACCAAAACAGTATTATGGCCAAATATGATAAAATATATAAAACGAGGAGCAAATCAAACATCTCTGAGTTCGTGTGTAAACAGTGTGTTATAATAAAATATTAAAATATAAATTATTGCATTTTATTCTTGCTTATTTCACGACCGAAGGAGGATACTAACTGTAACAAGAATATTGTGCTACTTTTTGTTTTCAAGATTTCAAGCTAAAATTTCCACCACACTGCTTCTTCGTCGTCTTCTTCATGTGTGGCGCAGATACGCCCATCTAGCGTAAGTTGTTTCTTGACATAGTTCGAATTACGAATTATCCACACAAAGTTCGTAGCGTTATGCAGTGTAATGCCAAAGAATGAATGTTCAACAGGGTTTTTAACAGTCCAACACACAGTATGAGTAACGTGAGATGTAAGAAAAATCTAACTGACACTTTTAAAAGTATTTATTAAATGGGGCTGAATTGGGTATAATTGTACCAACTTTTTCACAAAAGGGACTGAAAATGCCAGCGTGGTACCAACGGGCCGATGAATGACAAAAAGGGCTGAATTTGGTACAATTGTACCACGTGTGGCAACAGTGATGCAAGACGTATTATGATAGCTGGGCCATGTGTGATGGCTGCTACTCCTATTCCCTGTTAGCCATCTTTGAAAGGTGCATTTCGCCAACCCCCCCACCTTGGAGTTTCGAAAAAAAACCTATGCCAATCGTTTGTGCTACGTTTGTGCCGGAATGTACCGCAAAAATTTTCGTTTGTACCACTTCCGGTACGAAGTTATAAGGGTTTTAAAGTGGGGGGCTGGGGAAACGGCAGCCCCCCCACCTTGGAATTTCGAAACGAAACCTATGCCAATCGTTTGTGCTACGTTTGTGCCGGAATGTACCGCAAAAATTTTCGTTTGTACCACTTCCGGTACGAAGTTATAAGGGTTTTAAAGTGGGGGGGCTTGGGAAACGGCAGCCCCCAACCTTGGAATTTCGAAACGAAACCTATGCCAATCGTTTGTGCTACGTTTGTGCCGGAATGTACCGCAAAAATTTTCGTTTGTACCACTTCCGGTACGAAGTTATAAGAGTTTTAAAGTGGGGGGGCTGGGGAAACGGTAGCCCCCCACCTTGGAATTTCGAAACAAAACCTATGCCAATCGTTTGTGCTACGTTTGTGCCGGAATGTACCGCAAAAATTTTCGTTTGTACCACTTCCGGTACGAAGTTATAAGGGTTTTTAAGTGGGGGGGATGGAGAAACGGCTGCCTCCAAACTTCGAATTTCGAAACAAAACCGATGGCAATCGTTTGTGCTACGTTTGTGCCGGAATGTACCGCAAAAATTTTCGTTTGTACCACTTCCGGTACGAAGTTATAAGGGTTTTTAAGTGGGGGGCTGGAGAAACGGCAGCCTCCAAACTTCGAATTTCGAAACAAAACCGATGGCAATCGTTTGTGCTACGTTTGTGCCGGAATGTACCGCAAAAATTTTCGTTTGTACCACTTCCGGTACGAAGTTATAAGGGTATTAAAGTGGGGGGGTGGAGAAACGGCAGCCTCCAAACTTAGAATTTCGAAACAAAACCTATGGCAATCGTTTGTGCTACGTTTGTGCCGGAATGTACCGCAAAAATTTTCGTTTGTACCACTTCCGGTACGAAGTTATAAGGGTTTTAAAGTGTGGGGGCTGGAGAAACGGCAGCCTCCAAACTTGGAATTTCGAAACAAAGCCTATGACAATCGTTTGTGCTATGTTTGTGCCGGAATGTACCGAAAAATTTTCGTTTGTACCACTTCCGGTACGAAGTTATAAGGGTTTTAAAGTGGGGGGGGCTGGAGAAACGGAAGCCTCCAACCTTGGATTTACGAAACAAAACCTATGCCAATCGTTTGTGCTACGTTTGTGCCGGAATGTACCGCAAAATTTTCGTTTGTACCACTTCCGGTACGAAGTTATAAGGGTTTTTAAGTGGGGGGGTTGGAGAAACGGCTGCCTGCAAACTTCGAATTTCGAAACAAAACCGATGGCAATCGTTTGTGCTACGTTTGTGCCGGAATGTACCGCAAAAATTTTCGTTTGTACCACTTCCGGTACGAAGTTATAAGGGTATTAAAGTGGGTGGTGGAGAAACGGCAGCCTCCAAACTTAGAATTTCGAAACAAAACCTATGGCAATCGTTTGTGCTACGTTTGTGCCGGAATGTACCGCAAAAATTTTCGTTTGTACCACTTCCGGTACGAAGTTATAAGGGTTTTTAAGTGGGGGGTTGGAGAAACGGCTGCCTCCAAACTTCGAATTTCGAAACAAAACCGATGGCAATCGTTTGTGCTACGTTTGTGCCGGAATGTACCGCAAAAATTTTCGTTTGTACCACTTCCGGTACGAAGTTATAAGGGTTTTTAAGTGGGGGGGCTGGAGAAACGGCAGCCTCCAAACTTCGAATTTCGAAACAAAACCGATGGCAATCGTTTGTGCTACGTTTGTGCCGGAATGTACCGCAAAAATTTTCGTTTGTACCACTTCCGGTACGAAGTTATAAGGGTATTAAAGTGGGTGGTGGAGAAACGGCAGCCTCCAAACTTAGAATTTCGAAACAAAACCTATGGCAATCGTTTGTGCTACGTTTGTGCCGGAATGTACCGCAAAAATTTTCGTTTGTACCACTTCCGGTACGAAGTTATAAGTGTTTTAAAGTGTGGGGGCTGGAGAAACGGCAGCCTCGAAACTTCGAATTTCGAAACAAAGCCTATGACAATCGTTTGTGCTATGTTTGCGCCGGAATGTACCGCAAAAATTTTCGTTTGTACCACTTCCGGTACGAAGTTATAAGGGTTTTGAAGTGGAGGCTGGGGAAACGGCAGCCCCCTCCTCAAACGCTGATTGGATTCGTCAAACGCTGATAATATTGCAGATATGCTTAAAAAGTAGAATTTTAAAACTGTAAATTCAACTGATTCCTCACTGGCGAAGGTGACACCTCACTTTAATATTTAAATAACTATGCTGTACATATGGATTATCCTTTAAAAAGTGTCGCTATCCTTCTTTTATAGTAATTAATTTGGGTTAACTGCCGCAGACGGCGGCCCCGAAATAACAAAATTTACGTAGAAATGAATAGAATCAGACGAAAGGTGATAATGAGAGTAACAAACGTTAGAGAGGTCAACGCTGTAGAGTGATTAATAAGGGAGAAAACGTAAGTTAAATTGTGGATTATATATGTTCGTAGACAATATCAGGTGAGGAGGCAGTAGAGCATTATCTGACAGTGTTTCAAACCCCACTGCGTTATTAACTAAGGATATGTATCCTGCTGTAATTGAGGGAAATACATAAATGTAGAGTGAAAACTAATAAGAGGGGAGTTGCATGCGAGAGAAGTGTAGTGAATTGGGGCAAATATGTTCTTACGTGTGATATGCGTATTTACAATATTAATTTGCGTGGTCGTAACGCAAACTTTGCGATCAATTTGCGACAAACAAAACTAAGGGCCTTATGCAGAGTCATTTTGACGTATGATTAGCGTCGTACTAGAGGCCTGACTACTGCAGGAAACATGCTAGTCGAACTCTTTAGTATGGCACTAATCACGCGACAGAACGGCTCTGTACAAGGCCTTAAATGTAATTTTTCAAGTAAGTAACATCGATATATTTAATTTTTCATAAAGTAATTTTGGGAAGCAAGAGGAAAATTTTGCGTTGCACTGCGATTGCAAAGTTGGGAAGACACGCTATTTAATCGGCTCTATTGCTTTACTCATTAATGAGTAGTGTGTAGTTTGCAACTTAACATACCAAGGTACTAATCTTGTGCAGTAATACTATATTGATGAACATGGATGTAGGAAAGAGCAAAAGGAAATGAAAATAAAATCTTCACGTTCCACGTTCCAAGTTTTACGTCGCACTGTTATGCCGGTTAGGCTAAAGGAGACGGTGATGATGAGAAATGAGTTAAATGGTGGAATGAAGAAAGTGGGAGGAAACGGGAGCACCCCGAGCACGGCGTTTGTGCACCAAAAAGTCCACATGGCGCGAACTGGAATCGAACCAGGGACCCCAAGCACCGGGAAGGGGGGGGGAACGCTCTACCACCGAGCCACCGCGTTCCCAAAAAGCAAAAGGAGTTTGAAAATGAGGAATATTTGTGATTAGTAGTAAATAGTGAAGGCCAGAAATGAAACAGGGGTAATTGTAGATAAGGTATATAAAAGTAAGAACATGTAAGTTGTAATACAACGTTGACAACAGGTTTATTTGGGTCTTCTCTGGGGCCGCATTCTGTGGCAGTTTAGCCATTAATTTTTATTAAATTTTAGCGAAGACTTAAATTTATAATACAACTTCTATGTGCATCAAGTATATTTAGGCATGATATCTTGAGTTGCAGGGGAGCAAGGAAACCTAGTTCTGCAGTTGATTTTTACAATCCACTAAAAGTTATGTTTCTCAAAGGAGAGAAGTAGACTGGAAATAACAATAAGATACAACATGCTCTAAATTACAAAAATAATTAAGAAGTTACTATGATGGAGTGTTAGAAATGTTAGTCAGAAATGTCAGAAAAAAAGTAAGTTAAATGCAGTATTTCGAAATTGGAGTTACATGTATGATCAGAAGTAAATTTTCTGTATGATCATAAAATTCTAACGGAGAAGAATAGTTAAAATTCATTTTGGTGGTGTATAAAGATGGTAGAATGAATATTGATCGTAGTCATATCCTACATCTGGGACTTTTGAATAGTTAAAAGGACATATTTAGAATAATACCCGTACTTTTAATAATAAAATTAATAGCAATGAAAAAAAAACAATAATATTCAGGAAGCTACAGTTTTCTATGAGCAAAAGTACTGGTCAAGAAATTTCAATTTCAATTTTCTTTCGCATGAGACCATGTTTTCTGATACCTTTTCGAGCTGTTCAAAACGAATCTGAACTTAGTTTTGATCCCGCACTTTCCAATTTAGAAATAATGCAAACAATATTTAACTATTTAAAAATCGCCTTTCTTTTGAAAAAGAGGAAATTTTAGATTTTCCTTTAGGAAGCTTCTGCTCCTACCCTAATTAAGTTAAAATCATAGTTTCTACATCGTTATCTTTGTAATGATTTGTGCTTTTGAATGATACCACACTCATGTGCCCCTATCTATTTAGGGAAATCCGGGAAAATTCGAGAAATTTTCCAGAAAAATTAGTTGTTTAGCGATCTTGGCATTCTTGGCGGGACCTCAGTGTAAACCCTACTCTAGAGGTATCGAAACGTTGTTACATGTCACGGACTGTGTTTCTGAAATGTTCTATTGAAGTAGTTGGTAGGTATGAAGACAGGAAAGTTATTCGAAATGTACTGCGAGATTTTGAAATATAGAAAATGTACTTCATAAGCTCATTACTGCATCCTAATTATTATAGGTTTATGATTCGCACGGTATTGTCTATGAATAATATACGTTTTCGAATGATACACACACATGAGTAATGATTCATAAAATTGTGAGAAATTCTGGAAAATTTCCCGAATTTTTCCTTACAAATGTATATTTTAATGTGGGTACCCATATTGGGCCCCAGCATCAAGTGCCTGAACCACGAAAATCCTAGGTTTTATATATTTACCAGTTTGCACTGAAACACAATTAGTGGTTATAAACATATACTAAGTTTTTGAACCAAGGATAATCATTTTTACAGCAAATGTGTCTTAAGAGAGACAGGAATAGGGATGGGAGTGTGTCAAAGAGTGAGAGTAGGTATTTTCATATGAAAATGATGACTTTATGTGTAAGATAGATTGGATAACACGTATTTATAATGCAATTAAGGGTATGTACAGTAAATACCGGTTGAATGAAAACTTTTTATTTCGACCACCTGTTGAACGGCTGATTCTATAAGGATAATCTTCCGTATTCGTAAGCTGTAGTAAATGAAGACGACCGTATTTCACGAACGAATTCTACTTAATAACCAGTATTACAATGTAATTTATTGCGAGTGATAGTTCAAACACAAGAAAGCTTAACAAATCAGATGGTATTGTAGTTCTTATCACAATGACCTGATGAAACATTTGTGAAGTTTATACAGCAATATAGAACTACTCATATGTAAGTATAATACCTAATTCATTGTCTTACGTTCTAAGTATGGTATGTTTGGAGGTGATTGTAGGGAAGAGACATTAGTTTATTTAGAATTTTTCCGCGAACTCCGGGTACTTAGTGCAGATTAAGAATGGATGTATCAATACATACATCCTGCCTTTTCCATAAAATAAACTCTTAGTACCTTCAAAAATGGTATTTTATAAGAGACGTTGCAATCCTCGGTATATATTTTGTTTAGAAAGACTATGGTCATAAATGCAATATTTTCCGGGCACATTTTGAGGGACCATAGGCTATTTAGATTTTTTCCGAACAACGTAGATTACTTCAGCTACTAGTAAGTAGCGTAATATAATTGTTGGATAAGAAAACTCGGCTTTCAAAATTCAGTTGGAATTTGAATTAAGCAAGATCCAACATTATAATCTTAATCAGCACTGAACAGTGTGTAATTAGTTGCAATGTAAATGTCAGAAAGTACGTGGTTCGAGTTGCTTTTCCTACCCTTAATAGACACAAGTGCAAAATGATAGTTCTGCTTAAACGAAGTTGAGTGATATTTAAAACGATGAAAGAAGTACAAGTATTTACGTAACGAAAACCATAAAACGAGTTTTCTCGTCGGAGATGATTGAGTGGTAATCAAAGAGACATCTTTTGCAGAAGAGTTGAGTGTTAGAGGAGGACATCATACTCTCTTATCTTGAACGAAATTCTGTCACATTCACTCGATAAGGTAGAGACTGTCACATCATCATCATCTTGCTGGGTACGCCGGTAATGATCTCAATAAAGTTTTCCCTTCAGTGCACTTGACCAAAATGATCAGTAGAAGAAAAGAAAAAAAGAGGTTCTTCTAAACATTACGTAGTTGTTCCTGTTGAAGTATCCTCTTTCTTTCTTATTTCTTCTTATTTTTTGCACTTTTTTTTCGGTGAATATTCTTTTCGTGTCGTATGAAATGTGGTTCACATCGACAGCGCAAGAGGTTCTTCTGAATAATACAAGAACGTTCTTTTCCTTCTCTGTATGAAGAAACTCTCCTTTTTGTCCTTTGAAGGTTCAGCAAGCGCCCATGGATTAGTTTCCAATTCGCTCCTCTCATCCCATCTGGGTTTTTCCGTTCTTGGCTCTGCTCCAAATATTTCAACCCCCTACATTTCCCTCGATCTCGTCTCTCTCTTTCTCTTCCTGTCTCCCTATGACACTTGTACAAAAGTCCCTCCATCTAAACTTCTTCTTCCCCTTACTCTTAACACCGTACCTTGTGGTATACCCTCTTTATTCGTCGGTTACCAACCCACCTCTCTCGCCTCCATCTTCGTTGACACCAAACCCTTAATAGCTTTTGCTTTTCAGTTGGTTTTTATCTTTCTGTTCGAGAGATTCGATCTGTATTGACATTCAGCACAGTGTGGGTAAGAACGAGGTGCATTTTTCATGGCATGTGCTAAAACGCAGACGACCTTCAGGTGGTTCTTCAAGCAGAAAGCCCAACGGAAGGAATGAGATGCTGAGAAAGAAGCAGGGTTCCCAACCAGGATTATCGAGACCCAATATTTCTCCGCATGAGTAAGACCCCACTAAGCGTTAAGAACATTTTACACTGAGAATGACAATAAATCGTATGCAATACGAGAAATGGCGTATAAATCAGACTATGGTCACTGATACTTGATTTCTTTTAGTAAAGTCTTTAATACTCAATAGAATGGAGTTAAGTATTCTATGCCTAGTTACAATTTTTGAAACGAAAATAGTTATCACGTTTTGGGGAAATTCAAGCAAATCTTCCATTTTACTCACACGCAAATGATAATTAACAGTTAAACACACGCACCCTGTTTGCACCATATACACACATGGTACGGGGTTTCCCTCAATCAAAGAATAACTTGCTATAAATTTCTACTTTAAACGTATTTTTATTTAATTACTTTTACTACGTACATATTGATGTGTTTATTTCTTAAGGACATAAGAATGTTTCTTAACTTCTGTTGTAGGTGCGCTGATTGTAGCGGAGACTTGGTATAATTGTATGAATCGAATGGAGCGAAGCCTACCAACATCCAGAACTTCTCTCGTCTTAAAGTAGCAATTCTAATCCCGTACGTACTTTTTCACATTCTTTCAACATCATGACAGTGGTGGATCTGGCCTGGGGATCTGGATTTTCCTTTTTTAACCACCATCTTTATTTTTCTATAGTTAATTCTACAACCAAGAAAATACCTTTACATCGCACAGTACTTGTTAAGTCCTTGTTCAGTCCGGATAACTATCTTGCTTAATTTTCACATTGGCATTGCACTCCATTGTAGCCTGCAAGTGTACATTATGTAATCTGACAAATCAAAAGTGTCATGCTGGTTGTCTAACAATCTTATCAGTGGTTGAAAGTTATAGATCTTGTCAGACGTATTCTATGGGTGACCAAAATTAGAACAGATACACAAGAAAAGAACTACCATAAGCCAAGAAACATATACAAAAGAATTTTTGTTTTGATATAAATTTACATGTTTTCCGTTCGGGAAACAATTTACAGTGAGCTTAGATATCCTACTAGAACTGAATACAAGTTTAGTTTGCAAATCAAAGCCACTAAGGTCCATTTTGAGTATGATATTTGGAATAGATAAGTAGAGGATGTAATTTAACTTTCTCTTTTCAAATTTTAATGGTTTCTAGAAATGCGACGTATGTATACTGGACTCAATATTTTATAAACTATGTATAGGTTGGATCTGAAATGTCATAAATATCAGGAAAGAAAGAAAGGTTATGATGTGGTTATGATCTTTGTCCGCCATCTTGGTGGCGGCCATATTGAATTTAACTTCGTTACTTGAAATGGCAACATGGTCATGTGATATATCAAATTACACTTCTTTCAACTAGAAATCTAATATGATGCAGTTCATTTTACAATAAATAGAACCGTGGTGCACTTATAAATTATTTTAAGATAGGGCTTCAACTCTATAGGATAACGTGCCGTACATACCTTTTGTAGTATCAAAACAACCATACCCATCACTAGAGAAAGCATCTGTGAACCACAAAACAACAGACAAACATAACCACGTAACCCACTACCACATAGATTTTTAGGATAATGCGAATTTTTACAGATGAAGTAAATAGACAGAAAGTTCAGTACTGGATTGAGTGAAATTCAGATTGAGCAGAAGCAACAAAGATGCAATATGCAGATAAGTTAATGTTGTGCTGCGATATATGTATTGAGAAAGTTATATGACCTATGTATTTTCTTTGATTAGAACTAGATGCTGCGACAGTGGAAAACCCTCTTCTTCAGGCTTCATAATAATTGTTGATTTTTTCCATCCATTCCGTTTTTAACTCCAATATATTTACATTCGTTTTTTCTTGTAGATTGAGAATTAGAGCGTAACTGAGCAACTTCGCCTGAATGCAGCAAACTAATTGACACAACTAATCGAATATTTTTGTAGAGTATAATAGAAAATTATGAAATAAACTACAATATAAAATGTAATGCATGCCATCGGAGCATTAAACACTGTTATGCTACTTTAGATAAATTAAAATTATATATTTTCCGAATATTGGCAATAGGATGGTGCACCATCACGTTATGGTGGAAATTTATCAGTTGACTTAATGAAGAATTTCCAGTTGGATAGGATAGCGTAAACCAATTGAGTGGCCACCATGGTCCAATGGCCTAACTCATTTAGATGTTTATCTAAAGGCACTTGAAGGCTACTGTATACCAGTGTAAAATTAATGGTATTGTTATCTAAAAAGGAAAGATATGTATATACACTGAGATATGTATATAAATATCATATCACATGAAATAGTTCCTAGGGTGCACAACCATTCGGTTAAATATTTGCGGAAGTTATATTTTGGAAGATTAGTTTTGTGAAGAGTTGAAGATAAGATGACACCAGGCTCCGACGAAGGGTGTCGAACTCCAATTTAATGCAATCATCTTATTTCTGTTATGAGTCCGTTTTATTTTGTTTTCTATAATGTGTAGATACACTTGGTGTCAATTATTTTCGATTCATTTACTTTGTAAACAATTTAAGATTTAATGCAGACGGATTCCGACCACAGCGCAACTTTGGTTCCAGTTTGTGCTGTGATTAATGAGTGTCATCTAGTGCAATGTAATATAGTGCAATTTTCATCTTTAAGACAAACTAGTGCAATGGTCGTCTTAGCATAAGTGCTGTAACTCTAATATTAAAACCACATTATGGGCTGAAGTGTGATAGAGGCATAAAAAGCAATTTGGGGAAGTTGTTTCGGAGTTTACTAAAAATGTATATTTTATTATACTTTTTAAAAGTTAAAATTACGTGTTCTCGATCATGTAAAACCTCTATAACAAATTAGTATGTTTTGTTAGACATTGATAGTTGGGCGTGTATTGTCTATATGCAAGTCGAGAGTATAGAATACCTCTATACATAATAATGTTATCTTCTTCTGGTGAACTTCATATAAAGAACCTTTACATTAATTTACAAAATTCTATCCACGCAAGGTTTATCAACTCTTTATACAAGAGAGGGGGGGGGGGACAACAATAAGCTTTATCGTTACAAAACTTTAATAACACTTGTATAGGAAACATCTACAGTAACGATACAATGGTTCACTGCATTCAGCAATTTTTCTACAATTATGAAAAACATGCTCGAAATGGGTATTGCGTCTATGCAAATACAATCGCATACTGAGGGCAGCATTCTTGATAGTAGCTCTACAAGTCTCGAGTGATAACCATTCCTGCACTTCCTGGAGATTTGAACCCTTCTCATTCCATTTCTTCACCAAATTCAAAATTGGTACATATGAGCAGTCAAAATGTTTCAACTTTCTCTAAATAGTCATGAACGATTTAGTTTTCGTGTACTCGTTTACAATAAAAACATACCATTCTTCTACACTGTGCGACGTAGTGCGACGCCCGCCATCTTCTGTGACGTTACGTATGTGTTTCCAGATAACCAAAACAAAAATATTTGAATTTCTGAACTCAATAAGCCATGCATCGTTACTGTAAGTGTTTCCTGTACGGAAATATTAAAGATTATAATGATAAACTCTATTGTTGTTCACGCTGTATCATAATAACGCATATATCTATCAGTATTTAATTAGACTTGGCAACACTGTTTGGGAAGACATGAAAGAAGAGCTCAGTCAGTCGTCTGTACAGAGTTACAGATGGGAATTCGACTGAAAATAAATGCATCATGTTTAAAATACGGATAGAGAGAGAGAGAGAGAAAGGAGAAGAATGGAAAACGAAAACAAGTTTTCTTTCCATTTCTGACCGAAGCATTTTTTTAAAATCTATCTTGTTTTTTATTAAGGAAATGAGGATACCATCTGAAGGAAGGTGGGGGCTAAAGGAGGAAAAATGAAGAAGATGAATCCTGGAAGTCTACTCAAGAAGAAAATGATTTCCAAATTTATTCCTTTTTAATGCAGAGCATATGAATATATTACTTGGAAAAAAGCTTAAGGTTGCGGAAGAAAGAATAATAATAATAATAATAAAAAAAATACTTCAACATTTAAAAGTTATAAATTTAAAATACATTTAAATATATTTTCGGAGGAAGACATAACTTCCTAACTCTAACACAGGTGTTTGTGTTCAGAAAAAAGAAAGAAACATCCTTCTGGGGATATATTTTTTCAGAAGGTAGTATTTTGTTATCATTGAAACTAATAATGCAAACGAAGTAGACAAATTAAGTGGCAGAAATTATGTAGTCGGTTTTCCTTGAAAGGATTCCAGTCCATGAGTTTCAGCATCGAAAAAGTCAGAGAGGCTGATCTTCGTAATCAAAGAAAACTGTTTAATCTCAAACAAGTTCCTCTTTTTCTAGCTTTGTGTCGGAATGAGCATGATCCCGGGTTCGATTCCCGGTGGGGATATTTTCCTAGTACTCAGATTCAAGTAGTGGTTCAGATTCCACTTTAACTAGTAGCCCCGTCTCATACAGCCGTCTTAATGGTGCAACTAGCTCTCCAACCAAAAACTATTTCGGCTATATTTTTTTTAGTTTAACGTCCCACGATTATGCTCCTAGACTAACGAAATACGAAATGAAAGGAAATCTTTCAAATTAACGTTCCACGATTATACTCTTTAGGCTCAGGGAGAAGAATGACTAGGGCAAGTAAATGATGATGGAAGAATTGGTGGAATGAAATTGTGGGAGAAAACGGGAGTATCCCGAGAAAATATAAATCATCTGATTATATTGCACATTCTGGAATTCCCCAAGGCTCTAACCTAGGTCCATTATTGTTCCTTTTATTCATTAACGATCTCCCTGATATTATTAAGTAACAAATTGCTTTTTTAAAGTAACAAATTTTATCGTTTATCAGAAACAAAAGTCAAATAGAGTTTGATTACTCAAAGAATCAGATCTTACTAAATACATTAAATTCAGTCAAAGATTTTGGAGTTATATTTGATACGAAACTGACATTGAATAACCATATAGAGAACATAGTTAACGAATCTCTCAAGATGTTAGGTTTCATAATTAGAACTGGAAAGGAATTTAACAATAGTACTACACTAACAAAAATGTATTATGCCTATGTCCGATCAAAATTGGAATATGCTGCTGTGATTTGGAACCCATCACAACAGCAATACAGACACCAACTGGATTTAGGTCCAATCTAAATTTATCAAATACTTGACGTACAAGACAACTGGCATCTATCCATATTATGAAAATTATCTAACATAAATAGACAACTTCTGTATCCCTACACTTGAACAAAGGCGAAATGTGACAGATTTGATTTTTCTCCATAAAATAGTACAAAACGAATTTAATAGTACGGATCTCATATCAACATTAAATTTTCATGTCCCGACACTTAAAACTCGTGCTAATAACTCTGGTTTGTTTTATTTCCAAAAAAAAAAAAAAAAAAGGACCAACGTATTATTGAAATCACCAATTTGGAGAATGTGTTCTACTTATAACAAAATATGTATCAAACACAAAGAAATTGACATCTGCAATATGAACTCTACGATTAAGAAAACTGTTGTAAATGTATTATGTAATACACCAACACTATAATTGGGCTTATGCCTGTTGTGTTGATGGCAAATAAATAAAAAATAAATAATAATAATAAAACTCACGGACACAATGTTATCCACCACGAACTTACTTAGCCGGGGATTAAACAAGGGACCCCAAGCACCAGAAGTAAGCGTTCTACTACTGAGGCATGCCCCCCTAGCAGAAATAGTAGTGATGAAAAGAACAAAATGTTGGAACGAAGGAAGTGGGAGGAAACGGGGAAAATCCGAAAAAAACCTTGCACTGTGTTTTGATACATTGAGCTTTGATACTATTTCTATGTTAGGAGCTGAAAGCATACAGGCTATTCATAAAAGTGTTTTACAAGAACTCACAATGGCACAGTTCCCGGTCTCCCTATCCTGAGAAATTTATTATTTAGTAGGTTGTCTAGGAAGACGATAGTAGAATACTAGCAAGGAGGTCGAGTGTGTCTAGGATGAAAACATAGAAGTCGGCGAGAAGGATGACGAGATCCGAGGGGCAGGAAGTTAAACGAAGTGGCCAATAAGATCAAGGAAAGACGAAAACTATGCCGATGAGGTCTAAGGAGGCAGAGCTCGACCAAAAAAAAATTGGGTTGATGAGGTCTCAAATGAAGAGAAATCGGTAAAGATGTAGACGAGATTCCAGGGGCATGAAGATGGAGGTCGATATAATAGGGATCGTCGGAGAGGCTTACGATGCTCGAGGAGACGATGAAGATGCTTAGATATCAGACAATGGAAATTCCGTACAGGTCAAGATTAGATACACCTATCGAAATAATTGTAGAAAAAATATAATTATTTATTTCACTAATTTAATTGTTATTGGCCTTCGTAGGTACACGTGAAGGTTAAAAGAAAACTGTTGAACAACTTCTTTTTCCGTTTGTTTAATGCTGTTGCAATTAAGTCTTGCCCACAAAACGAGAAATTCGTCGTTTTGTCTCATGAAAGTTGAGACAAGAAGTACATTTTTAAATTTGAGACGGGACGAGAAAATCTCAAAACGAGACGAGAAGCTTGCCGAGAATCAAGATGAAACGAGAAAGAATCTCTCGAGAATTGAGACGAGACGAGACCCCTTCTCATGGGCAACGTTAGTTGGAATCGAAGAAGTTTTCTTTTCCGTTAGATATAGAATACTATCTTACGTTAGTATTTACAATTCTTGCATTTAAGTGTAGTTTGCAAAATTATCAATGATAGTGAATCCATTCTAGTGATTCGAGTTTATATTCTAAATTTTGGATCATATTTTACTTAATTTGGATTAATGCATTTTTGGAATATTCGTGGTTCGGCTTCAGTGTTCGTATTAATCTAATTACTATATTTGCATTGCCTTAATGTGTGTGAAATATGTATGACGGTGGCGATAATATTTGTGCATTAATATTTTATTTGTGATTAGTCTTGTAAATATCTACTCTCATAAAATAAACATCACATGTGTGGATAATTTCTGCTTCACTGAGATGCAATATTTCATCTATATCCGAATTTGCCATTAAATTGTATCTACGCTCGAATATTCAAGTACAAATATAAATACTGTATTTACACAAATTTTGAAATTTAACGTTAATGGAAAAAAGACATTTTGAAAACTTGAATTTTTGTAAACTTTTGAAACAGAACCTGTGAAATACGTAATCAGCTTTTATTACTTAAATGAACATTTTTGTAAATCTTTTTATCCACACTATAAAATCTTTTATCGAAAGAAAAACTGTATGACTACTTAATTTTATTTACAAGCGTCGTTCAAGGTTGATTGGGACTTTTATTTTTTCAGAGGAAACAGATAGCACAAGAAGCACCAACTATGTCAGCTTTTCAAACTATTCTCCGTGCGTCGTCGAGGCATTGTTGCCATCGTTGTAGCAGCTCCCTGATTCCTTTGGCCTAGAAAGAACTTGGTTGTTGTCGTAGCCACTGGAGGACATCGTTCCGCAGTGCTTCATCTGCTGTGAATTTCTTCAATTCCAGATGGTCTTTAAGGGGTGCAAACATATGATAATAACTGGGGGCTAAATCTGGACTGTAGGGGGGATGGGGCAGAACTTCCCAGCACATTTCAGCCAGAGTTGTTGTTGTTGGGCATGTGAGGGTGGGCATTGTTATGGAGAAGAATGACATTTCCAGACAACATCCCAGGTTTTTTCTTGCGAATGGACTTCCGTACAGCACCACTCAATAACGTGGAGTAATACTGGGCATTAATTGTGCTTCCTTCTTCCAGAAAATCCACATGGATAATACCCTTCTTGTTCCAGAAGACACTTACCATGATCTTTCCAGCGGACGGCTCGTTCACACCATTCGTACATTCTCGTCCATGATATCATTTGTTCACCATACTATGCTTGCAATCTTCTGAACATCTAAGCTGGTTTAACTTTCTCCTTCATAAGAAATTTGATTACACACCGCTGCTTCACAGCCACAGACATACTGCTTGCCGCCATGTTTACTGCAACTGCTCCACATGCGCCAAATACGTCATGCCGGGCGCTAGTTACTCGAGAAGAAATACATTACGTCCTCCGCAAGTTTCATAATGATCCGACTATTCATCGATTATTTACGTACGAAAATCTCAGTCAACCTTGAACGACCATTACAATTAAAACCCTTACACCTAATTAACAATATTATTTTATATTTTATCTTATAGTAACAACAATCAATTAGTAATAGTAAATACAAAAGTTATTCAGACATATATTTGAGTTTAAAACAACATAAGAGATGAGTGATCTCTTTCAGAAATATAAACATATCAATGATAGATTGGACATACAATTTAAAAATGAGAGGAAAGAAATTCAAGGGATGGATTATTCATAAAGTAGAATATATTCCTAATAATTGCACTTACAAAAGCTACGAACTCCCACGCAATATATGTATTTTCAAATTTTTCGTAAATGATATACCTAAGTCGTGCACTCAAAGGATGTGTCCATGAGAGGGACAGTTTTTCTATATTGTTCTATATTGTATTCTAGAACGTATTCTATATTGTTCTACTGAGGTAGAGTAGATCAATCAAACACGTGTTTTTTTTTTCCTTTTTCGAGTTCTAACAATGTTTTTCTAACTTGATCGACATATTGTGAATGTTATTCATCACAATGTTGTAATTGATTGTTTTTTTTTTTTTTTTTTTTTTTTGCTCATTCAACTTCTGATTAAAAAACTCAAGGAATTCTCGAGTTTTCTTTGAGCGTCATCCTTGCGCTGCCAATGCGCCATATCCAATTATGAATTTGTGGAATCTACAACTAAAAGTAATACATAACTTCGATCCGACATTTTGTTCTCGATTTATGGTAGTTTATGCTTTTTTTTTTCGACAAATTTTCTGCTCGTCATAGCACCTAAAGGAAGCATTTCTAAACCCAGGTTGGTCTACACTTTCCGTTTTATCTTAGTATTTATGAGGAATCACCTCCCAAGGGTTGAACGTGTTGTTTTGAAACATCTTTTATATAGAGAGACAGAGGGTGACTTGAAATATGTGCTAAGGTAAAATGTTAATTTAAAAAAGGGAACACTTACTCAGAAGTTCCTTTAACCAATCGAACGGTAGGGACATTTACTTCCTCAAGTTATTAATAATTCATTTTGAGCGTTAGATTCTGCTTGCATTAAGATGTTATTACAAATTAACAAATGCACCTAGGTTATTGTAGCAATCGATATTTTGTAGTATAATTTCCTTAATCCTCTCCCTTTAAGTAGCAGAAAACAGACCAACCTAAAGCCCACGGCTGGACCATCACGAGATAAATCTATTACGAGTTTGGACTTCAAGTAGGCTGTGGGTGTTAGGTATTATTGTTTCACAGTTCATTTCATCATCATTTCCCATGGTCTCCCATCTTTCCCATGTAAAGGGCAGAATCATGTTACGCAAAACTCAATAACAAAAATGAAATATAAATAAATGTTATTGACTAAGTTACATAAATCGCACGGTTTCTTGAAACTCTACACAGTCCTTTCCTTCCCTATTGCTAAGGGACGGTTGGGGAAGGAAAGGATTACTTCCCCATTTTTGTCTAGCATAAGCGTTGAGGGAATTTTTTCACATCCTTTCGTTACCGTTTGTGTCCAATAAAGTTCGACTTGGCGTGTGTCGTCTTTATATTTTGCTTTAAGGTGGTAGATGAGGCAAGAATTCTACCAATATGAGTAGATTTCATTTTTATTTATTAGTATGTTACACTTCGAATATTATTGATCAAAGGAAGAGCAAATGGCCTCACCGTCTCCTAAATGGCGCCACTGATTGATATCTATAACAAATAGAACCTAACTTAAACAAGAACATTGTTATCATTGCGAATTATCTACAATCAGTCCCTTTAGCAAATAAGAAATTCGAGAAGTAAATCTTAAAACTACTTATGGCACATCAAGATGCGATTAAAGAGGAAGAAATGCTTCTACACTTTTCCTTGAATCAACCTATTTTTTCCACTTAGATGATATTGAAGAAACAGTCAGTCTGACCTAGTTTCCCTCATTGTTTATGTAGAAGAAGATTAATTTTATTATTGAACTAAGGTGATGACTTTCGTTTTCTTCCATCAAAGTTTTGACCAAATTCATTTTATTAATTCAAACATTGTATGTGTGCTTTCATTCCGACATTATATTTGTTTATTCTGCTTGCTTTGACTCACCTTATTTTATCTATATTTATAGAAGAATAAATGCACTGATTCACTCATCACCAGATGTGAAAACTATCGAGACTAGAAATTATAAATTCTATAAGATAAATGTTCTCAAAGCACGAACTACAGAAAAGAAAAAGTTCGCGAATTTCGACTTCTAAAATGACTGGACGATACCCAACAGAGATACGTCTAGGAGATTGCAATTTTGTACTCATGTTTCCCTTATGCTAAAGACCAGACCTTTTCAACTTGGAGTCTTGCAGCACTCAAACGTGTCGCATGGTACAATCAAGAGCGTCGTGAGATTTTTTTTTATAAATCCAGAATATTATACGAGTGAAAAACTTGTGATCAAAAATGCTAAATTTCCTTCTTTTCGTTCAGCGCATTAACTGGGTGATCGAGATGTTGATTTCTACAATTTTGTGCAAGTAATATAGTACTAAATATACCTGTTCTTAATACCGTAAGAGCACGAAAGTAATGTCAAAAATTAGTTTCACGTGGTGTAGTAATAAAGGATGCCCTATACCGGAGTGTTTGATACTGGAGAAAAAACAGCGAATGGGTGTCGTGTAAAATTATCTATACTAAAAGATTACCACCATAAAAGAATGATTGGAATTGAATTTGATTTGAGTTTAGCGTCCCTTTTAGCAGCAAGACTATATAAACGTGGACCTATACTTTAAAGTGGGATCCGATCCACATGAGCTCCCATCAGGAATCGAACCCGCGCCTCCCACACCAAAGGCGCATTTACCGGTACCTACGAGAAACCTCAAGAGAAAGATTGGAAAACACTGTTCAAGACTGTGGGTAAAACGAGATTTTCTGAAATTCACAAGCGTTCCTGAATCGATTTTTTTATTTCTTTCTAGTTTTCCCACCAAATCTTGTATCAGGTACTATTCGATTAATATATCTAAATCGCGGCCTTTCTTTAGGTGTTTTTCTACTTAAATTTCCCCCATAGCGAACAACGTCATTCTTCCATGTTTCATAATGTGTCATATCATATTTTCTTTTTTCCAAATATAATTCAGTATACTCCTTTTATATTCTACAATTCGCATCACTCTTTCATTTGGTACCTTGTCCATTTATCTAATTTTCAACATCCTTCTATACTATCATATTTGTCAATTTTGCTATTCTCCGTTTCTCTTTTTCCAAAGCCAATGCCTCATATCCATACATCATCACATTCCCTACACAAGTTTTTATCAGCCTTTTGTTCAGTTTTATTATGATTCCAGTTAGAATCTTTTATGTTTCATCGAATGCCTTCCTATCTTCATCTATTATTGATTGTTATTATACTTTCCTAAACAATAAAATTCCTGCATCTCTTCCACAAATATGATCTAATTTGATCTTTATCTTTCTTGGTTCTTTCCTTATATCAATCGTTAATATTAAAATAACGATTAGTAATAGCGATGAACAATCATTATCACTTTAGGGTCACTGTATTCCACTTATTTTATCTTACTGTAATTGGATGTCAAATGAATGGAAGTTCTTTAACAGTAATTGCAATTTAGTGGACAATATCCAGTATACTGACAAAGATTAAGTAAATTTGGTGAATTGTAAGTAGAAGCACCTTCTTATAGTTGAGCATTAAGTTAATTAAATCATAATCGTAGAAAGTAGGGGCTTTTAAAAAATAAAAAATGAAGAATCTTTTTAATAATATGTTGATTCTTCAAGAGTCATACTAACCCATGAATTCTTCTCTACAATTCATTATTGAAAGAAAAAAAACACCCAACCATTCGTTAAATAGAATTTTAAAACAAGTCTGTTAACATAAACGTTAGAACATTTGTGCTTTTGGACAGAAATCTTATTTGAACATTTATATTTTGGATATTTATATTCTTGTTATGTTCTATTTATTTTTCTTCCATTTGTGTCGTAAGGAACTGGGTTTATAGTCTTTACAAAGGTTCTATTTGTGAATTTGCATATCTTATTGGAGGAATTATTACAAACATATCTCTTACTTATGTTTTCTCATGTTTGTACTGTTAATTGTATGTTTATTTTAATTTTCTCTTTTTTTGTTGTGTGTCTTTATATTTATAAAGCTTGTAATTATGTGAGCCTATTGTAAATGGGAATATTCCTTTCCTGTAATAGGTGACCAATAAATAAAATAAACTTACAGTTGATTAGATGAGAAACATAATCAAAATCTCTTCAAAATTGCACCATCTGCTGCAAAAGTGATTTTGCGATGAACGTTTTCTGGTACAAGCGTTGGTAACACTGGAGTTTGTTGAAACAGGATTTTGACTTGCGAGAAGCAAACTCCATTATTGCCTTCACGTAATGACGTCATTACAATCCATCACAGGCTCCACAGAAGGTTAAAGAAAGCCAACTTGAAGCATGGATATTTATGTTGTGTTTCCCTTGGAAATTGAGAGAAACCCACAGTTTGTCTTTCCATGTTTTATATGTTGCTTCTTCTGCATCTTGCATGCTTTAGTATTATCTCAATGAAAGGAAAAGTACTCCTGTCTGTCGTTATTATGCTTTGAAAGTGAACTACAAGTACCAAACTGAAAGTGTAACATATAATTATGAATAAAAGAGAGATAATAAAGACGAAACACACTGGCGTTACAGCTTACCAAAAGATAAAGTCAATCAGATGATTTTTAGTTGACTACTATAGGTATAGTCAGTACGCTCGCTTCTATCATAGTTATTTTCTGATTTCGTATACAGAAGTGGCAACTTTTGAAAGAAAACATATTCAGGCACGTTCGCAGGAATTTATTTCCGGAAGCATCTAACGCTTTTATTGGGGGGAGGTCCAAAATCAATATGAGAATCAAGTACATTAAAATCTGTGAAATTACACCTAAAATTAGACAAAATTTACAGACAACTCGGGATTTTGGCGGTAGGGGATCGAACCCGCAAGACCTACTACTTCTGTACGTCCCTGATCACATCGATGTGACCTAAGTAATAACACTGTTCAACAACGAAAATGTAAATTGAACAAAATTAGCTAATTCTTATTGATTTTGTGGTGCTGATCACGAATTTGAAAGTTATTTTCGAATATTAGCTCTACTTTTCGTTTTACAGGCATGTCTAATAATAACGCTTTAAAAATAAATATATTCACTTCGTTTGGGGTAAAATGTTACACTGATCCGGCAACACTGGAGAAACTATATGAACGCTTGGTTTCATTGTGTTTCTTATTTCAGTAGTGTTCTGCTATTGTTAGAAAAGACAGGTTTAGTGCAGTTATCAGCGTTTTGGGTGTGACGTTTGTGTAGTGCAGGACATAAAAATACAACTACAAGTACGCAAAAATACTGGTATTTCGAATGTATATTTTTAAATAGTTGTCGGAACTATTTCAAGTGACATTTTGAGGATTTCAATAAACAAAAATGCCGCGAAATTGTGTAAACAGTGCGGATAGCTTCTGTTACGTGTGTGGGGAAGTGACATTTTCCTCACAAAAGAAGACTATAACACCACTAATAAGAAAAGCCTATCAATATTACTTTGGTTGTAAAATTGGAGACCAAGATAAATCTTGGGCATCCCACATTGTGTGTAACACTTGTGCCAGCAATCTAAGAAATTGGATTAATGGGAAGGGGCGCTCAATGCCTTTTGCAGTGCCCATGATTTGGAGGGAGCCAAGCGACCACATCAGAGACTGTTATTTTTGTATGGTTCCTTCCGTCAAGAAGGGAATTTCCACGAAGTAGAAGCGGGCCTTGATCTATCCTAACATTCCTTCTGCATTGCGCCCTGTTCCACATGCAGAAGGACTACCTGTTCCTGACCCAACTAAAGAATACGATCTTTTTTCTGATGATAATCAAGAAGTTGAAGCTCCTGAATCAAGTACTTCGAAGGACCCTACGTTTGTTGTAGAAGAACCTCCATGTGAACCACATAGACTTACTCAAGAGGAACTAATTGACCTAATCAGAGACTTGGACCTCTCGAAAAGCAAAGCCGAAATTTTAGCGTCACGCTTAAAGCAATGAAATTTATTGCAGGAAAAAGTAAATATTTCAGTGTATCGGAATAGGGAGAAGATGTTCACTTCATTTTTTACTATGGAAGACACACTTGTGGCATGTACAGATGTAAATGGTCTCATGAGGGCACTTAAAATTAATTACGAACCTACGGAATGGAGGCTCTTTATAGATTCGTCCAAGGTGAGTTTAAAGGCAGTGCTTTTACATATTGGAAATGAACTTCCTTCAATTCCTGTAGGTTATGACAGTAGGTTACTTCATATGAAGAAATCTTATGAAAACTTGAAACGTTTACTTCAAGCCATTAAATATTACGATTTTCAGTGGCTCATTTGTGGTGACCTTAAGGTAATAGCACTGTTGCTAGGTATGCAGTTAGGGTATACAAAGTATTGTTGCTTTATATGTGAATGGGACAGTAGAGAAACTCTTCAGCCGGGAGTGAAAAATGTGCAGCATGAACCACTGGTAGATCGTAACCGAATTTTGCTTCCCCCTCTACATATTAAATTAGGCCTTATGAAAAGTTTTGTTAAGAGCATGAACGAAGAGGATGAGGCCTATAAGTACCTAAGAAGACAATTCCCTCGATTAAGTGATGCCAAAGTTAAAGAGGGTGTTTTCATAGGGCCACAGATTAGGCAACTATTCAAAGATCACAAGTTCGATGAAATTCTCCAAGGTGAGGAGAAAGCTGCGTGGGAAAGCTTGAAGAGTGTTTGTTCACAGTTTTTGGGAAGACACCGAGCAACAAATTACAAACAACTGGTAGCAAAGTTGTTATTGTGCTACGAAAATCTTGGTTGCAATATGTCTCTGAAACTCCACTTTCTTCATTCACATCTAGACTTTTTTCCCGAAGATTGTGGAGCAGTAAGTGACGAACATGGTGAGCGTTTCCATCAAGATATTGCAGCCATGGAGAAGAGATATGAGGGAAAGTGGAGTTCTAACATGTTGGCCGACTACTGTTGGACTATTGCAAGGGATGCTCCAGATGTGACCTACAAAAGGCAAGCCAAGCGAAGACGCTCAAAATAAAATAAACATAATCCTGTACAAGGGATCACTTGAAACTTTTGTCTACATTGCAGTGTAGTTCTTACACAAAAAGGTATTTGTACATATTTTTCATGTTTTGATGTTAATACTGATTTTTATTACGGAATTGTTAATGTTTAACTTGACCACGGTTACTTTATTTTCTGTATCGCTGTGAAACTGGTATTTGCGCAACTTTGAAAAAGGAAGTACAAGGGTATAGAAAGCTATAGGTTAGGGTACTTCTTAACTTCCCAGCTTACCACATCACAGTGAAATAGATATAAAAAAGTTAAATGTAGGTTTTTACAAGGATTTTGCTTAAATGTTCTATAAATATTAATACATTTGTATATATACAGCTACTGTTGTACAAGGGCGTTTTTTTACAACCTGAGCTAAGAAAATTCTTCTATTATCATTTCCTTTCATATTATGCTTAAATGAATGTAAAAATCGTAATTTCAAAGAATTTACATACTTTCGATCAAAATTTGTTGAACAGTGTAATTCTTGTACATAAAGTAGGAAATTAGTTTTTTAACCATATAGTGTAGGGATAAAATTTAATTTCCACTTATTTCAAGAAAACTAACTGCAGTTGATTACTTTTTAATTCAAATAGTTCTCAATTATTGTTGCCTACGAGATGAGACGAGACGAGACGAGAGGAGAAATAAGGTTGTCTTCTCGTCTCGTGTTGTAAATTTTGTAAAAGTTTCGTCTCGATTCTCGAAAAGTTTTTCTCGATTCCTTTTGTAAATTTTATGTACAAATTTATGCCATGATTTTTCCAAATCTCATCTAGAGGTGACGAGAGATCCATGAAGAGTGTGATATAACAACATTCAAATCATATTTATTATTGGAGGGTATGTCCTATAGTGTGTAATGGCTTGCGTATCTAGAAACGTTTATAAATCATCATCATTGTGTTTGTAGAATTATTTTATAGATTTATATTTTTATACTATGAATCATATGACACTAAAATAGTACTTGAGACCTCAGACTTAGATTAGCTAGTGTTGCTCACGCGAAACTCGTGAAAGTTCTATTGGAACTCGAAAACTACTATTGTCATGTTTATCGTCTCGCATCGAATTAAAAATATAATTATGGTTTCGATTCTCATCTCATTTTTCAGTTCTGGTTTCGAAGACATTATTTTAACTGTCTCATGATTTTTGGTCAACATCGAAAAATGTTTTTCTCCTTGCTTAAAGTACGGTTATACACATCATAAGACTACATCGAAGTATCGAATAAAAACACAATCTTTAAAGAAACAATCTATAATATTTAAAGGAAGTGTGATGTAATATTAAGCAGATAACACTGTATATATATTTTACAAACTGCTTTATTCTTGTTGCTATTGTTATTGTGAATATGATGAAGGTGCTATTCTTTAAACATGCCCGAAATTAATAATTGTTTTCTTTGCTATGCGTTGTTTTGTGTGCAAACTATTGGCTTGTACAGTATTATATATTTTACATGTGAGAGTACATTTTATCATGGACATGTATGACGTTTCCATATATTTGAAAACACCCTTATCAAGTACATAAAAAACTTCAGTAATAAACATGATTATAACACTTTTTTGGGTAATCAAAGGTAATTTGCACTTCATCGTAATGCTTGAAGCTAAAGGAAATAAAGATACAGCTCACAATACTAAGTATTTTTTCATAAATTCTTACAGTAAATCATGTTATTCTGGATTTCTTTCTGAAATATTTATATATATGTAATTTGAAACAAAGTCGTCCTTTCTTTCAGTTTAATGTTCCATGTTTATGCTCCGAGGCTAAAGCAAACGGTGATAATGAGATAAATACTTGTGGAGTAAAACAAGTAGATAAAAGGAGATCTGCACGAAAACCAACACACACGGTGCTCGTCCACCACAAAATATATTTAACGGGAGCTGGGGTCGAATCACAAATTCCACGCACTAGCAGTGAGTATTCTACTACTGAGCCATCGCGAGTCCCAAATTACCTGGGTTGTACTTGATAAAATTATTCTTAAAAATTCATCTAAAGAAAAAACTAATTAGTGCTTGTAGATTTTCTTCAACAAAAATGATTTATTCCTTATTGTAGGGTTGTTAATGAAATGTAAATCAAACCACCTGGGCTATTTTTGATAAAATAGTTCAAAAATGAACTTTACTCTCAAGAACAAATTACTTGTTTCAGATTTTTCCTTAGTTAAACTATATTATAAGATCTCCAATAAAATATTGAATTACCTGTATAAGATATGAGTAAAAACGTTAGGACAGATTTCGAGAACAATTTTCGGTTTTCAGTTTCTACCAAATTATCCTTGCTTTCTAGTGTAGCAAAAAAAAAATTGAGAAACCTTTGTAGGGAATCCTATGAAAATTTTAAGTTTAAAATTTGGTCTGGATACGTTTAACGGTATTATCTCGAGATGCATTATTTAAATAGATATCGGAACGAGTGGACATACAAACTCATTTCTTAGGTGTACATAGATCATGATACACATAAATTCGTTGAATTCACATTTTTTTTCACATGATCACAAGATTCGTCTCCTATTATTCCTCGAAAATGATAAAAAAGAAATATATATAACACAACTATATTGTAAAGTCGAAGACAATTAAGCATTTATATACCTTACAATTTTCATAATATCACCATTCTACACGTAAAAACTCTTGCACTCCGTTGCTTCCAAATGAAGACAGAATAATAATTGTAATCCTCAACTTTATCCTATTACGCAATCTCTAATTTTACTTTCCTATATCCTTGAAGAGAAGATTTTAAAGTTCTTATTGAGTTAATAACACTAATTACAATAAAATAAGAAAACACTCTATTTACAATAAATATGAAAGAGTTCCCAATCCAAAATTATTATTGATAACAAAAGTGGTTATTTTCATAAATTATGCGTATTGCTCCTACCCTCCACGACAAGTAGTTCCTTTCAAATCAGTTAAATTTCCACTTTCGAAAATCTTTTCGTAATTCTCCTGCAAACTTATTACTGATAAATGCCCTCCACGTATTACAGGGGGAATGGTCCAGGGTTACATCTTCTGTTTTATTCAAATGACGACCACAGTAGAAATTTTAATACCTACCATTCCTTTTTAGCGGAGTTGCGGTGGTTCAGTGCTAAAGCGTTCACCTCTGATGTGTGTGATCCTTAGTTTTATCTCAGTTCCCGGCAAGTGGGCTTTACGGTGAACATATACCGTGTACATGGGTTTTTCTATGGTTCTCTCATTCCCTTCCACTTTTTTCATTCTACCATGATTATTAATCATTTCATTATCACCGTCTCCTTTAGCCTCGGAGAATACTCGTGGGACTTGGTACTAAAAAAGATCCACATTCTAAAGAAATCAATACAGAAGGTCATTTCATCCTTATGGTAGTGAATTTCAAGAACCGCTATAGGCGCTGTGCTTGTCCGTGATAAGGGGTACATGCATCGTAATATGCGGCCACGGTTGAAGAACATAACGCTTGGTCAGAAGCTCAAGAAGATGCTACCAACTCCGAAACACACTTGAGATATTACTGTTAAAGTATGACATGTGACCAAATATAATCGTATAAAAAAAGTAGCATGTGACCATCGCAAAGAAAATCGAGACATGTGACAATCGCAACGTATAAAAACAGTACGTGTCCGAGGATTGACAGGAACCTTTAATCGGATCATGCGACAGAAATAAGGTTGAACGTCTCATAAACGCCCAGTTTATACTTAACGCACATCGTTTAACGGAGAGTGGGATGCAAAAATTTTATTTGAGAGCTACCTAGCGGGTGATAAATTGTGTTATGTCATACCCCTTGATGAGGCGGGGATCTGTTGCAGATCAAAGTAGATATGCGCATATTTATTATCGTCCTATCAAAGGAAAGGAGCACATACAGTGGATTTGCAGGATTTGCATGTGCAAGGAAAGTTTTTCGAAAGGGTTTATGGTTGTGGCCGGTATCTGCATTTAGAAGAAGTTTCGTATACAGAGACATCAATAGCATGCTGGCCTGTCACAACGGAAACACGTTCTGATGATAAAGAAAAGATGACTGATTAATTTAGAGTTCCACAATTCACATATTATTCAGGAATGTTTAACAGCTAAATTGTCTTCCAATAAAGGAAGTTAATCAATTTCGTTGTCGTTTTCTTTAATCGATTCAACCCACAATTTGTTTGAAAGTCTGTAAAACTCATCTAATTTGTAATTTATAGAAAGAAAGCAAAAATAAATAAGAACGAGTAAAGGGAAATAATCGAATAAAACGCGATTATTCCAAATTACTTTTCATTGCATAGAAACGATTACTTTTCTTACTTCATTAAATCGGCCTTCAACATTAGCCGGGAAACAGATATGCAGACAGAGCATAAGATTGAAAAAATCAACGAAACTGCAAACCTAAGATAGGAATGCATTGAAGAGACCGTTCCCATTGCCAGGAAATCAATTTGCTGAGATATGGACGCTTCATCGCTCGAAAAACGCCATACGAAGCTACAAATAGGATCAACGATTTATAACATGATGACTTCTGCCTCTAAAACTCAGTCGCGCAAGATCTCCGTGTGCGAGCTCATCCTATTTGTTTAACTTAATCACCGAAAAACAAATTTAATATGAGGAAGAAGATATCCAATACGTAAAAATACTGTTTTACAATTCTTTGGATCCTTTAGAGTATTTAGAAGATACCCTCGACGTTCTCCCAAAAAGAGGGAAGTCGCCGAAAAACATCGCCCTCACAGAAGAGAAGGGAAAAGACGATTGCTAGCCGCCTATGATGCTGGGACCCCGACTCCTTATTGGACACCGCACAGGATTGAACTTCTAGCAATTTTGATGCCCAATGAATTAGAGGACTTTCCATTCATCTTTATGAACTAAAGAAGTGCCACTGAACAACTTCTACAAACTGTGTAGTAGTGAAGTGTTTGTGTGAGTGTTGGTGCCAATTACGATGAACTGGAATGGAAAACTTTAAGTCCGTAAGTAGTAAGCATTCATTGACATAAATCTGAATCTATTGCAGTTTCTTTACAAATGCCTATAACTCTGCTCTCCCGTCTGAATGTCTGTTTTTAGGCTAAGTGTTGTTTTCAGTCCGACACTAATCAAAATTTTCCTAGAAACTAACTTCCAAATTAGATTCATTTTAGAGAACAAAGGTACTCGCATTGAGCCTCACACACTACCTTTGCTATTAATGAATGTTTCCTTATGCTCACAATTTCCTCCACGAGATTTGTGTACCCTTTATTTACTCTCATAATCTCCTTCGTAGAATAAACATGAGGATACGTTCTAGATTTGTAGGTAGGAAACCTCATCTGGAAAAGAGCGTCTAGTGTGCGATGTGCCTCTGAGCCCAGGTAAGCCTCAGTAGCATAGGCACACAACGTGGTGCCGAAACCCGCTCTCACCCTAGTGGTCCTGAGGACACACAACGTAGTGCCGAAACCCGCTCTCACCTTAGTGGTCCTGAGGACACACAACGTGATACCGAACCCGTCTCCCCAGGCCCACATATCACGTGATGTCGAAAACGTCGTACCGACTCGTACCAGTGGCCCTCCACACTTGATGTTACAACCAGATTCTTTCGACAGGAATCGAACACAGACCTTTAGGCGCAGTATTTGTGATGGTGTCCATGAATACACACTCTGTTGACATTCTAAGATTTTATCACGCGGTACCCTTACTCCTTTTGGTAGTGTACTCAACCTAATATTACCTCTTCATGTTGTCGCTTAATGTTTAGCTCATTGTACATGTGTTTTGTAATCACATTGTGATTATAGGAAGAGATCTTACTGACCTACTCGCCTTATACACTAATCGGCTTACTTACTTCCTTGTTGTTATTAGTGGCACGACTACGAAGATAAGCATCGTATGCCAGTCTCTTGATGGGTCATTGTCCGTATGTCGGCAGACTTCAAACAATCTCTCGGTGCAATTTCTATTGCAGAAAGGAAACGTCCAAAACACAAAACAGTGACCCCTCTATTCCCTTACGTCATACACAAATTTTGTATGTCTAATTTAATCATGTATACTTCTGTCATTAAAGTAAAAATACATGTTATGGTGGAAATATCGTAAAGATTTATTTTTCAGTTTTATTCAGTTTTATTCAGAAAGTTTTATTAAGTTTTTGCCTCTCCTGTAACATTACGCAATATGGACATATTTGCTTTCTGCAGTAAGCGGTTCATGTAAGTACGTATAACGTATGCTCCAGAGGTTTCGAATATACTGTGTATTGCAGTATTGTCAACTAGTACCTTTAACACGTTTTCAAAAAGTAGTTACTAAAGCGTCCCTTCCTGAGAAGATGGAATACCTGTCTTGGACAAAAACTCGAGTAGAGCTTCATATTCTACTTTAACCGTGCGGTTTTGTATAGTCTTGATGAAAACATACTTAAACTCCCACTAATGAACCCATTAATAATTATTCCATGCAGCTATTATCAATGTAATTACTTAACAAAAGCTCCAGGTTATTATTAACATTATAGTAGGCTGCATATATGAAAACGTATGTATTAAAGAACATGTAATTGTATGTATTTTCCATAATAGTCTATGGCAAATGCATTAATTTTAGTTAAAATTTTAATACATTAATAGAATAAAAGCAACATATACTCTATAAATGCTAAGATTATAATGGTTAAACTCTTTCATTATTATTAATTATAACATCCATTTAATATCGTTTCTTGAGCGAATTATATACAACCAAAACCGAAAATATAACTATGCAATGGCAGGTCTATTATCGATTGTGATATTTAGCTACTAATCAATTGGAGAGAAGATAATTTTCCTTTCCTTTTTTTTACCTCCAGATGCTCTATGGACAGAACTCATTGAAAACAATATAGCCAGCAATTCCACGAAATCTTTTCTCCCATTGTGAGAATGTTGAATACATCTCATGATCATCTGAATTTAATGAGTACACCCAATGACTCCCTGAACTCACATTTGGGGGAGAGGGGCAACGAGCATTATTGAAAGAGAGTATTGTAAATTTTATTAATTTTTTATTAATATATTTAATTTTCCATTAATTTCGTTATTTTAGTAGTTCCATATATCGTATTATATTGTTCGATCTCGAAGTCATTTAAGTTTTTCAAACAGAAATTATATCATAGAAATTTTTGATTACCATTTCGAAAATTATTCTTAACGTTACAATGTTGATGCCTACTTCGTTAGTTCTGAACATGAGACAGACGTCAGAGCATCACAGATTTATACCATTCCTATGAAGAGGAAAAGAGAAATCTGGACTTCTCCAAGGTAAGTCATGTAAGTTTAGTTGATACGTATAAAAATACCTTCCGATATTACTTCAACACCAGACAATTTATGCCCAATCGGTAAACAAACTTGAATCACTACTACCACAACTACACATAAGCACTTATTTGCCAGAAACTAGTTTTTATGCGGTATTGCATTGCAGCTTGCTATACACAAAATGATATAAATACAATGTGAAAGAAAAATTGGATAACAAAATGTGATGCATCTATTATTATAGGTTATCAGCAAAATAACTATTTTCTTAATAAAAACAAAGTTCCAATGTACTAAATCACGTAACCTTCAGAACATATAGGGTTCTATTTTGAAATTACGTATAGACGTCTATATTAGTTAATGTATAGAGAGAAATGTAGCCACAAAATATGACGTTATTCTTTTAGATGGCTTTTAGGTTGTCAACTAACGCAGACTAATCCTCAGGGGACAACAACGTATCAATGTGGAGGCTGCCAATAGATCAATCAAAATTTACAATAAGGGTATAATGTGCAGAAAGCATCTGAATTATTTTCGTTTAAGCCGTATTTCAACCTGTAGGAGCCTAGTTTTCTTTTTCGGTAAATAAATCACTAGAAAGTAGAACCAAACATTGGTCATCAAATCTAGGAGGTTCAGGTGGACAGGTCATGTAACCAGAATGGAAGAAAGTAGGAATGCTCTCAAAGGTTTAATTGGAAGTCCCAATCACAAAACAATCATTAGGAAGACACAAATGGGAGGGAATATTAAGATGGATCCCGCAGAACTAGGAATACAAAGTTGAAAATTGATCCAGTTGGTTAAGTCAATGGAGAGCCTTTGTGAACGCAGCGTTGAACCTTCGAGATCCATAGGTCATAGAGTTAGTATTAAAACCACTAGAAAGGAAATAACTGCATTTGTGGTATCCCGTTTTCTCATTTACTTCAAGCTCTAGTAATGGAATTTCTCTAGAAATAAAGTTGTCCATAATATAGAATGCGTTAACATGCGTTAACTTACGCGTTTCTTTCTATCTACTTTTTCCAACACTATTTGGGCTGAAATAACTAGCTTTGCTCTCACAATAGAATAATCTTGTTCACAAAAACTTTGACACCATCCTCTCTTTAAAGACTATATTTTCTCAATCGTTCACAGGAATTTTTAATACTTTAGCTTGACATAAGATCATCATCTGGAGAAAGAAACTTTATCTTCGATTTAATTCTATTCACAAATAACTCCGCTACTCATGGCTATTCAAAAAGAAGTTGATAACCAATTATTTTAAATAGAACTCTATATAAATAGAAGCGAGATGGTATTGATAAGTCATTTTCTTGAAAAATGACTGCCTGAAACATTCTCATACGTTACCATTGATTTCTCGAAGAGTATTTGAGGTACAATAATGAATCACCATACTTTCATAGTAGTTATGTTGTAGATATTTTGAACAACATTGTTGTAATCAGTCTTGTCGTTATCGGTAGTATACGAATAACTTCCCCATGTATTAGTGTTAATGTTTCGATAACAATTTGAGCTACATTGACAAACTATACACGAAATAGTTACATAGTGTAGATGAATTTGAAACGAAATGATGATAATGAAACTGGTCATGTTCTTAAGAAATAGTGATGCTAAAACAGCCCCATACATTACGATTGCAGTAGTTTCTTCCTGATCAAAATAGTTCCGGACGGTTTGAGTTTTACATCGGCCATTCTTCATATAATAGCAATAATCATGATGTGGACGGTTCTAAAGGAAAAATAGATATGATAGATCATGATACTCAGAAATGTGATTTGAAAACTGTTGTCTATATTAATTAGCATTTGATTATTTTTTCAAGACTATTTAGATAGAATGACCCATCTTTAAGCATGGGGGTGTATGATTCGATTCCAGAATGTGAGTTGGTGGTGGGTAACATCGTGTGTCCGTAGATTTTTTGAAATTCTCCCGTTTTCTCCCACATTATCATTCCATCAACTCATTTACAATCATTCACGTTCATTAATCATCCTTCTTCTTCTTCTTCTTCAGGATAAAGTGCATAAACGTGGGATGTTAAATAAAAAATACTCCAAAGTGAATCCAGTTACTCAGAGATTATTACACGTATTTGTGTGTAAATATCTGAATATATCTATTATAGATAAAGAAAAAAGTGGAAGCGAAAAAGTAGTAGTATCACACAGGCCATACTACTGTAGGTAGAAACGTGAAAATTGAACAGAACACTCCACTTGTCACGAGGGCCCGAGATAACAAAGGACTTTTGAAATGCGTATCCTAACGGGAGTAAGGAGGGTTCAAATTTCCTGCTAAGAATTGAGTATTTCAGGAATTCGGAAGTTAGATAGCGAAGTTAGAAATATGAAATTCGATATACAGGGTCAGTCCTTAAAGTAGTAGGACTGATTTTTTCTTTTCTTTTTACAGACTGACGGCGGTTACTCCACCTGTTGTTGGTTGACGTGGGTCTAAGGAAAGACAGGAAGCAGCGCCAGTCGGCTGCCAGCCATAACAGGGTAAAGATCGCTCGTCATCGTAACCTCTGCGAGTGACCCTCGACACGCTGCGTCATGGCCAATCTTTTGGAACAGCGTTAAGCCATCAAATTTTGCGTGAAGATCGGTAAAACTGGGAAAGAGACTCATGAAATAATCAAGAAGGCGTACGGTGATAACGCCATTGGAAGATCGAGTGTGTTTGAGTGGCACAAACTGTTTAGGGAGGGGAGAGAAGAAGTTGAAGACGCTGCACGGTCAGGACGACCTTCGAGCTCGAAAACGGAGAAAAATGTTGCAAGAGTGAAGAATTTGCTGGACAGTGACCGAAGATTAACTGTTCGCTTGATTGCCGATGAACTTGGCATTGCTAAAACCCAAGTTCACGAAATTGTACACGAACAATTGCAAATGAGGAAAATTTGTGCAAAGTTCGTGAAGCGAGTGCTGACAGGCGAGCAAAAGGACGTTCGCAAACGGATCTGCCAGGACCTCGAAGAAGTGAGTGAAACTCCAAACTTGTCAGACAATGTGGTGACTGGGGACGAGACGTGGACGTTTGAGTATGACCCTGAGACCAAACGTCAAAGCGCGGAATGGCACACCCGAAATTCCCCACGCCCCAAAAAGGTGCGCATGACGAAATCAAAAGTGAAAAGCATGCTCATTTGCTTTTTCGATTCACAAGGAGTGATCCACAGGAAATTTGTTCCACACGGACAGACTGTCAATGCAGTTTTTTTGTCTCCAGGTCTTGGAACGGCTAAGGAAACGCATCGTCCGCGTCCGCCCAGCCATCGCCAACTTCTGGCGACTGCATCATGACAATGCGCCGAGCTACACAGCCTTCCGAGTGGTGGCGTATCTGGCCCAACATAACATTGCAACCTTGCCTCAGCCACCCTACAGTCCCGACCTTGTCCCACCAGACTGTTTTCTCTTCCCCCGCCTCATAACCACCCTGAAAGGGCATCATCACGGCTCGGTGGAAGCATTACAACAGGCCGTGACGAGGCAGCTGAACAGCATTCCAGTTTTCCGCCTTCCAGGAAGCATATGAAAACTGAAAATCCCACTGGCAGCAGTGTGTGGATGTAGGAGGATCATATTTCGAAGAATATTAAGCGTAAGTGTTGTTTCTGTCAATATCTTATTTTTAATTGACTCAGTCTTACTATTTTAAGGACTGTCACTGTACATAAAATTTTTATCAAAAGTAAAACAAAATGGCTTTCAATGTTTTTTGAAAATTTTGCTCCTGAGGAGCCAAAGAGGGGAAATTTCTATAATACTTAAATTTTCCTTTGTTTATTTAGAAAATGCCAACTCTAAGAATTTGCTTAAGTTGGAGGTATAAAAACTCGTCATATGAGCTTTTCATTTAAAAACGAGAGTGCATGTTTCAGTGATTTTAAAAATTCTATTCATGAATGGGAGTAGGAAAAGTTTATAACATTCAAATTTCCCCTCTCTTTATTCAGAAAGTACCGAACGTAAGAATTCGCTTAAATTGGAAACGTGAAATTGTACGTACGTATAAACTCATAATTAAAAAAATAGGGAAATAGATGTTTCAATGTTTTCAAAAATACTGCTTCTAAGGGGTTTATATCTATAACATTCAAATTTTCCTTTCCTTACTGAGAAATGTCCAATATGAGGCTTCGCTTAATTTATACGTGTAAAATTCGGTATATAAACCCTTAACTAAAAAGCAGCGAATACATATATCAGTGTTTTCAAAAAAAATCTAAGGAGAAAAAGGAGTGATTTCAATAATATGTAAATTTTCACTTCTTTATTGAGAAAGTGTCGAATATGATGATCGTTTGATTTGGAGACATCAAATTCGGTATATGAACCCTTATTTAAAAGTAAGTTAATATACACTTTATCATTTTCGAAAATTCTGTTCCCAAAGGGGAAAAGATTGGTTTAAAACTAAACTTTACTTTTTCTTCTTCAGTAAACGACCAATATGTTGATTTGCTTAAGTTGGAGGGGAAATTTGATATATTAACTCGTCACAAAGAAAGGAAATACATTTTTAAGCAGTTTCGAAAATTCATATTCTAAAAAGGAAAGGGAAGACATTCCTATAGTCTTCAATTTGTTCTTTCTTTATTCACAAAGTATCTAATAGAATATCTGGGGAAATTTTAATATTCCTGGATTCCTTTGATAAATTATGAAACGTTCGTATCATTTTTAATAGTTAGCGGCATTCTCTAGACATTGTATATAATACGTAGGCATTATGTAGAATAAGTAGGCTACTATTTACGGAAAGCATGAAATGAGTTATGGAAAACGCCTGTAATAAGAAGATTAACATGTAAGTACAATATATTATACAAATAAAAAAGCATCTAAAAGTATTTCTTTAATTTAACGCATCTATATATATATATGTACGGTTGTATAGTTTAAGGTGGAAAATGAACTACCGTAATGTGTTCAATGTTTTTCCATAGGGAATTAAACCCGGGAACTCGCGTATGAAAGGTACACGTGTTATCCATTAAACCAGTAGGGAGGACAATATATCAATAGTTCTCGCAGACAATCTAAGAACGAAAAGTGTAGAAGTACGTATTACGTATCAATATGTACCAAGAAATGTTCTCATGTCTCATAACATCATACAAAGCTAAGAACTTACATGCTATTGTTAAAAAAGAATGTTACTCGTCTTAATAGATTACGAATTTGGTAATTAAGACAGTACATTCAGTATTGTTTATTATAGTTACTTGTATCTATTCAGTATTTGCAATTGCTGAAACATAATAAAGAAATATATTAAAGTATACTTCTATCAGACTAAAGATATTAACGTTATATATGGAATTATATATCTTACCTTTTCAACACAAGTTCCTCCCAAATCTTCGGGTGAAGTAATGGCGGCACAGACGACCCTCTTTAAGCGTAGTTTGTTGACGTGGAACGCTGACCCGTAGCAATACATTAGGATCATGGTGGTAGGGAAGTAGAAAAGACAGGAGGTCAAAATCCGAAGACTGGGACGCGTGTAGAAAGGATCACAAGCCATTAGACCCGTCGAGTTGAAGTAGTAGCCCCCTCGTGGCAGGACCATCACCGCAAATAGGCTTAGAAACGTTACCCACGTCAGGCTAATTACAGCAACACATCCCTGAAACGACAAGTTCAAGTTCTTGTGAAACAAACTTCATAAGAGGATTTTCAGTAAATAACGTGTGTTTAGATAGTAATGAAGTTGTTACTGAATATGGGGAAGCAGCAATTGTCAATCTATGCTTAAATAGTAACCACACTTTTTCTAGAACACGTAACTTAACTTTTCTTCCTAGTGCTTTTTCCTTTTCTGTGAATAAATAATTGGAGAAACACAAAGAGAACATTAAAAAATTTTCATCTCTTATCTTAAGGCTAGTGTTCCAATGAGACGAGAAAATTTTCGTCTCGTCTTGATTCTTATATTCAAAACGAAACGAGAAGTATATTTTAAAATTTGAGACGAGAAGTAGATTTTCTCGTCTCACTAATTCACCCAGTCTCGTATGCAACACTAGTTCATCTAAGTCTTAGTTAGTTAGATCTCAAATATTGTTTAAGTGTTAACATGATTCATAGTATGAAAACTAGATGTTGATAAAGTGGACATAACGAAGAGATTTATCAACGTTTAAAGATAAGTAAATCATTACACAATATTCTATAATAATCAAAATAGTTTAAATTTTGTTGTATCACACCCTTTTTGGGCCTCTCGCGACACAGAAGGATTCTGTTAATTGATTACTTATTAGAGTTCCAAACTGTAGTGTGTGTGAAAACTCTTATTAATCATCTCTGTTCTTTCCCGAATTTGTATTAAAACTAAGAAACCCACAACAGAAAAAATGTATTGTTCTAAATCAATACAGCGCTTCAAAAATATACTCCATCTTCGCCAATATTTCTCTATTGAGACTGGAAGTGGTAAATCCAGTACACTTTTGGTTTTAATGTTCGATTTTCATAGTTAGGAAGTCCATCGTATTTTGACAATACGGAACAAAACGCAGTTGCTGTTATCTTGGAAAATATTTATGAGTATTATAAATTGTATAGATATTAAACACTGATTGAAGCTAATGATTGCTTATCCTTTAAGTTTCTATTGGAAATTGTCACTTATCATTTGAGTAGTAAAGTTCAATATTCATCACCGGCGATGCCTATTACAGGATTATTCCAAAATAATGGTACAAAGCTGAAGCGTATTTATTTTGTACTGAAACGACATACAAAAGCAACATTAGCCAGAAGGTACAAAGTGAGGATATATGTTTCATAGCCTATGTTTGTAGTTTATGTCAAAGCGTTAGTTGTGTAAACAGTTAACAATGCAAATGGCTACCGTGGAGGCGGAGTGTGCGAAGGCTATTGTTTGATAGAATTTGCACGAACATGATATGTAGTAACAGTACAGTGATTTTTTTGCACAAAATTCAGGAAACAAACACCACATAGGAACTGTATTTCACTCTAAGTACAGAAGTTTGAATCCACTGAAATTTATGCTCCATGAAAAGTCCTGGTCGACTAGAAACATTGAGGGAGATAATAGATAGGATATATGATGCCAGGTTACACAGGATGCTCATATCTAGCACTTGATACACATAAACTTATAACTTTATCTTCGTCTTTCTGACCAATTTTGCTGTTGTAAGCCGTTTCAGTATAAAATAAATTTGCTTTTGTTTTGCACCATTCTTTATCAACAACCCTGTGTTTTAACATGTCTGTCACTTTTCTTATTCGTAATTTACGAGTTATCTATATTGTATCCAGCGGGGCAGATGTATCTTCAACCTTCGGGGGGGGGGGGACAAGTAAGACAATTCCCCCCTTTTTTGTTAAGCGATGCTCAAAATAATTGTGAAGTTTGTGAGTGCTTATTCTGGGGGACATTAAGTTCATCTCACTTTTCTTTGTGGAAATCGGACACAAATCATCACATTTTTTTCCCCAAAAAACACATTTCAAATCGGATTATTGGGAGACAATCCCCGCAGTTACAAGATTGGAGGGGACATGTCCCCCTCATCCCCCGGGATTTGCCCCAGTGATTGTATCTAGAATCATGTCAGACTGAATGTCACGTCAACAGTAATTTAGTGAAAAGTCTAAGATTATTTGGGTAATTTTAGGCAATTTACTTGAGTTATGAAGAATCTCAACCAACGTTTAACAGACCTCCTAAGCAGGCTGATTTGGGATCAATTTATCAAGCTATTTTTGAAGAATAAAAATTGACAAACAAGAAACTTCTATATTTATTTACAATTTTGAATATTAATGCAATTTAGGTTTCCATACCTTAATTCACATATTTGTATTTTTTTAAAATGATATTTTTGTCCTTCAATTGATTTTTTCAACAATAAAAAAAATCACAAGAACAAAATGAAATTTATAGTTTTATGCCGCACGGTTGTGTCCTTTAGGCTAAAGGAAGATGAATGTTAATGAAAAAAATTAGTGCAATGAGATTAAACCCACGAAGATGACCCTTAGATGGATTAGATTGGATTCTTTGAGTTTAACGTCCCGTTCAGCAGAGACGTGGACTTACTGATTAACGTGGAATCCGAAATAACATGAGCTCCCGACGGGAATCGAACCCGGATCTCCCACGCCATAGGCGCGTACGCTAGCCGCTTAGCCATCAAGGAGCTCTGATTTTAGATGGAGTATATATTATATGCAATTAGTGTTGCCCATGAGACGAGAAGTAGCTTTTAAAATTCGAGACGAGACGAAAAATTTCATTAGTGTCGTGGGCAACACTAGTTCACCCAAGTCCTAGGTCTCCAATACTGTTTTAATATCAATGTGATTAGTAGGAAAATACTATAAATTGATCAAGTAATTGTAAAAGCAGAATGAAGAAAATTTATCATCTTTAAAGATACGGAAGTCATTACAGAATACCCTTCGATAATAAATGACAATATCAATAGGCAATATCTCCATTTTATTTTTATTTTATTTTATTTTTATTTATTTATTTATTTATTGTTTTGCAAAATTCAATCTTTGGGATGAGCACTGTGTGATTATTCAACAGGATATATGCAAACGGGAGTCTTTTTATTTTTTTTTTGGTAGAAACTAGAATGTAAAGTTAATATAGTTTTTTTTTTTACCATACCCGCCTCGTTCATTAATTTCATATGTTTTTCATTCTAAAGAAAAAAAGTAATAAAGTAGTTGTTGTTTTTAAATTAAGAGATTTGTTTTTTTGAAAATAATACATTTTCAGAGGCGATTTCAAGTCAAAGTTACTGTTAGACGTTTAACCTTCCTTCTACGAGTTAAGTATTCTCGAAATATTCTCTTTGGAAAATAAGCTTCTCAAATATGGGTTAAATGTAATTACACGCCCTTCGTGGACCTCTCGTGGCACGAAAGGATTCTGGTCAGTTCTAGATAAAACTAAGGAAAAAAATCAAAGCATATTTTTTGAACATAAATTTACAAAACTAGACGAGAAAAGCTTTCCGAGAATCTAAACGGGAGTTCTATCAAATGTACGAGGCGAGATGAGAAACATAAATTCTTGTCTCGTGGGAAACACTATACGCAATAAATAAAACGCGTCTTGTCTTGACCAAAATTGGTATAGAGATTTTGAGTTGCTTAGTTAGCAATTAAAATATTTTCCTGCACAGAGCTTTGGTTCTCTAGTTATTGGTCACCACTGTTATAATTCGTTAAATTAAAAACAATACCTCAAATTTCTACTACAGTATTAGAACAAGAATTTGAGGAAAATATAAGAAAGAGTTTTCTTACCACCTCCATTAAGCCATTAGAGGTGAACTATGTGACATGGGGGAAACACAAAGAAGCCAAATCTGATTATTAGAGGTCGCACATCCCGAATACCAAAATACAGACTCTGTCGTGGTGAAGTAGAGGAATTGGAATCATATCGAGTGCAATCAAAGCGCCCGCCAAGTGTGAACTACGTGGTATAACTTGATTTCTACAAGCAACTGCTAAGTTCGCTAAAATTGAAGAATCAGACAGTTCAGAAACCAAATTCTACCTCTTTTACGAATAACATAATTCATGCGTTCATCAGGGTCGTTTTTCGCTACAGATTTGCACCCTTGGTTACTTTCATCATGTGTGTCGCAAGTCGTTCTTTAAACTCTCTGTAACACTTGTGCACATATCAGTAACTTACAAAGTTCCCGTCATAATTCTTAATCATTCGACGATGAATGACGGCTGTGTTGTGCCCTTCTGTCTGGAGAAATCGAATTACATCATGTAGTTCACACTTGGTGAGCGCTTCGATTGCACTCGCTGTTTCACGAGCTGTTTCACGCTTACTACTCCATAATGATTAAATATCCGAGTCTGTTTTTTGATATGGAGAATGTGCAATCTTCAGTGAACAACAGATTTGAGTAATTCACGTTTCTCCATCTCACGTGATTCTCCCGTGGTGGCTCAACGGAGACTAAAAAATAACTACCCTCGTACATGAAACAAAAGTGTTAACGTTAATTTGAGATTATCTGCAGTGTGTACTTATTAATAGATTTTCTAAAATCTATGAAGGAGAACTTTTACTATTACTTTTGCGTTTTATTCAAGGTAGATACTTCCTCGGAGAATTGAACTCAGAACCAAGTGTACAGGAATCATGGGTATTAAACACTTGGCAACAATAGAGCACCAAACAGCGTACACTATTAACATTTTAAAAGACGAAGAAACAATAATAATCATGATTTGTATTTCACTGTGAATAACGTTAGAACCCGGATGAATGTGTTCTTGCAAATTGTACAAATAACTTCTCTTTTTTTCTTATGTATAGATATATTAGATATTATATGTGAGGAATTCTGATGCAGTGTACTGTGAAATAAAAACGAAATTTCCAAGGCAGCTAAAAGAAGGCTAATGACAGGAACTTCATACTATCTTATAGAGAGTCAATTATCATAAAAACTTTATAAAAGTATTCATTTTCTCATTTTATTATGTGGATGCGAGAGTTCAGCGTTAACTCACAGACAGTTTCCAAGGGTGGCCAAGGGAGCTCATCGCCCATGAAACTTTAAATAATTTGTTTAGATTAATGTATGTTTACAAAATAAGTAGTCAATTAAAAACTAAACTGGGCAAAGTAAGTAATAAGCAGTTTAAGTAAACACATGTTATTCATTTCCACTTCTCAAATTATCTCGACCTAATCTGCCTTAATTTTCTAGCTATAGATCTGCCGTCAGGGATAAGTATGTGATTATAGTGTTTAAAAATAAATCAGAAATAAATATTCTGTCTGAAAAAGTACGAAGGAGCTGATAAATAGAGAAATGTTATATATATGACAGAATTCATGGTGAATGTATACGTAATATAAATAGGTAAATGGAGGCATGTAACATGGACACAACATGTGGTTTGCATGCAAGGATTTTATAAATTCTTAAGTGGAAAGCAATGGAAAAGAGACTTTTGGGGAGAGTTAATATTTGTTTGCTTATTTACGTCTAGCGTCCGTTTTCAGCTAAGACTATATGAGACGTAAACCTACAATTTATAGTGAAAGGCGAATCACCGATATGTTCTCTCACTGAGAATCGAGTCCGTCAACAAGTCCATCAAAGTTGTTCACAGGCTAAACACTGTAGAAGTAGGGAGGAATAAGCCTAATATGAAAGGTAGCTTAGAGAAATGAATAATAAAGAGAATGTTGTATTTAATTGAATGTACTTGTAGGCTTCTATTTCTGTGGCGATAACCTTCGTGTCTCTTAAACCACCGAGTTAACTACGTATTTACTTATCCAGTACTTTGAAGAACACAAGAAGTAGCATATAAAATTTATCAAACATAAAAGTATGGAGTAATTAAGAGTAGTGGTGTAGATTAAACCCATCTCTAAATAATATTCACCTTAAAAAGAGTTAACTGCTAATTTTAAAGAGTAGAATTTGTTTTGCAGTGTTTGCAAAAGGTACAAATTCCTAAACCCATTACAACACTAATGATTTGGTGCAATTACAATAACGATCCATTTTACGTGGAAGAAAAGAAAGAAAGAAAACGAACCCGTCATTAACAATCCAAAAATGCAAAAAAAAAAAAAAGTGTGAAGAAAAAAAGAAATTACAATAATTAGGCTGAAGACAGTAAAATGAGAAGACGATGAAGAAGAAAAAAGGAAAATCTAGGTGCCAAAATGGATTGAGGAAGTAGAATTGGAGCAGGAAGGAGGAAAGAGAGGAAAAAAGAAAGGACAGAACGTAATACGATCTAAACCCACAGAAATACGTAAGATTATCTCAAACGAACAGTGTCGTTGGAATCGATAAGAACAAGAGAATCTTTTCCTTAGCAAGTAACTGTGTGAGTGGGTGAACGAAGAAAGGAAAAAAAAAAAAACGTGAATGTGCCAGAAGTAAAATATTTTGAGAAAAAAAGTAGAAGATATCGTAGGCTAGGAACACTGCCAAAGTTCTTATCGAGCTACCTAAAAGATAAGAGAAATATTGCCTTCGAGAAAACTTGAACAAGAGCAGCGAGGAAAAAGAAAAAAAAAGAGTTGAAGAGTATCTGAAAGGAGGATGATCCAAAGCCTTATCTGTATTATTTTTTTCTTTCTGCGTGCTGCATATTCGTATCTCAAATTATATTTTGTTTTAAACAAACTATCATCTCACATAAGAAATGAAATACTAATGGATGGGTCAAGCATGACACACTTCCGGTATCAATCTTTTTTACGGTGGATTTCATAGAAATGTGCTACATGGAAGTTACTCGTATAATGTTTAAGTTTTATGTTGAGCTATAAAGATTATAATGAAAGAAAGAATTTTATTGCTTTTATTTCTATTATTGAGAAAGAATCTTAAAAAATATATGAGCTGCTTCCGGGGAAGACAATGGTATGTCACATTTTCTAATTTTCGATTAAACTGGAAATGAAAGTTTAACATTCTCATGCAATACAATGTAATGCCATATAGCTAGCAAGCATTCCCTGCCATCTGTAGGTACATTTTCGAAATTAAAATACCTACATACTGTTCTATAGTCCGATCTTAACCCATTCCAACTAATAACTCAATTTCACTACAAGTGGTGCTTATCATTGTCTTCCCTTGACCTGTACATTTTTCAAAAATAAGGAAGGAGAATAAATGATGGGCTCACCGGAAGAATATGATAACTCCATTTTCGGTTCATAATGGTTTATATTAGTAGAGTAGGGACAGAAATTGTGATGAAATATTAAAGGGAACAGCGTGATAACTTCAGAGTTACTGATACTTATGAAAGAAAAATACATTCTCAAGGGAATAACTTGATAAACACCGATTACATTTTGCCTCTCCTGTAAAATCTGTAAAATGATGTTAAATTTCTTCACCTGAGACTTTTCAAGACAAGTAGCCTGTATAAGGTGTTTATTTTCTTTGGAATTCATACTGTCAAGAAACTAAAAATGTAACTTTTGAGGCCTTGAAATAAAAATGGCGTTTTTTTTTTTTTTTTTGGGTGCCATAATGAATATAGTTTTGTTCTCGAGATAACAACGTTAACCTTTCGAAAACTTACGATATTGTTCTTGTCATAAGATTACTGTGTGAGATATCCAAAGACAACATATTGTGAAGTACCCGATTTCAGTTCTTGTAGCTCAGTGGAAGGAGATGAAAAGGGAATGAAAAGGACAAATCTCCTATTTAATATTAATCATACCGATTGTACCAAGGATAGCACAAATGATACATAACAATTACAAAAACTAAGGAAACAGACTAGATTCAGCGGTAGGTAAAAGGGGAAAAACAATGAGATATGAAATCAACTTAAAATAGGGACCCTATACTCTGTGAGAGTTGTCGGCGTTTCCTCGGTGTCTTGGAATTAATGATTGTGATTACAGCTGGTCCTTCGTTCTTGGATGCAAATGATGAAATTCCAAATCTACGGTTAATTTATGATTCTCAATGTAGGCCCCCTGTTAACTGCCCCTAGGGACGACAATGGTGCTTATTCCAAAATCTTAGTAATGAAACTCGAAATTAATTTGGTTCCTATCTGGAATGATTATGGCGATGAACATTATCGAAGGCTAGGACGACCCTTCAGCCTGCTTCCAAAGTTGTTTGACGTGGAGATGTTCACTTTATAAGGAAAATTATCACGAGCAGCCACAACTCTCTGGTCAATTGGTTTTGTCCAGGACATGGGTGACGTTGACGTTCAGTTAGTTTTAGATATCTGTTTTCGGTGAGAGCCAATGTATAATCCAATAGAACAAAATAGCAATGGTGCAAGGGAACTTACTCTATGGTTTTATTTCCTTTTTCTAGACTGATAAAATTTATGGATTTGTTTAACAAATGCTTTGGCTGTCTGCATACAACAAAGATAAAATGTTTTTAAATTGACATTGAATACATTTTAATAAATGTTTAAAATGTTCTTGAAATTTAAAATAGCTCTTAAAATTTAAAATAAAAAAAGAAACTGATTCCGGGGGAGTTTATCTATTTATCTATCTAGAAATTCAATTTATCCTCCAAAGTGGGAGAATGGACGTTTAACCGAGGCTACTTTTGTCCAGTGAGTTTTGATATTTGTATGTGTGTTAAAGTAGGAAAGTCAGGATGGAATAAGAGAGGAAAGTGGAAGAGAATGTACAGCCAAAGAAAGACTGGACGAAAAGCTGTAAATTAGTCCCGGAGATCCAAATTGCCTGGCAATACACAGAGAGACCATCCAAGCCAAAAAAGTTTAGATTTATCATGAAAAATCAGTTGGTGTTTTTTCTTTTGTATTTGTTAATACTTGTGTTAATACTTGACGGATGGCTGGGTGAATTTCAGGAGTTTGGACAAGTGCATGATCCGTAAAGTGGAATGAAGAGTTATTGAGGCTAATAGAGAATTTTAGATTTATCTGTTTGATATACTCTGGAGGTGGAGTGAGAGAGTAGCAGCGGTATAGTTTGGTAGGTAGTAGTAGTGTTCATGATCCCTCAGTCGAAGCCAGTATCTCGGAAGTTTTGGTAAATCAGTCAATGTTACTGCGAGTGAATAGAGGTTAAATTAGGTCAGATGACGGTTTTGTAGAATCTGTTGATGACTGCATGACGATTCTTGATCGGGTACTTCACTATATGTAATGGCAAGAGAAAGTCGGAATGTGATGGAGGGATAGAATGGTCCAATCAACTGTCAGACTTGATGGCGTGAATTTGTGTGCTGGTTCTGATTTGATTTATAGGTTAGCACTTTTAGAACATTGCACTTTCGTTGTGACTGGGTATGATTAAATTTCTTGATGCATCCATTATGCCAAATATTCAACTGAACTCCAAAAATAAAACATCTTGTACATCTTTGGAAGGAATAGAAAAATACCTTTTTGTTAAGTTGACACAATGTATGTATTTTTAAAGACATGAGCAACTCTGGAAATAACGTAGACAAGAACCAAAGTAGAATTACTCATCCTCACAGATAGTAGATGCGTAATACAAGATGTCTAACTCATATATTGGATCAATCGCCTCTTGTCAGCTTTTCAAACATATATGGAAGGAGACGTAGTATGGCAAGAGGTATCACCGCACCAAAATCAAATCCTCAACTACGCGAACAGTAAAGATATTGAAAGGAAAAATGAAATTAAATCTTTAAGTTTTACGTCCCACGATTATGCCGGTTAGGCTAAAGGAGACAGTGATGATGAGAGATGAATGAAATGGTGGAATGAAGAAAGTGGGAGGAAATGGAAGAACTTCGGGAAAACCCACGAGCACGGTGTTTATCCACCACAAAATCCACACGGCGCGAGCTGGGATCGAATCAGGGACCCCAAGCACCGGAGGTGAACGCTCTACCACCGAGCCACCGCGCCCCCCAGTAAAGGTATTGAGTCAGTTGCTATATACATTAAACATGATATACGTATTCATAAAAATACGAGCACTATCTAACAAGATTATTGAATCTTGATTAACACATATCTGTCTCATTGTAGAATTGCATATAATGTCACCTTAAACTGAAAGCAGAAACTTCAGGTACAAGTACTTCAGAGACAAATATATTATAAAAATCTTTTTAATCGTTCACATTACAGATTTCTCTGTTGCTGTATGAAATTCTAAGAATATAAATTTTGTGACAAAACGATTCAATATTATTTTTTTAAAATCAATCCTCATAGTAGTACGTGTGTTTGAATGTCATATCTTTACGATGCAGTATACAAAGTATTAGAGATTCAATTATTATAAATATCATCAATCATACAGCAATTCGCTGATGCTTCACCTATAGTTGGAATAGTTCCTGTTTTGATTCCAAGTTTTGGGAGTATGTGATGGAAAAAAACTGTGTTAGGGACTTTCTTGGGATTCTCCCGTTTTTTCTACTATTTTAATTCTACAATTTCGTTCATAATATTTATATTTTCTTTATCTCTGTCTTCATTATGCTGCTACTACGGTACACAACTGTCAGCACTAAGAAAATTCCTCTCTTGTCACATATCGACCCAAAGGTTTGAAACCAATCTCTGAAATTCCAACCATATGTATTTACAACGCGGGGAACAAAATACAGTTTTCCCTTACCAAAGACAATAACGTCAACCAATTAACAAGAGAGCTCTCAGAAATTAAAATAGTGAAAGAAACTTAAAAATTCTAACTATTTGTTAAAATATTTTCTGTTCATAATGTGTCGAACAAGCTTAAAAGACACCAAGATGTTTCATTAAATATTGTTTAAAAGAAACACCCAGTCTATTTTCCAGAATATTTTAATTTGTAGATTATGTACCAAGATACTGAACTGGTAGTAGATATTACAAACTTTAGTTGAGAACAGCTGACACCTTAAGCTATTATTATCATTGTAATTTTCCCGGTAATCAGTTTAAAATGTTTGTATACATTCTCTAAGCTTACGAGATTCCATATTTCATTCAATATAATTTTTCATTAAGACATAATACATCACTAGATAATGTAGTTTCATTTTAATATTGAAATCTCGGTGGGGCCGTGGACGAGAATATGCCTAATATTATTCTAAATCGTTTATGAGATGTCCCACATATGACGCTTCCAAGAACTGCATTAGCCATGAGAAAAATGAGTGGTTGTACGTGCTTGGATTACAGCACTTGGGGAGCAGGAGGCTTTATAAAAGGTTCATTGTCCCGGAAGTTAGTTGACTTTAGAGCCACTAAAGGTCATTTTCGCGCGTGTCAGCAAATTCGCATCATTCCCCCGTTAACCAGTCCACAGCCGCCTCGCATCGCCTCTTCCCAACCAACTTTCCGAAGCGTCACCAAAGCTTTAAAACCAAACATTTTCTCTCGCAAGCTAAAGTCATCGACAGGATTAATATGAGATTACTTGCAGCCGTGAATCGCATATAAAATGCTCGTTTTGAGTCTTCTTTTGTTCCTTATCGTATGCTGACAAGACATCACTCGCGTTGACGCCGAATTCTTTTTCATCAAAATGTGCTTTTACATTACGCCTTTTGATGTCGGTTGCTACTTTCTCTTTATTTTACGCCTGTTTTCGTTTCAGTTATATTTTCTTTCTTCATTCGATTATTCCGTTAAAAAAGGATGAGATTATGGTCCGTTCAAAAACAACACAATCTCTCAATTCCTCATAAATTCTTTTTAAAAATACGGATTTTTTTCGGAGACCTCAAAAAATCGCGACTACTCCAGGTTCATATAAAAATGTTATTGAAAGAGTATATTTACTTTTTTTCAGATAGGTGGGATCAATATTGAGAATTAAATGAACTGCTGGAGTTGGGAAATACTTGATTTCTTTCTACTTTAATCTCATAACAAGATTGTATATTTCATCTGTCGAATGCTGGAATTGTGCCTTAATAAGAGATAAAGACAATTCTGTAACTAGCTTTCTGGTAGCCCCATTAATCTACTGTAGAGGTACCTTACACGTTTCATATTGTTCTGATTTTGAAGGAGGATTGTATTGAATTTCGTTGAAGCAGTACGCCAGTAAGACACGTAATGTTAAGAATTACCTTAGTGCTTGCCAATAAGAAACTTTTCAGAAATATGATTATCACAACATTTTGCAACTACTTCAAACTTACGTTGTATCTTTTTTAAACATGATCTTTTACAGTAATAAAATTTGAAAAAAAAATACGCTTATTTCATGAAGAACAATCTTAACGTAATTACTATTTTGTTCTATATTTACGTTTTCTGAAAAGAAATCAATCACAAGGACAGGGTATCGTGTATCATATTTGATCTACTGAATTCGTCTTATCTCAACCAAATTTGAAGGTAGGCTTATACTTTACACACGTAAAATATTTTCGTATATAGAACTTTGCTTCTGAGATATTGGTTATCAAAACTGAGGTTCGTCTTTCTGAAATTTTCGCGGGGAAAAAAGGAAGAAAAACTCTGATAAACAAACTTGTTAAAGATTAAGTAAATGTAGTGTGCATTTATTTTATTTTATTTTTTTAAAAAAAGACTTACTAAATTGAAGAGAGACAAAAAGAAAAGTTTGATCATAATTACTGCTTTCCTTTCAGCTCTTGAGTTTGGCAAGAGTTTTTTTTTAATTAATTAATTGGATGCGGAGTTTTAATATGATGCTATATCAATGCAAAAATCCATTTTCTCTTTAGTACGTTTCCTCATCGAAATGTATTGTAAATTAAAATTGTGAAATCTTCTTTATTTACACAGAAACTTTGTTTTTAACGTTTAAATTCAGAATGTTGTTCATACGGAAATATAATAACACATACAAAGAATAAAGTCACGTCTAGAAGCTACTCGATAAGGCTTTTACCACTGCTGTATAAGCATTACATTTTATGTTAGTTCTTATGCAATCCTTCTTACACTATGTCATGTTTGGTTGCATACATTATACACATACAACTTTAACGTATCCTATTCACTTCATGATGTGGTGATATTTTAATCAATACTAAAATTTTACCTACGGGAGAACGGTTCTCAGTTCAACAGATATTTAATCATACATGTGTAAATGTAACATCTGTGCTTTATCAGAGTCGAAGGTAATCGAAGAGCGATGGAGATAGTATTTTTCGAAAATCAGACCGGCAGCACATACGAAGCTGACCCCTTTCTGTGTAAATAAATACGTGTTGATATTTTACACAATTACTTTTCCTTGTGTAATTGTGTAAAATTACATAGAAATACATCATAGAACATAGAAATCATTATATGTTCTATCATTACATCATAGAACATAGAAATACCTAAATTGAGCTTTTTCTCAAACTAAGCGAATATTTTGTATCCAATGGCATACCGAGGTTCAACAAATTTAATCTACTTTTTTGTTTAAGGGGCCGAGGTAGGTCAGTGGTACTCCGGTGGGTGTAGCCGAGCGGTCTGAGGCGTTAGGCTGATGATCGTGAGGTGAAGCACATTGAGGGTTCGAATCCCTCTGTAGTAGCAAGGGTGGAATTTTAACTGTCCTCTATTCTGTGTTCGTATCTGTGTCGAGTCTAGTAGTCCTGAAAAATAGTGGAAATAGAACAATAAGTCAGATTCTTTTTTTTTTAAAAAAAAAAAGTGGCGTTCACCTCTGTTGCATGGAATCGTTGGTTCGATCCAGGCTCGCGCCAAGTGAGCTTTTTGGTGGAAAAACACCGAGTGCGTGGATTTTCCCTCGGTTCTCTCGTTTGCTCCTACTTTTTTTCATTCCATCGTTTAATTTATTTCTAATCATCACTGCCTCCTTTAGCCTAACCGACATAACCGTGGGAAGTTAAACTTAAAGATTTTTTGTTTAAAAAATAGAAAGAGAATAATTAGAGGAACCACAAATTTAATTCATTTCTGCTTACGAGTACACCTTTCGAAACGAGGATTATTTTTCAATGGAGTTGTTTAATTTACATTTTTCCAATAAATGCTTTGCAACTATTATATTCCACAATTTTAATTCTGTCTACTTACAGTTCAAGAAAGAATGTGTTGGTTGTCGATATAATTAAGACTATAATTTGTTATAGTAAATAAATTAATTAATAAACACATACAATAAAACATTACTGCAACACTACTTTGTGAAAATTGCATAATTTTACATTAGACACTCAACGTTTGGCACAAGTTGTTTCAGTCAAAGTCACAACCAAAGTGTGAGAATCAATTATTAGTTGAATCAGTTTGGAGCAATATATTCTAATGTTGTTATCCCTCGTCCACTATTCATGGGTTAAATTGTTTATGTTCCTCCATTTACTGAAGAAGACAACGGTTCGTCTCCCACTGGAAGAAAGTATAGTTTAGCATAGCATGGATGTGTACTACCATTTTATATAGTATTAATGCTGAGAAGGTACCTTAAATATTAACAAACAAGCATTCCATTATTTTAACAAAACTTCATTCCATATGCTTCTTTCATTGTACTAGTAGCTATGTATTGTATATAGCTATGTATTGTATTGTATGTATTGTATATATAAGAGACATGCGCGCAAAAACAGAGATATTTCTTGTAGACTCCTTGCAGTGAGTGATTATAGCAATAGGTTTAACACTTTTCCTGGTGTTTAAAACTTCCAATCAACGATGTTATTTGATTCGGGCAATGAAAATGGGATATGGGTTGAAAATAGAAAGAAGAAATGAAGAATGTGGTATGAAAAGAAATACTAGAAAAGCCATGCTCATTGTAACGAAGAGGCCTTCGTTAAATATTGAAGTAGAAAGGGAGAAAATAGAACAGTTGATTAGTTTTCGAGACCTGGGTAATATTATTAATGATGATATGAAGTGTGAACGTGAAATAAAAGTATGAATAGGAATGCCGAGAGAAGCCTTTACGAGAAAGAAAAGACTATTCTGTGGGACCTTGAATAAAGAGTTGAGAAAAAGATTTATTGAATGCTTCGTGTAGAGTATCGTGCTGTATGGGTCAGAAACATGGACATTATCCAAAAATGGTGAAAAACGACTGGAAGATTTTGAAATTTGGGTATGTAGAAGAATGGAAAGACTTAGCTTGGTCGAGCGGAAAACGAATGAGAGGGGTATTAGAAATGGTGAGAGAGAAAAGAACAATTTTAGATATTATTAAGAAGAAGAAAAGAAACTGGTTAGAGCATTGGCTAAGAAGAAACTGTATCATAAGGGACGTGACAGAGGGGTATGGTGGCAGGAAAGAGGGGGAAAAGGCGAAGAAGAGTACAATTACTGGACGATATCAAAACAGAGAAATCGTATGTAAAGCGGAAGACCATGGAGCATGGAAGCTTCTCAGTTGTTGAAAGTGACCTACCAATAATGATGGAATACCTATAATTATGATTTTTTTTAAAGAATAAAATCTTTAACTCCTGTTCGTTAAGTAACCGAGGGCATGTTCTTATATTAAATACTAGCTGGACCTCTGTTCTTCGCACGGCGGAAGTAAGTTTATGGAAGTATTTGAATGATGTATATGAAACCGAGTTTTGGACGATGACATTTTCTTACATTTTCGAGAAGAATAATAATCAAACACCGAACTTATTCTATCAGAATTAAACTTGGAATGGTTGTGTGCCTTAATTTGGTATATAAGCGTGAATAATATTATCTTATGCAGTCTTTCGGTTTCGAATTATGGCCTTTGAAATTTTGAGTCTCGTTTTCGTAAATAAGAAATTATAAACTGATCTCACCATATTGAAATCAAACTTGGCGTGGTGGCAGTTTGACCTGCTATATAAGTGTATAAAATGCTATAGTGTACAGGCATTCATTTTCCGGTGGCCAATTTTAGAATAATTTTGGAAAATAAAAAAAATCATCAGCTCAACTCAGCCTAATTATATCAAACTTTAAGATAGTGAGAGACCTTGACCTGCTATATAATTGCATGAAATATTATAATCTGTAGGATTCTAGTTCCTAAGTTATGCACAATCCAAGTTCTAAATCAATACATTAGGCATAATAAAAATTTAATATATAGTGTGTAAGTAGCAAGTAATTGTCAGTTTTGGACAGTAAAAAATATTATAACTAAACTGAAAAACTATTTCTTTTTCGACTGTGCGTGTTTCACTTGCAATCAAAATAACATGATAAAAACAGCTGGAGATACATACTAAGTATGTTCAAAACTTTATGTCAATCAGTTGAAACGTTTGGTTATTATACGGGCATAAACAAGATTATACTCATTTTATTACTACATATAAGCTTGTTGCTTATTATACAATGTAGAGAGACTTTGTGCCTTAACTATTAAAATGACAAATACAGACTGATTCAAAATAACTCTCCCAAATCCAGACTTGTAACAGCACTAGATAATACTTTTTAAGTATGTTATGTAGATACCAGACAAAGTTGTTAATAATATTGTCTTAACCAAGTGTATTTATACACTGAATCCAAAACAAGTTGATTCTAAAGGATATTTGCAACTTGCAACGAATGTCGTGTTTTGTAATGTATTACACTACATAGGTAAATAAACAAACAAACTGTATCTTGTAAATGGAAGGAAAAGATGCGAAAGATTTAATTTATACTGAGCGCACTGGTAATTTGTGCGTGCATATGCATAGCAGAAAAAGAAAAAGGGTCATTTTGGATTTGATGGTTAAATGCATTTAATATGGATTTCGGCGATTGGTAAGATATCGATCTCATCATATCGACCATCGTAGCAATTCACGTAAATAAACAGCAGCAATATTCTGCCATAACTTGCAACTCGGTTAAATCTTGTGACAACGATGTCAGATGCACAATATCTTTTACATTCCATATACAAAAATCGGCTTTGCGGCACTGTGGCAACAAAGGCACGCAGTGAACTAACAATTCGCTCAATACAAAGTAAAGTCTTGGATGTCACTTCTTCCAATAAAAAAAAAAATAAATCTTAACGTCCCAGTATCATGTTCTTTAGGCTAAAGGAGACGGATGATTAAGGAAAGCAAATGATTGCAAAATTAAATTTTTCGTGCTCTCCCACCGGGAATCGAACCCGGGACACGCGACCACACGCACTACACACTTCTTTCAAAGTTATCTGATTTACCGAATGTTCATAATTATTACTAGTTTTACTTCATTTTACTTTTTTCCATTAAAGTTCTTAAGAACAGGGACACGAACGCAGAGGTATCGAGGACAGCTAAAATTCCAAAGGTTCTCCCACCGGGAATCGAACCTGGGATCACGTACACCACTAGGAACACGCACTAGCCGCTAGACTAATGGGAACGACCTTCCGTTTAAATATACATCGTGATAATTTATTGTAATATATTACAAAAATAAGTTACAAATTTATGTATTCTTCTGAATCAACAATCTTTAGTTTTCGATTTAAGTTATATTTGTAAATTAATGGGAGGCATTTGGTTAAATCGCAATATAATATACAAACATTTCTTGCATTACAAAATACACAGCGTACTTAATGGGGGAAGCTGGGATTGGCACAACTGGTATGGATTAAAAGTTTCGATTTAACATGTAGCATATGCAATTTTCGTTATATGAACGACTCAGAGGAAGACAGCAATAAGCGCCACTTCCGATGAAATTAAGTTATTAAGTAGAATGGGTTGGTATCGAAACATAGAGCAGTATATAGGTAGTTTAATACCGGAAATTTATCTGTAGATAGCAGAGGAAGCTTGTTTTGGTATATGTCATTGTACTTTATTGCACGAGAATGTCGAATCTTGTTTCCAGTTACTCAAAAGTTAGATATTGTGGTCTACCATTATGTTTCCTCGACCCACTCACATATCACGGGCTTATGAAGTCTTTTTTTTCTTAACAAATGACAGAATAGTGTAATATAAACGTCAAATACGTTAATGCAGCTGTATCGGTAAGCTTTGTGTGTATATCGAAATTGTAACTTATTACTTTAATAATTGAAACATCACAAAGGAAATTGGTTATTAATATATTAAATTTGAACGCTATTATGCTCTATGAAACCCCAATTGCTACAGCTGTACAGATGAGGCATATACCAATCGATAGAGCTGGCTGGGTACAACAAAATGATATGCATCAGTGTAAAAGCTCATGAGTAGTTTTTGAGAAAATTAAAAAAAAATCCGTAAACCTAGAAATTGTTGGGTGATAATCATGACATCTATCAAAATGAAATTGATACTGAAGTATACTCCATCAAACTTTTTAATTTTGACGTCTGCAAAGACGATACTATTGATATGAATCAAGAAATATAGCCGTAAAATATGATTAACTCTAAAAATTTTAATCTTTGTTTTAAATATAATATTGTGCAAAACACAAGAGGTATATGAATTGATGGATCACAATAAACTTAACAAAATGGCATGATTAATAGGAAATTGTCATGCGTAGTTTTCGAGAAAATAGCAAGTTTATGGCGTTAAGAAGTATATCGTCCGTGGCAAATCCGATGCAGTAAATAGTTTTTTTCGATGAAATAGATTATTTATTTATTTATGCATTGTATATGAAAATATGCATAGTTAATTAGCATATTGTATCCATTGCTATATCTCTCGCACATATCTATCTAGAAGAGATAGCGAAAAAGAGCCACAATGAAGACAGCATTTCAGTAGGAGGTAGAATAATTAGGTGTATACGGTTTGCAAATGATATGGCACTTGTGACGGTGTTTGAAAATAAAATCAATAAGATGTTAGAAAACTTGAGGAAAGACTGTGAAGAATATGGGTTAAAAATAAATGTTAGAAAGACAAAAGGCATGGTGATTGGAACGAAGCGGTTGGTGTCAATAGGAGAGGAGGAAATAGAACAGGTGACTAGTTTTCGATACTTGAGTAGTATTGTAAGTGATGATCAAGAATTGGAATGATTATAGAAACATTTAGGAGAAAGAAAAGTCTTGTTTGTACTTGTACTGAAATAAAGAAAAGTGTAGTTTGTACTCAAATAAAGGGTTGAGAAAAAGACTCATAAAATGCTTCGTGTAGAGATAGTATTATAATTTATGAGTCACAAACATGGAAATTACGCAAAAATGATTAAAAACGCAGGAAGCTTTTTGAAATGTGCAAGATACAAAAACGGAGAGAATTTGGAAGGTCGAGAGGAAAACGAACAAGAGGGTGTTAGAAATGGTAGGTGACAAAAGAATAGTTTTAGATATCATTGAGAAGAAGGCAAATTGGTTGGGACATTGGCTAAGAAGGAACTGTATCATGAGAGAAATGTTAGAGGGTATGGTTGCAGGAAAGAGAGCGAGGGGTCAAAGAAGGCTACAATTGATGGACGATATCAAAATAGAAAAATCGTACGTGAAGAAAAAGAGGTTAGTGGGAGATCGTGGAGCATGGAAGCTTCTCAACTGCTTCAAGTGACCTCCCAATTATGGTAGAATATCTATGATGATGACCATTATTATTCGATTTCTCCTAACAATGACACACCTAGTTCTAAGAGTGACGCGCATACTACTTGTCATGAAAAGTGTTATGACCATTGTTAAATCAAAGCTCTTAATCCATGCTACTGTGCCCACTCTTGCTTCGTCTTAAGTACATACCTATTATTCTTGGTATCTAATACTCTCATATGGCAAAAGTAATGGTTTCAGTTTCACTACTTCGTTTACCGATGTCACCAAATCATCAATGCCATTATGTTAATAATACGAGCGCTGTCCAGAAAGTACCAGACGTTTTGGCCTATCGCGAGAGTGGGCGGGGCTAGAGTCGTCATCTCTGTATCAGAACGTTGCCACACTTTGCACGCATGCAACTGTGTAGTGTGATGACTGTGACGCTCTTACTGTGCTTTCTGTGACCTGTTACAATGTGCACTGCAATAGAAAATTCCGCCTCTTGTGAGCTGCATACTGTGATTAGGATTTTGTTGACTAAAAACACTGAGAAAGTTAAGGCACGCGATTCAAGACAAGCACGGGGGAAACCTTAGCGCGAAGGTATTGTTTTTTCGCTACAACGCACGTCCACATGCAGCCAAGCATACACGAGAATTCTTGGATAGTTTTGGATGCGAGGTGTTCGATCACCCACCATACAGCCCGGATTTGGCGTCAAGCGACTACAACCTCTTTTTACCCATGAAGCCATGGCTCGCTACACAACACTTTGATACTGATGCCAAACTGCATTCCAGTGTAAGCCAGTAGTTGAAATCGCAGGCGACAAATTTCTATCGCGACGATGTTGAAAAACTTGTGCCACGGTATGATAAGTCCCTTAATTTCACGGTATGATAAGTAACTTTGATTCTGTTACTTTTTTTTTATTTCACAACGTCTATTACTTTCTGGACAGCACTCGTAGTATACGGGAGGATAACTACATTGCAATACTGGAGTATTCCATGAAATGATAAGTCATTAGGCCGAGAGTTCTAAGACGTGTGTCCTATTTTAATGATTAATGGAATAACCAGACACATTGCCACTTATGCAGCAGAGAAGAATATAATCCTTTTATGCTGTTATACCGAATGTATTACAGAGATGCAGGTACCTTCATTAGATTTTCTTCCTAGGTTTTCCATATTATTAAATACGTATGTTACATTTTTAATTAAAGGCCACTAATAATTTCATTTTTCCGTAAGCTAAAAAATAATTTTTAAAAAATTGTGACATTCCAAATGGTTAAGAAGCCATATCTACACGTCAATTTCGAATCCTCTCTCTCTTTTTTTATTTCCAAATGTAGAGACAGAAAATCTAAAGTTAAGTTTTATAAGCTCTATGCCCCTTTCCTACTTCAATAATTCTTTTGATCGTTTTCTGAAAAGAAAATATCTTCTACTTTCTTCCTTCTGTAAGACCACTGCAGCAGCAACTTCCACAAAGTTAAAAGAATTCTGACCAGAGGCAATCATTAGTCCGGTCTTACATCTTGATTCTTTTTTTTTAACTCTCTTTCTCCTTAGATAGAACTTAAAGGGATTTTGCTTCATCAAAGAAATGAAAAGGAAGAATCTCTTCTTTCACTCTGTGACTGACTTTGGTACTATAGAATACTCAATGTTGATTTAAGTAATTTTAGCGAGTCGAATTGTCGCTATGAAAAGTAAAGAGAAAAAATCACCCACACAACATCATGGAAACTGGAGCATCATATGTTGAAAGAAAAAAGTGAAAAATATGCTGAACAGATATAAAATCCCACTTCAAAGGTTTCTAATACTATAATTAAAAAAAAAAATCAAAATGAAGATATTCTAATAATAAGCATGATTATTTTTTGTTCATTCAGAGTTATATCTTGGCAAAGCAAAACAGGAAAGCTAACAGTATAAGCTAATATAGTCCTTTCAACGTTATCCTTTGTTCTAAAATTCGTTACTTAGATGACACATAATTCTAAAATATAGGATATTTAGGAAGCTAGCTTAACAAGAGACTTATAATTAAAAAAAACGATTTACAGATAGTCTATAATTTATGACCAAATAAGTGTGGGATTAAGACCAATTTGCTATACCTATGGTAGATTATACATGTAACTTCGAAGGGTAGTATTTTCGAATAGTGTGCGTGTATATACGAATTTCTTTAGTTATTTTCATAACCTTTTTTTTTTTTTTCATAAAGTATCACTAGTTGCTGAAAGTTTAAATGATAAACAAAATAAATTTAGGATAAAGCTGTTTCAGGAATGTCAGGAATTTCCTTTTTTCTTACTTATCAAGTATATACTTGTTCCTACTTATTAATATGCCTGTCTTCTGCTGAAAACGATGTTGAATTTATTTCTAGTCACACATAAATATTAGATGTTGATACAATTCAGAAACTAAATTAAAACATTTGCATTTAATTTAAAGTATGATGGGAGTGAGTCCTGACAACATTATCGAAACAATAATTTGTTTGTGTTCCTGGATGTCTTTGTGGTATTTTTAAAATCTACACGTACATATGGACAAACTCTACATCCAAAACGCGAAAAAATACATTATGTATTTTATCAAATATAGATGACATCTATTATTGAAATTAAAAAGCAGAAATATAATAAATGTTTTACTTATTTTGAAGCATTATGGATATTCAGGATCAAAAGTTAGTGTACATTGTAATTTGTAAAGTATGTACTACCAGGGCCGCCTACAGGGGGGATGAATGGCTCAAGCTGCGCCATTGAGAAAAATTTTGGGGGGGGATTTTACTCTACTTTCGAACTAGCAATTTTACTGTCGGAATAGCATTAAAACACGATTTTGAGAAGCTAATTTTCAAAAATTTTCCGGGTGAACCCCCGTACCCCCTGCTTCGATACTCGATGAATGAAGTACCGCGCAAGTAGCCGTATGAAAGGAAAGGTTGGTTCGTTTTAAGAGAGAAGGGCCACCCACGGGAGGGATGGATGGCGCATGTTGTGCCATCGAGAAAAAAATGGGGGGAATAAAAAAAATTGGGGAAGAATTTTACTCTAATGTCGAATAATCAATTTTGCTGTCGTCAGAATAACATTGGAACACGATGCGATTTTTTTTTAATCTCGAGAATGAATCCCCCTACCCCCTGCTTAGAAACTCTATGAATGAAGTACTGCGCAAGTTGCTATATGAAAGGATGGCGCCAAGTTCTGGTGAACAACAGTTACAAACACTCAAGGAATCATTTTCAAATTTAGATTTGAAACTTGCCTATGTGTCTGTTGAAAATTATAAAGTAGTTTGACATAATTGTGAGCTAGTGGTAACCATACAGACAACAGCCAAGTTTCAAATCTAAATTTGAAAGTGATTCCTTGAGTGTTTGTAACTGTTGTCCACCAGAACTTGGCGCCTACTTTTGTGATTTCAATTCTTTTTAAAGCCACTCGTACTTGGCTCTTTTACAGGAATGTTTTTTGTTGGATATCACTTCTTTTTGTAGGCTAATTTCGAGGATAACATTTTCTTTTGGTATCAAACTCAATAATTTGTAACTTGCGTCTTACTTTTCATGTACAAGGGAATTATATCAATATTTTGTAAAGAAAAAAAATAATACTACTAATTGTAAAAAAAAAGAATACCTGTGCCATACACAGTGTGTAGAAGTTTTTATACCCTTCAATATCCTTATAGAACATATTTAGTATTGTACACTACCAAGACTACTAATAAAAGTAATGCCATTTTTATAATTACTACTGCCCCTACTACTACTACAAGCATTCTATAATACTACTACAGGAAATAAAAACAACAACAAAAATAACAATTACTAGTACTATAAAAACTACTGCTACACTGGGCAATTGTTTTTAGAGGACTTGAGTTTTGAGGAGGGAAGAAATTATTAGTTTTTGGGGGAGAGTGCGCCATCAGCTTTGGGGGGGATGAGCACCCCTGTGTACTACCACATCAGAAATTAACTGATACACTTTGTTTCTAAACAAAAAGTATAATTCAGTAGAATGGTCACTCAAAGCTTCTAAATTTAAAAGAGTTTTACTTTATTATTACAATTAATTCCATATTATTCAAAATCGTCAGTATACACAGCATTTACCTAATTTTTATATTTTATTTTAATCAGTTATATCCTTATATATATATATATATATATATATATATATATATATATATATATATATATATATATATATATATATATATATATATATATATATATATATATATATTTCTTGTGTGGAATATGTACATACATCTTCTTTCATCACATCTGTAATTGTTTAAATCGTAGATTATTATTAGCATATAAGGAATAAAAGGTATTCTTCTAACTTTGAAATGTATACTCCTGACAGTAGCGTACATATTACAATGCTTGTAACTATCTTTTTACATAGTTAAATGTTATTTAATATTTATTCATTTATTATTAGTTTTAACAGGTTCCTTTGGAATCCTTGTTTATAAACAAGAACCTGAAGGTGAAAGGTAGATACAGTTCACACTCTGTTATTTGATCACCACGGATCAGTCCTTGGTAGGGTTACGAAAAAGTAAGTTACAAAAAAAAAAAAAAAATCATAGTCCCTAAATTATATAGGATCTCTATAATAGTTAAAAAGGTGTCTTAGAATACTATCTATCTATACAAAATTGAGAGCAACGATCTTTATTCCTCAACTCTTTCTAGACTGATTTTGATGACTTTTGGCTCCTCACTTAACTGTTACCGTTGGGTTTTGATCATGCTAATTTTGTTAAAATGTGTACACTAAGGAGAAAGCGTGTGGTTCAAAATTTATGTGAAAAATTGAGTACCTCACTATTCTTTCAACTTAAGAAGATGAAACTCGGTACATAAATTCTTCATTTAAAATAATGCGACCTGTGTTCTACCATTTCTTACTTTTAAATCCCATTTAAGATTGGGAAGAGGGACATGCATATGAAATTAACGTAAAAATGTTTGTACGCAATCTCCTTCTAGCTGCGCCGATGTTGATTCTTTTTGGTAAATCAGTGTACTTTGGCCTATCACATATTTTTAGAAAAATTCCGCCAACGGTTAAGGGTGAAAGGTGTGACACGTAAAAATATGTTTGACTGCTAATTTCTGCTAAACCAGTGCATAGATTTTGATGATTTTTGTTATATGAGTCAATCCTGGCAAACAAACACAATGAAGGTGTAGGATATAAATGAGAATTATAATTTAAATAAAATACATGATTTAAATGAAGAGTAATGGTAGCAACTGAGATATTGATAGAGCTAAAGATGGTAAAGCTCGGGATAGCAACTTAATTTAAGAACAGTCTCACCAAGATTGTTCCATGATTCTCCCTCCAGCTATGTTGGAGAATGATGGCAAAGTTTAAAAGTATCGAAGAGCTAGGCGTCTCCTTCGAAAAGTGTTTTTGATCAGAAGGTGATTATTGAAGCAGAATGACTAAAGCTGAATGATAAAGAAATGACTAAATGTGAAATGATTAAAACTGTGTGACAAATAATCAACATTAGTCTCTACTAGTTTTCCGGCAAGGGGAGAAGGTGTGACTGGGTGAAATGTAAAAATAAAATAAGCTAAACCGACAGGTACGGAGATCCAATCCACAGTTTGGAGATTGCTGAGATTGTTAGTGATATTTCCGATCCGCTGAAGTCTAAATTCAGCCCCATTGATTTAGACTGGGGTAGGAAAAACGTGACATGCACAGTAAAAAATAATAGAAATCGTTCGATATTAGTGTCCAATTCATGAGATGAATTGTGACTCTGCCTATGCTGTTTATGTCATAATTCATACTCCGTGCGCATCCTAAGGGAGGATGGTGTTCAAACACATTGCATAAAATTATTCTCCCTGTGCGAAGAATGGACATTTCAGTTAGTAATTTAATAAGTTTAACTTACCAAAATCAAAATTGTCGGTCACAAGTTGCTTCAGAAACACTAAGTTGTAGGAAATATTGTATATTGAATAAAACACATTAAAATTTCACGCAAACCACACACTTATTTAAAGTATGTATGTATTGCATGAAGAAACACAAAAATGAAAAAAATTACAAGCCTATAATATTGAGTGAAGTACAGCACTGTATCCTATTATTTTTGTTAGGAATCCAGTGTGGCTCATAACGAAAATGATTTATTTCTTGAAAGATAGGTGGTTAGAGGGCAGTTAAGAGAGAGTCCACAGTGTCCTTGATTTGATATTGTAATGTAAGGATAGATCACAAGTCATGCAATATTCTGGTACACAACATACTTATTAGCCAGCTTTCTGTCGTTTCCTGGATTCCACCTCGCTGACGTGTCTTGTTATTAAAAGCAAAGATCTCAGTCACTGCTGTTTTCACCTCCTGCTGATTCGTGTAGCATCGTTATTTCAGGAAGCAGGCCATGGACCGAAACATGTAGCAATCCAAGGGGTCAAGATCAGGACTATATGCCGGGTTGCAAGGGCGCTTCGTTACCTTGCTTGATTATGCATGATATATTTTAATATTATATATATTATATATATATAATTAAGTTGTGTATATTAATTAGTAAATCAGACCTGACACTATTTATTTAATATAAGTATAGTGTAATATACATAATTTTACTATGTTTATAATATGTAAATGTATATAAATATCAATTAGAGAATTATCCCAATCATTTATATATATATATATATATATATATATATATATATATATATATATATATATATATATATATATATATATATATATATATCCTAATTTTTTTAAAGATTAAGTTTCAGTTACTTGAAGTCACTTGATTATAGACCTGGTAGAGAGGCTAGTTTTTTGAAGATTTCTCTTTGTTGCTTGCTTTTCCAGTAATTTTTCATTGCTGTAGAAGTTTCCAGAACCGTTGCTAAGTTAAATTTTTGCTTCATTTTTTCTGTCCCCGGCAAAACATATAAAAAGGCGGATTTTTAAATGGCTTTCGCTGTTTCAGCTAGGGAGGCCTGTAGGGTGAAGGTCTCTCTATACTGGTGGCTGTTCAGTCTGAAGGAAAATCAGCAAGTAAGCTTTTTTTCGGGAGTTGCCCTTTAGATTAGTTACTGGATGTCTAGTGGATATGTTAGTCCTTGGCTTCCAGTCCCGCTAGAGAAAGTAGTCTCTGGCCATAACTTAGGTGAATTCCCGAGATAGGAGTAGGAATTAAAGAATTAAGTAGGATTTTTTCACTCTACGTCAGAATAATGGCTTAAATGGGCTCTAGTTTAATGGTTAGAGAGAGTAAAAAGTAATTTGCTCTTGGGGTGATCCTAAGGAGAGAGTGAACCCAGGACACTTAAGTTTTTGAAATCTCCAGGTGTTGGATGTTTTTTCCATGAAATTTTGAATCCAGGTTGCGACTTGAGTTCGATCCCCGTAAAGTCAGGCGGTAGTGAAGCCTGGCTGATGTTTCTATTTACACACTGCGACTTTCGTGTACGAAAGTATTAGAGTGTGCGGTTTACCTTTCTAACTTAGAGTCTTAAATGATAGACGTAATATAATAGCTGGGCCATGAGTGACGGCTGCTACTCCTAAATTCCCTAAGTTTACCAATCATTTAAGATTTTAGTTAGTTTCCTATCTGGATTTCACTGCGTGTTGAGAATCCAAACCAGATGTTGGCCAGACTGTTACTGTAATGAAGTTTAACGGTCTTTGAAAGCAAGGAATATGGACCTTGAGTAGAGAGAGTACTAGTTTTCATATTACCGCAGTTCCCACAGAAATCTTAGAGAAATTATTGTTTCAGCTTAGAAATATTTAAATTAGAGACTATACTCCTTGAACTCTCACGATGAGTTCTTTGGGAAGCTGAGCAAGATATTAAAGTCGTCTTTCAAGGAGAAAGTAACGAACGTCCTTTGAATCTATACATTACTAGTCACTCACCAACCCAAATTAGAGGAAATTTAATAATAATAAACTAGTTATCTACCATAAATGTCTTGAGTTTTTATTTTAACTCAATTATATTTACCGGTAGAACCTCGTAACTTCGTAACGACAGCGAGCGGACGATTTATTTCTTGAGGAGTTTATTTCTTTGTTGTAAGGTAAAAATGGTTGACTCATTGGTTTGAGTGGTGATAAAGGATCTCAATTAGATTTATAATTTCATACATATATAAAGAGATCGCAAACGAAGATAAATTAAATCCATATTAATTATTTTATTTTATTTTATTTTATTTTATTTTATTTTTTACCTTACAGGGTGTATCTCAGTTCGATGCCATCCAGTTTCTGAATTTTTGCCGCGTTTTTCGGGCTAAGTGTGATTTTGCGTTATGCTATTGCAGCAAGGCGCGCTTTCAGCTTACCAATACAGGATAGTCAGCATACGTCCGTTTCAACTGTTCGGAATAAAGGTCGGCATTGATAATATGACCATTATAATTGAACTTAAAGTTAATCATTTCCTTTTACATCCACCACACAGAGATCATGACTTTATGCTAGAAACGGCCCTGTTTTGCGACCAATCCTGGAAGTTAATACTTGCTCAACCACTTTTCCTTTTGCACATTCAGATTTCGAAAAAAACACTCACGTTTCCTTGCATATGACAATCCGTTTCAGGAAACATACATCAGGAGGAATTTGCAGCAATTATCAGCACCATTCACTCTCGTCTGGACCTAAGCTGGGGTCAATTCGTGTTGCACAACGCGACGTCTCCTAATGGATTTCCCGAGTTCGTGAAGGTGACACAATACAGTGGACTGGGACATGGCGGGTTTTTCTTAAAAATCGTCGTGTGCTCATGAATGAAGTTATCTCAAAGACCCTCGTCCTCCAAATTTATCTTGAAGACCCAACATATGTCCTCAAAATCTCTTACCTTGGTACAGTCAGATCTTGACTGATCTTCGACAGTTTTATAACTTTCACGAAATATCTGGAACCAACGAGTTCGTATGCGGTGGTTTATTACTTTGTCCCCTTTCGCATGACAAATGTTTTGGGTTGCTGTCGCAGCGTTATACCTGAGTTCTAAATGTTCATTCATCAACGGTTCATTCATCAACGGTTTACGTATCAGATGTTGTTGAACATTCATTGACACTACGACTAAAAACTGACTGAAGATGCTGACGAAGTGGCAGCTTTCGTACTGAATAGGGTGCTTGCCACATTACTTTTGGACCTTGTACTTAGAGTCGATCACGTCCTATAGTCCAATCGATCGCACCTGCTGTTTGGATTGTGGAAATATTGCATGACTTATGACTGATCCTTCTATTACAATTTCAATTGCGATTTTGAACAATAGTTTAGAACTTCAATTGTATAAACCATATCTCGCTCTAGAAACTAAGCGCCGTATTTTACACAGTCAAGAACTTCAAGTCTTTGTTTAATTGGTTAATTGATTTGGAGTTTTAGGATGCCGTTCAGGACCGAGGTTACATAAATCGTGAACCTACAACAGAGCTTAATGAGGGAATCGAACCATATGAGTTTCCACCGAGAATTAAGCCCAGACCCCTACGCCAAAGGCGCGTACACTAATTATATAGACACAAGAGAGCTCTTAGGTTCTCTTTTGATGTATTTTACGTTGTATGATTACACGTATGTTGTCATACGATATATATTATTCATTACATTGAATAACAAAGCATAGAAAACAAGTATATACAGATTCCTAAACAGTTACTTATGCCTGTGTTAATGAAATCACAAGTTTCCATCGCAATTTCCCAATAACAAAAGTTACAAAAAAAAAAAAAAAAAAGATTTTGTTTTTCTTAGAAAGAACCTCCGTAATTAACTGGAGAAAGTTTTCTAATTAATATCGCCCTTAAATCTCTCTTAGCTCTTAAGTAGGGAGGCACCGGAAATTAAATTTATTTTAAACCGTAATAATGGAGTGCACACATCAGGTGTAAGATAATTTAATTAAACTCAGTACAGAAGAGACTGTTAGTTCTAAATTTATATGTTCTTTTTTTTATTAATGAAAGAGCAAAACAGTTTGGTAAAGCATATCGTTTACATCAAGGAATATTTTAGAAACTCATAAGTAGAAATCTTAATTACCAAAATAATTCGATATTCCAGGAACTCATACATATATACAAAAAATATATCCTGGCTTCTGAAAAAGAAGGCAACTATAAACTGTTTCTATTTAACATTAAATTTCATTTTGATGCCAATTGGCATAATTGTGAATTAATAATAATAAGAACCATAGCAATATTCTTAAAATGTGTACACTAGCAAATGGTGCTCTCTAATTCCGTATGGCATCTATGCAGAACGTTTTCTACCACACTGTTTCAAATCAGGCAAATAAAGTAATACCATTTTTTTTCTTCAAGTATGAAGTAGCAAATGATCTTTGCCGTAGTGAAAAATTTACCAGGAGACGGAAAGGAAGACTCAGTAAAGAGCAAAATCATCAAAAAATAATTGCATCATAATGTTCTGTATTACATAATTTCTGATGAGATTGCAATCACCAAACTTCGTCTGCACTAGTATAGCATTATGATGCCAAAAAAGTATTAATTTTGTAACTTCATACCGTATAAATAAGAAGAAATACACAAAAAATAATATTGTGTATTATATGCATTTACATACATAATGCACAGAGAAAAATCAATACAACCAAATTAATTCGTACATTAAAGTCTTAATATACTGCACTAGCGTCAATTGCCCGCTTTGCTGGATTAAAATAAGAAAAAATATAGTATTTCACTTAGTCAGTCGCTTTTTACTATTACTGAAGCACTCTCTGATACCGGTCACTTTTGATCATTCCACCTCCCCTCTCCCAAGTTGTAGGGCGGAATTGGATTTAAACAGCATAGGAAGTGTCACTGTTCATCTCAGCGACCCAGAAAACTATGGATTCGACACTAATATCGGTCATTTCCTATCATTTTTAGATATATATCCTCCCCTCCCCTAATTTGCACCGTAAAAGTGAAATGATAAAAACCATCCCAAGTCTGAAGCTCATCTATGTGGCAATTTTGATCGGTCGGGATATATATATATATATATATATATATATATATATATATATATATATATATATATATATATATATATATATACATATATATAGATAGATAGATAGATAGATAGATATAGATATAGAGATAGATAGATAGATAGATATAGATATAGACTATGCTCACTAAACAAAGTTAAAACTATTTTTACTGCAAATTTGAATAAAAAGAAAAATGTATGTATATTTCCTCCTATAGAGCAGCGTGGTTGTAAGTGGAAAGGGCCTATCAACCAATCGAAAGGCCTGAGTTCGATCCCTGTAAAGGAGACGCGACAATATTTCATGTTGTATGCCTTTCCCCAAGCACTCACGGGTTCACCCAGTCTCTGAAAAATGAATATGTGGGAAACTGTGTAGGGAAAAGCCGGTCAGAAACTGACACTCCATGATTTCCTACACATATTGAAGTAAGAAAATATAGAGCCTTAATTCTTATATTATTCGTGGGCTTCGACATCCACAGGCGAATTTTACGTCGCAGGTTAAGCACATAAGATTATTTAGAGGAGTATATTTTTTTTATTGAAAATAGTACAATCAAACTGGGAAATGATAAATTTGAATTGAATTGAATTGAAAAAGGCTTTATTCAAGCGGGCGAGGTTCAGCATATTGCTGCTCTACCACCTAACCCTTGTCAAGGAAGTACATCGAGTTATACAAAAAAGATACAATCAATTGAGTACAAAAGATACTGTGATATACAACAAAAAATACAGGTATACATAGAGGAAAGTGCTACTTTTAACAAAACACACACACACACACACACACACAAGTACTACAAGTGATGAAAGAAAAAAAGCATACAAATACAAATATGAAAACAAACACAAACCGATCAATAACATAGAGACAAAACAAGTTATGCTTGTGGTATACAATATAAGGGGGAGGGTGATGAAATATTTTTACAATGCATGATTATTTAATAAAGAAGATGTACTAAGTCAAGTCTGATTTAATTTACGTGGTTCAAGTAACAGAATACAAATCATGGGTGCCTGAACTTAAATTTTGTTGGCTGAGTAAATAAATTTTTAACATTTTCTTGAAGGAATTAAATGTTTTAGCTTCTTTTACTACATTTGCCAGAGCATTCCATGACCTTGGTGCTAATACTGAAAATGCCGCAGTGGTTTGCTTGAGTCTGTGGTGTGGAATATCAAACGTATTTCTTTTGCGTGTTAAGTGAGTGTGAATAGTTAACCTAGCAGTGAGTTTCTTGTATAAATACGCGGGACGTGTTGTTTTAAGAATTTTATAAATGAGAGAGCAATAATGCAAATGTTGTCTTCTGGACATTGTTAGCATGCTATTGCTGTTCAGAATAGGCAAAATATGATCGAGTTTTCGTACATTGTAACAGAAGCGGATGCATGAATTTTGTACCTTGGATCAGAATGGCATTGCTTTTTGTTACAATTTGGCCATATACAACATCACAATAATCAAACAAAGACAGTATCACCGTTTGTGTTAGGAGTAGCTTGGTATCTTTGGACAGACAGTCTTGTATTTTGTATATAAGTTTCTTAGTATTCCTAGAGCTTTTGAACACTGAGTAGAGACGTGATTATTCATACAAAGCTTATCATCAATTTGTACTCCAAGACTTTTTACACAAGGTGAATAGCTAATGTTTGATAGTAAGACTATTCATGGCTTTGGATTGATTGTTTTAACAAAAGAGACACTGACCAAAGCTTAATACCCACTTTATTTTAAATTATAACTTGTAACAGTTACAAGTTATAATTTAAAATAAAGTGGGTATTAAGCTTTGGTCAGTGTCTCTAATGTTTGAGTCCATTATTTGTAATTCTAATTTGTCAGGAACAATTTTATTGAGTTGATTAGCGGAAATTTGAGGTGAGAAGTAAATTCTGGAAGTTCAGCTCCAGGTTTTGGAAAGATGAACATTCTTGTTCGTGGATCAGTCTTATCGGGTTGTCCCGAATGAAAGACAATCCCTATCCTTACAAATGATCCTATATTATTTAATGCGCTTTGCGAACAACAATAAGTACGAGGTAAGAAAATACGACCTGAAGGTTGGAGATCGCTTAACAGAAGGAAAATAAACTTATTAGAACATTCACTACGTGACGTATATCTAATAACAAATCAAAAGCACACCTTGAGATTGGTGCAAAATAATCACCACTTAACATATTACGTGGATTAGAAGTTCTTCAATCTCAGTGAACGCCTTAGGTAGAAGTGACATTGGGGATTTACTTACACTGAGAAAAAAAATGTAGGTGGCGTACTTAAAAAGATAGGTTACATGCGTAATTCCTGTAGTTTTTGGACTTAACGTACAGCAGACGTATAACTGAAAACGCATGTTTTATAATACTTTCTGTATAAGTGTTCCATCTGTACATGCTTTCTGTATGAAACAATGTAGGCGGTCAGGATCTCACATACAAATGGACGTATATAACATATAGCTGACGAAGGTAACATAAGTATATGCATGTGATATACGGAAAACTGTTAGATGTCAGACATCCTGCAACGGCATGATGTAACATCTAAGGGCAGTGATTATGTAGCATACGGATAACGTATGCTCCGTACTGATTTCTATAGTAAGCAAAAGGATACCGTATATTTGTACAATATACCGCTGTCCGGAGAACGGATTTTTCTCTGTGTAGTTTGTTGTTTTGTCATCCGTTCTAAAGGTTCTGTAAAGGCACAAGTGATTATTTTGTTCTAGTGATTTAAAGTTTTACACAACGGTCAAAAAAGCTAGGGGGAAGATCTCTTCTCCGTTACATTTGTATTCGAGGAAAGTACTCCACACTGAGAATCGAACCCGGAACCATGCAGATGGAAAGCACGTGCATTAACCACTTGAACATAAAGGGTCACTGTATAACACACTCACTCAAAACGTTTATATGTCATTTTGAAAATTTCCATAATTGCGTTGGATTTTAAAAGAGATTGCACCACTAATAACTGCGCGTTAGTTTCTCGGTGTCTCTGCTTCTATATCTGTCTGAGTAAATATATTTCTTTTTCAGCTTGCAGTGGAGTGGAGTTCCAGTTTGCTGTGGAGTCAAAGGCTACTATAAACAATGAGGAACACATACACATGTCCAATATCGTAATATCTATGACCACCTCTAATGCTACTACTATTGCTACTAACACTACTACTAGTTTTCCAGCCTTTTTGTCTCTTGTTTACTTTATGTAGAACAACAACATTTAATCAAATATTGCCTAGAAGTCATTCTAAGAAGTATTGGATGGATGTCAGCTTATGCTTTTTTTCTTTCTAGCAGACAAAACATCATCAAATAATAAAATTGATTTTGTATTCTGTACGATGATCGTCAATAGAAAAGGGTTTTCTACCTCAATTTTTCTTTTTTTTCTGTTGCGAGTAGAGAGAGGAGGTACAAGATGAATAAGAAATACCAATTAAAGTGAATTAATGATTCCATACCTTTGCTCTGTGAAGAATAACAATTCACCAGCGAGAATTGAAACTATATGGCAGAGTGTGGCCTGCCCAATGTTACAAAAACAGAAGAATCAGAAATTGAAAAAGAATCAGAAGGTGACATCCGTTAATAGAAAATCTTTATGTGGAAGCGGACAAAGAGATATTTGCCATAACAGTCAAACAGTGATTAAAATGTCTAGATGAAACTTTGAAACATGCTCACGCCTTTCAATTCAAATTAATCTGCTTATTTTTCTCCAATTATACAAGTTTTGCTATAATCTGATTTTCTCCATCCGATGGTTATGTTAAAGTAATTTTCTTTTTGTATAAAGCCGTCCAATTATACGTAACATTTTATCCTTGAGATAATCATATTTTAATATATCATAAGGGTATACTCCAGTAGCGTTTTACAAGTTATGCTTATTAATATGTAAAAGAATGTGTATGTGTATGTGTGTGTCATAGAAAGAAGTCACCCAAAGTCACCCAAGTTTAGCACATAAATAGATCGGGTAAATTTCTCTATTCATTTGTGTCACAAGCTTTAGATTTAATGTTGAAATCGTCCCAATTATTTTGATTGATTTTCTGTAAACCTTTTTAAAAGCGAATTGTCTTTCTAATGGACAAAATAAAAAATTCAAAACGTCAATTTCCTTTCATCCTCTTGATAAATCTTGTTAACTTTTTACTAATAATTCATTAATGACTTTTTGTAAATCACTTTAAAATTTGTTGACAATAAAAGTTATTAAGCTAAAAAGAAAACAGTATTGTGCTAAGCTATTTATGAAATTAACTGGGTGTGTAAACTAAATACTTTTAGATCAATAGTCATTTGTGTTATTCAGACATTCAGATGACCTCCATTTACTCTAGAGACAGCGTGAATGATTACCTCTGTATTGGTCTTTAAGAAATTAAATATTCTTAGTTGTTGACATATATATATATATATATATATATATATATATATATATATATATATATATATATATATATGTGTGGGGGGGGGGATCAAAATTTTTATAGATTTTTTTTCGCCTTTCAGCTTAAAACAAAAGTTCAAAATGGAAATAGTATAATGTCTCTGAAGTATATTAATTTCGAAATAGAGAGAGAGATGATAACATTCTTCTGAAATTTAAATGAATTTGACGTACAGTAGAAGACCAAAGAAAATATCTTATCTTTGAAAAATGTCTTTCACTGTTTTATAATATTGATACACTACAGGGGTAAAAGTGAGGGGGAACGCGGGGGAACGCCCTCCTCCCACTTCCCAAAATTATGTACGGCGTCTCTCCAGTTCCTAAAAAATACAATAGGCAAAGATAGGGTGGGGAACAGGGTGACGTCATGCCTCTACCTACCGTTCCCCTACCTTTTCAGATCCACTTTTACCCCTGATACTCTAAAATAACGAATCATTTGCATTAAGTAAAATGTTATCTTTTGTAGGATCCAACAACATTTTAGGCTTTTTCCTCTTGTTCAGTAATTAAAGTGCTGTGGTTGAGATTTCAGTTTCCAGTGTGAGAACATAGGGCGTAGTTTAGTGGTTAAAACCTCACTTTAAACTGTAGGTGTCCTATTATAAACTCGCTGCTGACAAAAGACGTTTAAATACAAATCAACTGACCAACCAATTATATTTGACTAGAAAATTGTCTTTATACTATACGCAAACCTACTTTGTAGACTAATACGTAATTGTGTATCATTAGATAAGTGGTCTTAATAGACGGCCCCGTTTGCCATCTTTATTTCGTACCTTTTTTAAATATAGTTGATGGTTTATCGACATCTCTTTTAAGTTTAAAATATTATAAATAGATTCACGTTCAGAGATTGCAGTTCAATACTTTTCATTACACGTTTTCTCGCATCTGTTGGAACAATTATTTACAACTGAATGATCTGTGACTAGTGATGTAAGGTGGAAAATTTTTCCGGAAAATTTTCCGTTCTAAACAAATATCAGTGATCAAGTAACAATTTTTCATTAACCATAAAATTGATTGAATTCATGCATAGAAATGGTAAAAAAGTAAAAGATCGTTTAAAGAATCTTAAAATTTTCATGGCTCAGAAAATTTTCAGCACTATATAGGAAAAAGTGAAACAATATTTCATGAATTAAACATTTTCTGTCGTGTATGGAAAAATTGAAAAACTTTTTGTAAGTCGGAAAATTTTTATCATTTTGAAGGAAAAAGTAAAAGAACTCTTTATGAATCCGGAAGTTTCATATCTCTGTGGAACCAAGTGAAAGGAATTTTCATGGATCTGAAAATTTTCATTATGATGTAGAAACAAGGGGAAAAACTTTTCATAACCCGGATAATTTTGAATATTATGTATAGTGATGTTAGATGAAAAATTTTCTACCATATATAATTGCACATTGAGCTATAAAAATGGGTTTCTGTAGAGGAAAGTTAGACAGCAACAAATTATAATTTTCCAATTAGCTTTCGTGAACCGGAAAATTTTATAATATTTCAAGTTGGCAAGTAAAAACTTACATTGTCTCTCTCTCTCTCTCTTCTCTCTCTGTGTGTGTGTGTGTGTGTAAAGTACATAAATCGAGTTCGTCGAATACAAGTATCCCATCCCTTGTTTAAAATGCGAAAAGAAACCTTTGTGAATTTATCAGTTATTTCAAACCCAGAAAATTCCACTATTACTTGACATATATGCCTGCCTATGTAATGAAATAACTACATAAAAGTTCCAGTTCCTTATGAACATTATTTTTGTAACAGAAAATAAGAAGAAATGCTTTGATTTTATTGTGTTTAAAGCTATAAGGAAACATTGTCTTACGCGTATTAAATTTACGAAATATGAGTTTGTGAGATCAAATTTGAATTTTGAGGGAAGAATACATGGAAGTTTTTGAAACATTTTTGCATAAATGAAGAATCGTTAGATTTTCACTTCATGAAACTTTCTTCAGACAATATTTATTACAAGTAAATTTTACGGTTAAATAATGGTGTTGGAATAAGTGAAGTATGATTTTATGAACCAGAAAATTTTCCAGAAATTTTCTGGAAAATTTTCCGTTTCAAAATTTTCCGGAAAATTTACATCACTGTCTGTGACGTAATTTTCTGCTCCTCTTCTGAGTAAACTACATAGGAAGGATTAGAAGTAAGTAGAAAATCGTGCGTTGAGAAATAGATAAGATTACATACATGTAAACAATATCATCCATAGCGTTGTAGAAGGTTTTGCAAACGTACTACACGTCACTCATGAGTACATGTACATTGCCAACACTTTGTTATTTTATTCCCTCCCCTCCTTTCCACTAGTATCTCTCTACTCTTATGATCCAATCGTTAAACTGCGTGCTCATTCGTCATTCATCCGATAGTTAGAAATAAATAAATGTGTTAGTACTTTTCTTTTAAGTTTCACTTTATTCACATAAATGTAATAAAGGTCTTAGTTTAACCTTCCATGGTTACACTGAATGGGCTGAAACAAACGATTGACATTTTTTCTGTCAATAAACAATCGACGCAATTCAACAATATATTGTCTTACACACACTTTTTCGCTTCTTCTGTGAAATCAATATTTTATGACATACTAGTTTACTTCTCACAAGGGAAGAGAGGGAGATTATATATCGAAGTGGAAGATGGTTTATATACCAATCAAAAGCACTAATGACGCCTATTACGAAACTGTGATAAAATTTTTCCGAATACATATACTGTGCGAGTTATATGAATATACAGGGTGTCCAGAAAATCCGTTTCCACCCCCTAGAAATCGCAAACGGTAAGACAGATGCCAAAACAAGGAAACACGTGTTTGATCATTTTAAAAGTACTACGTATCAAACTAATAAGTGTTGTCCCAGGGCCACCCGCAGCTCCCAGGCAGGGTCCAACTAAAAAATTGCAAACTGTAAGGGAATCAAGTAGCACATCGTTGGAAACCTGTTGAGAAATGAAAGAAGATGGAATAGGTCTCAACTCTCTAAATTTACCTTGTGCAAAATGGGGGACGGCTAAAATGTCAGCAAAAACGTCATTGTAAAGTTTATGGCCACAAAAAAAAGGAAGAAAAAGTGAAGCGGTGAGACAAATGTCAAAATAGGAAAACACGTGTGTCATCATTTCAAAACTACAATGATTGAAAGTAAACATATTTGTCCCAAGGTCACCTGCAGGGCCTCAGACGGGGTCCTACTAAAAATTTTCAAATGGCAAAGGGGTAAAGTAACATATCATTTGAAAGCTGTTGTTAAATGAAAGCAGATAGAACAAATCTGGACGCTCTACGATAACACTTAGCAAACATCTTGCATTTTTTTTTCTGTAGTCGAGTTTTAGTTTGTTTTCACTTTATTTCTTGTACTCAACGGAAAGAAAGGAAATGTCCCTATTGTAAGATTCTGTTCTTTGGGCCGAGTAATGTCTAAATAAATAAATAAATAAATAAACAAAGAAATATAATAAAATAAAATACGATTAAGAAATAAAGAAAAGAAAAGAAATAACGTTTGACATCTTTGAGTATAGAACTGACTATTTGTAGTTATGCTCGTTGTCTGGATTATCAAGTACAAAATTATTCAAACAAAATTTTTTCTTGTACCAGGAACAGCGAATACATACAAACGTCTCACAATACAACAAATACCGACTGAAAAATGGAAAGCGAATGCGCTCGGAGAATCGAAATGAGAATGCATATTTTGACCGACCGCCATTTTGTATAGGGTAATTTTAGAGAGTAGTTACTTATTCCGTCTTCTTTCATTTTCCAACTGCTTTCCAACGATATGCTACTTGACCTCCTTTGCCACTTGAACATTTTGAGTAGGCCCACGTCCCCGTCTGGGACCCTGTGGAGGACCCTGGGACAAAAATATTTACTTTCAATCATTGTACTTTTGAAATTGACACACGTGTTTTCCTGTTTTGACATCTGTCTCACCGGTTCAGTTTCTTTTGATTGCCATAAACTTTACAATGACGTTTTTGCTGACATTTTGACCAGATACCATTTTGCACAGGGTAATTTTAGAGAGTCGAGATTTGTTTCATCTTCTTTCATTTCCTAACAGGTTTTCAACGATATGTTACTTAACCCCCTTACAATTTGAAATTTTTGAGTTGGATTCCGTCTGCGACCCTGCAGGTGACCCTGGGACAACGCTTTTTGCTTTGATACGTTGTGTTGTAGTCCTACTTTTAAAATGATCAAACACGTGTTTCCTTGTTTTGGTATCTGTGTCACCGTTTGCGATTTCTAGAGGTGGAAACGGATTTTCTGGACACCCTGTATATTCATATAACTCGCACAGTATATGAATTCGGAGAATTTTTATCACAGTTTCGTAATAGGCGTCATTAGTGCTTTCGATTGGTATATAAACCATCTTCCACTTACTGAGTAAATGTAAAAAAGTTCTGGATATACACAGTATGAGTCAGAATAGATTTCGCAAATATATTATAGATATTCTATGTAACTCTGATATGAACACTGTAATTGGGTAGAATAACCTGTTGTGTTTTTCTTTTTAAATAAATAAATATAATCTCCACCTCTTCCCTTGTGAGAAGTAAACTAGTATGTCATAAAATATTGATTTTACAGAAGAAGCGAAAAAGTGTGGGCAAGACAATATTTTGTTGATACAGCTGATATACAATATATATATCAGCCGCAGAATTAATACTGAAACGGAAGTGGTAATAGATTTCGAGTTTTAGTGTAGGTTACAGTGGAGATTGAATATATTCTTGTGACGTTTAATTGGTTGCTGGAAACCATTTCTCAATATATATTACGGTTTTTAGCCTATAGTGATAAACGATAAAAGCGGAAATGATTGCTTTCCTCCACTTCCGGTTTTAATATCACCTCCATCAACGAAATTTGTTCCTAACTTTTGACCCTTTACATCTTTGCTAAAATTGATGGTGATCCACGAAATATACTGTAGTTCTTGAGATTCTTTGCCTCCCGGGCAAAGATGGCGTGGGTCAAATAGAAACGACCCAGACGCACTGACTCAAGACCCACAGTGATTCATTCTAACCCACAACACACCGTGAACCCCACTGAACCACGATCCACCATGATACACCACCCACTGTGACCCACTCTGACCCACTCTGACCCACCACCCACCAAAACCCACCGTCATCAACTCTGACCCTTGATCTCTGCCCTCCTCTCCATTGACTAAAAAGTTTACACTTGTATTAAAACAAGTCTGTGAAATTATCATTAATCCGAGTTTGAATTTCCACGGTCAATCGCTCAAGCACCATTTTGTTACAATACTGGTGGATCTCACTTTTGTATAATAAATTGGTCAAGTGTTTGACATAGGCCACATTAGGATAAATTTCCATTTAACAATCACATACAATAATTTCTTTGTTGAATTACAGATATTTTGCAGTGGAAAAAGGATGAAATTTCAATGTCTAAAATCAAGAAAAAATAGACCAACGTAAAGCAGGAAAAAGTAAAAATTTGACTGTGTCTCGAAAGCAAAGTAGTAAGTTGTATTGTTATTATTACAATTATAAATACCAATATCCAAAAGTACTTCTTTTCTCACTTAGATATACTCATCTCAAATAAGTAAATACAAACAAACGAAAAAGAAGAAAATGAAGGCCTTGAAAGTAAAACGTAGACCAATTCACCAGTGTTGAGAAGATGTTGTCTACAATGCACTGTGCAAAGTGGGTCGGCGGGTAGTAATGGATCAGAGTAGGTCACGACCCACTTACCCACTCCATAGTCGCTAAACGAAACTCAAAATGTGTCCTCGTTTGTCAAAAAGTAAATAAATAAAGTTACGTATTATGTGTAAAGAAAAAAATATTTGAGATATTATCATTGTTCAATTGTAGAAATATAAATGACTAGCCATTATCCAGTAATCACTCACAAATAATAACAATAATAGTAAAATAATAATACTATTCAAAATAAATAATACCAAGTTACAATCGTATAAACAAAGGAATATAGGATTTCTCGAAATTAAAAGATTTTCTGTTAAAAGCAAAAAAAAAAAAAAAAAAAAAAAAGATGTATAAATATAAAGAAAAGTGCAGTTAATCTTTCAAAGCGTTTGATTTTCTTCCATGAGTTAAAAGAAAAATAGCACTGTTTTCACAACAGGAAGAGATTTCGTTTTCTTCCCCCCTTTTCCTCCATCGTTTCCTTACAATTCTACCATCTTGTGCTCCTAATTCGAATAAAAATTTATGTGGGCGGGCGATGACAGCCCAATTAATCTCGTGAAATAGGGTGAAAGAATGGGAACAGATATCTGGATTTTCTTTTTTATTATCTTTTGTTATTTCCGCGATTGATGACATTAACATCAACACTAATAAGAGAACGAACAAGAAGAAGAAGAAGAAGAGGAAAATAAAAGAATATTTCAGAACAGAAAAGTTAAAGAAAGTATTATTTTCCTTTTCTTTTTAATGATTTTTCTTCAGTTAAAATGTTATCTCGTAAAACAAATTCGCGAATTGTGTAAAGTTATAAATTAATCTCGTCTTTTCTCCATTGAAAAACCAAGAACTCACAGACATTTTACGCTTAAATAAATATCATGTCTATTCATGTGTAAAATTTCAAAAGGAAAAAAAATTAAAAACGAATGTTCATTTCTTAATGTTGAAGTGAGTCTTGAGGAATATGATTTTTCGTTTGTCTTCGGAATAAATCGTTTCAGAAAAAAATTGAAGTATTCACCACATCTAACAGATCTTGATGTGAAAAAGGAGCATTGTTTTGTACTAAATGATGACAGCTACAATAGTTAATCATTAATATTTTAATGGAATGCACTTCTATACGGAATGTACATTTTAAGTTCTTTTAAATTTTTGCAAGTTTTCAAGGGCAAAATTTTAACAACAATAATGATTTGTTTTTCTTTAAGACATTTTAAACTTTCTGCAACTCTTTTTAAAAATTCAGTACGATCAACAATTGCAAACAATTTCAAAACAAAAAAAATCTTGTTTTGAAATACGTTGAGATAGTTGGATCAAGCAAGCAAAAACAGAATATTATGATTTTTTTTAAAAAAAATATTTGTTACAAATGAAAACGGAAAATATTTGCAACGAATTACGCAGGTTAATTTTAATATATGTAGACTTTAGATATATGATACGTAAAAGAGTTGAGTTGATATTTTATGTTTTACGACAATGCAACACCTAGGTTATGAAAGGCAGGGCCTATAATACCATGGCCGCTGAACTAAGAGTGGGATTTGAATTTGGTGTAGTTAGCGGATAGAAACATTATCCCACACGATCAAATACACAGCACAAGCCGCTCTCCACCACACTATCTCGTCTGCAAGAATAAGTGGATTATAAGGGTAACAGGACAATACCGCTGGTACCGCCTTTTCTTTTATAGAATTATTTCGTAAAGTTTTATTTTGTAGAACATACCAACGATAAATGTTAACCTAACATTATTAATGATTGATGTATGAATTAAGACTTGTAATATACTGGTAACTTTTTATTCGTTTGTTTAGGATATGAGGCGTCACGACGAAGACCAATGAAAACTTGTAACAGTTCGCGGGTACCGGCACGGCGGAAATATGGCCCAAGAATGAAAATGGTCCGTGAAACACAGTACATAAAATTGGACTACGAAACTATTGCAGAAAGACTCTCCGCGTAAGTTTATAATATATATAAATGTTATCAATGAGATAAAATTATAAATACAATCGTAATTTCACGAAATCTTTATACCTGTAACCAGTGACGTATTTAATGGGGGCTTCCGGGCTTAAGCCCCTCCGAAATTTTATTTACTATTTTAAAGTAAATGAAATATCTTACAGTATTTTCACACTTACAGGAATAAAGTTAGCAAAGCCCCTCTAAATAATATCGTAAAAATACGCCACTGTCTGTAACTGTATTTGCATATTCGATTACTTTGTGTACATAAAATTCACATATGATCGTTCATCTACATTTTCAAAATTCCTTTAAATAAAAGCTTCTTCAGATTTGTTAAATCAGGTCAATTATTCGATAATTAATCGTAGCCTCAGTATAGTCTGAAATAATGTTTAGAAGTTTACATTTTCTCGACCGCTATGAAAATTGTTGCTACGAGAAACACACATGAGTATATACATATTTCGACAAGTAACTATACAGAGTGATACCCTCTACAAATAAAATTTAGTTTTGGTAATGAGTTTTTATAATCACGCTAGTGGACTTAGGAAATGAAATATAACACATAGACTAAACTAACTTAAATGGGACCCTAACCAAACTCTACAAGTCTCTTCGCATGCTCTTAGAAGTAGCGTTAAAGACTGAGAATGAGGTTGGTACGTACATAATTTGTATCTAAGAGGCATTTATCATTAGGTATTATGAAAAGAATAAAAGTGAAATGAATAAAATCGAAGATAGGAAAAGGCAAAAGAATTTGACTTTGAAAGAGAGAGCAAATTCGTTTGTAGTATACGGTTACAAATCTGATTTGAATATGCTCAAGAAAGTGATAAAACTCCATCGAAAAAGGTGGAGAAAATGCACTAGATTTAATTATTAGACTAGCTGCATATTGACTGGAGCACAGGACAGTAAAGCAGAAGCAGAGGGAGGCAGGAGAGGATTGGAGTGACAAGCCTGAAAGCATTGACCATATGTCTCAATCACAACAGAGACATCTTTTGTCTAGCACGTGCCTGGGTGAGTCTGAATATGCTATTCAAAGGTTTGTTCCAGTATATACAGTTGATGGCCTGTACTGCGCATCAGCACAGATGGAGAACTCCTGCGGAGCACCAAGCCCATGGCCACTCGGCCTAAAAGATTGGAATGATTTACTTGTACAACTGAAGTGATCTGGATGATTATAAACCTTTAATTTATAACAATTGAAAGTTTATAACGGTTCACCGGTAGCGGCGGAAGTATGAAAATGACGCGTGAAACACACTACATAAAATAGGAATACGAAAATATTGCACAAGAATTCTTCACGTAAGATTATAATAATCCCTATTATAACATTAACCCCCTTCCCCCAAAAAACAAACCTCTCATAAGCAGTGGCGTATTTACGATTTTGTTTCGGGGGGGCTTGGCTAACTTTGGGGGGGGGGCTTTGCCTGAAAATGTGAAAATTCTGCAAGATATTTCATATACTTTACTATAGTAAGTAAGATTTCGGGGGGGCTTAAGCCCGGAAGCCCCCCCCCTAAATACGCCACTGCTCATAAGGCATACTTATTACTATTTATGTATGTTGTCTATGTGCATAGGTGTCTTAGAAATTGGCCGCATTGTAACAAGTTTATTCATATGCTTTCGACGTTAAACTCACATCTGTCGTATGATAATCAAGCATTTATTTTTTTCCTTAATTGTTCCGTCAATTTTATATGGACTCTGTCATTCAAAGATCCAGCACTATTCTTTGAGAGAATAGTGCATTGTTTATTCAATTAAATCAGTTATGCTGAGTGTTCCAAAATCTGATTCAGTGCATTTAGTTTGACTGGATTCTGCTTTTATCCACTTTCTTAGGAGAATCATCCTCACTTGATTCATCACTTGCTGAATATAATAACCTCCGAAACATTTTCAAAATACAATGACTCTTAGTCAATCATTCATGCAAAGCCAAACTTCTCTTTGCAAAATACGACACAACTTAACAAACTCTTGCATTGCATTTTTCAGTTTTAAGGTAATGGTGGAACAAAAGTTAGAAATTTCTGCAAAGTATTCGCAAGTTTTTGCTTTGCACTTTGCATTTTTCACTTTGCAGAAATATTTTTTTCGTGGAACACAAACTTTGCTGGAAATTGCAAAGCCAAAATGAAAAGTTACAAAGTTCAATGGTGGAATAGGCCCCTGGATTTCATCTCTAAATATGCACATTCCATATAACGTTGAATGTAGACTCTGATTAATTTCTGTTACTGAGTTATTTAATTAAAAGCTGAATGATTACTGAAATGTTTATAATAATTGTTTAATAGTCAATATTATTTGATTAACATACATGTAAAGTGAATCTGAGCTATGACGGTAAACTGCTTGGAAATGGTTTCGATGTCAATTATATCAATAGACAGAATATATGTTCCCCCTCCACACACACACATACAAACGATGAACATTCACTTTCATATACACATAAAAACTATATACTCATTTATTTCCATATTCATATTAGAAAGGCGCTGAGTATAACAATTACACTTATTTGATATCTCTCCATGTTTATAAATTACATTTCATGCGTTGCTCGTTAGGTAACTAGACGAAGAAAAGATTGTGTTTCAATGGGAAAATGTATACGTTCTATATATTAATTATGCAAATAAGATATTAACTTTTAATATTAGCATATTTTTATTACAGACAATGAATACTTGAGATTTGAAATATAGTTCTAAATTTTACTGCCGTGAACTTCTGAGCAAATTCCAGAAAACACAAACCACCATTTAGACAGATACTTTGTAATTTCGGCTGTTAGTATGGTTAAGTTTCCCCTTTTTAATTTAAGCTATAATATTTACTGTTTTTTCATATGCAAATAAACAAAATTTTATGTTGAATTAAGAAAATCACTTATAAGCAGCAAATATGTTCTTATCAGGAACATTTTTCCTGTAAAAGTTAACTTAACTATAATTTTTGTTGCTAAACAACACTTTATATATATACAAAGAAATCTAAAAGCACTCATAGTTACAAACACCCTTAAAAATTTAAATTGCTTTTGCAGATAAAAATAATCTGTTTATACTTCAATATCTAATTAAATACTTGCTCCAAAGATATTAAATGGTAGCTTAATTCAATTTTAAACTTAGATTTGTATATGTTGATTTTTATACTGGCATTTTACTTTTTTTTACAATAAAATAAATATAGTCCAATTAATAGTAAATGAGTAATTGTAAAATGTGTAATAGCAAAAATTAAATAACAACAACTAAAATTGTATTGTGATATTTGGAACAACACAATCTATATTTTCATTTCACCAATTCTTACATCATCATTCATTTGCCTCAATCATCCCTTAGCCTAAATGACATAAGGGTAGGACGTTAAACTGAAATATTTTACTCTTTTCAGCACCGAAACTATACGAGACGCAAACCTAAGGTTTAACGTGAAATTTAAGGTATTTCAAGGAATTTCAGGTAATCAAATCTCAGTGGTCTCCTATTGAAAATCAACCGTGGGACTTTGTGTGCCAAAGGTACAGCCACTTTAGCCACGAAACAAGCAGGAAAGGCAAGTAACTAATGACTCCATTACGCATTTGTGAATTGAAACATTGACAAACATAAAATGACTTGAACCAAATAACGGGTGATAGTACATAAATGTTACAGGAATTACATTTTACTCTTTTGTTTTACGATGAGCTTTAATCCAGGTTGAAATAAAAATACGTGCTTGTACCTCAAATTGAGACTAGAAAATAACATAGTCAATGCAAAGCACCGTAATGTAATGAAAGTATTGGAATGATATTTATCTTCCATTTTATTTGATTTCTGGTAGCTATAATTAGAAAAATGTTAAGAAAATACAAGTTACATGATTTTCTTACAATTTAGTACATTTTTATAGTCGTTTGTCACAATTTGTTTCATGTACTTTCCAGTTCTCTCCCTCTCTTTTTCACTGTATCTGTGTTTACCGTGTTACTATTGTATTAAAAAAATATACCTACTAAATATTTCAAGCACCATTCGACTCTAGACACCCACACACACACAATCTCTCTCTCTCTCTGGCTCATAATATGAAAAACGAAAAAGAAGAGGAAAGCCAAAAAAAAACATGATTTATTTGATATTTCTAATATTCTCAATAAAACTGCCAAGATCTCGTTTTGATTTACGCGGATAGATGGCTCTGTTAACAGAAGAAATTGAGAACTTCTTTTTTAAAATATTATTCTTTGCTCATAAAAAAAAATGCTTCCTGAGACGAATCCATATACGTACTATAGGGTGAGAAAAAGTATCAAGAGAGAAACGGACTAGAAATAAAAAGAAATAAATGAAAAAGAAAGAAAAGGAAATGTATATACATAAGAAAAACAGAAGAGAAAAGAACAGAATATCCTTGCTCTAGTTACCCTTTTTTCAGACAAACAATCACTCACAATTTACTTCTCTTCAAATCTTTATAAAGACTTCTTTCATATGAGTTTCCAACGAGTGAGCTATTCTCGCCCCATTCCTGTTCAAAAAAATGTCATATTTTATCATCCGGAAAAGAATAAAAGGGTGAGAAAGGCATTCCCAATTCAAGCATTTCCTTCGCCATATTTCTCCATCAAACACTGTTTGATTCATTTCCTTTCCATCGATTTCTCCGGAGCAAACCAATTCTCAATTTAATTCCTCTCCTCTTTTGTTTTTTATTCTTTTAATCTGAAGCGTGGGTGTTTCGAAAATAAGACCAAAACAAAGTGAAGAAGAATGTAAGTAAGTAAGGAGGAAATGTCTTGAAACTGAATTTTTTAAAAAGGCACTCTGTTACACTCGTTATCTTTGTACTTCAGCTGGTTTTCGATATCAGTTTAAAATCATCTTTAATCTTTAAGTATTACGTCCCACGGTTATGCCAGAAAATGGTAATGATGAGAAATGAATGAAATTGAAGAATGAAAAAAGTGGTAGGAAACGGAGAACCCCGAGAAAACCCACGCAATACGGCGTTTGTCCACCAGAAAGCTCACTTGGCTCGAGCTGGGATCGAATCAAGGAGCCCGTGTACTAAGGTAAACGCTCTACCACCGAGCCACCGCGGCCCTCAGTTCATATTATTTATGTAACAAATTAAGGTTTGCATACTTTAATGAAAGAAAATTATAATATTGAATTGCATAACAAATGATTCAATTCATAAATATTAATTGTGCTAAACTTCCTTAGAGTCACAACGCCCTGGGCCACAATACAGTGTTTAAGTGACACCAAGGTTTACAGAGGGGAGAAACAGTTTTGAGGATTATGATCCAGTAGGTCGGCCAGCAACAGTCCGAACAGAACACAATTAGTTAATTAATTAAAATAATCCTTAGTTCAATGAGAGTACTGAGCGTACTTAAACTGCATGTACTTAGAGTGTAAGTATTTTCAAGGTCAAGGTCAAGGGCGTTTACAGATAACTCTACTTAGGTTTCATATAAATTTTATAAGGATCTAATGACAGACTTTGGATTATGGTCTTTTCTTAGTGCAGGTCTTACCGGGGGTTACATTCCAGTAGGATAACGCGCGCACTTACGTTGCAGCTTCTGTCTTACATTTCCTGGCTTGACTTAATGTTCTTTTGCTTAATGGGACGGCGTGTTTCCCTGTTCTCTCATCGACTGAATACATCTGGTCGATGGTTGCACAATGCCTCTCACACCAGCAACTCCACTAGTTACACTTGATGACCTTTAGCAACGCGTCGAAGTCGCATGGCTTGCCACACCCCACACGGACTCCAAGTGCTAATCCTTACCGTGTTGTGGCCGTTCTGACCGCCCATAGTAGAGATGGTCAGATCCGGATCTTTTTGGATCTGGATATCCGGACCCTAGATCCGGATCCAAAAATCCAGATATTTAATCCGGATCCGAAAATCCGTATCTTGGATCCAGAACCAAAATTTCAGATATTTGATCCGGAATGAAAAATCCGAATCTTGGTCCACATCCAAAATTCGGATATTGGATCTGGATCCGAAATTTCGTGTCAGAAAATTCGTATGTTCCGAATTAGCAAAGTTTTAGAAACCATTGACAAAGTGACTCAATTCTATGCTTAAAATAAGATTTTAAGACACTTGGGGTATGTGATCGTGTGACAACCTTGCGTTCTCTTCATTCTGTCGATATTTGGTTTTCGTGCCTTAAAATGTCTCAGTTACTCCAAATTTGATTGAGTAACACTGTCGACTTTGGAGAGAGCAATCTCACTGTCAGATTCGATTCTAGTGGAAACATTCGATCAAGAAGGTAGTAAATCTTTTTTAAAGCGGTGGTCTTGATTGAAATTTGTCCTTTGTTTCCTGTAACACTAGTCAATTGTTGGGATGAAACCTTAGTCGCAAACCCAGACCTTTTTATTAGGCTCAGGCTGCTACCTTTCCTAATACTTTCTGAGTTATTGTGGTCACTGAATGACGCCATTTCTAGTCGCGATGGGCTAGGCCACAGCTAATAGAACAACCCATAAAATACAGATCAATTCAAATTAAGGAACAACTTCCTTTTCTTGCTCTTGATGAGTTTTTTCTTTCTTTCTTTAAAAATACGTTTCTCTGTGACCGTACCATCCCAGTTAGTATTAAGAATTGTAGTAAAGTTCTAAATGTTAATTAATGAATCAAAATTAATGTATTCATGTAGCTGTATGTGTATACAAAATACCACATGCAGCCTCGAGCAGTAACACGTATTTTTTTATATCTAGTAAGCCACCACTGTTAAGTCTGAATAGGTTGTATAAGGAGGTTTATCATTCACGCAAACATATAGGCGGATCAAAGGAGAGGGCGAAGGGTTCGCCCATAACCCAGAGGCACCATTAACAGCGTACTTTAATAGTAAGTTGTGGCAATTTCAGATCATCTAAGTACTTTTTCGCTGCTAGTATCCCCAACCGCCCCCCTAAGAATCCATCCGCCCCCATTGTCGATAATTTTTACGTAATTCGGAATACCTCCGGTGACCCCCTGCCTGCAGCCGAAGGGGTGAATTTGGAAGTTAACGCGATAGGAGTTTCACCATTGATCTCAGCGACAGCAAAAACTATGAGTTTGACACTAATATTGGTCATTTTCTACTACGTCCCAGTAAACATTCCTCTGAGACCCTCTGGTTCGATTTTTTTTTTTTTAAATAAAGCGCTTCATCTTGGTCTGGGGTCTGGACCAAGGTACCTATGATCAAAATTTGGTAACTCTCGGTCCACTCGTCTGGTCCCCAGGGACCACACAGACACACAAACATACTCTTTATTTTATTTATATTGTATTATATTAGATTAGATTAACTAAAAAATCTAACTTTACTCGTTCATTTATCATGTGTCGTTTCTTCAATCTGCATCTCTTGCTCATCTACGGGGAGTAACACATCAAGCTCTATTATTATTGTTAGATGTATTCCTTTTATGTGTTTCCACAACGCGCTGGTACTTCCTTTATTTCGTATTTCAATTCTGCAATATTTACAGGTAGCAGTTCCTTTTGATTTTTCACTTTGAAAGTGATTCCAAACAGAACTCTTGCCCATTCTGGGTTACCTCTATCGTAGGACACAACCACACAGCACCAGGACGTAAAACAAAATGCGTCGAATACAGTTCAGTTTAGTGTTGCCGTTGTTAATCCAGACAGTCAAATGTGAAACCACACGGAAACACAAGATAAGCAAATGGCGATTAAGTACAGATTTGCTTTGCATTTTAATTGCTGCTAATAGAAAGTTCAAATTTCGATTACGTACGAAACACGTAGTTTTATAGAAACGGGAAAGCACCTACTGTGTGTTTCTTCTAAGGTTAGTAAACATTTTCTTAACATGACGTAGCTAAGTCGAATGTCACAGAGCAATAAGCTAGCAAACAAGAGTGGCCGACCCAAGGAGCGCACAACGCCGACAAACAATAATTTAATGATTATTCACGGTTCCCGAAAATTCTTATGTAATTTGTTACATATAAAAAAAATGCGAAAATTATCAACGAATAGTGTTGTGCCCGAAAAGAGACGAGACATCCACGAAATGATTGAATTTAATCAAGGCTGCCGATTTCTCTGTACTAACTGTACCGGGAGGGGGAGTATTCAGATCCAGAATATATATATATATATATATATATATATATATATATATATATATATATATATATATATATATATATATATATATATATGTGTGTGTGTGTGTGTGTGTGTGTGTGTGTGTGTGTGTGTGTGTGAAAATTTTAAGACAAATTGCATTCAAATTATGCCAAATATTGTATATTCATAAATACAGTAGGGGACCAACATGAGCTTTGGGGAGGCATGCCCCCGGACCCCCAGGATCGGCACCCTTGAATTTATTACAACTTTCAAATTTTAATTTAGAAGCTACTCAGTATTTAAAAAGAATAAAGGTGATATTATTTTCTCAATGGCCCACATTCAAGAATACTTTCTTCTTTAATGATTTTAATTAGTACTTTCTTGAATGGATTGTAGGATGATCGCTTAAACATTGTCAATTACATTAGTTTGTTACTTATATAGCCTTAAATGTTTTTTTTTTTTAAGGGATGCACTATTGTTCGAAGATTTTAAGGCATTTCTCTCCAAGGGTGTACATTTCATTAAGTTTATTGTCAGTTAAGAGCAGACATACAACAGAAGCAACGGATAATTACCATGAATAACGAACACAGGACAACGCGATCTAACAAACATTGCTTTTATGCGAATGGACAGATCTGCAATGGTTTATTTTATACATATGGATATTTTAGTTCTGGATCTGAATCTAAGGCCTTAAATATTCAACCCAAGAGTCCGAATCCGAACTTCGAAATTTCGGATCTGGATCCAGAAACCAGATATCCGGATCAGAATCCAAGATTCGAAATTTGCGATCCGAATCTTATAGGACTCGTATATCCGAGATCCGGATCCGTCTGGCCATCCATAGCCCATAGTGAGCTCACAGTCTACTGGTCGTCGCCAGTTGTGCTCTGCTGTCACCACGTTGTCACGCGCCTCATAGAGTGGTAAGTTTAATGATTTATTACATGTACCATCAGGCCTCTACTTGCTTTGTCGTTGCTATCGGCTCTTCCTCTTGGTGTTGCATTTTTAATGACTAACAGTGCCTATATGATGTTTTTGGAGGTTGCACATACGAACATGTGAGTAGCCAAAATATATAACGTTGAAAAAAATGAAATGAAATCTTTGAGTTTTACGTCCCAGGGTTATGCCGGTTAGGCTAAAGGAGACGGTGATGATGAGAGATGAATGAAATGGTGGAATGAGGAAAGTGGGAGGAAACGGGAGAACCCCGAGAAAACCCACGCACACGATGTTTGTCCACCACAAAGTTCACTTGGCGGGAGCAGAGTTTGAACCCGGGACCCCAAACACCAGAGGTGAACGATCTACCACTGAGCCACCGCGGCCCCTATATAACGTTGAAGTTTTATGAAGTCTCATTACTCGTATTATCACTTAATAAAGTAGTTAATAAAATGTAAATATGAGCTGCTATAGAAAGTGAAAAGTACAATAACTGCAGTTGGTGCAGTAAAGTACTTTTCCCATAACATACTGAAAGGGTTCAGTTCTTGTTTATCTCTTTTTCTCTCTGTCTCTCTACTTCTCTCTCTCTATATATATGTGTGTGTGTCGTTCTATTTTCTTCAAAGAAAGAAAGAAAAGCATTATATTTCGCTATAAGAACATGCAGAAGAAACTGGAAATGTAAATCTTTAAACAAACGTTCCACTTCTTTCTCTTGCCCCAAAGTACGCTATTCTTTTCAAGAAAGAAAGAATTGCCAACTGAAAAGAAAAAACTGCTTGTCCTCTGTCTTTTATTCAGTCTTCATTTTAAATTAAATGTGGCATAATTTTTTAAATGGGTGGAAATAACATGTAAAAGGTGAACCTTTAAGACGACTGCTGTGCAGTGTAGAAGATCGAAGGATACGACAAAGAGCGCAATAACGCTGAGTACTTTGAATAAATTGTTTCCTCCGCACTCGAAAAACTGAATTCTTCCCTTTTCATGTTAAGAGTAGAAAAAAAATGCATAGTTTCAGCAGTACTAAACTTATCTCATTCAAAGGAACAGTTTGAGAACATTAGTGAGATTTATGACAATTTTGTTTGGAAAGTTAATTTGGTGCAGAAATACGAAACATATCATACATTTACCTAATAGTGATGATGAAGTATTCTGATAGTCACGCATGACAAGAGGATTCTAAAATGTCTTTATTTCTTTTCTTTTTTCCGTTACAATACTGTTATTCATTTCAGCTTTCAAGGCCTCTGACATAGTTATTAAAAATTGAAGAGTTATGCCTTCTTTTAGTTGTCACCTATATATATATATATATATATATATATATATATATATATATATATATATATATTAAATACAGGATGGACGTAAAGTCTCTCTCTGATAAGAAACATTAATAACAAGAAAACAAAGCATGATAGAAGCATGTGGCCTGAAAACATTGCTTATATGATACTTCAAGATTTTGGCACAGCAGAAAGCGAAGAGTGTGTTGTGGTATCATGAAACAAAATCTCCCGTCACAGTTTAACGTACATTCAGGGGAGAGTATGGACACCAGCCACCAGATATTAAGAGCAAAAAGGAATGGTATAGGAAGTTTATTGTAACAGGAAGTGTTTTAGATCGTGATAGAAGCGGAAGACCGAGTGTTAGTGAGGAACGAGTGGAAGTTGTTTGTGTTGCTTTAACTCTTTAACTGACAAGCAGTGGTCGAAGTGAGACGGTATGCGGTGGTATGCCATACCGCCACTGGTTTCTCAGTGATCAAGACATACCGCCTCTGGTTTTTCAGTAATGAGGACATACAGTCTCTGGTTTTTCAGTGATCAAAACAATATTTAAATAGCCGATATGTTGAGTCAAAATCATAATAAAACATGCCGCCTCTGCTTTTTTTTCACTTCGAACACTGCTGCCAAGCATTGATAACATAACCACTAAAATATTTAGTTCGTTTTTATGGTTGAACCATGTCTTGCTGATCATAACTTCTTAATTTTAAAAGTATTTTTGTACTTTGGTTACAAAGTACAGGATGTTTATTTCAAAGCAACATTGCCATGAAATAGGTCTTGTGTGTTGCTACTGAGCAGCATTGCCCTATTATATGATATTATGGTCAAATATCATAAGAATATTTTCAGAAATTAGCAGCAGTTCCGTTGATATATACGGAGCAAGAACCCACAAATAATAATAATAATAATAATAATAATAATAATAATAATAATAATAATAATAATAATAATAATAATAATAATAATAATAATAATAATAATAATAATAATAAAGAACTTTCGTGGAACGTTGGAGATAAAGTTTCTACAATACTAAGTTTGACTGTCCCTGTTGACGAAGATTAGAAATATCTAGACAAGCGACCCGTTAATCATGTATATGAATATTGTATGAAAGCAATAATGCCAATTAAATGATCACTGAATTTATAATTCGTGCGGATAACACTATAGAATGCGATGTTGCTTGCAAGCAACAGTGCCAAATAAAGAGTTAACCCAAAGCGCATGGAAATCCTTGCGTTGCGCATCACGTGAACTAGACATCCTGAAGTCAACTGTGTTAAAAAGTTTACACAAACACTTGAAGTTATATGCACATAAGGTGCAGATTATTCATGCGTTAACACAAGAAGGCCAACCTCGACGCGCAAGTTTCGTATGTGACATTGTATGTGCAACTAGTGGAGCACATGTGGAAATTCTCTAAATCAGGTAAAAAAAAAAAAAACTTTTTGAGTTTTCCTATTATTTGCCGCAAACCGCATGCTTATATCATTTTTAGTTTTCTTGTTATTAATGTTTGTTATCAGGAAGAGATTTTATGTCCACCCTGTACAAATTACTTACAGTTGATCCATCTAACTACAAGACGAACTAGGTAATTAGTGATGTGAGGTGAAACATTTTCCACTATATTTTTCCGGAAAGTTTTCCGTTCTAAAAATTAATCACTATCAAATGTTAAAATTCCAGAGTAAACTACAAACATGATTGAATCAATGTACTCATATAGGAATATTACGTAACAGTAAATCATTATTTTCTAATATCAATTTTCATAACCGGAAAATTTTCAAATATTATTTTTTTACTTAATAAGGAAAAAATTACATGGTGGTTCTCTGTGTGTAAGGTTACAAGTCTTGCTCATTATTATAAATTAGTAGTAAAAAAAAGTATTGAAAAATACAACTATTATTTATAATTACTGAAGAAAAGAATAATAGAAGAAAACATAATAATTATATGATAGAAAAATATGTATATAACCTGAAAGCAAATACATATATGAGATTCCTTTTGGCTTAGCAGTTAGTGTAGTTGTTCTTTGCATGGAAATACCCGGGTTCAATTTCTGGCGGGAGCTCATGTGATTTGATTTCAACGTTAAGCTCCACGTGTCATATACCCTCGCTGCTGAAAGGGACGCAAAATTCAATCAACTCTACACAAAAATATATATTTCATAAATTAAACTCAAGCTACTTATTGCGGTTTCGTCCCGGGTTCAAACCCTGCTCCCGTCAAGTGAACTTTGTGGTGGACAAATACCGTGTGCGTGGGTTTTCTCGGGGTTCTCCCGTTTCCTCCCACTTTCTTCATTCCACCATTTCATTCATTTCTCAACTTCACCGTCTCCTTTAGCCTAGCCGTCATAACCGTGGGACGTAAAACTCAAAAATTTCATTTCATTTTCATTGCGGTTTGAAGCTTTGTACTTTTCACACACACACACACACACACACACACATATATATATATATATATATATATATATATATATATATATAACTTTTCTATTCAGTTTTTTTAATTTTTTTAAAATTTTTAATCCAAAGAACAATATTAGTTAAAATTTATTTACTTTCTTTTCTGAATGAATACTTTAATAAATATTTATTTCCCGAAAATTTTCAGTATTTCTTCCAATTAGTTTTTTTTTAAGTTAAACTTTGGAATTCTGGGTAATGGAAAACTTTTATATTAGTTGTATTTTTTATATATGATGGAACTCTGCAAATGTAAAAAAAAAAAAAATATTAAAGCAATGAAAGAGAACAATGTATTATGCGTATGAATCTGATAAAACGTCGAGATTATAATTTCCTGTGATCAAAAATGAATTCTTAGGATAAAGTACTGCTGAAATTCTTAAAATAAAGAATTATATTTTTTCTTTTCTACGTATTTTCCAGAAATAAAAAATTGTTAAGATTCATTACTTTACGAAACTGGTTGTGCATGTGACGTCTATTACAAGTAAAATTTACAATATAATAACGGTATAGGAACAACAAACAAATGCAAGAACCTTTCAGGCATCGGAAAATTTTCCTGAAAATTTTTATCATTACCTGTGAGCTCTCCTCGAAGCAGACAATAACATTGCTTGCTGGAAACTAAGTTTGTTCCTGTTATTGTAATAACAAGAATGATTTGAAAACAATAATATGAATTAAAGACGAAAGCATATATAGTAACATATTAGTGAATAATCTGATAAAATGTTTAATTAAAAGCATTTAGTACAAATATATAAATACTCCCACACTCAATGTGCACCGATGTTGGGATCAAAACCTCTGCCCCAAAGTTTGCTTCGGCCCCCTAATATCTGGATACATTTATTTGAATCTTTGCTGAATACGTAACAATGAAACATTATTCCTCCCCTCTCAAAAAAAAAAAAAAAAAATGTTAGACAGAAATCAGAGCAACCGTCACACACCATAAATTCCCTGGATTAAACTTTATTATACATATAGAAATAGAACTTGCATCATAAAATTAGAGCACTTTCTATACATACCTTTTCATATATTAATTTAGTTTATTAAAGCACGCGTGTTTGTTTATATATTTAATATCAAATCACAATCTGATTGACTTTTTGTTATCCTGAGATATCTATTTTTACATCAATTCACTTAGACTATCCTGGTAAAGTATATATGTTAAACCACAAGTCTGCAAAATTAAACTTTTTTCTGATGCCTTGGATATGTTTGCTGATTCTTATTGATTCCGACGTGCTGAAACCGAAAATAACCTACATTGCCCTGTATCACGTCAAGTTTTCAGGCAAATGAATAATTCCCTTAAAAATCAGTCACTTTTTTCGTGTTTTGTGTAAGTTTTTACTTAGGGACATATTATCCGTCCCTGATTATCGTAGAAAACTGAGTCATACCTTTTTTCAACTGTCCGAGACCACATCTTTAGAAAATGAACGAATACTCTTAGTAAAATGCACAGGTGGCAAATTATGGGCTCAAAACTGGTAGAAAGTGTCCTTTTCTTTAAAAAGTGACGTTTTTTGGGTTAGCAACCCTGCATGGTAAAAATATAATTTATATTTGAAAAATAACTTTTAAATACTGGTAACATAATCTGCAAATTTGGTCAGGTTCGGATAAAATTGAAGTGAGAAAAATATATTTTGTATCTATTCCCTCCTAAAAATTTCCCCAGTTCATCCTAATTAATTTAGAAATTTCCTATGCCCTCCCTAATTGCACCAGAGAAATAAATTCTATATCAATTTATTCCCCTAACACCATGATTCCATACAGTATCACAATCATTCCGGTACCCAATACCAGGAGGAAAATTAGGTACTGCGAATGTACGAAAAAATCCCTTTATTAAAAAAAATCGTTTATTTTTGGTTGGGAAACCTGTGCTATACTTGCATGTGAACAAAATATCACCCAAAACATTCTACGCATCATGAAATATTATACCCAAAATCATCCCAATACATATCGTAGATCCAGCGAAAGGACTATGTCTACAAGACATTTATGAAACTGGAATAAAGCTTCCCTGTCATTGATGCTTATGTAAGCACTTCTTTTTGCCTTGTAGACTTCTCCCGCTGTATTTCTGCTTTTAGGACGTTACTGGAATGTCCTTGACAATCATTCAACAAACGTCCATCATCATGTTAACACTCCATTTGCCTTGATGTCTTCTTTTCATTACCCTTAAGTCCTGATGGAATCAATTTTAAGGAGAACGTTGATGAATTGCTTTACAAGACCTAACTTGATGCAGAGTGATGGTAGCAGAACTTTATTAGCAGGAATTAGGCCTCCCTCACAACATTTGCCACTCTATATTTGAGAGCATCTCTTTGTGGCCACTTTTTGTCGGTACAATGACTTTCTTTGTCACGACTGTTCCATAAGCAAAGGAAACGTGGAAATTTAGTATAACCCGCTTGTTGTCCCAATAGCATAGAGATCATTTTAAAGTGACCACATACCAACCACTCGTGTTCTTCATACTTGATTATCTCGAGTACTAATTTCAGACTCTCATAACACCCCTTTCACGTGAGTAGTGTGGCTAATTGCAAGAGATGCATATGTATTGCCATTATACAGGAGGACAGCTTTTAGACTGCTTTAGATGAATCGATGAATGATCTCTAATCAGATGCGTTGTATTGTATTTTATACTGTTCCATCAAACCACAAATATCACTACAATATACATGAGCTTGCTCTTCAGCGAAATGTGGAACAATTTTTCACGAGACCGATACCAAGAAAACGTTGTCCCTAGCGCAAGTAGATTTATTTGATTTCAATCGAGATCCTACTAACTTAACAGAATCCTTAGGCAGTGCAAGATTTTTTTTTCAAAACTGTGTTTTTTTAGCTTTGGCAACACTGTTAAGGTTTTCTACTTTTTCTAAGGATATGGGACGGCGGGGCATGAGTGATACTTCGTTCGAATCTGTGTTCCATAAACTTTCATGTCCCTATGACAATTTGGCGTCGTCGGGGCTGCCAAACGGGAAAAATGGTGGTGGTGTGGAAATACAAGGTGACCATAGTAAGGTCGAGGTTGCAAATTTTTTTTTCTCCCTTGCCATTGGATCTACGCCCCTCATTTTTTTATGTGCGTGGACCCAATGTCTGGTCTACATGTGAGATTTCTTTCTTTCTTTTTCTTTTTTCTTTCTTTTTCTTTTTTTGCGTGCGTACACCAACTATCAGGGTTGCCAGAGCCCGGAAAGTAAAAGAAAATAAGGAAAACAATTTTATTCTTCATCTTCTTCTAAGGATAAGGAACGTAGAAGCATGAGTGATACCTTGTTAAAATTCGTGTTCCATAAGCTTTCCAACGAGGTATCATTAATGCCTTTGTGACAATTAGTACATCGCCAGGGCTGCCAACGTAAAAGTCTGCTAATCTTTTGACGCATCTTTAGGATAATAATGGTGATGATTTTTTAGGAAAATGTGACGTGATGGGCAAATTCTGACTTCATTTTCGGACTCAGCGCCCCAAAATCTACAAGAAACGGCCAAAATGTCCCGGGCATCATTTTGGTCGCAGAACTGTATTATTATTTCAGCCCTGCCAAAGAGATACATAATCTTACTGGTTGGTACACGATTATATTTAATAAACAAAATACATAATCAGATCATTAATAAATACGAAATACTAAGCCATGTTGCTACTCTAAAAACAATTTTTAAAAAAATCTGAATTGCTCAAATCTTAGATTTTTCTTCCTCCATATCTGAGACAAGGTCATACAACTTAGGCTAGTGCTGGTTTTGACATTTTATAATACTTTAGAAATATCATGATACGTCTCACGGGTATGATTAAGCTCACTAATCCAGCTCATTTGTGGTGTGTTCGCATAGATTCAACATTCATTACAAATCACCTTGAAATACTGTATTATGAGCGCATTTTGCTAACAAAAATTGTAAGAAAAACATCCTATTCTCTTGCTTACATTAGCCATGAAGGCTTTAACTTTGAAGTCCGGTAACTGGCAGCGTAAGTCATAACAATAGCCTATCAAAATTTCCGATCTTACATATGACAGCCAGCGATGATCACATATTTTAGTTCTGTGATACGCGGAATGAATGTAACAGAGTTGAAAAGTATCTTTTACTATGAGAAGATTGACGTACTAACTATGAAATTTGGATGGATAGTACTCCGTTCAGAACTTTTAATTTTATACCATATATTTTTTAAAAATTTGTACACAATGTTTTGTTTATTGAAACAAAATTGGAAAAGATTTTTCCCACGTCATTGTCGCGATATGGGCATGGATTTAAAGCAAATATTATCAATGCCAGAATGTATCTTACAAGGAAGGGTCACGCAGTGGCTCCGCTGAGATCCGAACGAGACAAACGTGTTTGCATTTGATATGTTATAACTAGACGAATCCCAAAGTTATACGTGCCACCGGGCGGTATATCGTGAGTTACAACATATTTTGTAATGTAAGAACTACAAAAATTTACCTGGCAGAATAGAACTGAGTCATTTGTTCGGAAACGGTTGGGTAAGTGGAAAACTCGAATAATACGTATCCCATCATTTCCAAGGACACAATTTTTTTCGGATAAAAAAGTTTGCCCCAGGGTCCTCGCAGGGTCCCAGACGGGGTCCAACTCAAAATTTTTAAATGGCAAGGGGTGTTAAGTAGCACATCGTTTGAAAGCTGTTGTAAAATAAAAGAAAATGCAGCAAGTCTCGACTCTCTACGACAACCCTGTGCAAAATGGCGGAGGGCCAAAATGTAAACAAAAACTTAATTGAAAAGTCCATGGTCACCCCTATAAATCTTAAACGGTGAGACAAATGTGAAAATAGGAAAGGGAGTGTGGCATTATTTTCAAAGTACAACAATTTAAGTAAAAACGTCTTGTCCCAGGGTCCCCACATGGTCCCAGGTGGGGTCCAACTAAAAAGTTTCAAATGGCAAGAGGGATAAAGTATCTCATCGTTTGCAAGATCTTGTTAAATGAAAGTAGATGGAGCAAGTCTCGACTTTTTACGACAACCCTGTCCAAAATTATGGTGGGTCAAAATGTAAACAAAAGCTTAATTGAAAATCTATGGCCACCTTGAATCCAAGATGGCCGCTTAAAACCTATGCCATTCATAACAGTACAAATCTGAATCTCTATTTTTCTCTATTATGTATTTAGAAACAATAGGAAGAGTAAAGAACAATTGAATTTCGATTCACTTCAACTACTATTTCATTCGATAACAACGCATATGTTTTGTTTTAATGCATGTTCGTCACGGTTCTCTCGACATCATTTACTTGAATATAACGAATATGCGATGAACACACAACTCTGACTTCCTACTCATACTGATAAACACAAGTTGAATACCTTCGAGTATTTTTTCTAATTTTGTCATACGTAGTTCATGCATAAAGGACTTGCTGGACCAGTAGGTTGGGGGCTCTATTGCAACGTATTTGTGATGGTTACATTTGCATGTCATTCGTTGGTTTGATCGCAATACTTCAAGCAATACCAAATATACAATATATATATATATATATATATATATATATATATATATATATATATATATATATATATATATATATATATATATATATATATATATTCATTTTTAAGATTGGCGAGTAGTGCCAAATCATGTGTACGTCATTTTAGTACATCGAGCTGAGTCAAACTTTGCTGGTTTGGTCACAATATTCCAAGAAATAACATATTTATATACGAACTCATTTTTTACGCTGACAGCCATATTGGATTACAGATTATACTCTTTAATATTTTGTGGATACCTACTATTAACCATAAACGCAAATACTATTAACCAGATTTCGCTTCTCCAACACTAGTGGTGTGAGCTGGACATGCGTTCGATACATAGTGCGGCATTTTGAACTCAAGATGTCCGTTTTTAAACATTTCGAATATTTTCGTCACCTACTAATCAACATTAATGCCAAATTTGGCTTCCCTAGCTTCAGCAGTTTGGTATGCTTATCGTTTCGATATAGGTTTTAAGCAATCATCTTTTGTTCAAGGTGGCCATAGATTTTAAATTAAGCTTTTGTTTACATTTTAACCCGCCGCAATTTTGGACAGGGTTGTCGTAGAAAGTCGAGATGTCTTCCATCTTCTTTCACTTAACAAGAGCTTTCAAACGATATGCTACCTCTCTTTCCGTTTGAAACTTTTTAGTTGGACCCCACCTGGGACCATGTGGGGACCCTGGGAAAAGACGTTTTCACTTAAATCGTTGTACTTTGAAAATAATGCCACACTTCCTTTCCTGTTTTCACATTTGTCTCACCGTTTAAGATTTATAGGGGTGACCATGGACTTTTCAATTAAGTTTTTGTTTACACTTTGACCCTCCGCCATTTTGCACAGAGAGTCGAGAGAGACTCTCTTACGTTGTCGTAGAGAGTCGAGACTTGCTGCATTTTCTTTCATTTTACAACAGCTTTCAAATGATGTGCTACTTAACACCACTTGCCATTTGAAAATTTTGAGTTGGACCCCGTCTGGGACCCTGCGAGGACCCTGGGGCAAACTTTTTTATCCGAAAAAATTGTGTCCTTGGAAATGATGGGATTCGTATTGTCCGAGTTTCCCACTTACCCAACCGTTTCCGAACAAATGACTCGGTTTAATCTATTCTGCCAGGTAATTTTTTGTAGTCCTTACATTACAAAATATGTTGTAACTCACGATATACCGCCCGGTGGCACGTATAACTTTGGGATTCATTTAGTTATAACATATCAAATGCAAACATAATTGTCTCGTTTGGATCTCAGCGGAGCCACTGCGTGACCCTTCCTTGTTAGGGTTGCATACTCTCACCGAGGCTGCTCTAAGGGTCACTAAACTTACAAAGTAATATTTTTCATAGAAATTTCCAGATTTTCTCCAAATTACTCTTTCTTTGTACATTGTAGGTCCTGCGCTATATTGCATTTGAAAGCCTGCTTTAGTTTGAAGAGAATGACGTAATAACTATGAAATTCAGGTGAATAGTGTTGAAGCAGTAGCTATTTAAAAGAAGGTCAAAAATTGCTCGAAAACCTCCGTACTCCAAAGGGTTAAAAACTCATTTATGATCACCAATTTGTGCAAGGAAAGTGTTTTAAAGTCACAGAAATTTCATTGGAGTTCTTGTAAAAATTACTTTTCTCTTTGATTGCAAGGACTGTATTAAGAAGAGAGTGAATTTCTTAGAAAGGCTTAGAATAATGTGGAACATTACCAGGAACTCTGTAGTAGTTTTCTGACTTTTAACTCGAAACAGAAAAAAAAAGAAGAAAAACAATATAGAGTGGGTTTTAAAAATTTACAGCTTACACTGTTTTATTATGAATAACTTTGAAACGGACTGACTAAACGTCCGATTTTTGTAAGGTAATACTTTAATGTTTGACGTTCTACTATTATTACATTACATCCTGATAATGGTTTGATTTTCTTCTTTGGTGTAGGTAGCATGAGTGAATAGTAGATCGTAGATTGGAATACTGTGTAGATTCAAAATATGGTGGACAAAGACGAAACGTCTGCGGAGGTGATCGTGTGGTCTGATGAGGTCACATTCAAACTTAATGTCACAGTAGTGTCCCGGTTAGCGTACGCGCCTTTGGCGCGGGAGACCCGGGTTCGATTCCCGGCGGGAGCTCATGTGGTTCGGATTCCACGTTAATCAGTAGGTCCACGTCTCATATAGCCTCGCTGCTGAAAGGGACGCTAAACTAAAAATCAATCAATCAATGTCACAGTAAAGCGACACAATTTTGTCTACTGATCCATTGTAAATCCGGAAATGCATGTGGACAAAGCCATGATTTTACTGAGAATGAATGTGTGGTTAGGGTTGTCTTATCGTGGTTTGATTGTGCCGTTCTTTGACGGGACAATTACCGGTGAAGACTACATGCAGATGATAGAGACATTCATTTTACCTGTCATCAAAGACATCTATGGGGACTCACCGCACCACACCAATATGATGTCTCACTTCACTACATCATGTTGACAGGAGGCTTTTTCATTGAAAGTTTACCCAAACAATGGATAAGTCAAGAGGATTTGTCGAGAATCCCACACGTTCCACAGACCTCACTCCTTTAGACTTTTATTTATGGGGATTGTCTGTCAAAATAGTTGCTTCTGGACAAAAGCGTCGTACATTGCATGACCTACGAATCTAACATTCCTGTTCATATCTAGAACTTGACAAGTTACAGTCGGTAGTTCGTGTAGCAGCTCTGTGGCATTACCAGTGTATTGATGCTAACGGCCAACACGTTGAATACCTAAACTAACAGCAGTTATTTATCACAATGTAATACATAATGCATTACAATGTAATAATACAACATTAAAATGTAACATCAAAAATAATACTTTTCCGTCAACCTGTTTGAGAGTTATTCGCAGTTAAACAGTGTGTACATTTTTTGAGCCACTCTTTATACAAGATTAAGAAAATGGGAAATTATAACCTACGCAATTTCATATTAAACAGCAGTAACAAGTACATTAAATGAAATATGTAAAAATGTGTTATATAAAATTAAATTATAGATGATAATTATTTGATTCGTGATTATTTCCCTTTTTCATCTTTACATATACGAGATAAAAACAAATACTACACATTAAATTCGAGCTTTGCTTATGAAAAACACTGATACCGAATTTCGCCCTTATAGATTATCAAAACTAAATACTTATCATTTATTCTCCATACCTTGGTGCCGAAAACCAGCTACCTACCACTCTTCTTTTGTATCTTCCAACTACAATAAGTACCATGGCTTCTTTCATCCTAGCTGAGGTTCAGAAGAACTCGTAAAATGTGAGTTTATGATGGACGTCATAGTTTTCGTGGATTTTCTCGGATTTCTTCCATTTCCTCCCACGTTCTCATTCAACTAATTATTTCCCAATCATTCACTTTCATTAATTATCCGTTTCCTTTACCCTAAAGTGGTAACTTTGGGACTAAAAATTTAACTTTATTTCAAAAAGTGCGATGGTCAGCCTACCTCATGGTCAGCCATGTGCTACACCAGGTCCACTGAGCCCGCTTGACTCGTTATTGAAAATTAATTTTGTATGTAATCTCTTAAACTGGGCTGAAAGTTTCTCTTGGATAACTGATGTCCGTCTTGAAAATATCCTCCGCGTTAGGACATTCAGTGTAAAGTGTACCACTAAACATTGGCAGACTGGTCAAATGTTCCACTAAAGTGATAAATAAATAGATTTTTCTGCTTTCTTTAGTAACTAAATATTTTGGTTACCGTTGTAACAGTTTTATAAATTGAATATGGCTATTCAATTCTTGTGAAAACGTTGTATATACATTGTCTCGTATAATCCTCGACGTCAGTAATCCTTCGTGGTTGGCCTATTCCTTGTTCCAAGTTCCACATGTATTGGCCTACTTGATTCCTATGCGTGTTATCCCGAGTTCGGCTTTCGATGTAACTCATTCAAATTGAATCTTACGTTAAACTTAGATCTAGGTACAGTGGCAGATCTATAAGATAAAAACTGGAGGAGGCAGCCACAAGCCAGACTATGATAGATGTATCATGATTTTACTATAAACTTTCAAAAATATATAAATAATAGTTTAAATTATTTTTGTCACTCAAAAAACTGGGGATCCTAGGCTCCTCGGCCCGGAGCTACATCCCCCACAGTCTAGTTGTCACATAGCTTTCTTGCTGCTACGATACCTGTATATCATATTCAATTCTAGATCAACGAATACATTTTCCTCTTAATCACCATTCTTTTTGAGATTTTGAGATTTAATTTTATGCTCTATTTTTCACAGCATCGTCTCAAGACTTTTGTCAATTAATATTCCACTTAAATCCACATCAAAGGCTGTTACCATCTGCAAAGCGAGCATAGTTCATCATTCTACGCACACCAAAATAATGGTTCTCCTTTATTAAATCTTTGTCACAATTTCTTCCAGTTATTGAAGTTGGCAAGTAAACAAAACAAGTAAGCAATCGTACAAATCCTCTTCTAATTAACTTTCTGCAGTCTATACGAATAAGGAAATTCAAATATTTCGATTGAGTTTAAAACTAACATCAACAGAATTCCAAACATCACAGGAATTTAGAAGTCACATTCTTTTCGTATTGCTTAAGGTTTCCTTCTGCATTTTTTGGGCTTCAGTTTCGACGACAGAGAAACTCTAAAACGAAAGAAATAAGAAAAAAGGGGAGGAAAGGAGAGAGTGAGTGGAAAGGTTGTAATTTGGGTGAAGGCGGAAGGAACAAGGAAAATCGAATTTCTGGCCGACGGAAGAAGAAAGGAATAGCGCGAGAGGTCAGTTGTCGCTTTGGCTGTGAAGGAAAGTGACAGGTGCATTTGGAGAATTTCCGAGATTGGAGTTTTCCTTCGGGCTTTTCCTTTCCTCCACCCATCAACCTACCAGATAGACACCTCTATCTCTTTTCCAACTCCAAGGGGAGCGAGTAATAGAACAAAGAATACTACCAAGAATACATGTGTTACACTCACGGCTTTCAACATGAAACCTAAACAAAATTAATCTGTTGGATTTTTTTTTAAAACTAACTCATCTCTTTCAAATGTCATATGAATAATATTTGACATAATATACGTATTTGTTGGTTGAAATATACTTAGGTAGTGGTCAATAAATAAGTTATAATATTTCAAGGGATGACTAACCCTTTAGAGATGAGTGTAGCAGATAAACATACAGCTGATAGTTCAGTTGAAGATAGTTGTGGTTTATAAACACGCCATTCGGAAGGACGTTGTTTATAAACACAACGTTTCGACAAATGACGGGTGTGGCTTATAAACACACGTTTGGACAAAGAGGACCAATGTAGTTTATAATGTCAACATTTAAACAAAAAGGACAGGTGTGGTTTATAAACAACATTTGGACAGAGAGGACGAATGTGATTTATAAACTCAACATTTGGGTAGAGAGAACAGACGTGGTTTATAAACATTTGGACAGAGAGGACAAATGTGGCTTATAAGTCTGATTTGCTTTCAATTTTCCAAATATATCATTGAGAATCTAGTCATAGGTTTTTTGATGGCGTTCAGACAGTCGGTTTATTTTTTTTAGGGGGGGGGGTCCCTAAGAGATCCCTAAAAGTTCAAACCGTCTTGCTTTACAGGCATGGTTAAGCGTAAACTCGCCTAAGAGTTTTAATTCGACAAATTGGAAATTAATTATACCAGTATACTCATACGCATAAACCTGCGTATACTTATTTAGAAGTTCAGGGGGGCGCGGTGGCTCAGTGGTAGAGCGCTCACCTCTGGTGCTTGGGGTCCCGGGTTCGATCCCAGCCTCCGCCAAGTGAACCTTGTGGTGGACAAACACCGTGCTCGTGGGTTTTCTCGGGGTTCTCCCGTTTCCTCCCACTTCCTTCATTCCACCATTTCACTCATCTCTCATCATCACCGTCTCCTTTAGCCTAACCGGCATAACCGTGGGACGTAAAACTTAAAGATTTCATTTTTTTTATTTAGAAGTTCTTAAGTATATGATTTCCCTCTTTTTTTAAAAAAAATAAAAATAAAATGTATGTGCTGTTTTCAATTATTTTTCCCGCCCGCGAAACCATAATACCTTACGTCATTGCACTTTAGTGCAGAAGTGTCTCAGATAAGTGTGGATCATTACACACGTGTCAAAGATGATGTTTTCATAAATAAGACAAGCCAAAGTAAACCACACTTAGAAGCTCCCGGCAAAACTGTGGAACACAGCCTCTGTTGCCGAGCCAAGCCGAGCCTGTCCTTGCCGAGTTCACTCACCAAATATGTTAGACGACCTTTTTTGTAGTTTAATTCAAGATCTTGAAAACATTACAAGATCCTGCCTGTAACTTAAGGGAAGAAATTGGGTTTTTGGACTGGGAGTGAATCTGCTCCTATGTAACGAAAGAGGAGCCAGGAAAGAGTGATGTGTACCATCAATGATGTATTCAGGAAATACCCAGAGGAAGTTGTGGCATTATTGCTTTTGGTTGCAAATTTCTCCATAAATTGAGCCATTTTGGGGAACCATTTTCAGTTACTTTTTTAACATTTCCGATGCCAGAATCAGAATTTAAGCAACAGTAGTTGACCCTAAAAACACAGGAAACGATACCTCACTCTATCATTTTTAGTATTTCTAGTCAAATTTTAACTTGTGTGGTTGTTTGAGCCACGTCCGGTAGTTGGGTTGTAATTCAGACATCACAAATGGATTTCTTGACCTCCAAAACCTAGAAGATGATACATTACACGTTTATATTTGTAGCTATATTCAAAAACAGATTTATGAAGAAGCCATCTTGGTCACCATATTTGATTTCAGCCATACGGAAGAAAAATTCGATGTGAAAAAAATCAGATTCAGATTTATCATGATCTCATTATCCCTTAAGGTTGGTGTAAAGGGACAAGTTTTGCTAATTGTTGTCACTGCAGTCTTCGTATATCTCTCATGTGTTTTTTACCTTTTAAGAAAATTTACAATTTCTCTTACAAATTTCAACCGGGAGACCCGGGTTCGATTCCCGGCGGGAGCTCATGTGGTTCGGATTCCACGTTAATCAGTAGGTCCACGTCTCATATAGCCTCGCTGCTGAACGGGACGTAAAACTCCAAATCAATCAATCAATCAAATTTCAACCTAGAGACTTCAAATTTTTGGAGAAGGAACTTCTTAATATATCGAAGGCAACAATCCGTGCTGATTTCTTATTTCGAATTTTCTTCATTGTTGAAAGAGTTATATTGTTAAAGGTTTGGATATCCCTTTCAACAAACAAGTCATATCAACAATGAAGAAAATTCTAAATAAAAAATTGGCACGGATTGTTGTCTTCGATGGGTTATGAAGTTTCTGCTCGAAAAATTTGAAATCTCTAGGTTGAAATTTCTAAGAGAAATCGTGAATTTTCGTGAAAGGTAAAAAATACATAAGAGAGATACGAAGACTGTAGTGACATCTATCAGCAAAGCTTGTCCCTTTAAACTAACCTCCTCAAATGCTGCAAAAAAAAAAAAAAAAAAAAACTGTTAAATCACTTTAGAGAGCGTTTTTTTTATGTTCACTAGTACCCCACCCATTCACCCATTTTCAAATTTGCTCCGTTACAACTTCTTAACTGCTCGCATTACAACAAAAAAGTTACCGGACCATTTTTGTAGCTTAATTCAAGATTTTTCAAACGGCTATTGAAATATTACAATACCATAATTAGTAATGAAGATAAAATTGTTTAAAAGAATATATATGTCTCTCGACAAGGAGGCTACTTTGATGACGTCACAACAGGGGGTTCACGATCTCTGATCATGTGTTTTAGAGCGTTTTTCATCTCTTAATATATAGAAGTACAAAAGTGTACACTGCTGTCCGGAAGTGAAATATTTGGATGATATTTAGATTTAGAATTTAGGATTTAGATTTCTGGGCATGACCATTTAGCCCGTCACATATGAGGGATGACGTCCGTCGGCGATCACACTATCCGGGGTAAGGGAAGGAAGGGAGCGGCCTGGGACCTATAAGCTATTTAACACTTCGACATTTGCATGGTGTGAATTAGGAAAACCCAGGGAAACCTAATTCAAAATTGCCGGCCTGAGAAAGCTTTTTACACTTTTTCGACCGAGTGCTTGGTGATATTTAGAATAACTCCATCCACTATAAAGATAATAATGAAAAAAATCCGGAGAAGAAAATAGAAAAGCTGACAGTAAACGTTGGGAAACTAGAAGCACAAAAACAATATAAAACAAGTGAGTTTCGTTTCATAGTGTGAAACTACGATAGACTTCCAAACTATGAAAATTCCATGTTCAAACCTGAAGTAGTACATTTATGATTACTGGTTGCAATAGATTAATAAGATCAAAGATGGAACTTGTTCCTCAAACGCTAAATTCATATTAGAAAGCCATTACTCGCTATCTCTTCCTGTTTTTGATGTATGGCAATAAAGGTTGAAACTGGAAATACTTAACTTTAACCACTTCCGATCTAAATAATAGATGATCAAAAGAGAAGATAGAACCTATTCTTGAGAAAATGAATCGATTGCAAAAAGCTGCATCTCAATATCTCTTACTGCTCTCTCCCTACGGAAATCAGTATTAAAACCGGAATTAGTAGTAAATTACAACTACTTACAACTACTTCCGCTCTTGGTAGAGTGTTGCGGGTTGTAATATGTTCTCTTCAAACTCTGAATTGTTTGCAGAAAATCACTTGTCCTCATCTAATGTCATTCTAGTTCTATGGCGATAGATGTTGAAACCGGAAATGGGTTATTTGAACCACTTCCAGTTTGAATAGAGAATTCATACAGAAAACTGAACCTATTCTTGGAAATCAATTGCAAAGAAATGCATATTCATATCTCTTATTGTTTTTTTGCAATTGAAAATCAGTATTGAAACCGGAAGCAGTAGTAAATAACAACCACTTCCGATTTTGGTGCAGTCTTGTAGATTGTGATGATATGCTTTCTTGACACATTGAATCGTTTACAGAAAACTGCTTTTCGCTATCTAATATCATTTTGCTCTATGGTGATAACATGTTAAAACCGGAAATGCTTTATTTTAACAAATTTGATTAGAGAGTTAACGGAGATGGAACCTATTCTTGGACTCTTATGCAATAAAACTGCATCTCGATATCTCTTACCGTTTTTGCTCTGATACCTGTTAACAGACGAATGGACAAAGCCGTTCTATAACGCTTCCGACATCTCTGCATAGCATAGTTTGAAAGTCTAAAATTAAAATCGAATGTACTAATGTATGTGTAATTACGCTTACAAGTGTTTTAAATAATGATTTGATTCATTTTTACCTAGAATTTTAGACGTACAATTAAACTATGCATAAATATACGAACTCTTATAGAAAAAAATTTGATTGGCCAGTTTGCCAACAGAAAAGGAAAAACGGCAAAAACGCGCAATCTTCAGCGTTCCGAAAGTAGATTCCATTTTCGTTCTTATTACTCTATTGAAATCAGAAGTGATCCATTATTTCTTTGACAACTTTCAATTTTAATGTAAGAGTTTCACAGAACATAAAAGAAGAAAAAATAAAAGATTTCAATAAATGGTTATTTGATTAGACTCATATTTCCAAGAATAACAGGTCCATTCTGCACGTTTGTTCCTATATTGAAACTGAGATCAATCAGACCGCAAATCAATACAGTGAAAACGGCAAGATTCATTGAAAACGGTTGATTGATGTGAATTTGCGTTCCAGAAATAAGTATCATCTCCATCCTTATCGCTCTATTGAACATTGGATACCCATAATTTGTGAATATATTCGAGTTTGACACTGTAAAAGAAACTCACTTGATTTTATGAGGAATCTTTCTTTCTTTGAAGGAAAAATATATAAGTGTATAATGTTTGATACTAAAGTTCTAGGACTGATACTGTTACCAAGGGCGCCGATTTCTCTGTAAATTTGGGGGGGCTCATTCAGATGCAGAAGGTATATATATGAGGATTTTAAGACAAATTGCATGAAAGTTATGCCAAATATTTTATATTCATAAATACAATAGGGAGGCCAACATGAGCTTTGGGGGCCCGGGCCCCTTCGGCCCCCCCAGGATCGGCACCCTTGACTGTTACTCTGTAATTGTTAATGACAGAGAATTGATTATTATGTGAGGTAGGTAGTGATGTGAGGTGGAAAATTTTCCGCTATATTTTTCCGGAAAATGTTCCGTTCTAAAATAAATATCAGTAATCAAGTAACAATTCCTCAGCAATCATATATTGGTTGAATTCATCTGTAGAAATGTTAAAAAGTGAAAGATCGTTTAAATAATCTGAAAATTTTCATGGCTCACACAATTTTCAGTATTATATAGGAACAAGTTAAACATTTTTTCATGAATCGAAACATTTTCTGTCTTATGTGGAAAAATTGAAGAACTTTTTATGAGTCGGAAAATTTTCGTCATTTTGAAGCAAAAAGTAAAACAATTTTTTGTGAATCGGAAAGTTTTATTGCTCTGTAGAAACAAGTGAAAGGAATTTTCATAGATCGGAAAATTTTCATCATGATGAAGAAACAAGTGGAAAAAACTTTTCATAATCCGGACAAATTTCCCACTATATTTAACTGCACATAGAGCTACAAAATTGAATTTCTGTATAGGAAGGTTAGTCAGCAACAAATTATAATTTTCCAATTAGCTTTCGGGAACCGTATTCTATTATTTAAAATTTCAATTTATTAAAAGTCATGAATATTTTCCGATTCATAAAAACATACTCCACTTATTCCTACATCGTTGTTTAGCCGTAAAATTTATTTGTAATAAATATTGTCTTAAAAAATTGCATGAAGTGAAAATCTAACGATTCTTCATTGCAAGAAAGTTCCAAAAACTTCAATGCGTTCTTCCCTAGAATCCACCTTTGATCTTACAATATTAGATTTCGTCAGTTTAATAGGCATAGGACGGTTTTCTCATAGCTTTACTACTTTCATAGATTTACATAGTACAACATTTATAAATAAGTACATATAATATAAAGTGCCTACTGTAAATTTTTGACTACCCAAAATTCGAGTTTAAGTAACTCATGAAAGCAAATACTGACCATTTTCTGGAAATAAACATTTATTTATCCATATATTCATTCAGAAGAGAAGGTGAAATATAACTAATAAGGAAGCTTGGTACTTAGTATATATATAATATGTACTTGTTCTATCGAATCGTCATTATTTCTAATACATTTTTATACATAATAATGGTAGTTTTATAACACAAATATCTGCTATAAGATGTTGATTATACAAAATTACAATATTGAAATTATAATTTACGAGTGTTAAACACAATAAAATCAGTTTTTCTTATTGTATGTTACAAAAATAATCTTCATAAGGAACTTTTATGTAGTTATTTCAATATATAGGCAGGCCTACATGTGAAGAAATAGTGGAATTTCTTTTCAATTTCTTGTTATATTTTGAATATTGGAATGGGATATTTGTTCTCAACGAACTCGATGCATGTTCCCTGCACTTTACGTACACATACACACCCCCATACACACATACACACATACATACAGAGAGAGAGAGAGAGAGAGAGAGAGAGAAACACTGTATATTTTTACTTCCCAACTTGAAATATCAGAAAATTTTCTGGTTTCCGAAAGCTAATTGGAAAGTGATAATTTGTTGCTGTCTAACTTTCCTCTACAAGAATTGAATTTTATAGCTGAATGTGAAGTTAAATATAGTGGAAAATTTTCCACCAAACATCACTATACATAATTGTCCGGATTATGAAAAGTTTTTGCATTTGTTTCTACATCGTGATGAAAATTTTCCGATTCATGAAAATTCCTTTCACTTGTTTCTACAGAGCAATAAAACTTTCCGATTCACGCAAAAAGTTTACTTTTTGCTTCAAAATAATGAAAATTTCCCGACTGATAAAAATTTCTTCAATTTTTCCATACAAGACAGAAGATATTTCGATTCATGAAAAATTGTTTCACTTGTTCCTACATAGTACTGAAAATGGTTTGAGCCATGAAAATTTTCAGATTCTTTAAACGATCTTTCACTTTTAACATTTCTATACATAAATTCAATCAATTTTATGAATACTGAGGAACTGTTACTTGATCATTAATATTTGTTAAGAACGGAAAATTTTCCGGAAAATATACAAGAAAATTTTCCACCTTACATCATGGCAAAACAACGATGTAGGAATAAGTGGAGTGTGTTTTTATGAATCGGAAAATTTTCCGTTTCACAATTTTCCGGAAAATTTTCATCACTGGAGATAGGTACTATAATATTCTTCTTTTGCAGGACATGTGAAAATTTGGTACTGAGAGCGTCTGCGCCCTTTCAAACGCCGATCACCGAAAACACCCTGGTTCCCGTAGTCACAGTTTCTTACATGGAACAAATGGCGAACATTCAGTATCGCTTTTAAGTTGGGGAAATTAGTAACATAGACTTACAAAATGATCAGAACTGTTTACTGCGAGAATAGCCCATCTTGTGATCGTGTGCTTGAATGGTGCTCCCAATTTCGTAATGCTCATGATGTTTCTGACGACTCCAGAAGTGGACGCCCGTCAACCAGTTGTTCAGATGATATTATGGAGAACGAAATCATGCATACCAATCAAACACGACCATGAGATGGAGCATTCTTGCAAGAAACAGTTTTGATCATCTATCATCTCTCTGTTGCTGAGTTCCCTAAGTTAATCTCAAATGATAAATAATTTTCTGTCATACGTAGTTACAGTAGTATCGTTAGAACTGGAATTTTCTTGTCAAATCTTGTACTACATTAAGTCCAACAATATAAAACTGAAGATTTGTCGAAAAACATACACAAGAGAACGAACAAAATAAATATGTTACCAAGTTCTCAAAGCATTTCTTTTTTTTAACAGATAAACAAGAAAACAAAATCTTTCTTTCTTCAATCACTACAAAAGTTTGTTTAGTTTCTGTTACTTTGTTCTTGTTCTCTGTTTTCATTTTTTTCGTCACTTTTTGTCTGTACACAGTTTTATCGATCTGTCCCACTTTTTTTCTTTTTATTTAAAGGGGAAATGCTTTCTCATTTCAAACAGAGAGAGATATATTATATATACACACTAACTTGGAAGATCATATTCCCAGCTGGCGTTTAAAACATTTCCACACCATTCTTAAAGTGGCAAATGTTGCGCTTTTCCAACACACCAAATAGCCTCTGGATGTACGAACTTCATGGTATTATACAAGTCCCTTTTGTGAGAATTCTCTGTCAAAAACTTCCGACTGGTTATGGCTTTTTTGGGACTCCCTTTTGCTCTGCCTTGAGCTCAGACAAACATAATTCATTCGTACCGTGAACAAGCAGGTTTCATATATATATATATATATATATATATATATATATATATATATATATATATATATATTTGGAAGTCCTTGAAAGTGAGAAATTTCCCCCGAAACAAGGTACTTGAGGAGTCTTCACTTTGCATCCACCGACCGACGAAGAATTTCCTTAACCCAGTCCCCCATCTCTCCTTCAGGAGACGCAAGAGGAAAAGTGAAAGAAACCAAAAAATTTAAAGAATTTCTCAGAAGAGAAACTTAAGAGGATTTGTAATACTAGCATTAAGGATTGTTAATACAAGCTTTCTACTCGACGAACTCATCGCAACTTATATTACTTGCGGATTTGAGTTAATATTTTACGAAGTTTGTTCCACTCTTTGAAGAAAATAACGGAATTCCGAGAGTTCATAGATAAAGCTAATGAGTGTGAATTTTCTTGCTTGTTATATCAACAAAATATAGTTCACAGGATTTCAAGAAATGTCAAGGACTTTCATACCTAAGGTTTAAAGCATGAATGCTCGTTACAAATGGAACAAGGTACAGCTTTGCCTCTTCCCTAGTTTTTGCTATTATATGAAAAATGGCCAGTCACTTGGAACTTAGAGTATCTTAAAACTTCATCTGTTTTAAGTTCTCCTAACTTCCTTTCCTCGGTCTTTATCTTCAAAGACAGGAATGTCTTGCTCTAAAGCAGTGAGCGCCAAGCCGTTGATCGCGAGCTACTAGTAGCTCTTGGGAACATTTTCAGTAGATTGCATTAACTCCGGTTGGCTAACTTTGATTCCTCCACTCCATATGCAATAAACAAATGTAATATTTAAAAAAATCTTAGTTATTTTTGGTTAAAAAAATTTCAGTTATTTTTGGTTGGTGGCTCACGGTAGGATTTAAAAACGGTACGGTAGATCATCAGAAGCTTCAAAAGTTTGGCGACCTGGTCTAAAGTATTGTGTTGAAACTTTTCTGTGAGATTCCGTTTTTGGATTAATGAGATATTCACTATCACAATCAGACTCATCTTTAAGGAAAATTTTTCTTAACTAAAGTAATTTATTTGGAAAAGCTTTTCAGTATTGGAACGCGCCATTTTTTTCTTCTTCGGTACAAGCCGCGTGTTTGTTAATTAGTTTTCAAGATAATGTCGGTCAAATGCGATTGACTTTCGCACACCGACAGATTTGTTATCAATCGTCTTCTAGCAAAGCGCAACTTAAACTTTCTTCTTATTTCAATGTAAGGAACACTTATCATAGAAATTTGACGACTTCATCCTAGAACATTCTATATATGTTCAGCTCCATATACAAAACAACACATAACACAGCTAATTTCATATGTGGGAAAATTATTTGTTGACTAGTACCAGCGAGTTATACTATTCATATGACTCATAGTAATTCGTCGTTGGAAATAACCAATAGCCGAATCTCGAAATTTGCTATTTTGAGTTAATACCCATCTGACAAGTTCTTGCGTTTGTTTTGTAAAGTTGCTATAGTGTGCTTACATGCTGTTATTAAGATTGCCAACCGTCCGATATCTTTACCGGACAGCTTAGTTTTTGACTTCCTTGTCCGGTGTCCGGCACGACCTCAAAGCCAGACGTTAGATGTCCGCTAATTTTTCCGTTTTTGTAGTTTTGTTCTTTGTTTCATTCAGATTATTTTTTAATTCCGTGGAAAGTAGATTTAGTTGAACCTGGATTCTAAAATGAACCGTATTAGACAACTGGCAGATCACGGCCATAGCACAATTTCATTCCGCAACGAACTTTATGTTCCGTCGCAGTGATGTTATCGTTATGAAGATAGCAGTGGTACCTATTTATCCTATTTTTGGCTAAATCTAGCATATTTGGAGAGGCATTTAGCCATAGAAAGATACAAAATGCTTGTAGCCTTAAATATAGCTTATTTTATTCAATTCTTGCCATTTTGACTCTCTCTCTCTCTCTCTTTTTTTTTTTTTTTTTTTGACTTGAAAACAGGAAAATTTACTGAACTTATCAAAATTGCTAAAGGTCAGCAAAAGTACATTTTCAAAAATGCAGCTAACCTACTTCATCCTCAGCTACATCTTCTAATTAACTAATGCATCCAGATTCAGTAAAAAATATGTAAGCATTATGAGACATACCGGCCGCAGTCAATCTGATAACACTTATTTTCCAAGTAGGGGAGAGGTAGGTAAAATGATACCTACAGGCAAAATGATCCCCTACCCCTACAGCGGAAACTGATAGCGCTGCCTGTCATATCTTGTGGTTGCTACCTCACACAAAATAAGCTTCTGGAGTCACGTGGTTGCTAAGTCACACAAAATAAGTTCTTGTTCATCAGTTCTCTTTGGATGAGAAACGTTTTCTTAGTCTTCCAGACGAATAAATAACCTTTTCATAATATTGTGTATAAGATAAGTGCTTCTTTTTGCTGTATTTGTACTAACGCATGAATTAGAATATAAATGAGACACTATTTGTTGAAAAGTCAGCGCTTAATTCTATACATTGAGCAATGCAGATGGAAGTCTTGTCCGTGTTTTGTTACACAAGAACGTATTTAATGGAAACCATATGAATAGGCAAAACGATCCCAGGATCATTTTACCTTATTATTATTTTATTTTCTTAGGGATCATTTTGCCGTTTCTGTTTATTTGAATCAAGGTAATCAGATGAGCAGGATAATGAAATCCTCGGAGATAGCGCTATTTTAAGTGATGTCCAGCAACACCTATCGAACCATTCTAGACCTGCTGTTCTTGAAGCTGCTGTTCCAAAACTAAAGAATATAAAAAGAAGGCAATGATTTTAAAACGAAGAAGTTGAAAGGCGCAAAAAGAAATATCAAGTTTTTGACGACGTGACAGATATCGAGTGTATCTATGTCATGACTTATATTCAAAGTCTGCTGGAAGTTAGGATTGGATAATGTGTCAGCAGTTCCAAGAATGGGCCCACGACCAGTGTGCTGGTGTTGATGAAGATTTCTTTGTGGCATGTGTTCTGTCACTTATGCTACAAGAAAACTAATCCCAAAAAAAGCATAACAGAACTAAGTGTTCAAAATACGTTTTCTATATTGAACAATATAATAGCCTACTTTAACAAACTATAAATGTATTATGACTAGGATATTTTAACACAGTATTATTACACCCTGTACTTCATTAAAATATATATATAATCATTTTTGTAAGTTCACAAGATTTTTCTATTATTTTAATGGAGGGATCATTTTAGCCACTCCCTAAGGCAAAACGATCCTTTCGGAATAGGTTCAAATTTGTGTCAAAATAATACCGAAGATCTTTATTGACAATGTTCAAAATTGCACGTTACAAAACTGAGATAACACCATATCCTACCGACGAAATTACCACAATATAGATCATTAGAACTAAGATCTGGAGGGAAATTTTGTCTTAAGACAAGGGCGCCCATATTGTGGTTTCCAAGGGGGCCAAGTATACGCCGTATTTCAAATATAGGTTGAAATTTTGCTGTAACTAATGTAAAAGTTCAATTGGATTTTCGATATTCCGAAGTACGATTTCCTCTAGGGGGCGAGCGCCCCACCTTGCCCCCCTGATGGGCGCCCTTGTCTTAAAGGAATCATTTTATCCACCTCTCCCCTATATTTTATGCATGTCATAATTATATTACTAATTATATTTGGTTTTCTGTTTTTAAATACGATGTATGATTGTAGACTACAAAAATTACCTGTGCTGACTCAACTAAAACTGGAATAAGTGAGTTTAATAAATGCGTCGAAAATAACTAAAGCTATTAAATTTGAACTCTAAATCGCTCAGTTTTGTGTGAAGCAACAATTTTTAGATTGTTCACATTTTTGAGGAGCAATGATGTCACAATCTTAAGAGTATACGTAATCCAGGAGGGTGTCCGGTTTTTCCATTTTCACAACCCTAACGTATGGACCAAGGATCTTATAAAATAGAGGATCTGCCCTTACAACAAAATCTTGAAGCCATACGTCACAGTTTCGCCACCCCTACTCTGCCCACTCCGCCCAATAGGATCGCAATGTTTTGAGCCAACAATCATAGCGGAAACGAAAGTAGCCAATCAGACGATGGCAGAAACGAAAGTAGCCAATCAGACGTGCCGATGCTCGGTTGTTTTTTGGCTTCATTGATTTAATAGGATGAAGATACATATGGGCAGATCCTCTATTTATAACATCCTTGATATGGGCACTAAAAGCCACTGCATGGTTTGTTATTTCATCATTTTGTTGAAGTGATTGTTGTAATGTAACACTGGAAAATGTTACAGTGGAAACGAATGGAAAATTGAATGTTGAGTGAAAAAAAAAACACATAGAGCAATGCATTCTGATATTAGAAGGAATACATAAAGTATTAAAACTTTGTAGAAAAGGAAGAGAATAATTTACTCATATTGCCTTTAAAAATAGAGCAGAAACAGCTGCCTGTGCGATAGACAGAAGTGGGGACATTTTGTTCAACACTGCTAGTGAAAGTATCTGCATAAATCCACACTATACACCAGTGGCGCATTGAAGGTGCTAATACGCTTAAGCCTACCCCTTCGTAGTATATGGTTATCAAAAATTGATTTTACTAATATGCAGTATAGACCATTTGTGTTCCCTGATAATACAACTATTCTTACTATAATTTATAACAAATTATGCACAGTGATGTTAGAAACAAACATTATTTCCCAGAAGCGCCCTTTAACACTATAGAACTATAATATTTCAACAAAATCAATATGAACTGAATTATTCTTCTTTTGGGAGGAGGCAATCTTCCTCGTGAGCATAAGCATCAAAATGTATCGTCTACAGGTGCGACTAGGAGCATTAAAACAGAAATAGGTTTCTCAAGCTTTTATTAAATATATATATATCGACTTCCTTAGCCGAATTGTAACGCACGTGACTTCTTAGTGCGTGGTATCTGATTCTACTCTTAATTTCACCACTAACATTTTTTCGTTTTGATCCATCATCATGAAGGGCCAAAGTGGCTCAATGATAGAGCGCTCCCCTGTGGCGCGTAGGAACCCTAATTTGATCCTAGCTTGCATCAAGAGGGCTTTTTGGTGAACAAATACAATTACGTCAGTTTGCTTATGTTGTCCCATTTCCTTCCAATTTCTTCATTCCCCCATTTCAGATGATCATAATCTTCTTTAGCCTTCAAGAAATAATCGTGGGTCTTAAAACAGAAAGATTTCACTTATTTTTTTTTCCTCATCATGAGGCAATTGGAGAACTACGTAAACTAAAATGTGGCGAAATTCGATCCAGAAAGTAGAAACTAATGATACCTAAGAGCTAATATACTGACCACGCATCACCACATTGAACGTGCTACTGGTACATCTGGGTAGCCATAGCCTTTTGATTGTAGCGACAGTAAGTTGAGTACTTGTTTCTATCTGTTAAGTAACTTCAACATTATTTTGAACCCGTAGAACTATAAAGAGAACTAGAAACAACGAGACTTTTTTTTGTTATATGTCTCCCCCTGTAATTCTGCTCACCTCTGTGTACTGAAATATAATACTTAACGATATGACGCAAGAGCGCATGAAAGTGTACGGCTATGCAAACGTTTCACCCGGTGACGCATGATCTGTTTATCGGTTTACATACATAGGCTACATAAACATGCTTTTCTGCGCTTCTTCAATATTGCAGTTTATTAGCTTCATGAGTTTTTTAGGCCCTGACACAGCTGTAGATGTAATAAATAAATATTAAAAAAAAAATACTTTTGAATATTCTTTAAGTTCTATATTCGTATGGGAAAATTGAGTTTTCAACCACCTACATAATTGAGGTGGCTGATCCCATATTAAATAGTTTCACGTATTCAGTCCACAACAACTTAAAGTATATATACGACTGTTTTCATTAAATTTGATGCAGTTCAGCACATCTTTTCGATGTTCTTGAAAAACTGCATATGATAAAAATCTCACGTAAAACCAGTACGTCTTGCAACCCTGCCGTGTGTCTGACGTCATTTGTAAACAAGAAAATTAGTTTGTAATTTTGCCGGACGCACAGATAAATCAAACGAGATATAACACCGATACTTTATATGATTTTGCATTATTTACTGATCGCTTCCCTTCTCATCAACTCGATATCTCAGGAATGAAATCTCCGTGCCTATAATTCTTACAGATTTTTACGGTGATAAGGTTCTGGTTTTACCATTATAACGCAAATTTTGAGGTATGCCTACTGGTTATTCTGACATGATACGATGTAAAAGGCATATAATAGTCACAAAATTGATTACAATTTCTGTGTTCACCCTGTTTATACGAGTGATCCAGTAATATCATGTACCACAAAGCATAAAGACATGGGTAGCTACTTTATATATGGCACAGTAGTGAAATTAATAATACAAGAAGTATCATGCATTATGTGTCCTATTTTCCTCTCCAGTTACGCATATTATCCCAAAGAGCATAGAACCACAGAGAGAGATTTTAGAGGAAAATCCTATTGGTTGGTTGGAAGACCATGAGACTGGGCGCTTAATCTAAGCAAATCCCGTAAATTGGAGTGCGAAGTTTTCATTGGTGGAAATTCAAAATGGTTTTCGCAGGTAATTTGATTTCTTGTTCACATCATTCCCCCTAATGAAAGCTCATTTCCTGTCCATTTGTGTAGCTGACGAGGTGCACAGGCTTAAACTAGGAAAAAATAGTTTTAGAGATAGAAAGAAGAAAAAATAGAAACGCATTCTATCAGAGATTATTTTCCAGAATTACAAATGCTAAACATCGTTTTCCCCTCATCCCACCAAAAAAGAAGTGAAGTTTAGCTAATCTACGTCTATTCCATATTGGATTAAAGTATCGCGATAGAAATAATACTGTTAGAATACTGACTGTAACATGAATTGTAGAAAAGTACGAAGTTAAGTGTCAAGAACTAATCAAACGAGATTCCAAAAATCTGTCCTGTGAAAAGTACTACACTGCTTATATAGTATACTTAAAAATACAAAGAGACATAGTGGCTCAGTGGTAAAGTGCTCACCTCTGAATCTAGAGTTGCCTGGTTCGATCTCAGGCCAAGTAAGTTTGCATTGGATTATTTGTGAGTTTTCTCGGTGTTCTCTCGTTTCCTCTCCCATTTTTATTCTATCGACTCTTTCGTTACCACTCTCTTTCATTAATCATTCATCTCTTTGTATTTCAAACTTTGTAGGTCTTTTGGAGGAAAACTATGGTGCAATTTTGTGAGATGATCGATAATCATATTTATAACAAACTAAGATCATTTGCCCAGATTGTCTGCTCCCAGTGGATGGGCATGTGGCCCACCTACTTTTATGCAAATACACATTGACGTATTCTACGTAATGGTGATATATTTCAAAGCAATTAAATTTTGCAAACGATATCTCTAATTCCAGAGTTCCTTCAATTTATTTGGGGATGTTGCGAACATCCCGGGTGACCACGAGTGTTACAAAGTAGATCTTGATCCTTAAACTTTAATAAATCAAAATTTAGTTGGTTTCTTTAATGCCTATCGTAAATATCTTAATTTCAAACTAAATTGTGATGTAAATTTATGAATACAGTGGCTTCGTCGGTAAGAAAATATCAGAAGGTGACGATCGAGTGAGTGTAATGTGAATTTCTTTCTCAATAACTGTCATTTAAAATTGAACGCTTGCGCAAAAAGCGTTAAAGTTTTTCCATAGAAAGGCAACACAGAGCTAACACTACTCCCGACGAAATACGCTACTCCGTGACAGATTTTCAATGACCCACTATCTTTCCATCCTAACCAAGCATCTCTACTAACTGTATAACAGGGCAGGGCTCTGAGTAATAACTTACTCTTCAGCTCGTTAACAAACGCTTGCAATTTTTTATTTTTTCAATAATACTTGACAACCAGGGCCGGATTTAGAGGAGGTGCACCGGTGCACGTGCATTTCCTTCGTTGCAAATTTACACTATCTAAAATGAGAACCTAGTAGTGATAATAACAACACTTTCCGAAACTTTCTGCCATCATGTTTCCGTTTGGTGCTTAAAAGAAAGAGGAGTTTTGCAAAAGCAATAGTTTAAGTCAATTTTCTAAAGGTTCAAGGAAAAGGAAAAAAATGAAAATGAAATCTTTGAGCTTTACGTCCCACGGTTATGCCGGTTAGGCTAAAGGAGACGGTGATGATGAGTAATGAATGAAATGGTGGAATGAAGAAAGTGGGAGGAAACGGGAGAACCCCGAGAAAACCCACGCACACGGTGTTTGTCCACCACAAAGTTCACTTGGCGGGGGCTGGGATCGAACCCGGGACCCCAAGCACCAGAGGTGAACGCTCTACCACTGAGCCACCGCGGCCGCTTTCAAGGAAAAGGATTCAGCAAGCAAAGCAATATAACATTTGTCAAGTAGGGAAGAAAACAAAAGCCAGGAGGAGAGAACAATTTTTCCTGCATATCACTTGTGACTCTCTTTAAAATACCCCCCCCCCTCCGTTCTATGCATCAGCGTTGTCAGCTGTAAAGAATTATGTCACATGCCACTTTGAAGAGTTTCAATGGTACTGGTTATTTTGGCAGTTATGGTGCACAACCCTCAGAAAATCCTGGATTCGTCCTTGTTCACAACACATGTTTCTGCATCAAAATAAAGTTTTCATAATTGAAAGGTAAAACTTATCGCGACCACCAAAAGACGGCCCACGAACCACCAATGGGTCGCGACCCACACTTTGAGAAACACTGCTCTAGAATATTGCACGACTGGTGGAGTCATAGATAAAAAATAGAGCTGACTTTGACGACCTGTTCTTCTAACAAGATGGGGATCTCTTAGTATAACAAATTATTTTGACAAATCCGTTTCACAAGTATTTGATTTGACGACGTTCATCTGACTTTACCTATGAATTCGTTTTATGAGGTACTGAAAAGTAAAGCAGTAACCGAGAGAGAAATCTTATAACCATTTTAGGACGTTGATGCTGACCGGTACTCTATGCTGTCTTGATTATCAGTATTTTGAGAACAAAAAATGCATATTGAACATTTACGAGACTTAAGTCAATATTTACAGAAAACAATAAACAAATAAATTAAAATGAAATACTCGATCAATATGTAACTGTGTAGTTACTTGTGGGTAGAGATAAAAAAAACGGCTTTTTTCGGACAAGGGTTCTTTTTAGATAAAAAGGCTAACTACTTGCTGGAAAAATCGGAAATTTGCGTTCTTTATTTTCACTTTCTATGACTTTCATGTGTAAGTATCACTTTCGTTTCCCTACAATTAAGAAAGTGCGTTTACACATTTAGTACTTGTGAGTTCTATGTTCAGATCGGAGTTGACTGTCTTAATTGTTTTCAAACTGGCATTGGATTTTTTTTTATCAAGAAGTGTACGTTCTGCAACCACCATATCCTAAATGCTATTTTGGTTGCCTAACACTCCTATCAAGTTCCTAGAAGTTAGGAGCCTTATGCAGAGTCGATTTAACGTATGATTAACGTTGTACTAAAGGTCTCACTACAACATGAATCATATGTTAGTCGAAATCTTTAGTATGGCACTAATCACGTGCCAAAACGATTCTCCATAAGGCCCTATATAGATATCTTGATATGTTTTACTGGTTGCCTACATGCAATCCGGTAGGCAAGAAAAAAGGACAAGAAACAAATACAAAACTTTTTTTTTGTTAAAAAAAACTTGTCTTCCTTACATGTCGTTCTCTCTTTGGGAAACTTTTATCCTGAGCTTCAGACAATTTAGTCTACATAATGAAAGCTATAAACGGCTATTTTGGATATGATGTTGGTTTAACATAATTGTTCACAGAGTTTCTTCTTCTTTAACTGATATATTGTATCAAGTTTTAAAATGAGAAATTTGTGGAATAGTGTTTTACACGTTTTCTCTCTCGAATTTAACCGGCCCCAATAAATGTTACACACAATTATAATGGAGGTTTAGTCTATTAATACATTTTAAGTGATAAGTTTGCTTCTGGAAATCTACCACATTTTCAGAGCAATTGTTGTTAACACTATTGAACTTTTTAGTACAACATTTTTGTCGTTAATCATTAACTTCATAGTTCTATAAACAACTCGTTCGAGCTAGATTTACAATTTTCTGTTCTGTCGAACGACCGACCTTCTTTAATTTTTGCTTTTTTAAAGGATTTTCTCTGTAGAATGCAGTATTTAAATATTGTTCGCTATTATAATAGAAAAAGCAAGGTAAAATATACTGTTATATCTTCACTGCACTTGAAATATATATATATATATGAACATTGGGTGAATGCGGCTTCGTTTGGGCGCTAGAGGCGTCTGAAATGTCACCTTCCGAGGCGGCAATTTGCAATATCTCAAGAACGGAGAGAAATACGAATGTCGGGTCAAAACATATCAAAGGAAACCCCATCCGAAGAATCCAATTATGCATAAGTGGTGGCGAAACAGTGGCGGCGCTAGAGGGGGGCACAAAGAAAGTGAATGAAACATGGAGAAAAGTGAACAATTTACACTGAAAAATTGTAGGAGAGGATGTTACTTGGAATATGCAACAACAAATGTTAATGAACAAAGGCAACAACGGCTAGTCTGTAGGGACTTTACGGGAGGCGGTTTGTAGGAATACAGTATCTTTGTAATGGTGAGAAATAGGAATGTTGGGTCAAAAGATATCAAAGGAAATGCCATCCGAAGAATCCAATTATGTATAAGTGATGGCGAAACAGTGGCGGCGCCAGGGGAAGCACAAAGAAAGTGAATGAAACATGGAGAAAAGTTGAAATTGGTGAAAACACAACTATTTGAAAGCAATCAGGAAACAAGGAATACAACTCTAGGTGTACTGTATGATACATGTCCGATGACAGAGGGCGCATAGCTACAGTAGGTGGAACAAGGGGGCGTGCAGAGCGTCGCGTAGTAGAGTTAGTTATAGGAGTAGTGAAAGCGTGGGTAACGAGAGCGTTCGCATCGAAGGTGCAGAGGACAGCGCACAGTTCATTCGTACTGAATGGGGCAATGACAGTAACAGCACAAGCGTTTTAGTGCTACACTCTACAGGGAGGGCAGTAATCCATGTGTATGTGAATGTGGTTTACTTTGTGTCGTGTGAAACAGTGTTGATGTTGACAAGCGCTATGTGTAATGCACCACAATGAATAGGGTAGTATACAGTAACGCCGAAATGGCAGATATGCATTTGATGTACGGCTTAGCGGAAGGTAATGCAGAAGAAGCACGTAGGTTATATGCGGAACGCTACCCAGATCGACAAATTCCAGCACCGGGGATGTTTATTCGTATTCATCAGCGATTGCGGGACACTGGGAAATTCCTTCCCAACATAGACATTCCGAGACGACGACGCGTTTGAACACACACCCCCTGGAAGAGAGGGTACTCCGACATGTGACCCGGAACCCGAGTATTAGTACCCGACGAATAGCAAGGCAGGAAGACGTTTCGCATCAAGTCGTGCTAAGCATCTTGCATAGTAATAATCTTTAGACCATACCACGTACAACGAACGCATGCGTTATACGATGGTGACTATGAAACCCGTCGACGTTTCTGTCGTTGGTTATACCGCCGCTGCCGTGTATCACCAGCCTTTCTAACACAGGTATTGTTCTCGGATGAGGCATTATTCACACGGGATGGCATCACAAATTTCCACAATGACCATCGATGGTCATTGCAACAACCTGCATGCAATTGTAGAGACGAAGCATCAACAGCGTTTCCAATTGCATGTGTGGGCTGGTATTATTGGCGACAACGTTGTGGGACCACATTTCTTACCACAGCGATTGAACGCAATATCGTATCTCCAGTTTCTGACTCAGAACCTACCTATTCTGCTTGAAGATGTGCCACTGAGGACACGACAGTCTATGTGGTTTATGCACGATGGCGCCCCTGCCCACTCATGTCACACCATTCGTGCATATCTGAACAAAATATTTCCACGCAGGTGGATAGGTTGTGGTGGAAGACAAGCATGGCCCCCACGTTCACTCGACCTGAATCCCCTAGTTTTTTCCTCTGGGGTTACGTGAAGAGTCTCGTGTATACACGGCCCCTGCATGATGTTGAAGATCTTCGCCAGCGTGTATGTGCTGCATTTGCCACATTACGGCAAACGCCAGCGATATTGGCACCAGTCAGACAATCCTTACGCCATCGTGTAACTGCCTGTCTCGAAGAACAAGGAGGACATATTGAACAGCTGCTATAGAATGGCATTATGTTGACCATTGTAAGTACAATACCTCTTGTTTTTACAGTACACTGGGTCTCATCTTCCATACGTGTTTTTTACGATCTGCACGTTTCATCACTAAGAGTGTTCAACAGTTTCTTTGCAGCTCCCATGCGCCGCTACTATTCCGCAGTACGTGTGCATAATTGGATTCTTCGGATGGGATTTTCTTTGATATCTTTTCACCCGACATTGCTATTTCTCTCCGTTAAAATGATACTGTATTTCAACATTCCACCTCTCATAGTGTCCCTACAGCGTAGCCATTGTTGCCTTTGTTCATTAACATTTGTTGCTGCATGTTCCATATAACATCCGTTCCTACAGTTTGGCAGTGTAAATTGTTCACCTTTCTCCGCATTTCATTCACTTTCTTTATGCTTCCCCTGGCGCCGCTACTGTTTCGCCATCACTTATACATAATTGGATTCTTCGGATGGCATTTCCTTTAACATCTTTTGACCCGACATTCCTATTTCTCACCATTACAAAGATACTGTATTCCTACAATCCGCCTCTCATAAAGTCCCTACAGACTAGCCGCTGTTGCCTTTGTTCATTAACATTTGTTGTTGCATATTCCAAGTAACATCCCCTCCTACAATTTTTCAGTGTAAATTGTTCACTTTTCTCCATGTTTCATTCACTTTCTTTGTGCCCCCCTCTAGCGCCGCCACTGTTTCGCCACCACTTATGCATAATTGGATTCTTCGGATGGGGTTTCCTTTGATATGTTTTGACCCGACATTCGTATTTCTCTCCGTTCTTGAGATATTGCAAATTGCCGCCTCGGAAGGTGACATTTCAGACGCCTCTAGCGTCTAAACGAAGCCGCATTCACCCAATGTTCATATGACATTTTTTGCTTGTTTTTACCTGTAGATTCATCTCACGAATTTTCCGACATTCATGCACGACCACCCTGTATATATATATATATATATATATATATATATATATATATATATATATATATATATATATATATATATATATATATATTTAAAAAAGTCCAAAATTTTCCAGGCAAAAAGCCGAGAAAACACTAGGATATTTTCCAAAAAACTTTTTCTTTCGAGCCCTTGCATCTCTGATTGTGAGTTACCTCTAGTTTAAATTTGACAATAAATATATATTATTCTTGATCACGTGGTTCCGGGTTCGATGTTCAGTGAGGGTACTTGCCTTGAGTAATAAAGGTACAGATCCCGATGCTGGAAAGAGGCATTAAAATCAAATCAACATATTGTTCTTGTTTGCTGATCATTGTTTCAAGTTTAGGTAGTGTTTTCATAATTCTTTGTGGTAGTGCATCTTATTCGATGTCCATTTATGTATGTCCAAATATACTATAGATGCAAAGTATTTAACCTTTCTCTATAACAAATCAAATTCATTGTTCCACTCATTCAGTTACTCATCAACAAAACCCGAAACCATTAGGCGCAGGAGCGTGTTATTAGGTTCATTATTAGGTTCTTAGAATGAAGATAAAACAAGCGATATGAAATGTCAGAGGAAGAAGAAGTTTTACGAGAATGTGGCTAAGAAAAACTCCAAATTTAATGGTCCATACTCGGGAATCAGAAGCCTAGGCAACATAATATTTCACAAGCTTGTATAGAGGTCAAAGTCTACTACCATACAAATTTTAAACCACATCGAATGAGTTTGGTTGAACTCAATTTTTTTTTCGAATATGTAACTAACCCCAAGTCCTTAATTTGATAGTCCATAACTTGGAAACCAAAAGCCTAGAAACCATAGTATTACAATATTTCATAGCAGGTCAAGGTCTATTACTGTATTAAGTTTGATATCAAGATTGAACTTATTCGATATATGATGCCCTTTGTTTTTCGAAAAATCAATGAAGAATGATAAAAAAAGGGCTAAAGATTGTAATTTTTTATTATTAGGCCTCTTTAAATTTGTTTATTTTTCCGTTATTATTATTATTATTATTATTATTATTAATTCCGTATAGCCTAATGAGTACGCGTGTATTTAATACACAAGGGTCTGGGTTCGCTTGCCAGTGTTGCCATAGAATCTTTAGAGTTGACTCTCCACTGAGAGGCAGTTCAGGACTACTTCAATCAAGAGTTGGCAAACTTAATTAAAAAATCTCGATGTAGTCGATGTGTTGACTAAACTCCATTCTACTAAAAGGTGTTTAGAGGGCTATAGTCTAGTTCTTTTAGGCTGTAAGGTTAGGAAATTTAGAATTTATACATTAAGGACGTGATAGGAGTGTTAGGCAACCAAAATGGCATTTGGGATATGGTGGTTGCAGAACGTACACTTCTTGATTAAAAAAAAATCCAATGCTAGTTTGAAAACAATTAAGACAGTCAACTCCGATCTGAACATAGAACTCACAAGTACTAAATGTGTAAACGCGCTTTCTTAATGAGAAACAATTGTCGCCCACTGGTCTTTTCGTGACCACCCATCTCAATCTCAATCTCAGTGAAAGAACTTATCCAAATTGTAAAGGTCCCGAGTTCGATCCAAGACCAAACACTTTTGTAGTAGATGTTTCGCATTTCCTTCCACTCATTCTAACTATCTTAAATTTGAACTTAGTATCCTTTAATCTATGAAGTATAATCATTTGGCGTTAAAGATTATATTTCATTATTTTGTAGTTTCACATCTTACGATATAGTCTCTACGAGGAAAACAGGCATTGCATTAATAAAAGCAGAATGATCCTTCATGATGCTTCACGTAAATTCTAAAAGTACATAATTATATTTTCTACATGGAAAGTTACTTAAGGCAAGTAAATCCTTGCAAGCAGTTAAAAATATCAGACAAGTTCATAATTTTCTGTTTTCATACATATATTTTACACTCGCCAAAAACAAAACTTTCATAGTGAGTTTTAAAATCACTGGAGGCATAATATCCTGATTTTATTTAAAGAAGGTAAAAATTTGCAGGATTTTAAAACAGTATTTGGAACCACAAATATCAAATGTATATAATCATCTCCAACACTAGAAAATGGAAGAGCTTTTCAATACTAACATATCTACCTAAGAAGAGTTTCTTATATGAATGATTGCCTAGAATGAGAAATCAAAATAGCAGTAAGTGATAAGTGGTAAAACTTTGATATGTTAAATCAAAAGTATCTAGTTCAAACTCCACTACTCGTAGAATTTCCTTTTATAAAATAACAGCCTCCAACAAATCTCATTACACTTAACAGAACAGACTATCATTTAACACTTGTGAAGGTATATTTATACGAAGGCTGTTAGAAACGAAATAATATGATGCCACTAAGATTTTCCAGCATGATGTGAATGTGCTTCATGTAATACATTACAAACTGTAAAAGATGAACGATTTTACAAATTAAAATATCTGTTGACCTGGTCCGAATTTACTTCTGGTGAGAAATACCCTCTGCAATGTAACCAATGGATGTACTGGAGTTAGCGTACTGTATCACAAACTTCATGCATGTTCAGAAAAGAGATTGTGATGCCCAGTCAGTGATTTTCATCCAAGAGTCCAAACTTGGACATTCTGCACATCTAGCCGCGAGAAAACTCATGAGTAGATTTGAGCCAGGAGAACTATACAATGAATTAATGCACTATACAATGTTGGTTTATAAAATTTCCTGCAGATGAAACAACATTGAAATCTAACCTCCACGGTCACCGACCAACAGATGTTCTGATGAACTTCTGAGCAACAATGAAAACGAACCTTCAAACAAAATATTCGTGCAATGGCACACTAATTATGTACAACCATATGACTGCCATTCGGGGAATCAGTACAACCGGCAATGTGAAAATAGTTGTACTTACGGTTACTACATAAGTTAACACGGTACAACTAGAAGACCACCACACCGTCTCAAGGTGTGCAATTTCCTGAGTATTGCTTTGAGCCTCAGAATAATAGTTTTTCTGTTTGTTTATATAGTTGCGTACGATACGTTGATTACTGAAGCTAATGTATGTTTGGCAGATATTCTAGACACTAGGTTCAAACCATTAGATTCAACATTTTACTCCCTTCCACCCTCCCTTCCGTTCCTTATCCATTTCCTTTAATGGAAATTTCGAATTTCCCTTCGCTACAATAAAGGTAACCAAAAAAGTTCACTCGCTTTTTGTGAATGTTTGTGTTCAATTGACCCTCACACCGTGAGTTGAATGCGAATGGAGATAAGGCGAAGGTCAATTGTTGGGGTGGTTATATCCAACATACTGTCAGGCTGTGACAGTTCAGTTACACTGTGAACTTGCGTAAGGACAGAGTGAAAATGGGAACTCCACAGAGCATCATAAGGGTGTGTATGTTGTACGAGTTCAGACAGGGGTCAAACGCCGTTGCAGCGGGGCGGAAGATATGCCAGGCCTTTGGTGAGGGTGTCGTGCGTACGCAGACAGTGCAACTTTTGTTTAAATTTAAAGACAGTGACGAAACACTCGAAGACAAACCACGTGCCAGAAGACCAAGACATGTACAAAATGAAGATCTTCAGGCAGAAATTGAGGCGAACAGTGGCCATACATGTGAGGAACTCGAACTACAATGCAGTGTGAGTGGAGAAACCATTCGGCAGCACCTCCTTCAACTTGGGAAGCACTACAAGTTCGAACGATGGGTCCTACATGATTTGGACTTCAGGCCAGGAGGCAACGCGAGCAGACACCTGTGTTTCTTTGCTGTCTTGTCTGAGAAAGGAAGCATTTCTGGATAGGGTGTTGACATGTGATGAGAAGTAGGTCCTGTACGAAGTTCAGCGGCACCGTCATCATTGGTTAGCATCCATTGAACCGATTCCAAAACATCCGAAACCAGCACTGCACCAAATTAAGGTCTTTCTATGTGTTTGGTGCACTGCTCGCGGCAACGTGCATTGGGAACTGTTACCAGTTGATCAGAGCATCAACGCAACTGTGTACTGTCAGCAGGCGAGTCTTATTCAAGAAAAACTCAAAACTCTGGAGCCAGCACTTTTGAATCGCAAAGGGGTTCTCCTGTTACAGGACAACGCTAAGCCCCACGTAGCTAGGATGACCCGGGACATCATTCGACTCCTTATATGAGAAACAATATTGCATCCATCATACTCCTCGTACATTTAACCGTCCGATTATCACCTGTTACATTGCTTGGACAATCATTTTAGAAGACGCCAGTTCAAATCTCTAGTAGAGGTGTAAAATGCACTTGATAATTTCTTCGCTTCACAGCTCACCAAGTTCTACTGCTATGGAATCTATGACCTTTTAGAACGTTGGCAGAAGGTCATTGATGCTGATGGGAATTATTTTTGATCTTCCAGGTGCATCTTAGCTGATATATCGATGTTCGAAGGTGGAAGATGAAAAGCGAAAGAACTTTCTTTGTTACCTTTATACAAAAATCCCTCGAAAGCACGACTCACACAATCGAGCATAATTTTGTTTTTGTTTATAGTTTTATTATTTTTCAATATTTTTGGGACCATTTTCATACAAGAAGTGCTTTCTATCATCTCGACTTTCTAGTGACTCACCTTTAGGGAAAGGATGAAGAAAAATGTAATAAACGTGAAAAATCGTGAACTATAGCATACGTGCAAGATTTAATTAGCATAGGTGTACGTCGGGGTTTTGGGAAATTCCGCCCTGAAAGATGAGAGGTTTAAAGTTTCTCATTATTATTACATATGACAAGTTAATTTGGATAAGTATACGTTTACAAATTAGAAATTTTACAGATATGCTTTCGAACGGGACGAATTTTTTTCGGCATATACGTAGCATGAACTGTGTAAATCCGTCGAAATATTGAATTCGATTTATTCCAGAATCTTCTTCAATTTTCACTCGGAAGTATTTAAATATAAATATACTCTTTCATAAATACATGTATTGCGGTGAAATAACAGGCTGAGACTAAAATACACTGATTCCCAGGTAATACTTAATTTAAAAGAATAATAGTGGGGTAACACTACTCCTGAATCCCTCGACTGAATGATGTGATATAAAGCAAGATTGTTACCCATAGAGTAATACTAAGAAAGACCATTATAAAATTCAAAACTTCAGGGTTTTGAAAGAGGTATTTGAGCAGTCGAACATAATGTTTAAGTTCTAGACTTAGCGAAAAGAAATTTTGCCTCATGATTTTTATGAATGGAACTAACTAAACACTTCCGGATGTGGAAAAGCAGTTTAAGTCGCAATTTTGGAAAAAAGTAACTTAAGATGGAACTTGTTGAAAAAATAATCATCTTAGGGGGAGCTAACGATTTTGTCTGATGTGAAGCGAATGTATAGTTTACAGGAGTTGAAAAAGAGACTTGAATAGGGTGTAAAATGTCATATAAAGGTAATTGTGTGACGACGGATTTATGGATTTTCCATGTCACCTTCAAAACAGTCTTCTTTTGAAGCGACACATTTTGCTAGACAAGACCGAAAGCACTATCCAAAACATCCGAGGACTCATTTATAAATAGACGGCATATTAGACGAAAGAAAATATTACTAGAGATAATTAAGAAAGAAAAACAAACTGGTTTGCAAAAGAAGTACTGAGATGGGCATGGCAATACGTAGAGAGAAAGGAAAAGGAGGTAGGGGAGAAGAAAGCAACCATTTATGAAGATTTTTAAAGCAGAATATTCATATGCCAAGATGAGGAGAGTAGGTGACGACAATGATTCATGAAGACTTCTAAATATGTGGAAAGTAATTGGCCAGTAATAGCAGAACATTAAATAATAATTATGATTATACAAGGTATATCAGGACCACCTGACGGATTTTATTCTTTTACTTTTAGGACATCTATCACGTGTTGCTGCAATATTATTCGCTAGTTCTGTCACTTTCTTCCAGTTGAGATGGAGCGCTGGTCTGTACAACACTTCATTACAGCGGAGAAGAAATTATAAAGACAGTCTATCATCTCTACGCAACATAAGTTTGGTGGATGTGATGCCACTAGTAACAATACTCTGCTGCTATGGGTATTGAAATGACGTTAAGAGGAACTGTGAAGGACAACAAACCTTCAGGATGTCCTCGTTTGGTATGTACACTGGAAAACACTAAACTGTAGAAACGTTATCTTGTGTAGTCCTCAACGAAACACAAGCGCTCGCCGAACTCTGAACAAAAGATCTTCATTGACATCCTTACAAGATCCAAGTTGTCCATGAGTTTACTGAGCCTGACATGACAAAAGGCCTTTAGCTTTATCCTGTTCGGTCCTGGAGCATATTTTTGCGGCGAATTTCACGTATTTCTGTATTTGTTTCCATTTATAGCCTTGGCGCGCATGCATGTGATGGGAAGAAACGGGTTACAATGTTGCCTGTGTCTATGTCTCATGTAGGCGACATTGGGACTCACAGTCAGTGAGTCAGAAATGTCTCCTACTATGGTTATGTCTCCTACAGGAGACGCGGGGCGCGAAGGGCCAAGTTCTTAGAGCTTCTGCAGGTTGAACATGGCATTATGAATAGCTTACTAATGTCAAATGAGGTTCATTTCCACTTGATCGATCATACGAAGAAAAAGCATTGTCGCTTCGAGACTGCAAATAATAACCCATGTGAACTGATGCAGCGTCCTAGGTATACCGAAAAAGCAACAATATGGTGCGCTATTTCCTCCTATAGACTACAGGACTGTGTTTATCTGCATGGAGGATACTTACGAAATGTTATTCCAAGAAATAACGATACATATTAGTTCTCCATGGAAGATTAATGTATTTTCATGAAAAATTTACATTTTCCCCTGGAATATTATTTTATTTTCGAAACCATCAGGTGTCTCTGGCTCACCCTGTATTTACTTTATTTATGATTGTGGGATTTTGCAATCTCTTTAAAGACTTGTTATTTAGATCTTCATTTTAAACCGAGGAATTAAATATGTAAGTATGCTGTTTCGAGTTTCTAAAAATTTCTGGATTTTACCAAATATTTGCAAGAAGATAATGTGTATTTTATAACCTGTATTGTTAGTCAACACATCACAAAATCGATTACCATTTATCTAAAGTCAACAGTCTTTAGCTAACTCAAACAAATAAAAATAATAGGATGTATGTTTTTTAGTTCATCAACCTCAACTTTGCAGAATATAAAACTTCTCAAATACAATAGACCATTATTGTAGTGAAATAGGAAAAAAAACTCCGAAAAATAGAACGAATATGATGGGGGTATTTCCTTAAAGATGAATACAGGAAGATTTTGTAGTTAGGATTAAAGAGAAAAAGGAATAAAATATGAAACGACAGGGAATAAATAATCTCCTGAATCGTAAAATATAAAGGAAATGAAAACAGATTCAAGCGTTTCTACAGGAAGTGGTAGATCATACGCATAGAGTGTGGATAATCAAACAAAAACAAATTAAATGTGCTTTTTTTTCTTTTTTTTTTACTTAATGAAGAAAGTAATATTCTTCCGAGATTTATTTGCCCTTTTTTATCTCCAGTGTTCCATAGGCTATAGAGAAAGAAAGAGAGAGAGAGAGTTATTACTTCAGCAAGACAAAATTTTCTTTTCTTATGTTATTCTAGCGACTTCAAGAGTGGGTGCCAGACAGTCAGTAACTTATTATTTATAAAAGAGGTCGTTGCACTCTGGAGCTCATTTTTTTTATTTCATTTTATTCTGTTTTAAATAAATTACATGCCATGATGATGAGCGTAATAACGCATACCAACGAAAAATTTATGTAGTTTCTTATGCCTTTGTGTTGTATGCAGTATCAGTATCTCAAAGTATCTTCGGAATGTTTTCTTTTCCTTTCGCTCACCCATCTTTTACACACACACACACATACATACATACATACACAGACACGGAGAGATTGGCTTCTTCTTTTGCATGCTTTTCATGAATAATAGATAGCCAATTTGTGAGTTGATCTTTCTGCCTGCTTTCGTGCGAAAAATCCTTTTTTCAATGGAAAATAGAGGCAACCCGAAAGTAATGATAGTTTGTATATATACTGTATGTTATCCGCCGCCTTCCTCCCCCAGAATAGTGGATTTCCACTTCATGCTCCAAAATTTGTAATACACAATTTAATCCCATTTTTTTCTCAGTTGTCTCTTGCCATTATCTTTACAATTATTTTCTCTGTATCCTATGCCATATTCTTGTATGAAATAAAAAGAATAATGTGTAAATATTCAAATACAGTTATATCAAGTTACTATAAAATATACGGGATGAAAAAGGATTAATTTCAGATTTTGGCCGTGGCAAATAGAAGTAGGTTGATCTCATGTTCAATCTCTGTTGGAAAATTGGATTCTCTAATTTAACACATATTTCTTCTAAACTGTTCAGAGGCGTAACTATAGGATGTCTGGATTGGCAAATATCCAGAGGCCCCCGTACAATTTTTATTTATTTTTAAATGTTTTTTTTTTTTTTTTTTTCAAGAAAGCATGCTTATCAGTAAACAGATTAAACACAGTATTCATTTCAACGTATGTTATTCTTAAGTAATTACCATAGCAAATTTGTAAGTTTTCTGTCCTGTCTATGGGTAATGTAATAATAAAGTAACTACAGATCTATATAATTCCAATTCCTGTTTGTGTATCAACAGTATTTGCAGGGTACGCTGGATAAAGAACTAAAAGCAATAAGGAAGGTCCCTCGTGGCTACATGGTTTGTGTATGCGCCTTTGGCGTGGAAGACCCAGGTTCGATTCCGAGAGCGATCTCATGTGGTTCGATCCCACGTTAAACTGTAAGCCTACGTATCACATAGCCTCGACGCTGAAAGAAAGGCTAAGCTCCAAATCAACCAATGACATACAAAATGTAAAGAAATATAAGTCAGTGAAGAATTATACAAACTCTTTATTGTACACCTCACTCTTACAATATTCAATCTAGCATTATGAATATTCATTTCTCTTTCAGTTTTACGTCCGACGGTTATGACATGTAGGCTAAAGGAGATGGTGAAGATAAGAAATGAACGAAATAGTGGAATGAAGAGAGTAGGAGGAAGCGGGAGAACTCTGAGAAAACCCACACGCACGGTGTTCGTCCACCACAGAACCCACTTGGAGAGAGCTTCTGAGCATTCAGAAGAAGCAAAGAAGGTAGTAGTGGGAATTTCAATAGTATTCTTGAATTGCTAGCCATGTATCACGCTTCCCTATGTATCACGCATGCAAGATCTTTTAGAAGAAGTACTCAATAAACTCAGGAGAGGCTGCCACCATGAAAATTTGTCAGGGAGTACCACATCTCAAGTTACGTCCTGGACCGGTTGTACCACATACATCACATATAATGATCAGTGATAATAAAAATCGTCATTATTTTGTACAAATGATCCACTATAAGATCGGGACCTTTTCCTTGTGTGTCAAAGGCGAAAGACACATAACACAGCATTGTTTGTTTGTTTGAATTAAGGGAAATTCAGAATTAAGCAGAGAGAATATCAGACATGGAGTTGCAGCTTAATGTGGAATCCAGAATAGCCGAATCGGATTCGGGCTGTTTCCAACGCGAAAGATGGACACACTAACCACTAGTGTGTTGGCTGTCATTAAACAATATGGAACGACATGCTGATGCGCCAACTCGCCGCTCCTAACATATGTGTCGCGGGCATCGTGTGTACATTGTCCTCTGTCACGTACCAGAAACCAGAAAACATGTTTCAATTGTCATTTATCAATGTGTAGTTATCACCGAGGATAAGAAGTTTATTATAACTGTGTTTGAAGTCCGCTTTATGTACGGTTGTTCTGTGTAAAAAAATGTTGTATACATAAGCGGAGTTATGGTGGCCATGCGGGCTTTGCTCCTTCAACTTTCTAAAAGAAGTTTGAAAAAGAATTGCTCCCCTTATCAAGTAACAGGATAATAATATAAAATAGGAAGAAAAATAAATATTATGGTCCACATATAAAACAAATAATATTACATTGTGAAATGCATATCCTTTTACCTTGAGTTATTTCACACTTTTTTTTTTTTTAATTTGTGATATTTCAAATTTTCTGTGAATTACATAGTCCAGTAAAGATAGCCCATTTTTCTGCCAAGAAAGGAACAAATTAGTAACAAGCTGAAAATTGGTATGGGAATAGGGGGATGTGTCAGGAATAACATACTAAAAGTTCCCTAAAATCCCACTGTAGCTTTTCCCGCAATTTTGAAAAATGTCCGCCATCTTTAGACGACGACAAGGAATTTATGGAAATCGTCACCCTTTATGTTTATTCCTCTAGCCACCGTTCTAATTATTACAAAGCCATGAATCATATATGGTTGGAAAGCTTGAAAGACAGAAAATCTAAGTAAATAACATATATGCCCATCGTGCTAAATTTCTAGAAGAAGAGGAAGAAGAAAACAGCTTTTTTATTTAAAAAAGATATATTTTCAGAAATCATGAGAAGTTTGCAACACTGACAGTTATTGCACACCAACGAAACACCATCAACAGATGTCCTTGATATTTATCTCAATCATAGCCAACAATGACACAAATCGGTGCAATACAAGCCGACAAAAAAAATATAACTTATGTTACTTTCTGCCCTCTTTGTACAAAAGTGCATAAGGTGACATACACTTTTACGGTTCTAGTCACCTTCTTTTATCACATAGGACCAAGAGCTATATATCATTGGAAATCTTAAGAAACGTAAATTCAAACGAGGTAACACTTATACTAATCAAGCCCAATTTGTGGAAGAAGCGCAAAACTCAAAATTTCGGGACAAAACGTGATTTTCGCAATAAATTCTTTAAAACTTGCAACACTGACAATTATCGTATGTTAACAAAACTCAGTTATCGTTTTCACAATCATCATTATTAATTTACTCTTAAAATGACCAACGTTTTTCCCAATGGAGTAAGCTTTTATGATACATAGTTTTACATCACTTAAATATAGCACAAAAATCATTTATTGATAGCATTAGAAAGTAGCAGAAATTGGTAGTCTCCTATTCATAGGAAAATCGTAATTCACAAACTAAAAATAACTCTCAACTACAATAGTCATTTGAATGTAATTTAAAAAAAAAAAGTCTTGTTTATAACTAGAATGCAATTTTCCTCCTAGTATTCTTCAAATCAACTTAATATTTACATTACACGTTAGTATGCACTTTAACAACATTCAAACTTATTTTATTAGAAATCGATGAGGTTATCATTATCTCGTTTATCTCTATGGTGTTCATCATTTGGTTTTGCATTCATGCATCCAATTCCTCGACACTGAAATAAATTAGAGCACACAATTCCTGCTTTCCGACAACCGTATATACTTTCACAGCCCTTTTTACAGTTACAGGATATTACAAGGAGCGGGTTCCTTGGACATTCTTGCTGGTACGAGGATACCTCCTAATGTTGTCCATCCATATTCAGCCGCTTGCAAATCATTTCCACGATACAATTCAACCTGATGATATGGTGTTTCGCAGCATCACTGGTGGGTGGCAATTTTGCCAATTGTATTTCGTTCTGAATGCGGAGCGACTTATTGCAAGGATGTATGAATGATACTGGAATTCATCCAGTAAGGTTACTATTGCTGGAGAATCGTAGTTTGTTAGTAGAAATAATGTGCCAGCTTCATAGATTGTACACTAGCGTTATCATGGTTCAAAACTTCAAGTGATCGGCTTAAATCTTCCCGTTTTTGAAGTAATCAGAATGGCTTTTTCTTTCCCTGTCGATACAAACCACATGATGTGTCGCATCTAGTTAAAGCATGGTAGCTGAGCAAACCAGTTAGTATATTTACCTGTGTATCTTACAACTTCTTAGTACTAAATTCCTTACTCATGTCTTGTAGACGTCCAAGCTTTCGAAATGTGATGTCGTACTGATTATTACCTTGTTTACGCAAAATGATTAAAATATCAACATCCTCGCGTCAACATTATCACGACGTGCTTACAAGGATTTAAAGACTTGGCTACAGCAGTTTTAGCTATAAGTGCGTCAGCATCACTTCTTGCTTGCTGGGTTTGAATTCCAGCTTGTGTCAAATGAACCATCAACTCACGGGCGAAACAATCCTTATTTTTGAAATTTCCTAAGAATTTATCTTTTTTTCTTGTTAATAATGTGGTTTCATTTGTGAATAACATCAAAGCTGATTGAACCTTTGACTCACGTTGCTCCCGCTCAGCGGTTTTGTACAGTTTTCAGTGCAATACCCATAAAAAATAATTGTTGCTTTCGTTCCTGAGTTTGTGAGTACATAGGACACATACGAGTTGTGCACGTCAAGGTATGTTCCATATTGTGGCCAAACAACATGATGTAGAAGCCAGCCTCCATCTATAAGGTACACAGTGTTTTCAAATTGAGTTTTAAAATTTGTCCGATATTCAAACATGTCGTACAAAGCGGACTTTTTCGTTTTTCTCATGGACATTTCTGTGAAAAGAGAAAGTGAATAGGGTGCAAGCTCGTAAGCAAAACACTGCTGGAGTTCTTTTTCGGACTTCTACTCATATGATTCAGTTGAAGTATGGTGTTTACAGCCAGTGGCTCATCACGGATACGCATCTTTTTGTTTAAGTTTCACATTTCCAAAAGTCCGTCCAAACATTCCTTCCATAGCAGCCAACCCGATTTCCTTAGATTTATCAGTTGACCATTTCAATACCTACCATGCCAGTGCTTAGGGACTAGAGCTCCGGATATGAAGGGAATGGAGAATGCTGGCAAAACCAACGCAAGAATTTCTTTAGATGTAATATATCACGCGATTGACTGCTTTAGTACAGGTTAGAGACCTGCACGGGCCGAATTTTTCGGCCCGAGCCCAATCCAGCCCGAACGTACCTAGGCCCGGCCCAGCCCGGGCCCGAAAAGTTTTGGAGATTTTCGGCCCGAGCCCGGCCCGGCCCGATAAGTTTTATAAAATTCTTGGCCCAAGCCCGGCCCGGGCCCGATAAATTTTAAAAGTTTTTGGCATGACACCGGCCTGATATTTTTTTTAAAAAAATTAGCTCGAGCCCCAATCTTTCAAAATTTAGTACTAAATTTGACCTAACCCCAGAAACATTTACTAAACTCTGGTTTACAACCTGACACTTGCCTCCCGAATGGTACCATTGCCTCCTAGAACTTTGCCTGTCACCGACAGAACAAAAACTCCATTCCCTGTAACAAAAATCTAACTTAATTGATTTTTTAGCATAAAGTGAAGATGGAAATATTGTTTAGCGACAGGCAAAACATTCCCACCCCTTCTTGTTATATTTTGAGTTCAGTGAAGGTCAAGGTCAGAGCTCAATTTACCGCATAATGAATCCTCTATTGTGAAAGTGGAGCCGCTAAGCAACACAAACTGTAAATAGCTATTGCATTCTTTGTAACATTTTTCACGGACACACTTCTTCAACGTTTGGCTTTATTTCAATTGTCGTTTAACGAAAGTCAATAATTATTAAAGAATTGCAATTGATCGGCCCCAGCCCAGCCCGACCTGAAGAGAAATCAGTGTCGGCCAGCCCAAGCCCGGCCCGGCCCGCCCAAGCCCGGTCCGTGCAGATCTCTAGTACAGGTCCACATGCCGACCAGTGTGAAGTTCTTGCCTATCTTTGTTTCATAATTTTTCAAGACATTCTCGTAAGCGGCACGCTGCTGGCATACTTGACACACACCTAGATATTATCTTTTCAGTTATGCCTCTCCTATGGGTCAGTGCACCGCTGCTCTTCATTGCTCTCGCTAAAACCTGCTCAATCGTCATATCAGACCATGTGCCACTCCAAAATATATCTTTTCTACGAATAGTGAAGTAACCGTCTCCTGTAAATAGCTGGACCTCATGAAGATCCATTTCATCCTCCAACCGCAACATTTCTTGTAAGTACAGATGTGAGTACTTGGCATACAAAAGATGCTCAGCTGCATAGAAGTATGGTAACATTTCTCACATGCAGTGAAGATGAAGATTCAAGTCTCCAGTTCTTTCGAACTAAAAGACGCATAATTTCTACAAGCTGAAAGTACAGAGCGAATAACTTAAGAGATACGGCTTGTTTCTGCAGCAGCGTCAATGAATAACTTCAGGTCATTTGCAATCTTGATTGACTATGTTTGAATTTTGAACCACTACATCAGTATCGACATCTTCTTCAGTCATCAGAGGAATACAAACATCTCGCAACTGACGCTCAAACTCCTCAGTGGCGTCTGATTCATTAAATAAACAGTATATATTGCAATTGCTAACTGTGTTTTAAAAAAATTAGCTCGCAAAGCACGAGCAATAAAAATGGCATGGCTTTATCTGTGGCATGGAGTTACTAGCATACACACAAGACCAAAATTCTTCAATGCCACTACCTTTCATTATACATGCAACTGTTTCCATAAATGACATTATAGTGTGGAAAATCCCCAAGTCTAACAATCACTGACGGTAATTCAACAGAATTTCTACATGCTGCTACAATGTCACATGCTTTAGAGTACAAAGGTTGATCCAACGTGACTAAGCACGCTTTTTTGCTTCTTTTCTGCACATTCTTTGCTGGCAAACATAAGCGCCGAGTGTACAGCATCCATGTTCATTGGCTGAAGATTGATGAAAGGTTGAATTACTACTTAATATGCTTGGTACTTATGGTTGTTGCTTGTCACCAGCTGCATAAATCCATTCCAATTCGGGCAAGGTGGTGTCTTCAACCGCTTGAGAATCATCCGTGTTAATCGTACAGAAGGTGGATTTCAGTTTGGATATTCAGAACACGAAGGTATCTTATATCTTCAATGATTAAATCCGAGAGATCATTACCTTTGCGTGTGTACGTTAAAAGTGATATATTCCATTCATTCTTTGACAGTGTACTTTTTTGAGCCCAGGTATTGCTCAATGATATGCGAGCGACTGAATATGAATGGACAACATTAGGAGGTATCCTCGTACCAGCAAGAATGACCAAGGAACCCGCTCCATGTAATATCCTGTAACTGTAAAAAGGGCTGTGAAAGTATATACGGTTGTCGGAAAGCAGGAATTGTGTGCTCTAATTTATTTCAGTGTCGAGGAATTGGATGCATGAATGCAAAACCAAATGATGAACACCATAGAGATGAACGAGATAATGATAACCTCATCGATTTCTAATAAAATAAGTTTGAATGTTCTTAAAGTGCATACTAACGTGTAATGTAAATATTAAGTTGATTTGAAGAATACTAGGAGGAAAATTGCATTCTAGTTATAAACAAGACTTTTTTTTAAAAAAATTACATTCAAATGACTATTGTAGTTGAGAGTTATTTTTAGTTTGTGAATTACGATTTTCCTATGAATAGGAGACTACCAATTTCTGCTACTTTCTAATGCTATCAATAAATGATTTTTGTGCTATATTTAAGTGATGTAAAACTATGTATCATAAAAGCTTACTCCATTGGGAAAAACGTTGGTCATTTTAAGAGTAAATTAATAATGATGATTGTGAAAACGGTAACTGAGTTTTGTTAACATACGATAATTGTCAGTGTTGCAAGTTTTAAAGAATTTATTGCGAAAATCACGTTTTGTCCCGAAATTTTGAGTTTTGCGCTTCTTCCACAAATTGGGCTTGATTAGTATAAGTGTTACCTCGTTCGAATTTACGTTTCTTAAGATTTCCAATGATATATAGCTCTTGGTCCTATGTGATAAAAGAAGGTGACTAGAACCGTAAAAGTGTATGTCACCTTATGCACTTTTGTACAAAGAGGGCAGAAAGTAACATAAGTTATATTTTTTTTTGTCGGCTTGTATTGTACCGATTTGTGTCATTGTTGGCCATGATTCAGATAAATATCAAGGACATCTGTTGATGGTGTTTCGTTGGTGTGCAATAACTGTCAGTGTTGCAAACTTCTCATGATTTCTGAAAATATATCTTTTTTAAATAAAAAAGCTGTTTTCTTCTTCCTCTTCTTCTAGAAATTTAGCACGATGGGCATATATGTTATTTACTTAGATTTTCTGTCTTTCAAGCTTTCCAACCATATATGATTCATGGCTTTGTAATAATTAGAACGGTGGCTAGAGGAATAAACATAAAGGGTGACGATTTCCATAAATTCCTTGTCGTCGTCTAAAGATGGCGGACATTTTTCAAAATTGCGGGAAAAGCTACAGTGGGATTTTAGGGAACTTTTAGTATGTTATTCCTGACACATCCCCCTACTTCCATACCAATTTTCAGCTTGTTACTAATTTGTTCCTTTCTCAATCCTATCTTTACTGGACTAACAAGTTATATTACGATTTTCTGCTTAAAATGATCCTCCGTATGAATATGTATACAACAATGAAACTAGCTTTGGAGTATGGATTATCTTTCCGCTCAATACTTCATCATAAACAATCAAAAATCAGTCACACGCGAAATCTTTTAACGTAAATCACGTAGAAGCACGCACTATGAATGCAATTTTGTTCTCTTATGCGTGTTTTTACAAGTGAATACAAATTTTGCAACAATGTGTAGAAAGTCCAGTGACATAAGATATTAAAGAAAAAAAAAACGGGAAACAGTACAGAGATCTGCGTGCAGTTGGTCCCCTCACGCTAAATTTTAAATTGTTTTCGTGGAACAATCGGCCAAATTGGCGTAAGTCCGACCATTGGCTATAGCGCTAACAAATATATTAGAGCTCCTCATTCCGTATACTATGCAAATCTTGCACAGGCTTGCACGTAGGTATTACTTGCAATATACCATGGATTGTCGGCGTGTGACCAATACATTGGTTAAGGTTCTTCTTGCTTTAAAGATATTTGTTGAAATTTAGAGCATATTTTAAAATATTCGAAATGCTGTAAACATTCAAATTCATATTTTACAACGAACCTTTTTAATATTTAGAAAATATAACCTATCACAAAGAGTAACTGTTTTGAAGTTGCTCATTATTACATATTTCATTCAAGCAAGTGTTGCCGAAGCGTCTACCATTCGACTCGATTGGTATTCACGTTACTGTTCGTTCGTCTACGATAATTTCCGTAAAACTTACCTGATTTTTAACAAATTTTTGGAGAGCATTCCTTTAACACGCAGAAATAACCTATCCAAGAAGAATAAGATCGTCAAAAATAATCTACATCATGCATTTAAAGAAATTTTTACAGGATAACCACGAAAAAATTATTCAATTTTAGCGAAACGTATTGAGTAGTTTTTCTAAACGGATTCCAGTGATCTTCAAAGCGTGATATTAATGTCTGCCCATAATGAAAGAGTGAATTTCCCTCAAAAACACAAATTAAAAAAAAATATTCCGTAAAATTTTAGTTTCAAAAAAGGGTTTGATTTTGATGGAAAATATCAAATATTTTCTTTGAGGCTGCCTAACCATCCTCTGTGAATAGACCTAACATCACGGAAAAGCAAAAAAAAAAAAAAAAAAAAAAAAAAAGTATTCGATTGTGTTAGAATATATGAACCTTCATTTTGAGGCTTTCTCACAGTCCTCAGTGCTTGTAATTGAAAATTATCAGGAGTGAATTTACTCCCATGATAAAAGGTGAATGATCCCTTCAACTTAAAAAAAATAGGTTGTACGAGAACTAGAACAAAAAATATTTTATTTCATGTGACGCATCTTTTTTTAAGTATCATAAGCATTTTTATTGCTTGGGTTTATAACCAATTGAGAACGGAAGAGTGAACTTTTCAGTATGACCTCCCAATCCAATAAATAAATAAATAAAATAAATGTGTTTTACGGTTTCCTACGTAATAGTTACTCGACTTTGATATTATATGATGTGAATACTTATTGAGGCTCTCATACAATCGGCAATGCTTGAGATTGAAGTCAATCAAAATGTGCAGTCACTTTTCTCCAATACACACGCAAACACACGCGAGCATACTATGCCTTTCGATGAAATGGATGTTCTACACTAGCTTTCATAAAATGAAATCATTCGATTGTGTTGGAACATGACGTAAAAGTTTTCTGAGAATTACTCATCATCTTTGCTGATGGAGCTAAAATTAATGATTCATGAGAAAGTACTTCCACCCAATCATAAATAATACATTTTCGTAACAATTCTTGGATTTTTGTAAGACATTTTTTATATATATATAGTAGAGACTTACTTTTATAATTAGAGGTTGGCATTACTGAAAAGGAATAAAAAAGGATCGTTCACTTGAACAATGTAAGCAAAGTATCACTAGTTTGTAACAAGATTTGGTGGTGTATGATCAACAATTAGGAACTGTAGATTACGCCGGATGTTTTGAGTTATGGCATTTTATAAGTACTTAAAATATGCACTCTAAATTTTTAATATTATTTTTATCACTTGAAGTGCCTTGAGAAAAAAATGTGCAACTACATAAGCCCATGTCGAGAATTACAGTCTCTTTATTTAGTTTATTTTTCAGGCAAATTTCCAAATGCCTTTCAAATACGTTACAGATTTTGCTTCTTTACATCCCTCTACACTACACCATTCTGAAATAGCCTACCTATAATACAATTAGTTTTCACACTAGTGTTATTACTTCATTCTCTGATATTCTGTTTAGTTCATTTTTTTATTATACTAAGCATAATTATGTAATATAGTATTCATTAATATTTTGTATTTTACATTTTACAGTACCGTACAAGTAATTTTCTAAGTATAAATTTGCAGGGAAGGTTTTTGGAAAATCATTTCCTATAAATTTTGGCTAATATTTTAATTATGTAACTTACACTATGTATGTATTAATAGAACATCTACTGAAACTTTCATGTAAGAGATTCTCTTTCTCCATCATACTTGGCTGCCTAACTGATAATACATTTCTAAGAATACTTTTAGTCTTCGCAGTGTACGTGTAAGAGACACACTTGTTTTGGATTCTATTCGAATTCCACTCTGGTCAGCCATAGAAACCACCTACATCAGAATACACTATAGCACTTGATTGTGTACACAGTTCTACAATCAGACACTTCAATATCCACTCAACGTGCACTAATTTGTTCATCTACAGTGATACGTTAGTATGAGTGAAATAGACAATTTGTGGCAGAAAAATATTTCATAAAACATTTAAGAAATTACAATGTGTACCTGTGACAAAGGTACACACAACTTTTCCCTCCCAAAAAACTTCTCAAGTTGTTTCTTTCTTTCTTTTCATTTCTTTTCTTTTTTTTCTTCATGAAGTCATCAAATATGAATATTGTGAAACAGAAACACTAGAATAATAGAAAGGTTGCTTGTAAATACTCAAGGTTTTAGGGTATAGTTTTAATTTATGATACACATAAACTGTGTACAGTAAAATATTGCTACAACGAATGCCAAAATAACAAAATGTTCCACATAGCTAAACTATTTTTAGGTTCCTTTCCTTTTCGCTATTTAATGTCCTTATAATTAATTTCACAGTATAAGGAATAAAAACTCGTCTTTTTGTATATACTTTATGTAATTTTCAAAATATAATTGAAATTTGTTCTATTTTACATTTTTCCTAAGACGATATGATATTCACTTTTTATACATATCGGTCGAGCAAAATAGCAATTTCAAAGTAACCAATAAGCATTACTCCATTAAATAAATTTAGTGCATGTTCTAATGTTATTATGAACACATATCCTAATATCCTCCTCTCATCTAATAAATATTAAGATTTTTGTATGTAAATTCATGTTGAAATATAATATATAGTGGATATTTCTTGGACTTGGACATTTCTTGGACCATTTCTTGGAATTGACTTATTTCAGTATAATAAAATTTCACTATAACAAATTAATTTCGGAGGTCCCCAAAATTTCGTTGTACTGGTATTTTACTGTGCAATATTTCACTTATAAATATTTGCTGGTATTTTATCCTGCTTTTGTCTAAATCAACTGAATGACTAGAATTAAACCTTCAAAAAATCACACGTAAAAATTATTACGAACATATACTAAGTCACCTGTTTTTAAAATCACCTTATTTTCATGAATTTACTATAGTTTCCCGCAGGCAAAAACAAGAAAGATAAAAATCCTGAGAAATCCGTGTATAAGCGACATAGCTTAGGCCAGCATTAACGGCCAGACTGAGTAGTCTGCAGCCTACGGTGGTATGTATGGATTCCTGCCCTCCTTATTATATATATATATATATATATATATATATATATATATATATATATATATATATATATATATAATAGGTTTTCTGCCCTTCCTGGCAGGCTACTTACCGCAGCTGAGAAGCTTCTATGTTCCATGGTCCTCCGCTAATCTCTTTGTCTTGACGTATGATCTTTCTGTTTTCGTATCATCCATTAATTGTAGTCTCCTTCGTCCCCTCCCTCCCTTTCCCTCCACCATACCTTCTAGGACGTCGCTCATGATACAATTTCTTCTTAGGCAATGTCCCAACCATTTTTCTTCCTCTTCTTAACAATATATAAAAGTAATCTTTTCTTCCCCACCATTTCAAACACCCTCTCATTCGTTTTCCGCTCGACCCAACTAATTCTTTCCATTCTTCTCCACATCCACATTTCGAAGGCTTCCAGTCGTTTTTCGTCACTTTTACGTAATGTCCACGTTTCCGCCTCATACAGCATAACACTCCACACGAAGTATTTTATGAGTCTTTTTCTCAACTCTTTATTCAAGGTCCCACAAAACAGACTTTTCTTCCCCCTAAAAGCTTCTTTCGCCATTCGTATCCTTGTTTTTATTTCACGTTTGTACTTCACTAAGAATACTATCCAGATATCGAAAACTATTCACTTGTTTTATTTTCTCCCTCCTACTTTTATATTTGACATAGACTTCTTCATTCCAATCACCTAACCAAGACCTTTTGTCTTTCTAACATTTATTTTCATCCCATATTCTTCAAAGCCCATCCTCAAGTTTTCTAACATTTTATTGATTTACTTTTCAGATTCTGCAACAATCTTCATATCATCTGCAAATCTTATGCATCTAATCATTCTACCTCCTACCGAAATGTCGTCATCATCATGTAAACTCTTTTTCACTATCTCTTCTAGATAGACATTAAATAGTGTTGGCGAGAGGCAGCATCCTTGTCGAACTCAACTTCCAATTGCACTCTCTCCCGTCAGTTCCTCCCCTATCCTAACACTTAGTTGTTTGTTCATGTATAAGTTTCTTATGAGTCTTCGATCTTTCCATTCCAGTCCTATCTTCGTTAGAACTCCCAACAACAATTCCCAATTCACTCGGTCAAAAGCCTTTTTTAGATCAATAAATACAACATACACTTCTTTCCCTTTTTCTATAAATCTTTCACCACCCTTAATAGTCCAATAGCATCTCTTGTGCCCTTACCTCATCTGAACTCGAACTGCTCCTCCTCAACCTTTTCATTTGTTCTTCCATATAGCCTTCTGTTCAGTATTCGGAGCAAAATTTTAGCTGCATGGGATATAAGACTAATAGTTCTATAATCATCACACCTCCTAGGGTTCGATTTCTTAGCCATCGGTATCATGACCGTCTTCAGGAAGTTTTTTGGTCACTCTCCTGTTTAATGTATTTCGTTGCATAGTCGGAACAATTCTTTCTTTCCCTTGTCTCCCATATTTTTAATGAATTCGATTGGTATATATTATCTATCCCGGTTGCCTTTCCATTCGTAATCTCGGATATAGCGTTTTCAAACTCATCCCGAAGAATAATAAATCCTTTACCATTCTCGCCCACTTTATTTTCTACTTCAACATTTAGGCTACACGGTCTACCCCTACTCTCATACAAGTCTTCAACGTATTTTTTCCATCTTTCTATGACCTCATTTCTCTCGCTGACTACCTTCCCATTGTTATTTTCTACTGCCATCGTAATGCATTGTAACGCCCCTATCCTTGTTTTCTCCGAAATTCCACAGATTTCACCTCCTTGTACATTTCCACATATTTTCTAACTCTTTCTAATTTTTCCCCACATTTTCTAATGTACCCGCAATTTCTTTGATAAAACTCTTCCCTCGTTCTGTCTGTTTTTCTCCATAACTTATTATTTAACTTTCTGTACATCTTTCCGACCCCTTCTGTGTCAACCTGTTTCAAGGTCTTCCTCTCCCTCATTTTCTGCAACATCTGCTCTGTAACCAATGGTTTCTTAGCCGTTTTGTGTTCGCGGTAATCTACTGTTTCTTCTGCAGTCTGCTGTAAGCAAAGTTTAATGTGTTCCCTCTGTGCGTTACTATCTGCGCCTAATTTTTCCTAGTTTGAATATTTTTCTTCAAATTTTTCAGCGAAAAGATTTCTTATTTCCTCGTGTTTCAACTTTTCAGTATTCAACACTTTGTTGCCTACTTTCTTCTGTCTACATTTTTCAGTTGAATATCTCCTTCGGCCAGCACAAGATTATGACCAGAGAAAATGTCAGCCCCGGGAAGGGTCTTCGCGTTCTTTAAGCTATTCCGGTAACTGTCCTGAATCATAACATAGTCTATCTGATATCTTCCGCCGTCTATTGGTGAATTCCATGTATATCTTCTTCTCTTGTGCTGATTGAACCAAGTGTTCCCATTTACTAGTGAATTTTGTCTACAGAAAATTTACTAGTTCCTCTCCCCGTTCATTTCTTTCGCCTAAACCATATTGGTCTACTATACTACCTTCCTATTTTTCTCCCATAACTGCATTGATATATAATGTATCAAAAGTCTATTATTTCCCATTTTAAAATTCGTACGGATGTTGTTTCATTGAATGTTAGGTGGACGATACACATTAGGCCCAGGATGACGCTTTTGGGAGTATTACGTATTACGTAGACACATGCGATCTCCTTTCAGCCATCTTGCATTTAAAATTTAATAGGATATGTTGGTAGTATGATACTTGTTTATGGGCTAAAATTTCCTCAGGATATCAAATATGAAATCAGATTTGATTTGACTTAAGTTGGAGAAAAGTTATTGGCAACTGAAACTTATGGTCACCTATTACACAATGTATTCCACATGCTGTCCGTACTGAGCAATGCACTTTTGCAGACGCTTCTCACAATTGCTGTGGACACGAAGCAGAGTATCACAAAATTTGTGCAGAAGCAGCGGCGATAGGTTGTCCCAGATGACGGCTATTATAGATTTTCATAGCATAAACAAATTTGCACAACAGCATTAACATGTCACCACAGGTAGACATCAAGTGGCGTTTATGTATTTTTATCTGGTAGGCCATTCAAGTGAAGCACGCCGTCCAATCTATGTCCCAGGGAATTGTTCATCCAAGTAACGACCACCACTACGCCATAATAGGAGAGCGTCATCGTATTCAAAAAATATCTTTAGAACTTTGGCAGCAAGCAGTATTGGTTCCTTTAACAGTGCGAAATATCGTTTCGCAATTAAAGTTCCTGGAATGATTATTTGTGTTCCTCATATGGCTGTCCGCATCATAATCTTCTCTTCATTGGTCATTTTGGAGGAATCTATCAACATAGTGTTATCAAATCACCAATAGAGCATGTTCTGTCTATTAACATAGAAGTGAGCTTCATCCAAGTGCAGTATCTACATAGAAAATATAGCGTTTAGCCGTAATTGCTCGACAGCCAACTCACAAAACTGCACTCAGCGATCAGGATCGTCCTCAGAGAGATAGTTGCTGCATTTGCACCTTATACAGACGCCACTTATACCTGTGCAGTATCCTGTGCACTGAATTAAAACTCATCGCACATTGTATTGATAAACGTGTGCTCCACTAGAGTGACATCAAGAAGAAGGCAAGCCCTGCCGTAGACGTTGTTTCGTCTGGATGTCCGAAGTCGTCCGCTACAAGATCTGTCCGTGAGTATGTCCCTCTCTCAAATTTGGTTAATAACTGTGATACTGCAACATGTGATATATGGTCACGTTGTGGATTACGCTGGTTGAAATCTGCAGCCACTCAGAAGCCACTCTTTCTGTATCACAGTTTTATTATCTGGATGCGTTCCTCACGCAATAACGGCATGGTTTCACACTCTCACTAAAGAAGTAAACATAACTTTCAGTTGCCAATACGTTTTCACAAACTTCAGTTACATGAAATTTAATTGCATACTTGACATCCTGAGAAAATTCTAGCCCATGGTCATATATCACACCAACCATCTATTACTCATAATAAAATTTCGAATAGAAGATGACGGCCGTGCGCGTGACATACTTTGAAATGTGTCGCCCATCGCACTTTCAGTGAAGCTACATCTGTCTGAATTTTAAAAAGGGTAGTAAGGGACTTTTGGTACATCGTATATATATATATATATATATATATATATATATATATATATATATATATATATATATATATGTGCGTGTGTGTGTGTGTACAGGGTGTTAATGAACTATACCGACAAACTTTAAGAGGTGATTCCTTACATCAAAATAAGAAAAAAAAAGTTCAAATGGACCTGTGGGCAAAAGTGCAAAGTTTCAGAGTAACAGTTCTGACAATCATACTCTTTTAATTTCAACAAAGACTCTTTTCTGTACCTTGCTCCCTGCAACTGTCTTCGGTATGCAGTCCCGTTATACGATAAGCCTCTGTTACAACGAATATCGCTAGTGGAACGAATGTTTTCTTCACGTCTATCATTTTCGAACATTGATTGAAAAAGAAAGAACGTATGGTAGTCGCATTTAGGTGACATACCGATCAAAATGAATGTGCTCAAACAGTTATGTGTATTATTATTATTATTATTATTATTATTATTATTATTATTATTATTATTATTATTATTATTATTATTACTCGTTCTTTAGTTGTCTTTTAATAGTAGTTCTTGTTCAATTCCTGTAGTAGAAAAATTGGAAGCGTTCTCAAAGCGTTGCGATATCATTAATATGAGCAGATCATCAATCGGAATTTCTTTATTTTCTGTTACCTATCGGCTTGTGTTGTACATATTTTTTACATTGTACTGACGTGGCGTTTCCAGTGAAGTCTTGTAGAACGTTCTTACTAGTACTTTTTGAGGATCCACGCACAACAATTTTTACGCCATCTTTTAATCTGCGTGTACAAGTACTGAACTGCCACGTAGTATTATTTCTAGGCAATGAGATGTCTTTTACATGCTCTTGTCCACTCAATTTAAGTCATAAAATGAACGGGAATTCCTAACGTCCTTTCGGGAGTCCCTTGCGCCGCCATTGCACAAATCTGAAAACTGCAAATTTGGATAGAGCAGGTTAGGATCCTTTGATGATATCATGCCGCACCACGTCTACGCTCAATAGTTTGGGAAATATTTAACTCTAAAGTTTGTTTTCCCACGCTTACTTGTTAGTTACTTCCAAGTTAGTGTACTTGGAATATCTGATGTGGTTGTTCCTGCATTACAGATTATAATAAGGTTTCCCGTTTTCAACTACTGAAAGTGTATTGATTTCACACACTTTTTTTTATAACTAACAGCCACTCAGATAAAATACCAATAAAATACCAAAGCACGACCAAAATACCGTATAAAATGTTCTTCGTGTATGAAAACAGAATTAACACCAGTAGCAACAGCATCTTCAACTTCGGTAATTAGAAGTACTGGATGTTAAGATAATACCCCAACCAAGTGGGAAAGATGCTGGTAGACACGAAATCAAGCTAACAAAATGAGTCTAATGAGTATGGGTTGAAAACTGCACCATTTTCATCTCAGATACATTGCAAAAGCTGTGAAGACGAAGAATGTAATACTGTATAGCATACGAATGTGGAAAAATAACGCTGACATCAAAAAATACGGAGGAAGACAGACCTAACTAATACAGTGACATACAGTTGTGAGCGTGTAACGAAATACTTTAGTTAGTATAATATTTACCTGTACCGTGGGCAAAAAGTGTTCATAAATATGTAATATACTTAGTGGAATGTTCATTTTAAATTAACAGAAAAGAAGAATGTTTTTAATATCTGTAAGAGATTATTATGGGATAGTTGTGACTATGTACATGTTATGTGTTGACCTAGTCAAGTGAATTTATGTATTTTACGGTCTTAAAAAGAATATTTAAGACATATCAAGCAATAAAGGTGAGACTAATAATCTTTGAATATCTGAGTTGATTTTTGCATAAAGAAAAGTAATTATCGCTTCGTAACTGATATTTTACAAGACGAACCAGGTTGACGACGCTTTTCTATAGAGTCGTTATAAAAATTTGGTTTACCAAACCCGGGACTTTTGAAAATTCAGTTCCCGAAGAAGGAAAGTAGGGCTGAATTTACTTGGATATTACCATTTATGAATACGAACTTAACCGTATTACGAAGCGGTAAGGTCATCAAAAGAAAAATGGATAGTGAAATAGTGCAACAGGAATCTAATACCAGTAATCCAGGTGAAATTAGTGCAACACCAAGTTTGTCATCTGAGGATCGACTTTTGTTAGCTGTGCAGCGACAAATTATGCAAATGACGAATGAGATAAAACAAACCATGGAACAGAAGCTCAATGAATCTAACACAAACATGGAACAGAAGTTCTATGAAGCTAACCAAACCATGGAACAGAAGTTCTATGAAGCTAACCAGACCATGGAAAAGAAGATAGAACTGAAATTTAATGAAGCTAGCAAGCAGTATGAAGAATTAAGTAAACGAATAGAACGGATAGAACTGAAATCAGACGATACGAAACAAACAATCGTCCAGGTGATGAACGACATATCCTCGCAGTTTGAAGAGAAGTTAAAAAGGTTAGCCGATGAATGTCAAGAAAAGCACGATCATCAAAATCATGAAATCTGTGCTGTAAAAAAGGATTTAACGTTAATAGAATCTTCCGTTAAACATCAAAAGATCCAGTTGGCTACTATGCAGGAAGAAATTAAAACGTTACAGGCTAGAAACACCATTTATCGCAATAATCTGGACAGTGATCGCTTCGAGTTTCCCCAATCACCGGATATAAATACGCCTTCGCCGGAATCTGAGGAGGATATTATATTAGAGGAAAATTGTCCGAAGATCACTGATGAACGAAATATAAATGGTATCATGACACAGCACGCTACGGACCGGAACAATCACACCACAAGAACAAGGAGTGAGAAAAGAAAGGTAAAGTTAAGTGTCAAGATGAGCGAAATCAAAGCCATGAGTAAATTTAGTGGTAAGTGCAATGAAAATGCTAGTTCTTTCTTAGAGAAGTTCCAAGACGAATGCAGTATAATGTTTATCGACCGATCACAATACATGAAATTAATACCCCATGTATTACTCCCACCTTGTTCCTTATGGTTTAAGGCAATACGTGATCACATTAGTACATATGAGGAATTTAAAGCGGCATTGATCGCGAATTACGAAAATGACTTTTTGCTGGCAAACAGAGATGCCACTCTTAGAAATCAACATTTCAATCCTCGATTGCACAAATCTATTGTAGAGTTTGTTGTAAATGTCTATAATGAATTAAAGGTTGTTAATCCCTTGCAATCGGAATCAAGAATAATTGCATCGATTCGCAATTTGCTTCCATTTAAATTACAGCAGATCTTATTTTCCACACAGTGTATGAGTTTCAGTCATTTATTAATGCTTGTACAATGCTACGAAACTCAATACCATGCTATGAATCTAACACAATCAGGAATGGGTAAAAATAAGAATAATTCAGATCATTTGGTCCCTGTTCGGAATTTGAATATCCGAAGTGTGAATAATAATGAACCGAACCTAAGACGAGTATACTCTAGCAATCAAAATGAACAAAATATACAAGGTTATGTAGGGAATCCGCCTAACCTAATTAATCGTAATAATTCCTATGTTAGACCATATAATCAAAATAGGTTTAAAAATAGACGAAATGTATGGAGAAATTCCACAAACGCAGTGAACTACGTGGATAGAAGTAATGGAAGGATAAGAGATGGCACTTCATATCAAGATCCAGGTATTGAAGTAATTTCTGTACAAAACAACAATACAGGACATAATCATGATTGTGCTGTACAGTGTACCCTATTGGAACCCTACTCGAGTATGAATTTAAACTAATTGCGGCTGATATGGTAGGGGTTAAACCCATGTCAGCTGTAGATTCTCATGAGCATTTATCTAAAAATTTAAGCGATAATTTCTATGAACATTTATCTTCCAATTTACAGGTTCATGCTAATTATGAAAATGATCTTTCCTATGACGTTTCTGTGAATAACTATTCGGAAATAGCAATTAACAGGTGTCAATATCAATTTATACCTGTTGTAAATCGTTGTTGGTTTGAAGACGATACTGTCAATGATGGTTTTAATATCGAAGAAAATTTTGTATTTTTAAAATCATATAGTACCGCTAAAATACCTATTAAAGTCAATGGATTAAGTACCGAAGCTTTACTCGATACGGGAGCAAACGCCTCTCTATTATCGTATTCATGGTGGAAAGTAATTACTAGTAATTATTCGAACCCTAAGCTACAAAAGGCTGAGAACCTTATTATAGTTGATTTTACCGGTAAACATAAAAAGAGAGTAGCAGGAATTACCCGTGTGTCAATATCTATCCAAGATTTCGAAATATCAATCCCTATTCTGGTTATAAAAGATCTTAACGAGAACTTAATTATGGGCTTAGATTTACTATCCCAATTACGAGTCATGCTTGATTTTAAAAACCAAACATTGACGATACCGGGTATACCTCAGAAAATTGTTCAGAAACTGCTTCCAAAATTAGATAATAGTGCTTGCCAATATAATGATCTGTCTCCTATAGTGAATAATGTTGCTATTAGTGAAAAAGGTGATAAATTAAATGATCAACGATTGGAAAAGACACAAAATTTGATGGATGTAAAGGATGATGTAGTATTTTCTGAACATGTTAAATCTCTCGAAAGCAGCCTTGATTTTGCTGATAATACCGTAATAGCAGACTTTAAGAACATTTTATATAAACATAGAAAGGTCTTTTCAGAACGTCCTGGATGCTGTAAGGATTTTGTTTATTCTTTTAAAGTTAAAACTGATAAACCTATAGTAACCAAGCCCTATATAATTCCATATAGATACAGAGAGAATGTACGTCAACAAATAGCAGATATGTTAAGAGATGGGATCATTAGGCCTTCGAGGAGCGTCCACCTTAATCCATTACATGTTGTTCCAAAGAAAAATGGTTCTCTACGTGTGGTATTAGATTTGAGGCGAACTAACGGTCACATTGATCTGGAACAAGTGAGGTATCCTCCAGTAGAAGAAATACTAGCTTCTTTACAAGGGAACACCGTATTCGGAAATTTAGACCTAGTAATGGCGTATAATCAGGTCGAGTTACACGAAGATTCAAAACCATTTACAGCATTTAGTTTTGAAGGTCACTTGTACGAATACAATCGTGTAGTCTTTGGGCTTATCAATGGTAGTGCAGCATTAGCATCCTGCTTGAACAAAGTTCTAGGTCAAGACTTGCGTAGCAACGTGATAACGTATGCTGATGATATCTTAATCATGGGGAAAAATCCACATGAATATTTGAAGTATTTAGATATAGTTTTAGACAGATTGGAAAGTTCAGGCCTTACTATCAATTTACAGAAATCCAAGTTTTTGCAGAATTCTATAGAATTTCTTGGGTACCAAATTGATGCCTCTGGTTTGCAATTCAGTCAATCTAAAGTTCAAGCCATAGAAGATCTGCCTGCTCCAGTAAATGTGAAACAGACACGACAAATATTAGGACTCTTCAATTGGTTTCGCAAAGCCATCCCGCGATTTGCTGAGATAGCCCAGCCTTTATTTATGATCATAAAGAAGGGTATACCATGGCAATGGGGTCCGATCCAGGAACACAGTTTTAATAAATTGAAGGAGTGCGTAAAACGAAATATCCATTTGAATCACCCCAGATACGACGTTCCTTTTTACGTACAATGTGATGGTTCCCAACTTGGAATCTCTGCAGTACTCTGGCAGCCTAACCCAACTATGCAGGAACCAGCTGTTATACATTGCGCTAGCCGTACTTTAAAGAAAGCTGAAAAGGGATACACTACAACAGAAATTGAACTTTTGGCTGTACGTTTTGCTATACAAAAATTCGCTCCCTATCTGAGCGGATGTCATTTCATAGTACTTACAGACCATAATTCATTGCGATATCTTAATAGCGTACAGGGGTATAATAACAGATTACTTCGATGGTCGTTAGATCTGCAAGCTTATGATTTCGAAGTACAACACATTAAAGGAGTGGATAATGGACCCGTAGATACTTTATCACGCCTGTTCCCTGGAGAAGAGCAACATATTTTGTCTATTAATGAATTTAAGATCTTACAAGATGAAATAGCTACCATTTCAATAGAAGATTTAAGAGAACATCAAATGAAGTATCATGAATACCAACAAATCATGGAACATTTTTCTTCATGTGGCGATGGATGTAGTTGTCCCAAGCACTGGAATTCCAGATTTAAATTAAATAACGGAATTTTACTCATTAAGGATTTTAAGTTCAAATCTAGGAACAAAATTTGTATTCCACCTACGTTAACAGCACGCATCTTAAAGGCCTACCATGACGATTTTGGACATTTTGGGTATGTAAAGGTATATGCCTTGATTAATAAATCTTTTTATTGGAAAGGAATGCGAGCTCAGGTCAAAAATTATATCAATGACTGTATCGAGTGTATGCAAATTAAGCATAATTATCAGGCTATACAAAAACCAATGCTTTCAATAACACCGGAGAGACCACATTCATTCCTATCGATTGATTTATATGGACCGTTACCCAGAGCAGCTACTGGAGAAGTTTATTTGTTAACAACAATGGATATCTTTTCACGATATGTGGTAGCCTACCCCTTGCGCAAAGCAACCTCCGCTGCTATAGTGAATAAAATTCTAAATGTATATATTCCACATTGTGGCCCTATCGAGCATATATTATGCGATAACGGCTCACAATTCAAAAGTGATGTGTTTCTCAAAGCCATGAATAAGGCCAACATTAAAATTCATTTTGTGACTCCGTACCACCCAAGTAGCTCCGTAGTAGAAAATGTACATCGCAATTTCGGTATGTTGTTTCGGCACTTTTGTAAGGATAAACATGCTGAATGGATTAAGCATGTCAACCAAATTACGTACCTTTTGAACCATTCTATATCAGACACTTTAGGTGTGTCTCCAGCTAAAGTGCATAATGGCTCTGATGTAATTTTCCCCGTGGAACAACATTTTGATGTCAAATTAGAAGATTCGACAATTATAGACTCATCCAATTTAGTGAACATGGTTAAGATCCGAAGACACAACAAGTTTTTGAAACGTAATTCGCAAGTAGAGTCTTTACAAGAAGGAAAATATCGGATCAAGGTCAACGATTTAGTTTTCGTTAAACAACATCCGCAGAGTAATATGTTGTTAAAGAAAATCTACAAATTTTGTGACATTTTCTCAGGTCCTTATTTATGTTTTAAGGAGATAAATCCTAAAGTCTTTGAATTGTTAAACGCTAAAACGGGGATGTCAATTGGACTTCGCAACATAGATGAGTTAAAGGTTTGGAAGCCTACTCCGTATACAAAGGAAAAATGGATGCATCTAGTTAAAGAGTTAGTAGCACCCAACATTCTTGATCAAATAAATAAGAATGAAAAATAACAATAATAATGAAAAATGTGTTTATTTAATAACAAAAGGGTGTCTTTTGTTTCTGTAAAATAAATTTATTTACTTCCATTTGATTATTCAAACGTAGGTTATGTTTAATTTTTATTCTTTCTTATTAATGTGAAGAATCATAATTCAATTTATAATTAGTTAAAGGCAAAAATTATTTATATTAGATTGATTTGTGTTTAATTATCAAAGATTTATTGTGAATGTATTTATGAGAATGATAATAACTAATATTTTATATATATATGAGGGTTAACCAAAATGTAATGAAGATATGTACGAGGTGTGATCAAAATATATATATAAAAAAACATATGTAATGTACAAACATTAATGTAATCAGACCAGTGGTTCTTGAATATAAAAGCCAAGCCCACTCATGAATTTTATATTCAGTCCCTTTATCGGGCGACATTTTCTGTAACGAAATACTTTAGTTAGTATAATATTTACCTGTACCGTGGGCAAAAAGTGTTCATAAATATGTAATATACTTAGTGGAATGTTCATTTTAAATTAACAGAAAAGAAGAATGTTTTTAATATCTGTAAGAGATTATTATGGGATAGTTGTGACTATGTACATGTTATGTGTTGACCTAGTCAAGTGAATTTATGTATTTTACGGTCTTAAAAAGAATATTTAAGACATATCAAGCAATAAAGGTGAGACTAATAATCTTTGAATATCTGAGTTGATTTTTGCATAAAGAAAAGTAATTATCGCTTCGTAACTGATATTTTACAAGACGAACCAGGTTGACGACGCTTTTCTATAGAGTCGTTATAAGCGGAGCAGTCGTCTGCATTATCCATCTATTTCTAGACACTCTCGTTACGCAGCAACCGCTCTAGATCCTGTACGTCATCGTATTTTTCGGGTGTGAATTTTTCTGTAAGCTTTTGACCCGACAGCAATATCTTTCCTCCTTCATGGCATATTCGGCCTTCCCCGATATTCCAGTGTCTTTCACGGTGCCTCTCTTGATCCATGTTTATTAGGCATTTTTTGGTAAGTTTTATGTCTACTATCAGCTACACCAGTTTATCGATGCGTTATTTTATCCACCCAGTATATTTGAAATTACTGTACAATTTTGCAGGAGGGATATCTCGAATATCTCGAAGTATAGTCTAGGATGAAAGAGGGCTAACACAGCTCCATTTTATCTCTCCACTTCCTCAAAACCAGAGAGTTCGTAAATGAAAATTACTAATGTTTCAGGATTTGCTATTTTATTTTTTAATTTTTTCGTGGGTCGCAGAGAGCCTGTAATGCGAAAATCGTCGAAAATAAAGCTTTGAAAGAATGGTCCTTATAGGTAGTACTAATATTCATATATAAGCGAGGTAGTATTAAATGCTAGCACATTAAGTCTTCACATCTAAGTATTTTCAAAGCGAAACATCATTATAATGTTAAGTATCTGAACTTCTTAAACTGTTAATAATTGACACGTAACTTTTTCCCCCCAGCAAACGTTTAATCTGAAAATAACTGATTCCTTATATGTATATATATAAAATTTTCGTGAACCAGGGGCTAAATAATTTTTGTTTGAACCAAGTTGTATAAATACCCAATACATCACTTCCATTCCACATTGAATTTTAAAGGATTTGAATATTTAAAAGTGATTAAAAAAAATCAACATCCATTCATATAGTCTATAGTCTATAATTGTATTGTTAAACCCTACAATATTATTAGTGTTTAACGGGGGAAAGATTGTCCAAAAATCACATCTAGATGAACAAAATTGAATACGTGAGTGTAAAATATCTCATGCGTAGTTTTCGAAAAAATGCTTTTGTTTGTAATAATAATAATTGATGCTATGCGACAACTATGCCACCTATTAAGGTGAATCTGATCCCGAAGTATACGTATTACCAAACTCTTCAATAAGACACTAACAGAACGACAGCACGCGGAAGGTTAATGAGCTATAGCCAAAATTTACAATTAACTCTAAGCCTTTAATTTTTATTTAAATATAATATTGTTCTAATATAACATATATATCAGATTGGATAAAGCACATTGTATTGAACAAAATAACGTACTTGACGTTAAATTCTCATACATAGTTCTAGAGAAAATCGAACAAAACAAATTTTTAAGGCGCTGAAAAGAAAAGGATGTCGTTCCTTGCCAACATAATTATCAGTTTTTATTCTGTTGAAGCAAATTTATCCAGTGTTGCATATCTTCTTATCACCATGACACACATACTCCTAATGAGTCACACAGATACAACTGGCACTTACACACGTACTATTTCTAACCAGGGATTAAAGTTAAGCGGAGCTCCTGCAGCAGTTTTATAGAAGCAGCTTCAGGACCGCCAAGAAATAAGATTGTCAACTGACCGTATTTTTTTTATCATGCTCGTATGTATTTCAAGGTTATAAAGAAAATTATTCTTTATCTGTTTTGAGGATTATGAACGGGTGTCGGTAATTTTTTTTTTCAGAGTTAGTAACCCTATCACGAAATCACTCAGTTAAAGGTAAACGTCATCGGTTTTAAATGTTAATGTATAAAATACTATTCTGTATTAATTTACGAATACTACAGGATATAAAATACTAGAATATACTAGAATACGAATATTAGAATATAAAATACTATTCTCGTAACCCATCATGCACGTATCAGAAGTGAGTAATTTTGTTGGTCTTGGTTGGTCACTTCCGTTGACCTCTTTCGTATGTTCGATATAGATCAACATCATCATCATCATAGGTATTTTACTATTATTGGCAGGTTACTTGCCGCAAATGAGAAGACTCCATGCTCCACAGTCTTTTAGTAACCTCTTCATCTTCAAGTACGATTTTTCTGTTTCGACATCAATCATTAACTGAAGTCTCCTTCACCCCTCCCGCTCTTTCCTACCACCATGATGCAGTTCCCTCATGATGCAGTTCCTTCTTAGCCAAAGACTCAACCAGTTTCTCTTCTTCTTAAAAACATCTAAAATTGTTCTTTTCTCCCTTACCATTTTTAAGACCCTCTTATTTGTTTTCCGCCCAACCCAGTTAATTGTTTTCATTCTTCTCTACATCCATATCTCGAAAGCTTTCAGTCCTTTTTCATCATTCTTGCGTAATTCCATATAGATAGTATTCATTTAATCACTATTTATTAACGTCAATCAGGATAAGGCTTTAAGCTATCCTCTCGCGGAACTTCAATGACTTTCTACTGATCAAATTAGAATTTAATCTTTGTAAGTGATATGTAGATAAGCTGTAACAGTATAAGAAATATTTGACATTGTATATTAAAAACTTCAAAGCTTTTTGTGAGCAAGTTTATGTATATTTTTCATAATACATGAACCTGTACATATTTTTGGAATCCAAAGATTAAGTTCTATTCAAATGATTGAAAGTTACATCCTATTTGAATGGAGACTGCTTTTATCGTGAAGGTTTTATCGCTATAATGTTTCCTCCAGTTTTTAACACGTGCTATTCTGCGATTGTCCGTTAATTCTCCAATTGAAAACAATAGCTTGACTTCAAGAGTTTGACAAGAAGATGAACCTATAAAAAAAGTTTATTTCATTTCGGAAACATATAGAAAAAGATTTCTTCCATCAAAGTTATTTTAGAAAAAAAAAGAGAGAAATTTTCTTCTTTCTAATTATATCCTCTATACTATTATATGGCTATTACACGTTGATCACTTGGGGATATTACTGACATTGTCCGGATATCAGTGTTTAACCACCAGCTGATAAAGAAACATGTTACATAATAAGGCCCGGGAGACTTCATCCAAATGAATCACTATGCAATTAATCTTGATATTGTGTTAAATTGGAAAGACAAACTACTCTGCTACTTGTTGAACATCCAAATAGGTTTAGACAAACAATCAACAATGCTTCTGCACACGCTAATGAATATAACAAACCACTCTGTGTGAGGGAACTACAATCACATGTTAATTACCAGCTAAAATGCATCTGGTAATGGTACCATTTACTATGAGCAGAGATCAATAATGAACGGTAAATTAAAAGCGGGTCACTTCAATAGAATTCTCAATCATAGATAGCAACACCTAGACAACGATACGTGAGAATATTAAATGAGAGGATATCAATAAACCACAAAATTTTCAATTCACTTTGCCACGCTTTAGGTATTGAAATAAAAGTAAATGCTACAGTGAAGCATGATAGATAAGTTTGAACTCATGATGTGCGAGTTCATCACAACAGAGATTTTCGAAGTAATTTATATGACAGTGGAGGAATATCGTGTTTAATTTACATCAGTGGCAAAATAATAGTTTTAAAAAGCGTTTTAGTTTATGATGTTATATGTATTGAAATCATACTTCGATCACTAGAAAAGAAAAACATTTTAAATTAAGTTGAGGGTTCGGAGCGCAAGGGAATCAAGCTCGAGGGCCAAAGTTGTGACAAAAAAAATAAGCTTAAAGTTTGATCTGATTTGATTTTTAGTTTAGCATCCCTTTCAGCAGCGAGACTATATGAGACGTGGACCTATAGCTTTACGTAGAATTTGAACCTCATGAGCACCCTCCGGGAATAGAACCCCGATCTCCTACGCCAAAGGTGCCTGAGCTAACCGCTTAGACACAAGGGAGCTCAGCATGAAGTTTATATGGTATGCTTAAGCACATGGAAAAGTTAAAGCTATTTTATCTTTTTTCTGTATTATAACATTTATTTATAATACCTAGATATGAATGCTTTATGCTCTGAAAGGAGCTTCAAATAGAGATCTCAAAGATGAAATATGCCCAAAATGATCAAAAGTGGACTAGATTCCCTTGTGTACTGAACGCGACATATGTGAATAGTTCTTTACAGTGCATGAAAGTAAAAGTTACTTCCACACATTTGATGAATAATATGTGTTAAGTGGAAATACAACTGGCGAGGAGTTTCGGGTTTCATTCCTGATGGGACAATCAGTCGAAAAATGAAATGAAATGGAAATCTTTTAAGTTTTACGTCCCATGATTATGCCGGCTAGACTAAAGGAGACGGTGATAATGTGAAACGAATGAAATGGTGGAATGAAGAAAGTGGGAGAAAACGGAAGAAATCCGAGGAATCTTATGCATACAGTATTTGTCCACCACAAAGCTCACTTGGTGCAAGCTGAGATCGAACCACGAACCCCATGTGCAGAGGTGAACGCTCTACTACTGAGCCACCGCGACCCCATCAGTCGAAAAGTGTAAAAGTTTTTTCTGGCCAGCCATCCTCAGTAAGATTTTCCTCATTCACACCCGACAAATAGCGGGATGGTACCTAACATAACAGCCCGAAGTCGCTTCCCTCCTTCCCCATTTCTTTCTTCTTTCCCAAGTCTCCGGCCAGTGTGATCGCCGAACGTAACGAGCGAACATGTCCATAGATACCGAAAGTCCAGAAATCCAATCCTAATTCTGATGAAAATACAACTCTTTAGAAGGTGAGAGAGTTAGAAACATTTCGCCAGCACAGAAATTCAGCAAAGATCTGTTTCGTTGGAAACGAATTACGAAACTATATAGAAAGGGAGAAAGGAAAGGGAGAGAGAACTAGGGCAGCAGAATAAGAAGAAAAAGTAGTGAAAAATGTAGAGTCTGGGGACGGAAAACATCAAAGAGTCTTCTTCCCTTTTAGGAAGAAAATACGTTCTCCGTTGCAGATAAGAAGATTTTGTCAACTACTAATAATACTGGTACATCACATAAATGAAAATCAAATTTCTATTACAGTGCTACAGATAATTCTCCATTTTCGTTTCCTTTTGATCAAAGAGACATTTTTTTACACTAGTCAAATTACCGAATTCTTTCGCTCTTGTTATGCTGCTTCTGCAATTTCTTCTTTACGTCAAAGAAGAAAATTAAATACAGACTTATGCATCTCAATTACATTCTCTTTAACCTAAAGAAGAAAGGCTGACGAACTATTAACTACATTTCTTAATGTTTTTCGTCTCTTATTTTCTTTTTAATTGGACTTACTTTATTCTCGAGTTGGAAAATTCTATTGGAATTTTGAAAGCGTTTCCTCGTATGAGATTCTCTAAAATTGTTTCAAATCAATTAAAATTATGTTACTTAGAATTTATGTTCATTGTCATTTCCAATCTTTGTGATCGATTATTCTTATTGTTACGTATATACATTATGTTTTGTTATAGAGAATTAATTCTGCTTCAAAATTCTTTTTACTTGCTTCTTAACATGAAAGAAAGGTTCCTGTCCTTTTCTAAAGTTCCTGTTATATGAGAATATAATAAATATTTGAAAGTTGTCAATTTATTAATTTGTTATAAAAGTATCCTGATTCATGATTAAATTAATAATATTATATGCGTAACGCACTCAGCTTCAGTACTAGAAGTTAATATATTCGCTCGTATCCACTTATTTAGACCCATCATAGCCATTGGTGTTACATAAATGTTCTTGGAAGTTGGTAACAAATATAGAGAAATATCAAGTTACATAAAATAACAGGTGGTCCCAGTTCACGTTTAGCATTCTGATTGGCTCCCTGTCCGTGACATCTTGAGGAGGAAATTTTGCGTATACAGTATTTCACTTGTCCTCTTGAACGATACCTCGCGATACCCAAGGACGTTATAAAATAGAGGATCTGCCCATATCCTATTAGGTAACTGAATGACCGCCATATATGTTGATTCAAAACATTGCTATCTTCATATGTAGACATGTAGTGTGTCTGTCGTTTATATTTATTTAACTCTTGCTTCAGATTTATATTATACGATGGTCACATGCTGCACGTGTGGGTGTACAAATAAAAATGAGAAGAAATTTCCCAAAATAATCTTTCACAGCTAAGAAAATCACCAATCATACGATACGTATGGCTGTGACCTACAGCTGATATGGGGCAGATCCTCTATTTTATAACATCCTTGGCGATACCTCCACGTGACGTCACTGACCGCAAAGTATCCTGGGAAAAATGAGAGCAAAAATGCTGAATCAAGACTGCTAGTTGAGGTGCTACGTGTATAAAAACTGCAAATTGTGATAAGAACATCCCCTTTGGTATAAATAATGTTTAAGGTTATACAATGAAATTAAGTCGGAGAGGCATCGTCTAAACGCAAAGAAATTCAAGATGGCGGCCATATTTCAAAATAGCTACGCGGTTACAGTTTTTCTGTTATACGTCGCAGGAATTGAGCGTTTGGTATCGATTTATAGGTTTTTGAGGTCAAGGACTGTGTCAAAAGATATCTGATGAACATTTGATATGTCCTGCAAATAACCCAAATACATATTTTCTTAACACTGGATACGCAACACTTGCGAAGAATTTAGAAAACTTTCAATCTCTTTGTGGCTTACCCAGTGATAAGGATATAAAACTATTTGATGAAGATAACTGTGGAGTGGAAAAAGCACTTTTAAAACAACAAGCTAAATGGCACAAAGATGTGCATTAAATTATAACTCGACAATGTTCGAAAGAGCAAAGAAACGGAAACTTCATGAAGGTGACAAAGAGTCTACATCTTATCGTATGAGCGTAAACACCAATCATCTACTTCTAAAGAGATGTGTTTCTTTTGTGATAGTTCTGCGACAAGCAAGGATCAATAACCACGTTACAAGTAGATAAAAAGGTGAGGAAGTGTGCCATTGAACAAGGAAATAGTGTTCTACTAGCAAAACTTAGTGGTAGTGGTGGTGGTGATTGGTCTAGATGCAAAATACCATGCAAAGTGCCTAGCAATGCTGTATAACAAGTCTCGAAGTAGTAATCGACATCAACTTGCAATGTTCATGTATGTGAAGGGGTAGTCTTTGCAGAGTTAATTAATTTCATGGAGGAAAGCATGAAGGGTTCAGATGAAACGCAACCAGTTTTCAAGATGAGTGTCCTGACAAAAATGTACAAGATGAGACTAATGCAAACTACTAGGAACGAATAGAAAATGCCACACCTGAAGATTACGACAGAGGATTCTTGCACATTTCCCATATATGACGGCACAAATGTCTGGCAGAAAGTATATATTAGCATATGATAAAACTGTTGGTGATACCATGTTGGAATCTTGTAAAAACGACGAAGATAAAGATGCCCTTGCTTTGTTGCGTGTTGCTAAAACAGTCTACAATAATACCTCAACCTTTGAAGAAGAACAGAATATCCCTGTTTAGCACTCCTGCGAAGGACGCTAGCAAACACAATAGTATACTTAAGACTTTAAAAACAGATGTTAAACTGTTTTCTAGACTCTTTATAGTTACACAGAATCGTCAGTTGGATATGAAGATTTTTTTAAAGAACGAAAACCAACCATTTCCGCCTGTATTTTCAAGTAATGGCGAATTTAGATTAGGCAATAAATCTGACTTAGTACACATTCTAGAAGATACTGTAGACAAGAATGATAATGCCTTTCCTTGAACCTGTGATGCTATAGTTTATGATGGTGCAGTTCTTACTAACATTTTAAAACCGCATTCCTCAAGAACATTTGGTGACTACTATATTAACACATTTCATCCTCACATTTGTAACGACATTGAAAATTTTGCTTGTTAAAGAATTGATTTGATTTGGGATAGATACACTACACCAAGTATTAAAGGTGAACCTAGACAGAAGAGAGGAGCTGGAATTAGGAGACAAGTGCTTTCACACTTGACATTACCTAAACATCGGCAAGATTTCTTGCGGAATTCCAGCGACAAAGAAGAGCTTTTTACTCTACTTGGAAATTAGTTGTAAATAATATTACAAATATTCAGGTTCTAACTACTGCAGGAGAAGAAGTTAAAGGCAATATTACTGCATTAAGTTCTCTAATTGGTGCCCATTGCCCTTGCCACGAAAAAGCGGACACAAGGATAATACTTAATCTCCAAGACAACGTAGAAAAGGCTTCAAAAATATTGTTATATGCACTGTAGATACCGATGTCGTAGTCTTAGTAATTGCTTACTTCTTTCTCTTGTTAACAAAGGGCCTAAATAAACTTCGGATTGCATTCGGAACAGGAAAGAATTATAGATTTATCCCAGTTCATGGTATAGCTGAAGCAATGGGAAGCGAAAAGGCTATAGCTTTACCAGGATTCCATGCTTTTACGTGTTCTGACAGCATTCCAAATTTTACAGGGAAAACAAAAAATCAACTTGGAAGACACGGATGCTGTTTAAAGAAGCCACCACTGCATTTTCTTTCATCTCACAACCTCAAACTTCCATTCCAACAGCAATTTTTGACATTTTGAAAGATACGTGGTACTACTATACTGCTCAACCAGTAACAGTAGAAGTGACAATGATGCACGACAGGAGTTGTTCATGACCCAGAACTCGTCCCCTTGAAAGTCTTCCATCGACGAAGAACGCATTACAACAAGTGTTACGTAGTGCTTTCCAACATGGACACGTTTGGGGACAAACAAACAAATGCACAATATGTGTACCTTCTCCAGCCGACTGGGGATGGTGGTTAAATGATGCATCATGGCACGTGAAATGGTCGGATTTGATAGAAATTTCGGACTCATGTAGAGAACTAATAAATTGTACGTGCAAAAACTGTAGAAATAAGTGTGGATGCAAACATGTTGGACTGTCTTGTACATCATTATGCAACTGTAAGAATGAATGTGAACAATGAATGAGTGTAACAATCAATGGCTGTGGTGCTTGTCGATGTGTTTTCGTTATGGTCTAGAAACATTGTTCAACTTCAGAAATATTCAGTTTAAAGGAAGCATTATATCATATATTTTTAGATGAAAATAGTGTATAATGATTTCGCCTATGTTTCAATTTAAAAAGTATATGGAACAGAAAACACATATAGTAATTCCTAATTTGTTTTTAACATAAAAATTGGAATCCTTGACCTCAAAAACCTATAAATCGATACCAAACACTCAATTCCTGCGATGTATAACAGAAACACTGTAACCACATAGCTCTTTTGAAATATGGACGCCATCTTGGATTTCTTTGATTTTAGACGATGCCTCCCCGACTTAATTTCATTGTATAACCTTAAACATTATTTATACCAACGGGAATGTTCTTATCACAATTTGCAGTTTTTCGTTGATTTCTGCGATGTAGCACCTCAACTATGCCGTGGATAAATATGTTGAACGTCACGTGTTCACTATTGTTATACACTTCGTGAAATATAATTTGTTCAGAACGTATCAGATTGTTAAGATAAATACAAGGATAAGTCAAAATTTATCCACAATTTTGACATAATTCTTCTTACATTGTTCATGCTGACCTGTGTCCTCGTCTATTTTATTGCGATGTTGTTGTGGCCATGCTACGAACGTTTGATCCTAATTCCTCCACTTGAGGCGTTGGATGGCAAAGTGGCGGAACTCATTTTTTAAGACAATAAGATTAAGTCATTTCCGAGATGTCGAAACCATAATCTGTTGGATGTCAAAGTTTCGTATCTCAGTATAAAAAGAAGCAGGCTATAGGCCAAAAGGTGGCAGCACGAAGAACCGACTTTGTCCGATTTTTCTACATCGATTCTAATAAAAGTTTCAATATCTCAAAATGTCTCAAAACTGACTTATGCCACTTTGCTATCCAATGCCTCATTTGTCTTTCTTTTGTTGCAGATAAATCATGACAGCTCCATTAAAAGTTTGCACCAAAAAGGAACAGCGAGCAGTGATCCGGTTTTTTTGTAGTCGAACGGTGTAACAGGAGCTGCAATCCATCAAAGACTTTTGGCACAATACGGGAACAATATCTTGCCGCTGCGGATTGTCTACAAATAGATTGAAAAATTCAAAAATGGTCGCACGAGGAAGAAGCCGGATGACCATATACGGCCACAAATTATGGCAACATTGAGCGTGCACGTGACATGGTTCTGATAGACGAGTACTATTGATGAAGTGGCACATCGTTTGGAAATTAGTCTTGGTTCCTGATACATCTTCCGACCACAAAAATTGAATCACTGCTCGTTGTTCCACTTTGGTACAAACTTCTAATGGAGCGGCCATAATCTATCTGCAAGTAAAGGAAGACAAATGGAGGGAACAGGATCAAACTTTCATAACATGACCATAACAGTAACACTAAAATAAACGAGGAAGAGTCAGTATGAGGAAGAGGTCAGTATGAGGTCAGTATGTAAGAAGAGTTATATCAAAATTACGGATAGTTTTTAAGGATTTAATTCTCTAAACTTCAATTCAGGCTTGTTTCTAGCTTTTAGAAATCCAGTTAGCAATCATTTGTATTAGGCATTAGGACTTATAGAACGTTTATTTTATGGAAGAAGAGGACTTTTTATCTAAATAATTGTCTAATACATAGTTTTTAACACTAAAGATTCAGCAAATCGAATACATGGTGATTATGACGTTTGTATTAGAGATTTATGCATGACCCCTTTTGGTAGTTTACGTAGATATCATACCTTAGTATTACGAAAGTTATTTCAAATTTATGAAATCAAATTTTTAAAAGTTTTACTCGTACGTCAAATAGTTTAAGGTGGATCACCACCTGGAAGGCAGTACATATTTTAGCTCATTCCCTTAACTACTGCGCAATGAAACGTTACATATTATAAATATTGTACTATAAGATAGAGTTATGTTTCAGCTACAACACAAGACACTGGTTCATTTGGTTGTGTCAGCTGATATCGAAAAAGGCAACAAATAAAAGAAAATATTTGATTCGTTCTACAATGAGCACATAAGATGGCACTTACAGTTAGATCTTACTAGAAGTGCTCAGTTTTATGAAATGGTTGTTTATATGTGTAAAGTGTTTTAAAGTAACGATCCTATTACGAAATTGATGTATTGTCTGACCGTTCTCGTGTTATATTTCACATTATTATTTAAGTATTAATTTACATTTAAGGAAATAGATTTTGAAAAGAAACATGCGCAGAACGCCATAATGCGTTGTTGTCAAATTTGTACGTTTACTGTGGTTGTGACAATAACAAAATTCCTGGATTCTAGCGCTACAGACTGAGAAACGGAAAGTAACTGTGTATTGGTTAGGGTCGAAAACTAATTTCTCCAGTAAATATCCAAGCAGAATTCTATGATTACTCCCTTTATTATCTGGCATCAGTAAACACTCGGCACTATATGGCAACGCCGCACTCTTTAATCAGCGTTTAGCATAGCACCAAGAACACCTAGTGATGCACCTTAATATACAAATGATATTGTTTGCTTAATGATTATAATGTACAATCTTCTTCAAAAAATGTTGGCCAGTCACCTCTCTCTCAAAGGTCTATGTTTTTATTCATAACTGAAAATAAGTAAATCATACTTGAATAATTTTTAGGTGTTTAAGCTGCTTATTTCAAGACAAACTACGAAACTACCCTACAGAAATTCGATTGTGTAAATATAATCAGGGTGTAAAATCCTGGGGAAAATGGGAATCTTTCTACTTCATATTTTTGGAAGGAAATGCTTCCATTAATAACTTTCTGAATAAAGTGACACTATAATCAGAAGTTTGGAAATTAATTATAATAATTTATTTGCAATTAACAAGTATATTAGTAATTAGGTAATGAGTAATTACATAATGGGTGAGTTAGTGGTTAGTGGTTAGCTGCATCCTTAATTTTACTTAATTTAACGATCATGGATGTTTAAATATGTGAAGTCACTTTGTCGAAACATTCTGGTGAGAAAGCTTTTTCATTTTTGTATTCCTGTCTCTTCCCAACTCCCATCCGCACTTTCAATCTTATGATTTCGCATCCTAAATATGGCCTTTAAAGAGAGGGGAGTGGCTAGCTGCTTTTATTTATTTTATTTTTTTATTTTTAAAAAGAAGACTGCATACATTATATATTTGCATGTTTCAGAATTCAATGCAACGAAGCTAATATATTAAATAAAGCTTTCTACTTTAACTTTCAAAATATTGACTGTACACGTGCCTGTGGAATGCAACAGGTGGATTTCAAATGGTAGAAAAGTATTGTTTACTGAACTGCATATTGAAATGAAACGTATGTTTTTACGCACACAGTTCTACGTTTTGTTATATATCAATCTATTTCTTTGAACAACAGACCAGGTTTTGCAACAAATTTCAATCGAATCGTATTGATTGATGAGCCCCGGGGTTGGATTGTGATTTGCAAGAGTAGTAGTAGGTGAATGGAAATGTGGAATTGAATTGAGTTGAGAGAAAGCCAGTTGAATTGACAGAATGGTGTAGACGAGGAAATCTACAATTATCTGCACAGTCTGTGCTATTATTAGGAACAATGGACAGGAAGATGCGAACAAATGGTGCCAAGTGGCTGCTTACAAAGCGGAACTTGGGGAAATGCCGAAAAGATAATATAATATTGAATCACTATTGTTCTAGAAAGAAAGATGAATTAAATCGTTCTATTTAATGCTTCCTGTACGATTTTTTAAATACTGTTCTAGCAAACTGCAATACTGAACTAAGCTACGAGTCTGCGCTTTGACCCTAAACGAAATAAAAATACACAAATAATAGTTTTGAAGTAACTTTTTGAAATTTGGAGAATAAGTTCATTACACTTCAAATGGTCATATCCGTGAAATCTCTTTACACTTACGAGAGGTTTCGCGCCATTCAATATGGCTACTATACATAACTATTGCTGTTGCCTTTAGGTCAATTAAGTGTTTCCTCCTTCATACCAGGCAAATGCCAGGGTGGCACCTTACTTATAGCTCTCAGACCGCTTTCTTCCTTCCCCAATCCTTTCTTCCTTCTCTTTTACTGGATAGTGTGCTCGCCGAGGAACGTAATCCATCGTACGTGACAGGCTAACATGGCCTTAGATGCCAAAAGCCCAGAAATCTAAATCCTAATCCTAATCTCCTCTTTCTTTTAGTTTCTCGTATGTCCTCGAGTCTTAGATCTTATAATAATAAAATAAAATTTCCTTTATTTTGATATACAACATCCCTATATACCACATTGTTGAAAATATTACAAAACAAAGTACCACAAACTCAATATTACAAAGAGTAACATTACAAAACAATAACTAATGATTCTGTTACACTTGATGATCTCTTAAATAGTAAAATACGTAGAGAATACAGGTACCAACTACTTGGTGCTACGGGGTGGAAGCACCCATTGGAGGTATTTAACGGGTTCTGAGAATTCATTTAATTTTTGAGTTCGAATTAACTCTTGAAATTACACTTTCATGCGGTGAATAATAAAAACAAATAATAGTGCATGCAATCAGAGATTAAATTTTATATAGGGATGCAGATGTGTTGAATAATAATTTATCAATAGCCTACGTATTTTGAAAACGTAGAATATATAGGATCTAGCCTACGTTTAGATTCTTCAGGTATATCGAGGATCGAGCGATAAAACATAACAATGGTAATAATAGTAAGATTTGAAGCTTTCCTGGCGGCGTATATTATAAAGTTCTTCTCGGGCAATCAGCCAGGTGAAAACTGGTGGATAGGCCAACGTTTCGAGAGCTGTCATCGTTCTCGTCATCAGGGCAATTATGTAGAGATCAGCGGATATAAGTAATATATACTCTGGGCTGGAGAAAATGCTGGTTCCTGATTGGCTGAAATAGTATAGCAGTTTTATCATACACTGGACAACTTTCTGGAAAGATCTCCCGGATTCTGAAAAAACACAACATTAAGACCATACACAAGCCGCCACCAAAAATCAGGAACTTACTTCGCCCGATCAAAGATGACTTGGGCTTAAAGACACCAGGCGTGTATCGTATACCCTGTGAATACGGAAAAGCTTATATAGGACAAACAGGACGCACCATTGAACAACGTTGCAGAGAACATGAAAATTACATTAGATTATTCCATCCAGAAAAATCAGGTTTAGCTGAACACAGTTTATCAGAAGGCCATAAAGTTTTATTTAAGGATACATCCATCATTACCAAGAGCACCAGTTACTGGACCAGGATAGTAGCCGAATCTCTCGCCATAGTTCATGAACCGAACAACGTTAATAGAGACACTGGATTTCAACTCAGCCCCCTGTGGAACCCGGTCATCAGTACCACAGCAAAGAAAACGACACACAAACATTCAGATAACCCTCAGCCAATCAATAGCACGGACTACGGAACTTAGCCAGCCAATCACAGCTCCAGTTTTTCAGATTGAACCAGCCAATCAGGAACCAGCATTTTCAGCCAATCAGGAACCAGCATTTTCTCCAGCCCAGAGTATATATTACTTATATCCGCTGATCTCTACATAATTGCCCTGATGACGAGAACGATGACAGCTCTCGAAACGTTGGCCTATCCACCAGTTTTCACCTGGCTGATTGCCCGAGAAGAACTTCATGAAATGGTAATAATACTCTGCAAGTGTAATTTTGTATAATTATTTTTTTAAGAACTTGGTGTTTGATGTTGTTAATTTATATTTTGAAAAGTGTAAAATGCTTTACGTAAGTTACAAGACAGTTGATTCATTTTCTTTTTTTTTTCTTCAATTATTCTCAAATATTCGAAAGGTTTGACTGTAATCATTATTATTTTAATCATTTTCTGTCCCCTTATTTCAGCCAAAGACGTTTGAAATTCACAAATAAAATCATAATGTTTAGGAATTTTGTTCAACAGAAAGTTTAGGAAATCGTGCTAACAAACTTAATATATATATATATATATATATATATATATATATATATATATATATATATATATATATATATATATATATATATATATATATATATATATGTTAATTTGCCTTTGCAATTTAAAAGTGATTTCACGGTTCATTTTATTTCTCGCCTCTCAGGAAGATTTTATGACCATTGGTCTATTGGATCTACAAAAAAAAAGTACCGAAACCTGAACACCCGTTGAAGAACTTAAAAGTCGGCGGCGTCTATTGTAGGAACAGTATTATTTGTGTAAAGCAGTCGTAAAAATTTGTCGATTTTAAATTTTGACCATTTGTGAGCCCATCGAGATGGACGAAGGTGGTCATATTAACTCCTACTTTCCTACACTGCTATTGGTATTTAAATAATTACCTACTGTAAGACTTTTATTGCTTATATTTAAAGTATAAAGAAAACCCCATTGTAGATGGCATAGCAATGCCGATTTTTTTTTGACTCTGCTTTTAGCGACTGCATGCCCATAGTGATGTGAGGTGGAAAATTTTCCGCTATACTTTTCTGGAAAATTTTCCGTTCTAAAAAATATCAGTAATCAAGTAACAATTCCTCAGCAATCATGAAATTGATTGAATTCATGTATAGAAATGTTAAAAAGTGAAAGATCGTTTAAAGAATCTGAAAATTTTCATGGCTCAGACAATTTTCAGTACTATGTAGGAACAATTTAAACAATTTTTCATGAATCGAAATATTTTCTGCCTTATATGGAAAAATTGAAGAACTTTTTTATGAGTCGGAAAGTTTTCATCATTTTGAAGCAAGAAGTAAAACAACTTTTTTTGTGAATCGGAAAGTTTTATTGCTCTGTAGAAACAAGTGAGAGGAATTTTCATAGATCGGAAAATTTTCATCACGATGTAGAAACAAGTGGAAAACACTTTTCATAGGCCTGACAATTTTGGATATTATGCAAAGTGATGTTAGGTGGAAAATTTTCCACTATATTTAACTGCACATAGAGCTACAAAATTGAATTTCAGTAAAGGAAAGTTAATCAGCAACAAATTATAATTTTCCAATTAGCTTTCGGGAACCGGAAAATTTTCAATTTCAAGTTGGGAAATAAAATTTTACAGTGTTTCTCTCTCTTTCTCTTGCTCTGCGAGCTCCTTCGTTGCTAAGCGGTTAGCATACGCACCTTTGGCATGGGAAACCTGGCTTCGATTCCCAGCCGGAGCTCATATAGTTCGGATTTCACGTTAATCAGTTGGTACCGTTTTATATAGTCTCGCTGTTGAAACGGATGTTAAACTCAAAATCAACTCAATTCAACTATTCTCTCTCTCTCTCTCTCTCTCTCTCTCTCTGTGTGTGTGTGTATGCAAAGTGCAGAGAACATACATCGAGTTCGTAGAGTACAAATATCCCATTCTATTATCTAAAATTTCAATTTATTAAAAGTCATGAATATTTTCCGATTCATAAAAACATACTCCACTTATTCATTCGATTCATGAAAAATTGTTTCACTTGTTCCTAGTACTGAAAATTGTTTAAGCAATGAAAATTTTCAGATTCTTTAAACGATCTTTCACTTTTTAACATTTCTATATATGGATTCAATTGATATTATGAATACTGACGAATTGTTACTTGATCATTGATATTTGTTAAGAACGGAAAATTTTCCGGAAAAACATAGAAGATAATTTTTCAGCTCACATCTTGACTAAACAATGATGTAGGAGTAAGTGGAGTATGTTCTTGTGAATCGGAAAACTTTCCGTTTCAAAATTTTCCGGAAAATTTTCATCACTGCATGCCCATCTATGTAATGGATAGGCATGTAAATGAGGAGTGTATATTCGGGTTCCCAGTTTGAAGGGTTAAGAATAAAATAAGAATTCGATGTATGCTATTTCTTTTCTTTGTCTTAACGTTTTCAACAGTGATTAAACGCAAAGGCATTTGAAAATAGTAGTTAAATGTGTACACATTGGATAAAAATTATATAATTATATACTAGACTATGTTACTGTTGTTAAACTTTAACCACATACAAGTAAACCGGGCATCAAATAAAGTCTAATGTTAGAGGACAACAATAATTCGAAGTTATTACTGCATTTTCTCCATACCCATTCTAATAACGTACTGAAAGTCCCCAAAAAATGTCTCTTGAAGAAAACTATGTATAGCAAAATCAACTACATCAGGATACAATGACTTTATAGTCGATTGTAAAAGATAAATAATAATTTAACCCAAGGAAAAGTTGTGATATGTTTTTGAAGTTTCATGTTACAGCTTACTGAAGAAATTTCGTGCCACGATTGGAGATTTGAACCAAATATTGCTAAATTAATACTGCAGACGTTGAGAAATGATTTTAAAAATTATAAGAAATCTATATTTAAAATAATATTATTTAGTTATATTATGTGGGTCTGTATTGAATAGTTAATATTGACGTAGGATATACTTTAAAATGAAGCAAAATTATTATGATACGATAATTACATGCTGTAACAAAAGTTATTGTCTTCCTAAAAATGCCTTTAAAAATTTATTTAGTTTTACCTCTAGAAGTAATGATTGCAGTACACAATAAAAAAATTGTTGATGAAAAATGCATAAAACATTGACGAATGAATTATGATAATTTTTCCGAGCAATCAATTGAAAAGCAATTCCTTACTGAAATGTTTTTAACTATAGTTTTGTTTAATTTTCCAAGTTGGTACTTGTAATATACTAAAAATAAGACGCTTCATCAAGAGTTGACTCGTTGAAGTTACGAAAGCTTAAAAAGCTCGGCAATTTCTATAATATTTTATTGTATCTTTTTGTCATATAAAGTAAGATGACCGACGATAGTCACTTCGCGTATGATGGACACCCCTTGATATTTTCGTACACTCACAACAGATTGCAATGATAATGCTGTGGGGAAATACGTGATGACACACTAAGAAGGGTGGCCAATTCGCTGGAAATTCTTGTAAGTAGGATTAGTGTAGTTGTGTTATAAAGTGTAAATATATACCTTTACAGGATATGTTATAAAATGAGATATAAATACATTGCGTGGTAGTAGGCGTGATTTGTGTTCAACAATTATCTCCCATTTGCGTCATCCTTGCTCTTACAAGAGGTTCAATGGCTGTCCAGTGTGGTACCCATAAGTCACTTGTGTACAGCCGAATGGTCTGTACGGTGGTCAGTGTTGCCGCCATAGGACGAAGTTTCCATGTGAAAATTTGCAAGCAAACTCACACAGTGTATTCCAAGAAATAGGGTCGATCTGATTCTCATTTATTTTCATGATCAAACAAGCATTTTATGTTACTAAACAATAGTAGTCCTTATTGCAGTTTCTTCTATATTGTAGTAATCTGTTTCGTAAAAGAAGCTTTTCCGCACTAATGGTATTAATGGCAAAAATATTGAAATAGAAAATAAAATAATTGTAAAGTTTCATAAAGTCAAATTGTTTTGTTTTGCAGACTCATACCAATGTTTTGAATTTGTATGTATGATTAATTTATCCGTTGGAACATTTGAGGGCGTGTTTAGTTCACAGTTCTCTCGGTAGATTTGTAGTTGGAGATGTTACAAGATTATAGTTGAAAACTATACATTGTAGAAGGAAGATACTGTGTTGGAACCTCCCCTAGACCATATAAAAATCAACAGAAAGATCTATCTAAAATAGAATGCAAGACCATATTTTACTTGTTCTTACTACGTATTTTACTTACATTTTTTACTTGTTCACTTCTAGCCATTAACCTATTACTGCTTGTGTTATATATATTTCTCTTGGAATCATTTCAATCCATGTATGTTTAATATTAATGTGATGAATAAAGAAATAATAAACCTGACAACCCTTAGACCACCTACATTTTCATAGAAACAATTGATCTACATTACCCGAACAAAGGGCACAACCCGTTAAACGGGATGACGAACAAAAAAAAAAAGCGTTTTTATAGCTTTTGTAGCATTTTAATAAAGCATCATATCCTGCGTTTTCTACATTCCAACACCACATAGTTGTGTATAGTGGTTGCATATCTTTCGGGCGTTTCTTTCGTGGACAAATGATAATGAAAAACAAAGGATAACCATTTCTTCAGTCAACCGTAAGATGATTCTTTATTGTTTGGAGTGTTTTGCCCAATGAATACCATATATAACTGACATTAAAATTAATTGTGTATAATGTATTTGCTTATTACATACTGCATGCAAGAAGGCAGAAAACACTGGTCATACATGAATTAGAAACTCCAACCGGAACTAGGCTTAAATCTTGCCAGCGGTGCGAGACATTGAAAAAATAATCGAAAAATCTTTCCTTTATTTATCAAGGATATCTCCGATATTTATTAAGACGTCTTTCACTCGTGTCTATAAAGGGACATGTACAGATGTTATGAGGAATGACAAGGAGATTCATGCTAATGTGTGAATGATGTGCTGTGTTGAGATCGCAGGTTCAGTTCGTCTTCATATTAAAATGCTAGGTTTATATGTTTGTCTCCAATCCTTTCGACAATCCTGAGATCTCGAAAACCACAAGTGCTAGAAACGTGTTGTTTTCACTGATCGATTCCAAATTTTGAGTAAATTGTAGAGTTCTAATTGAATATTTAAAACGAATTGCTGTTATTGATTTATTACATTTTTAGAAATGCACTGGAACCGTTAAAATTTAAAAAAAACATCATATCCTACGAGTTATACATTCCAATACTACATAGTTGTGTACAGGAGTTGTATATCTTCCATGGCCAAATGATAATGAAAAACGAAGGATAACCATTTTTCCAGTCTAAGATGAATCTTTATTGTTTTTAGTGTTTTGTCCAAAGAACATCATATATCACTGCTCATGCTCATATATGCGTTATGCGTTGTGTAGAGAGCGCAGGTTCAGCTAATTTATTTACATAAAAAAGAAAAGAATAGGATAAAATCATTTGTTTAAATGATTGCATATAAACCTGAGAACGAAAATTAAAATTACGTAAAAATATGTGTTCCGTAACGAGGGCGTAAAACCCCTCCTTCAACCTTGTCAAGGCCGTACACCTCAATTCCCCTTACCGCGTTACGTAATATGTAAACGACCCCTTAGTAATGTGAGCGTTGGGAGGAAACCGGAGAGTCTCATAGAAAGCCCACAGATACGATGCTATCCACCATAAATTTACATGGCCTGGGATCGACCAGTTACAACTCTCACTAGAGGTGAGTCGTCTACCAAAAAGTAACGGGGGCCCCCACCGAAAATCTCCCAGCTTTTGTACAAAGGGTGTTCAAAAAGTTTTGCACAGTGATCTCTAATTTTTTTTTATTTGTTGCAGGTGGAGAATGATTTTTTTTTTGTGAACATACATGGAACATTTAGCTGTAAGTTAGTATATAAAAGTATTTTCTTTTATTTACTGGTGAGTCATAATGGACCGTGAAGTAGATGTCAAGTTGCGACAACGGTCGGTGATGGAGTTCCTCTTCAAGACTGGCGATGACTCTGCCACATCGATTCACAGGAAGTTGCTCCCTGTTTATGGGGAGGACACATTGGATCACAGCAGTAACCAGCAGTGTTTGGAGAGGTTTAAAGAAGGTGATTTCCTTCTACTGGACAATCCACGATGCGGTAGACCATCGACGGTAGTGAGTGATGTGAATAAGGAGACCATTAATCAAATCATCCAAAATGACAGATGTGTAATGAAGCGACAGCTTGCTGGTTAGTCATTAGGTAGTGAGGTATCAGTGGAACAGTCAGTAGGGTACAGTAAAATCTGTGCACGTTGTGTGCCTAGATTATTGACAAGAGAAATGAAAAACATGAGGAAGGATGTGTGCGAGGGTCTCATGACGACTTTTACTGAAGAGTGGAAACAGTGTTTTGGCGGTGTCATTACCCAGGTTGAAACATGGTCGTCTTTGTCCGAACCTGAGAGCAAAACACGTCTGGAGGCCCACCTGCACGGTAAAACATTTGATAGTGAGAAAGACCTTATTTCCTGTGTCAAGCGATGGTGTAAAAGTCAATCCCCAGAATTTTACGGAAGTGCATTTATATAATGGAAAGAACGTTGGACCAGATGCGACACAGCTGATGGAGGATAGACTGAGTAGACTCAGTGTATAGCTAAATGTTCCAAGTATGTTTACAAAAAATTTAATTCTCCTCCTGCAACAAACAAAGAAAATAGAGACCACTATGCAAAACTTTTTGAACACTCTTTGTATATAAATGTGTTTCATGTAGCTTCTTTCAAATTGTAGAGTTTTGCTACTGAAACTTCGTGAGCAAAATACAGTTGCTGTAAGAGTTACTAAAATCACTTTGTTATTAAAAGATGTCTGTTTATGATATACAATTAATTTCATTTTAAGTAACATATCCCAGAGTTTAAACTGTATGCTTCATATTCAAAGAGTGAAAGCTAACATTTTGAGGTAGATAAGTTGTTGCTTTGCTGCTGAATGACTCCGAGAGATGCTCTCTTCAGATGTAATAGACACAGACTGTTGTTATTTGAGATACAAAACACTGAGAAGCTCTTCTGCCAGTCCTTTGAACGTACGTACAACAGCATACAAGTGCTCTTAATTAGCGTGAGGGCCCCCAAGGGGACATCTCGACGTTGAAGACCATCATTTCTATGAAATTTAACTTACGTGTGAATGCAGTCTCTTCTCTATTTAGATTTACAACGCTGTTTCTACGAGTTATTCTGTAAAATAGTTGTTATAATGTAATATTAACTCTTGAGCTGCTTGTAATGGGTCAAACGTATTTTCCTAGTATAGAGAAATATAAACGGAAAATATAATTATTAAAAAAAATTAAATAAAATAAAAACTTGAAAACATTGTCCACAGTCGTGCCCTTCAGGCTAAAAGCGTGGAGTGAGTAACGCAAACAATTGACAAGAGAAAAACCTAGCGGGATAAAGTTGGTAGGGAAAATGTGGAGAATCCGAGAAAATCCCTGGGATAGATCAGTGATCCATCACACTGAGAGTCAATGTTCTACTGCTCATCTATTGTGAACTACTCATTCTTTTTTCTTCATAACCTCAATTGAGGGTTTATATTTCAAGTTGCAAACTTAAATTCTACTCCTATGTCGCACACACACACACACACACACACACACACATATATATATATATATATATATATATATATATATATATATATATATATATATATATATATATATATATATATATATATATATATATATAAAAGATATACAGGGTATCTAAAAAATCCCCTGACAAGGGCAACTCTGTTATTATCAGAGTTACAATAAAATATAAGGGGAAAAACGTCTCCAAATGTGATGTTTTCAATCTAAACTAAAGGACTTTTTTTTTTTAATTGGACGAGTTGTTTGAGCTGTACAGTCTTTATTCGCCCAATGTTAAATGAAAATGGAACGTTGCCATTTACCTGGACCCACAACATAAGTGAATGAAGTTATTATTTGAATTGGGGGCTGGCCGTCGACATGTTAACATAAAAGACAATAACTTCATTCATTTATGTTGTGGGTCCAGGTAAATGGCAACGTTCCATTTTCATTTAACATTGGACACATAAAGAGTGTACAGCCTAAAAGGCTCGTCCGATTAAAAAAAAATCCTTAACTTTAGATTGAAAACATCATATTTGGAGATGTTTTTTTCTCTTACTTTTTGTTGTAACTCTGATAATAACACACGGACAAAAATGCATAATCCAGTCGGTATGTAAATGTTGTTTTTACCAGGTTACGCGCGTCATCACATTAAGTAATGTTGTTTCATCAGTAGTACGATCTACACCACTGTCTACACCACCGTCCAGCGAAAATTTTGTATTGTGGGACCACCATTTCAAATCTAGAATTAACGTCATACCCATTCCGACGGTGATAACTTAGGTATATAATGTTGTTACTACCTTCCTACGAGTGTTCCCTCTAGGTTCTTTCTAAATCTGTGACTCCCTACCTTACGAGAGTAATAGTTTTAACACGAAATCAATCATGTGAATAAAATTATCCAATCACAACGAGTCTAGTTCGACGCCGAACTCCAGACTTGGGATGGTGTTCCCACCTGCTGTACTTTTATACATGAAATTACATTACTTAAGGAGCGCGCCCGCGTAAATACGATGTATCCACACGGAAATCCTAGTCCTTTTTTTATTAGTTCAGAGTTACCCTATGTCATGGGACTTTTGAGGCGCCTAGTATATATATATATATATATATATATATATATATATATATATATATAGGGTGTTAATAAACTATACCGACAAACTGTAAGAGGTGATTTCTCACATCAAAATAAGAGAAAAAATTCATATGTACACTCTTGTCCAAAATGATTGTCACATATCTATAACTGTCTTCTTGTAAGAATATAATTTGATAATGATTTTTCAGGGTACTTTTAATACTGATACTATGTGTATAATCGAGAAATGTATATTTGTGGTAAATTCCATAAGAAAAGAATTATAAATACGAAAATTAGAATAAGTAAAACACAATGTTGCTAAATGGACAAGAAAGTTTCATTTTCGTTTTATTGTTCTTATTTGCTGCTCTTTTGACATAAAATTTGCCACATACATGTCTTTGCCGATTATACACATACCAATATTATAAGAAATACCGGGCGAATTCGTTATCAAATTATATTCCAAATAATCGTATTTATAGATATGCGACTATAATTTTGTACATGAGTGTACTTATGACGAAAAGTGCATAGTTTCAGAGCTAGGGCTGTCCAAAATCGTGAAAATGCTAAATTTCAACAGGCTCTATTTCGAATTCCAGAAACTGTGGATGGTGGTTCTTATCAGCGTAAAGGAAGCTACGCATACACAATCCAAAATGCATATTTCATCAATTTTCAGTAAGAGTACGGGGTATTCCCTATAGGGTGTAACTCTCAGACATGCTCTCAATAGAATTTTCAGATATACCCTGATTTCGAGGAGAGTCCAAAATAGGCACGAAGTAAGCCATGGCAACTATGAACATCCAATGCTTCGGAGGGGAGTCAGAAGTGTTAAGAACCGGCAGCTCCATGTTTTTTGCGTTCGGAGTAACGTATGACGCAATGCATTTAGTCATGGTGTAATTCACGTTTTCTCCACTTATAAGCTTGAAAGAAAACATCTCAGCATGCGTTTTTCCTAGTACAAGAAACCGTGTTGCTGACGCTGACGATTCTTAACACTTCCGACGTCGCACCAAAGTATTCCGTGCTCACTGCTTTCAAGACTTATCGTTTACCCATTTTGGACCAATCATAAAGTCGGAGCATATCTCAAAATTCGGCTGATGACATATCTGGGAATTTCATCCTGCAAGTAATACTCTTTACACCCGTTGAACATTAATGAAATATGCATTTTTGGATTGTGTATGCGTGACTTCCTATACGCTCATAAGGACCACCATCCACAGTCTATCGAATTCGAAATAGGGTCTCTCGAAATTTGTCTTTTTCTCGATTTTGGACATCCCTAGCTCTGAAACTATGCACTTTTCCCCACAGGCCCATATGAACTTTTCCCCTTATTTTGATGGAAGGAATCATCTCTTACAGTTTGTCGGTATAGTTCATTAAAACCCTGTATATATATATATATATATATATATATATATATATATATATATATATATATATATATATATATATATATATATATATATATATACACATACATATATACGTGAGATATATTGTCTCACATACGGAAGAACGAACATATGGATAGACAGGATAAATATTTAAAGGAATTTTAGTATATATATATATATATATATACTAAAATTCCTTTAAATATTTATCCTCTCTATCCATATGTTCGTTCGTCCGTATGTGAGACAATATATCTCAAGAACTAATTGAATCACCATCAATTTTGGCAAGGATATACAAGGTCAAAAATTAGGAATCAAATTAGTTGATGCAGGTGATATTCAAGCTGGAAGTAGTAGAAATCAATCACTTCTGGTTTCACTATTGACCATTATAGAGCAGACATAATAGCTAACTATAGGCTGTTTATCTGGATACTCCCTTTTCCTTCCACAATTTCATTCCACCAATCCTTCCGTCATCCAATTCATTTGTTTTAATCGTCCTTCTCCCATAGCATAAAGACCATATTCATGGGACATTAAACTGAAAGATATCGTTTCATTTCAAATGATTCTTTAAGTACTGAAGACTTTGAAAGAAGATCAGAGCAAGTGAACACGTTTAATATAACTTGAGTTAACTACATTTTGTGAGGAAAAATCTGTAGCATACCATACCTTATCCTTTACCAAACTTTGGGGCAGGTTTTGAATCGTGTGTATGGTGTTTCAAAACTCGTATTATTATAACATTTTGAATATGATTGTGATCAACGGCGTCGACTTTCCAAAATTTATGTGGCTGTAACGTGGGTTCTTGTCACCACGGCAGGTGCGTTCTCATTTTGCGGATCGAGGAGAAAGCCTCTAGATATAGAGATTAGCTGCGAATATACTGAGTAAGCAGTCGCGGACAGATGACAAGGAGTGGCCCTCCAGCTTGAGGGTTTGGGTAACGCTAACAACCTCATTCTGTAAAAAAAAAAAAAAAAAAAAAAAAAAACCACTCAGGAATATTCTCAGAAGCCTCGGACAAGGACTGATAACTTGGCACGACCTCAGTAAGAAACTGGATCCAGTTGGCCAAGGATAGAAGTCAGTGGAGAGCTTTTGTGAATAGGCTCTAGGCCATAAAATTAGATATTTAGTTAATTATGTGTTTGCATATCAATGGCGAGACGTGTTACGGAGTCTAGATATTTTTTTGATTGATTTCCTTTTGGTTAAAATCGTTTATGAACATTGTTATAAAAGGCTGTGCTGTGATAAAGATATAAAGATACTATAAAGATAATTTGAGGCTTCTCTAGCTCAGTCAGTAACACGCCTGACTTAAACGCAAGAGAAACGGGTTCAGACCCGGGTTCAATGTCAAGTTACTATATTGAATATTCTCAACATATGTAATCCTAACATTAAGTGTATACTTTAAAACAACTTGCATGATGCACAATGATTGCAAGAGGCATGCTATTGTCAACACATTACTAAAAGAAAATACCAAATTCATACAAATTAAAATGAAAAATTATTCAGAAAAGCAAATAAGTTTAATGGTACTGCAGAAAGAACTGTGTAAGAATTTTGTTGTGAATATAAACTACAAAATGATTAACTTAAGTATATTATTTGGTTGCCTATACACAAACACATTTTTGCAACATACAATTATGTTTAGAGGTTAGAAATTTTAACTTCCATCTCAATGTTCTAATTGCTTGTTAGTTTTTGATAATAAGTAAGAAATATTTATTTTATTTTGTTTCCATCAAACAAAAATCTTGTGTGGGCGGTGCATCCACAAGAATAGTTGTGTGGGTGCTGAAGTCCCGGGGCACCCACGTAGTCGTCGCGTATGATTGTGATTCCACTCATGAAAACAAACAGATGTGAAAAAAGTACGAAATTTTCTTCGTTTCAGAGTTTAAATTATCTTCAAAGATAGACAAATAAATGTGAAGATGATAATTCAAAAACACTAATAATTATGGAATTATATATATATATATATATATCGGGTGTTGCAAAATAAGTGTTACAACTCTTGGGAGGTGACTCCTGCCACTGAGACAAGAAAAAAAGTTCTCTTGAACTTTCGGCTATCGGACATAATCTACAAGCTGCCGAAAGCGTGGGAAAATGACTTTTACCCGCCCTCTTTACGTTGGATAGTTTCCGAACTATTGGCGTCCGAAAGTCATTTTCCCACGCTTTCGGCAGCTTGTAGAATATGTCCGATAGCCGAAAGTTCAAGAGAACTTTTTTCTTGTCTCAGTGGCAGGAGTCATCTCCCAAGAGTTGTAACACTTATTTTGCAACACCCGATAAAAACAGGGAAATATTAAATTAGGCTTGCAATACGATGCAATTTTGGACAGGATACTTAGTAGTTTAGAAACACAATGATAGTTATAACATCAGAATAATATAATAACGTCATCCAACAACGAAAATTGGCAAATTCTTTAAATGTTCTTCTCGTCAAAGAAACCTACCTTCGCCGTTATCACTCGTTTTACCAATCGGGACATGCGGCTTCCAAGTTTCTGAAGATTTTCATCCGAATTATTATTCCAGGTGTTCTGCAGAATATCAAAAACATCATCAGTAGATGTTAGACAGTCTTTTCGTACACTTCTGCCAAGCTATTCCCAGAGAAATTCAATAGGGTTAAGATCTCGAGACTCGGGAGGCCATTCCATGATACAAATATCTCCTTTAGCTTATTTCTTCTTAAAACAATTAGACCAAAGTTTTGACGTGTTCTTCGGATCAGTATCGTGCAGAAAAGTGATTCTATGACCAATCAAATCAAATCCTGAGGGAATGTTATGGCTGCTTAAAATGGAATAATAACCATTTTTTCCAGATTTCCTTGTATTCTGTGAATGCAACCAACTCCAGAATTTGCGAAACACCTCGAAAGTATCACAGAACCTCCTCCATGTTTGATAATCGGGGTTACATAGAGTGGACGCATTTTTTCTGTAACAGATCTTAGAACATAAACTCGGTGTCGTTGTCCAAAAACTTGAAACTTTTCTCATCAGTCCACAATACACGTTTCTACTGCTTTGTTGTCCAATTTTTGTTCTTCAGGGTCGATTAGAGCCTCTGTTATTTGTTTCCACTGAACTATTAACTGTTTCTACACAGCAACTATTACCCAGAGTGCAGCTACTCTCAAATGTCTATTCAAAGTAATAACTGAAATGTTCGTAGGGAGACTATGATTAAATTCTGATTGGAGTTCCGCTGCAGTTAGTTTCAAATTTCTTTTTCTAAACAATACAATAATATGATCTTTCGTGCGTGACACAATACGGGACCTTCCAGTTCGATTTTTGTCTACGTTCTTTCGTCTTCGCTGAAAACGCTTGATGGAGTCACCAAAAGTAGATGGAGTTTATTTCAGTTTGAAAGGTATTTTGACGAATAGAAAAGCCAACATTATGACGCGCAATGATTTCAACGTGTTCCTCTTCACTTAAGATCTTACTTCTGTGCGTGATTTCTAACAATAATGGCAACAAACCCTCAGAAGAGGCAAAAACATCCACACAAACACGGTTCAAAACGTCACTGTATTGTATCTTATAATATTGTTCACTAATAATGTAAACTCCTGACATTATTTATGTCTGATAAGGACTGTATATCAAGGAATTATATTCCAGAGGTAACTATAAAAAGGAATTAACTGCTAACGTTTAACCGTACTTCGATCAGGCAAAGTTATTGCATGACCCTGATCACGCTATTTTTAATTAAAATAATCGCCGACTTTACAATAATTCAATAATCTTTCTTTTTTACTACATGTAAACATGTTAGAAAAACGAGAAACGTCTATTATCCTCCTGGGACATTATAGACTTAAACAAACAAAATATTTTGAATTGGTGGCTTTCCCTATCGAATATAAATTGATTAGTTCATAAAAATGTAAGTTGAAGCGCCTATCCAGAAACTTTTGACCGGCAGTGCATATATAGTAGATTAGTTTCCATGTAGTAGAGTTCATCCCGCGTCCTTTTTTATGGTCTTATATGGTAAAAACGAAGCCTCTACATGGGATTATATGTTACTTCCAACAAGATATCAATAAAACGTCCAAGATCTAAACACCACACAGAATCCTAAACATTTATAACTTAGTATTAACTTAGTATTTGATTACTATGTTTAAACTCATCTGTTTACCGCGAGACAGTGGCGTATTTAACGGGGACTCCGGGCTTAATCCCCTACGAAATTTTATTGACTATTTTAAAGTAAATGAAATATCTTATAGAATTTTCACATTTCTAGGAATAAAGTTAGCAAAGCCCACCCCGAAAGAAAATCAGAAAATCGTAAGCCGCAAACAATGCTTTCTACTATGGTTAAGGCTTTTGTAAGTTTTTGAAATATGTTTTCGTTTCTTCAGTTTCTTTCTTTTTTCGATAAAACTGCAATGAGAGAACAAAAGACTTCGATTTATTTCGTTATATACAAGACTTATTTGTTAACTTCTTGAGTTTTTAACCTTTTTTTAAAAGATAATTTGTGTTTGTCTTTTAAAAAAAATCCTAACGCCGGAAGAAATTGTGCATGTATTCAGCAAACACAAATACATCCATAAATTTTCAATATTTATGTTTTCATAAGCGCTCTATCTTGTATAACTTTTTTTACAACAAAAAATATAGTGAAATTCGAGAGAGAAAGAGAAAAAAGGAATAATATTGTTTCAAGCTCCTCTTTTGTCCGCACTAAATCATAAAAAAAGGTTGGACATCCGCTGTGGGAGATTTATGGTTTTACAGTTCCTATTTTAATGTTCTCTGGAAGCTGCTAATTGCAAAAGTAATTTGACCTCAACGTCATGTATGTGGTCAATTTGGCTTTATCCTTTTTATTTATTTTGATTCGTTTGTTTTTCTTTCTAGTAACCACCAAGATAGAAAAAACACTCAATGGTGCCAACTTCCGTGAAGGGTTTTTATTCTCTATAGTTCTGCCAACTGTTTCGAGAGAATAATGAAATTCCTGGGTTGAGCTCTACTTACCTTCTTGCTGGAATGTTTGTGGTATCGGACAGGATGGAGCATACACATATATCGGTCGATCGCCATGCAGATCAAAATCACTGCGCTTTGTTGGCACAGGGCACCACGGAGAAGAGCCTGAAAATAAAACAAAACATTGATGTTTTAAAATCTTTCTTTCCCTCATTTTTAACGTTACAAATATTGTCAGAAGAAATGTTCTCTAAGATGTTCGATCTTTATTAATGAATTTCAGTATAATAGTGGTATATTTCGGTTACCTCATCAACAGAACATTCAAAATTGAGTAAAAACAATGTTTAGCAAATCTCGTATAAGGCATTTATACATCCATTTTTTATATGGACATACATTCTAGAGTTCAGCTCCTGACAAATTCTAAGGCAATTACTTTTACTTGAATAACATGAGATTTGACTGCCCAATCCTTCACGGTTCTTATATCGCGAAACGAATTATCGTCACATATTGTAATCGAACAATTAAAAAAAAGGTATGAAAGTTAACGTTCTCAGCCTTAACATCTCATCTCTATTAAAAGTTCACCTGACTAGAGCACACCAGTCAAAACAGGGGACAGTGCTTCAAAAATGGCGGAAAACAAGTAGAACAACGATTAAGAGGCAAACGTATTATAAGGATATGGGTAAGAGTTTCCTATCATTCTTGAATAATATTTTGGTGAATAAGAATGGTGTTTCGCGCCATAAAGAAATACCTCACAATAAATGTTGCTAAGGACGACAAAAAAGTTTTTGTAGATTTTCTAAATGAAGTATTGGGTAGTTAACTATTCTTATTATAAAATTAGAATCTTCTCTAAGCGTAAGCATGCACACCACAAGCTTTTCCAACTCAGAAAAATTGTTACGTCAACATCGCATACGGAGTTATTTCAACACCTAAATAGTTGCCATAGTAACACAGAAGTGGAATCGAACTAACACCAAAAGCGGTGTTAATATGGTGGTCTGACCTTGAATTCTAATACAGTGGAGTGTTGAATTAACACCAAAATGGTTTTACTTAAACGGCTTTGACTTTGAATTATGACACAGATTGTGTGTTGAAATAAGGAAATGATGTTGAAATAACAGAAGGACTGTGTCATATTGATATTTGAACTAAAAACTAACTAACTAACTCTATGGCCTATGGAACCCGGAAGTTCAATGCCGCGTTCACAAAAGCTCTCCACTGACTTTATCCTTAGCTAACTGCATCCAGTTTCTACTTTGTATTCCAATCTCTGCCAGATCCATCTTAATATTGTCTTCCCATCTACGCGTAGGTCTTCCTAATGGTCGTTTTCCGATTGGTCTTCCAGTCAAGACTTTGAAAGCGTTTCTACTTCCTTCCATTCTAGCTACATGACCCGCCCACCTAAGCCTCCTAGACTTGACGACCCTAACAATGTTGGGTAAACCGTATAAATTATGTAGTTCCTCGTTATGAAGTTTCCGCCATTCCCCATTCCCGTTCCTCTTGGGTTCGAATATTCGTCTCAGGATCTTGTTCTCAAATACTTTCAGTCTATGTTCTTCCCTCAGAGTAAGTGACCATGTTTCGCAGCCATACAAAACAACAGGCATGATTATCGTTTTGTATATTTTAAGCTTCAAATTCCTCGACAGAATTCGTGACGACAAGAGATTTTGAACCGAATAGTAACACGAATTCCCTGCTTTCAGTCGACATTTAATTTCTTCGTGGATATGATTTTCCTCTGTTAATATTGATCCTAGATATTTGAAACTATCCACTTTATCAAAAGTATTATTTAATATTTTAACGCATCTATAATTTGCTGTATTACGATCCCGAGGCACTTCCATGTATTTAGTTTTCTCTGCATTTACTTCTAAACCCATGTCCCTGTAAGCGTTTAATAAGATCTCTGCATTTCTTTCTATTGTTCTCCTATCATCCCCTATTAAATTTACATCATCAGCATATGTCATAACCTGGTGAATACCGTTCAACTCTAGGACCTGGTTGCTATCTTTGATTTTCCTTATAGCGTATTCCAGAACAAAGTTAAATAATAATGGCGACAACGCATCTCCTTGTTTCAGGCCATTTTCGACGTGAAAGCTCGTGGACAAAAATTTTCCTACCCGGACTTTACTTTGAGATTCATTTAAACATATCTTAATTACTCTAATTAGCTTTCTCGGTATTCCAAGTTCTGTAAGAACGTTGTATATTGTTTCTCTCCTGACCGAATCGTACGCCTTTTTAAAATCAATAAATAGTTTATGCACCGAGGTATTGTATTCCCACTTTTTTTCGAGTATTTGGCGAATGGTAAATATTTGGTCGATAGTTGATCGGTTTCGTCTAAATCCGCACTGATAATCTCCAATAATTTCATCTGCGTATGGGGTCAGTCTTGCTAATAGAATATTTGAAAGGATTTTATAGGATGTTGACAGAAGAGAAATGCCTCGATAATTATTACAGTCAGTTTTGTCGCCCTTTTTGTGAATTGGAACAATGATTGATTCTTTCCACTCTTGTGGCAATTCTTCCTTGTTCCAGATAAGGAGAATGAGTTTGTGTATCTTGTCCCACAGTTTGTGTATCTTGTAGCCAGCGTAATTTTGCCTGTTTTCTCTTCTCTGCTAGTTTAATGCATTCCTGGTCGAACCATGGTTTGTTCCTACGTACCCTACGTATCATATTGATATTTGACATGGTGTAATATTAACACAAAATAATTAACACACTATTACCTGACCAGCGAACGAGTGCGGGCGGCTGGTTTTGAACTAAAATGGAAGCAGCAGTGTTTCTAACCGGATTACTTGTAATCAATCTATCACAGTTCTTTTTGTTCTGTTCGTAATAAACCACTTCACGCATATGCTCAAGTCAGGGGCAGATCCAGGGGGCGGGGCGATCGGGACAATTGTAACCCCCCCAGAACAGAATAATTTTTATTTTTAAAATAAAAACTAACAATGTTTACCTTTGTATTATAAATGTAAAATAAAACCTAAAATAGGCAGACCTTACTTTTTTTGGTTTTACGTTCAGAAGTCAAATAAAGCAATAAATTGCAAGAAATTACTTACATTGGCGTTCTTGCTGAAAAAAATGTCCACCTTCGAAATCGCAGGTAGCCATTTCTCCTTTAGAAATTGCAGACAATAGCTACTTCTCTTTTCTAAAGTTGTTTGACTTTTTTTTGGGGGGGGATACACTCTTACCTCTTCGTACGACCGCCACCCAAACATTCAGCCTGGATCCACCCCTGGTTCAAGTTAAGACAAACTCTTTCAAAAGTTATTGAAGTTATTTGCAGAACATCTTAAGTAACAAGCAAAAAAACAACTACAACAAAAATACACCCTCCATATTAACTTGCGAACAAGCTAGCGAGCAGCGTTTTACAGGCTGCTCCTGTTTTGTAATGACATCGAATAAAACGTAACCAATTTTTATATAATCTGCTTAATACATTGTAGAAGCTCACTGAATTGTCAATTGTGTTATGTTGTTCTTAAATTGGTAATTTCCATTCATATATCACTATCCACAGTACATCTGCAGTACTGCAGGAATGGTTCATTACAACCACACAACTTGCGACGTTCTTTATTAAGCGTAAAGCGATTAGGCTATGCATAACATCCAAATTGCAACTTTTAAATACCGTTGGCTACACTGCAGAGTGAAACTCTCCGTTCCCCTGTCCCACCGCGCTTGCCTACAAACGGATGTAAACACAACAGCAGCGCATCCTCCCAAAACCACACTGCTATCCTGGTCAGGTAATACACACTATGTTACTTTCTTCGTGTTGGTGCACAAGAACACAAGAAATAAATGACGCGTAAATATGTTTATTAATAATAGCCGGTTAAATCTCACAAGGTACATTCCGAAGTGTCCCCTCGCGATTCGTATAAAATTGATTCAAATGCAAAGTTCTCCGCGGCCCAATGTGTATTGCACTAATTTTAGAGGCCCATGCCAGTAATTGGCATACTTATTGGCTTTAATATATTCGGAACTCAGTCAGACTCCACTATAAGGCTCGGGCACAGAATTGCTTTTAGTTTCTTTAGATGTAACTGGACATGAATGTGGGCATATGCAAAACAAATTGTATCAAGCACTGCTTCCCTGAACATGTTACCCATCCCAGCCGCCATCTTGGATCCGCCATATTGAATCCAACTTTCGGTTTTTCAAATGGAAATAGGAGCAAGTGATACATAAAATTCATGTATAATTTTACCGTAGCGTGTACCGTTTAGAAGGTATTACATGTTAAATCCCGCCAGGCACTTTGCGAATAGACATTGCAGAGTAATATCAGTTAGGCTTATATTTATGATGTTGACAAATCAAAACAATTTCTAACTGGAAAAATACTGTAGATATAAACAAACTCTTTACAACATTGCTGTCATTATTCTTATTATATTTCTGTGAGTGATTGTTATTACTTTCACGTTATATTATAATAAGGAAGTATTGTATTATGGTCAAAATGCCTAAAGTAAATCCAGATACGACTAGTTTTGGATGAAGACCTACCATTTCCATATTGAGTTGAGTTGATTATGAGTTTAACGTCCCTTTCAGCAGCGAAGCTATATGAGACGGGACCTACTGATTAACATAGGATCCGAATCACATGAGCTCCCGCTGAGAATCGAACCCAGGGCTACCTACCATTTCCGTATTGACGTATCTGTTTGAACGTACATTCAGAGAACATTTCGTCAACAATAAATCATAAAAGATTACATATACACACTGGGCCCTGTACAACTTTCTATTTGGTTCAATATTCGTGAAGTGCGTGACATTTAACATAGAATACCTCGCAAACGGTACAAGCTACGGAAAAACTCACTACACCAATGAATTTCCGAGAAAATTGCCAATGAATTTAATGTATCATTTGCACCTATTCCCATTTGAAAACACGAAAGTTGAATCCAATATGGCGATCCAAAATGGCGGCTGGGATGGGTAACATGTCTAAGAGAAGCAATATTTGATCCAATTCGTTTTGCATATGCCCACATTCATGTGGAGTTACATATAAAGAAACTAAGAGCAATTCTGTGCCCGATTGTTATAGTGGTGTATAATTGAATTCCGGATACTGAAGGCCCATAAATAAGCAAATTACTGGTATGGGCCGCTAAAATTAGTACAAAACACAATGGTCCGCAGAGAACTTTGCATTTGACTCAATTTTATACGAATTCCGAGGGGGCACTTTGCGAATCTACCTTGTTGGTGCTAATGATGATGCAAGAATGGCATCGATCGAGTAAGCTTCACTTTCCACAACGTATCTATATGGCAACGACAGACTGCACTAAAACCAGGCATTATGGTGTGGTAGCCATATATTACAACTCGTCTCTGGATTTTATGCACAGTAAAAAATAGTTGTTTTAATTCAACTAAATTTTAACACAGGGCAGTGGTTAGAGCGTGACTACCACTATGCAGTGTTAGTTCAACACAGACCCCGTGGTGTTGGTGTTTAATACAGGGGGGGGGGTGTTACGTTTTAACACACAACCGGTGCTGAGCGGTGTTTAATTCGGATCTGTGTTAGTATTTTCGGTGTTGATTCGACACCATGTCAGGGTCGGTAGTGTGGAGAAAAGCGTTGAGTGTTACTTGTGGCGGTGTTGCACAAACACGAAGAAAGTAACACAGTGTGTTAATTATTTTGTGTTAATATTACACCATGTCAAGTATCAGTATAACATTGTCCCTGTGTTATTTCAACATCATTTTTTATTATTTTAACACACAATCTGTGTCATAATTCAAGGTCAAAGCCGTATAAGTAACACCGTTTTCGTGTTAATTCAACACTTCCTGTGTTAAAATTCAAGGTCAGAGCATTAGATTAACACCGTTTTTGGTATTAATTCGACTCCACTTCTCTGTTACTACGACATCTATTTCCGTGTGAGATGTTGATGTAACCATTTTTGTGTTGGGAAACCATTGGTATGCATGCTTACGCTTACCAAAGATTCTAATTTTAAAATAAGAATAGTAAACTACAGAACACTTCATATAAAAAAGCTCCATAAAATTTTTTGTCGTCCTCCCCAACATTTATTGTGAAGTATTTCTTGATGGTATGATACACAACCTTCACCAACATCTTGTTCAAGAATGATAGGAAACTCTTACCTATTTCCTTATAACATATTTGCCTCTTAATCGCTGTTCTACTTGTTTTCCGCCATTTTTGAAGCACAGTCCCCTGTTTTGACTGGTGAGCTCTAGTGCAGTGTAGAAGTAACGCAGTAATACGATGTTGTTTCTCGCTGTTGACATATTTCTTTAGAAACATTATGTAATAGAATTAAAAACACATCGCGCGGTTTGCATGCTGAAATTTAACGTATACCTGGATTTGTTTAAGTACTTCTTCTACTGAATTTTTGTCTGTAGCTTCAATTCATAAGCCTTTATTATTAGATGCCCAACATATTTGGCAATCCCACAGAAAACAACACCGAAGATTCTACTCTTGTGTTAATTTAACACACAGGCTCTGTGTCTTTTCAACTACCGTCATTTGACACACAACTCCAAATGGAGAGTGAGTTGTTCTAACCACCTGTTTGTGTTATATTTTAACACAATCTTGTTAACACATAGGCATGTCGTTGAAATAACACAACGATTTTTTACAGTGTGCGGAGAACATGAAAAGTGCAATTTATATCGAGTACATCATGTGAACCATTATTTTGCCATTCCGGCACTACCACGGATAATTTTCCTTTTCAACAAGAGAATATTTGTCTACATAGTGTTCACATTATCCAATACACGCTCCAGGGAGAGCTTGGTACTCCTTGATCTGCATAATTACCCATTAAGTATATGAGATACTCGATTGGATAGCTTTTGGAGCAATGTGTAACTGAGGACTGCGCCACAAATTGAGGAAAATAAGTTTTTCCACTATGACGATCAGTATTAAAACCGGAAATCGTAAATTTGCAACACCTTCCGGTTTAAACTAAAAGACAAAGCTCCAAATAAAACTTATTCTTGAAACGCAACAGCCTCAGAAAGACATTCCTTATTATATCTTACAGTTTTCGCTCCATGAAAATCAATATTGCAACTGGAAGCAGTAGTAAATTTCTGCCCCTTTCAATTTCAATAAAGATATACGGGAGATGGCTTTTTTGAGATACTGAATCGACTTTTAAAAAATCGTTTGTCGTTATTTGTTTCGGTTTTCGTTCTATTGCGTTAAACGTTGAAACTGAAATTGTTAATTTCTACCACTGCCGATTTGAATATAGGTTTAACGAATGAGATAGAACATTTCTTTAAGGCACTGAATTGATTAAAAAAAAAAAAAAAAAAACACTTCTCGATATCTCTTACCGTTTGTGTTCTGATACCTGTTGACAGACAGACAGATGGGCACAGCCGCTCTATAAGACTTTTGTTAGTTATGCATAACATAATTTGGAAGTCTAATAAGAATGAACGGTTGTCAAAAGCTTCACACAAAGAAACAAATAAGTGAATTAATCTATTTGGATTTGAGTGATTTTCACAAGAGCAGATAGGGTATTGTGTCAAATCCTCCGAGTCTATTTTTAGTCCTCCTATAAGACATAAAATACCATGCATTCTTGGCCTATTTTATCGCACTGTGCCTATCGAATAGGGAACAGCTTTTATTTTTAATTCCGTAAATGAAACGAAACATTCGTAATTAATATACGTTATGTTTCAGGTAACCAATGTTTTATAAGTTCGATGTAGAAGTTTTGTACAGAAATTACTTTAAAACTTTCATATAGCAGTAATACGGTATCTCACCATCTCTGAAAGTAAACTATAACAAATGTAAAATTATAAATTAATAAATATGAAAACAGTTAAGAAGATAGATTACTTTCACGTTCGTATTTTCTAAAAACTTGGGAGAAAGAGGTGCGGCCGTGGACTCGCACATACTTTTTGATATGGGAACCGCTGCTCTTACAGGGCGCTACTCGTTACTACTAAATCTACGCCGTTTATACGAAATTATTGATTTACACATTCTGCTAAAATGACATTTGAGTAACTCGTAATACAGAGATTAGGGCTGACAATCCGTTCGAGTGCTTTTAAATAGGATGCACTTTGCTAAATCAAATTATTGACCACATCAAACAATGAGCTGCTGTTCATTAATCACATAAAGTTCACACCATAGAGTCATTTTATATGGATTATAGAACCTACTAAATATGGCTGAATGACAGATGCTTCGGTTTAATTAAAAAGTAGTTACATGCATAATTACCTAAAATATATCCATGTTCAGGGAAAGATAATAGCGACAATTTACATGAGTAAATGTAAAATGTTACACGGTATCATTATTTATTGGTGTTTTTTTTATCACATTCTGTTTTAAAAAATAAAACTAGAAATCAAATAACAGCATTATAATATATTTCTCTGCTAGAGATGTATGTAGTCTAGTTCGATACGAGGTTAAATCTCTAGTCCAATACTCACCCAAATTACGTTGCAAATGAAGCTTACAGACCTCAATATGAAAACAGAATCCTATCCTTCATATGAAAAAAAAAAAATAAATGAAATGAAATCTTTCAGTTTTACATCCCACGATTATGTTGGTTAAGATAAAGAAGACGGTGATGTAGGGCGGCTCCGATAATCGAGTAATCAATAACAATTCGATAAAATTTCAAAACCATTTCGTCGATAAAGAATTTTAATTTTATGGAATTATCGAACTTTCGAGACTCTCGAATTGTTTGAGACTCTCGAAATGTTTGAGACTCTCGAAATGTTTGAGACTCTTGAATTGTTTGAGACTCGAAATGTTTGAGACTCTCGGATTGTTTGAGACTCTCGAAACGTTTGAGACACTCGGAGTGTTAGAAACATTCAACGAGTTTGAGATACTCGAATTATTTGAAAGCAGCAAATACTGAAAGATCTGGAAGAAACAATGCAATCGAAATGAAATGAAATGAAATCTTTGAGTTTTACGTCCCACGATTATGCCGGTTAGGCTAAAGGAGACGGTGATGATGAGGAATAAGTGAAATGGTGGAATAAAGAAAGTCGGAGGAAACGGGAGAACCCCGAGGAAACCCACGCACACGGTGTTTGTCCACCACAAAGTTCACTTGGCGGAGCTGGGATCGAACCCGGGACCCCAAACACCAGAGGTGAACGCTCTACCACAGAGCCACTGCTGCCTCAACAATGCAATCGATGTTATCATAGGCGTAGGCCTATATATGTACTACATATACGCAGGGTGTTCATTTTAAAAGTTGTCTCTATTGAAATGAAGTGAAAGAAGAGTTTCTACCCATATGTCTTTAAGACCAATGTTTATGCATGTACAGAGATTAAGTAGTCTGTCAGGGAAGGGAGAGAGAGAGGCAGGCAGACAGACAGACAGAGACAGAGAAAGGAAGATAAAACATGCATCACCCGAACAGGATTGGAATCCAAGATACCATGGGCCTTATGCAGAGTCGTTCTGACCCATGGAAGACACGGGTTCGATTCCCGGCGGGAGCTCATGTGGTTTGGATTCAACGTTAATCAGTAGATCCACGTCTCATATAGCCTCGCTGCTGAAAGTTAAACTCAAAATTAACTCACCTCAAATTTTAACTACAATCAAAAAGGCGAATACTACAATGGTAATAGAAAACTAAATTTCATTACATTACTAAAGATCTCTTTCCATCAAATATTTGCTGCATGGAAAGGAAGCTAGACCCGCCCTTCCGCCAGTGTTCGCCTTTTCTGTGCAACCCCCTGAAATCACCACAGATTTGATTAATATTTATTTTACTGAAAGGCGAAAGGGGGAGTTTGCGCCCAAAGCATCATCATATCTGATTGCGATAATGTGTGAACTAGAGGCCGTTGAGGAGAGAGAAAACATAACAGAAGATAACACATTTTAACTGAAAAATTTTGCCACAAAATTTTAGCGACACCGCACATGATTAATATGGTTGAGGTGTTGGACCGTATACTATATTGTAAAAAGAGCAAATTACCGTACTTGTACGTTTAAGACCATATTTCTGGCAACACTGATACAATAGGTGGTCAGCAAATAACAAACAAGAGTTAGAATTCAGGAAGAAATTGAACTTTCTGTCCATGTGTGTGTGTGTGCGTGTCTGTCGAAAAAGTAGTCCTTTTCTGCACGCTATTCTTTCTGCTCACAAATACAACTTTGCAATAACTTATCAGATGATAAAAGTTGTCTGACTAGTTTGGCTGCAAGAAACTTTCATAATATTCGTACTTTCGATAATACCCGAAACTTCGATAATACTCGAACTTTCGATAACACTCGAAAATTCGATAATACCCGATACTTCGATAATACTCGAAATTTTGATAATACCCGAAACTTCGATAATACTCGAAACTTCGATAATACCCGAAACTTCGATAATCTCAAATACTCGAACGGTTTCGAGTAACCGATGACAACTCGATAAATTTTCGCTCCCGAAGTTCGATAGGCCCTCAGCCTTATCGAACACCCCTACGGTGATGATTAGAAATGAATGCAATCGTAGAAAGAAGAAAGTGGAAGGAAACGGTAGAATCCAGAGAAAACCCACGAACACGGTATTTATCACCAAAAAGCTCATTTGGTGCGAGCTGGAATCGAACCAGGGACAACACGCACCAGAGGTGAATGCTCTACCACTGAGTCAACGTGCCCCCATATGAAAAATAATTTGCTAATCTATACCATATTACATACTAGCAGAATACTCGTTCTTTCTACAAGGAGAATACGTTTCATTTTGAACATAAAGGGCTGAATTTGGATTTAAAGGACATTGAAAGTGTCACTGTTCGTCTCAGTGACCCCGAAAACTATGGATTCGACACTTATATCTATCATTTTCTATCATTTTTAAATATCACCAGCCCCCCTAAATCGCACTGCTAAAATGAAATGATAAAAACCATCCCAGGTCCGAACCTCATCTACGTTGAAAATTTAATCGAAATCGGTTGAGTGGTTCAAGAGTTAATAAATAACAAGTACAGCGACTTTCAATTTTATATATATACATAGATTGCATTCTGTAGAAGGAGCAATACCAATTTTCTCTTTTTTTAAAGCTTATACATAATGAGATAGAATCACTAATATTATATATGAAATTTTATATCATGTTCCCAACAGGAAAATGTATTCGCGGTAATTAATATTTCAAGAACCATCATACTGTTAAGTTTTCGTAGTGATCAAAGCTGTTATATTAGCTTGTATCATTCTCAACTTTGTTTCATTTTACCTTACAACATAGAATACGACGCGGAACGCAACAAAATACAAGGTAATTTGTTTTCAACTTGATGTATTACAAAAAATAATTCATGTAAGATAACCTTCTTTTAGGAATTTTTTTCAATTATCTTCAATTACTCGAAAAAATCCTAAATTTGAAGTAAACTAGCGTCTGTCATTTGCAGACTTTCTAGCAAGAGAAGATTATGTTTCACTTCAAAGTAAGTAAACATATGTTTTGTCTATCTTTCAACATGTAGAACAGTGGTTCTCAACCTTTTTTGACTAGCGACACACTTTATGGAACATCCAGAACCTTGCGACACACTTGTTTGATATTTTTATCATAAGTAATAATAATAATAATAATAATAATAATAATAATAATAATAATAATAATAATAATAATAATAATAATAATAATAATAGTATCTATTATCTATAACAGTGAAACCAATGACTCTATATAGTACTGAGCATTATTACTACCGCTGGAGTTGTTGACTGGTACAGTCTATCTCGATTTTAACTAATTATTATTAAATTCTGCATGAGTTTTAAATTCGAAGTTTCGTAACACATCTTAGAAGACTGCGTGACACACCATGTGTCATGACACATGGATTGAGAACCACTGGCGTAGAATATAACGACAAACAATCATGTCTGGAATTTGGCTCTTTTCCATTATGTTTATTGCCCAAAAATACGAGGCAATATTCAGATAGAACGTATACTTTTACTTACATATATTTTGCTTCAAACTTTCAATTGTTTGAATGTCTGATATGCAATGATTTCAATTCTAATAGTACTGATATGTGTATGTAACAATAAACGGAAAATAAACTATATAATACGAACAAAAGCTATTTTTACTTTTTTTTTAAAGAATATAAATTATTGAATTCATCAAATTTTCAATTCCGTAAAATTGCTATGATATCTGTTCGAGAAACTCAACATCCAACTCACTTTCTCTTCTAGACTATTCTTTTTTCCTTTTAGATACGAACAATGAATCAATTCAAAGCTTTATTATTTCCTTTTTTTAATGCAAAAAAAGTGTGGTTTCCTTTGCAGTATCTCACATGTTCAAATCACTTGTCTAATATAAAAGCACTTCCATGTACGCATTAGCTGCATGTATTATATAATGTTTAACTGAATTGTCTTCGACTAAGGGAGAAGTTAGTAATTCCAAGTGCACTGTGACATTAACACACACCCACACTCTCTTTCACGTTTTTGTGTGTGATCTTTGTACTGCAGAGAGAATGACAGGGAAACAGAAAAGCTCACACTTTTGCGAGCAGCAAAAAAGTTGATAGAATTCTGTACATAAATATGAATGTAGAAAACATTATCGTGTTATAAGAAAATGTGATGTTTCAAAACGGTACAAAATGTTAGATAAATGTAACTCTCTGATATTCTAATAATGTTTCACAACGTATTTAAGCTTCTAGACTTGGAAACTACGTTAAATATTTCCAAAAAGTTCTTCTTTATTATCCTTATTAAACAATTATTTACACAGAGAAACAAACGTATGTCGGGTACGTAAAACGTAGGTTACATGCGTAAATCCTGTAGTTTTTGGACTTAACGTACGATTATAGGTAACATCCTGCATCAAACCTATGACTGAAAACGTATGTTTTATAATACTTTCCGTATAAGTGTTGAATCTATACATATAACATATATAACATATAGCTTTTGTATGTAACATACGTATACTTATGTAATATAAGAATACTGTTAAATGTAAGTGATCCTGCAGCGACATGATGCAACATCTAAACGGGAGAAGGCAGTACGTATGTAGCATATGGATATGTATGTAGCATATTGATAACACATACTCCGTACTGATTACCGTATTAAACATATGGATTCCGTATATTTGTAGAATATACCGCTGTCCGGATAACGGATTTTTCTTAGTGTATCGTTACTGCAAATATAACCTATTTTCTTTAATATATAAATGTAAATATTTATAGACTATCAGATGAGTAAGATTTAGAATTATTTTAATATAACGTACCATACTTAAGTCCTTTAGGCAAAACAAGACGGACGGTTAATAAAAGTGAAGGATTATGGAAGAAATTGTGGAATGAAAATGTGGAAGAAAACGGAAGGACTTCCAGGAAAATTAAGTACACGATGATTTATACCACAAATTCACATTGCTTAGGATGGAAACAGGAATCCTTCGCTCCAAAACATTAAACATAGTACTATATGTATACCTAATGATAAACCCAATATACGTCCTTATATGTTCTTTGTCTATGTGTGTATGTACGTGAGCGAGTATGTGTGTGTAATTTCAAAATAAGTATATGACGAATGTGTGATTTAAGTTTCAGGTACCAGACTAGAGTTATGTATGTTTCTTCACTTAATTTTATTTGAGGAAAAGAACTGACACTGTAACAGGGGGTAAATAACTAAGTAAAGAGACATCAAGAGCCTAACGGTAAATCGTCAAGAAAAACATAATGGCAGTAGAACAGTGAGATTAATTTTTAAAAGAATTCACCATTCCCTCCTTAGAACATAGACAGAGCAATGGTGCTAGGCGAACAGGATGGCTCAGTGGTAGAGCGCTTACCTGTGGTGCGTGGGGTCCTTTGTTCGACCCCCGACCAAGTAAGTTTGTGGTGAACAAGATAGTGTACGTGGGTTTCTTCGGGTACTTCCATTTCCTTCTACATTCTCATTCCTCCAATGTTTCCATCATCTTTCACTTGCCTTGATCATCATCTCCTTTAACCTAAAGGGCATAATTGTGGGACGTTAAAATGATATATTTCATTTTAATTTCATTTCAGAAATAGTGCTGGTAATTCAGTTCACGATGTGATATGGTGATCCAAAAGTACGGAAACCCTTAAATAAAAGTGAAACTATGTCAAAAATTTGAAATTTAAATCTGTGGATTTGATATGGAAGAGGGAAAAACATTGCAGGACACATAAAAACTGCAGCAGCTATGTTGAGAGCTACAATGTTGGGTTTGGTTTTAAAAAAATAAACAAAAAAAACATATGTTGCCATTTTCTGGTATCACGTGCTCTCCGAAAGATATCGATGTAATTATTTATGCTCATAAGGAAATTATAGTCAATTTTTGATTCATCATAATGACAAACACAACTCCTGAAACTAGGTATATGTGTCACAAGAATGGTAGATCACATATGATCACTAAGATCATCATAGATTAATGAATGAATTGTAGTGGTTTAATGGGAGCGTCAGCAGTGAGGTTGTTTGTTCCTGTCACGATAAAGTCAATGACCTACACATATTGTACATTAAACATGTATAGCAAAACTTCTTTAAAATGTGTATCTAAAAATCAAAGTACTGTAAAATAAGACATTAAAAGAGAAAAAAATATAAAAATTTTAACAAAGATAATTGAAAATTAAAATAATAAAATATAAAATACATAACAAGAAAATATATTCGTAATTCAAAGAATAGCGATATTAATAACATATAAGACGAAAAATTCTAATTAAAAAATCTCAAAGTGCATTAGCTATTCCAATTTCACAAATAAAACAGAGAATGCGGTCACTAATGACTACTTCTTTCACCAAAAAAGTATATCTCAGACATTCCTCAGCGTTCTTGGATGTCTGAGTATCCTGAGCATTCTACAAGAAAGCGCCGAATACTCAGTGTGACGTTACAGTCTTTATAATATGGGCGGTTAGTGCCACACACTAAATAAAAATCTGTTAGGAAAGAGTCTTCGATACGTAAGCGAGTCAGAATCCCTTCATTTCCGTGGCTAATATGAGACGACGTTTGCCAATTGACCAGAAGAGGTTTCTACTAAGGTTCTCATATGTCATGCTATGTTTATATCGTATCATATATCACTCCCATACGCTTTGATTTTGTATTTTTGTACCGCGTTCCGATTTTGTTTCGGTGTTTCTACAGTTTTGAATCACCTTGTATTCCACTGTTGATTAACCCCTAAAAGGAAACATGAGTGAAAATTCACCCAGATGAAAGATATTTCTTTTGCTGCAGACTGGCAACACTGCGTTGATCTTTGTTCTCCATGCTATATTTCTCAATTGGTAGTAGTTTTATAAACTTGGTGCAAATCTGTTTATACTGCTTTCTGTTTACGCTGTATTCGTAATTTTTAGGTGAATTTTCACCCAGGTTTCCTTTGACGTGAATTTTTGCAGTGAGTTATTTGTGGAAAACATCGAATGTGGAAAACATCGAAACATGAGTGCAAACAAAAAATGCATCCCTTAACCAAGATTTGTAGATGTTTCTTCACCAGCTTCAAGGTAGACAGTAAATAAGCTCTCTGTTAATAAGCATTAGCATTTTTTACAAACTATTTTTTTTTTCAACTTTTATACAGCTGTAAAATGTAATACCTCACAAATATAATAATTATACAAAAATCTTTCAGATCTTTGTATTTAATTTTTCACTGTTTCTTGATTATTTTATGTGAAAGTATATTCTTAATTACTTAATAAATTCTCAAGGAAATACTTCAAAATATACAGTAGTAATGGGTGAAAATTTACCAGAATTTCCTTTGGCATGTGCAAAAAAGATGTTTACTTTTAAGGGTTAACAAGTTTTTTTCTTTCCGTCCTCACACAATAGTATTGTATTTTAGTTCTTCATAACCCTATTTTAGGTCAACTATAACGTTTCCAAAATATTTCAAACATATTGACATCAAATTATTGTCCTCCATCAATGTTTAAAGCAATACGTTCCAGTAGAAGTTTTATTTCTCAAAATTACTTGTACATAGGGAGACTAACAAAACGAGTCTAGTGAGTTTGGAACACACAATAATTTACATATGTAAAATATGGAGCAACGCTCAAGGCGCAACTAATGTATGCAGATACTGAATTGTATAAAGCAATACATTGGGGCGACGACAGGCCGGTGGTGGCTCCATTACGATTTGGGGTACCTTCACTTGGAAATCCCGTGGATATTGTGTGTGGAGGGCACCATGACGGCTTCTAGTTATAAGCAGGTCATTCCTGATCATGTACATCCATCCGTATGGGTATGTTTTCAGCTGTCAATAACATCTTTCAGCAGAACAACACTAATTTCACAAGGCAAACGTTGTGCTGCAGTGGTTCGAGAAGCACAGTGGCAAATTTCAGTCGCTGCAATGGTCCTCGAAATCATCCGATCTTAACCCAATTAAACAATGATGGAATGTCATTGAACATCAGATCCGAGGTCATCGCTGAAGTTACAGGAATTGGGTGAAATATATGTATAGATGGGTGCGCCATACCTCCAGACACCTACCAAATTGTCATTGCTTCCATGCTAAATCGCATTGCAGCTGTCCTGATAGCTAAATATGAACACATTAAATATTAGGTAGGTGTTCTTAAGGTTCTGAGTGATTAGTCTACATAATTTAATAGATCAATCTATTTGAACTTCAAGGTAAATTTTAAGGCAAATTTTCACTCGTAACTTTCGAGAATATATATCTAACGAACTTTTGTTGCGATAAAAAGAATGTTGTTCATTGTGAATATTAACTGGAAATTTTTATTTTACAGCAAGAAATTGTTATTTATGTACTGTTGTACATACTTCTAACAGAGTGTACGTATTATTGTCTCTTTCCCTAAGAGCAGCACACAAACTCTTTTACTCACATGTTATATATTTTAACAATAACAAATTGTGTTGAATTACGTATTGTCATCAAAGCGAAGTAGAGTATCCTAAGTGGAAGTAAAAAGTAAAGTATATGATCAGGACTGGATGCAGGATTTTCTGACGGAGGGTGCACCAATAACTACCAAAACAACCAATCACATTGAAACTCTTGAAAGGGACATGTAACAATTGAAGGGGTGGATTCGAAAAGAGTCTAAGTCAATTTTTGTCAATTTTGAGATATTGGTTCTATTAAGTTCCCTTTTAGTATCTTCGTATACTGAACATGGTTTCATGCCGAAACTTCATAAGTCAAATTAATTGTAGATAAAAGAAAACAGCATTCTTTTCCAAGGTGTTCTAAATCAACAGTATTCTCCGAAGCTAATTTCTGACTCATGCCTAAAAACACTTATAAAACTCTCGCTATAGATGATAACTTTAACGCTGTCTTACGAAAAGTAGGCAATTGCAATTTTCTTTCATGTAGATTACTTGTTTTTCCACAGAAATAGAATGATGGAAACAAACACAAAAATGGTCTCCTGAAAAACTTAGGCTGTTTTGGAATTGAGCTCTTCAATTCTTTATCCCTGCCAACGCTGATGCATAAAGTTCAGGAAGGTATTTTACAGAATGTTCTCGTCTCCTGGTTTCTGTTTTCTTCCCTCGATGAAATATGTTATATTGTTTTGCTTGATGAATCTTTTTCCTTTAATCTACAGAAACTTAATCCTTTATCCTTTAATCCTTTAATCGACTTAAACTATTGCTTTAGCAACACTTAAACTATTGCTTTCTTTAAGCCCAAACGAAAACATGATGGCAGAAAGTTTCAGAAAGTGCTGCTATTTTCAGTGTTAGCTCATTTTAGATAGTGTACATTTACAACGAAGGGGAGGGGGTGCTAAATCCGGCTCTGTATATGATTATACCCTATAAATATTTTGAGTATTATAAATCCCACAGTTATGCTTTTTAGACTGCTTTTCAGATTAGACGAGGCAGATGATGAATGTAAGTGAATGATTATGAAACGTTTGGTTAAATGATGATGTGCGAGGAAACGGAAGAACCCAGAGAAATGTCAAGGACACAATTATATCTACTACAAACTCACATGGCTTGGAATCGAACCAGGATCCTCTCTCAGCAGAAGTGAGCGACCGTGCCTCAGTAAAGAAAAAGAAATTGAGAGAGAGATAAAAAAGAAAAATGAATCAAAGGAGAGAAAAGGAACAAAATGCAGTAAATGATCAAGTAGATTTCAACGTTTATAAAGAAGACAATCAAAATATGAAATGAACAAGAAAAGTATGAATGCAAAACATTATCCGCATGTCTAGTTCATCTGCATAACCATGTCAATTTTAATGTCACAAGCTTATGTTAATTTTGACCAACACTTTTTTCTCTTTTTTTCCATATTTATTTTTTTGGCTCTCCGCCGAATCCTGGTTCTGGGGAAAAATACCTGGTTGCGCTAGAGAGGGTCATTAAATATGCAACGATGTTAGTAGCTAGTTAAGCTTTTAAAACGTCGAAGTTTGCCGCTGCACCCCCTGATGGGTGCCAGACGCATCATTCTGCAGTTAGTGAGAACTAAAGTTCGTGACAATTATGCCAACAGCCCAAGGGGTCTCCAGCAGTCATTCATACATGCAACACAGCTACGAAAGGTACTAGGTTGACAAGGGCGTGGCTTTCACACACACACACACGCCGTCAGACATTTCTCTCCCACCACCGTGAAGCCCTTCAGAAATGTCCAGTTTCTCAAATTACCAGCAGGGAGCAGGGCAATTTATATGCACAAAGAATATGATTAATGACTGAAGCTATCCCGTTACATTTTGTGACTCATCCAGAGATTACCATAGTTGCGTTTATACTACGCCAGAGGGATGCGCTACAGAATCTCGGATACTGTCACGGAAACATGGTAAAGCATGGGGCAAAACTAATGATTTGGAAGGGTCATTGAAAACATGGAAGTGTTTAATGGTGCATAGAGCAGGTTGTAAAATAGCACTGCTCGTGACTTCTATCAATATTTTGTTCGCTGTTTTTGTCAATGTGTCGTTTCTAGTTGGTTCCACGTGTGCAGTGCTTTAAAATTGGAGTTAACAATAGAGACAATCGAACAGTGCAGAGGGAAGCTGTTTCTCTCTCTCTCTCGCTCTCTCTCTCTTTGACTCTTTCATCGACGGCATCATTAATCAAGAAATAAGACTTTCTGTAGACAGACAATATATTTTCTGAATTGATCAATAAACCTACAGTATGATTCCGTAACTTAGATCAACTTCTTCTAATAAGAAAATATGGTAAAAGAATAACACCACAAAATGTTAGTTTGGATTCAAATACTTCTATGAAATTACTACAGTAATGCACTTTAGACAATAAAGGAACTTCTCTCTTTGAATTTCTATGGTAACTTCTATAGACAATATTTTCTTTTATATGTACACTTAACTATTTCACAACAAATAAATTCCTAGAAAGATTTAATCCAAGCTTCAGACATATTGTATATGTATAATCAGTTTGTGGTGGACAACATCGTGTCCGCCCAGCAATTCTTCCAGCATCATTCATTTGTCATAATTGTCGCCTCCCTTAGTCTACAAGGTTATAATCGTGGGACGTTAGAGTGAAATATATGTATAGTCAAATACACCTAGCCATACATCAATATGACTTTTACACCTAGAGTTGCCAATTCTAAAAATTAAAATTACCAGCACCCGTTTATAATTCTCAAGACAGACGAAGAGTAGTTGTTTCTAAAACATTGAGAAATACATAGTTGAGTTTGATAAAAATGCATGTCAGTTGGCAAACCTACCAGGAGCGTCATTTGGAGAGGGCAGGAGGGGCAATTGCCCTCTAAGTTTGAGAAACATATGCTTTTTAATAACTTGTATACTAATACATTAACAAATAACAAGAAACTCTTATGTAGTTGAACATTCTTGTTTCCTCTTAGCAAAATATGAAGTGACGCTGCTGAACGCTACTTACGCCAAGGAAGCAAACCACGATCATGGTGATTTAAGTGTTGAAACTGTCATAAGACTTTGTAGTCTAATTTTACTTTCTTCTGACCAGATGTCATGCGTGTCGATAGGAATGGATATCCTTAAGATCCATAAATTAGTATTCTTGGCGTAAATTTTAATCCTCTTCTATTAAGCCTTTTAATCAAAATGACATAATGTTGAAAACCCAGCTAGAGGAACGTGCTCACTTTCTTCCAAAGTTCACCTCAAAGCGTGCAACCGTTTTTCGGAGACGCGATCAAAAACATCAGACAATGTCTTTCTCAGCGAGAGAGAGATTTAGGATTTAGATTTCAGGGATTTCGGCATCTAAGGTCATTTAGCCCGTCACGTTTGAGGAATGACGTCCTTCGGCGATCACATTATCCGGGGAAAGGGAAGGAATAAAGGATTGGGGAAGGAAGGAAGCGGCCTGGGACCTATAAGTTAGGTACCACCCCGGCATTTGTCTGGTGTGAATGAGGAAAACCCAGGAAAACTTCATTCAGGGTGGCTGGCCTGAAAAAGCGTATTACATTTTTTCGACCGAGTGCCCCACACCGGGAATCGAACCCGGGACCGCTCGCACCGAATGTCCTTTTTAATGTGGCATATTATATCTAAAACATTGTGACATGTGTCCGTTTATTTCTGATGAGGAGTATCTGACTTGGGAGGATGAACCTCGGTACTCCTCCTAACTTGAGAGAGTCGTAAGATACTCAATATTTCACACAATTTACTGGTCCCCTGGTTCGTCCATTGGATATGCATTTTAACCAAATTAACGCACTAAAAATCTAGTTTGAGAAAATGATACATATATCACAAAACACATTTCAAATATTCAGTCCTTTTCCCGCGATTCAACCACCCACAAGATTAGTTTTATTTACATATTAGTTCAGGAAGACTATTTACTGATGTAGTATCACATTGCAGAGCGGCACACAAGCTATTAAAACTACACTGACTAGGAACAAAATTAACTTAATCTCGGATTTTGCCAACTTGACCACCGAAAGAACTGTTGCCTTCCCCCAGGGCGTTTTGTATGGAAAGTACAGGTAGATTTAGATCAATTCGGTATGATCAAATCTTCTAGTAAGTACCTCCTATATACAATTTCACTGCAACACACAATTCTCTCCACCCGACACATAAAAGTGTCGTCCTAAAAGATTGCTTCTATCGGGGAGGTGTTAAATCAAAAGAATTGAAAATGCTGTTAATAATTTTCCTCTATTATTATTTTTCTCCTTTCTTCGTCCGAGGCAATAATATTGCTTCCATAAAGGCATTAAAAAGGCTTTTAACCAAGGATTCATTTCTCTCACACATAGAAACAACCATACATTCCTGTTTCCACCTACTATTTCTCTTTTCAAGTAGTGCGCTTTGTCACTACTGGACTGCATATTTTACGTTTTATGATCGCATAACTGCAGCCATTCCTGTGATAAGGCAGAAAAGAATGACTCAGGTAAAAGGAAGAGTTTTTCTTCGTGTTCTCAAATGTTAGTTTTTAGTTTTTTTTCTTTCTTTCCAAAATAATTACATATTGAGTAATTACCAAGAGAGAGAGAGCATATTAAAATTAATTTAATCAGAAAGTTAGTAAGAGTTCTACCTATTATACGCGTACACAGGCGGTGCAAGAGGAGGAATTATCCACTCTGATCTAATCAGTCTCACTCGCTAAAAGACAGTTTTACGAAGTGATTCAATATCATTATTTATATTTCCAGTTACTTTAATTATCCAAAGATTACGTTGAATACAATTAAACTTTATAAAGGAAATTCAGAAGTAGCCTATAATTATAAATCTGTTTAATAAAGTATTTTATCAGTCCCCTTCGAGTAGTTGTTTTATAGAAATCATACATAAAATAGTACGTTCTGACTTTTATGTTGCAATCATTCTTCTAAGCAGTGTCACCGTTTATCCTTTCGATCTCAAACTAAGGTTTTTGGTTTGAAGCTAAACAGAAGCAGGAGTCTCAGATTATAGGGGTTAAATGCCTCAAATAAAAGACATGGTTAATCGACTGTAGTTTACATTCTCATTTAACATCAACATTATAATAAAGTATAGAGTCTGCTATTAATGTGAGGTTAATTAGGCTTGCATTTATGTGTTATGCTGTGAGTTGGATTTCAATGCCTATACCGAAAACGATTGCTTTGCCCATGAGAATATGAAAAGAAATTAAAAGAACACAAAGATAAACCAGATCGTAAAATTATAACCTCAGATCTATTAGGACATCTAAAGTTCAAAATAAAACTATATTAAAACTTGCAAATTCTACAGAAATAGATTTTAAAAACTGACGTACCTGATAAAACATTTTTACTTGGACCAATCAAATCAGTATATTTTATATACTTGAACATTACTACTAAAATTACATATTATGTTTTCTAAATAAACATCACTTAAAACAGGCATGTACCTAGTGTTTGCTTTCGAACAGGATTCAAACGTTTGCGGTATCCTATACGCTCCAATTCTTTATATTTACCTATGCGATGTTATAAATCTAAACAATTAAATTTGAACGTAAAGGCCTAGACTTTTGAAAAAATTCTTCCGCGTATGTCCTTGATATAAGCCTCACGAAATATGATTTCCACTTACCTACGACTACGGTGTGTCGACTACGGTATATTCCAGTTTCGGATCAGTCCAGTTTGTGATCAACCCAATTTTCGTCCTTTTAGCGATCATCTCGGATTGTATGATAAAATAGTCCAGTTTGCTGTCAAACAGTGACTGATTCCTTGAACAAAACCTTTGGGAAGCAGGAATCACAGAACTGGTTGTTATATTCAATTATTTTAACAGCTAAAATAAATAAATTAACCAAGGTAGAAAACATGAGTGCTCACAATCTTTGCATAGCTCTTTCCAGCAGAATATTACAATTTCTCAAAAATAATAGAAAAGGAGCCTAGTGATATAAACGTTGTCAGATCAAAAGGTTCCGAGTGGAAAATGAAAAATTATGAAATTTCCCTCACATTTTAATGAGAATTTCGCATTTTGTATCTTTTGGAATTCCCTCTATATTTCGACCTCTGTTTTCTTCAATATCAGTAATAATATTTTATTATAATCCTATCAATTTTCATTTTAAATATAGCTTTCCGCCATTACTTAATTATTCCAAAAGTTTATGTAATTAACAAACTCCTCATTATCATTCATTATGTTCTGACGAAATGATATTTTAATCAAAGAGACAAAATGTTCATTTGTAATGACTTTTGAACTTTAATGATTGTGTGCACCAACGAATTTCAACTGTTGAACGAGGGTCATAACCAAGCTCGGTGAAAATGTGTGTTGGCCTTGGTTCAAGGTTTGAAGTTTGAAGTAACCTACGTATTGTAAGTTTCATTTAATAAAGTATGAAAAGTATAAAGTATTCCTGGTAGTTTTTATTGATTACTTACCTTATATCATTGATCAAGGTATTGAAATTTTGTTTTTAAAGAATATTATGGGATAATTTATGTAATTAGAACATGTAAGCATACTGTAGATGTTTGCTAATAAAATAAAGCTCCTATAAAACAATGCAGTAGGTAATTTTACTTAAATGGGCCAATAATAATAGAATTTAGTAACATATGCAAGAGGAGTATTTTTTAAAGGGGCAACTCTAGCTTCCTGCAGCCGAGGGCTCCCAGAGATACCAGACCGCTCCTGATTCAGATATTAGTTCGACGAAGACTCTATAAAAGCCGACCTGTGTATCCCTTTGGTGTGATTTGTGAATTCATATCACACACATTTCTGGGATACATTGGTCGAATTTGAATTCAACGTGAAGAGTTGAGTCGAAAAAGAAAACTTACAACAGTATGGAAATCATGTATGCATCTTTTCGTATTTCCTTGAGCAAGAATTCCATATTCTCCTCTGCTCAAACTTTATTAAAAACGCACAGAAACAGTGTCAGTTATTAAACATGTACGGAAGTGGGAAACTCTTATCAATATCAAGATATGTCATGTCATCACCCATGGGATTTTTGCGCATCTGGGAAGGGATTTGACATGTACGCATCTGGGAAGTAATCGTGCGGCAAATTTTGAGAGTCAGCAATTTTTAAAAATATTTAAAAACGATAAAACTATTGAAAATACATATTTTACCAACAACTGAATAAAATAAGCGAAAGTCATTTATTTTTAATGGCCGTGACTACGATAAAATATTGAAGCAGGTTAGACGTAGCAAATATTGTCATAAGTCAGTTGGTTATTATGGAAGTTTGATCAGTTGTCGGCAGATCTGCTGAAAAGGACGGCAGTGGGCAGCTTGACACTCATACTTTCACAAAATGACGTTGGCGCGGAAGAATATTGTTATATCTCCAGATCATTTTTTGATTTGTTACAAGAACTCTATAATATTTTCTTCCTCGACCCATCGATGGAATATTTTAGAATCATTTTTCAAGCCTGACGATAAGAATATTTCTATCAAATCACTGAACATAACAAGATGGTCCGTCGGGTAAGACGCATGCAAAAGCTTCAACAGAGATTTTGAGGAATTGCAAAGGTTCTCAAGTGTTATGATCTCAGCCAAGATGAAAATTAAAAAAAAAAAAAAAAAAGACTAAAACTAAAGGGCTTTTAAGAAAACTTGTTTCTCTTGAAACTTCGTTTATGGTAGCCTTAAGGGGAGACATTCTTAGTAGATTTAATTCTGTGAGTGAAAAAATACAATCCCATGCTGTGACAGTAGCTACAGTTGTGAGTCTGTACACATCTCTCATGACATTTGTGGATGAACTGAAAGGTATGTTTAAGTTCTATAAGATGGCTGGTGATATAAAACTAAAGACAGTCCAGACTGTTCTTGAAACTGATGGTTAATGCATAGAAAATAGGCCTAAAAAAGAAAAAGGAAGACATTCTTTGATGAATCAGAATCATCTGAATTAGAAGAGGAAAAGGAGATAGAAAACCCAGACCATCGTCTTCAAGAAACCTTTGTTATGGTCATTGACAAGCTTCTTTCCGAATTGAACAAGAGAATCGAGGAAACTTGAGTTCCGAAGAAATCACCACAGCAGCGACTTTTCTGCAGGAAGTGTATGCAGCTGAGATCGAGAAATTTTCGTTTGTTGTTGAGTGTCTTCATTTAAAAGGATTTTTAGCTCAAGATAAGTTGGGAAGTGTTGAAGAAATATCACTATCGCCACTTAACCGATTTCTCATATCGAGAAAACTTCAGGACCTATATCCTAACATAAGTATTTGCCTTAAAGTGTTTTTATGTACACCAGTAACTAACTGTGCGGCGCACAGTGGGAAAAATTGTAATTCTAGCGGCGAAAAAATTCGTTGCGCTGTAGTAAAGCACGTTTTTGTATATTTTTGCACTTTTTGTGTTGTTATAAGATGTTAGCGAGTTAAATAATAAAATACCCATATAGTTACCAGTATGTACATTTATTTGAGAGAAATAGGGTAGTAGCAAAATTCGCAGCAATACGTATTTACGTATTTGCAGCAGTATGAACCTTGTAAGGAAGATAACCAATAGTATTACGTATATAGCTACTAATTTTACAGCAAAAACTAACATTAGCTGGTGGTATGCATATAAAGTAGTAACGTCAACATATATGAAATTAACGAAGAAAACATAAGTTATTACATGTATATCTATTTCGTTTAGGGAAAGAGTTAACATTATGGTTGTGTATACGGATATATCTCTTTATAGTAGCATGAACATTTGTTATGAAATTGCTAAATAAATCATATTTTATATTATTGCACGTGTATCCATGTTTACTATAGACAAAAATAAGGAAATATATTTCTAGTAATATGAACCTTTAATGAATTTTACGAAGAAAACACAGAAGATGATGTTAGTACATGCATATCCACGTTGTTTTAGAGAAAGACGTAACAGTAATTTGGTATACGTGTATTCTCTTGTAGTAATATAAACCTTTTTATGAACTTAACGAAGAATATTTCTACATATATAGCCACTTACTTGAGAAAAACAGAAAACAGAATGTTTGGTTTTTGTAGTATAATGAACCTTGCATAAAGTTAAACAGGAGAACATAACCTTTGCGATCCATGCATAGCCACTTTGTTCAGAGAAGGAAGTAACGCAATAGTGTGGAATGCGTATGTATTTTTTCTAGTAGTATATAAATCCTATTATGAAATTAACGAATTAACATATAGTGTGACATGAAGATAGATTGTCACTCAACAAGAACTATACCTATATATATATATATATATATATATATATATATATATATATATATATATATATATATATATACACAAGAATTCTATCCAATATGTTATAGCCATGTCATACGTATCTATACATCATATGCGTAGTTAGCACATATTACCACTCGTATCTATTCGCTCTCGGAGCTTGAATCCTGAGTTACTGCATCAGGCTCAAAAAGCAAGGGATCTAACAATAATTTTCTATCATCTGGTGAAAGAGGCTCTGTATGACTGCTATAGATAACAATAGTTTGTGAGATTGAAGAAATTACGGGATTTGTAGAATTCAACAATGTATGCAACAGGTCAATTAAAGTCTGGTCGCGAGACATTTTGCGGTATTTCGTTCCGAAACTTCGTCTGCAATACGTCACACTTGAAATACCTCCCAACCCTTCATCGCCATATTTGCTTCAAAGAATCATATAAAATTAATAGGCAGATCTTGGCAGCTAGTTTTCTCACTATTAACTCTTTATAGTATGTAAATCAAAATACCACGCCATCTCCCTACATCAGTTACTAAACGTTTTCACACATTATGCACAATAAATAAAAACAAATTTTTGAGCTTTATTTAGTTTATAGAAGACGTATTTCAAATAGTCATAATTATAAAATAATACAACTACCAATATGCAAAGAACTACTTAAGTACCAAGTGTTAGATACATCCCAGAAATATTCAAAATCTCAACCGAACTGGCGAAGAGATGTTTTCGAAAGCAAGGGAATTTATAGCTTTATTTGGACACGAACGGAAAATGAATATATGGTTAACATTTAACGACTCGTACACTTCTCACTAGCTTACTTATCACATTGTTTTCAATGATTTTGCGTGGACTCACTATCTCCGATTCATTATGTATTGCCATTTTAGGTATAGCTATTGGTTGGTTTTTCGCATTTTTAGCCACTAACATGGCACTTTTTCCCACTGTGCGGCGGAAAGTTCATTTTCCACACTGTCAAGAATCAAAAACTATTTGAGATATTCTCTTTCTCAGTAGAGACGAGTTCATCTAGCTGTTTTGGCCATTGAAAATGACTTGACACCCCGCGTAGAGCCGGCTCTACAAAATATAACGACATTCGCCCGTTCGTTTCTGTGGATATCTCGAGCTTTGCTGAGTTGAAACCTTTTGTAGGGTAATTTCTACACTTCAAATTTTGCTTCGGCAGACAAACAATAGCAGAAGCGCATTATGTTGTGCAATTGGACAGTAGTTAAGATTCCTTCTACTTCATGTAGGCGATTTCCTCTGGGCGTCAGGAGGTTAAACTTAATGCTGATTACATTATTAATGATTTTGTCATTGTCAAAGCAAGGCGTACAGTTTTGATCCACAAAAGTTTCCAGAAACGTCATTTTGTAACTTTTTAGGTACAATAATATAACTCTTTATATCATTTAAGATTGTTTTATATTTTGCCGTCTTTTATACCATGTAATGTTGAATAGGTAAGGCTGAAGCCAGGTAAGTTTTATTGAATCTACTCCAAATGCTGGCCAGATATAGAAATTAAAATATATTACATAAAATGAGTAATAAGAAATAATAACAGGAATAACTAGTAACAGTAATATTATAATTTAGTAGCAAACGTGAAAGTAACATTTTAAGAACTGGACCCAGGAGAATGGAAGTTTTGGAAAGCGATGCGATTGGTGTGGTTAGTTGCGGCAATTTCGCTAGGGCCTATGGCGCAAAACATGGAAATCCGCCCATGATGATGATGATGATGATGATGATGATTATTATTATTATTATTATTATTATTATTATTATTATTATTATTATTATTATTATTATTATTATTATTATTACACTGTATTTTAAGTCACTTGTAAGCATCAAAATTACATAAAACATGGAATCGTAACTTTAGAATAGGATTCAAATCGCAGAAACTAGGTATCTCACTACCAAGGCGAAGCTCTAACTCTCCAGACAATACAGAGCCATAGAATGTTGTGTTTGCACTTGTATCAATAATATTTTCCATAAGATAGCAATGATAGCTTGGGTGCTCCTATCTAAGCTGTAATTTTATCATTCTTTCGAAGATTTCGGGTTACAAAAGTTCAACTAAAAATTTACATAAGTTTAGTGTATCATACTATGCTGTATTGTGAAAACATATTGATCTAACAGATGTTCAGTACTCATAAAAGATGTTTCGTGGACGAATAGTTAAGACGCAAGCTCGTTATTATTATTGTTATTATTATTACTATTATTAATAGTAATAGTAATAATAACAGTAATAGCAGTAGTAGTATTACAGAACGCTGATAATAACCAACTAACGTAACCTTTCGAAACCGGTCATAAGTGCGGATGGTTGTAAGTTGTCGATTAAAGAAATTATTTTAGTAATTAACAACTACACCATATTCGAAAGCAATTTCATCCAGTTTATATTGTATTAGTTATAATTATTCACGGTACAAACAAACAGAAATCGACAACTGTTTCAGTTTTTTTTATCCTGTCAAGATGAAACGTTGAAAAACCAGTCACTGTTTGATCGCAAACTGAAATTATTTTTGTGGCTCATTAGTCTTACCATCAGGTCAATCAAAGTCATTCGCTGCAAGGACCAAAATAGATTTCGTCACAAACTTGACTGATTGCAATCCATAGAAACAAAACTACACTACTCGTCATTAAAAATACAACACCAACAAGGATACATAGTAGAAGTCCAATTTTCCAGAACTCGCAGAGCATGAAAGGATAAACAAGTGATTAGAACTACAGCGTCGTGAAGCAACACATGATCCAGATATGCTACCTAATGACAGCAATCGGAAGCCGGACAGAAAGCTACAGTTCAGAGGTAGATGAGGTTTGGTGTGGTATGATTGTGTGTATAAGTCAAAAGATGCCTTGTCGTCAAATCTAGCAGTTCTTCCAGCACCTTTTGCCATTCACCGAAGACGAATAGTAGCATATTGTGAATGTAGTTCATCCTTCCACAACATTGATGCCCATACTGGAAGGAATGCGACAAAAGTAGCATATATGGGCATAATGGCTACACGAAGGCAATACACAATGATATCCACGATCCCAACAACGGCGACATACCACGAGCCCAATTACAGACAGCTTGTGCATATAGCTCTCACGCACCGGAAAGGCACATCGCTTAAACTGGCACCAGCACTGGAGTATGTTGCACAGCTTCCAGTACCTAGATGATGACACTCGTTTTCTCCGTGGACTCCTGCTGCTTTTGCGAGAACTTGACATTTTGCATGCAATTTAATTTTAACTCGTGTGTGTTTTTTTTTTCCTTATCGTATTTTAATATTTCTAGTGTTATTATTGTTGGTTTTGTCTTAATTTATTCTTGTTTCTTAGGTTTCTGCATAGGTCCAAAAAGAACACGCCGTTGACGCACTCACATAATATCCTACTTTACTCTACTCTACTCTCATCTGGAGGAGCGAGGCATATTTGCACGATGCCCATTGTTGCGGCTTAAGTAGACACCACAGCATAGATATGAGAGGAACAATGGTGTCGCGAACGGATATGTGAATGACAGGACAACATGTTTTCCGATTAATTTCACTTCTGTGTGCAGCATCGTTGTGGCTGCATCCACATCATGCACCACAGTTGCATTAAGCCGGACGATACCTGCATTGCAATTCCATGTCGGCCTGACACTGTGTATTATAGTGAGGTGTGCCATTATGATCCGCACCCTTTTGGACATTCTACGCATCGGCGAACATTTAACCATCGAGTGGCACATTGACAACGTCTTGGACTTGAATGCAAGTCCCGCCGCATATTACATTCCAGCAGTAAAACATGTGCACTCATATTCCACGTACTGCCCTACCTTTTTTTGCTGGGCACAATGTTCCTCCGTTTCTTTGGCTAGCCCGTTCACCCAATCTCTATCTAGTTGAACACGTCTGGTCGATAGTGGTACAATGCGTCTCACACCTGCGAATTCCGCCAGATGCAGTTGATTAATTACGATTAAGATTAATTTCTCTTGTTTCCAGCGTGTTGTCTAACGAGTGTTACATATTAAAGACATTATAACTCATTGTATAATGTATTATCACTATATAATACATATCAGAAAAAAGTAATAAATGATTTAGAAAATGGTTCAAATAAATAACAAATATCAAATCTGGAACAACTGAGAGAAATAAGATTGAAAATCTCTGTCTGCATTCAAAGATTTACTCCCAGTTTCAGTCATTCTTGTTATTCCAACATTTATTTTCACGGTAATCATAATGATTATGAATTGAAATTGAAGTATGTTAAAAAGTTTGGTCTTTCCGGATCTAAGCCCCAGCCTTTTGTGTCAAAATTCAATGCATTAACCATTTCCTTAACATAAATCTCCTCCTTGAGTTTGCATATTTTTTTCTTTTCTTGTTTCTTTCTTTTTTTAGAGTGGTGGGTAGTAACAGTACTTTACTTATTGAGTTGGAAGGTGATGGACATCAATTTAAGTCAAACATTTGTTGATTGCTGAAGAACTTGGAATCAATGGGTGTAAAGAAACGGCCACTAGAGAGTTTCGCCCTCTTTCTTGACCAGGGGTGTGGGAGCATCAACTATTCTTTATTAAACTCATAGCTGGTCAAGGAGCTGTGAAACAATCATTGTTATTATACACTAACAAAAAATCAAAAAATAAAGATATTAAACAACAATAACATTAATAATATATCAATAATAACAAACTAGTAATGAAAGGTGCACATACTAAAAGATAACAATAAGGCGCAGCAAAAATCTGAAACTAATGAATAGCGTAGAAAATGCAAAAATGGATAAATGATGATGAGTAAGGTGCTCGTAACTACACAATACAACATATAGATGTTAGTACAAACAAATGTAGATTAATCTCCTGTCCTGGAGCGTCTCAGGACTGATGAGAAACATGAGGTAAGCCCAGATTAGTGTTGTAGAGAGACAAGTGCTATGATGGGAAAAGATGTGGAAGATGTTGACGGATGAGTTGGTAACGGAAGAAGGTGGATGGTGATGATCTGCTGGAAGAGTGCGGATATCTGCTGGAAGAGTGCGGATGTATGTGGAAAGCAAAACTCTGAGTGGTGTATAGCAGTACTTAGATTGAGATTCTTGTTGTAAATCAGTAAATATGGTGTCGACAAAGATATCTTTACGATCATGGAGACTGGTAGTTATGAACTTATGACACAATTGTGCTATGTGTTGAACAAGCAGAGGAAAGGTAATTTTGTCATACAAGTCAGTATTATGATACGGAAGTTTGATCCTAAATGCAAGACGAATGGCATGTCTCTCTAGAAGTTCAAGTCTATTGTAAAATTTCGGAGGCGCTGAACACCAGGCTAAGTGTCCAAATGTAAGTATACTCCACATAAATGCTTTGTATGTGTTAAGCAATAATTTGGAATTTAAACCCCAGGTTTGGCCAACAAGACGACGAAGAAGTTGTAAGCGGTTCTTTGCTTTGATAACAAGTTTCTGAAGCTGGGGTGTCCATCACAACTAATCGTCAACAATGATTCCTAAGTATGTTACAGTTTCAGCTGGCTGAAGAAAGTGATCTCCCACACGTATCTGTAGTAAATTTGGATTTCGTCTAACTTTGCTGCGGCATTTAGGAGGTAAAATAACAAGTATTTGTGTTTTGTCTTCATTAACTGAAAGTCTCCATTTACTACACCAATTCAGAAAGCTAGTAATTGTAGTCTGTAAGTTTGTATTAATCTGCTGCATCATGTTTCCAGTGTAAGAAAAGCTGTATCATCAACAAATTGAAAGAGATAGGTGTTCGGCAATGGAGACGCTAAATTGGAACCATAGAGCATATATAAAAGAGGAGATAGACTAGAGCCTTGCGGTACTCATGTGTATAGGAAGACTGGATGTGATAATGAGTTGTTTATGCTGACGTAGGCTATTCGGTTGAGTATAAAAGAAAATATGACTCTAAGGTATGTAACAGAAGACCCAGTTTAAGAAGTTTATAAAATAATCCATAATGCCAAATTCGATCAAAAGCTTTCTGCAAATCCATTAAAACGAGACAGGACGGAAGAAACTTATTATAGTGATTGGTAATCATGGTAGTTAGACGAAATAGTTGATCATTTATGTCATAAGGAGGTCGAAATCCAGTTTGATTTAGAGGTAGAAGTTGTGGATCAATAATGTATGGGTGTAAACGAGATACGAGTATTTTTTCAAAGGCTTTTCTCAACGTGGAAGTTAACTGGATTGGACGATAGGACTGTACAGAATACGGTGGTTTGTTGAGTTTCAGAAACATACAGACTTTAGATACCTTCTAATCGAGGATAGAAACCAGTTCGAAGAATAAATGTATATATCGATGCTAGAAATATGAAAAATTTGACCGAACATTCCTTAAGTAATGTGTAAGTTATTTGGTCAAAGCCGGGGCAGTACTACGTTTCCGCTTGATGATGGACTGTATGTCCGCGGATGTGATTTCACGAGTCAAAAGATTATCAGCTTCTAAAGTGTGCTGGATGGAAGGTTGAAGTAATTGTGTAATTGCCTCTTCAGAAACTCTAGGGCTGAATCAATTTGTGCAAGGGGAAGACTTAAATACTGACTGAAGATGTGTGGCTAAAGAGTCTGCTTTATGTTGATCTATATCTAGAGGTCGATTATCCTGTATGAGAAGATAAGATGAACTAACTGTCTGTCCAGTTAGATGAAATTTTTTCCAATATTTCGTGGGATGTAACTCTGTATTCAATTGATTGCATGCTTTGTTCCAGGTAAGCCATTTATGAGCAACAATATAGTTATTAACTACCCTTTGCTATCGTCTTGCTTTAATCAAATACTCTGGATTTCGTGTTTGTTCGTATTTTCGAAAGTAAGAAGTTTGCACCAAAAAATGTCAGCTATTTAAAATCTTTATGTAAGTCTCATTATAAGAGGTATTATGAAGAGACGATAATTAGTTAATTTTCTTAATTAAATTTTACTGTTTACTAATCATTATTGCAATTATATTATTACCTTATTAATAATCACTTTAATCCCCATTATTTAACAGATTTAACATGTGTTACCCCAGTTATTATAACCTATTACTTGTGCGAAAAATGCCATTTATTTATTTCAAGAGATGCAATTTTAAAGAATTTGTCACAAACTCAATTGTATCTGACTGTAAATAAAACGTACTGTGGAACAGGAAACCGATTTAACATTACACAAAGCAGATTTCAGGTAGTGTACAAAAACTAGTCGAGCGGTTTTAATTAATAGTTTGTTAATCATGTATTCAAATTTTGGAGGAGGTTTTTATTTTAATTTTATTCTATTATTATTATTATTATTATTATTATTATTATTATTATTATTATTATTATTATTATTATTATTATTATTATTATTATTATTATTATTACGTACTTCTATCTTATCCCAGAAACTGAGAACATGTTTATGAATAACCATTTATTAACCCTCTTCTTTTCAAATTTGATTATGAAAGAATATTATACGAATTATGAATGTAAAATGGAAAAAGGGTAATAAGTATCTTCACTATTCTGTTAATGTCCTCTCTAGCGCAACAAAACATGGTTCTATTCTCGGTAGGAACTCATGTTGTTTGGATCACATGTAGAGTTGTGGGTCCACGTCTCACATATGCTTGCTGCTGAAAGTAACGCTAAACTCTAATTAACCAACTATTATCTTCAGAGCCTAAACATAAAATTATTTCGCAAGGTTTTCGTAGAAAATAGACTAGTTCATTTTTTCCTGTTATACATATTAAAATGGCAAAATCATAGCTTTAGCGGAAATTAATGAAGAAATAATTGTATTGTTCATATTATAATGACCTGCATAATTCCGATTTCTGTGGAGGGAATGTGCTTAACTTGAATTAAAACTCGAATACTATTTCATATTGCACTTATAGTTCCTTCTTATACGAAAATAGTGCTGGGTAGAGTCATTAATTAATTTATCAATTGATCAAGCTAACACAGTAACAAGTATGACACATTGTAGAATTTAAGTAATATCGAGTATACATAAGTTAGATAATGTAATATTATGTTGTCTGAAAAGTATTAAATTGTTTGAGGTCAAAATTGAGACGTTATTTATTGTCATTTAAAAATAACATTACGAAACTATATATGAACCATGCTATTCGATGAACTTCTGCCATTGGTTTGGCAATACCATAATTTGTCGGTATAAAACTACTACTGTTCCTGATTTTTTAAAAGAAAAAAGTGGCAGGTGTTTCTTACTGCCTTGCTTGAAACTGAATTAACACCACTCAAAAGCTGAGATTCTTTATGTAACCAGCTTTCCCCAAATGGTTTATTGTTTAGCAATGGATGTTTAGATAGTAATGTAATGAATAGATACACGCTAGTTTTGCTCGACTTTTGTCAGAATATCGTTCACCTTGTCTGTGATTGATCGCGCACGACCCTTTAAACTTTTTAGACCTTTCAAAAATAGAAATTTTCATAAGAAAAGCGGTTGGACCTGATAATGCATCTTCTCACAAACAGCATAGATATCTTCACGAACCTGTGCAGCACTTGCGTCTTTATTGAAATGAAATTATAAAACGCAGCGCAATTCTGGGAAACTTTACAGGTTTTTACTGCGCCATATCTCAGTCTGATTATAAAAAATCCAATGTGTTTTCCATATCTACTAACTTTAACTGTCAACTGTCAAATAGTATTAAACCTAACCTGTCGCAGATCATACGTCAGATTTTACTCATTGACACCATCTCATGCCGAAATGCACAATACTTTTTCGAAACTATCTAATTTTTTTTAAACCAATACTGTAGACATTTGAGTTCCAAAATTAAAAGTGCCGCGAACGGACGAACCCATTTTAGTACTAACTTATTATTATTTGGTTTACATTAATAGACTGGTTCTACTAGAATTTTTCATAATTTAACAAATACAAATTTAAATCGAATATTATTGTAATACGGGACCTGAGTTATTTTAGAGGGTTCTTATATCGGTGACTTAATATCAATGAATTTCCTGTAAGAGACGACTATTATCTTTTCTGTATGATCAAATATCTTTCAGATGAGCTTTCAGTGCTGAAACTTTGTTGAAATGTACCATAATCCAAAGTAAATTATTCTGAGAATAGCAAAACTCTTCAGATTCAGGAGCACAAAAAGGACTTAAAATTTCAAACAAACAGTGAATAAATCTGGGAAATTTTCAAAAACATTTATTTTGTAATTATTTTTAGTATTTAAGTATTTAATATTTGATTTTATGCAAAGCGTTGAATTCCCTGTACAAGATTTGTTTAGTGGGTGAACAATTGAACGTCAATTTATTTTGTAATTACTTCTGACCGTTTATGAGTAATCGTACTTTGTACTCTGATAACACCAGTTCTATTCAATTTCACTTATCTCGTTTTCTCCTTTATCAACTTTTTCGCTCTGTCCTAGTTACGAAAACTCACTGCTGCGTAATGCATTCCAAACGGACGTGACTGTTCCAGACTTCGAAACGAATACAGTCAACACGTTCCAGTGATGCCATTACTTTCCTAGATTATCGAAGGTATTCATTTTAATGCATCTGAGTGATCCTCAGAACAGCATTGGAACGAAGAGAGGACAAAATGTTCCCACCTACACTACAAATTGAACCCAGGTCTCCTAGTTCGTAGGCAGCCTATTAGTGACTACGCTATTGCATATCTTTACACAACGCAAAACGAATGTTTTCTTTGAGTTTAAAAATTATTGCTGTTCGTTGGAAGGACAATCGGTAATGAGGTAAATCTCAAGTTTTATAAAATGTTAATATCATTACATTGTTTAAGCTGTGGTGCATTCTTGATTTCCACTTCAGAGGCCATTATAACTTACATTCTAAACACGAAATAGTATTGGCCAAAAACAATCTATGGGTACAGTGTCTAACATTAACAAACTTGTTACTTCCAAGGAGAACATTAAATAACATTTCCTTTCGTGTTACATTGTTTCAGCTCTCATTAATTTTAATGTGTTAAAGCTCTTCTACAATTCTATTTTTAATAAAAATGAAAAAAAGAAAACGGAATGGAACTCGATCGAATGTAAAAAAAAAAACTTATTTTGAAGTTTGGGTTGTAACACTACCGGTCACACCATACTGACTTCGCTGATTTAATATCCTACCTTTTACCATGTATTCATGTTTTCCAGCCATAGTGCGTCGCTTTTAGCATCAAGAGAAGGGTTTCTTCTGTTTGTTTCGATATTTTGGTAATATATCTTAATTACAGAAGCCAATATCACGCAGTCATACATCATCAATGACCTAAACATCCATCACCAAACACTGATAAATCATTTGGAGAAAGGTTGCTAAGAAAAACCTAACGTTTATGTGGGACATGATCTGACTCAAAAATATTTACTTGATCGAATTTCTATCTACGAATTTCTATTAAGAGATAACGAGTTCGAATCATTTCTTAAGCAGTGATGAAAAGTGGATTACATAAGATAACAATGTGCGAAAAACATCGCACATTGTTGAAGTGAAGAGAAGCTCCACAGTTTCCAGAGCTGCTGCTGCCGGGGAGAATAATAGACTAAAACCTGCATTGTGGACAACTAGCGAGTGCACCTAACAATTCATAAGTTCGGCAGGAACTAGTAAATAAAAACCATACAGTATAACACGAATAAGAACGACAGACCACATATATCCTTAACGACCCGTCAGAATTTGCAAGAACACGGTTTGGAGATTTTAATGCACCCATCATATAGCCTTGATTTGACATTGTCGGACTATTATTTGTTTCGATCTCTGATGGACTCTCTGAATGTTGTTAAGTTAGTTTGAAACGAAGCCGTTATAAGCAACGTGTCATTTTTTTTTACTAGAAGCTACAAAATTTTTGTAGTAAGGGAATTATGGTGTTGCGAGAACAAAGGCAGAACGCCATTGAATAAAATGGTGCACATGTAGTTTCATAATGTTATTTCCGAATGACAATAAATGCCTTCTCCATCATGACATATAAATGCTTAATACTTATTAGGCATCATGATATTACGAAATCCTAAGTTATGTATACTTGATACTACTATTATTTTTGTACGACGCACTATGCCATATTTGTTACTGTCTTAGGTTGATCAATTGATTAATTAATTAATTGGGATTTAATAACCTTTTCCAGCACTATTTTCCATAAGAGGGAATTTTACAGTTCAATACAAACCAAATCCGTCCACTACGAAAATCGATATTACACACGGCAATTATAAGACGAACAATGTAAATATTTCTTCATTCATTTGAATTAAAGTTATGATTTTGTCATTTCAATATGTTTAACAGGAAACAAATGAACTATTTTATTTGTTCAGAAGACCTCGCGAAATGATTTTATGTTTCGGCTCAGTCCGCTCACAAGATAATAATTGGTTAATTAAAGTTTAGCGCCACTTCCAGTAGCAAGCATATATAAGACCATCTACAACTGTAGTGGGATCCGATCCACATGCGCTCCTACCGAGAGTCAAACCGTAGTCTGTTGCGCTAGAGACAATATTAATAGAATAGTGAAGATACTTACTACCCTGTTTTCATTTTATATACATAATTTGTATAATATTGTTTTCTATTCGAATTTGGAAAGAATAGAGTTAATAAAGGGTAATTCAAAGGAATGTTCTTAATATCAAGGGTGGATAACTTAACGAAATGTGCAATATTTACAATTTGTTATCTGTTACGGTTACTATTTTGTAACCCATTTCTGCACCTACTTAATAACGTTATTGGTCAGTGTAACTTTTAAAATGGTACGCTCTGAATTATGTTACGCTGAGTAACGTTACTCAATGGAACATTCTGCATTTTGGTATTGTAGTTACGGTCACCAAGGGATTAGCGTTACTCGAAATACCCACGTATGTCGCACCTGCTTGAGATTGTTAAGATAAAACTGGTTCCACTGAATACCAGTTCTCTCTCGAACCCAAGGGGTTTTGTTCCTTGATTTTAGCGATATGAAACGTATTGAAATTCTGCAGAACATTTTTGTGTAAGTAGACATATTTTTGTTATGATGAGTACCATTTCTATGTTTCTCTTTTCTTTATCGGTTATCTTTTGTACCTGTATTTCATCTTCTTCAATTCTGATGGTCTTGGAGTTACGCTTGAGTAACGTTTAAACATCCTTGGCGACAGGGAGTCTAAGGTTGGCTTTAAAAGAATCTCCATTATACTAGTAAATAAATTCCACGTTTTTCAGTCTGTTTTCTTTTTCCTCATACTTAAGATTCAGTAAACACCTTAGGCCAGCGTTTCCCAACAGGTGTGCCGCGAGAAAATCGAAACAAATTATTAATTCTATACGAACCAAATTGCAAGACAGGGGAAAATGTATATTTATATTTCACATTACTATGAACCTCTACTATAAATCTACAATTTTAAATTTCATACTGTGTTACTTTTCTGTACATTTTTAATGTTGAAAAACGTATTTATCATTGTCATGACCATTATTACTTCTTTATTGTTGCAGACTATTTCGTAACTTGAAATTTTAACATATCATTCAATAAATTCAACAAAGCAAGCATGCATTACAAATTACCTACATTTGTGTTTTAAAAGTATAGGAGATTTGTTTATTTGTTCGTTATTTAGTGATCTTCCCTTTTAGTTAGAGGTTAGATACAGTTTTCGAAAGAGAAAGTGGATTTTTAAAAACCCGAGTCCTATATTTCATTGCTATTGTTTTCTATTTTAAAATTAGAATGAAAAATAAGTATAATGATTTAGCACGGGGGGAAATCAGTGATCGAGCTTTCTTCTCTGTAAGAAGGAAATTAGTAATCACATTAAAATACCACGGTAATTATATATATATATATATATATATATATATGGGTGCCGCGAGAATTCAAGTTACACCTGTAGTGTGCCGCAAGTTGAAAAAGGTTGGGAAACGCTGCCTTAAGCCCTCAGGTACATGTCCTTTGAGAATAGCATTACTTTGATTGCTCTGTATTTAAAAAGAGGAAAAAGAGAAATGATCAAAGAGTGAAGTTTTTAATGTAAGCTTATTGATAAGATTTTTACTTCTTGTGATGACACTGCCGATAGTTGAGTTGATTTGGAGTTTAACGTCCTTTTCGGCAGCGAGGCTTTATGAGACGGGACCTACTGATTAACATGGAATCAAAACCACATGTGCTAACGCCGGGAATCGAACCCGGGTCTTCCAGGCGAAAGGCGCGTACGCTAAGCGTTTAGGCATGAAGGAGTTCACTGCCGGTAGTCACCATATATGTTTATTTTACAACAGTCTTGCACTGACCAATGTGGTTGAAGCTCGAGCTCACTTTCCAACAAGGATCGAACCCGGAGCTACATTCACCAAAGTTACACATATACTGGCCCCCAGGGAAGCAGGAAGGACATTTCATTTGCTTGCAAGCAATTTAGTTTATAAATTAAATACATATCAGACATCAGTGGCGTAGCGAGAAACTCATCAAGGGGGACCAACACACAAGATTTGGTAGAAAGGATCTTCTGAGGGGTGCACCAATAACTACCAGTAGGCCTACATTTGAATTGAATTGGATTTTTTTAAATGCCTTTAGGCACCTGTGGTGTGAATGAGGAAATGCCCTGGATATCCTAAGTATCTGTTCTCGGTGAATCCTTTTGTTGAACTTTTAGAAAATTGACTTAAACTATCGATTTTGCAAAACTTCCCTTTGATTTAAGCCCAAATCGAAACATGATAGAGGAAAATTTCGGAAAGTGTTGCTATTTTCACTCCTAGCTTCTCACTTTAGGTAGTGTATATTTACAAGGAAGGGGGTGCACGTGCACCTTTGCACCTTTAAACATATTTCTATTTTATCTTATTTTTGTAAAAAAAAAAAAAAAAAAAAAAAAAAATCTGCCAGAGAAAGAAAATTGTCAAAAAGTGCTACCCATTCAGAAGACTATTTTCTTTTCATGTGAATGTTTTGACTTCTCGTGGCAATATGGTAATCTACAGTTTATTTTGTCTCTTTTTCTCCCTTTGATTTTTAATGTTCATTGTATTGTTTAAATGCTTATAAGTTAACTTGCGAGAAAGTGTCATAGTCGAAGGTTGTACCCCTTGTAGAACTGATATTAAAAAGTAAATAAAAGAATTATCATGGAAACAATTTTTTCATGTTGTATTCAGAAAACAAACATAGGGTTCTTGCGGTTCTGAAATTAATATATCGCAGGCATTCGTTGATATAGTAGTCTACATGTTGGTTTTCACCAGGTACATTCGTGAAGTGTCCCCTCGAGATTCGTGTAAAATTGATTTAAATACAAAGTTCTCTGCTGTCTAATGTGTATTGTACTAAATTTAGCTGCCCATACCGGTAATTGGCATATTTATGGGCCTTCATATATCCGAAATTCTATCATACACTACCATAACGCTCGGACACAAAATTCATTTTAGTTTCTTTAGATGTTACTCACTGGACATGAATATGGGCATATGAAAAGCAAATTGGATCAAGTACTGCTTCTGACACATGTTACCCATCCCGGCCGCCATCTTAGATCTGCCATATTAGATTTTACTTTTGGTTTTTCAAATGGAAATAAGTGCAAGTGTTACATCGGACATTTACGTTTACATTCACTGGTGTAATGTATTTTACCGTAGCTTGTACCATTTGGAAGGTATTACATGTTCATTCCCTCCAACCACTTTGCGAATAGACATTGCAGGTTAATATCAGTTACGCTTACGTTTTTGGTGTTGACAAATCAAAACAATTTCTAACTGGTAAACTCCTTACAACATAGGTGTCATAATCTTATTACATTTCCATGAGTGATTGTTATTACTTCCATGTTATACTATAATAAGGAAGTATTGTATTACTGTCAAAATGCCTAATGTAGATCCAGATACGGCCAGATTTGGGTGAAGACCTACCATTTCCGTATTGACATCTGTGTGTCTGCTTGTATATAAGTTCAGAGAATATTTCATCAACGATAACACATAAAAGATTGCATATACACACGGGGCCCTGCACAACTTTCTATTTGGTTCAATATGAAGTGCTTGACATTTAATGGTATATACAAGCTACGATAAAACTCAGTACACCAATGAAATTCCGAGAAAAGTTTACATTAATTTGATGTATCATTTGAACCTATTGCCATTTGAAAAACCGAAAGTTAAATCCAAGATGGCGGCCAAGGTGGATAACATATGTCAGAGAAGGAGTACTTGATTCAATTTGTTCTGCATATGCCCATATTCATGTCCAGTGAAATCTAAAGAAACTAAAAGCAACTTTGTGTCCGAGTGTTATAGTAGTGTATGATTGAATTCCGGATATATGAAGGCCCATAAATATGGAAATTACCGGTATGGGTCGCTTAAATTAGTACAATACACATAGGGGCCACGGAGAACTTTGCATTTGAATCAATGTTACACGAATTCCGAGGGGACACTTCGCGAATGTACCTTGTCAGTCTCCGTACAACTTGGAATCGCTTAACATTAGTTTTACGGGAAGAAAAAAACGACATCATTTGGAACAACTTTCCAGTTTCGATCATCTGTATTTCCTCCTTATTTATTCGGTGTAAGGACCTCAAACTTATTTTGTTGGATCTTGCTTATCGAAAGGTTTTTGAAACTGCCTTACTGCCCCCAAAGTCTGAAATTCAGGGTGGGGTGGAGGCGGATGCCCTCCTGCCCCCATTAACGCCCCTATCTAGCGGCTGTCATATGAAACTATCCCACGGCCTTTAACGTGGTTTTAGTTATACTTATTGCGGACTCTTGACTGCGAAAATATTACGTTTGGAAATAGAATTCATTTGCTGAGCAAACCTGAACCTTATTGAAAATGGACTTGGATCCATAGTGCTCTGAACGCCTCATATATTACTTTTCTTCAATGAATTATTGACTTAAAAAACAACCAATTACATAGGCTTGCAGAAAATATTCTAAAGTTAGCACAACATGAAGTGTGCTTTAAACTATCATTACTTTTCCAAAATTTATTATTTTAAGATAATTTCATTAGTATGAGTGTTCTGAAATAGTAATCAAATTTTTGCAATTAAAAATCACACCCGCCTCCATGAAACGCGATCTTAGCCCCTAAGAGGATAATTAGGAAATTTTCAGAAGCAGTAACTCCGAAATGACTTGTTTTAAGGCTAAAGTAACCGCACAAGCGTATTTCTGGTAAAGTTCTAGCCTTAAAACACGTAACATGACTCCATTTGTATTTGAAATTTTGAATTCCAATAAAAAATGGCAGCCATGATGCTTGATAGCACTATCTGATGTGTCAGACCACTTAAAAGTTTCATCATTCTCCCTCAACCCGTTCTTAACGCACAAGGGTGTTGAGGACTTTTGTTTCACCATGCATATTGATAGATTGTGTGAAATCTCCACAGTAGGTAGATTTTAAAATCTACCTAAAAAGCTAATTACAACCAAGAAAGTACTTATGAGAATCACTGGCAAGAGGGTGTAATAAAAAGGGGTTGGAATATGAAATAAGCTGAGAATTACTAATCTATACTGAAATATTCTGTACCCAGCACAGTGTTATTAATCAGGATAAAATAAATGAAAAGGTCGGTTGCTAGTAAAGAGCAAAAAGTCCTAAGAAATAAGTTATTACATGATTTTGAAACATGTTAAAAATCATGTTTTAAACTGTTCAAAATGTTTGACATGTTTTTTTTCGTCTGTGTTTTAAAACATGTTTAAAACGTTTTGAACATTTTTTTTATGTTTTAAACACATGTTTTGTTCTTTTTTTTAAAAAAAAATAAAACTATTTTTTCCAACCCTTGTCTGGTGCCTAAGTAATATAAAACAAAACCATGTACCAAATTGGTCGCCAGGTTGGAATTTTCGATCGCCAGATCGCCAATGATGACTGAATATTTTAGTTTGGCGATAGACATTTGCATAAATTATATCTTGAAAAAAAAAGAAAGAAAGAAAAGGAAAAAGAAAAAAGAAAAAAAAACTATATGATCTTGTTGCTGGATTCAGACTTGAGGTTTCGTGGCGTGCCTGTAATATATAGCAAATCAATATATAGAAGTCATTACATATGCCGGCATGTAAAGGTAAGAAATATGGCGTTTGAAGCGAATAACTGACAATGTACAGGGCCAAATGAACACATTCTCACACCCAAGATTATACTTCAGCCCCTTCACCTTCTATCAAACAAAATATATTCGTAGTTCTTTTGTTGTTGCGAACCTGTCCTTTGCCCTGTCGCTTTGTAAAGTATAGCGATCTTTATTCTTTGGACAATGGGCTATCTGCGCACCATATTTCGATTATATTCAGCCAGTAGTTACGGAGAAATAAAATAGAACATACAAGGCAAGCCGAGCCGAGCCTATCGCCGGCCGAGCTCGGCCATCACATGTAGTGATCTTTATTCCTTAGATGATTGGGTATTTTCGCATCAAGTTTGGTTTAAATTTAGCTGATAGTTACCGAGGAATAAAGTACTACATATGCACACACATAATTACAGCACATCTGGAGTAAAAGTACAACTTCCGGTCAGCTTACGCCGGGAACTAAAAAGAAAAGTCCTAACATCAGGATCACAAATAGAACATACTATATGTAAGCGGAATCCACTTTCAACATCGCAATATTAGTGGGGGAGGGGGGCTTGAGCCGGGTGTTCCTCCCTGACTACGCCACTGTCAGACATGACCTACAGCTTAAGGGGATGTCTTCCCATCATCAGAGGCTTCAGAATCTTTATAAGATAACATGTAAAATTTAATTCATAAATATCTTAGAAAATACTGCATTTAGGAACTGGTAATTTTGTTGCCAAAGAGTAATACAATTCAGATGACTGTCACAATTTTGCACCTAATTACTTGGATTAATTGTAATGCATTCTTCCGTATTGAGTTACTGCAGTTGAATTACTATGGATGACATTCTTTGAAGAACAAATGCTGAGGAGGGATGTATTATGACAATTTGAAAAGTGAAACCCGTGTCTACCCCTCCAGTTTCATAATCATTTATGCCTTGAGCAGTCTCCCTTTCCACTCCCACCTCCCACTTCCCACTGATTTCCCACAACTTTACGACACAACTATTTGAATGTGCTTTTTCGGCGTAAGTTGGTATGATTCACGTGTCAACAAAATACTTTGTAGAACAAAGATAATGATCTTTGAAATCTCAGTATGGAATGTCTTTCCAATTGCTTTTCTACATCTTTTGTTGGTTGAAACGGATGGATTCTCCTTCGAAGCAGTAGCTTTAATCTCTTCCACTCACAAATGTAAACCAAAAAAAAGTCTAAATGTTTCTTATATATTTGCCTATTTCTTTCGTTTTCTGGAAGGATAGATTTCTTTTCATTTTATAATATTTATCACAAAAACGCACACAGTGCGATGTTTCTGTGGTTAGAACGGATTAATTGTGTGCAGGGATGACAAAAATCAAGTTTTCGTTGTAAGTTTTTTTTTTTTTGAATAACTAGAGTTTGGTTTATCAAAACTCCATTATATATTTACCTGTTAGTGTGTGACAAAAATAAATAAATAAATAAATAAAGTATTTCATGGATCATCACCAAATTTGGTAAAAATACAAAGAGTCAAGAATTAGGAAGTGAGTTTGTTATTAAAATAGTCTTCTCAAACCGAAAGTGGTTTAAAGAAACCATTTCCGGTTTGATCATTGATCATCATAGATCGAAAAACGTAATACGTATTAAGATCCGGGTTTCAGTTTCGTAAGAACATATTTAATCTCTATTATTAACTCTCTAATAAAACCGGAAGTGGTTCATTCAACTATAATTTCTCGTTTCAATAAATATTGGTCTACATAGAGCAAGAGCGGTAGATGAAAGCAGTTTTCTCCATTCGGATAGCTCTCAAGTGTCTCAAAACTGCAGTGGCGTAGTCAGGGGGGCTCACCCGCCTCAAACTCTCCCCATTAGTGTTGTAATGTTGAAAGTGGATTCTGCTTACATGAAGTATGTTCCATTTGTAATGTTAGAACTTTTCTTTTTAGTTTCCTTAGTAAGCATAAGGGGGCTTGTAGTTTTACTCCAGATGTAATTAAGTATGTGTGTATGTAGTACTTTATTCCTCGGTAACTACCAGCTAAATTTAAACCAAATTAGATGTACAAGTACCCAATCATCTAAGGAATAAAAATCACTACATGTGATGGCCGAGCTTGGTCGGCGATAGGCTCGGCTCGGCTTGCCTTGTATGTTCTATTTTATTTCTCCGTAACTACTGGCCAAATATCATCGAAATTTGGTGTGCAGATAGCCCATTATCCAAAGAATAAACATCTCTATACTTGGTGGCCGACTCGGCAAAGGACAGGCTCGGTTCGGCTCTGTTTGTATGTTGTACTTTATTTCTCGGTAACTATTGGTTAGATTTAAATCAAATTTGGTTTCCAAGTATCGCTTAAGGAATAAAGATCTTATATATTATGTCTGGGCTCGGTCGCCGACAGTCTCGACTCGACTTGTCTTGTACGTTGTATCTTCTTTTTCAGTAACTACTGGCCGAAATATTTTAAACAGGGACGCAAGTGGAATGCAGGACAAAAATGTCCTTCTCTCCTCTTGCCTTATGTTTTCTTACTTGCTTGAAAAAATTATATTATTTTGCTTGGTGAATTCTTTTCCTTCAACCTTCAGAAAATCATGCTTTTGCAAAGCTCTGCTTTCTTTTAAGCCCCAAACAGATACATGATGGCAAAAAGTTTCGGAATGTGTTGCTATTTTCACTGCTCGCTTCTCATTTTAGATAGTGTATATTTACAACAAAGGGGGGAAGTGCACCTTTTTTTGCAGTCCCTAAATCCGGCCCTGTATATATATATATATAGATAGATAGATAGATAGATAGATAGATACAGTGGCGGTTCCAGGATATGAACAAGAGAGGGGCTAAACCATAGCTTGCAGCTTTATCCAGTGTAAAGCAGAATTGAAGCCCATTTTAACCAGTGTATACCTGATCGTTAAGGGGGGACTAGAGCTCCTATAGCCTTCCCTCGGATCCGCGCCTGTATACAAGGGCGCCGATTTCTCTGTAAAATGGGGGGCCTCATTTAGATGGAGAAGGCATATATGAGGATTTTAAAACAAATTGCATTCAAATTATTCCAAATATTATATATTCTTAAATACAATAAGGGGGCCCACATGTGCTTTGGGGGGGGGTCCCGGGTCCCCTTGGTCCCCCAGGATCGGCGCCCATGCCTTGAAACGGATGGATTCTTCTTCCAAGCAGTAGCTTTCACCTCTCTGCCACTCAAAACTATACAACGAAGAAAAGTCTAAATGTTTCTTATTTACCTATCTTTTGTTTTCTGGAAGGATAGGTTTCATTTCATTTTATATTATTTATCATAGAAAACAGACAGTGCAACGTTTCTGTGGTTAGAATGGATTAATTGTATGCAGGGGTGGCAAAAACCAAGTTTTCCTTGTTTGGGTTTTGAATAACTAGAATTTGGTTTATCTACTCCTTTATATATTTACCATACCTGTGTGTGTGCACGTGTGTGAAAAAAAAGAAAGAAAAAGTAAAAGAAAAAACTAAAGAACTGCTTGATGGATCATCACCAAATTTGCTCAAAATATAGTCAAGAGTAAGGAATTTTATTTGTCATTAAAACCACCTACCCAAACCGGAAGTGATTTAAATAAACCATTTCTGGTTTGATCTTTGATCACCATAGATCGAAAATGTAGTGAGATCCGGTTTTCTGCTTCGTAAGAATATATTATTAACTCTATTATTAACTCTACTACAACCTACAATGGTTCAAATCAACTATAATTTCTACTTTCAATAAATATTGATCTATATATAGCAAAAACGGTAAAAAATAGATGAAAACGGTTTCTTCCAATCGAGCAGCTCTCAAGCGTCTCAGGTGTACCTTTCATCTCTTCTTGTGATCTTCAATTGAAAGCTCGGTTTCAATAGTGATCTCCATAGAACAGGAATGAAGCGGGTTTTTGCTTTCTATTCAGCTTTCTAAAAATAACTACTATATTCTGTCTTCCAAAAGATGTGGAAATCAAATATTACCGATTTTAACTTTGATGGCTATAGAATAAAAACTGTAATAGATAAGAAGCGGTTTTCTACAATTTATTAGGCGTTCCAAGAATATATTTCGTCTCTAGTCTAATCTCTCTACTAAAACCGGAAGTGGTAGAAATCTACTACAATTTACAGTTTCAATATTAATTGTGAAAATATCGTACCACAGACACCAAACTCTTCTGCGTGATGTACACGTGGCACTGCTACTTGTTTTTGAACCATTTTCTTTATCTTGTGGATAATCGTGGCCTCTATTTTTTAAATAATAAAATAAGTCAAACTCGAGGTCATATGTAAACTAGTTTTACAAATGATTTACCAGTAGAGCACAAATTATTTACTAGTCTGCCCATTCATTACTGTTCAAGATTGAATAAGCCAAACCGAGTAGCGTGTCTGAACAAAGGAGTGAGTTAGGGAAGCTAATACATAAGATTATTTGCATGAATAAAACCTACTTTAGATTTGTAATAAGGGATAAAAAATCTTAAACATCTGAGAGGTTATTTGGTTCACACAGTTACAGTTAAGAAATTGATAAGAGAAAAAGATAGATTGGGCTAGAGCCTAAGTTGGGATAAAGCGGGAAGTATAAAACACATTTTTCTAATGAAAGTCTTGATTCTGAGCGAAAACAGCTAGTTGACCTTTGACCTCGAGTTCGACCGGTTTGCGGTCACTTCTTAAGATTGAGACCGAGATCAGTCGAATTAGCACCCTCAAGTTGCAGTTATTCATTTTTTTTTTTTTTAAAGAAGGGGCCATGGCTGCAAAACTTTTAATTTATTTAGATTACATATGGATAGAAATAAGTATTTTCTAGCCCGTTCTTATGTAACAGGGGGGGTTATGAAGGACGGGACCTACAGTTTAAAGTGGGTTACAAACCATTACTCGGTTTGAATCGGAGAGAAATTGTCCTCTAGCTGGGCTCAAACCTGGGACCCCTGCCTGATTACAAAAGTGACAATTCTACAGACTCATCCACGGAGAACACCTGATAAAGATATATTGTACTGATATTGCATGTACTGTACTTGTGAATATTTTAAGAATCGCTTTACAAGAAGAGAAAAAAAACTGCACAAGTTAAATCAGTACAAAGTACAGAAGATATACTTTATTCCTCCAAGTTAGTTCACAGAGTCAAAAATTTAGCGACGTAATTTAATTTGCATATAAAGATAAGAAGTGAATAAAGATTTGAATCAATTGAGTTCACTCTGGTTCTGAACCATTTATATTATTTTATTGGTTTAAATCAATTGTTTGTTTAACATACACATACAAATTCTATGAACTTCAATAGGAAAATAATTTTGGATCTTTGGATAATTTTAGCACCAGTCGAGCTAACACTCGACTCGACTCGAAACTCGAGTCAAGTTTAGAGTCGAGTCAAAGGTAATTTTCTCGAGTGGAGTTCCGAGCCGAGTCACTGTTTTTGACGTCGAGTTTCGAGTGAGTCGAGTTTGTTAAATGGCTTGCTCGTTCAGCTCGTTTTAACTCGTTTTGAAATAATGGTCTGATTAGACTGGAAAGCGAAAGCCATGAGAAATGTAAGCAGCAGTGTGAAATACTTTTACTTAGTGTTGCTCACGATAAGGAACACTACTCGCATCTCGTCTCGTCTCGATAACGAGACGACAATAATTTTTTATTTTTTATAACGAGACAGCCTCAAGTATCATGAGCATCAATATAAGTATATACTGTAGCTCTTACTATCAAAGCTGAGATCTACACGTTCGAATTTTTGAACTCAAGCAGAAGCCCAACCCGAGTGGTGATGTCAATCGGCTCGGCACTCGGTTCAACTGAGCGAACAACTTGAGCCGGCTTGGATCAGATGAGCCATCGGCTCGGCCCAATTCAGCCAATGGCTTGAGCCATCTCGGTTGAGACGAGCCGTCGGCTGGCACAATTGAGCTTTTGGCCCGAGCTTGCTCGGTTGGGATGAGCTACCGACTCGGCTCAGATGATTCACCAACTCAGCTGAGATGAGCCATCGGCTCGAGCCAGCTCCGTTGAAACGAGTTCATCGCCTCGGTTCGACTCGGCTCAACTGAGCCGATTGCTCGAGTTGGCTCGGTTGGGTGAGCTGTTGGCCTGGCTCACTTCTCGGTTCGGCTCGATAGTGAATGAGCTATGAACCAAGCCGTTCGAGCCACTGACAACCCTAGACCCGAGCCGAGCAGTTTTGAACATGTTTGGCCGGCGCCCTATAACTTTTAACAATTTTTGGCTCGAGCCTGAATACTTTCTTCTCCGGAACTCAAACCCAGATCCTCGTGAACAATGTCCTTGCCTCCTGAAGACTTCTCGGTGACCGAGATCGGAAGTCAACTAGTTTTTAGTATACAGGTACACCCCGCCTACTTTCTTGGTTATACATGATGTTATAATAATAATAATAATAATAATAATAATAATAATAATAATAATAATAATAATAATAATAATAATAATAATAATAATAATAATAATTAGTAATAGTAGTATCATTATCTATGTTAGATACTTAAAAATAGTAATTGAAACTACACACGACTCGACTCGAGTCGAAACTCGACCTGAATTCGAGTCGAGTTGGAGGAATTTTTTCGAGCAGAGCTCAAAAATGTCTGCTTCGAGTCGAGTCGAGTTTCAAAGAAAACTCACTCGTATCCATCCCTACAGTGGAATAGATATAAAGTTCGTGACCCAAGGTCTAGCTATGTATGTTCACAGGGTGTTCGAAAACGACATCAAATTACTTAAGGAATTTAATCCTTACACGAGAACATAAAATGAAAGTTACGGGTCACCGTACTAAAAGCATTCTCGCTTAAATTTCTTAGGTTAAATCATATTATGTTGCTGTCAAATACAACAAAACTTTAACGCGTTTTCGGAAAACTTCAAAATATTGCTCGAGTTGTTGCTTTCTTGTACCGTTACGACCAATTTTCTGTGGACAATATATCTGAAATAACGCAACTGTGCACCAAGGTTGGTCTATAGGCTTTTTCATGTTTTCGTCCGAGGATTCACATCCCGAAGTTATTTCCTGACATCATGTGTATATATCATATTTGCTTATTTTCGAGTAACAAGATCTAGAAATGTTCGAGGCCCTAGTTCCACTTATATTTATTACCATAATGAAAACTTTAAAAAATCGTTCACGTAGTCTAAATTATAGTGACATTACTATGTCCGTTCTTCATTAGCTTGATTGGTTTGGTGGGTTGAGAGTTTATTGTCCCTTTCTGTACCGATGTTATAAGAGACGTGAGCCTTCAGTGGAATCCGAGTCCTTAGTGATTTGTTGATATTTCAAGGCTCTTTCGCCGGGTATCGAACCCGAGATCTGTGACCCAAAGTTGCGCGAGCTAGCCACTAGACAGACGAACGGGAAGGGTTATTGTATTTTTTTAGAATGTTACCTATGTATGTTTATTCACGGGAAAGTTGGTTCATCGGATTCAATCCATCGTTTCAATCTGTTGAATTTAGCTTGAAGTAAAGTTGATTTTTTTATTACATCCAGAAAAATATGTGTTGAATAGCTAATGTTGCCAGAAAGTAAAAGTAACTTCCTGTCACGAATTTCAAATCCCAGTTACTAGAGGGAATTCTGTAGTTTGTATCCATGCAAACGTCTCATACAAACTTAGTGCTGCAAAGGAAAGCTAAATTTCAACCATGATCTGTATCAAATTGTTGATCCTCCTCTTCAAAGTATATACTCTCCCCTATTTTCTACTGTTGAGGCAGTGTTATTACAAAGAGTTGGAACGTACTAATATGAAATTAGTGGTTAGCAATAATTATCTAACTAGAGTTACTAGTAATGAAGAAATTGGCGTTCTCTACCTGATCTTTGCTTTCGCAGTATACATCATACAGCATGAAATCGCAAGAAGCAAATATTTCAAATTGTCTTGGAAGCAAATATTCTTTCTTTGTAACATTTACAGAAAATCTATCCGCTCTGCAGAAACGGAGGAAAGAAATGGGATGAGGGTGGCACCCCGCGGCGTTCTACCACACCCATTGGAAAAGGACTTCAGAGGGGGAGGGAAATACCTGCCTGTCAACAGGACGAATTTAGGACATAATGGCAGGAGGACAAAATGGCAGGGGACATAATGGCAGGAAATAAAGGCAGGAGGACAAAATGGCAGCGGACGAAATGGCAGGAGGACGAAATGGCAGCGGACAAAATGGCAGGAGGACGAAATGGCAGCGGACGAAATGGCAGGAGGACAGAATGGCAGGAAGTTAATTTGTCAAAAATTATAACACCTAGGGCTCGCATTTTTAAGTTTTACCTATTGTGTTTGTTAGTAGGTTACGGTTCTCGATTTACTCATTTCTACCTCAAATGTCCAAAGCATATAAATACAGCTAAATTGAACCAAGAGCGTAAACGAGGGTAAATATCAGTTATCCATGTCTTAACTTTTTTCTTAAATTTATTTCTTTTTAACCATCTTCCAATTGATATCTTGGTTTTATAATAATTCTAAGTAGTACAACTTTTATTTATGACGAAAGAATTTTCTCGTGGACCCCCTCTGAATTTCACTCAGGGTGTAGCTACCATGTGACAAAGAATTAAATCTACTAACTGCTTTCACACACAATATAATTTTGAAACTTGAGAGCCTAGTGGTATCTTTGTGTCTGTAGTATGTAATAATGCTGATACGTTATTCTCTTGAACATCTTAATGGTATTTGTCGTTTGACTTCAGAAGACTGAGTTAAGCCTGCAAGTACAAGTTGCCTATAGTTAAAACATATCAGGTGTATGATCTTGTTTAATAAAACCTGCCCCTCCCCTCCTCTATCTGAAAAGCCCTATATTGTTATTCACATATGAAATTCAAAGACAAAGGCAATCGTCTTTATCCAGTCATATTTTTATTTCAAGTGTAAGTATTAAAATGTGCTACGCATGGTTGCAAGAGGCTAGTTTTTTTTTTTCTGTTAATACTGAACTTAGGTACCTAATATTGGAACCAATTTTCTTCATGAATTGATGCAAGAAGCGGCCGCGTGATTTTCGACCAATTATTTCATCACTGGTATCTATGAGCAACGAGATAACAACAGTGGAAGACAAACTTCGTCCTTCTCAAACTTGATACTTTGAAAAACTTATGAAAGTAGTTTCGTTATCCAAATACATATTCAATCAAATCAGTTTCAGAAGTAGCATTAATCTTATAATAACGTAATGGTCGTAAGAGTTACCCTGATAATGTATTTTGTATGTTTTCTTTTCTTCGTAATTCAGAAATTTTTTCCTGAATTTCACTGGAGTTATGAGAGACCTTAAATTATCAGGCATTCCACTTTAATCGCTCCCCTTTCATCCCCAATGCGATATTGGGTATATTTACAGCTTAGTGCAGCTTAAAGGAATCATGATGGTGCATATTTGATTTCTAACTTGCTTGCTCATAGCGTTGCCCTAGAGACGAGATGAGAATTCAGGTTTTGTCGTCTCGTGTCGTAAATGTTTGTAAAAGTCTCGTCTCTTTTTGTAAATTAATGTACAAAATGTGTCCTGATTTCCGTCTTAGTTTCATGTAGAATTTATCAGAATTCTTCCAGGTTACGACGAGTCCACGAAAGATTGATATAACGACACTTAAATCATATTTATTAATGAAGTAAATTGTGTAATGACTTGCGTATGTTTAAACGTTGATAAATGTTCTTTCTTGTGTTCATACTATTACCTTATCAAATTGCATATGACATATATAGGGCCTACAATTAATCGGGTCTAGGAAAATTCGGTGTAGGAAATTTCGGTGTAGGAAAATTCGGTGTAAGAAAACTCGGTGTAGGAAAATTCGGTGTACAGAAAATACGGTGTGGGGAAATTCAGATGTAAGGTAGATTCGGTGTAATACATATTGAATATTACCACTTACGATAATTTACGACACTTCACATTGTGAAAACGAAAATCATAAAATGTAACGAATAAAATGTTATTACCTATTTCAAGAAGAGCAAGTTTATTATTATTATTATTATTATTATTATTATTATTATTATTATTATTATTATTATTATTATTATTATTATTATTATTATTATTGCATTGAATCCAATATCTGTTTCATGTCTTTTGCGGGGTATTACTATGAACTACTTTTCATCACACAATGGATCTGATACTTTTTGTCAGAAATAAAACAATTACAACTATAAGTTCAGAGAATAGTTATAGGAACAACTAAAAGCACCACTTTGCCTCACGTTCTGCCCCAGACAGAAACATAATATGGTTGTTAGTGAATAAATTGCAGGAAACAGGATCGCTTCTGAGGAAGACAGGGAAGGATCGGACCTCGCTGGCGGATGTTGTGGAAGATGTTGTTACCGACTCTAAGTCACCCAAAAAATCTCTATTCAACATGTGATTTATGTATGTTACCACTAACACTTAATTTGTATTCTTCAATTTCGCTTCAAATATCCAATATCTCATTCAAACTGTAACGTACAATGGCGAATATTTGCTGCTTTTCTTGAGGTCTGTTCTATATTACCCCGGATGAATTTACTCTGTATATGCATATGTAAGATGCAAAAATATATTGATCAAAAAAGTCTTAGTGGAAAGGGCAATATAAAGCAGGATGGTTTTATCAGATAATAGTTGTACAAATAGTTGACTTCTCCTCCAGTCAGACACTTTAGTTTGTTTGTCTTAAGTTAAGGTAAGCAAGTACTGCAACCCTATTGACTCCTTATTGACTTCTCCTCCAATCAGCCGTAGATACTTTAGTTGAGGCATTTATTTTTACACCTTTGAGTAACATAAACAAACAATGTCATTTTTGAAGAATTTAGATTTAAATATTTATTTATAAAATAGACATAAAATCGTCAGAACATTTTTGAAAAATCAACAATTTTCAACTTTACCCATCCAGTAACCTACATTTTTTGGAAGTAGAAAACTCTAGGAGGCATCCTCCAAAACAGCATAAGAACTTAAGTTTAAATTAAATGTCGATTGGTAGCGATAGTCGCTTCGCTAAATCACACGAACGGACTTCGAAAAACAAATTTCTCGTCATGTAAGAGCCATAAAATGTTAAAATCCCTCGAAATCTAGAATTCCAATAATTTCAAGAACACAATTCAATATAAAGCAATATAAAGTAGACAGTAAGCAGTAAAAATGATAGTAGACAGTAAAAGTACTTCTACACAAAATTTGAACTTCAAACAAATACGCTCATTTATCCTCAAAGTTGAGTTTTTAATAAATCCTACGGCCTACTACAACGAATCTTTCTTTACACCTAACATTCCCCACACCGAGTTTTCCGTACACCGAATTTTCCTGCTCCCCAATTAATCATATTCTATATTTTGAAAACGGGAGATCCTATGTCTACCGAAAGTTCTAGTGTTTCTTGTGAGTACTCTACAATTTGTTTCCTCCGATGATTTTTGCCCCGAGCTTCCCTTGAGTTTACCCCTATGCATATTTTATAGACTTAAAAATACTAGAGACAGTCAGCAGAAAATAATGAGTACACATCCTACATATCCTCTCGTCAAAAACTTCGGAACGAGTCGAATCGACCAATTTTAATTCGTTTTTTTTTTGCTACAGAAAGTATCTGATCCTTTGTACAATACGAGATTAGTTTATTCGCAAGTTAATATGGAGGATTATGTATTTTCCTTTTTTTTTTTTTTTGTTTTTTGCTTGTTACTTAAAATGTTTTGCAAATAACTTCAATAACTTTTGAAACTGTTTGTCTTCACTTGAGCATATGCGTGAAGTGGTTCATTACGAATAAGACAAAAAGAACTGTGATAGGTTAATTACAAGGAATCCGGTTAGAAACACTGCTGCTTGCATTTTAGTTCCAAACCGACCGACCGCACTCGTTCGCTGGAAAATATACTGTAGATTGAAAACAAACAATATAAAAATAATTTGTTCAAAGTGAATCTAGTTCTCTTGTCGGTATACATACATCCAAAATCAACCTTGTTACATGGCTTACTTTCTGTTTCATGGAAAGGGTTTATGATGAAAAATTAATCTTATTTGGATAACTGAAAGAATGTTAACTATTTATTCTTCAATACTAATACATATCTTCGTCATTACAATACTAATACATAAGAAAAGAATGGCTAATTATTTACACCGTTAATTTTATATAACAAAATATACTGTAAAAAAGACTGCAAAAACAATTTGCAGTAATAAGAACGACTAGTTACATTGTTGTTAATTTCAAATTGTGAGCAATTCCCCGCAAGAATTCCTCAAGAGATCTTTTGTTTATGTCATAATCCACACATAGGTTCCTTAATCTATGCTGCAGATCAACATAAACTTTTTTAGTTTTTTTGACGGGGTATTGTCCTCTTTCGCACTGGGAAATGGTAGAATGAACGGTGGAATTCTCTTTCTGTAGACATTGTATGAGTTTCCATACCGTTGGGTGATTGTGTCCAACCAAATGGGAAAACTTATGATTCCACCCCTCACATAAATTATTTGTACGAGGATTGTTAGATAGAGTTGCCTCATGCACATTCCAAACTTCCGGCGGAAATCTTGGTGGCACTCTCTTAACCCTCACGACATCATTGTTTACCCCTACCCTTCGGTAAGTGCCTGTCACATACACAGAATCAAAATAATCAAGAAGCTCTAAAGCTTCATCAGGTGCTATAGTTCTTAACAAGTTCATACCTTGTGACACATCATTAACTGGAAGAAACGCTAGACCACTTATTTGGCTACAGTATAAAGCGAATTCGTCACTTTCTTTATATAGCCTGGACAGTCCTAGTTCCTGTATTTTCCTGTATACTGCCTGCCGGAGATGAAAGAAACAGCCCTGCACTGAAATTTCATCACCAAGCTTATTCTTCAAGGCATTATGGACAGCTGCTTCGAAGTCACATACAATAGTTACAGGTTGACAAGTGTATCCCAGATCTTCACATTTGCTCTTCAGAACCTTAAAAAAAAAAAAAAAAAAAAAAAAAAAAAAAAAAAAAAAAAAAAAAATTACTATTGATTGATTTTATTTGATCTCAAAATAAACTAATGCCGAATTCTGATATGACAGCAAAGTGAATCTCTAAAAGACATAATTTAAAACATCTTTCCCAGAACTCTTATATTTATGTAATTATAATAACAGAGCATTGGTCCCGAACGCATAACAACAGAACGCGTTCGGGAAGTCGTAAATTCGGCGCAGGTACACTACTACTACTACCACTGGCGTCTCTCGCATGTAAAATTTGGGCGGGGGCATCAAAGAAAGTGATTTAAATGGTACTACCTAGCCCAACCTGTTTATCATATTCGATTCAATTTGTTACCTTTACCTTCACGGACCCCTTGAGGCATATTAAGAATCCTGTTATAATCGTTTCACAACCTGAATATTATATTCCAAATAAATATAATAATTATTATTTATATGTTAATCTGTTGTTAGTAAATAAATCAAATTAAAATGTTGAATATTTTGTACTTCAAAATATGGGGGACGCGTCCCCCTCGACCCCCCGCCAGAGACGCCCGTGACTACTACTACTAATAATAATAAAAATAATAATAATAATACTTCAGGACAAAAAATGTTTATGCCTCGAAAACTACGTACCTCAAAAAGTTCCTCGTAGGCTCTTTGTGTCTTCCGTTGTAACAGAGCGTACACAACTGACAGTGCAGTCTCCCCTAAAGGAATCCTGATAACGTACAACTGGGAAAACATGCGAGGAGCAACGGAAAAGTTCCCATCCATAAACCAAGTAGTTGCCTCCGAAAGAATCTTCAAACATTTATCCGTTGCAAAAATTAATATTCTACTTTCAGGCTGTGCATCACCATTATCATACAACAGGAATCTTTCACTTTCTGCTCCGCCACTGGACGTCCATTCACCTGAAAAGAAGATATTTATTTTCAGATTTATGACTTGTTTAGTGTTGTAAAGGTCTGAAAAAAACGACGTAAATTTAGGGTAAAAAACTAGTTTTATGTCTTACAAAGTTACCGTTTTGTGTCAGGGAAGTGTTAAAATAACAGGGTCAGAATCATTTCAGTTAATACCGGTATTCCAAAATCAAATATATATATCAAATATTGGCAAAACATTTTCTCAAATTATTCACTTAAACTGTACACACTTTTGCATCCTCGAAAACACTTTTGGAAGCAGTGTTGACAGTCTTTTTCTTCAAGTGTTGAAAGTTCTTTCTCGTACGTCACTACAGCTTCTTCAGGGCTGCAAAATCTCTTCCCACGCATGCAATCTTTGATCCTGGGGAACAGAAAAACTCACACGGCGCCAGGTCAGGGCTATACGGCGGATGAGTCATAAGTTTGATCTCCGTAGATTCTAAAAACTGAATTGTGATGTTGGCCGTGTGTACGGACGCGCTGTCAGGATCCCACGCAAACCCGTTCTTGGACGCCGTTCCCGAAGCTTCTGGAACACTTTTGTTAGGCAAACAGTGGTGTACCACTGAGCAGTAACAGTCCTTTGTGCTTCAAGTGGAACAGTTGCAACATAGTCAGATTTGGAGAAGAAAGTTGCGACCATCTTCTTTCCCACACTTCGCAATCGCTTCACTTTCGTGGGTGGATTTTTGTCTGGAAAGTTCCAAACTGTAGACTGGCGTTTATTTTCAGGGTCAAATTGATAGATCCAAATCTCATCACCAGTAGCAATGTCAGAGACGCGTCGAGAATTGCCTCCATCAAATCTTACAAGCATTTCTTCACACCATTCCACACGCATGCGCTTCTGCTGTTCAGTCAAAGTGTGAGGCACCCAACGAGATGAAACCTTTCCTGAGCCGAAGATGATCATGAAGAGCCGAAGTTGAAACTTGCTTCGCTTCTTCGCTCTGGATACCACTACCGAACGCAATTGTTGAAATTCAAATACTGTGTCACAACAATGCGTATCTCAAAACTTTCGTAGTGACCCTCGTATGCAACGTATTTCGCTAGCAGGAAAATACTTAAAGCAACAGGTTTTAATTTTACTTTTTAGTTTTCTGATTTCTGATTTTTTTTAAAAAAATCCCTCTTTATTATTTGTATATTGTTTGAACAACTCAAAAAGAGAGAGGATCTTATTTACATATACACACATACACTGCACAAGTGCGTAAATTTGAGCAGCGACAAATATTTTAAAGAATTTAACTTGTGAAATTTCCGTTCTTTATTATTAAACACCAACAGAAAACCCGTTCTTCACACGGGGAGAATACGTTTCATTTTGTGTATAAAGGGCACCAAAACTGTCGCCAATGAACTTACGGACCCCAAAAACTATGAATTCGACATTAGTATAATTTTCAATTACTTTTATATGTCACCCTCCCCCTTTAGGAGTACTAATGGGGGCTAAATTTGGATTTAAATGGCATCGGAAGTGTTACTTTTTTATTCAGCGACCCCAAAAACTATGGATTCAACACTAATATCACTCATTTTCGATCATTTGTATACACTGGCGGATCCACGGGGAGGGCGGAGGGGGCGAACGCCCCCTCCAAAGGTTTTTTTGAACTTTCAGCATTTATCATTGGGAAATACTAATATGGTCTTTTTCCCGACCGATACAATCTGTGTGACAAGCATAGCAGAATCTAATCAAAATGTGCGGTACTTAATAGTTTTAATACAGACATATTTGAATTGCGAATACTTCTCTCGCTAGTTCCTTGGGGCGGTCACCATAAGCCCCAAAGTAGCGAGAATATGATTCATTCGTTGGACGAACAGCTGTAGGAAGGAGGGTAAGACGGCTTACTCTGTACTAAAAATGTGTTATTGTGTCCTAGAAAAAGGATATGAAATGGATTTCGGAAATCCGGATTATAACCTCAATTATCTTTACCTTTAATAAAGAGAAATATAGAAAAGGTCTCTGAATCTAAGAGGAGACTTTTCGGTTGGTTGATTGATTAATATGTATTTAAGTCGTTTGTCAAAAGCGATGCTAAACAGAACGAGAACTAGAATTTAAAGTTGGATCTGAGCCACTGTAGTGCGTTCAATGCTCACTCACCGGGAATTAAACCACAGAACCTCATGCATCAAAGATCATAGGTACGTTCGCTAGCTACTAGATCAACAAAGAGAGCCGTGACTTTTGGGATTCAACACGGAAACATTAAGAAGGGACCAGGGATTTATTGTGACTCCAAATGGAATTTCATCTTTCTTGAGAAATAAGAAAAGCTACAAGCTGTTATTGTAATTCATACATAAAAGACGATATCCTGAGTGAGTAACTTTGCACAGGTCAAACCACTTAAGTCAGAAACTTGATATTAGGACAGTAGATAAGATTTGTTACGCAGAGTATCACTAAGGAAGGATTTTTTTGGAGGGGGGAATTCGAAGAAAGGAAGGGAGAATGGGGTGGAAATTATTTTAATAAGATGGTCATCTCTTCAAATCCGTTAAGACTAGAGACTTGAAATTTGGCATTTGGATTCCTCATTTTAAATAATTTGACACGCGTTTCAACGTTTTTTTTTTAATATTATAGTAAAACGGAGAAAAAACAGATGGAAAGAAAAAGTGTCGGCGATTGCAAATATTATAGTAAGATATCAATATCTAAGAATCTTTGAAGGTTAGAAAAATGAAATTTCGTATATGGGCTTTCGACTTAAAATAATCCAATACGTATCCCAGCGTTTTTGATATTTTACCTAGAAGGAAAGAAAAGGCGTGGTATTATTATTATTATTATTATTATTATTATTATTATTATTATTATTATTATTATTATTATTATTATTATTATTATTATTATTATTTTAAGATGCCCATATCTCGGGATCTCTTGCGGTTAGAAACATGAAAGTTGGTAGTTTGATTTTTTATTTAAAATAATTCAACATGTATTTGAACGTTTTTTTTTTCACTTAACGTAGAAGAAAAGGGAAAAAGGTTCATTAAAATGCCTTACGAGGTGTTTGAATTTCGTGACAGTTTTAGCTCAATCCAATTCTATATGAAAGACAGAAGGAAGAACGCGAAATATTGTGCCACAGTACCACGTAGGATTATTTGCTATATTGTGCAAGGCCGTATGCCGAGCAGATTGGGGATCTGGGGGCGAAGCCCCACCTAGACGAAGGCTAATATAATATACCTAGGTAATTTTATTGTTGTTGTAAGCATAACTATAATTATACTATGTTTCGTGGACCCCACACAAATATAGAGATAGATTATTTTTTCTAACTGCTGTCCCGCAATTGTTACTCAAAATATAAATGATTAGAGCAAATTGTACACTCTTTCGTTAAAATGAATGTTATCGTCAATACAGTATTTTCTTTTGTGGAAGTACTGTGCCAGATAGTGCATCGCATATGTTGCGGTGACTGTGTGTGAAGTGAATCATGACACCACCCACCACGCCTCCGAAACGAAAGTATGTATTTAATTAAAATCTACAGAAAAAAATACTTCCATTACAAAAAAAAAAAAAAATGTTCGGCTCCCAAAGTGGAATCTGGGAATCTTTTTTACACCCACCCCCCTCCAGCCCCGGATTCATATGAGTCCCATTCTTGCAAATTAAAATTCTGGTCACCTTGAAGCTACGCTCATCTTCGAGAAAGCGAACCGCCTCTCCCAAATGATCCTTCTGGATCCGCTAGTGTTTGTATATATATATATATATATATATATATATATATATATATATATGTATATATATATATATATATATATATATATATATATATATATATATATATACCCTCCCCCCGCCCGCAGGTCGCGGCGCTTAATTTGGATTTAAACAGCATTAGATGTGTCACTGCTCATCTCAGCGACCCCGAAAACTATGGATTGGACAATAATATCAGTCATTTTCGATTTTTTGTATATCACCCCATCACATCTTTTATATCTTTTTGTGAATTTAAGACAAAATTCCCAGGATAAAATCCACCCGGGAAACACACCCAAACCATCCGGCATGAGACCGGCACGTTTTCAGAAGACAATTGTAATAGCTTTTAATAAATAGATTGATCAAACTTACCTTGTAGGTGTAATTCCGTGAGGTCTCTGGGCTCAGGAGGATTGATACAACGTTGTCTTCTCATTGTACGTTTACATGTATCTTCTGACGGCAGTCTTGCACGCACATTTATTTCTTCATTATGTACAACTTCAGAATATATTTGCGAAGGCGCACTTCCACAAATTTTAGCTCTTTCTTTCATATCTTTTCGACACCTTGCTATTTTCACAGCATCCTTGTCCGGTGGATGCGAGTGTTCACAAGCAGAATTTGGATAAGTTTTATCCAAATCTGTTATTAATATAGCTCGACACTTATACTTGCCTCTATCAGCACACCTCCATCGTATACTATTCTTCAATACTAATTGTCTCGTGTAAGAATATCCGAGATAAAAAATCTTTTCACCTCCTTTGTTAGACACTAATACCTCCATGATACACTAACAGTCACTAATAACAGTCACCCACACTAACCGCTATCAAACTGGGGGGAAACCAAAAATCCTTTCCCTATTTTCTTCTGAAATGATTAATTTTTAATTGGCTTCCTTTTAGCCAATCAGAAACAAGTTACCGTATTTATTTTCCAAATTTCCCATTTTCGGTGAAGATCAATATTTATTTTGTAAACAAAGAAGTTAGTCCAAAAAAAAAGTGAAAGGGACTTGGAGGCAATTAAAATTTGGGTTTAGTTTACCTGAATGGGAGACATGTTATCATACATTTCAATCTTCAATAAGAATGCAAAAAGTCTTCCCTGTGCTCATCCAACCGAGAAATGTCTTTGGAAGAAATCAGATAAGGAATTTTGCAGGTGTCCACTCAGCCGTGGACCCAACACCTCTCGTTATCTTTAGATCAGAGTTTTCCTAAGTGATTCCTTGTCACGCATTAAAAATAACAGGAAATCACTAACTAGTTCGTTTTTAAAATACTGGTTCCATCTCGCAGGTTATATTCCTTCTTTAATTTTCTTAATACTGATCATTGGGAATAGTTTATACAAGTATACAAATGTATTTCCGTTCAAGTTAGACTTTCATGTTCTGCTTCTTAGTCCGATTGAAAGTTTAACTTCTCTTTTCCGCACTGACGATATATGTATGTGAGACGGGACCATTAGTGGGATCCGAACCACTACTCAGGTTTGCATTTTCCTGGTTAACAATTTTAGACATCCAAACTATACTATGCATAAATATCAAAAGTCGTATAAAAAGTTTATGTCCGTCCGTCTGTCCTTTCAACGTTGATCGGCATTGGAACAAAAACGATAATATATAGCAGTGATCGAAACGACAATACGTATATACTAGTAGCTCCCGGGGACATTTTCAGTAGATCGCGTTAACGCTCTGGTTGCTAACCTTGATTTTATTTATTTATTTTTCCTGTTTTGACTTGCAATATGGAGAGTATCTCCTGTAAGTTCTACAGTTGTCATATGTATATAAATGTAAATTATAATTACAACTTATTACACCATTTGAAGTACTAAATTATAAGAAACATCACATGTTAAATTTGTTACATCATATTCATACATCGTTATCATTTGCAAAGTCCTGAACTGGATAATATTCTTCCTTCACTGAGCTGACGCAACAAAGGTAAGAGGCTTTTTTTTTTTTAAAAAAAAAAAAAAAAAGAAAAGTCGGTAGTTCTTTTGGTTATAGCTCACAGTAGGATTTAAAAACGGTAGGTCAGAAGCTTCATATCCTTGGCGACCACTGATATATACCGACAAGCTTTGTTTTTTATTTAAAGAATTGATTTAGGTTTTCAAGAAAATATGTCATCTTTGCTTTTAACATTCCACTAAAACAAAAAATGGTTGAAGTTTACTAGTACTTCTGGTTTCAATATTGATTTTCATAGAGCAACGACGGTAAGAGATATCGAGAATCGTTTTCCTGTAATCGATTAAGCATACCAGAAATATGTTCCATCTACTCCGTTAACTCTATTCAAATCTGAAGTGGTTAAAATCAACAATTTCTGATTTCGACGTTGATAGCCATAGAATAAAAACCGTAATAAATAGGACGTGCGTTTTTGGAAATCGATTCGACGTGCGTTTCAAGGAATCGTACGATTTGCACTTGTAGCAATCTTAAAAACCGGAAGTAGTTATTTTTTCTAGTTCTTCCGGTTTTAATTCGATCACCAAAGATTAGAAGCGGTAAAATATAATGAGTAATGCCTCTCTAATACAAGGTCCTGATTTGAAGAGGGTACAGGAGCAATTGTTTTCCGTTAAGTTTGAGAAACACTTTTTTTTTAAGGAAAATAAATTGTATATTAATATATTAACAAAGAAAGTACAACTCTTGTTTGTGGACATTCTTGACTTCCTGACAAAATCTGAAATGACTCTATTGTTCTCACATGGATTCAATGTTCCGAGATTAAGTTTTATCTGTATTGAAACCAGAAGTGGATGAAATATACTTTTCTGATTTCAGTGTTGATCATCATACTGAAAATCATGGATAGCAAGAAACAGGTTTTCATATATATATATATATATATATATATATATATATGAATTGAGGGCCACCAGAATAGTTTTTATCTCCGATTTTACTTCTACTCGTATATTGCAGGGGGCGCGGCGGCTCAGTGATAGAGCGTTCACCTCCGGTACTTGGGGTTCCTGGTTCGATCCCAGCTCGCGCTGTGCGAACTTTGTGGTGGGCAAACACCGTGCTCGTGGGTTTTTCGGGGTTCTCTAGTTTCCTCCCACTTTCTTCATTTCACTCATCATGTCAAGTATGTGTATCAATTTCGACTAGTATTGTTCTGTTCTGACAGTGACAAATATCTTCAGCCGAACCAGGAACCCCAAGTACCGGAGGTGAACGCTCTATCACTGAGCCACCGCGCCCCCTGCAATATACGAGTAGAAGTAAAGTCGGAGATAAAAACTATTCTGGTGGCCCTCAATTCATACATATATATATGAAAACCTGTTTCTTGCTATCCATGATTTTCAGTATGATGTTCAACGCTGAATTCAGAAAAGTATATTTCATCCACTTCTGGTTTCAATGCAGATAATACTTAATCTCGGAACATTGAATCCATGTGAGAACAATAGAGTCATTTCAGATTTTGTCAGGAAGTCAAGAATGTCCACAAACAAGAGTTGTACTTTCTTTGTTAATATATTAATACTAGCAGCGTTCACCCCGCTTCGCTGCGGTCACCCCGGAACGCAATAAACTTTGTTACTTAGATAATTTTTACTTTTTCGCTTTCAAATTGCAGTAAATGTTAAAATTATAGCGCCTGTCATTTATGTTAACCCGCCGAGTCACATGGTCATGCGGGTTGCATATAAATACGTTTATTTTTACCTATGATGAACTAATAACAAAGGATTTGTACGTATGGACACTTGAATGGTCAATTATCTCAAGACACTGGTAATTAAAAATTAAAGTGATATGATAAAAACCATCTAGGGTCCAAATCATAATAACCCCCCAAAAATGAAAGAAATTGGTTCAGCCGTATTAGCGTGATGAGTTCACAAAGGATTTGTGCGTTCTCTTTTATATATATAGATACAATTTATTTTCCTTAAAAAAAAAGTGTTTCTCAAACTTAACGGAAAACAATTGCTCCTGTACCCTCTTCAAATCAGGACCTTGTATTAGAGAGGCATTACTCATTATATTTTACCGCTTCTAATCTTTGGTGATCGAATTAAAACCGGAAGAACTAGAAAAAATAACTACTTCCGGTTTTTAAGATTGCTACAAGTGCAAATCGTACGATTCCTTGAAACGCACGTCGAATCGATTTCCAAAAACGCACGTCCTATTTATTACGGTTTTTATTCTATGGCTATCAACGTCGAAATCAGAAATTGTTGATTTTAACCACTTCAGATTTGAATAGAGTTAACGGAGTAGATGGAACATATTTCTGGTATGCTTAATCGATTACAGGAAAACGATTCTCGATATCTCTTACCGTCGTTGCTCTATGAAAATCAATATTGAAACCAGAAGTACTAGTAAACTTCAACCATTTTTTGTTTTAGTGGAATGTTAAAAGCAAAGATGACATATTTTCTTGAAAACCTAAATCAATTCTTTAAATAAAAAACAAAGCTTGTCGGTATATATCAGTGGTCGCCAACAGTGGCGTAGGGAAGGGGGGGGCCCGGAGGGGCCGCCCCCCCCCCAAAGAGGTCCGACAATGTACTTTGGTACTTTGATGTTTGTAATTTTTTATATGTTTTTATGTGTATATATTTTTTTGTCTGTAATTTTTCTATATGTACCTATAACAGCACTTGGGCCCCCCCCAAACACACATCCTGGCTACGCTACTGGTCGCCAAGGATATGAAGCTTCTGACCTACCGTTTTTAAATCCTACTGTGAGCTATAACCAAAAGAACTACCGACTTTTCTTTTTTTTTTTTTTAAAAAAAAAAGCCTCTTACCTTTGTTGCGTCAGCTCAGTGAAGGAAGAATATTATCCAGTTCAGGACTTTGCAAATGATAACGATGTATGAATATGATGTAACAAATTTAACATGTGATGTTTCTTATAATTTAGTACTTCAAATGGTGTAATAAGTTGTAATTATAATTTACATTTATATACATATGACAACTGTAGAACTTACAGGAGATACTCTCCATATTGCAAGTCAAAACAGGAAAAATAAATAAATAAAATCAAGGTTAGCAACCAGAGCGTTAACGCGATCTACTGAAAATGTCCCCGGGAGCTACTAGTATATACGTATTGTCGTTTCGATCACTGCTATATATTATCGTTTTTGTTCCAATGCCGATCAACGTTGAAAGGACAGACGGACGGACATAAACTTTTTATACGACTTTTGATATTTATGCATAGTATAGTTTGGATGTCTAAAATTGTTAACCAGGAAAATGCAAACCTGAGTAGTGGTTCGGATCCCACTAATGGTCCCGTCTCACATACATATATCGTCAGTGCGGAAAAGAGAAGTTAAACTTTCAATCGGACTAAGAAACAGAACATAAAAGTCTAACTTGAACGGAAATACATTTGTATACTTGTATAAACTATTCCCAATGATCAGTATTAAGAAAATTAAAGAAGGAATATAACCTGCGAGATGGAACCAGTATTTTAAAAACGAACTAGTTAGTGATTTCCTGTTATTTTTAATGCGTGACAAGGAATCACTTAGGAAAACTCTGATCTAAAGATAACGAGAGGTGTTGGGTCCACGGCTGAGTGGACACCTGCAAAATTCCTTATCTGATTTCTTCCAAAGACATTTCTCGGTTGGATGAGCACAGGGAAGACTTTTTGCTCTCTTATTGAAGATTGAAATGTATGATAACATGTCTCCCATTCAGGTAAACTAAACCCTAAAATTTTATTTCAGGAAATTTATTTTTGTTGCTTACTTTTTGATTGGCCTGCTTGAACCAATGCGAGAGTGAGAAAAAAACACACACACACACAGAATGAGAAGTTAACTATTTAAACAAATACACTTTTATTGTCCTCATATCTATTTCACTTTTTTCCACTAGATCTTTTATGATTACAAACATAATTTTTAATACAGATCACAGTGAGAAATAAAGATAAAAGTTGCTTCCTTCTAGTAATACCCGAAAAGATCTTAAATAATACAATAACAAAGAAAACGACTAAAACTAATTTCTTCCATTAAGACATTGCTGGTATGAATAGAAAGCTTGCAATAGTAAGGTGTTTGTAGATGACTGTCAATTAGAATTGAAATATTATTAGCAGCAGGGCCGGCGCGAGGGGGTTCGAGCCGTGCCACCGCCCAGGGCGGCAAGTCTAATGGGCGGCAAAAATTGAAAAGGAAAAGAATACCATCAAAATATAATGCTTCGTAATGGGCCCACATGGAAAAATAAAACTGTGTTCATCTGAGAATATAATTGAACTTACTTCACTCACATTAAGAAAATACTCACTCAGGAAATTCGGAGCATTTTTCCTCATTTTCAATTATCAAACAGGTATCGTTCAATATTTTCCTTGCAGCGACGTATATAAGATTTTCAGCTAGGGTGAATAAGATTATCAAGGTATATTTTATGTTTTTTCTATTCAACAATGTTCTAACGCTCCACTCGAAGTATGCAAAAGGTACACTCCCACTTGAGATCCATGGGAGGACCAAATAAATATCACCATTACTTAGGAAAAGATGTCCAAACTGGAATCATTCAGATTCATAGTGAACAAATAAAAAGTAAAATACTGTCTTTGTTGAGAGTTGCAAAATATTATAGTATAATACTAGACTGTACGCCAGATATTTCTGGTACCGAGCAAATGACAATAATCGTTCATGTACAAATTACATACAGTAATGGAGAATGCCCTGTAAAAATTTGAGATCACTTTCTTGGTTTCGTAGCGGTAACAGACACCACTAGTCTAGGACTGACAGAAGTAATAATTAAACATATAAAGGAAATTAACATTGCTATCGAAGACATAAGGGGCCAAGGATGTGACAATGTTTCCAATATGAAAAGCAAACATTCAGATATTCAGAAGAGAATTTTAGAAATAAATTCCCGAGTCTTCTATGTTCTTTGCAATAGTCATTCACTAAACCTTGTCGTTAATGATGCAGCCACAACATTTCAATACGCCGTTCCATTTTGTATAGCTAAAAAAGTTAGATTTTTTTTTCTGCATCGGTTCAACATTGGGCCATACTAAAGGAATATATTAGCAGTCTCACTTTAAAACCATTGAGCACCACAAGATGCGAGAGCCGAATTGATGCTCCGACTCCATTCAGATACGAGTCCCTCGTATCAAACAGGGAAAGTTTATGATGCCTTATTTCAAATAAGTAATGGCAATAGAACAGATAGAATGGTCGCCGTCGATGCTCTGCATATAGCAAACAAGCTGCATAACTTTCCTTTCCTTTACTCACTAGTTATTTGGCATGATTTTTTACTTCACATAAACACAGTAATTAAAAGTCTCCAAAGCATTGATTCTCGTGTGTTGGAACATAATGAATAAATCGAAAATTTATGTTGAAATCTTCATTTACCAAGTAAGAAACCAAATAGTTTAAAACCCGACAATTCAAATTAACTTCCTGCCATTCTGTCCTCCTGCCATTTCGTCCTCTGCCATTTCGTCCGCCTGCCATTTTGTCCCCTGCCATTTCGTCCGCCTGCCATTTCGTCCTCTGCCATTTTGTCCGCCTGCCATTATTTCCTGCCATTATGTCCCCTGCCATTTTGTCCTCCTGCCATTATGTCCGTTCCCCCAACAGGACATCTGTTCGCGAAGATCACATTGGAAAACACAACCTTCAATATATAGTCCATTACAATGTTACTTTAAAAAGTTCATTACTCTTGATCTACGTCATTAAGCGTGAAATTGAAACAATCATTTCATTTCTATTGCTTTTCTGTATACGTATGAAAAATTTTAAGTTGTTACGTACCATATTTCGTTAGATATTCATGAAATAAAGTTTACATGTTATCTTATGGGGACTGAGAAACCAGTGGCAAAAGGTATAACATCCCCTTAAAGATAACCTCCCGACATTCACTTTGTGGAACAACGAAAAAAGCTTATAAAACCGGTCAGGGTAGCAGGCCACATGCTTTGAACCCAGGATCTCCCTTTTGCGAAAGAAGAACACTAGCCACTAGGCTATGCTCGCTAGACATAATAATAATAATAATAATAATAATAATAATAATAATAATAATAATAATAATAATAATATAGTTTGATTCAATATAGTGAACAAATTGGGGATGTGCCTGGATTAAGAATCAGCAAACAACGGTGAAATATTCCAAAAATAATGCAGATTGATAGCCAATGACGTGGCCATGCATCACACAATTTCCTAGCTATTTTGTGGGCTTTGTTTTAATAATAATAATAATATGATTTTCACAGGCTTGCACCCACCATTCATGGAACAGTTCTAACATAAATTAACCCTACTCTTGTTGTGGACAGCTAAGAGCGCTATGAAAACAAAGCAAGATGAAGAATGAAAGAGATTGTCTATTTTCCCTCCCCTTTGCTACTTTTGTCTCACTCTGTGCTTCCCCCTGACCCTGCTATCCCCTTCCACCTGCCTTTTTCCTTGTATGTGACTGACTTCCTCCTATGATATTCACAGAAATCGATCTCTTTTTTTCTCCCTGTCTCTACTTCATATTTGCAATAACAACATATGAAAGTGAAATATTCATTCTGCTTCACCACCTGAAGAACGAAATTCAATGTGAGCCTCTGAAGAACAATACAATAAGGCCAATCTACACCATAAAAGATCTTGTACAAGATCTTGTAGCTGTCATAAAAAAAATCTTGAAACCCTACCATATTTCCCCGTGTACACATAGTCTTGATAGGGTCATAAAACATTTTTTCCATCTTGCAAGAAGTTCAACAGTGTCCAACTTTTTGGGCCGTCTTGCTTGCTACCTGCTATCGCCCTCCCGCTGACATAAAAGAAAATCCAGTTGCGCCGCTTCCGAAACAACGGTTTCTTTTGGGCTGGAGGGGGAAGAGCCAAAATACACATTTTTACGACTGCCAGGGAAAACAAGTGTCTCTTCTTTTGTTAACAGCTCGGTTCCATGAATGTAGGCATCGAAATAATTTAGCTTCCTCACAGATATCAAAATAGCATACTGAATTCAGGATGGTACTGCAAGCTAAATTCTGTAATCATAGCAGATTTAATCGAAGTTATTATCTTTCACAATTACTAATTTTCATAATAATAATAATAATAATAATGTTTTTTCCGATAAACTGATTGTCACCAAATAATATATGATGGATTAAATGGAAATTTGAACCGATGTACATAGTTTTCAGGGTTGTACTTGAGCAGAAATCCTTAGGTTTTGCAATTATTCTAATTATGCCTATATTTTGATTGTAGATAGAAGCTGCGGTGGCTCAGTGGTAGAGCGTTCACCTCCGTTGCTTGGGGTATCTGGTTCGATCCCAGCTCGCGCCGTGTGGACTTTGTGGTGGACAAACACCATGCTCCTGGGTTTTCTCGGGGTTCTCCCGTTTCCTCCCACTTTTTTCATTCCACCATTTCATTCATATCTCATCACCGTCTCCTTTAGCCTAACCGGCATAACCATGGGACGTAAAACTTAAAGATTTCATTTCATTTTTTCGCAATAATTCTGTAAGAAGAATAACTCTTTCTTTTAGTTTTATCATAAATTGTAGATGTTATTCTACTTGTTCTTCTTGGAAAAATAACTAGATACTATTCTCTTATTAGCAGCGTTATTCACATCTATATCAGTAAAAATTAATGTGATTAAAGAAAAAGAAAAAAAAGAAAGAAAGCTAACTGCATAGAAATTGAAAATTGACTGACTCAGTTGCAAGTAAACCGTTTGACATTATAGCTGAAACAAAGATAAAACAAACTTACTTCGGTCTACTATCAAGTCATTTCAATTGTATTGTTTTCCAGTAGTTCACCTCCAACATGCTAAAGCTCGCAGTCAGGGGCGGCTTTAGGATTTTAATTTTGGGTAGGTCCGCTCCTCACGTATGAATACATATGCACATTCGATTGATTAATGACAATAGGAAATTACTTTTACAGTAGTTGTTGATGCTGTTTATTAAATAATTATTTACCATTAATAGAAAAAGTGAAAATATATTTACTTCTTATTATATCTTTTAGTGTTTATATATTTTCAGATTTATATATTTTTGGGTAGCCCCGTGTCTACCCGCTAAAACCGCCACTGCTCGCAGTACGTAAAAGGTTCCACAGTTCACAGCCTCAAGATATGTTTGGCCATATATTAAGCAAACAATGCAAAAGGATGCGTAAGACCGCCCTGATCCCCCATTAACTGCCCTATGATTTGATTGAAACTACAAAAAAAAAAAAAAAAAAAAATACAAGTATTTTGATATTGATATTGATATTTTGTATTGCTGCTATTTACATTGGCAATATAAATATGAAAATCAAAGTATATATGATACTATTGCATATAGTATAGAATTATGTGTACACTGAGAAAAATCCGTTATTCGGACAGCGGTATGTTGTACAAATATATGGAATCCTTACGATTGGTACGGAAATCTGTACGGAGCATACGTTATCCATATACTACATAGTTACTGCCTTTTTCTCGTTTAGACATTATATCATGTCGCTGCAGGGTATCTGACATCTAACAAACTTCCGTATACTACACATGTATACGTATATTATATACGTCAGCTATATATTTCATACATCCATCTGTATGTGAGATTCTGACCGCCTATGGACAGTTGTTTCTTTCATCATGAGTGACGTCATTGAACAAAGAACAACTACTTGTGGTTGATGATGAGATAGGTGATAATGGTTGAATAAAGTTGGATGCAACAGGAGAATCCAAAGCACACAGTGTTTGTCCACCAAAAGCTCACTTGACAGTGGCTGAAATTGACCTATGGACCAAACGGGTAAGAGTTGAGCGCTCTATTGGGTCCAAGTGCTTTTCGTGAAACACTGTGAAGGGAGGGAATCAATTTTGTGAAGATAGGCGAATAGCACAGAGTTGAGGCACCAAATGTGATGGAGGGGGAGTTACTATCAGTCAACTTCACTTAGTTTTACTATGCATGCAGATTCACTAGCTTATCTGACCTACTTTTAAGCGCGTAACGTTCCAGTTTTGGATGTTCGAAATCTGAAAATATCGTGTTGATAGGTTTTCGCCATAAATACTTTCAATATAGAAAAGTAATTCACGTGAAATATATTTACGACGTTAGAAGGTCCGTGGCATTATTTACATCTCATAGTTTATAAAAGGTATAAATAATACAATGTATATATGTACTGTATGCTGAGACTTATAACATGAATAAAGGTTTGCAATTTTATTAATAGAGGCCGCGATGGCTCAGTGGTAGAACATTTACCTCTGGTGCATGGGGTTCTTGGTTCGATCCCAACTCGCGCCACGTGAGCTTTCTGGAGGACAAATATCGTGTGCATGTTTTTTCTCGGGATTCTCTCGTTTCCTCACACTTTCTTCATTTCACCATTTCATTCATTTCTCTTCATCACTGCCTCTTTTAGCCTAGCCAGCATAACCGTGAGATGTAAAACTTAGAGATTTCATTTCATTTCATTTTTGGAGTAGTGACTTCGACTTTATTCAGCGGAAAGTCAAAGTTTGGTTTGGAAAAAATCATCGAAATTAATCTTATTTCTTCGGAAAATTCGATTACGCCGTTTTAGTGTTTTAAGTTCTTCTAATGTCCTTTTAACACGCAACCACCTAGTTGTGTTACTGCATGTAAAGTATTGCTTAAATTGGAGCTTTTGTACAGGGCAAAACAAATTGCTCTTCCACTCCAAGTGTACTAGCAACGTGCTCCATGTTACACGTACAATAAACTGCACTGTACTGAAACTGGGAATTGAAGAAACAAAGATCCTACGCGGTAGGAAAGAAGCATGGAAACATCCTTTCTTTTCCTTCGGGACAGATGGCCTAAATCTACACAAAGGTTGCTCTTTTATATATTCCGATGCACATTTCTGAGGATCCATTTCGCTACAAATGAAAGAAAGTATGCAGACATGAATGAGTGAAAAAAATTGTTCGCGCCAAAAGAAAAAGGCCAAGGATACAAAATCTTGACACTGACTTCACAAACAATAAAATATAAATATACAGCAATTAATAGGGTCTATAAATAAAATGAAAGCTATATGCACAAACACATCATTTTGATCACTCGTGAAGTTAATGATGTGATAAATTAACAACTTACGTCAGGAATTTTATGACACTTTTGGTTTCCTCTTGCGAGAGACGTGGCCATATGAATATGTGTGTCAAAAGAATATAATTTCTGCTGTCATCGAAATAGCATCTTGAATTCATCACGGTACTTCAAGCTAAATTCTGTAATCACAATAAATTTTAATCGAAGTTATCATTTCTCATAAGTAGAGACCGGATGTTAGGCAAAATGCCTATTTTTTAATATTAAAGATATGGTCAAAAATAACGTTTTAAAGTTTTTATAGGTTGTTATAGTTTCAATTTAAGACAATTTTATTTTGCCTATTTTGCCTATTTGGCCCCTTCCTGCCTAAATAATTGCTTTAGTGCCTAATATTGCCTATTCTATGCATTTTCTTCGAAATAATGCTTTATTGGTAAAAATATATAATTTAGTATCTCAAGAAAGGATTCTGCCTCTTCGAGAAATAAGTGCTGTCTGTAGTAATAAGATGCAATAAAACTTTGGACTGCTATGTGTACTAATAAAGTGCTGTAAAACTTTCAACTGCTATGTGTATTGATTAAAATGTATAGAATTTGGACTGTTATATGTAGTGATAAAGCGCTGTATAGAATGTATTTACAAAATATACATGGAATACATGTCAACCTTCGTTCTTATATATACATTAAAAATATTAACAAACAGGTATGTTTCTATATTCTTTGAACAATATCTATGACTTGAATTTATTTTTTTAATTGTATTGAGTATTTATCTTGGTTATTTCGAGTTACACTTTAGTGCCTATTTTACTGCCTATTTTTTAAATTTTAAGTGCCTATTTGCCTTCCTATTTTCTAGGTTTTTAATGCCTAAACATCCGGTCTCTACTCATAAGTCATTGTTCAACATTCATCAAAATAGGAAATAAGTAGCAAATAGGAAGTTCAGCTGTTAGTATTTCAAAACTAATAATAATAATAATAATAATAATAATAATAATAATAATAATAATAATAATAATAATAATAATAATAATAATAATAATAATAATAATAATAATGGGCTTCTAAGAATGGAGTCAACAGATTTTGGTGAATTGGCCTCCGAACCTATGTGGTCAATAATAATAGTAATAATATAATAGTTGTAGTAGTAGTAGTTCATATTTCTAAAGCTTATATTTCATCTACAAGTGTTTTTCTTATTAGGTATATTGTTCGTATAACGAATAACCTATCTCCTTTTGCTTTCCTGGTGGGACCCCTTTTCATTTTCTGTTGCGAATTATCCGTGACCCGGTTATATATACTGTATATATATTGCCCACTAGCCCGGTCAATGAAGGGAAAATGTCAGAACAAATTTGTAGCAAGATGAATTATCTACCAATCGTTAGCACACATGTAAAGGTATAATTTCTCAAAATTCTCCTAAATTCTCCCTGATTCTTATCCCGCTATTCCCCTAAACCCCCCTGTGAAGCGTTTATGGCATCACTCATATCTTCGTTACTATATACCCTAGCGCGTTCACTCTTTTTTTCCTCTAAGATTACGTAGTACAAATACGATTCAGTACAATTTATAGCTGGAAGTAACTGGTTAGGGGATATTTGTAAAAATCGAGACCCCCTCCCTCTGGAAGCGTTTACGGTATCACTCATATCTTCGTTATCGTACAGTCTGGCTTGTTTGTTCGTTTTTCATTTTATTTCTAAGACTATTTCTACAAAGAAGGTTCACTAAGATTTTTAACAGGGAGTAACGGTTTGGGAGATATTTGTAAGATGAATCGTGAAAACACCTGCTCGCATCGTGAAACACGGGCCAACAGAGCTGGCATGGCGTAACAACTGACTCGTTATCCCATCCCCCTTCTCTGATATTACACTTGTCTCACTTTTAGATGTGATTTAATTAATGGACAGAATAGAAACGTTCGTAATATAATATCATCTTTTGATGTTAAAATATACTTTCAAAAATAATCAAACACAAGCAGGTTTCTAATCCTGAGAGAAATCCATATTCCATGAGGAGTAAAATATATAAATTAGTCCCTAACGGAGCGCTTGTTTAAAGGCTGTAGGAAAAAAATATATATAAAACTTCTTTCAAAAGGAAGATTCTGGGTGCGTTCGCCACTCCTCAGTGCCGCCTCTAGAAGGGTGGAGGTAAATACGAATTATGAAACACTGCAGTCCACACTTTTAGTTAGTGAACCAAATATCGAAAAATGTTTCAAGTTTATTTTTCAAACCTGCCCGCCCCCTCAAAAATTCCTGGATCCGCCTCCGGTATCGGCTGTTGCCAATTAATTGCTAATAGTCATAGCGTACCTTTTGAAATGATTTCAAACGTTCTTTGCATAAAGTCCGTTCGCACATGCACCCTTTTACTGCCCTGGAGCAACTTCCACTCGCTCCATTGTAGTTACACCACTGGCCCAGGTCATACTAATATACTAAAAAATGTGATATTTGGAAGAAAAATCATTTTAATATGATAGCAAGGAATCAGAAAGGATTTTAAATTAAAATACGAACTCAAATGGGGAAGCGGTAATGGGTGTTCAAATGTTTTACCGAGAGTATTTTAGAAATCCCTTAAGTAAGGGACGTGAAACTCGGCATATCAACTCCTTGTTATAAATAACTGAACACATGCTGCAGCGTTGTCAAAAATTTCGATGTTGAAGAGGGAATGAAGGCCAATTTCTTTAATATTTCAAATTTTGCGATTCTTTGTTTAGAAAAAGGTCAAATATAAGGATTTTTTTTTAAATTGGAGGTGTGTAATTCTGTATTTGAACTCTTAATTAAAAATAGTGAATATCTGAAAACCACATAAATGTGAAGAAAAATACAATATATAGATAGACTTCATTCAGGTGATTCAGGTAAACTCATTTGTCATCCAGGCAGAACCCTGTAATGAGAAGGTTCACTATTTGTCCACTAGAGCGCAGTGCTGCATGGGTGGAAATGTCTTTCTTGCTTTCAAGAAGTTGATATGTGTAGACAGTAAATAGAAAGATTGGGTTTCAAGATTTTTTTATGACAGCTACAAGATCTTGTACAAGATCTTTTATTGTGTAGATTGGCCTATAGATACCATGTCCGAGGAACTCTCCAAAGATCTGATAAGATCTGTAACTGATGAACACAATACCTTTACCAAACCTGTCTGGTCAACTGTGTTACTCATGTGGCAAATAGTATTTGTAACGAAATAGCTTCTGTTCCACACATTTTCGTTCCATTAGATACCCGCAGAGGAAAGAATCTCATTCAGCTGGTACCAGTTGTTGATTTTCTCCCACCAAGCGTGAAAGGAATACCCGAAACAGATTTGTTCCTTCAATTAGTTACGGTACAATAACGTTACATGCTCGAATAACGTTACGGTGTCGTAACAAAAATTGGTGGTATACCTTGTACCTACCTACATTAAATAACCAATAATTTTGTTACAGAGAACTATTTTCGTTACGTTACAGTTACGTTAAGTTATCCACCCCTGCTTAATATCTGAGATAACTTAGAAGCATGTAATAATAACAATAGACTATAATTAAAATAAAAATTTAACTTCCTCCAGAATTTGAACACATGATTAACAAACCACTAATCCAAACCGCTCGACTATTTTTCGTACACTATCTAAACCTGCTTTGTGTAAAATAATTTTCTGTTCCATACTAGGTTTTGTTTACAATCGAATACGATTGAGTTTGCGACGAATATTTGCAAGTTACATCTGTTCAAATGAATAAATGTATTTTTCGTGCAAGTAATATCTTTTATATAGTTTATAATTTAGATAAAACAGGTTTAACCTGTGAAATCATGGGGGTTTAAGTGATTGTTAATAATAATAAGACAATACTAGAATTGCAATAACAATTAGTTAAACAGTAAAATTGATGAATAAAATTAACTCAACTAATGATCATCTTTTCATAATCCTCTCATAATTAGACTTTCATGAAAGGCTTTTAAACAGTTAACACTTTTTTGTGCAAACTCAAGGAACAGATTTATCTTAGGTAAGTGGTTAGTGCATTGGATTTTGACACAAAAGACCTGGGCTTGGATCCCGGGAAATCCGAATCTTATAACATACTTTAAAAACAATTCATACTCATTATGATTAGGAAGATCTGTTGTGGAGAAGGAAAGAAATGTTGGAATAACAACAACGTCCAGAACTCATTGTTCTGGATAATTCGAATTTCACCATATACACTATAGCATGGAATGGACATGTAAACACTTATCATAAGTAATGAAAAAAGCAATAATTGGTAAAAATCGAAAAATGAAATGAAATCTTTCAGTTTTATGTCCCACAGTTATGCCGGTTAGGCTAAAGGAGACAGTGATGATGAGTAATGAATGAAATGGTGGAATGAAGAAAGTGGGAGGAAACGGGAGAACCCCGAGGAAACGCACGTACACGGTGTTTGTCCGTCACAAAGTCCACTTGGCGGGGGCTGGGACCGAACCCGGGACCCCAAGCACCAGACGTGAACGCTCTACCATTGAGCCACCGCGGCCCGTGGTAAAAATCGAATTGTATTAGTAATAATTACTGAATTATTCTTGTACATTCTTGTGTATTTTTCTACAATTAATGAAATAACTTCTCAATAACTAATAGTGCCGTTTAGTTGAGATGAGATCGTTTCTTTCGGGAATCTTGGCATCTTACCCTTCACCGATTTCGATTCCAGCCAATAGCAGTAATCAGTAAGTCTCAAAGGAAATGAAAATCGGGCAATTTCTAGCTAAAAATAAAACTTTGCGAAAGATAGAAAAGAAAATCATGCGCATCCATATTATTTTATTATAGGCAACCAACATTCCTTTGCTGTTGTTCAGCTTGCATAGAAGCTGGGAGAATGTTTTAGATGTTAAATACGATATGAATAGCTACCGTTAATGTCACCATTACCAGTGAAGCTGTTAACGAATTAATTCCATTAACGAGCTTGGCCGAGATAATCACTCTAGCTATCTGCCGAAAAAAAAAAATTAAAAATTTGCTTTCTTTCAAGAGTTAGCGTGAGGAATAACATCTATGCTCTAACAGTACAATCTTATAAGTTTCATTGTGTGATAACAATTAAAAATTAATAATAATATAGTGTCCTGGCTGATTTAAAGCGCGAGAAACGGGATTAATTGGCAACACTCAAGCAAATCCCTGCCATGTCTCATAAAAATTTGATAATTTTAAAAGAAATTTGTTGAACATGCATTTAGAGGTTAGGATTAATTCAGCTCTCTTGCTTCTAATTTCAGCCGCAACCAATAGAGGAATGTGGGAATTAGCAACAGTATTTTCTTATAGCTGATATTTGTCAGTATCCTGGGTTTGGTACAGGCTTAAAGCTCATTTCTTAATTTATTCTAGATATATATATCAATGGTCCCTTTTCTCAGAAATGCATAGAGATATTAAGTTTTAACAGATTAAAAATTTCTTTTGTTACGCGTACATATGTAGATTTAATAATAGTGTATTCAAAACATTTATAAAAACAATCACAAATCGTTTGCCGAAAACAAGGTTTAACCGAATATGTCTGAATAACAAGGTTTAACTGAATATTTTAAAGTATATTTAATAAGTGGTCAAATTGGTATTGAGCAGAATTTTAACATATTGACCGCCAAAGCTACGTAAAATTTATGACATTCTGAGGGCTGGTATTAGTATTTTCACACATTTATGAATTTATATTAGCTATTTTGTAAGAATTAGAGCTGTTCGAGCAACCATTACTGGTTCAATTCGAGTCAATCGTTTTAGCATCGTCATCATGTGGAGTAAATTTGCAATGCGGAACAAGGAGGCACCTATGAGCATCACGGCTAAAATAAAGCCTGAGACTATATACTGCGGCATTATGAATAGGGGCAATTGAGACCTATATTTGAGTCTTATTGCAATTAACTTTTAATAAAATATTTACCATTCTTTATGTATTCATAGTAGTAAAAGTTATCATAGCTCTCTCGTGGCAAGTAATAGCGTATTCGTCTTTAGCGTAATAGCGCTGGAGACCCAGATGAAATTCCTGGACGGGAGTATATGTGATTCGGATTTCACGTTAAGCTGTAGATCCACGTCTCATATAGCCTTGCTCGTGAAAGAAACTCTAAACTCATCTCAAATCAAATCAAAAGTTATTAAACATATGCCTTGATATTCTTCATATTTTCCGACTAATTCTAAATATTTTAAAATTTATAAAAGCTAATATATAGATACTTATAACATCTTTACGATTAAATAGTGCAGATTTTGCCTTCTTCTACATTTATTACTAATATTTTTTTCTACCTTCCCTTTCAATACGAAAACAAGCATAGGAGTACAACATATGTAATTAATATGCAAAATAAAATATTAACAACTCAATTTGTCGCTAATTTCTTTTTCTTCACTATTTGAAAACTACATAAACTACCTGGTTTCAATCTAGGAGCTTCAGTTTATTTGAGTAGCTCGAGTGTTTCATTAAATATATAGTTTCTACAGAGTACTGACACACTGTACGTATTGATTTGAGTACGGGTATATACTTTGTCAGTAGTAAAAAAAACAAAATATGCGTGAAGCTTTCTCGTATATAATCTCCCAGCATGTATTTGGTTTCCTTGCTAGATTGCAGTAGATGAGAAATAATTTTAGCCAAGTTATATCACTAATTGCCTTAGCTTCCGGCCCTAAAAGTCTCATCGTGGGAAACCGTACATCTTGGTCTTCTACCCTGTCTCTGTGGGGTAATCTGGGAAAACGTGAACAACATATATCACGCGTATCTAAGAGCTCAAGCTCGTAACTGGGTGCAATTAGATTTCCATTAATTCCAATGTATTTCATGTATTTAGAGGCAAGATAAAAGAATTAAAGTATACTATTATTTTAATTATAACAACGTAATCGATAGCTGAAATCTGGGTATGTGTTACTTGTGTATACAGTGAATACATTTTAGGCCATTCTTCGCCATTACACTATGTCACCAAGAGAGTAGGGTAACCGAAGTATCTCAAGTTTCAATTTTTCTTGATAATTTTAGATATACAAGTATTTATCTTACATGAATCTTTTGGTTCGGTATTTTTTTTTTTTTAAGATTTACTGTTAGGGTACTTGTTATTAAGCTTTTTGTTTTTAAAATGTAACAGAGTACTTGAATTCTCTCACATTTTACGTTTACACATAAAATTTTCATTTCGTTCCCGAATAATTCGGTAAAACCTGGAGTCCCCCAACGTTAAATGATTTTTGCAAGACTAGTGTTGCCAACGAGATGATACTTTTCAGTTTAACGTCCCGCGATTATGCCCTTTAGGCTAACGGAGACGATGGTTAAGGCAAATGAATGATGATGGAAAAATTGGTGGAATGAGAAAGTGGGAGGCACAGGGAGTACCCTGAGAAAACTCACCGACACGATGTTGTCCACCATAAACTTACTTGGCGGGGGATCGAACCAGGAACCTCCAACAACAGAGGTAAGCGCTCTACCACTGACGATACGAGATGAGACAAGAAATAAAATTTTCAAGTCTCATCTCGTAAAAGTTGTGTCGAATTTTTGTCTCGTCTCGATTCTCGAAGAATTCTTTCTTTTATTATCTCGCTTCTCGTAGCACCTTTTTCTCGTCTCATTTCGTAAATTCATGTTCAAGATTTATGCCCTGATTTTTTTTTTTTAAAAAAAGTTCCATCTAGAAGTTATTAGAATCCTTCTACATCACGAAGACTCCACGATGGGTATGATATAACAATATTTAAACCATATTTATTATTGGAATATATAATGTAGTGACTTACGTATCTTTAAATCTTGATAAAATGCTTTTTATTGTGTTCGTACAATCACTCTATTCATTTATAGTTTTTAACTATGAACCATATGACACTAAAACAGTGTTTGAGATATTAAACTTGGGTAAAGTAGTATTGTCCACAAGAGTCGAGAAATTTCTCCTCTCGCTTCAAACTTAAATATACACTTTTCGTCTCTTAAGCAACATTATTCAAGAGACACTTTGTAGTTCACATAATTCTTTAGAAATTTATTCTCTTTTGGAATAAGTTAATAACAAATCAAAAGATGCTAAATGGGAGTCACTTCGTCACCTCGTTCTATTTTTCACCTAAGAATATTGAACATGGTCCTGTGATACTATAAACTAGAAGAATGCCCAATTAATTTTGAACATAAAAGGCACCAAAACTGTCATCAATCAACTTAAGGAGCCCCAAAAACTATGAATTCGACACTAATATAGGTCATTTTCAATATTGTTTTGTATATCTCCCCCTCCTCCAAGTTACGGGGCTCAATTTGGATTTAAACGGCATCGGGAAGTGTCAATGTTTATCTCATCGACCCCAAAAACTATGGAATCACTCATTTTCGATCATTTTTATATATCCCCCCTCCCTTACATTATACCGTCAAAGTGAAATGATAAAAACCATCCCAGGCCAGAACCTCTTCTATGTTGGAAATTTGATCGAGATTTTCGGATAGTTCAAGAGTTATTAACTCACAAACATAGTGGTTTTCAATTTATATATATATCCGAACTATGACGTAAGTTTTCCACGATAGTATATACAATGGTCCAAGAGTCTTATTAACACATTTGTACGGCTAAATGTCTAACATAAAGACAAAAAGTAAAAATACATTAAAATATGGCGGCTGCAGTCAGTTAGGTACACCGGTAGATTGAAGATTTAAGTAATATTATTAAGCTTGGGGTAAATAATCTCGCTACCGAGGCTATATTACACAGAACCTACTGCTTATAGTGTAACACGAACCACTATTCGAGTTTGTACCCGAAACAAGCATAAACCGAACGCGGGGCCACACAAGCAGAAAGATGCGCTGTATCGTTACACCCACAATCAATCATTATTGAGCTTGGTCGTGTAAGAGTGAAGAATGGCAGTAGAATTAACTTGTAAATATAAATGTGAACATGTGAACAAATACATCATTCATTCAAAAGTGAACCACGTAATTGTACGGTATGACCTTAAAATCACTTACTTGTATTTGGCAGAAGATCTCCCCATAAGGCCAGCAATGATAGATGGCAGGCAGGAAACCGAATGGAGTTACTAACAGACCAATCGCTAGGTCGTTGCTTGCTAGGGACGTTAAAAGATATCTTGGCTGAAATGAAACAGAAAATAAAATCATTAACAATTAGTTAAATACATCAAACAAATTTCAGAGGTGCATATATCCCCAAAATTTGTGGTACTCTCTCCATCATTTTGCTGACATATTATTATCCTGTGAAGATTACTAAATACTAGAGCATCAACTAAAAATCGAACTCGTGAGTGTCAGTTCACAATCCACCTAAATCTTACAAGGGAACATCTTATATTGATAATAGCGTTGCCAAATCAAACAATGTGCAATCGATAGAAGAGTGAAAAAAGTGAGAAATCCAAAGTTTTACGGGCCGACACGCAGAAACACAGGAGATACAGAGGAAAGAAAGATCTAGAATCATGTGAAGATAGAAATGCAAAAGATATACTGACACAGAAAGAACTTCAAAATGATTAAAGTAATGAAAATGAAATTTACACAACAGTATAGTAAATGAACATTGTACCCACAGACATGCTCAATAACATCATATGTAATGCAGTGTTGCCAAATGAGAAAAAATGAAGATTTGTTAAATGGCACGGAATACAAATTATAACATCTAGAAAATCTAATTAGGGGTAGAACCATACCTGTGAAGTCATGATGTACCGTGTTACCAACGTTTGAAGATAGGCCTATATGAATTCCTATATGAATATCGGATGTAGAAGAGAACATACAGTACACGATTCTAACTAGTTAATACCAAAATGTGGGACCACAAACAATAATGTAATCACTGAAGCACGAAAACAAGGGACGAAGCACAGTGTCGAAGCAGATTTGCCCAAGTGGAAAATCAGAATAGTATCAAACACAACACACAAAACTGAAATGATGCATGCTCTTGAATTGACAATTGATTAGCAGGCACACGTTTCTGATGCACGTAATACTGTATCACCTCACACATTATTGGTAGTCAATTTTTCAGTGTTGCTGTTGGTAAAACGCTCCGCAGTGTATTGGTAGTGTATGTACTCTTCTACATCCGAAATTCATGTAGGAATTCATATAGGCCTATCTTCAAATGTTGGCAACACGGTACATCATGACTTCACAGGTATGGTTCTACCCCTAATTAGATTTTCTAGATATTATAATTTGTGTTCCATGCCATTTAACAAAACTTCATTTTGTGCTCATTTGGCAACACTGCATTACATATGATGTTATTGAGCATGTCTATGGGTACAATGTTTGCTTACCATACTGTTGTGTAAATACCATTTTGAATACTTTAATCATTTTGAAGTTCTTTCTGTGTCAGTATATCTTTTGCATTTCTATCTTCACATGATTCTAGATCCTTCTTTCCTCTGTATCTCCTGTGTTTCTGGGTGTCGGCCCATAAAACTTTGGATTTCTCATTTTTCTTCACTCCTCTATCGACTACATATTGTGTGATTGGGTAATGCTACTATCAATATAAGATGTTCCCTTGTTAGACTGATTTCTCACAGAATATTGCAAGGGCAGTAGATCAGGAGCGCACAAACAAGTTGAGTTGAGTTGAGTGTGAATTTAATGTATCTTTCAGCAGCGTGGCTATATGAAACGTACACCTACAGATTAACTTGGAATCCAAACTTCATGAGTTTCCGTCAGGAATCGAACCCGGGTCTCCCATGCAAAAGGTGTGTACACTAACCGCTTAGCCTTACAAAAAGATTACCACGAGTGCAGAACATCTAATGCGGTGGTACAACATAATGTCAAACAGTTTTTAGTATTGGTTGACTGATTTTTCATTACAAAAGCACTATCAATCAGTTTTAACAAACAATTTTGCATAATCCAATCTGCTTAGTCTTTTGTTGTGAATTGCAAATAGAATAAATAATTGGACATCGAGCATGAAAACTCATTTTATGTAAGGGAAGAGAACACAACGAAACCAAGGCTAACATATTTGGTGAGAGTGAGAAGAAAAGGTAGTATTAAAAGGTAATTCATCGTGTTTGGCGCTTTGAAGTCAACCTCAAAGGGGCAGCTTCTCGACGACTTCGGAATGCAATCCTCGTACCTTTCATGTTTCCTCGTCTGAGAGTTTTGGGTGCATTTACAAAACACAAAATTTATATATTCGCAATTTACAATTGATCACGGGGGCTTAATTTTGGTTTACTACAATATATCTCAGCAAAACTAATATCTGTTTTTGTACTTTCTTAATGGTTTTGATTTCAGATTTCCAATACGGAAGTTTTTGATTTAATGTTAATGTTCTTTTCAGCAGGGAGGCTTATGAGACGTGGCCCTACAGCTTAACGCGGAATCCAAACCCCATGTCCCCCCCCCCGGCTAATATAGTAGTGATTAAAACTGTTGTCCTAGTACACTTACACTAGACCTAACAGTGGGGAAATTGTAGGGTAACCAAATGCCAACGTTGGTTCTACGCTGTAATTGCCGCTTTGCCGGCATTTGCCAACGAAACCCTTGCTAAAGAAATAAGATTGTAATTAGGAATATGAGGTTGGAACTGTAGGATAAATGATGGTAATTATTGGTAGGCCAATATGCACTTAAAACAATTGGCCCAATTTATCTTTCAGCTTTATTTTTCTACTACCAATTAACAAACCATGCTGACCATTAGCCACTGCATAAACTACCAACCTTGTTGTTATGGTATAAATTATGCTATTTAGGTGCAAACTTTTAGTGGCTAATTAGAATAATTATTTCGAACACTTTTTCTGGTGTTATTCGAATATTACCGAAATACTATTTCAAAATATGATTGCATTAGAATCAGGCTGAGTTGAAAACTGATTACTACTGATTCCTTACTTTCGAATGGCAATAGAATTCTATTTGTGATTTTTCTGTAAATTTATTCCAGTTTTTATCTCTTACTTTTTCTCTGTTTGAGCCAATTTGTGTAATCAATTCCTTTATCTACTTCTAGCATTCGAGTTTCATTGAATTCTTATAATGAATTATTTTTATTAAGTTCTGGTTTTTCACAGATGTTTATAAATCTTCTGTTAATCAGTCAAAATTAAATATTTTACAACTGCATATAATCACAAGAATTGAGTATCACTAAGTAGTACCTATTTCCAATTCAAGATGTCACTACTTGTTTAGCCTTGGCACTCTTCACAAGGATGATTAAAAAATGTCTATTGCTTATTTTGACTGATGATTTAGACAGTTCTTTGTTTTGGCTCGCTTATTAAGTAATAAACGAATAACAAGTAACCAGTATATTTTTCAATACACACACATTTTAGATTTAGTCAAAGAGATAAATATATACAACCATAAGTCATTTTACTCATTCTGAACTATGATCTATTTCCGTAAGATTCGTTTTATCCAGAGAAAACTATATATATATATATATATATATATATATATATATATATATATATATATATATATATATATATATATATATATATATATATATATATATATATATAACATGTCCAAATCTCTTGACTCAAATACATGCGATATATATTAACGAAGTACTATGAAATAACTTCAACAAAACCCACTGTAATGAGCAACCAATACAAGAGAAGAGGTCAGAACTTACCCTATTTTGAACAGAAATTAACGATCCCTACTTATTATTGCAGATTGAGGTAACCACAAGATGGCGACAAAAAATACGAAACATATGGAAGGAAGTCAGCAGCGTTATTCGCTTTATATGGGCCAAAAGCAATCCGGCTAGAGAATTTCATGAAGAATGACGTCATTGTATGGCAAAAGTTGAGATAGTGATGCCATGAGTTTAGGAAACGATTTACAAACTAGATAATTGATCTGCCTTCTTGAACGAAAAATTTGGTGCCAGCGAGTCCTGCCAACCATGGGCTGTGGTTGAAGGACATTGAGGAAACTTTCCAGATTAGGCATGGGACTGGGTGGAATATTAGACATTAGTGTCAGTACCTCAACACAGACGATGATGTGCAATCCACGGTGTGTGAATAGTGCCGAATTTAAAGTCGGAATTCTACCGCAGAGACATAGAAAATTTTGTTGTGCTCTTAGAGAAATGCTTGAACAAAAGTGTATGACTACGTAGAAAAATAGTGAAAATCCCGCATTTACATACTTGGGTAGTGTTTTTTTCTCAGCTAATATAGAGAATCATTATAACCTTTACCATAAGACACAAAATATTTTTATATGTTAATATAAGTATATAACTTGTAAATAAATAATGTAACTTGAAAACATTCCTTTTATTTACATAAATTTGATATTATATACATATAGTTTTGATTAATTTTAACGGTACTTAAAAGTTAAGTAAATAATGAAGAACTGGAGAAAAAATAGAAGAAAATTTCGTTTTAAGTACTAATATAGAGAAGTGTTGACGTAACATTACATGAAACTAATGGAATTTAATGGAAAGATTCGAGAAAAATCATATTTTATTAAAATGAACAAGAGTAGCTTCCATCATTCTTTATATAAAACAAAGTCTGTCTCTTGTGTATACCTGAATGTAAGGTTTATGAAGTAAAAATTGCAATGACACACTAGTACCGAAAATACGGTATCTTTCCTCGTCGTTAAATTACTCTGTATTTAGTATTAACACAAATATAAGGCAAATACATATTCATTTAAAGTAAAAAGTCATTAATCGGTGCTATTGTTGATCACTATTTTAAGTGCATGTTGCATCGATCATTGTTCGTTTAATATCGATCATATCCAATATATTAATTTAACACTGGCATCATGAACCTGTGTTCTCCTTTAATTGTACTCTTAACAATTTGAAATCGGTCAAGAATAATGGAATGGACACCAGCTTGCAATTTGTCGATAATTTATTCTTTGTTGTCTGTTACATAATAATATTCGCAAAACTTGTAATGTATATATATTTCAAATTTTAGTTTTATGTTCCTTAAATGAACACTTTAAGCTGAAGAAGACAATGAAAAGGGAGTAACGCTATTGAAAAGAATAGTGCAAAGACAATGCGCTAATACACATACTCTGAGAGGAATTACGCGTAGAACCAGCGACGGGCAGATCTTGTGATCGATTCCTTATGCTTTTGTCCGCTATACTATGTCAGCCGATTTTAGCAAAACCTTATATTATTATTAATATTATTATTATTATTATTATTATTATTATTATTATTATTATTATTATTATTATTATTACTATTATTATTATTGAATAGGATTTAAATCAGTCAAAAATGTGAAGATAAATTAACTTCCAGCCTGAAAAAATGTAAAAACTTCTCATTTGTTATGCACGGCATTACTAGCTTTTCATTATTGCAGTGAATGTGTACGTTCCAACATGATTAAGTTGTAGTACAATAGATATTTTTGTCTGTGCAAGTGTTACATGTTTACTCAGAAAAACGGTGTATGCCTATTGTATTTCATCTCTCTCGCTCTGCTTTTTGTACTGTCTTTCCTTATGGCTTGAACTACAGCACATCCACACCTACATATACTAATGTTAATTATCATGGTTTGTTTTTCACAAGTTAGATGTTGAATAATAATGAATCTTTCTGAATGGAACAATGTAAAATTGGGAAAAGGGTAATTATTTTCCCATTGTGCTGTATGTCCAAAACTCCTTCATTGTTTTCGAAAGGATTATTTCTTTTTAATTTTTTTTTTTTTTAGTACTACCACCCACGTAATACTTAGTAATGTAACGGAAACTATTAGAACGGAATATGATGATCGATGGCGAATGTTGAAATGATGTGTAACAAGGATAAATGCAATTTTAAGAACATAAATCTTAAGTTGGTATTATTTATTGTATAAAAGCAATACTACTAAAGATTTGGAGGGGGGTGAGTGGCAAAATGGTAATTCCAATCTTGCATCCAATGATTCAAGTGACAGTCCTAAAAATAGATCCTTCCGTACTTTAGTAGAATTTCAGCTTTTCTGTCCCAGATTTACCTTTAATTGCTATTTAAACAGTATTTATCTAATTTTTATTAAGTCCAATGAATTGATTTAGAAGTTTGATTATGCATAACTTAAAAACCAGATGCCTGCAAACCATAATATTGGACATATTTGTATAGCAGGTCAATGCTGATTCGAATGAGTTTGGTTGAAGTAGTACGATATGCATGTATATGTATAGTGTCCTTGGTTTCTCAGAGTGTCTTTGTTTTGGTCCTTATTTTTTGGTTTTTGAGTTTTTGAGACTCATCCCTTAAAATAGTTCTATATAAAACAAACTAACTCATGAAAAAATAGTTTAATAGAATAACATTAAACTGTACCCCAAGCGACCCCAAGTTTGAATGCGTCTACAATATTGAGTATAAGACAAGAAAAAAAAACTTGGTTAGTTTGGAGTGGTTAGATGGAGCTACATCATATTTTGGCTAAGGTGAAGGAGATATCACTGCATATATTACTAAATAGCATCATTATGATGGCCGTCTTGAAGTCCGCCATCTTGGATCCAAATTTATTAATAGCTAGGGAAAATTTGACATAGTTTTAGACTAGCTTTTCACCACAAATACATATCTCACGTGCACTATTTTCAATTTATTTCGAATAATTTAATTTCCCCGATAATACATATTTATGCATTTATAATTATATTTCTGAACTTACCAGGTACCTGTGTCTTACATTGTATATTCTAAATATATTCTAAACTTTGAGAAGTATTTAATATTAATCAGTTGAGCTATTTTTTTGTACTGGTTACTTTAGTGTGATATGAAACGAGTTTAGAGGCGACATAAAAAAAACTGGGAAGTCGAAAAATAAGGACCACTCTAATATGTGTATATATATTAAATACAGTCGTATTTTGATATGCTGATGTTATTTCAAAAATTGGAAGTATATTGAACTATGAAAAATTAGCTACGTGTAAAGTAAAGATTTTACCTATCACATTACTAGAACACATCACACACTCAAAAAATCTTTATGCATTAGTAATATTATTACTACTACTACCAAAACTGTTACAATTAGTAGTGATGCTACTATTAGTACATATCAACAGTGCAAATAATATGAATAATAGTGTAATTATTCTTGTAAAGAAAGTACTAATCACTAAGTACTTAATTTTGAAAAATTAATTTAACAGGCACAAATAATTCTCATTTAATTAATTGGCTAAGAAAAATAAAGCTGTATTGGAATACGTATTTTTTAACTTTTTAAAGAGATTTGCCGATCTTTCTCTTTATTTTGTTTTCGTAGTACAACTCTGGTAAAGCAATAGCCGTAACGGTCTCTTGCCTCTTCTTCGAATCTTCAATCTATCCCTTTTACTAATGAAAGTTCAGATTTCACTAACAAGTGCATATTCCTGGAAACTTGGTAACTTCTAAGAATTTGCTTATAAGAGCACTACTTACCTATTATTCCTCAGCACGATATTTCTGAGAAATTCGACTTATAGGTAAACGCTTCAGGACATTAAATCGTCTTTGAAATAACGAATTAATGAGAGAAAGAGAACAAATAATATTAACGCAAAATTACATCGGGACTTTGAAAATGGAAGAAATGGATTTTAGTTTAGTGTTCCTTTCAGTAGCGAGACTTATATAAGACGTAGACCTATAATATACAGTACTTAAATTCATCCTTCATATATATATATATATATATAGGGTGTTCATTTGAGGCTGCCTAGCTCGAAAACTATGAGATATGTCAAACTCGGTTAAAGAAATATTAGAAGGACTAGTACACTGTCTATCTAAGTAACCATGTTTCAGAGTTGGGACGTATCGACGCAACGGATTTTGTAGAGGGAGCTGCGGTATAGATTCCGCTCTTACACCTCTCTCTCTAAAATCATGTGCACCAGTACAACTCAACTCTGAAACATAGGCATTTAGATAGACAGTGTACTAGTTCCTCTAGTAGTTCTTTAACCGCCTTTGATAGCTCTCATAGTTTTCTCGTAACTCTGAAATAACGCGTTTTTCGCCCTATGTTCATATGGACTTTTTTTTTATTGTTTAGGTGTGAGGATTTCACCAGTAGATTTTCGATACATAATTAATGAACACCCTGTGTATATATATATTATAGAACAAGAGTATCATTTTTAATGCAGTTCATGTAACTAGCATGACACTCCTCTCCTCCATGTTGTTTCATATCTTTCGAGGCTTGATAAGTAAATATAAGCCACATAGTGCTCTTCCTAGAGAAGATTAACAATTCATAATATCATGTAAAAAAACTGCAGGGAAACTATGATTAGTCCGAACACACTGACGATTCTTTTCAAAGAAAGCATTGTTTACACAGAAGTAGACAAACGCACAATTGTTACTCAATGCGCCTATAAGAATAAAGTTATTTATAAATTCTAAGTATCAAGCTGAAATTATCTTCTTGAAATAAATGGAAAAAGTAACTTTTATCCTTATACTTATGTGGAAGAGAATAAGTAAAGTAAAAGAATTCGGAAATAGCGGGAGTTCGAAAATAAGAACAAGGAAATTAAGAAAACTGTTGAATAAATATGAATTGCTCGCCAAGTGAGCTTTGAGGTGAACAAACATTTTGTGTGTGGGTTTTCTCGAGGTTCTTCCGTTTCCTCTGTCTTCCTTTATTTCGCCATTTCATTCATTATCATCATTACCATCGCCTTTAGCCTCGGTGCATAATGTTGGACGCATGAGTAGCAAATTATAATTTATAATTTTAATATGTGTACTCAGTAATGGTATTGCACGATACACAGTAGGCTATCAAGAGCCTTGTTGCCCAGTAGCGACTGCTGTCGGAAACAATCATGTCAGTGGAACTAGTATCTTTTAGAGAAATATATTTATTTGGGCTACTTCTTATAATAATTATATAACTGCAAGTACCAAACCTATCTATTTGCTGCAAATGTTTTTATTTCTTTGTTCAATTTAGATTTTAAAAGTAATTTTTTCAGCATCAAGATTACTGCGACACGAGCTTACAATTTAGCATGGACTCATAAACCATATATGCTTTCACTGAAATTTGAATGCAACAAATATAAACTAAAGAGAAGAACATCAATCTATTGACACCAATGGGATCTTGTTAGTTTCTTGTTATAATAAACGAAGTATTAGGTGTTTTCCATACTTAAAGTTCGCCTAACGGGACATTCTAAAAGGAATTTTGAATTCAAATTGAGATAAACTCAATTTTATCATGTAACACTATAAACAAAAATAGATCATTATGTTTCCTCCTTTGTTTCAGTGTGTAAATTAGAATTTTCTACTGTTCATTCTGTATGCAAATGATCTTTGGGTATAGCACATTTAAAAAAATATAACATGGATTTGACGTTTCACACACACAATCCTGAAAATGCACACCAGTGAAGCCGATACTATTATGCTGTGTTCATATCAGGAAACAGAAAATTAACTCCCCTTATATACCTCATCGTTTACAAATATTTAACACTTCAATAAATAACATTATTATTATTATTATTATTATTATTATTATTATTAGTAGTAGTAGTAGTAGTAGTAGTAGTAGTAGTAGTAGTAGTAGTAGTAGTAGTAGTAGTAGTAGTAGTAGTAGTAGTAGTAGTACGCTTCCAAACTATGCTATGCTGTATCGCAAATCTGATACTTGTTCTTATATCTTACTTATATCTTGTACGTAAGTCTTATACTATGTTTGTCTATCTGTGTAGCAACAAATATCAGAGCAAAAACGATAAGAAATATTTATAAATATTTTTAGCAAACAATTCAGCGTCTCGGCAATACGTTTCACCTTCTCAGTTAACAATTTATTCAAACCGAAAGCGATACAAATCAACCGTTTCCGGTTTCAGTGTTGATATTCATAGAATAAAAATCGTAATTTACAGCACCAAGTGTTTTACTAGCTATTGATTCCACGTCTTACATTAGTACAACGTACATCATCACCCGCAATACTGTACCAAAAACGAAAGAGGTTGAAATTTATTAGTACTTTCGCTTTCAGTGTTGATTTCCATAGAGCAGAAACTGTAAGAGATATCGAGAAGTGGTTTTTACAATCAATTCAGAGTTTCAAGAATATATTCGATCTTCTTAGTTAATCATTTATTCAAACCTTAAATGATAGAAAGCAATCATTTCCGGTTTCAACGTTTATCACCATAGAACAAAAATTGTAACAGATAGTCAGATTTTTTTTTTGGGGGGGGGGGCAAATGATTGGTGTCTTCCCGTTATGCCTACAGGCCCTCCAGCACTTTGTAGAAAATATTTTTAATGATCTTATCTGTAGGCAGAACGGTAATTCCCGTTGTGCCTACTTCCCGTTCTGCCTACTCTTTCGAGACGGGGAATTCTGTGCAGGGAGGGATCTTTTCTAGGGATTTTTTCTTTAGTAATTCTAATAGATTCTGTAAGAAGAATAACTATTCCTTTAAATTTCATCATATATTTTAAATGTTATCTTACTTGCTCTTCTCAGAAAAAATGACTAGGTATAGTTTTGTTATTAGCAGCGTTATTCACGTCTACTTTAGTAGAGATGTGTTTTTTTAATACTTACAGAGAAATGGAAAATTAATTGATTCAGTTACAAGAAAATAAACTTATTTCGGTCTAATATCAAGTCATTTCACAACAAAATTTTATTCAGTTTTCCAGTAGTTCATCTCCAACATTCTAAGGCTCGCAGTACGTAATAGGTGCTACAGTTCACATCCTCAAAATATATTTGGCCATATATTAAACAAACAATGCAAGAAGATGCATAATTCGGTCTCTTTCCTTTTTCTAAAAAAAGCCTTTGTCTTCTACATCACAGATCTTTTTCCGGCATCACCTCTATATATGATCAGGTGCTTTGTCCTCTATACATGATTCTGTATTACACGCAATATGTCGTACTTATATTGTAAAAAAAAGAAAAAAATGGGACCGCAATGGCTCAGGGGTAGAGCGTTCACCTCTGGTGCATGGGGTCCATGGTTCGATCCCAGCTCGAGCCAGGTGAGCTTTGTGGTGGACAAACACCGTGTGCGTTGGTTTTCTCGGTGTTCTACCGTTTTCTCCTACTTTCCACTATTTCTTTCATTTCTCATCATCACCGTCTCCATAAGGGGGCCCTTAAGAAAGGGTCTTAGTCTCCTACATTAAAATTACTTTTTCGGCATCACCTTATCAGCTGATTTGTCTTCTATACGTGATTCTATACTATATGCCATAATATCATACATACTTCTATTTTCATATTTATATTGTCAATGTAAATAGCAGGAATACAAAATACAAATATCATAATTGAATGTTTTTGTAGAGTTTCAACTCAAATCAAAAGGTCAGATAATCGGGGAGGGAAAGGGATTTATAAGATTTTGTTTCAGTTTGGTACTCTTGAAGGTGATTGGCTACTGTGTTCACCGGTAGCCAATCAGCGTTCAGAACACCTGACGGCTTCGAAAAGTGAAAGTTCTGAGATCGAGACAGTAATCTGTATAAAATTCAATTCAAATTTTTAATCTGTCACTTTATAAGTATCAATAGGAATAGTAAGCAGCACAGAATGGCAGAATTTGTCAGTTCGAAATACGGGGGGAAAGTGCTCGCGTACGAAGGGTTCTTATACCGGATTAATAGACGTAGTAAAGAAAAGACATATTGGAAATGTACACGTGGGTGCAAAGCGACAGTTGTTGTTTTGGGTGACGATGTTTTATCAAAGAGTGGAGTACACTCTCATGAAACAGAAAGTAGCAAAATTGAAGCAAGATGCTTAATAGACAGGATGAAGTGTAAAGTGTCCGAGAATCCTGTAGATGCAGTTCCAAAAGTTTACAGGTAAGACTAAATTTTCTTTTTAAATGAGTAGTTATTTTATTGGTTAGTTCTATCTTCTAGTTAAAAATTAACTACTTTTTTCTTTCGTTTTTAACATTACGTTAAGAGACACCAAATAGTTGATCTGGGTAAACTGAAGTCAGTTTCTTGAAGGTAGTGGCCTAGTATCTCGCTAGTCGTGTGATACAAGTTCAAGTTAGCAGTACAAATAATCTCAGTTTACAAGTTTTGACTTCAAGCTTATTGCACTAGTCAGATGAATGTATTTTGCAGGTAAATTTTAACGAAACTATTCATGTATTTTTTTATTTATTTCATTTGTTTCTATCTTCAGAGAAGTGATTGCAAAGGAAGGGATACAGGAAGAGGTTGCAGCCGCTTTGCCAACATTTGAGGGAATTAAACATACCCTGTATAACTGTAGAAGCGCAGAAAGGCCTGAACTTCCCACAACAAGAAATTGTATTAGGTTAGAGGGCAGGTGGAGACAGACATTAACAGGAGAGGAATTTCTCTTAATTGATGATGGTGTTGATTCTGATCGATTATTGGTAACTGAATTTATTATTATTCAATTTTAATTACAATAACTTTCGTAAAGTACTTAATGTTAGCAGTGTTAAGTTTACAGACATTAATTAATATCATCTAGTTTGAATTTACTTAATAGGATCCTCAAAGTTTAGTTTTGGAGCCAGAGGTGTACTAATACAATTAACTGATTCAAATAAGGGATTTCAATTGTATTATATTCTGGGCACGAGCTTTAGATAACTTTAACATTCAAGTATGCATCCTTAAATTTTTAGCTAGAATTAAGTATGCTGGTCATCACACTTCAAGCTTGCAGCATGTCTGAAAATTCAATATTAAATATATATTTTGTTTGAATTTAATAAGTTTGTTAATATGTTAATTAGCTAATACACTAATAATTATCAATATATTAGGGGAGCTAAATATTAATATTATATTCTGCAGGTCTTTGGGACAACCGGAAATTTACGGAAGCTTTCAACCACAAAGACAGTTTGGATGGATGGTACTTTTAAAGCAGCTCCCCGTATATATCAGCAGCTGTACACCATACATGGGACATATTTGGGGCAGACTTTTCCGTTTCTATTTTGTTTATTGCCTTCTAAGAAAGAGGAAGACTATCGTAGGATGCTGCTTCTCATTAAAGATGCGGCTTCTGCAAATGGTCTTTCCTTTAATCCTACTACAGTGATTATAGACTTTGAAAGAGCGGTAATCAATGCCGTTACTGGTGTTTTTCCGGATGCAGCCATTCGTGGGTGTTTCTTCCATTACACCCAATGTTTATGGAGGAAAGTTCAGTCATTGGGGTTGTCCACTTTTTATGAAGAAGACAAAGAGGTCAGGAAGTGGATAAGACGTGCTGCTGCACTACCACTTGTGCCAGTGGAGCAAGTGGGTGACATGTTCCTGCATCTCCAGGAAAATGCCCCGGAAGTACAAAACGCAGAGAAGTTTCATGACTATTTAGTCGAAACATGGCTGGACGATGCAGACGCCATTTTCACAAAGTAAGTACGATATAGTAGTTACCTTATTTTCTACGCTATTTCACTATCTGTTTTTCGTTTGATTTTTTTTTTCAAATATATGTGGTTTTCGTTTGGGAAACGAAATCTACGTTAGCAGTGATTAGTATTTCATATATAGGCCTACTCATTCGGTCATTTTAGTCCTTTATGTTTTTCCATTAGTTTCGTTTGTCATTGTTGTATTGCCTATGTGTTCTACAATTGTGAGCTCAGAAGTGTCTGGATATGAAATGGTGCATAGTGTCTTTAATGGAGTGTGGTAAGCGTAATTATTATTCTCATTCCATAAAAAATCATTTCTGAGATCTGCATGCCAATACGAAATTTTAATCTGCTCATACCAGAGATCTGAAATTAACTCTATACTAGTGTAATGATTACAAAACTGAATACTTATAAATTTACCGTGTTACTAACAACAAACAACAGACGTTATCCTTAACGTTATCTACGACAGACGTTAACATGCAACTTCCAATCGTTGTTGAATGTCTATTGTCAAGCTTTGATTTGTTTTATGTAATTAATGTTTCTCTCTTTTCCAGAGATATATGGAACCAATATGATAATGTTGAGGGAAGAACAAATAATGTTGTAGAGGGCTGGCACTCTAAATTAAACAGAAAACTGACAAGAGAACATCCAAATATTTTTACATTTGTACAGCTGTTGCAGCAAGAACAGAGTGAGAATGAAGCTTGTATGCTGATGTTGGAGGTAGGAAAAAAGCCGAAGGAACCAAAGCTGAAATATAAGCGAATTGAACAAAAAATAAAATCATTGAAGGCACGTCTGGAATCACATGTAATAGACTTGGTGGCTTACACAGATGCAGTTGCATACTGTTTGCATTTAGAACAGTGATGGTGAGATGTTTTAAATATATTGGCTATATTAACGATATATGGTATTAACATTGACGATATGTAGTATTTACATTGACAATATAAGTATATGTAACATTGCATGTAGTATAGAATCGTGTTAGAAGACAAATTACCTGTTAAGGTAATGCCAAAGAAGGAGCAGTGATGTAAAAGACAAAGGCTCTTTTTTTTCAAAAGGGCCGCCTTATGCATCCTCTTGCATTGTTTGTTTAATGTATGGCCGAACATGTCTTGAGGATGTGAATTGTGGCACTTTTTAGTACTGCAAGCCTTAGTATGCTGGAGATAAACTACTGGAAAACCGATTAAAATTCGGTTGTGAAATGAATTGATATTAGCCCGAAGTAAGTCTGTTTCGTGTTCGTTTCAGATACAATGTCAAACGGGTTACTGGCAACTGAATCAATCAATTCGAGGAAAGAGATATGATGGAGACAAACACTCTTTTTAAAGGCCGCCTTATGCATCCTCTTGCGTTGTTTGTTTAATAGTTGGCCAGACATGTCTTGGGGATGTGAACTGTGGCATTTTTTAGTACTGCAAGTCTTAGCATGCTGGAGGTAAACTACTGGAAACCCAAATAAAATTTTGTTCTGAAATTGCTTGATATTAGATCTTTTTTTTTTAATGTTTGTTTCACATACAATGTCTAACATTCTTGCAACTGAGTCAACCAATTTTCCATGTATGATGAAACTTGTAGAGGTGGTGGTTGTTTTTACAGAAGCTTTTAGAAATACTAAAGAAATATTCCCTACAAAAATTCCTCCCTGCACATAATTCCCCGTCTCGAAAGAGTAGGCACAACGGGAAGTAGGCACAACGGGAATTACCGTTCTGCCTAGAGATAAGATAATTAAAAATATTTTCTTTAAAGTGCTGGAGGGTCTGTAGGCAGAACGGGAAGTAGGCACAACGGGAATGAACCAAATGATTCACTGTCTCAAGACAATATAGCATCTCCATCCATAACTTTCTACTAAAAGCGGATGTGGTTAAAATTTACTTGCTAGGGAAGTATCAATGAGCTCATATCGAAACCTACCGTAAAATTTCACTCACCTGGTCAGAGGAAGGAAGTCCCACAGAAAGACCACACAAAAGAAATCAGCTGCGTTTTTCAAGTGGAATTAACCAAAATGGCAGATTGAAATGTCGCGTAACCAAGTCGATAATTGCACAATACGTTCAGTACCACCCCTTGTAAACTGACTGTTAATAATAAAAAGTCAATAAGAACAGTGTGGGTACATACTACACCTAAGGGGAAATCGTACGGTAAGGTAAACCTTGACGGCAGCCATATTGAAATCCGCCATCTTGAATGCAGGTGAAGTTTTGTAAATATTAATAGGGCAATATGATACATGATTTTGTGCTAGAATTTAAGCAGAAAAGCAATGGTAGCAATAGTTTCAAGGTGCGTGCATTTGGTGAAAAGTTACAGGTATATTTATTCTGTATGTTTCCATATGTACAACTCCCGAATGAAGCAGCTGTCCAAAAATAAGTCGTTGCAATTGAAATGTCTATCTCCGCTCCTATTCAACCGATTTGAAACAAATGTTCAGAGTAGTCTTTCAAAAGTATTTAGTTGTGACCACCATAATTTCAAACAAATCACCAGAAAACATCTACATGGTGTTTAAACTATTTTGTACTTTTTCAATTGAATTTGCGTTTTGTCCGGCTTGTATCACCTCCCTTATTCAACCAATTTGCACCAAATTTGCCGACTAATCTCCTACAAATGTGTAGCTTTGCTCAACAAAATTTAGGACAAATTGGGAAAATATAGAGGGCGTTTCCTATATTTTTGTATTTTACAAATTGTTGGACAGCTGCTTCATTCGGGAGTTGTGCACATGGAAACATACAGAATAAATATGCCTGTAACTTTTTACCAAAGGTACGTATCTTAAAACTAATTCTACCATTGTTTATCTGCTTAAATTCTAGCACAAAATCATGTATCATATTGCCCTATTCCTATTTACAAGACTTCACCTGCATTCAAGATGGCGGATTTCAAGATGGTTGCCGTCAAGGTTCACCTTACCGTACGACTTTCCCTTAGGTATTGTATGTACTCACATTGTTGTTATTGACTTTTTATTATTAACAGGCAGTTTACAAGGGGTGGTACTGAACGTATTGTGCAATTGTCGACATGGATACGTGACATTTCAATCTGCCATTTTGGATAATTCCACTTCAAAAATGCAGCTGATTTTTTGTGTGTGGTCTTTCTGTGGGACTTCCTTCCTCTGAGTGAAATTTTACGGTAGGTTTCGATATGAGCTCATTGATACTTCCCTTGTTAGTACTCTTGTTTTAATATTGTTTTCTATTCAGCAAAAACGGTAAGTTATCGATATTTTTATTTTTTATTTATTTATTTTTATTTATTTATTTATTTATTTTTTGCAATAGACCCAGCTTCTCAAGAGTAGGCTTTATCTTTCTCGTTATCCGTCTGTTCGAACTGGAAGCACTAAAAATCAACCGTTTTTGGTTTCAACGTTGATGTTCATAGAACAAAAATAGTAATGGATAACGACAAATAATTTTTTGCAGTCAATACAGCGTCTCAAGAAAACAAACATGCCGTCATCCACAACATTCTACCAGAAGCGGAAGTGGTCGAAATGTACTAATACTTCCGGTTTCGATATTGACTTCAAAAGGGCAAAACCGGTCAGAAATATCGACAAGTGTTTTTTTGCAATCGATTTATGGTCACAAGGTGATGTTTTGTCTCAACTTTTATCTATCTGTTCATAGCGGAAGCTGTGCAAATATAGAGTTTTCAATTTCAACACTGATCACATAATGGAATGGATAAAACGAAAATAGATAGCGACAACCAGTTTTTTCATACTGATTCATTATCGCAAGAATATATTTCACCTATGATTTTATTTCTCTACTTCAATCGACAGACATCAATTAGCACTTGCAGTTTTAATATTAATATCTATAGAGCCAAACAAAACTAGGAGATAGCAAGTAATGGCTTTCTGATTCGGATCCAGCGTCTGAGAAGCAGGTTCTATCTTTAATCTTATTCTTCTATTGTAACCAGTAGTTATAGATACGGTACTTCAAGTGTAAGTATTTGAAATCGCATAGTTAAGTCTAATGTAGTTTTACACTGTAAAACAAAATTATTATTATTATTATTATTATTATTATTATTATTATTATTATTATTATTATTATTATCCATAGTCAAAATAGATTATTTTCAATTGTTATATCTTTAAATTTACTTCATGCGCATATTTTAGTAAAAATAAAAAAGAAAAGAAAAATGATTTGATAAGTGACGAATAACACTAAAATCCACTTCTTAAATGAATGTAAACACTATGCTTTTTCTCTTAAAATGATATTGAAATACCTGTCATTAGTGATATTTTCTTCAAGTTAAAGGTATAATACGTTTAATTTCGTTCTTCTGATAAATAAATCATAGTTCGTACTTAATGCCTAAGACAGTGTTTTACAAATTTAAGTAAGTTTCATAATAATAATAATAATAATAATAATAATAATAATAATAATAATAATAATAATAATAATAATAATAATAATAATAATAATAATAATAATAATTTTATTTTCAGTGCTGTGAACAGCTTATTGGCAAAAATACAGCACTATGTTAAAACCATTATACAATCATTTAAAACAGACCAGAAAATTTGTTGAATAGAATAAATATTAGAGCAGGTTAAGGCTCTTGTCAGAATATTAATATATTCAAGTTACAAGATTCAAGCTGATTATAAAACGAGATTAAAATAAAAACAGACAGTATCATAAGATATTATTTACAGAACTGTGAAAATTAAAGCTTCATTAACTATCGTTTAAATAATGAGTCAACTTTGCTTAAAATTATATATCAGATATGCAAAAGATCCTGGTTGGTTATTGTCGTATTTTCACATAAAAGATAGGTTGTTTAAATAAAATATTATAACTAAAGATATTCTGATGATATATAACAACAAAATCAAACAAAATCGAGTTTGTAAAAATTGCTCTATTGCTTCTTCCAACATATGTATTGATTTTAAATTGTTATAAGATATTGCCACTCTTCTCAATATTTTTCGTTTTGAATTTAGTGCTACCAATGTTGACTGATTTCTTACACTATAACTCGGCACTCTTTTTCCTATATTTTCCAAGCAGTAATCGCTACTATATTTATCATCCAGTATCATTTGAATAAAGTATTTATCCATGAAATTTCTCCTTTCTGCTAGAAATTGAAGTCCCCCCAAAAATTACCAATATTCATGCTCGTGTGAATAGTAATCCTTTTTCATTTTATAATATATAATTAGTAGTCGTATAAACCATTCCTGTACCGTAATTGCGGGCTACTTGGACCCTTAAGGGGCTACTTGGACCCATACCAAAAACTCGTTTATAGTCCCATGTGCAATGCAATAATGAGTGAGTTCAGAGTTAGATCCGTTAGATGGGATCATAATGCAGGCGTACACACATTGAAACTAGTTCTGTGGTAGGCTACGATTGAGCAGCATTGGTGAGAAAGGTTGTTAACGAAAAGAGTGTATTTATTGACCGCCAAACTTTTATGTGTGGACACTATTTGCAAAGAAGTGGAACCAATGCTAAGTAAACACATAAGTAGCTACATATAGGTTAATGAAGCTGACATGGTAAACTTTCTCATATACAATAAGATACGTGCGTAATTGCATTATTTATGAAGTGTGTACATATGACCTGGAAAACATGGATATTTTGTCCCACCACAACTTTTGTTATCTTTATCCCACCCCATCCTTTGTTATCTTTATCAATGAAAAATAAAGATCTGTTGTCACGTGTCACACAAATAAGGACTTTTCATTGTTTCCTTAAGGATACCGGTACAAAATGGTACAGTACATCAATATAAAAGATTGTCTGCAGGTCGAAAATATGCTGATTTTTCATAACAGCTTGAAGAATGTTTACCAGCAATTCAGTCGGGGAAAATGTCGCAAAAAGAAACAGAAGCTCACTTCAAGATAAGTCGTTCCACCATAGAAAGAAGATTAAAAAACAGGTCAAGGCAGAATCCGGCCATCTGAAAGTGTTCACTGAAGAAGAAGAATTAGCCTTCGCTAGTCATCTTGATAAAGTTTGTGATTTCGGATTCCTCGTTAATTAACTTGATTTCAGATTTATTGTGAAGTCCTATTTAGCCGTGCATGAGAGAACTGTCATTGCTTTCTAAGACAGTCTTCCCAGTCGAGATTGGGTGAAGTTATTTTAGAAACTGCACATCCAGTCAACGACTAGATTCGCTGCTAATATAGATAGGGCTCGTGCAGCTGTAGAAGAAAATGTAATCAGCTATTACAGTCATTATATTGATAATATCTCTTAACGTGTTCTCTTTGTGGTTTGCAGTAAATAAAAAGTGTTGTTCTTGAAACACTTACGTCCTTCTTTGTCTCAGAGAAGTTTTTAATGGTTTTCTGTAGGAAAATATGGGGGTGGGTTCAAGTAGCCCGAACGCGAGTCTTACTTGGACCCATTTTTTACAATAATCGCCTGTGCTTTGTTTTCAATATATGTAACTAAAACTGTCCTCGATATGTACAATAAAGCCTGTAGTTCCACTTAATATGTGTTATGACAAAAACTTTCAAGTTTTCGTTGATGAAAACAGACCGAAAGAACGAATTTGTTGCAAAATTGGGTCCAAGTAGCCCGCATCTACGGTACTGAGTTTGTTAACAAGTATATTAGACAAACTGTTCCAAACGACTGAACCAAATTCAAGTTTGAATCTAACAAGCGTCTTATGTAAGTACACATAAGAACTACTATTTTAAAAAATCAGGCCATTGATTAAAGATAAAACCTATTATTTTTCGAGTTGAGCGCACTAAATCATTTATGTGATTACCAAATTTCAATTACACTGGTCGGCATGGAAATCCTCCACGAGAGTGAAAGGGTGTACCGGATAGATTTCGAGACGCTGATTACGAATATCTCATCGAGAAAGTTCCAGCCCGTGTTTTTTTTTTTTTTTTTTTTTTTTTTTTTTGGCGGTGTGCTGTTTCCATAATTGACAGAAAAATCGTATTTTTCGTATTTAATATGTGTTTTCCGTGTTTAGAGTGCATAATTCTGAATTTTTATCTTAATCCAAGAACTGTTACTAGGCTATATCCCAGGAACATTCTTTTCTCTAGCTCACGACCCCCGAAAACGTACCCCCTCTCCTTGGGTTGCAAAGATTTATTGTCGTTCCACACTGCATACACTAAAACCTAGGCGTTATTGACGGAGAAAAGTTTCGTAATCAATTTGCGATCATTCGTCGCTCCCTTTTGTCTAGACGACAGACAGATTGTTGAGAAAAAGGCGCCAAGACATACACCACGTTGTCGCGTAAAACAAATATTTCAGTTTCGAGTTGATCTCTTTGTTAGAATGTGGTGTTACACTGTGTTTGTGTATACCGTAGGTGAAAAATATTTCTGCGTGAAATATTGACGTTTGTGTTAAACGAACATGCCGAGAAGTTGCAACAATTCGACAGATTCATTCTGCTACATATGTAGGGAAGTGATTTTCAAGGGACAAAGTAGGCCATTGTCACCGTTCCTGAAGACAGCCTACCATCTGTACTTCGGGTGTAAAATCGGCGACCAGGATCGCGTTTGGGCTCCGAAACAAAGTTGTAACTCGTGTGCGCGTACCTCACAGGATGGTTGAAAGGTACGCATAAATCGATGCCGTTCGCCATACCTATGGTTTGGCGCGAACCCCGTGATAATGTTTCAGATTGTTACTTCTGTCTAATATAAAAGGTTTCTCAAAAAACATGAAGCATAAAATACAGTATCCTAACTTGGATTCCGCGAGGAGACCTGTGAAACATGATGTTTGTCTGCCTGTACCCATACCATCAGACTCATACACCCTGTGCAGTGTTTCATCCGATGAAGTACCTGCTGCTTGTAAGAATGTTGCACAATCTTCGAGTACAGATCCCAATTACGCTCCAGTGCCTGATACTAATGAACCACATGTGATAAGTCAGGATGAGCTGAATGATCTGATCAGAGACTTAAACTTTCCCAAGTCTAAGGCCCTGTTGCTTGAATCACGACTTCAACAATGGAATCTACTAAACCAAGATGTGAATATATCAATGTATAGGAAGAGATGTGAGCCTAGTTCCTAATTTTACAAAGGATGGTGATTTGGTGTATTGCAGTGACATTCCATCGCTTATGGGACACCTGAAGTTGAACTACAACACTGAAGATTGGAGGCTATTCGTAGATTCCTCTAGGATAAGTCTCAAGGTAGTGTTACTAAACAATGGCAATGAAAAGCTAGCCATCCCTATTGCTCATGCTGTACATATGAACGAACATACGAGAACATGCGAAACCTATTGCAGAAAATAAAGTACGAACAGTTCCAGTGGTCTGTATGGACTGTCCTTAAGGTTATTGCGATCCTCACCGGTTTTCAAGGAGGTTGCACAAAGTACTGCTTCTTCTTGTGTCATTGGGATAGTCGAGCCAAAGATCAGTACACCATCACAAAATGGCCACCAAGGAAGCAACTGGTCCCAGGGGAGATGAACGTGACTAATGAACGTCTTGTGGATCCGGAGAAAATATTCTTACCACACCTTCATATCAAATTAGGGCTCATGAAGGTCTTCGTCAAGGCCCTGAAACAGGATGGTGAAGCATTTAATCATCTCAGAAAACTATTCCCAAGACTCAGCGAGGCAAGGTGAAAGAAGGTGTTTTTACGGGACCTGAAATCAGAGACGTTTCTAAGGATACTACATTTTCTTCTAAGCTTAATGAAGTGGAAAGTGAGGCTTGGGAGGCCTTTGGAGAAGTATGCAGTATTTTTCTAGGGAATCACCTGATTACAAAGACATTGTGAGCAGGTTAATTACTTCATTTCGCAACATGGGATGTAATATGTCCCTAAAGTTACACTTCCTGCATTGCCACCTGAACTTCTTCCCTGAAATGTACAGCTTGGGGAAAGTCTCTGACGAACATTGGGAAAGGTTTCACCAGCAAATAGCTACCATGGAGAGGCGCTACAGTGGTAAATAAAGTGTGAATATTTTGGCAGACTTTTGTTGGAATGTGACACGCGAGACACCCTGTAGTAATTACAAGAGGAGTAGGAAAACCAAGTGACACGTAAGTGTTAAACTTTAACTTTTTATGCAATTGTATCTCCATAATTTATATTGATATTTAAATTATAACGTGCAAATTATTATGGGTGAAGAATAGCATATTTGGGCAGATATTGAAACACTCCCCTCCTCCCTGAAAACTGGTATGTTCTGGAGAAAAACGGGTTACGGATTCGAACTCAGGAACTCGAAACCTATAGGAATCACCTATGTTCGTTCGTGGGAGCGAAAAAAAGTTTCATTTTGCCGACCAGTGTTATCTGCCAAAAATAATACCAAGATGTTTAATTTGTTCTACTTTATTTTTTCTTACTCCATTAATTTTATATTTGCTTACAAGATATTGAGTTTTATTAGTTGATGTCATATATTTTGTTTTTCCAGAGTTAATTATTAATAAATTATTTTCGCACCAATGATTAACTGCATCTAAGTCTTTCTGTAGGAGATAATTATCAAACTCACTATTAACTATTCTAAAGAGTTTTATGTCATCTGTGTAGAATATGTTTTTGAGTACTTGACTTTTCCTGGTAAATCATTGATAAATAGATAAAAAAGGAGCGGACTCAGAGGAGACCCTTGAGGTATTCCCTTCCCTATTTGATCTTGACTAGAAGTTGCCTTGCCAATTTTTACTTTAAAAGTTCTATTTGATAAGTAACTTTCAAACCATTTAATACAAGATAGTGATAGGCCAATGTTCGATAATTTATTCAGAAATAATTTATGATCAATGGAGTCAAAGGTGTACTACTTAGGTTAATGTTACTGATTCTTTGAATTATTTCTTTTTGCGTGATAGATGGAATACAAATCGATACATACATAATTAATATTATATTCTGTCAGTTTCATAACCTTACATTTTTTTTATTTTGGTTGGAGTCAGAATTCAAAGAATTATGAAATATAACTTTAAAACATTTTGCTGTCTAAAATTTCTGACACTGATGTACAGGTATTATTATATTTGAACTGTTTTGGTATTTGTGTTTATCATGTGATTGTTTAAATGCTCTTCAGAAGTACTTATCTTTAGAAATACTGTTTTCCAACGTTAAAAAGCAAAATTTTCTAGCCTTTAGATATTTCTTTTTGACCAACTTTCTTAATCGTAGTACCTTTGATACCATGTTTTATTATTTGTTTTATTAGCCAAAGGGAAACTATAGGCTAAATGCATCCTTTCCTAACGTGCCCTTTATAAAATAATTTGTTTTCCTATTTATTAATGATTTATTAATGATTTATTATTATTATTATTATTATTATTATTATTATTATTATTAATAATAATAATAATATAATAATAATAATAATAATAATAATAATAATAATAATAATAATAATAATAATAATAATAAATCATTAATAAATCATTAATAAAGATATTAAGAGTTTCGTTTCAGAGTGTGATATAGAAAAAATTGATATAGAAAGAAATTGTTTCCTAGTATGCATGAGAGAGAAAAAAAACGTGAAGATATTTTTCGTGGTTGGCTTCTAGAAAAAGATATAGTATTTGTAAATATCTCTTAGGAAAACTGTACTCACTTTAAATTTTGTTCTTTCTGTCTTATGTTTAAAAGTTCATAATTTCCCGTCAGTAAATGTGCAATAAAGGCACAGGAGAAATTTATGTAGAAACAGGACGGTGAAAGAGACTAAACCAAAAGATTAAAGTATGATATTCTGAAAGAAAAAGGGTAAAAATATAATATCATTCTTCAATACTGGAGTTATATAAGAGTCCAAGGTGTAGCTATTCGAAGATAAACGCAAAAGACGGTTTACAAAGGGAAGCTATAGGCTAAACGCATCCTTTCCTATACGATACCTTTTGCTTGGAGTGAAACGGCTTTGTCAACTAAAAAGGCAGCAAAATGACGTTGAAGATTTTTTTCTATCGAAGAAAAAAGTGAACGAGACTTTCCAACAGGAACCGGAAAGCACCTCGGGGACAGGAAGCGAATGGCAAGTCGTCATAGTAACCAGCCGCAGGGGAAAGATGAAGTGCAATTTCAGTCAACACGCGTGATACTAGCAACAACACGAAAACATACATATAAGCCACGCAGATTTAGATAAAGCGAGGATAAAAGGTAGTTGCGGAAACATAACCATACGGAAAAATGTAACCAACATTCCTTTAAATTCGTTTTGTAGCATATATTTCTTCTTTTGTGTTTCCCATTTTTTGTATTGATAATGTTGGTCCTCGTAGAATATAAAGATCTAGTGGGAAATCTCTATAGAATAAAAATTATATGCATTTACAGTTCCATGCATAATTTTACTTCTGTCAAGAAAGAATAAAAAGTTAGCTCGTACCGTTGAATAAAATGTTTTCGTCAGATTATTATAGTAAGTAAATGAAACTACTACTTAGTAAGTAAATAGTAAGTAAATAAAATAATAATACAACATTAAATTATTTCATTTAAAAATTAGAAACATGTTTAACGTGTCTCCATACACGCACTAGTATTCTAAGCAACAAAAGTTGATTTCCTCTATGTACTTTCTTTGGTCAATAATCTCTAAATACTTAAGCAATAATAAAGTCCAAACCCCTATTGAGTAACGTAAAAATGTTTGCATGCCTTAAATATAATCCCCAGCCATATTTTGACTCACTGTCACACTGCTCCAAAATACTGAAAATGAGTAGCAGTTTCGTTTATATTTATGTTCGCAAATCTCATCCAGAATTGCGTCTCTTGTGAGTTGAATTGAGGAAAGAGTCCGAAGTTACGAATGCTCATCTCTATAGAGAGCGGAGGATGTTCAAGAACCTAAATCCCCATCATTGATGTTAAAGCACCATCGTGATAACGCATTGTTTGGGAGCTACTTGGAACTGCCGCTGTTTACTCCGTAAAGCAAGACGATGTTTATGTTCTACGAATATGTGTTAGTACGTGGCATTAACTTTCTAGCCAGGAATAATGGCGTGATTGTGAAAGGCATTCTTTACATCATATACCACTATCAACATTCATTTCAAATTCTAGGGTTCCTAGCCCAGTTTCATGGGTTGGGGTTACGAAAGGTGGAACCATTCATTGAATTGAAGTTTCAATTTTGATTCGTATGATTCTCCAAGCTTTCATGGTGATTATCCGATCCAGAAACGTATGTCCTGCCATGAACGCTCCAGATGGTCACTAGCATGAGTGCAACGTGTCCATTTTAAATCTCAGTAAAGTGATGAGGGTTTCTACGCGATAAGAGTTTGCGACAACTCAACGAATGGTAAAAACATGCAATGCTACCTCTGCTGCTAACTCATATGGTAAAATTTAATTTCCATATACTTCTGCCAGGACACCCGCATAACATTACCTTGCATTTTGTCACAGTCACCTCAAACTTTATCTATGCACGCTGCTCCCGCATCGAAAATATAGCTTTAGGGTGATCCATTTTCATACCAATATTTCACAGGTTTGCCACCTGTATGCAAACACCACACAAACGATTCTGAGTGCGGTGATTAGCTTTCCCTTTCCACTATACGTGCTGGCAATAGCAATGTCCTCGCATGTTTATCCATCTGTCTGTCCAGGATTATGTCGAGTGATTAACTGTCCACTGATGTTTGTTGTTTCGACTTCATTATTGAGGTATTATATATGGAAAGGAATGCTGCCGTCATCCATGCCATATGTCAAAGAAGATTAAATCTCCTGGTTAAAATTGACAATCACTGCAGATTTAAGAAATGTGCTTGTTTTCGCAGTTGTTATGAAAGGCGAGGAAAGAGAAAAATGACACTTTATTACATAGATGACGTTATGATTTCCTCTCTGTCTTCGATAATACACATAGACAGTCGGTTTTTGTTTTAAAGTAATCATATTTTCCTTGATAGGCAACTTCTTTACTGCTACCAACAACAAAAAATGCAGACAATTTCTGTAGACATTTGGAATATAGTATTTTAATGTTGGTGGATAACTCGTAGAGCAGAACTTCCTTAGAATTCAAAACAAAGAGGAAAATGTATGATGCAAAAAATGGTAATGAACAAACGATTGTTTAAGGGAAATTAGCGTATCGCAAAACTTTACAATAGTTGGGTCCCGACCATCATGCGAATAATCAAATCGACGAGTCTAAGATTGAAGGAACATGTCGCTTACATGAAATGTGCTCGCGGAGTGTAAGGAGTCGAACTAGAGAAACTGTTAGGAAAAACAGACCTATGAAAGGACCAGGAAGGATAATTAGAAAATAATGTAAAGTAGAATCTTATTGAGGTGAGTAGCAACAATTCTGATTGAATATGCTTTTAGTAGAATCTAACAGCGAGCGTTGATTACTCAGAATACAAACCGTCGAGCGTTTTAAGTAATACAAATTATTAATTATTTATGTCAAAGTAATTATTTATTCTTATATTCTCATAATGACATTTATCATATGTCAATATTCATTTTTGAAACTTTTACCCGATTTGCCTCAGTAATTTTGTAATATTAAGTAATATACACATGTATTTCAAGGATATTAAGGCAAAGCATGAAACCCTTTTCGTAATGACTTAAAATGGCTTTTAGTTGATAGGTAAATTAAAACAAAAATTTCAATTTGAGAACTATATAACACAATTGATAGTTATTGTCTTTTGCTTTTTATTTTTTCGTTATTAAAAAAGAAAGGAAGAAAAAGTAAATCGGATGAAATATATTTGTCAGAGTCAAAGTTTTGTGATGTTAGTCTAAAGAGTAAAGTAGTTCGAATTAGATGTCAACTGAAAGAAACCCTATATCTGGTATCAGTGCTGTCTTAACTATGGCCGATGTTCTTTTGCCGGAGGGCCCCGCGTGCATAGAGTTCCATGCTAATTTGTGTATGTTAAATGACTTGCCATAAATAAATACAACTACACAATAGTCTAGATAATACTAAGCTATAAAATAATACTTAGTACTGTGGTGTACTTTTCTTTTGGGGTGTAATATTAAAATTTTGTTAGCCATAACGTTATTTGCAAATGTAAACAAATTATTTTGGCAAGAGCATTGGCTAACCAAAATGCCTGTTATTACTAAATAAGATACATTTTTAGTTAAATTACGGAAACGTGAATATTTAAATTATGTAAAAAAAAAAAGGCTTGCTAGAATATTTACAATGATTTATTGAAATATGATAAGACTAATTAAATGAAGCTACAAAATTAATAACTAATTAATGGTGGTAACAAAAGTGAAAGCTAATTAATTGAGTATTACGAAAGTGAGATTTAGAAGGGAGACATTTTTTATTACACGGTAAAAATTTTGAACGTTTTTTATTGAAAAATTACAATTGAACATTTATCCATATTATAGGATAAGTAGAAGGATAGTTACTTACAATACTATTCGGCAGAAGAGACCAGAAGATCCAACCTTTGATGGGCAGGAGAAATTTATCTTTATGTTTCGAACGATGGAGACTTTTTTTAAAATAACTGCCTTGCCTCTCCACTGTACCAACTGGACCTCGAAGCAAATTTACGGCAGTCTTTTATATAAATTGTGTAACTGTGGTTAAATTCCTCTTAACCTATTTCTGTTGTGACCCACTCCCCTACAGAAGTCACGTAGCATAGAATAATATTTAGAATTTTACTGTTAGGTGGAAACTTTTGGTCTCTTCTAACTCAATGAACATGAGCCATGTGGTGTACTTTTCTTTTGGGGTATAATATTATTTTTTTTTTAGCCATAACGTTATTTGCAAATGTAAACAAATTATTTTGGCAAGAGCATTGGCTAACCAAAATGCCTGTTATTACTAAATAAGATACATTTTTAGTTAAATTATGGAAACATGAATATTTAAATTATGTAAAAAAAGGCTTGCTAGAATATTTACAATGATTTGTTGAAATATGATAAGACTAATTAAATGAAGTTACAAAATTAATAACTAATTAATGGTGGTAACAAAAGTGAAAGCTAATTAATTGAGTATTACTAAAGTAAGATTTAGAAGGGAGACATTTTTTATTGCACGGTAAGAATTTTGAACATTTTTATTTAAAAAATTACAATTTAACATTTATCCATATTATAGAGTAAGTAAAACAATAGTTACTTACAATACTATTCGAAATAAACAGAAAATCCTACCTTTAAAGGGCAAAAAAAAATATCTTTATGTTTCAAACAATGGAAACTTTTTAATAATAACTGCCATGCCTCTCCACTGTACCAACTAAACCTCAAAGAAAATTTACGGCAGTCTTTTATATTAATTGTGTAATTGTGGTTAAATTCCTCTTAACCTATTTTTGTTGTAACCCACTCACCTACAGAAATCACGTAGCATAAAATAATATTTAAAATTTCACTGTCAAGTAAAAGCTTTTGGTCTCTTCTAAGTCAATAAAAACATAAAAAATAAACAATCTCTGGTTGTTCAACCTATATAAAAATATTTAAAAATATATAACTTTTTTTTCGACTGTGATTTCTACAACAGTACAATGTTCGTGAGTTGCAAATAAACAATAGTGATTTGTCTCTGATTTAGTATCCTTGAATTAATATTGCAGTCACCTCTACATAGTGCCATCTCACATGAATTTAGGTCTATTTACATTTTATTTCTGTGAGTGCCTGTCGTAGGGATCCAGCACATTGGTTTCTCAGGTAGGTTCCTATAATGCTGTTAAGCGTAAGATGGCAATGCCCGTTATGGATAAAATCCACCAACAATACAGCAGTGATTCAGCTCCAAGTGAAAGATGTGGTAACTACAATAGTAGGCAACCCATATTGTCATGCAGTTATGTGGGTCACATAACATTCCAATCTCAAGTTCATTCAACCGCTAACTTGTCGTCATGTTTTCACATTCTACTATTACCAACACGTTAGTACCTTCTATCCAAAACAGTAATAATAAAACTGTGTCAATCATCGGGAAAATGCTTTTTTTGTTTGGAAGTTGCCACTAGTTTGCGTTTTTCTTCATTCATCTATGTTTACAGAAAAGAAATCACAAGGATAATATTGAATATATAGTACGCGATCGATGAAACTCATCCGATTTTGACCAAAATTGCCATGCCAGTATATATTTTTTTAACGCATATAATGTATTATGGTGTGAGGGTGGGCCATCAAAGCTGTGATTTGGATTTAGTCGAAATTTTTCGAGAAAAAAAGAAAACAAAGAATCTCTAATTCTTACGTAGAATAAAGGCATATGGTGAAACAAACCTTATTAGAAGTTACTTGTAGGTATATGGAACTAAATGATGAAATGAAACGGTTGATTAAATATGTTGTACGTGAAGTAATAAAGATTTGCTTAAAAAGTCAATGAAGGAATCTACTTAAGATCTCTTACTTCCTCCAATTGAACTTTTCAATCTATAATTTTAATATTTAACAAATAAATGTAAGTATTATTAAATGTATATATATATATATATTACAAATTAATTTTGGGAAAACAATGTACACTTAACTATAGATGAAGAAGAGATCTGTAAAATCATGTAATTAAAGTTCCAGTTTATTTCAAAGAAAAATAGAAAAATAATTCCTCTTATAAATCATAGAAGTAAAGAAATAAAAATTAGTGTAGATACTATTCTCAGGATATTTATTGCAAACCAAACTACTAAATTATCTTGCGTACTGTTGCAAAAGTATGAACTAAAAAGATGTGAATAGTCAAGATATTTTAAAATAAGATTGTACCATTGAAACATCTTTCCTTTAACAGCCGTCTGATTCAATGACTATGTTGCTCAAGGGAAAGCCGTAAAGGATCAAGAGCTATCCATCTTCAGTCTGCAAAGTTACGAAAGTTCTAACATGTTTCCTTTAATTCCATTTGAGAAGCAACATAGGAACTGATTGTTTGATAGCAGAGTAGGAGGAGAGTTAGTTTCGTGTGGCAACAATAAGAGAGGGTTATTGGTGCAAAGAGGTATCGCAGGAATAGATCGATATGTTTGAAATACGAAAGAAATTACAGTAACTTATACTGTAATAACCATAAATTAAGAATATACAAATAGTACATATTTCTTTAAACTAATTTCAATAAAATATACTTGAAATATATTACTTGAAATTATTACTTGAAATCATTATTGAAGTCATTACTTGAAATATATTGATATTGCAATCATCATAGGCTCCGACTTTGGGGAGGCAGGACACTTTTGGCTCCCCCAATATTTGAAGGTGGGGTCCTCGTCCCCTCCCACCCCCGAAATAATCCAGTCGAGGAAGAATTAGCAAAGAGGAGCAATAATTTATATCGTAAACTTCGTAATGCCTTTAATTCAATATTAGGAACAGCCTTCTTATTTGGTAGAAAATGCCGTTTTCAAAATGATGTTTTTAATAGAGCGCTGAAGCTCCAACCAACACTTTGGCGAAAGTAAAGATCAATGTGTTGCGCAAAGTTGCAGTGAAGTTCTCAAGTTCTGAACTTAAATTTGTTTTAATGCCTTTAAGCGAATTTGACTTAGGTCGTGAATTTCGCAACGGAGGAGTGGACCGAGATATGGGGGAGGGAAGGAGGCCTTCATCAAGTAGTTGATAGAAAACAGCTGAATGTGATTAGGTATTTATTCATTGTTTGGGCCTCCAATATTTTCTTCAAGTCGGCGCCTATGGCAATCATTATTCGTCAAGATCGTCTGGCCATTAAATATAAGAATCGAACACTTATCTTGCTGTCGGTATTTTTATATTTTGAGCTAGAATTTTAATGATATTGTGTATTTTTTTTATTTCTGGATATGTATAAAATTTGCATGAAAATGCCTGATTTTGGACCCTGAGTTTTTGCCTCTTTTCTCCTTTAGTTCTCAATTTTTCTTTGTGCCTATTATTTTATTGTATTTCAGGAAATTTATATGCATTATTAGCATTTTAAATCAACATATGTTACCTCCTAGTAATTTATCGTAACAAACTTTAATGTTGCAATATTTGTTTTAATTCTCTGTAAAAAGACGACGATCGTTTCTGGCGTTAAATTCATCATTAAAATATAAAAGTTTCGTTTCACATGTTTTCTATGGAATCTAGGAAGCTTGCATGATACAAAACTTAATAAAAGCAATAACTAACTCTATGTGCCGAAGGCTCAATACTGCACTTACAAAAGATCTTCACCGATTTCTGTCCTTAGCCAACTGGATCTATTTTGTACTTTGTGTTTTTCAACTGGATCTACTTTGTGTTTCTATTTCTGTGATATCCATCTTATTAGTATCCCGAGAAAATCCACGGACACAATGTTGTGCACTACAACCTTAATTGGCCGGGATCGAACCAGGTACCCGACGCGCCAGAGATAAACTCTATATCACTGAGCCACCTTATCCCAGTGTGTGTCGCACTGCAAAGCTAATTCTGAAATATTTATTTAATGAAATCTGAACAAAAAAATATTAGTTTTCGGAGAACAATGTTCAAAGAATATCACTCATTAGTAAACATGTGTTTTTGAGTTCTTCGGGAACAATGGGATTAGCTATTTTCTGATGCCAACAATAAATTGTACCAACACATTAATATTCCATTCATAATATATTTCATAAATTGCTATATTTTATATGGTAACGACACACTGTATTAAGGCCTAATAAAAAAAGATTATTTGATGCTAAAACCATTTATTAAGTTTAAAATAAGGTGATATTCATGGCATGGGAAAAGCCAGGAAAATTATAGGGATTTAACACAGGTTGTATGTTTGTTTATCGAAGGTTTGCATCTCTTCTCAGCACTAAGATTATATGAGACTGCACTTACAGTTTAAGGCGGAATCCGAACCACCACAATTCATTAAATACTCTTCCATTAGAAATTGAACCCGGGACCATGTGAGGGGAAGCTACTACACCAGCACTGCACCAGTATGGAGGGCTTGGGAACATTATAGATTTTAGTAATCTTTCGGTTCTTCTTCTTCAGTTGTCAACCCAGGATTAGTTTTACAGCAGATTCAGGGTTCGTCACCTTTTGTTAACCTCTTTATGTTCAAATATTTTGGGCAGCCAGTGTCCTCCAGTACTTGCTTCATGAATTCTAGCCGTAATCAGACTCTGACATTTCTGCCCTCGACTGTACCCTCCATGATCGGGTTAATAATCCATCGTGACTCAAAAGGTGATCTTTAGAGGTAGTTCTTTTCTTAGTATTCCCCACAAGCACAGGTATGCCTCTCCAGCCCTCCTCAAAACCTCTTCGTTAGTCACTTTGACGACCCAGGGACTTTTCATTCAATTTCAGTAGAAACAGTAAAAAGTAGTTTCACATTCCCTCACTTTGTTTAAAACGAGACGCAAGTGAGTTTTAACATTTTTCCAAAATGCTTCAAAGTATGTCAGCTTTAAAAGTGGCTTTAAAAAAAGAGAAAGAAAGATTAGAAAAGAAAACAATAGATAAAACAGCAAAAATTCTCTTCTTCCTTTGAAACCTTCGTTGCTCTTTATGTATTAAATTACCTTCGTATTATGTTGTATATGACCATCAACGGCATTTAGAATTACAGTGGCTTTTAGGAGTAAGAGAGTCATAATCAACTATTTAAGCCCGACAAGAATAACTTGATCGCTGCGCCTTTATAATTTGTGAGACTAAATAGCTTATTAGCAGCGTTCACAGCGCTGTATTGAAATTTCTTTGTAACGATTTGTCTCAGCGTTGTATTGGAATTTCTTTGTAACAATTTTTCTGCCTATCACCCTCTCCATTTGGTTACCGAACAGCTTATTTTAATAGTTTAAGCCTAAGTTCTAAACTCTTAACAATTAATCGTCACTATCGGAGTTAAGTATTTACAGTATAAAAAGAATTTAGACTCTAAAGACGTATTACCATCAAAAATAAATGAACTTACCTGTGAATGGATGTATTTAGTGTAACGTCGGCTGTTGATGACAATGATGACCATAAGATTTGCTCCCAGAATTCCAATCGATATTAGAAGAATAAAGACAGCCTGCATGATGTCACCTACTGTCGTTGACACTTCACCCTTGGAAAAGTGATTGTTCGAACAACTACTGTTGTACAAAAGTGGAGGGGTCAACAACGTTGTTTTACTGTCCATCCCTACAATCAAACCACAAGCATTCTTTCACTAAGTACGCTGATGTGTTTTAACACTTATTTTTCACGTAAGATTATTTTGTTTTCCACTGTTTCCGATTATGTTATTTTATTCACACCGTTGTCTGTTCCTACTGTGTTCGTTTTAGGCTATATTACAGCCATTATTGATGTGTAGTTCTTGTTTCACATTATGCTGCAGTATTCTTCTTTCTATTACTTCACATTTCTATCCTGAAACAAGAAGACAAAACTAAATTTAATAAAGTTTATGCATTCACATATTATCAACTATATTTTCTTTTAATTAAACTACTGACAACTTCACAGTCTACATATCAGAGTAAGAGCCAGTTAAGATTTAGCTCATTAGAAACGGCATAAAAATATATATTTATCTATATAAGGTTAATCAAAATTTATAAGGCTACAACAAATGACCTTAACACGATCCCGGTAGGAGCGGGATGGTGTAATACGTATGGTTAGAAGTAAGACGAAGGTTATGGATTATGATTTGTGTTCTAGTGACTTATCTATATATAAAAAAAGAAAGTGATTATGTTTGTGACTTCATAACTCGAACCATCCGACCATATCTCGATCAAATTTTCAACAAAAATGAGATTCGGGCATGCGATGCTTTTATCATTTCAGTTTGACAGTGAAACTTGGGGAGGGCGAATTATTTAAAAAAGATTGAAAATGACCGATATTAATGTCGAATCCATTGTTTTCTGGGTCGCTGAAAGCAAGACTTCCGATGCCGGTTAAATCCAAATTCAGCCACTTATGTCCAAAATGAAACGTATTCTTCCCGTGCAATGAACGGGTATTCTGCAAGTTGATTATACAAACGCATTAGAAAGAACATGACATGCTTTTATGTTGAGTTATGATTGCAATTTGTTGGCTTAGTGATTATGTCTTTGAAGTTTTACCGGTTTAGTTGCTGTATGATAAAATTCCTAACGTTTAAAGTACGTAATCAAGATACATTATACTGACTAGATGTTGTATCTGGAGATACCAGAAATAAAGAAGATGATATCTGTTCATGATAAGCTATATACTTTGTGTAGAATAAACTATTGAATCGAGACGTTACCGTAGGTTGCCATTGACATATTAAAGAACAATTGAATTTAGTGTGGTAAAAGAAATTCATAAGTATTGTACTTTTACACGTTCTACTTTCGTCTAAATGTCGCTCAGAAATTCACTCTCCCACTCATAAATAGACTTCCTTCATTTTGTGAAACATACAGTGTAAAAACAATCAGAGTGTAGTGTTAACTACACTGTCTGATAGTAGAGGTGGAGTATATGTGGTGCTTACTTCACACCGCCGGAAGCTATATTAGCCTCTTCTGAATATAGATATTTACAATTTGATTATGTACTTCTTATGCATAACCTAGTCACATTTTCTTTCCAAAATTTAATAAAGTCCTTAGATTAAAGTGCTGTGGTGAAGATCTTTGTATTGAGGAATGTGAATGGCCAATACAAATGTATGGAGATATAAAAAATGGAGTATAAGAGAAAGTGAAACAACACTAAAAATAAAATATGAATACAATTTTTTACTACAAACGTAATCTGCACTGAGATCCTTCCTGCCAAAAATAGCGCACAGTACGGAGACATCAATCCCTCAAGAGTCGGTTATTATTGTATTCTTTAGTGTTTGCAGTAATGACAACACGTTTTAAAGCCTTTCTTAATCCCTAATAGTATCCAATACATTCTTTGTTACTAAAGATAAATCTTATTGATATTCCTTCTTACTTTTAATAGCCGAAACTTGCTTTCCGAAGTTGACGAATCAGGTGTTCCTAAGATACATACTTTCTTTTCTTGTAATTGCACAGTGGTTCAGTGACAGCGATCTCACTTTGGTTCTTGATCCTACTCCAAGTCATATGAGTTTGTGGTGGACAACATCGTATTTGTGAGTTTTCAAAGGTTCTCCCTTTTCCTTCAACATTCTCACTCCATATCAAAAATCAGTTCGATTTTATATCATAACCCGTTTTCAGTTTTAAAACCGGTTATGGTGAAAAACTGAACCGGTTTTGGAGAAAACCGAAATGTCAGTTTATCGGTTTCTCCACAAAACATTTTTTTACACACCTATTCATAAGATAGATCATAATAAACAATTGAATTTTCATCTGTTTAGTAACACATAGCAGCTAAACTTCTGTTTGGTGATGACATTACTAATGGAGGAAAACAAAGACGTTAGTTACCAAAACCACTGGATTTGTGAGAAAGATAGAGAAAATAGAAAATATCTTTTTCTCAAAATTTCTGAACGTTGAGATAGCGCTAGAACTTGAAACGTTTTCCGATTTGCAAGCATGAATATTTGGGCTTCCTAAAAATATATGGCGTTAGTCCTTTGTAGAAAAATTATGAAATTTTGTCACTCTAAAATTTCTAATCTTAAATATTTTTGTTATTTATAGGGGCTCAGTTAGTTTTACTGAAGTCGGACCCAAATTACATTCATGCTTCTTCTTACGGAAATATATTTTGCTCAAATAATGTGGCAGAAGGCACCATAAAGTTTTCAGTTTCTTTGGAAATAGCGTGGGGGGACCCATTCCATGATTCACAAGTTAAATTGGGGGACAATAATTAAGACAAAAGTCTTAAGACATACATATTATTTCTGGAAATTATAATAGAATATCTTTTACTAAAATGAGTCTAGATCACATTTTAATTTCATTTAAGACATTTTTATAAGTCTTATTCCATGCTTCATTTATACATTCATATTCGTATCGTATAATATGGAATAAGGAAGTTTTAACTCCAAGTGCCTCCTGCTCTCGAAAGGTGTGAAGATTAAATGGGAGAAGTTATCCCTTGCCCCTTCCCCCACAAGTTATGGTCACTGCGTCAAGCCTTTCGAAATATTTTCCCCTTGTATTTCATACAATGTTAAAAAAGCATAATGCTATATCTTGCTTTTGATATTATTTACCTAGGTAGAAATTATTGTAAAAATCTGTTGATTGACGTAAACAATCTGTTTTAGTTGGAAATAGAGAGAAAACAAATATGTTATCTCCCTGGGGCAAAGCAAATCAGTATTACACTAGATGTCATTACAGAAAAACTCGTTCTATTTTGGAAATTCTTGGTAATTATATTTGTGATACGTATATTCTTTATGAATAAAAACCTTAAATAGCCATTATTGTTTGCTGAGTTTGTTCGTTTGGAAAACAATGTGTGGAAAGTACAATGAAAGTTATTGCACTCCTACGGTGTCTAAACTGCGTACGAATGTTATGTATAATTATTCTCTAATACATTAAGAATTTCATATTAAGTGTAAAATTGTCCATGATTTACATAAAATGCTTAACTGCTAATTATACAAGGAAGAATCCCAATAATAGTTTAATTCAGTTCAAACATCATCATACGTTTCAGATCATTTAAATTATTCTATTATTGTATTGTTTTGCTTTCATACTTTCTTTTTAAATTGAGATGTTTCAGTGTAACATTGTTAAGAAATCTTTGTTTGAGAATACAGCAGTCTTTATCAAACTATCACGACAACCCTTTTACCACACCCTACTGTCAGTGAATCCCATAAGTAATTTTAAAATGTCAAAATAAAAAATAGAAAAATCTTTCAAATTATTTTTTCCGTTACTAGATCTTCATTACATTTATCTTTTTCGCCTCTCTTTGCTGCTCCTCTAGGGCTCTCGACCCTCAGGTTGAAAACTCTGAGTTAAAATAAAAATAAATAAGGTTACATTTATCATAGTTCATCTTTTTAAACTTAAAAGTTACTAAACAATTGACGTTAGGATAGTGATGATTATGTGAGCTAGGCTATATATAATACTTTGATACCTTTTTTAAAAAGAAAATATATTTTTCAATAAAAGAATTATGCAGTATTTCCATTTTCTTCTAAGAACGGAAACATTAATTTCTCTTGCAAGTGCAATTTACTAGTTATGTTGAAATTCCTCGGCTCTAGAAGGCGTCCTGCTGAGCGATCATATCTGTAAATTGTGTGCCATGGTGCCGTACATACGTACAAAAGTGGGTAACCATTTTAAGTCCAGTGGGCAAAGCGGGATAGATATTTGTGTTAGTGGATGACCGCTCGTATTGTAACCCAGCTTTTTCAAACAGCTTTTTGGGCAGACGAGAGAAGACCTCTAATGAAGAGTAGTAGTATCCGTAAATCCCATCCTTTCTCCTCCTCCCTGGGCCATTCAGCCTTGTACGAGCCACACAACACGTAACTAATAGTTGTAATCTTAGCAACCATTGTCAGCACATTTCCGAACATTGTTTCACAGCTTTAGGTGTTAAATAAAAAACTTCGGAATGTTGCCTCAATATGACTTCCCATCATTTTCGCAACAGGAGTTTGAACAACGAAAGTTCCAGCAATATCTTTGACTCAAATGGGTGCACTAGTGTGGAACTTAAAACAGAGTGAAAACAAATGAACAAACAAAACATAGGAGATTGGAAAATATTACTTAGAAATAATCTGTGTAAGAAAGACCAAAACGAAAGAGAGAGAAATTTCTCATATTATTACTCATTATTATTATTATTATTATTATTATTATTATTATTATTATTATTATTATTATTATTAATAATAATAATAATAATAATAATATACAAGTATTTAAGTTTCAACTATTTCAGAAGAATAGAACACAAAAAGATAAAATTAAAAAAAATAGACAGTTACCAACAGAGGTTGAAAGTATGGAAAAGAAACAACAGTAAGAACATACATAAGTAAAGCTAATAATGTATTTGGAGTACCGGTGGTTTTTTACATACTCATTTGGAGAAATAAAATGAACAAAGAGCGAACTAGTTGATTTAGAAAGGAAATCCAGAACAATATTGACAGAGAACACAATACTATATCCCGAAACTGCTAAACACTGTCATTACCAAGAAACGAAGAAGGACGGTGACTAATCAACTTACGAAATCTCCTTACAGACAAATATATTTAAAAATTATGTCTATAAGAAAACAAGATAATTCGAAGCTACACAGAGCAATAGTAGCAGCGGACCACAACGATGCACCACTTGACGTAAGCCAGACGGAAGAATCGAAAGTTATACCAACATTGTAGACAACTGAGGAGGTGTCTTCCCGTTCTGCCTAAAGGATCTCCAGCACTTTATAGAAATATTTTAAATGATTCTTATTATTAGGTAGAACGAGAATTCCCGTTCTGCCTAATCTTTAGAGACAGGGAATTTTATAATGGGAGGGAATTTTTCTAAAGATTTTTCTTTAATAATTATAATATATACTGTAAGAAGAATGAATAACTATTTCTTCAAGTTTCATCATAAATTTTAAATGTTATTCTACTTGTTCTTCTCGGAAAAATGACTGATACAGTTCTGTTATTAGCGTTGTTATTCACATCGACTTTAGTAAAGATGAATTTGATATTTTGAAATACCTTTAGGAAAATGGAAAATTGACTCGGTTGCTGGAAAGCTGTTTGACATTGTAACTAAACTGAACATAAAACAAACTTACTTTGGTTTAATATTAAGTAATTTCAGAACAAAATTTTATTCAGTTTTCACATCTCCAACATGCTAAGGCTCGTAGTACGTGAAAGGTGCTACAGGTCATATCCTCAAGACATGTTAGGCCATATATTAAAAATATAATGCAAGAGGGTACATAAGACGGCTCTTTTGAAACAAGAACCTTTGTCTCATACATCACAACTCCTCTTTCGGCGTCACCTGATTAGGTGATTTGTCTTCCATACATGATTCTATACTAGATGCAATATGTCATATATACTTATATTGTCAATGTAAGTTCTAGCAATACTAAATACCACATATTGTTAATAGCCAATATAATTTAAAATAAGATCTCTTCATCACTGTTCTAAATGTGAACAGTCTGCAACTGCATCTACGTAAGCCACCAAGTCTATTACAAGTGATTACAACCTTGTTCTCAATGATTTGATTTTCTGTTCAACTCGTTTATATTTAAGATTTAGTTCCTTCGACTTCTTTCGTACCTCCAACATTAATATAGAAGCTTCTTTTTCACTTTGTTCTCGTTGTAAAAATTGCACAAATGTAAAAATATTTGGACATCCATTGGTCTGTTTAATTTAAAGTGTCATCCCTCGACAATGTTAATTGTTCTTTTCTAAACATTATCATAATGGCTCAATATATCTCTAAGAAAGAGAGAAACATAAATTACATAAAACAAATGAAAGCTTGGAAAAAGGCATTCAGCAGCGATTGAAGGTTTCACTAAGCATAGTGTCAATGGTTGGTTACTAATAAGAAGTTAAATTTATAAGTATTCAGTTTTATAATCATTACTCACTAGTATGTGGTTAATTTCAGCAGGTACTGGTATGAGCAGGTTCAAATTTTGTATTAACATCCTGATCTCCAAAATGAATGGTTATGTAATGAGAATAATGATTACGCTTACCGTACTCTATTAAAGACACTATCTACTATTTCCTATCCAGAAACTTATGATCTCACAATTGTAGAACGCATTGAGCAATACAATAATGCCAAACGAAACTAATGGGAAAACGTACCTAATGCTAAATACAGAACTAAAACAAGACTAAATAAGCCAGAATGAAATGCTAATCACTGCTAAGATAGATTTTGTTTATGTTCGTTTCAGTTACAGTGTCGAACGGCTTTCTTATAGATCTAACTGATTCAATCAGTTTTCCACTTCCCTGTAGTTATTTTTTAAATTCACATTCATCTTTACTAAAGTAGATGCGAATAACACCCCACTAATAACAGAACTGCATCCTAGTCATTTTTCAGAGAGGTACAAGTAAAATAGCCTAAGATTTATGGTGAAACTTGAAGATATGCTTATTCTTCTTACAGAATCTGTCAAAATAACTCAACAGATTATTAGGAATGCAAGGCAAACTCCAAGAGGACAAATCCCAAGGAAAAATTCTAGGGACAGAACCATAGGGGCTACTTAATAAAAGGATGAGTATTTTTTTTTAGCCAATCTGCCCTTTTATTATAACATTTTTACGTTTTATTGAGTTTTCAGTATTTTTTAAAAGGAAAGTTAATGCAGTAAACTAAAAAATTACAGATAATATTTTATAATATACGCCGTGTGAGAACTGAAGGAGAAAAACTGATCATATAGGGTGTTCACTGGTATATCCAATGTATACTCCTATGATTCTGTCCCTTGGATTTTGTCCGTTTCGTCAGAATTTTCCTTGGATTTTACTCGCTCTCGTTACTACAGCCATTATTTACACAAGTTCCGATCTGCATAAAAACACGCTAGGAGTCGAGCATTTCGGTGCTACATTTCTCTAAAAAAAAAAATCTCTATCCACATAAAATTCCCTGTCTCTAAAGATTAGGCAGAACGGGAATGAATCACTGATTATATAAAGAAACAATTGAGAGAAAAAACACTGCGTGGGCGATTTCAGGATCAGCCTAGCATGAATATGTAGATAGAGATACGACATTTCACTGGATGAGAATAGGATACACTCAGAAATAGAATGCTTCACGCATGGAATACAAAACCAAATAATAGATACAAAACACTACAAAAAAATCTGAAAGGCATCGCAATACAAGATGACAGATGCAAATGATGTCAAATATATCAAGAAACAATATTTATTTATTTATTTAACAATTACCAGATACAGCTCTGAGGCCATTTTATACTGGATATATAACAATAACAATAACAACAACAATGGAAAGGATTTGGGAAGGTATCGGCCAGGGCCTTTTTTAGTAGGTACCATCCCGGCATTTGCCTTGGGCATATAACATATTACAAGTGGATGCTCAATGATACCAAACTGAATACAGAAAAAGACAACAATGTGACAAAAATTATACATCAAGAAATAGTAATGAGACAGAAATTAATACCAGAAGAAGTGCTGTATTACAAATACTGACTGGAAGCCATACTAGAAATAAACAAACATGAATTTTACTGAGGTAGAACAGTACTACCAGATGAAGAAGTATATCATAAGAGGCTGTACATCACAGTAATAAGCAAAGATAAAGGAGAGGTACATCTAGCAGAGCAAACAATACCAAACAGAACAAACGTGCAGCAAGAACATGTAGAAAATATAGAAAAATATAAATAACTAACCCAAAACAAATAAGAACAAAGGAAGAACGAAGATGTGAAAATATTATCAATAGTAATATCGAATACAGTAGTGGTCTACAAGACGTTGAAAAATACATATGAAACAATTGAAATTAAAGATAAATTCATAAAGAAAATACAGAAGAGTATAATATTGAACACACCCAGAATTGTAAGAAACTTCCTGTAAACCCCAGAATAAATGGAGAATCACGGAAAACTAATATACTTGAATGATCCATATATTACTATATTGCCTGCTTAGATGGGGAGTGGAGAAAATACATAATGCCGAAAATAAAGAAAGATTTTTTTAAAAAACTAATTTGAAAGTCTCATTATAATAACTAAACAAAACAGTAATTTAGTAAATGAAATTAAATAGTAGTGGTTACAGTCTCCTATTATTATGAATGACAAGATTTTATTGACGAAACGAATAGTTTACAAAGAAATTGGCACACGTAGAAAGGTAATAAGTAGTGTAGTATTTGTAACAACGTAATCATAATCATTCATCTGCAAGCATTTAATAATGTTGCGTTTCATATCTAATATAGTATAGTAGTTTAACAGATAATTTATGTGCTCATTCACCACTAAAGCAATTATAACTGTGATAAATAACAGACATAGGCTATATATTTTAAGTATGCAAATTTACCTGTCACTTTAGAGACTTTCCAAAATCATGATATGCAAATCAGTTTATGCTTTCCAATGTCATACTTTACCTATTGCAGATGCTATGTATTGGACAGACAGTGTCTTTTTTCTTTTTCTTTTTCTTTTTTCTTTTTTTTTAGTTTGTAGACTATATCCAGGTAATTGTTACTCATTTTCTCTCCAAAGCCCCTAAGACCCTCGATATTTAGATGTTTGAGTGCACGATGATCTTTCAGTTGGAAACGCTTATACATATACACACACACACACACACACACACATATATATATATATATATATATATATATATATATATATATATATATATACAGTAAAACCTGTCTTCAACGGACCCTTTGTTAAACGAAAAACTGTCTTAAACGGAAATATTTCACGGTCCCATGAATTTTGGGGAACAAAACGAGTAAAACTCCCTTCATTAAGCGGAAACTGTGTTACGCGGACAACGGAAAGAAAAATAAACATTTAACGGAAAATTCTGAGTTCCGGACTACGGCATTTAGAAGATGTTTAGACATTCTGTGAGACATATACATTACACTGTCTGCGATAAAATGTTCGTTCTTTTGTTAAATAATTCTGGGCTGTGTAGACCTTCCCCAACCACTACTCATATTCAGCCCCACAAATTGTCCTTAATCCCCGCAACTTAATCAAGAATCATACGGAATGTCGGAAAGAAGAAAACGAGATAGAGGAAGAAGAGGAATACGATACCGAGTTCGAATAAGAGTGTAGAATAAATACATATCAAGATTCTCTCAGAAGTTTAAAGGAACTGCAAAAATTTGCCTTACAAAAAATGATTCTGATTCAGTTAGTATAATTTCTCAGGCTAAAGTGTATGCGGAAAGTCAAGCAACCAAGCAGCAATGTACACAGAAAACCCTGCTTGGCTATGAGAAAAATAAAGAAAACGTGTGCATAGCATAATTTGTATTCATTTTGTTTAATTTTTTCTGTGTATTTATTCGTAGAAGAAAGAAGCACTGTGATCGAACAATGTACGTACAGTAATATATTTTCTCAGTATGCCCCTTTATAAGCATGTATTTTTTTAAAGAGGAAAAGTCTACCTCCACTAAGCGGAAACCTGACTTTAGCGGAAATTTTTGCAAGTCCCGCTCGATTCCGCTAAAGACAGGTTTCACTGTATATATATATATATATATATATATATATATATATATATATATATATATATATATATATTTGGTCTAGGAATTAATTCGTGCGGTTGGTACGCACACATTGAAGCTGTAGTACAAACACAAAATACATAAATACCTTAAGAAAAATATTGTCCATCGCTACCCACCACTTTCGCCCATCTGTCAGGCAATGTACGGATTCTGTGGCGAAAGAAGTCCTCATCCTTGGAAGCGATCCAGTCAGAGACCCATGTTTCGATATCTTCTGAAGAAGTAAACCGCTGTCCAATCAAATCGTTGTTCATGCAATCGAACAAGTAGTAGTCCGAAGGAGCAACGTCTCGTGAATACGGCGGGTGGGGTAAAACTTCCCATCCGACATTTTCTAAATAGGTTTTGACCGGTTTTGCGACATGTGGGCGAGCGTTATCATGTTGAACAATAAGTTTATCATGTCTGTTCTCCCATTCTGGTCGTGTTTTGGCCAGAGCTTGCTTCAAACGCATTAATTGTCGTCGATAACGTTCTCCATTCATAGTTTCACCCGGTTGCAGCAGCTCATAGTACACCACACCTTTCATATCCCACCATATGCACAGCATAACCTTTGCACAGTGAATATCTCGTTTTGGTTGTGATGGACCTGGTTCACCTGGTTTCACCCAGGCCTTTTTTCGTTTAGGGTTCTCGTAATGGATCCACTTCTCATCACCCGTAATAATTCGATGCAGAAACCCCTTTCTGCTCTGTCGTTGAAGCAGCAATTCGCAAATGGTTTTTCGTCTTTCAACGTCTCTGTCTTTCAATTCATGTGGAACCCAATGTGACATCTTTTGAATCATTCCCATGGCTTTCAAGCGTTTGGAGACTGTTGTTTGATCAACACCTAATGCTGCTGCAAGTTGTTCCTGCGTTTGACACGAATCCTGCTCGAGCAATGCTGTCAATTCTTCGTCTTGAAATTTTTTTGGCTGTCCAGCTCGCTCTTGGTCTGCCAAGACGAAATCACCACTTCTAAACCGTGCAAAACCACTTCTGACACGTTCGCTCAGCTAGAGCATGGTCACCATACACTTCCACCAAAATACGATGACTTTCAGTCGCACTTTTCTGCATGTTAAAGTAATGCAGCAGGACACCCCGCAAAAACACTTTATCAGGCACAAATTGCGCCATGTTCACTTAACTACAAACTGGTGTTGTTGACGCTTTAATCCACTGCCCTATACTACGAACGATACGCGATGACAGGGGTTTGCAACACATGTGTGGATACACGGAACTGTGGGACGCTCCGTTCGTTGCGCCATCTCTTGTCCACCCGCACGAATTAATTCCTAGACCAAATATATATATATATATATATATATATATATATATATATATATATATATATATATATATATATATATATATATATATATATATAAGGAAACGTTCTATAAGTGATAATACTCTATCAAAAATGAAATCCCTATGGAAAAACTTTCAATATTATCCTCAAGTTTTGCTTGGAACGAGCGTAGTAGTTTAAAATTTATCTGCTAGGTGGCAGAGTGATTAGTTCCAAAATGACTGCCTGTGGTGCAGAGAGAGCATTTTGCGTTTTACAGTTTCACGTTTCTCGGTCTGTTGTTAGTATTCAACGCGACTTCCGCACAAACTTTCATAAAGATCTAACATCAAAAAACTCCATACGTAAGTGGTATGACAAATTCAACAGAACGGGATGCATTTGTAAAGAAAAGGCCGTCCACTTCTGAGGCAGATGTCGAAAGGGTTCGAACCAGTTTTCAACGCAGCCCACAAAAGTCAACAAGGAGAGTTAGCAAAGAGCGATCTTTTTCTGTGGGGACATCTAAAAGACATTGTCTACAAACACCCTCTACCCCAAGATGTGAATGAACTGAAAGAGCGCATCACTGCTGCAGTGCAAACTGTTGATTCAAACATGTTGAAACGGGTCTGGGCGGAACTGGAATACCGAATAGATGTATGCAGGGTAACAAAGGGCGCCCACATAGATGTGTGTGTGTGATGTACTATTTTCATTTTTTTTATCACAAAAATTGGAAAGTTTTAGCATTTAACTGTAAGATTTGAAGCTATTTGGATGATTAATTAAAAGGTTATAAGGAGTTGTAATCGTTCACATCATTTGAAATCACGCTATATATATATATATATATATATATATAAGTTATTATCCTTGTTTGTTTTGAACTGTTTCTTTTTAATTAACTATAGGCTTATTATATTGTATTTTGAAGTTTACCAAATTTTAGAAAAGTCCAAACAACATTTTTTGAAAAATATTGTTATTATACATCCTAATGACGGAAAAATAAGAAGTGTTTTTGGAGTCTAATTCCCACAAGGTACTTGCTAGCAATTTATCATGATTTTAAACTGAAATGTTAAATATTTTTATCTATTGACAAGCACATTGTTTTATCAGTACAGCTGGGTGCTATATTTGACAATTCACAAGTGTCATTCTGTCTACACAGAACATATTACCAACATACATATTTTCTGCTTCCAGCAATATAAGATTACAACTTCTGTCCTGGTGTTATAAAAATAGTGTTACGCATGCTTTGCTTAATACTAAAATGAAGATGTTAGAATATATATATATATATATATATGCAGGGTGTCACAAAAAGATCGGAACGGAGAAATATATCCAGAAATACACGTCGTATCATGAAATACAAAAACATGTGACAAATATATTTTTAAATTCTATTTCAGGGTGGAACAATGAATTCACCCGGATGCCCCCTAAGGGGGGCAGAGAGGGCAACTTGAAAAGTTTAAATAGGACCCCCGAGTTTTTAAGATTCAAATGCTACACACAAAATTACGTAACTTTTACTGGAAACACTTTTGTGTATTCTTGACAGATGGCACTGTAATCGCGAAAAATCTGTTTTATTGAGTAACGCAGCAGAAAGATAGGGACAGGAAAATATCTCGAGAAATACACGTCTAAGCATGAAAAAACAAAATACATGTCAAATATTTGTTCGATTTCTATTAAACTGTGTACAAATCAATGCTCCTTGTCACCCCCTAAGGGGGGGCAGATTTTGGGCAACTTGAAAAGTTTAAATGGGACCCCCCAGTTGATAGTGCAGATTCAGATGCTACATACAAAGATACATAATTTTTATCTGCAACATATTTGTTTGTTTGCTCGATAGATGGCACTGAAATCGCAAAATCTGTTTTATCGAGCAACGCAACAGAAATGTCGGGACAATGGATATCTTGAGAAATACGCATCTGGACATGAAATAAACAAAAATATATGTGTCTAATATGTTTGATTCCTAAAGTGTGTGTGTGCAAATGAAAACAGCTGGATACACCTTAGTGAGACAGAGGGAGCTATTTGGAAATTTGAAATAGGAGCCCGCAGTTGTGATTGCAGATTCAGATGGAAAGCACACAAATATACAACTTTTATCTGAAAAGTTCTTTTGTGTTCTTGAGAGATGACACTGTAGTGGCAAAACTATATTTTATCGCTGTAATGCACGAAATGCGCTTGCAATCAAAAGATACAAGAAGACATGCCGAATTGTTATCGAAGACATGCCGAATTGTTATTTTATTCTAGTCACCTTAGCAGGAAATAAACAGAGAAATAACTAAAGTTTAAAATTAAGCATTCGTATTGAAGTGGAAATACCTAATGTGTACATCAAATATAGCAACAAGCGATAAATTAACTAGTTGTAGTGCTACACAGGAACAGCTACGTGAACGTAACTTGTATTCTGTCGGTGCATCACCTCGCCTCTGAATATCGGGCTGCTTCTTGTTGCCTACGATATTCGTCAGTAACCAGTGTGTTATAGTAAGTGCTCAAATTGCGAATCTTGTTCGATTTGATAATTCCCTATTCAATGATAGCATCCATGAACAACAGCCCTAATGACATTGGGTTCAATGAGTGCAATTTCGTCAATAATGCTTTGCCGAAGCTAATCTAAATTGGTAGGCTTCCTTTAGTACACACGATTCTTCAAATGTCCCCAGAGAAAATAGTCCAGTACCGACAAGTCAGGAGAACGAGCTGGCCACTCAACTTCACCACTTCTGCCAATCCACCTCTGGGGGAATTGCTCATTCAGAAATTGCCTAACATTTACACCATAGTGCGGGCCCGTACCATCTTGCTGGAACCACGTTTCGGCTAAGTTTTCCGCTACAATGTCTCTAATTACTGGAAGTACGTCGTTCCGCAGCATATATTCATACTTCCCAGCATTCAAATTCCTGTCAATGAGAAATGGTCCAAATATGGATGTGTTCATCACTCTCGCCCAGACGTTCAATTTTTGAGGGTATTGGTTATGTGCTTCAACCGACCAATGAGAATCGCTGTCAGCCCAAAATCTACAGTTATGTCTGTTAACGTGACCGGTTAATTCGAAAGTGGCTTCGTCTGAAAAATAATTATAGTGAGAAAGCTAGGATTGTCATCAATGCTCCTCATCATCTGTTCACGAAATTCCATACGACGGTCGAAGTAATCTTCATTTAACTCATGTATTAGATGAATTTTGTACCGGTGGAACTTGATTGCCTTCAAAGTTCTGTGAATAGCCATGCGAGTGATATCATGTTGTTGAGCACCTTTACGGGTGCTCAGGTGAGGTTTTTCAACGAAGGATAATGCAACGTCAAGCTGTTTTTCGGCTGTAGTCGATGACTGTGGTCACCCAAGAATTCGACGATTCTTTACAGTTCCCGTTTCCTCGAAACGCCGCACGGTGCGATCGACAGTCGACTTTGAAATGAGACTTCAGCATACGATCTTTGGCGATCACCCCATCCATACATCATCAAAATAATTATTCTGTCGTGCTCAGAAAGAGTGGCCATGTCGTCAAGTAGTTAATATCTATCTAGCACTTCGAGATCACCACAATTTGACTTTACCTTCGCCACTAAAGTGCACTTAATTTACAAAACATTCACTCACAATGAACACCTCGAATTGGATTCATAATAATATTTCGTGATAAGGAAGTCTCTGACAGGATTTCGATTCTCACTCATTCCACACTACTCGCTACTGTCTCTTAGCCGTAACAGGCCAGTACGGAATAAATCACTAATTTTGGACTGACGAAAACTGTTGTGCAGTGTCTTTCATGCAAAACTAACTGGAAGTAGGCATGCCGAGGCTACTCCGCAAGGAACTAAACAGCAACTACAAACACAATTAGCAGCTCTATTTCGATGACTTATTTGACATACACGTCCATGACTAACGTTGCTTCGATATAAAAACAACTCTTTTGGTAATTAGGGTAGTTTCATGTTTTTTTTTTTTTAATTTGATTTTAATGCCTCCCTTTCGCGGAGAACTATTTTAGCAGTATGTTGTCCCCATTCTCGGGGGCACAACGTCCAATTTGAAATATTGCGTGCGTTTTAAAATCCAACATTTCTGTGTACTTTGAAAGAAATGTTTAGTTGTTGCGATTACAGTCATGGGCGCCCGCAGGCATCTTCCAAGGAGAGGGAAGCACGACGTTTCAGAAGATGTGGGAAGGGGGGCGAAACTACTATTAAAAAGGTAATTGTGTACAAGGTAATTGCTCACATTTAGGGATAATTTAACAAATGTGTAACATTGATACAAAATTACAGACCGATATCACTCTTACACCCAATAAATAAAATATTTGAGAAACTAATTAAAAAGAGACTAATAAATTTCTTGAACAAACAGCAGATACTATGCCATGAACAACACGGTTTTGTAACTGGAAAAAACACAACTACGGCAACATATACGCTTATTAAAAACATACTAAAAGGGCTAAATGATAAAATACTAATCTTAGGCATTTTCTATGATTTAAGCAAAGCTTTCGATCTAGTTAACCACAAAATACTCTTACGAAAACTTGAGCATTATGGCATAAGGGGGAAAGTGCTACAGCTGATGGAAACCTATTTACAGGGGAGGACGCAAGCAGTTGAAGTCTCCCACATACAAAATAGGAATGTAAAAACATATTTATCAAACCCAAGACAAGTCCGCAACGGCGTGCCTCAGGGCTCAATATTAGGTCCAATCCTATTTCTACTGTATATAAATGATTTTCCTGGAATATTGAAGAATTTTGAAGTAATTTTATATGCAGATGACACAAGCGTAATAGTAGAGGGTAAAACCGTAAGTGAGCTAAGGAACAACACATGTAGAGTATTGGATCAAGCCAAAAAATGGTTCGAAAGTAACTGCTTATGCATAAACAACACAAAAAAAAATACCTACTTTTTCACACAAAACAAAACACGAAAATAAAAGAAACCAAAAATAAATTGACCAATCTAAAACTAGATTTCACCCATGAAATTAAATTTTTAGGATTACATATAAATGAAAATCTAACTTGGGAAACCCACGTTAAAGAAATAATATTAAAATTAAATTCCAGACTTTATGCACTCAGGATACTAAAAGAAACGTTAAATACTAAAGCTTTGATCCAAGTATACTACGGGCTTATACACCCTATACTAAATTACGGCATCATTTTCTGGGGCAAATCTTCAAGCAGTAAAGCAGTCTTCATGAAACAGAAGCAAGCAATACGGATAATATTTGGTCTACACATGAGAACATCATGCAAAGAAAAATTTAAACAGCACCACATCCTTACCCTACCATCTATTTATGTATATGAAACTGCAATCTATGCAGCTAAACTGAAAGATGGAACCCAAATAAATCACGTATATAATACCAGACAACAAAATGAAAGAAGACAATATTTTACAAAACTAGCATTAGTACAGGAAGGCCCAAGCCATATGGGAGTACAAATTTACAATAAGCTGCCCAGAGAAATAAAAAATGAAGAAAATATAAATGTTTTTAAAAAGAGACTCAAGAGATTCCTGGTGGATAAAGTATATTACAGCGTAGCAGATTATCTTTACAATAATGTATATTAAATAGTAGTAACATATTTCTTTTTCTATGTGTATTTACTGTAAGAAAGAGGACTGTCTGAACCCTCCAAATACCAAATGTATCTTGTTTTCAAATGGAGTAAATAAATACAATACAATACAATACAAAATCAGGGGCAATTTAAAATTCAGAGGGAGCAAATGCCCCATAATTCCCTATTTGTCAACGCTCATGATTACGTGATTACAGCTTACAGTAACGGTAACTGCAATAAAACAATTCAAATAAACGTTCGGCAGGTATACAGTATTTGTATCGCTTGCTCGAAAGTACATTTCATGCGTTACTCGATAAAACAGCTTTTTGATACTATATTGTCATCTGCCAAGAACGCAAAATAACTTTTCCGATAAAAGTTACGTCGATTTTGTGTACAGCAACTGAATCTACAGTAACAATTTCAGGTTCCCATGACACATTTCCAAGTGCTCCTTCCACCCACTCCCTCTAGGGGTTGACCAAGTTCATTCATTTGTACACACATACTTTGGGGATCAAAAATATTAGACCCATATATTTGTTTAATTTCATGCCCAGATGCGTATTTCTCGAGATATTCCACTGTCCCGACATTTCTGTTGCGTTGCTCGATAAAGCAGAGATTTTGCGATTACAGTGCCATCTATCGAGCAAACAAACAAATATGTTGCAGATAAAAATTATGTATCTTTGTATGTAGCATCTGAATCTGCACTACCAACTGGGGGTCCCATTTAAACTTTTCAAGTTGCCCAACCTCTGCCCCCCTTAGGAGGCGCCAAGGAGCATTGATTTGTACTCAGTTAAATAGAAATCGAACAAATATTTGACACGTATTTTGTTTTTTCATGCTCGGACGTGTATTTCTCGAGATATTTTCCTGTCCCGATCTTTCTGCTGCGTTACCCAATAAAATAAATTTTTCGTGATTACAGTACCATCTGTCAAGAATACACAAAAATGTTTCCAGTAAAAGTTACATACTTTTGTGTGTAGCATTTGAATCTGCACTAAAAACTCGGGGGTCCTATTTAAACTTTTCAAGTTGCCCTCTCTGCCCCACTTAGGGGGCACCCGGGTGAATTCATTGTTCCACCCTGAAATAGAATTTAAAAATATATTTGCCACGTGTTTTTGTATTTTATGATACGACGTGTATTTCTCAAGATATTTCACCGTTCCGATCTTCTTGTGACACTCTGTGTATATATAAAGACCCGGAAGACGAAATCAAAAAGATATAGAAATGTCAGCAAGTTACAACCAATCATTATCTAAGATGGAGTTATTGTCTCTAAAAGGACTATCACGCAACGCGAGCAGATAAGTTCAAAACACTTTCTAACAAACCTGTAAAAACCAATTCTAGAGGCTGTCATATGTTCAGGAAGTTCTTTGGAGAAGAAAAACTCTTTCAATAATCTGCACTTGGCAGAGACAGCCGTCAGACTATTAATCTGAAATCAGTTTAAACAGAGATGTAATAATAATAATAATAATAATAATAATAATAATAATAATAATAATAATAATAATAATAATAATAATAATAATAATAATAATAATAATAATGAGAAAAAGAAGAACAAGAAGAAGACAGTATTTAATGAAAAAGTTACTATAGAATATCATAAATAGCTATTATGCAACATATGAGTATAAATAAATAATTTTCAATAAATTAAAATGGAAGAATTTCCAGTACACTGACAATGGGTGTAAAGAAATGTTTTTGAAGTGAAAATAATTATAATTTATCAAAGAAATGATAATTTATCTTAAATTCCTGTGACGAAATATAATAGAAGTTGAGAAATGTGCAGCAACATTTTATGAGGATTTATAAAATGGTATCTCTATAAAATTAATTTCATTGCACTTAAAGTTTGTCCGCTCAATTTTACCTACAATTCGATTAATACATGGTACAAAAATTGGAATAAAATATTCAAAATTTGACACCACACTTTTGAATATGTACAAAATATAACAATGTACTCTAACAGTAGTATCCCTTCACTAATAATTATATATTTTTGTGTTGCATTTTATTTCATCGACCAGCGACGGCTCGCTACAATTTCGCAGGTTACATGAGTCGTACAGATGCTTCAATCCCATACGAGCGTGCGTATTTCTTTTGTTTGAGGTTGAAATTTGGTGGGGATTTTTAAAGATGTTAAAAATTTTCCCGTTCCGAAAGGGGTATCTTAAGCATTTACCTTATTGTTTAGCAGTACATTTTAACTGAAACGTTGAGCTTTGGTGAAGGAATGATAAAAAAAGATACCTTCTGAAAAGGAGACACTTATCAGTTTAGATCACTCATTACACACAGCAATTTTGTTCTACGCTCTTCTGTTCGCAGGAGCATAGAAAGACACACGAATAGTGTGAGGCAGTTTGACCTTAGAGAAGCAGTGGTGGCAGTCAAAGGCAAATTAGATATCAATGTCAGAGTCAATGATATTGCAGGTAAAATTACCTGCGGAAGACGCGGTCAGTTGTTCACTACACCTTTGTTCACTATACCTTAACCTTCGCTCGGAGCGTAAGTATTGTATAATCATTAGACAAAGTTGTGTTGGCAAATGAGGGAATCAGAGGAAGTAAAAACAACTTATAATTGGAATCAGTCCTTACGCCACTCCCACCAACCATCATAAACAGTTTTACGGTTTTCAAATCTCTTTGAGCTTTTATTTCTCTGCAGGAGAGTGTTAGACGTAAGGATAATTATTAAATAGTAACAGTTTATGTCAACAGTGGTACAGTCAGCGCCGTAACTTAGATTTTTTCCGGGGGGGGGAAGTATTAATACGCATATTTGGGCTTCCTAGAAAAAGTTGTTTTTCTAATTCTTGGGCCCCCTCTTTCCATCTTTCTCTTACTCTTTATAGGCCCCCGGAACCTGTGGGTCCTCCCGAACGGCAAGATCTATGGGGCTGTTAGTACTCCTCTGGGCCCATTACATACATGACAAATTAGTTAAGGGGACAATATTGACAAATCTCAAAGCCATACGAATTATTATTATTTCTAGAGCCCTTAATAGTAGATATGTTTTTACCGAAATGGGCCCACGACTCATTTTTGTTTTATTTACCTTTTGTGTGTTGTTTTGTTTATGTAATGCAGTGAACCTGTTTGATGCTTCATTTATAATTTCATGTTCGTATCGTATATGGAGTAAGAAAATTTTGTCTTAAAATGGGCCCCCCTCGAACTGCGGGGAGCTTCCCTGGGGGGCAGTTACTCCTCCTGTACTCCCACAAGTTACGGCCCTGGGCACAGTCTGTGCAAAAATTAGAAAAGTTAATATATTTTGATTTTACATTATAACATTTTGTCTGCATTAAACAGTTAAATTGTATAATTGTAGTATTTTGGAAACTGATAATATAGTAAAAAATTTTCAATAAACAGTCTTAAGTGTAACCTAGAGTGCAGTCGAATGTCTTGGAGGTCGAATAGTTCGAAAATCGCCAATGTCCTTATTTTTTGTTCTTGTGCTTCGTATATGTTTTCTTTTAAAATTAAATTCTAACCATTTTACTTTATTGTTCTCATAGAACACCAGACATAAAGAATACTCTTCTATTGCGGCATCTAACTGCAGGCTGCAGCACTGGTATTGTGTGAAATAAATATTGAATAAAGAAAGATAATATTTAATACTAAAGTATGGAGTACAAAAAAAGTTTTTGTTAATGAGCTGTATTTACAAATTATTATTGCATTAGTTACGTAAGCTCTTTTATATAAATATAGTAGATTCACGATTATGCGAGGTAATTGGGACCGAAATTACCTCAGATATGCAAAAGTTCGGGTAATACGGAGATGAGCTGTTATTAGTACAGTAGTATGTACTATAAATAACATTTAAAAAACAGGATTTTTTATTACAGTGTTTTTTAAAAAAAAATATTTTAAATTTACATTTTGTACATGCATACAGTACTATACAAAAACTATATTTTTGAAAAAGTCAGTTGTTTTCTGAGGTATCATTTGACCTCTTTTTGCTGTTGCATTGTTCTAGCGATACACGATGACCGATGACTGAGCCCGAAGATTTGGGGCTTAGCGGTTTGGTAACAGCCAGTATGAGCGCCATCTCTTACAACAATTATAATCTGAATATATATATATATATATATATATATATATATATATATATATATATATATATATATATATATATATATATATATATATATATATATATACAGTGACTAGCAGAATTATTCGGACAGATCCAATGAAATACATATAACGAGATATGGGTCCGAAATGAAAACATATTTTGTACACAACAATACATAAGAAAAAGGAGCTATATACGCATACCTGAAAAACACAATGAAGCGTGTAGTTGCTGTCAACAGAACGGATATAATTAATCGCAATGTAAATCATACCCAAATTTTCCCCAGCAAAATTATTCGGACAGTATGACATCGGTGAGATAATGTGAGCACTATGAGAGGTGGCGCTAGTTTTGAGAGTTGTGTTAAGTACTGCAGTCGTTATCGTGGCAGTAAGATGCAACAATTCGTTGTCTACACGAAGAATGGGTCAAAGAAGAAAGTACACGACATTTGAAAAGCGGCAATTAGCAATTTTTCATTATGAAAAAGGAAAAAGCTGCAGAAAAATTGCAGAGATGTCGCAAATGAAAAAAGTACAGTATGTGATATTATCAAGCGATACAAGATTGAAGATAAAGTTAATTTCCTCCCTAACACGGGACGTCTAAAGACATTTTCGGAGAGACAGGAATCCGCAATAGCCCGGAAAGTAAAAAAAGGATCAACGAAAGGATCAGTAAAAAATAATCAGTCAGCTTCAAAAATCGCTGCCGAGGTTGGAGAATAAATGGGGATCGACGTGAGTCCCGATACAATTAGAAGAGTAATGAGAAGAACTAGTTTTCATGGCCGCGTAGCATGCAGAAAGCCTCATATCAACAAAACAAACAGGAAGAAAAGACTAGTTTTGCGAAATAATACCAGTATATGGGTGTCAACTGGTGGAACTACGTGATTACTCCTGATGAAATTAAGTTCAATATCTTCTGTTCTGATGGGAAGGTAATGGTGTGGAGAAGAAACAATACCGAGCTGGAGGAACAAAATTTGAAGCCGTCAGTAAAATACGAAGGAGGGAGCGTAATGCTATGGGGCTGAAGTCAGCGTCTGGAGTAGATGAGTTGGTATTCATTGAACAGTCAATGAACAAACACTTCTACCTGCAAATTCTCAAAGATAATTTAAAGAAGAAGGCAGAAAAATGGGGATATTAGATACATTCAAATTCTACCCGAAACACAGCTCATATTGTAAATCTGTGGTTATTATACAATTGCCCAAAGACATTCCATTTCCCTCTCCAGTTTCCAGATATGAATTCCATTGAACATTTGTGGGATAAACTAGAGAAACAAGTTCGAAATGTGTTATAAACTAGACAAACAAGTTCGAAATGTGTGATAAACTAGGGAAACAAGTTCGAAAAATATGCATAACCTCGAAGGCGCACCTGAAAGACGTGCTTCGTCAAGAATGGGCCAAGATTATTGTTGCATACACTCGCAAACTTGTGAATGGTATGTCAAATAGACTACATGCAGTTTTTAAGCAGAAAGGACTGCCTACTAAATTGAGTTTTATATTTTTTACTCGATAAGTGTGATTTCTGCTCAGGTGTCCGAATAATTTTGCAACATCCGAATTCGCATTGTGTTTGTTTTGATCTCACTACTTTACATTGATTGTTAAGTTATTTTATTTTCGAAGTGTAAAATTTTTTATATTTGTTGGATGTCAGAGAAAATAATAGCATACTATTTACATTTGCTTTTTCTTTGAAATAAATCCCATCTTTTGTTCAAACGCTATAGTGTCCGAATAATTCTGCTAGTCACTGTATATATATATATATATATATATATATATATATATATATATATATATATATATATATATATGTATATATATATATATATATACAGGGTGGTAGGTAACTCCACCGACAAACTTTGGGAGGTTATTCCTTATATGAAATGAAAGAAAAAAGTTTTAATAAACATGGGACGAAAAACGTCTCCTTTCAGAGTTATGAACCGCCGAAAATTCGAAAAATCATGTTTCGAAACGCCCTGCCTTAGAAACTATATTACCTACAACAAGCGCTTTAAGGAATTACACAGGAACTAGTATGCGAACTATCTAAATATCCATGCTTTACCATTCTCCGTTATCGGTGAAACGAACGCGTTATTAGTACTTAAAGGAGTATCCCTATACCCCAATTTCCTTTTTACAGTTCGTTTCGCCGATAACGGAGGATGGTAAAACATGGATATTTAGATAGTTCGCATACTAGTTCCTTTGTAATTCCTTAAACCGCTTGGGATCGGTCCTGTATTTTCTAAAGCAGAGCTTTTCGAAGTGTGCATTTTCGAATGAGACGTTTTTCGACCTATGTTTATAAGAACTTTTTTCTTTCATTTCAAATAAGGAATCACCTCGCAAAGTTTGTCGGTGGAGTTATCTGCCACCCCGTATATATATATATATATATATATATATATATATATATATATATATATATATAAAGCTTCGATTAATCCAGAGGCTTAGTTGACCGGGACTCGGGTAATCGGAAGTATACTGTACACTACTAAATATGTTGCACCCTATACGCAGCGTAATACAAAACAGCAAAGCAAAGAGAGGGTGTGAGCTGTGAATTGATTTTTAGTAGTGGATGCAGCCTGTAATCTTACGTCACACTACTTTAATCGCAGTGCATGGCTTCCTCTGAACGATTGAGAGAACACATGATGTCCCAGTCACACTCGACTGCTTGCCAAAGGTCGATTTCCATGACAACAGAGTGATTCTTACTATCAATTGCCAAATGTTTCAGTAAAAAACTTTCAAACAAAGTTGTAGATAAAAGGACTGCATATATTGCCTATGAATGTTTTAAACTGGCTTTGACTCAACGTTTATATTGACAATTGAACTGACTTTAAATTGCCATATTTTATTTGGTATTACTTCACTTTAAATATAACTATATACATTGAGTTATAGCTGAATGAGCTGTATTTTCATGGAAATCGAACATTGCAACACTTATTTACAAATAGGGTCTATGTTCTTTGTCAAGGCATATAAACTCGTAGAACACTAGATATTTATCCATGAAAAATCACCACATGATTCATCAATATCCTCTAAATGACGGAAAGATTAGAGTCATATGTGCTTTTTCTGCCGGTAGGATTGTGGGTTCCATATTTTTTGAGTCAACAGTAAACGCTGATATGTATATTGGAAGTTTTGAAGAATTTTATGAAGTTGACGTCCTTGGAGTGCAATTACGCCTTTTTCCAACAGGATGGGACAATCTGTCACTCTTCCCGTGAGTCGATCTCACTAATTCATGAGAAATCCGCAGAGCAAAGGACAATCAGTTAAAGGTTGCTACTGCTGCGATCACGAGATTTGTCTACTTGCGATCTTTATTTTTGGGGTAGTTTGAAGGGTAAAGTGTACTCAAATAGATGTAGAACATTAGAAGACTTGAAGGAAAATACCCCTAGTGAAATTCGAAAAATTGATGTAACAGTGTTGCATGGAGTGCACTATATGTTAATGCGTGCACAAAAGTGCATTGATGCGCAAAAATATTTTCAGAATCTTTTATAATTTTCTGTAATTTTGTTGATTACAGATTGCAGATCTTTCCATTAATAAAATGTGTGTGTATTTTTTCTGTACTATGAGATAGTATTTATTTCTTTTTATAAAACCGCTCATTCAACTTCATGAGAGGTGAGCCGGGTTTTAATATATAAATAGGTGGGCCAGCCTATATATATATATATATATATACGGGGGTTCTAAAAATGCACCCACGGACCACAGCGCACTATTCCACAGGTAACATAAAGCAAAAAATATTATATGATGTTATACCCTCCAGGGCCTCCCTCAGCTGCAACGGGGAATCAAAATTTCACTATGTAGCAACATTGCATATTAACTTGGAACCATTAGCATCGTTTTACGAATTCATTGAGCAGCCACATCGATTTTTACACCAATAAGTGATGTTAGTATCAACAATTTATATCTACTTGAATTGTCATGTAAAAATAATCGTTGTAATCATTTGATGGATTAGTATATCTACTCTATGGTTCTTTATCTGCGACTTTGTCACATAGTGCAATTCGTGTCTCCAAACGAGGACCCGGGAGGTATACAATTATATATATATATATTTTTTGCTTTGTTTTGACTTATAGAACAGTGCCCTGTGGTCCGTGAGCTGCATTTTTAGTGCAATTCAATATATATATATATATATATATATATATATATATATATATATATATATATATATATATATATATATATATATATATATATATATATATACCCATGGTCTATTTTCTTGTCTGTCCATCCTTCCTCCAAATTTATGTACATAAGCCTAGGGACCATATCGTTCAGCACATCGGAATTAAATTTTAAACTTTATATTTTATAAAATTCTCCACGGATATTTCGAGTTTTCCTCTTATCCCCATAAATAATGGAAATTATAATACGGTGAAAATCGAGAATAGTTGTTTTCTTAAAAACGGCCCTAATAAATACATACTTAATTAATTACACAATAACATTGGATAAGTACTTTTTTTAAAAAAAAATCCATGAAGGACAGTTTCCTTTCTTCTTTGATAAATTACTCAAAACTTGTTCAGGCGATTTTGACCACATTTCATTAATATCAAGCTCATAATATGACATAAGTCATTTCTCTTGAAAAAAATAATACACAAACGGTATCTAACTTTTGGAAAGAGTACTCTTCGGATGAAATTTTCCGGAAGGTCATTTAAAATACCAAAAAGGAGACGTTGTAGAAAGTCCGAATATGCATATGTAGATCGAGGAATAGTAAACAATGCTTATCACGATAATTTCGTGAAGCAAAAGAATCGCCTGGTATCTATGTCAGCTACAGAGAATCACACTTCAGTGGCAGACGAAGGTTAGTGGCGTGAATTTGTGCGTACGGTCAAAAGATTCACCATATCTTACGGCTGAAGACAGCAGTCCGTCCAGCAGGTTTCAGTCCCTGAGCATGGGTCGACAGTGGCATACCCTTCCGCGACTTTGGTGCCCATATTGGACGAAGGCACTACGCAGCAATAAGCCGGATCCCAACGACTGCATCATACCACAGGCCACTAGGACAAATGGTTTGTGCATATGGCTCTAGCCTCTCTGACAACCACATATCACCCAGTAGCAGAAGTACTAGAGGCTGTTGTACAATATCCAGTGTCCTCATGAACAGTTCTACACTGTCCTCGTCTAGTACAGTGAGGCATGTTTGCACGGCGCCCATTGATGTGGCATCCGATGACTGTACAACATAGATATGGGAGACTACAATGGTGATGTGAACGTACTGTATGGAAAGGCGAGTTGTAGGACATCCTCTTTTCAGACTAATCTCGCTCTTGCCTACAGTATCATAATGACTGCATCCGTATCTGGCTCTATTCTGGCACTGGACTGAGAGACGCTGAATTTTGCATCGTCACGTTAGTCCAGCAACTGTGCGGGGTGCTATTTGGTTTCGTGTCTCCTACGCATTACACACATTCGACCAACAAATGATACAATGACGAGATGATAGATCCATTTTTTGTCCTTTAATGTAGATCCCGCCGGGGATTGCATTCCATCAGGATAATGCGAGCCGTCATGTTACACGTATGTCCTAAGTTTCTTGGGTGTACACTACATATCTGTGCTTCCGCGGCCGGTCTGATTCCCCGATATTCAGTGGATTGAACACATCTGGTTGATTGTTGCAAAACGTCTCCCACATCTGCAAACTCCGCCAGCTACAGGTGATGAGTTGTGGGATCATGTTTAAGACATATGGCTTTCCATAACCTGGAGGCACGTTCAAAGGCATCATCCTCTAGATGCTTAGCCATGTTCCAGCTCTTCTGACCGCCGATGGTGGACCCACAAACTATTGACTGTTGCCAGTTCTGCTCCGCTGTCATGTTGCCATGTGTCACACAGAGCGGTAAGTTTAATCTTCCGATACTTGTCTCTGCCTGCCAACGTTGACTTTGTGATTTTATCTCCTTCTTTGCGCTGCATTTTTAATGGTGAGGATTGTATTTCACAATAATACTTGAAGCATGGCATAATTTAAGAATGAGAACGAAAAAGTTTAGTACGGTGTGTCTGTTTATTGACTAAATATTTCAATGAGTATTCACTTCAAGGTAGACGCAACTAATGTTGAATGCAGGGAAATAGTAGTGAAAAAATTAAAGAATGAGAAAATGGATGGAAACAGAAGAATGTCGAGAGATCCAAGTATAGAATGTTGAACACAATAGTTCACATAACGAGGATCAAACCAAGAAGTCTCCGTATTACATGTGAGTGCTTCATTACTAACCTACCGTGTCCTGCATCCATTAATTCCAGATTTTGTGTCTGAGTTTGTCTGGAGAAATTTATGGGTGCGAGTATCAATTCGTATAATATTTGACAATGTAGCTTCCAAACTGAAAGGTCATTGTCTACCTATATTCTATAACTTTTATTATCCAATTTGAAGATATTTTGTGTTAACATTCTAATGAAGAATGAAATACAGAGTTAATTTGGAAAGAAGTCGTCACATACTTGTCAAGCTAATTTCCGGAATTCCTAAGCTAATAACGAAACCGAGATTGATAGCGTAGATTCTGTAATCCAACCCTCTTTTGGAGACAAAATAATGTGGTGGGGAAATGTAAATTATGATTGCATGATTGTCTGTGCACTTGCTAAGTCTACCAGGTTCAAGACGCACATGTGGTTCAGAGCTAATGGTGATAGTTTGTTCGTCCTTCGTAAGCTAAATTTTGAACAAGGACGTAAAACACAAAAACTCAAATTATAATCAACATAAAATATACATTATAAAACTAGACATTTTCCCAAATAGATACCTACGAAGTGTACACTGTAGTGAAAGTATAACAATTGTAAGATTAAATTGAGGCCAAATTAATATAATTCATACAAAGCTAAGTAGAAGTCTGGATGAAATATTTCTTCTGAATGAAGGACACGATAGAGTGGTGACCTCTGGTGATAGAGGTCTCTGGTTTGATCCCAGGTCAAGTGAGTTTGTGTTGGACAACGTTGTGTATATGGGTTTTCTCGGGATTCTCCCTTTTCTTCCTACGTTCTCATTCGACCAATTCTTCCACCATCATTCACCTCTAATCATCCGTATCCTTAAGTCTACAGAACATAAGCGTGGGACATAGGCCCATATCCACGGGGGGGACAAGAGGGGGCTGCCCCCCTAAATTTTTCTTGGTCCCCCTAAAATTTTCATGGAAGGCTTGCAAAAAAATCTCGATTAATTCTATGTGTAAACACTAAGAATAAAATGCAATATAAAAGAGATTATTCCAAGAATTTTTCCACTTTAACTATTTGATGAACACTTCTAAACATATTTTAAAGGAGTTAAAGTAAAGTTTATCAGTCTGCTCGAATCTCAATATGAAATGACACAATACATATTGAAGCAAGTTTTTACGAAAAGAAGGAATATGTTCATAATACTTCATGCCACAGTTGTAATAGCGATCTGGGAGGTAGGAGACGAAGTGTGAAGTGCTTGCTGCAAGCCAAATCATAAAAACAGGAGCAGGAATAAAGCGTTTATCTTTTGTCGATTGCAGTAACGGTGGTAGGTTATTCTTATTCTATTGTGTAGTTGTAGTACATACTCGCATTACAAAATCCTCGTCAACAGCAAACCTTAGATTAACTGTGGAACAATTAGTTGGAACAATTGATTATGAATTGAATTAAGAGCTCCGAGTTCCGTTAAAGGCAATTGATTCTAGTAGGGTCCATATTATTATGGTGTGATATGTAAAACAAGAACTGTGGTGGAACATTCACCGAAAAAGTAATGGTTCCAAAGACTTTCATGTGTTTGTTCTCGTAGAAGAATAAAGTTAAGCTAAATTAGATGAGTAACTGAGCAAGTGAACATATTTAACGTTTAAGTTTAAGGATTAAATTCCGGGTTGTGGAGCCAGGACAGGTAAACATTTGCAAGATTTAGAGGAGAAATTAAGTAGCAAAATGTTTTGTATTGTACTTGAGGTGGAGGATCCCGTGGAAGTAGCTAGTTTTCATATTAAAAAGTTGAAAAATTGGAACTATTTCTTAGTCACGTACGCGTAATAATGTTGTAATTCAACATGAAAGAAGCAGTTATGCTTTTACTCGATACTAGATGAGTGTAGCGTTTTACTTACATTGAGAAGAATCCTTTCTCCGGGCAGTGGTATATTGTACAAATATACGGAATCCTCTTCCTAGAAATATCAGAACGGAGCATACGTTTTCTGTATGCTACATAGGCACTGCACTTAGGTGTTACATCATGCCGTTGCAGGATGTCTGATGTCTAACAGTCTTCCTTATGTTACATACATATATGTATGTTACCTTCGTCAGCTGTATGTTATATACGTCCATTTGTATGTGAGATCCTGACCGCCTATATTGTTTCATACGGAAAGTATGTATAGATGGAACACTTATACAGAAAATATTATAAACATGCGTTTTCAGTTATACGCTTGCTGTACGTTAAATCCAAAAACTACAGAATTTACAAATGTAACCTACGATATTACGTATGCCGCATACATTTTTTTCTCAGTGTAGCTTTGAATAACATTATAGTATTTTTTTAGCTGTTTTGGTATGTGTCTTCTTGGTATAGAGTGCAGGTGGTTCATTTATATAAAACGAGTTTAATTTAAGATTTTAAACAAGAACTTAGTGTAAATATTTTTTAAAAATACAACTGTAATTGTAAACAAGAGAATTACTTCAAAGTCACCCGTCCACCTAATTTTCAATAAAAACCATAATAAAATCTACAATCATCAATTTCTGCTTAAACTTTTTTCATTTTATGTTCTGTTACGTTACTTCGAGGGTGTGAGTACGGGAGAGGAACCACAATTATATATGGAAATCCATTATTAACCTAAAGGGGAGACTGGCAAGCCGCGCGGAGCACGGTTGTGGGTAGTTAATGGGGAATGCGGAGTTGAGAGGGAAGAACGAGCGAAGCGAGAAGCCGAAGTAAGGTGGGATAACGCACTACTAGGTTACTTAGGTTAGGTTATGTCTACTTTGCACTTACCTTAGTACGTACTTAGGTTTGTAGAGCTCTCCTATCTCAAGCAGAAACTCGTAAACGATTGTTGGTGGTCTTTGTTCTTTCATTCAGTAAGGCATGAATATTCAAAAACATTAACATCATTATCAACATCATGTTTTACAAATGTTAGTACTGTCAATTCACATCCAGCGCAAAGACCCTGTACACTTGCAGGCATGTTTACTCGAAAATTATCCACAATCCAACCGTCCTGAACCTAGAGACAAGTATTTCCCTCTACTTGCGAATTAGTTCCGTCTTTATAACCGCTTATCAGAAGGTATTACACATAAATTACGCTTCACTTATATATTATCAATCCCACAAGCAATCAAAGTATCAATTTCTTCTAGGTAAAGTTTCAAAATTTTGATGAAAACGAAAGGGAAACTTCGCAAGTTAAGCCTAAACAAGAGCCTAAGTAAAGTTGAATTTCCTTATTTCACAATAGATCATCTCTCATTCTTGATCTTAATGTTAGTATTACATGTGGGACTATTAAAACATTTATATTTTAATTCTAATTAGTGTAGTTAGTAATACGCATTTAATAAAATTCAAGTTTTCTTTCATGTAGATTTCAGAATGTTAACTTAATGTGTGTGTGTAAGGGGGGATAATGGAATTAAGTAGAAGCAAAATACTTAAACATTCAAGAGCAGATATGATGAATTGCTGATTTGATGAACTATAATATGGTTGGCTTGCCCCCCCCCTCCTAACTTCTACCGGGCCTCCTTTACAATTTTGGGCTGGCTACGGGCCTGGTGGGACATAGAACTAGTATTTCATTTTTTTCTTGTGGGGATGAATAAAGGACACATGCATAATTCAAATATTCACATAAATGCATACATTTAAAAACAAGGCACGTATAAGATATTATGTATGCATTTATGCATATTATAAATAATTTTTATGGAATCGTATTCAAATATATACACACAAATTTTGTAGATCAAAAATTAATTAAGTAATAACCTCATATGAGAATTAATAAAATTTCATATAATTAAGCTAATTATGTTGCCATTAACGATGTATTATCATGAGATTTTCTGCATACAAGATTAATTTTAGGCCAATACCAGTGGTTAGAAAAAATTGTACAGAAATTAAAATTTATATGAAGGAAATTAAGTATATACAGTATATTGTGCTTAGATAAAATTCTAATGAATTATATTATCTCTGATGCAAATAATAAAACCAAAGAACGAAATACGGAACATGTAATGAATCTGTAACAAGGATCCAGAACAGACGTCTCTCGTGGTATTCCGCAGGAAGAGGGAAATGCAACCACACTAAAAGCTATCCCTTGAGACAATTTGGCAGTTTCCCTTTCTCTTCACTTCCATTCCTTCACTGACAAAAGACAATGAATGAGCTCCTGCGTTCTTAATTAGCTTCTCTGTTTTCTCGCCGGCCCCTATTCGTAATTCGGAAAACGTGTCATCTCCTCCCCCTTCCAAACGAGCCACCAGAAACTGGAAATAAAGCGACCTACACAGAACAAATTTAGATTAGGTTATCAAAAGTCAATGTTTCAATAGCATATTGAATAGATTTATTTACTGAATGTAAAGGAATGTAAAGTGCGTATAGTTACAATATATATATATATATATATATATATATTAGTACGTTTTTGATATGTTATTATTTCCATTAACATAAGTGTAAAGTTTCAACTTTGATTTTCTACTAAAACCTCGTTTATAATGCTAATATCAGTATATTTAAATGTGTGATATTATTTGTTGTAGAACAGTGACTCTTAAAGTATGGTCCGTGGAGCAGTTCTCTGGGCTCGCAACACATTTTCAATTTAATTAATAGGTAATATAGCTAATAAAATGGTTACCAAAATAAAATTGATTAGCTGTATAAAACACTAAAACTTTTTCTTTCCATCCTTACCATTCAATGATCCGTGTGTTGATTACCAATACAATAGGGTTCTCGTTTCAAACTGTACAATCACTAATACTAGTAATTATTTTTCTGGTTTTCCCTAAACGCTTTACATTGGAAAGCGGAGTTTGATCTCTATAACTTAAAATCCTGAAATATCGTATTGTAGAGATTTTTTCTTGTGGCTCTTTTCTTATTCCAATATCTACATTTATTGCCACGATTACAGATATACCCAAAGCAAATTTCTCCAACTGCGATCATTGGTACTAAACTTTAAAATTTCACAAACTAGTAAACTTTGATGACACATATGAATAAAGGTTTATTAAACGGGATGCAAGGATCACTGACGCATGTGGAATTGCTTTGTGCTTTTTAGATGCTTTTCCTTAAAGGAGGAAAAATGCTCAAAAATACTATGCTCAGTAGTGAAGCAGGGGGTCTTTCTTTGAGGAAGATTTCACGGAACCTGTTTGTTTATCTCTCTCTTTTCTTTCTTTCTTTCTTTCTTTCTTTCTTTTTTTCTTTTTTTGTGTGTTTGCTTCAGATTCAGTGAAATTTCAACATTTAATATACAATTAACGAAATATTAGGGGGACCAATTTGTTTCTTACCAATGACAATGGTCACACGGGGACCTGCAACTTGAAGTGCTCTTTCGGAGGAGTATTCCGAACGACATGCTCACCATTGCAAGTTGTATCTTGAATAGTAATCGGGTCTCAAGAAACCTTTCCATTGTAGGCTTCTAATTTGATAGGTTCCAGATTATGATAGCCAGACAGCTGGGAACGAGCATCTTGTAAGCAGCGCAACATGTTGGGTGTCGACGAGCTGCTGAGGTTGGTGTCTTCCAAAGATGAGAAAAGAACGGTAAAACTACAAGAAGTGGGGCGACAACACCTCATTCAAGCTGTCGGATATAGTAGATTTTCGAGGTTGGTACAACAGAATAGGTCGCAAACTGTGATACAATTTACAGCAGATTAAATGCGGATGAAACATGACTGGGTCTGAGCACACACAGTTCATCGTACATTATTAAATATGAGCCTATCATCCTCACGTGTACCAATGTTAACATATGGCGTCGTCGTTTATGAGTGGAAGGGGCACGTGTTCATCGTCATTGGACCTTCGAGCAATACCACAACGTTGCATGGTCCGATGAATCACGATACTGCGTTCATCACATCGATGGTCGGGCCATAACTCATTGTCTTCTAAGAAAATGGCTCCAGGAGACGTGCGCAGTAGGATGACGACAGAACGGTGATAGCTCCGTTATGATTTGGGAAACATCCACATGGTAATCCATAGGCTCAGTAGTGAGTGTGGAGGGCACCATAACTGTTCCTTGCTATTGGCATATCATTCTTGATCATTATGTATCTATTCATGTGAGGCATAGTTCCAGCTGACAATAACATCTTCTAGCAATTGAACACTCCTTGTCACAAGGCCAACATTGTGCTGCAATGGTTCGAGTAGCACAATGATGAATTTTAATTGCTGAAATAGCACCCAATCTTAACCTAATTGAACACCTTTGGGATGTTATTGAAAGTCAAATTCTAGTTCGTCGTCCTCCTCTGCGAAATTTACAGGAATCTAGTAGCTTAAGGGTGCAGATGTGGCAGGCTATATCTTCAATCATCTATCAGGACATCATTGCCTCCATATCGAACGGAATTGCTGCTATCCTGCAAGCCAAAAATGGACATACCAGGTATTAGGTGGGTGGACATAATGTTTTGACTGGTCAGTGTGCATTAATCGGAGCAAACTAACTAATTTTTTTTCTATTTGGTCTAGGAATTAATTCGTGCGGGTGGACAAGAGATGGCGCAACGAACGGAGCGTCCCACACTTCCGTGTATCCACACATGTGTTGCAAACCCCTGTCATCGCGTATCGTTCGTAGTATAGGGCAGTGGATTAAAGCGTCAACAACACCAGTTTGTAGTTAAGTGAACATGGCGCAATTTGTGCCTGATAAAGTGTTTTTGCGGGGTGTCCTGCTGCATTACTTTAACATGCAGAAAAGTGCGACTGAAAGTCATCGTATTTTGGTGGAAGTGTATGGTGACCATGCTCTAGCTGAGCGAACGTGTCAGAAGTGGTTTGCACGGTTTAGAAGTGGTGATTTCGGCTTGGCAGACCAAGAGCGAGCTGGACAGCCAAAAAAATTTCAAGACGAAGAATTGACAGCATTGCTCGAGCAGGATTCGTGTCAAACGCAGGAACAACTTGCAGCAGCATTAGGCGTTGATCAAACAACAGTCTCCAAACGCTTGAAAGCCATGGGAATGATTCAAAAGATGTCACATTGGGTTCCACATGAATTGAAAGACAGAGACGTTGAAAGACGAAAAACCATTTGCGAATTGCTGCTTCAACGACAGAGCAGAAAGGGGTTTCTGCATCGAATTATTACGGGTGATGAGAAGTGGATCCATTACGAGAACCCTAAACGAAAAAAGGCCTGGGTGAAACCAGGTGAACCAGGTCCATCACAACCAAAACGAGATATTCACTGTGCAAAGGTTATGCTGTGCATATGGTGGGATATGAAAGGTGTGGTGTACTATGAGCTGCTGCAACCGGGTGAAACTATGAATGGAGAACGTTATCGACGACAATTAATGCGTTTGAAGCAAGCTCTGGCCAGAACACGACCAGAATGGGAGAACAGACATGATAAACTTATTGTTCAACATGATAACGCTCGCCCACATGTCGCAAAACCGGTCAAAACCTATTTAGAAAATGTCGGATGGGAAGTTTTACCCCACCCGCCGTATTCACCAGACGTTGCTCCTTCGGACTACTACTTGTTCGATTGCATGAACAACGATTTGATTGGACAGCGGTTTACTTCTTCAGAAGATATCGAAACATGGGTCTCTGACTGGATCGCTTCCAAGGATGAGGACTTCTTTCGCCACGGAATCCGTACATTGCCTGACAGATGGGCGAAAGTGGTGGCTAGCGATGGACAATATTTTTCTTAAGGTATTTATGTATTTTGTGTTTGTACTACAGCTTCAATGTGTGCGTAACAACCGCACGAATTAATTCCTAGACCAAATATAAATACATAAATAATGAAGTGATTCTAATTTCATCATACTTCAATTAAGGATTCAATTTGGCCATATTAGTTGATGATTGAATTCAAGAAAGAATTTAGATTCTTTTCTGACCCCATGAGCTCGCTTCTATGATTTCATAGTGCGCCTTCTTATGAATCAAATATAATTACTTGTAACACAACATACTGCAATTGCATAGTTTATTTATAAAACACTATTTATTTAAAACAACTATCATTTGAAAACATATAAAATTTCTTTATAATGTTTTCATAACATCCATTAGAAAAAACTTTAACGCAAACATAAAAGGGAAGCATTAATGATAATAAAAGCTTATTCGTTTTGGAAAGTGTATGACAAGAATATAATATCTTACTAGTGCCATCATATAAGGAGAAAAATAGCACATTATATAGCATTTTAATGGTTTAATAACGTAATTTTGGCTGCTATTAAGAGAGCTTTTATAACGTCCATGGCTAGAAGACTAAAAACAAAGTTACACTTCTGTCTTTCAACCAGTAATATCCTTGAAAGACGCCAACCACTTTGCTAGTCTGTCTTTTATTTTATTTCTGTTTGTTTTATTTTTGTTCTTGGTTAGTCATGACCTTGCCAAGATTTTGCAACACTGACCTGTCTCAAGGAAATTCCATGGGATAAATATTTTCTTCCTCTTCATGCATAAATATAACATAATTTCTTCTTTTTGGCTTGCTTCCTTTTTCTTTTTATTTTTTATTATTTTATTTTCCTCCATAAAACGTGTATTTTTTGTCTTATTCTTTATCTTTCAACATGTCTTGCTTTATTATTTTCTTTTGAAACTAATGATTCGAAACGTTTCTTCTTCTTTGTTTCCCCCACCCTTCTCGATTTTACTTTTTCTTTCTTCAGTTGATGATATCAAGGATTAAGTTTTCTTTCCTTCTTGTTTCTTTATTTCTTTCATTCCCTTAAATTTTTCTTCCTATTTTTGGTATTCAACATTTTTTTGTATTAGTGTATGCTATCTATATTTGTTCGTGTGTCTCTCTGTGTGAATATGTGTGTGCATGTCTCTTATACAACATATAGTACGTATACTTGAACAGACCGCAGTGCGTATTAGTGCAGTAAAAGTAATCTGCGCTATAATACAAATTGTATCTTGCTTTTCCACGTAATACAGTCTATGCATATACACCATTCATGCAGAAACACAACACAAATATAGTCAGATAAAAAAAGGAGAAAGATAAGGATAGAAAAGAAGCGAAGTAAACAATTTATTCTCGCAAATCTTTATATATTTTCTTTTTGTTTTTCTGAATTGAAGAACGGGTTTATCTTTATTTATTTTTAAAATGTTATCATCTGTATTTGATTTACGAGTACTTTTTAATCCAAATAAAACTTTCTGATTTTAAATGTTTTACTCTTTGTAAATATTCGCTTCCACATTCCTTTATTTCTCCGCAGGAGATATTTGGAACCTGTTCAAGACAGACCTCAATATCAGGTCTTAGAAAGAAATTCAAAAAACTAGCTCCCATTTATAGAGAACATAGTAAGCGTATGTGAATTATATCTAATTTTGCTTTTCTATCTGTTGTCACTACTTACTTTAAAATATCTAGGAGCGATGTTAACAGAACAAAATCATATCCACGAAAAAAAATTAAAAGTCGACTAAAAGCAGGAAATTCGTGTTATTATTCAGTTCAAAATCTTGTGTCATCTCGAATTCTGTCAAGAAATTTTAAGCTTAACATATATAATATGAATCATGCCTGTTGTGCTGTATAGTTGCGAAACATGGTCGTTGACTCTGAGGGAAGAACGCAGACTGAAAGTATTTCAGAATAAAATCCTAAGATGATTATTTCGCCCCAAGAGAAACCGAAATGGGGAATGGCAGAAACTTCATAACGAGAAACTGCATAATTTATACCGTTTACCGAACACTGTAAAGGTCATCAAGTCTAGGAGGTTCGGGTGGGCAGGTCACGTAGCCAGAATGGAAGAAAGTAGGAACGCTTTCAAAGTTTAAACTGGAAGTCTAATCGGAAGATTTAGGCGCAGATGGGAGGACAATATTAAAATGTATCTCGCAGAAATAGGAATACAAAGTAGAAACTGGGTCCAATTGGCTAAGGATAGAAGTCAATGAAGAGATTTTTTGAACGTAGCATTGAACTTCCGGTTTTCATACCTTATAGGGAGGAAAGGAGAGAAAGAGTGTGTGTTTCCTTCTCTGTACTGAGACTATATGAGACTTAATTTCCACTGCTTCTTGATTTGCTAGCTCCGTCTCGTATAGGACATATGTCTTGTATGAGGATAATTTTTTGTCTTTCGGTAACCAGTCAGAAATTGCATCTATCCACCGACTATATTTCTTCTTGCATTCTATCCTGTCCATGCTTACTCGTACCCTCTGGAGGAATGTAGAAATACTGACATTACTTTCTTAGGAGCTCTAGATAAACGATAAATATTACAGGCTGAAGTAAATAAAGATATAACAGAACGAAGATGTATTCAAATTATATTAGCCGTTCTTAATTAGAAATAAAACTAATTAAACCACACGAGTCTCTCTTGTAATAAATTTCCACCGGTATAATTACATTCACTAAAATTTATGATGAAAGCTGTAACCACAAAGACAGTAAATCTATAAAACCGTTGTGATTTCACAGAGATGGAGAGTATGTGTGTACTAACAGCATAATTATAATAGCAATAATGATAACAGTGATAAATACCATAGTGGCATTTGTTCTGATGCTTTGTGATGCATTAACTACAGGGGGCTTTCCGCGTCACGCTTAGTAATTTTAATGAATCTGTATAAATTGGTGATGAGTAGCAGGCGTCAGGTATTTACGTACAAGGAAACAAAAACTTCAAACGAACTGAAACTGATACGTCATAAAACACATAATCATCATACATTTATTTTTAGAAAATATGTACTTAAACCGGAGAATACACAAATAAAATTGGATGTATATGTATGTTCGTATAATCCTCTACGTGTTTTCCAATTAACTTGTTATTTATTTTCACGGGTGCAAATTAAACGGTTGACTTCATACGGAAATTAAAAATTGGAAGAGACGAGAAAGGATAACAATAATATATATTAGTTGTATATGAGGTTGGAAATTCCACATGTGTGATTTTCAGCGATAATGTATGATAATAATCTCTTCTGTCCTAAACTTCGGAAATCTGAAGGGGGAAAACGGAAGTAAAATATTAGTTTAATCAAATTAATTATATAGGTGATTTAATGTTGTACTCTATGAATATTTGTTGCAACCAGATTTTCGTAATAAAATAAAATTAAAGTTAAAATAATTTTATACCTAAAGGCATTTATTAAGCACATCAAACGAAAAAAATAACAATTGATTTCTATTGGAAGAGATTCTCAGGAAAGCAATTAATCAAGATGTTTGTTAATAATCTTAATTGTTTCCAAAACTGAAAGGAAAATATTTGAAGGAAGTTCAGATCCGGCTTTGAAGGCGTATTATTATCTTATCAAGATACAATTTTAAATGAACACAACCGCAGATTTTTTTTATGAGAATTTGACAGACATCGCGTTTCTTAAAGAAAAAAAAACGAATGAGAGGGTGTTAGAAATGATGGGGGAGCAAAGAACAATTTTAGAGATTATTAAGAAGAGGAAGAGAAACTAGTTGGGACATTGGCTAAGAAGGAACTATATCATGAGAGACGCGCTAGACGGTATAATGGCAGGAAAAAGAAAAAGAGGGAGAAGAAGATACAATTAATGGACGATATCAAAACATAGAAATCGTATGTGAAGACGAAGAGGTTAGCGGAAGACCGTGGGGCATGGAAGCTTCTCAGTTGCAACAAGTGCCTTGCCAATAATGGCAAAATATCTATGATGATGGCGATGATGCGTTCTTTAAAAGCGCCTAAACACGATAAATGCATAGAAATGTATGAACTGTTATAAGCATTTAATTATAATACTTACACTGCACTTATATTTTAATAAAACGTTTAAGAGTGTAAATTAAACATATTTTCACAAAGTAATAAATGGAACTGTCCGAAAATCAATAGCGTATTTCAGAATAGAGTTTTATTCTATCATTAACTGGTCAGAGGAAACTTTCCTTCTGTAATGTTGAAGTTCTCTAGTGCTTTGAAATATTTATTGGAGTTTAATTTTGTTATCGAAAGAAGCTAACATGTTACAGATTCGCAAACTTCGTTAAAACTAATAGTTCCATTTCCCTCTTTTTGAAATGCCTTGTGCCAGCAGGGCTTTGGCTCCGGGGTTGGTTGCATTCTAACAACGTCGGAGTTAGAAACAAAACGTTATCTTAAAGCGTTGAAACTGAAAATAATCTGAAGCAGAAAGCATTTACAGATAATCTTAAATGTACAGAGAAATAGTCAGAAAAGATAGATTTTTTAAAAAAATATCGTCCAGTATCTGTATGATTCGTATGACATATCACACCAAGCGATACGAAAATAAAATTATTGAAGTTCACAAATAGGATATGCATCAACATCAATCAATACTATTTAATTGAATGGTTTTAGAACAAAGGAAGTTATTGTGTGACGAAGTAGAAATTTATTGTTGCTGATTCAAATGCAAGGATGTAAGTTAGTTCTGTAAATCATATATTCATAGTGATAATACTGAATTATTAGAATATAGTTCAAGTGTTAAGATTTATTAAGAATAGTAATATAATTTGTTATGGATATGAAAATACCACTGTGTATATTGTCATACACTATGTAACTGCTAATGCAGACGCACACCTAGAAATATTTATTGGGAGGGGTCGAAGCTTTAAAGATTCCAATACTACAAGCCACTACGTCTATAGTATTGAACAGGTATTATTCTGTACACGAAAAGACGATAAGTAATTGTAAAATACTTCCACTTATATTTTCAGACAAAATGACAGACCTAGATTGTTTTTATAAGGGGAAGAGTACAGATGAAGTATAAAGGTCAAATTATCATGCTACATCGATCATTTTAATGTTAAACAAGTATAATTTTATTGATAAAGTTACAAATATATGTCGAATTAAGAAGTATGAGGGTGGCCGGACACGTTGGGCTCCCCGTGGGTGTGTCCCTGTGTTAATGGCTGTATAATGCACGAACATAGGCACAGGCTACGTCTGCATACGCTCAGAATGTTACAATTAAGTAAGATGTTGATGTTGAATGCGGACGCTCAAGCGACCCGTACAAAAGTGGACCATGTCGGTGCCCGCGCGTTATTGTATTTATGTCGAAATTGTGTATAGTCATGAGTTTTATTCTGAAGTTTATCCTAACACTTTTAGTTACGAGATATTTTTGAAATGTATACTTCCATCCCCTGTCTTCAATACTATTGATCCTACGAAAAATATATATATATAACTATTTTCGTACGGAATTTAACGTAGTTCAATTTTGTACCTAAAACGATTTTTGCTAGGCCCCATAGGTTTTGAGATATTCAATATAAAAGTTGAAAGACGACTTTAAAGCCCTTTCTATCACCCAACGGCCACGCATCCTAAGAGACTTTTAATCACTCTGCCCCATAACTGTGTCACATTTCAAAACTGCATGATTTATTTTTCTATTTTTCCTCCGTTGTCTAGACTAAATACACACAAAAAGTAACAAAGAAAATAATGTAAAGAAATTTATTTCTAGCATTTCCTATCGAATGTCATTTTTTTTTAATCAATTAGAAAGTAATGATGAGTTGATATTAAGTTGCTTGAAACAGCAAGAACTTGATACGTGTTACTGTCATTTAAAATCAATTTTTTTTTAAAAAAATGGGTGATAATATATAATTATAAACATGTTGAAATAAATAGATCATATGAAACATCTGACGTATGGCAAGATAGCCCCCCCCCCTTTAGAAAATTGAAACAATGACTAGGTCATTCGCTTGTACTACGTTTGTACCGTTTGTACCGAAAATATTTTCGTTTGTACCATTTTCCTTATAGGGTTACTTGAGAGGTCGACTGGGGGGGCTATCTTGCCGCCAAGATAGCCCCCCCGTATCACAGCACAAAAAATTGGAGTACACAATTCGAAAGCAAATCTTTTGTACCGTTTGTACCGAAAAAAGTTTTGTTTGTACCCTGATAGTTTTCGAGAAACAGGAGATGACATTTGGTGGGGCTATCTTGGCGCCAAGATAGTCCCCCCGTATCACAGCACAAAAAATTGAAATACACCATTCGAAAGCAAATCGTTTGTACCGTTTGTACCGAAAAAAGTTTTGTTTGTACCCTGATAGTTTTCGAGAAACAGGGGATGATATTTTGGGGCGATAGGCTATCTTGGCGCCAAGATAGTCCCCCCCCGTATCACAGCACAAAAAATTGGAATGCACCATTCGAAAGCAAATCGTTTGTACCGTTTGTACCGAAAAAAGTTTTGTTTGTACCCTGATAGTTTTCGAGAAATAGGGGACGAGATTTGGGGGCTATCTTGTACGCAAGATATGCCCCCTAATGTGTACTTTTTCCATGTCCATTAATAAGTATTATATGTTTATCTATGTGAATTGATGTGTATTTAGAATTCTGGTTGTGCACATCAAAATAAAAAAAATGAATTTTCCAGTAATAACTCAACGTTAGAATTGAATCTGCGTGTGGGAAAACAGTGTGAGTCCAAAATAAACCATCTTGAAGTAAAGGCTAAAATAACACTAAAGATGTAGAACTACAAGTTGTAATGAAGAGCAGTGCAATTTGCAAGACCTCGCACGTTATAACAGAATGCTATAATGTCGACTGTACATTTGTGGCATTAACAAACTAAAGTTCTTTTTTTTTTTTTCAAATATCTCACAATGCGTTTTCTGGACTAGTAGTGGTTTTCCACTCACCGATTCAATTAAATTTTCTCTATTTCTGCTCTTTTCCTTAAGTAAATACGTATTATTCAGCAATGGCCTATTTGCTTTCGTCTATTGTCTATGAAAGCGGCAAACTCCTCGAGCCGTTAATGTGACAGATGTAAACAGCTAATTTCTTCAGTTGGTATAAAGCTGAAACGTGGAAGGACGCAGTTTAGGTGAGCAAACATTTCATTTTTTAGTTTTCTTTGTTTAAGATTATTTCTGTAAATCCAGTTTCTTTCTGAATTTGTACACACTTTGTTATTATTTTTACGGTATTTATTTACGGAAAAGGGCACAAATAGAGAAAATTTAATTGAATCGTTGAGCGCAAAAACACTGCTAGTCCACTAAACGCATTTTGAGATATTTGAAGAAAGAACGTTCGTTTGTTAATGCCACAAATGTACAGTCGACATTATAGCATTCTGCTATAACGTGCGAGATCTTCCCAATTGTACTGCTCTTCATTACAACTTGTAGTTCTACATCTTTAGTGTTATTTTCGCCTTTAATTCAAAATAGCTTATTTTGAACTCACACTGTTTTCCCACTCGCCGATTCAATTTAAACGTTGAGTTATTCCCAACAACTTCTTTTTTTTATTTGGATATGTACAACCAGAGTTCTAAATACACATAAATTCGCATGAATAGACACATAATACTTATTAATGGGCATGGAAAAAGTACATATTAGGAGGCCTATCTTGAGTACAAGACAGACTCCCAAATATCATCCCCTGTTTCTCGAAAACTATCAGGGTACAAACAAAACTGCTTTCGGTACAAACGGTACAAACGATTTGCTTTCGAATGGTGTATTCCAATTTTTTGTGCTGTGATACGGGGGGAGGCTATCTTAGCGCCAAGATAGCCCCCCGCCCCAAATATCATACCCTGTTTCTCGAAAACTATCAGGGTACAAACAAAACTGCTTTCGGTACAAACGGTACAAACGATTTGCTTTCGAATGGTGTATTCCAATTTTTTGTGCTGTGATACGGGGGGGCTATTTTGGCGCCAAGATAGTCCCCCGCCCCAAATATCATCCCCTGTTTCTCGAAAACTATCAGGGTACAAACAAAACTGTTTTCGGTACAAACGGTACATATGATTTGCTTTCGAATTGTGTATTCCAATTTTTTGTGCTGTGATAGGGGGGGCTATCTTGGCGCCAAGATAGCCCCCCGCCCCAAATATAATACCCTGTTTCTCGAAAACTATCAGGGTACAAACAAAACTTTTTTCGGTACAAACGGTACAAACGATTTGCTTTGGAATGGTGTATTCCAATTTTTTGTGCTGTGATACGGGGGGAACTATCTTGGCGCCAAGATAGCCCCCCGCCCCAAATATCATCCCCTGTTTTTCGAAAACTATCAGGGTACAAACAAAACTTTTTTTTGGGTACAAACGGTACAAACGATTTGCTTTCGAATGGTGTATTTCAAATTTTTGTGCTGTGATAGGGGGGGCTATCTTAGCACCAAGATAGCCCCCCGCCCCAAATATCATCCCCTGTTTCTCGAAAACTATCAGGGTACAAACAAAACTTTTCTCGGTACAAACGGTACAAACGATTTGCTTTCGAATGGTGTATTTCAAATTTTTGTGCTGTGATACGGGGGGCTATCTTGGCGCCAAGATAGCCTCCGTCCCCAAAATATCATCCCCTGTTTCTCGAAAACTGTCAGGGTATAAAACAAAACTTTTCTCGGTACAAACGGTACAAACGATTTGCTTTCGAATGGTGTATTTCAAATTGTTGTGCTGTGATACGGGGGGGCTATCTTAGCGCCAAGATAGCCCCCCGCCCCAAATATCATCCCCTGTTTCTCGAAAACTATCAGGGTACAAACAAAACTTTTTTCGGTACAAACGGTACATACGATTTGCTTTCGAATTGTGTATTCCAATTTTTTGTGCTGTGATAGGGGGGGGGGCTATCTTGGCGCCAAGATAGTACCCCGCCCCAAAGATCATCCCCTGTTTCTCGAAAACTATCAGGGTACAAACAAAACTTTTTTTGTACAAACGGTACAAACGATTTGCTTTGGAATGGTGTATTCCAATTTTTTGTGCTGTGATACGGGGTGAACTATCTTGGCGCCAAGATAGCCCCCGCCCCAAATATCATCCCCTGTTTTTCGAAAACTATCAGGGTACAAACGAAACTTTTTTTCGGTACAAACGGTACAAACGATTTGCTTTCGAATGATGTATTCCAATTTTTTGTGCTGTGATACGGGGGGGCTATCTTGGCGCCAAGATAGCCCCCCAGTTGACCTCTCAAGTAACCCTATAAGGAAAATGGTACAAACGAAAATATTTTCGGTACAAACGGTACAAACGTAGTACAAGCGAATGACCTAGTCATTGTTTCAATTTTCTAAAGTGGGGGGGCTATCTTGCCTTACGTAACATCTGTTTGAGTTAGGAAAGTTAAATATTGTTGTAGTTTCTGTTCTCCTTATTGTAAGCTTTTGTTCATTCGGATCTGTCATCCTATAAAATGCATAAATAAATTAAGCACAAGCTAGTACCACGTAGAAATAACAGAACTTTAGATTATCTTTATATATTAAGAGGCATCTGTAGATAAATTGTGGTTTAGTTTATATTTATCAGTGAAGGCTGGTAATATTAATATTACCTGCATAGAACATTCATGTAACATTGAACAATTTTCACTTTAGAGAATTTTGTAATTCTTTTATCGAAAAGAAATGTCCTGACCAGTCATAACATTATGACTACCTATCTAATACATCTAGTATGTACTTCTTTAACTCAGAGGACAGCAGCAATGAAGGAAACATGAATGGAAATTGGAGATTTCAAGATTGGAGGACAGATCATTAACAAGATTAGATACGCAGATGATACGATTATTAAAGCTAGAACTGAAGAATGATTACAGATAATTGACAAAATAGCTGACTCTGGGGAACTATATGGAATGGAAATCAACATCGAAAAATCGAAACTCATGAGAATATCCCGTGGAAATGCCCCCTTACGGGTCAGAGTAGAACAAAGAGTACTTGAAGAGGTTGACCATTTCAAATATCTGGGAAGTTTTTTGACGAAAGACGCGTACTGCATCAAAGAGATCAGGCCGAGAATTGTTATAGCCAAGAAGCATTCAACAAGAAAAAATCACTCTTAACTAGCAGCCTTAATATTGGACGAAGGAAGAAATTAGTCAAGTGCTATATTTGGAGCATTGGAGTTGTGGCTCAGAGACTTAGACATTACGGAAGTTTGAGAAGAAATATTTAGAGAGCTTCAAAATGTGGTGTTGGAGGAAGATGGAGAAGATAAAATGAACAGAAAGAGTAACAAACGAATACGTTTTAAAACGGATAGGGGAAAAGAGGACACTTCTAGCCACCATTCTTCGTAGAAAGGCCAATTGGATTGGACACATCTGAGAAGAAATTGTCTTCTTCATACCGCCATAGAAGGAAAGATGGAAGGAAAGCGAGGAATAGGAAGAAGAAGAACACAAGTGACCGATGATTTGAAAAATAGAAGAAAATATTGGGAGTTAAAAGAGGAAGCTGAAAATCGAGAAATATGGAAGAAACATTTCCAGGTCCAAACTGAAAATTAAGAAGAAAAGAAATAAGAAAAAGAAGAAAAAACCTCACTAGTCCCAGGACGTGCCAAAAGGCAGAATACTTAATAATAATAATAATAATAATAATAATAATAATAATAATAATAATAATAATAATAATAATAATAATAATAATAATAATGGAATCAATAAGAACTTGATAGCTAGGGGATGGCACACACAATTAATTTAATTCCTGTAAATTTCACAGAGTGAGTCGATGAGCTCAGATCTGATATTCAATGTCATCCCAAAGGTGTTCAATTGGCTAAAGATCCAGTGAGTTAGAGGACAACTGGAATGATTGAAATCTATCACTGTGCTCCTGGAACCCTTCAGCACAACGTTGACCCTGTGACAATAGAAAATGTCCTGCTAACAGATGCTATTGCCAGCTGGAAATATGTCCAACATGATTAGCAATGACCTGCCAATAACTTTGAGCGGTCATGTTGCCCTCCATAAGCATGAATATACACTGCATAAGCGAATAATGGATCATGTTAAACCTGCATTATCTGTCAGTTAACATGGATTTCTGAAGGGCAGATCTACTGTATCAAATGTAGCACTAATAGCAGACTACATTTAGAAGGAACTTGACAAACAAGTACAAGTAGATGTCATATATACTGATTTTTTTAAAGCATTTGACGTCATTGCCCATGACATTCTCTTAAACAAACTGACATCCTTTAACTTCTCGAAATCAACTCTGCAATACTTTGCTTCCTGCCTTCAAAATCGTAAACAAACTGTACTGTATCGTAATCATAAATCTCAAATCTTTCATGCAACATCTGGAGTGCCTCAAGGCTCGAATCTGGGACCTCTACTTTTCATTTTGGCGGTAAATGATCTTCCTGAGTGCTTTCAAATTTCTAGAAATCTACTCTTTGCTGATGACCTTAAAATATTCAAGAGAATTAAAACAATTCAGGACTGTTTAGAACTTCAGAGTGACTTACAAAATCTTGAAATTTTCATGTAAAAACAATAAATTTAAGTTAAATGTTTGTAAATGCAATTATTTAACATTCACTAGAAAAGAAAAATATATTCAATATAATTATTCAATATTAGGGGAAAAACTGAAAAAGCTTGATTTTATAAGGATTTGGGATTTATTTTTGATTCAAAATTATCCTTTATTCAACATATTGAAACTATTTGCAAAGAAGCCTACAAAAATCTTGGATATACTTATCGAGTCAGTAAAGATTTCCAAAATGACCAAACTTTAATTGTGCTGTATTATGCATACGTCAGGTCGAAATTAGAATATTGTAGTAATATATGGTACCCTAATATACAGAAATACTAATTCTTGATTGAGCGTACTCAAAATAAGTTTTTAAGGCTTGTTACACTTAAGAAAACAAAATTCTACCCAAAATTTGAAAGCTACATTGACCTTGTTGAAAATTTTAAATTTGAAACATTAGAACTCAGGAGAAGAAATATTGATTTATTATTTTTACACAAACTCTTTCATGACAAAATAGACTGTCCTGATCTTAACGAACAAATATGTATCCAAGTACCATCCACTAAATTGCGCACTGCTTCGAAAAATACATTTTTTTGTATGACAGCGAAAACAAACGTCTTAAGCAGATCTCCTATATGGAAAGTTAGTGCAACCTACAACAGGTTCATTAAAGAAAATTTCAACTTTGATGTACTGGCAATGGATGTAAGTAGTTTTAAGAAGTCTCTTAATTCTGTAAGCCGAATGTAATTATTACCAATAGTTTTATTAACCTATCTAATCTGTATAACGTATATACTATATAACACTGTAATTAGGCCTGTGCTTGTTGTGCTATATGTCAATATGTCAATAAATCAATTAAAGAGTATTGACAGTCATAAAACTCTGCCGTGAAAATTTCAAGTTTACATGATATATATTTCAAATGAAAACTACTGAACCCATGAATGACCAATATAAAGATTCTCCAAATTATAATTGAGCCACCACCGGCCTGTTGTCATCCTACTGGGCACATCTTTAGCAGGTGTTCCCCTAGTATATGTGTATTACGTCGGTTGTAACGGACCATATCTAACAGTCTACGATGAACTGTGTTCTCAGACACGGTAGTGCTTCCTTCACTGTTGAAGTCTTCAGTTAATTGTTCCATAGTTTGCGCTCTATCCTGTCGTATCGATATTCTACGCGATCCGCCATCTTTACTGTGTCTAGCTGACCCATGTTTTGTGGTTTGATGCTGGTTTCACCATCTTTTTCACACCTTTGGACGACACTAACCACGATAGCTCGCGAACACTCGACAAATCGCTCTGTTTCCAAGATGCTAATTCCCGTTTGTATGGCCATCACAATCTGGCCTCTATCAAATTGTGATTCATCCTTCCCAATTCTACAAGCATCACAGTGACTGATCGAATGAGATCATGTCATCGTCTGGCGAGCGGTTCTGCTGCGTCCTGCGACTCTTATGTCAATCCAGTGACTAGGTTCAAACAGTAGCGGTAGTCATAATATTTTGACGGGTCAGTGTATTGCATAATAATAAACTCCTGGTTCTCTAAGGACTATAAACTTTTTTCTTTGTTTGTTTCCTTTCTAATTTAAAAGGAGATGTGTTTAGAAATTAATGTTACCAAAAATATTATCTACTTTTATTTAATGCATACTATAAAGAAAATTCATAAGTATTTTTGAAATATTTTTGTCCTGTATTATGTACTTGATATTCATATTTCATTTCAAAATATTCATATTAAAGAATTTCATATTTGTTATTAAGATTTTATAGGATGCTTTTACATAATTAACATTAAATTGAAAATACTTTTTAACATGTTTATGAAATATCATCCAAGAGACATATATGTTTACCTTTACTAATGGCAATATCTGAGAGAAAGAGAGAAGTATGTTTATATTTCACAAACATATTTTGATGTTTGAAGAGAGAGAGAGAAAAAAATTACGTGACATTTTTATTACATATTATACAACCATATGGTTTTTGACCAGATTAGGACAGTGTTATTCACTCTGAAATGTAAACATTAACTTCGTCGAGGTTTTGTTACATTGTGAAATCAGATGAAAAATTTCTGACCTGTCTCGTATTACTTTAACTATATGAGAAGAATAAGGCATTTTTGTTTATTAAATATTGATATTATAATAAATCTGTTCTTTCTATGAATATAGTGTTACAGAGCCTTGTGTACTGGAACTCTCACTTGTAAGACAACAGGACATACTCGTACAAATTATAAGGGGCCGCGGTGGTATAGTGGTAGAGCGTTCCCCTCTGGTGCATGTTGTCCTTGATTGGATCCCAGCTGTCCCCAAGTGTGCTTTATAGCAGACAAACACCGTGTGCGTGGGATTTCTCGGGGTTTTACCGTTTCCTCCTACTTTCTTCATTCCACCATTCCATTTATTTCTTACCATCACTATCTCCTTCCGCTAGCCGGCAAAAACGTAAAACTTAAAGATTTCATTTCATTTCGTTCAAATTATGATTCATTAAATCATAGGTACCTCTGGCAGAAGCCCTGACCAGACAAATAAGACGACATTGCACTGAAGGGCTAATCCCGGAGGATATTGCTATTTGTTGACATGCAGAAGTCGTGGGAGTTTTGCGTTTTTTATTTCATTTCTGTGAAAACTAAAACAAATACTAGTAATTTGTTATACGATAGGATATTTAACTGTTGCGTAGACTAATTACTGTGTACAAAACTAATTAATTATTGTCAATAAAATAAAGTTGTGTTTTCAATTTTCCAAAGCTGATGGACAAAATAAATGGAATTGATTAATGTCACAGAACAACTGAGAACCACATGACAGATCAATTGTATGCATAAAACATTTTCAACTACTTGACTTCATAACTGATGTACTTAACTTAAGCCAATCTATTTTTTTAGAGAGAGAGAGAGAGAATGCAGTATTTAAAAAAATCCAAATTCGTCATTTTATTTGGGTAATAGAACCCGAGTAAAGTTAACCACTCAGAAATAAACATATAATATTAGTTATGAGTGATAATGAATTACATATTCGTATACTGTGAATAAGATGTTCATATTGCAAACTAAGAAATGAGCCTGTGGTTTTTCAACAAAAATTATAGCTTTATACTAAGTTGTGTTAATGTGTGTTTATATCAACATTTCGTTTGGCGGCACTTTTATTGATGTTTTCACTATTAATACACATCTGTCTTTTATATATGTATATTAAACTCTAACTTACTTTACGAAATCACTAAATAAATAAAAGTAGTTCAATTTAAATGGTCAAATAGCCTTCTTATTTATCACTAACTAGCAGCGTTCACCCCGCTTCGCTGCGGTCACCCCGGAACGCAATAAACTTTGTTACTTAGATAATTTTTACTTTTTCGCTTTCAAGTGATATGATAAAAACCATAGTAGATTGCAGTAAATGTTAACATTATATCGCCTGTCATTTATGTTAACCCGCCCCGCTTCGCTGCGGTCACCCCGGAACGCAATAAACTTTGTTACTTAGATAATTTTTACTTTTTCGCTTTCAAATTGCAGTAAATGTTAACATTATAGCGCCTGTCATTTATGTTAACCCGCCGAGTCACACGGTCATGCGGGTTGCATATAAATACGTTTATTTTTACCTATGATGTACTAATAACAAAGGATTTGTACGTATGGACACCTGAATGGTCAATTATCTCAAGACACTGGTAATTGAAAATTAAAGTGATATGATAAAAACCATCTAGGGTCCAAATCCTAACAACCCCCCAAAAATGAAAGAAATTGGTTCAGCCGTATTAGCGTGATGAGCGGACAAAGGATTTTGTACGTTCTCTTTTATATATATAGATTTTGTATCAGGATGTAATCCATGAGGACTTCGCCTTTTGCAATGTGTTCTGAAAAATTAAATGAAATCTTTAAGTTTTACGTCCCGCGGTTATGCTGGTTAGGCTAAAGGAGACGGTGATGATGAGGAATGAATGAAATGGTGGAATGATGAAAGTGGGAGGAAACGGGAGAACCCCGAGAAAACCCACGCACACGGTGTTTGTCCACCACAAAGTTCACTTGGCGGGGCCTGGGATCGAACCCGGGACCCCAAGCACCAGAGGTGAACGCTCTACCACTGAGCCACCGCGGCCCAATGTGTTCTGATAAAGGCTACTACGTACTTTACTATAGTAACGAAGATTTCGGGGGGCTTAAGCCCGGAAGCCTTCCCAACCTAAATACGGCACTGACACCGTCAAAGAGCGTCCAGAAGACATATGTTGGGCAACACTGCATGTACTGACCCGCAGTGCAAAGTGCATTGAGGAGGATGGTGATATGATTGAACATTTGCTACACGCACAAAATAATTACATTGAAGGTTGACGCTAGTAGGGTTACGTCTCTATCTGTGTGCATTAGAAGTAACTATTGTTTATGTATTAGAGGTAATTATTGCAACGGACATTCTGGTGTAGTATATTGTACGAAAAGTTTAAATCAAGTTTCACTGCCATCTGTTGTTCAGATCTGTAATTAGTGTTCCCGCATAGAAATGTAGAGCTCTCGTATGTTCGGTAATAGTATTGTATCTCCGATTTAGCATAAAAACATTCGTCTATTAATATTCGTAACGATTGTCATCTGTGGAAAGTTCGAACATTGTTATGTTATTAGAGTAAGGAGTTATTAATAATGCTTCTTTTTACGGCTTCTAATGAAGCTAAAAATTTTACACCTCACCTGGATCTTTGGTATACAGTATCATTTTTGCCTAATCAGATACTGCACCTATAGCGACAGTATTTCCACTCAAGAACAGTGCAAAATTGTTTAAAAAAGGGAATTTTATAGGCAAATTTGAAAAATTTCCCTCCGTTATTTCTCTCTTGTATGCAATAGTGGGACAATTTGTACACTATCTGCAATCCTATTTCATTAGCTTTCAAACGAGGTATAATATGTAACATAATCCCAACTACAGGGTGCAATAGAATGTTTCAAACGAAAATCAGCAAGTAAGTGTAAGAGGCAAAAAAGTTACCCCCACCCTATCTCCGGAACGAGGTTGAATAGGCCCTATGTTCGCATAAGCATTTTTGCTTAGAATGACCTCCCATATCATCTTCCAAAATCTTTGATTTTCCTCACCGGACACCTTGTATATATTAGTGTACGTACTATATACCATGAAGATAAACAGATCGTGAAGAACCAATCACTAGGCCTTCCCATTCACTATGTATCATCCCTTAGAAGATTTTTCCTTTAGAGGGTACAACAAGGATTATGTTTACCAACCCTCTGTTCTAAATATTGTTATACTTCGCAAATGGATAGACGAAGTTGTGCAGGCTATTGTATTGCTATAACTGGAATATTATCTGAACATTCCAGACGCGGTTCGTCAGGGTAGGAAGGGTAGGCTAAGGTCGAACGTGCGCTCATCAACTTTTGCATTGTAGTTCATGAAGAACCCACTGGTAGTTCTGAAATAGCTAAGGTCAGCAAATTGTAATCTGCCTGCTCTGCCAGATTTTTCAGTTGTATTACAAGTTTTAGTCCATGAATAAGCATAATATCGATATATGTTCCGAAGCATACACAGCGCATACGTATAAAGCTTTGGCCAGCTCTTACAGACTCTGCCTACCCTAACAGATACAGTGGCGTCAAGCGCTGGCTCCTTTTTTCCGAGATCGCTAGTATCGCTTGTTCATATGTGTTTTTACAGCATTGAGAACGGCTTAAACATTATGAAACTAAACGTGCCAAAGACAAAACCAAAAAGTAATCGAGAGGGAAAGGCAGTATCGATAGCAGATAATATATGTTGTTAGTGCTCGGTACCTTATCTTTCTTAAACGATCGTCATATGAACATCAGAAAAAAAATATAATTTCAGAAATAATAAAAATATGTGTTTTCTTGTAATGTTAAACAGGACGGCATGAACATTTAAAAATAATAAAATATGTTATTATTATTATTTAATAGTTATGATGCATTTGTTGTGTCAGTGGTGTCGCAAGCGGTGGGCGATGACGCAGGGCCTCACGCTTTCAGAGCCTCACAAAGTCAAAGTGCCTAAATACAATTAGACACTGATTTTATAAAGACCCATCAACTCAATATAAATAGAAACAATTATGAATTCGGACTTGTTTACATAAAAATTACATAATGGTGGCTTGAAATAAACTTATGATCTATTCTTGTAACAGTGTCGTAAACTGAGGTGGGACGAGTGGGGCAACGGCTCCGGGCGCCAAAGTAAGGGGGCGCAAAATTTGGTGATTGAAAGCAAAGAAAGGAAAGAAAGAAAAAAGAGAGGAGAAATTACTGGTAATATTACTAGTATGTACTTAAATTCTCTTCGTGATTTAGGAAGTGGTCCTATAATATTACTCATGTTAGGGAAATGCATGTGCACATATATAAAATGTAAAGAAAAAAGTAATAAAAAGTGCTCAAAATCAAGGAAAAGCAGGGTTAATTTTTGAAAATTTTCTTACGCTTCGCGCCAGTCATGGTGGCGCTTCGCGGCTGGTCTGTCGACCTCACTCGTAGGTTGGCGGCGTCATATATTTTCGCCCCGGTCGTTGATTTTCCACGGCACGACACTGTCTTGTAACATTAGGCCACTAACATAGGCGAGTACACAATAAATTTCGTTTTATTGTGTACTAGATTATACACTATATTATAATTTACCTACCCTGAGCATTTTGGTACGAGCCGCCAATGGAACATTCTTAGGACAACTAAAGTGGCGGCGTGAGTGGTGAGCTAACTGTAAAACTTGGAGAGCTCGTATAAAACATTTTAAAAGAAGTAGATCTCTAGGTCCCGCAGTGTCGGAGCTCTGATTTATTGTAACGGTACTGGAACATCATGGACTAAGTGCATACCGGTACTAAAAATTGTAATTGTGTGTATAAACTGATCTTTTTGTCTAGGAAGAAAAATGTAAGTTTGTTAATGTTTTACCCACAAGAGACAAAAGGACAGACATTACAATATTTGGTACAATATTTGGTAATGAATAAATTGAATTAACGGTATTATTCATATGATATGTTACTCTTCGACATCCTAATATATCATTAGTAAGCAGCACTTATAATTTAATCCTTTCCCCTTCAGTTTAGATATCAAACAGTCTATTTCCCAAAAATACCGTAATATTCGTCACTAATACCTAAAATATAATTTCAAGTATGGTAAATAAACCATTACAGATTGTTTATGGTATCCAGTGTTATCATTTTAGATTTCTTGTTACAATTTATAAATGATTTTTTTTTTCTGTAATCTATAATTCATGTCACCGTTCTGCCTCCATTTTGTAGCTGTTGTCTGGCGCCCTCCCTTCTGATGTTCTCGAGACTCAAGCAATGTTTCATTCTTACGACTTCTTTAGCTTTAGTCGCCTCCTGGCATTTATACGTGTTACTCGCTTCCGCTTTCTTTACTCTTCTTCTTTGCCTCTTATCTTTCTTCTACCATTCCGCTTTTTTTCCTTTCCTGCTCCTCTTCCAAACACCAATAAAACCTGGGGAACAAAGTGGGAACTTCAAATGGGCATTTTGTCCAGAGCCATTTCTTGGTTTACCAAGCTGATGGTGAGGAAAAGTTTGTCGACGTGTAACCACAGAAGACATCTCGTCTCCTTCCTCTTTTCTTGCAGTTCGTCGCCGGGGACAAAGAAAAAAGTTTTAGTGCTATCTCTTTACTCTTGGTGACATTCAATGTTGCTAAGAAAGGGTTTTGTTTCCTTGAGAAAAGTATCACTGGTTATTTACATAAACAATACACATTGATATACTTGATATGACTGATGCTTGCCTAGGGTAACTTGCTTACATCCAGTAAATACTACCTTTTATAAGAAAGAAAAATCATATAGTATTTCAAACAAAGAAATAAATTACTACTAATTCGTGCTATTTACAATAAATTTGCTAGAAATATATTGTAAAGTGTGTTATATTTTCACCTTCGAGCAACTGTACAAATAAAGTAAGATCGTATAACGGCGAAAAGATCGATTCGCGATTAATTTACAAGTTTTTTTTCACCTGACATACATAAATTAGTTATGACTTCTGTAAAATATTATTCATTGGCTCCTAAAAGCCCAGAAAAAGAAGTTTACTGAAGAAACATCTGTTTTCCTAATCTAATTAATTTTATGATTATATTTGAAGACTTAAAACATCTTTATTTGGTTTCTCTTCTTTATTTTGGTTTCTCTTAGTATATTGCTCTTTCATATTTTTAGTATCAAGTTTATCAATCACGTTTACTCTTTTTATACTCTTATCCTTTTTCATTTCTTAACATTTGTGACTTATCCATTCCTTCTTTCCAAACCGTTTTTAGCTGATTTGATTTCTTACATGTTTTTACACTTCTCTTTAGCCTCATTATTGTCCATTTTTATCAACAAAATTGGAATTTTCAGCTTTGGTTTATTAATTTTAGAAGTTCCTTTGGTCATCCATTCTTTTTTTTCAGATCTAGTATTTCATATGCGGTAATAAGCAGGATAGCTTGTATGTTTAACAATCCTTGATTAATTTCTTATTTCCTTGGTTCTTGCGTTATATCATACTATATTATCTGTTATATTATTTATTGTATTTTTGATTGTGAAACTTCCTTGATTTTTTCAGCTTGCCTGTATCAAATTTTCCATGTTCATGTATTTTCCAATTTTTAAATTTCAGTTTATTCGTCACAACGACTAAGTTGCGGGCACTGTCCATATCTGCCTCTAGATAAATTATTCAGTTCTTAATTTAGTTTTTGGACCTTTTCTTAACGAGTGTGTAATCTATCTTGTATGTTTATATGACATTTTTCATGAATAAATTCTGTTCTTATGTTTCTTGAACTGAATGTTTACTATGACTAGTTTATATTTCATTTAAAACTCGATCACTCTTTCTCTTCTCTTCTACTAGTTTTTATTTTCATATTCCTTTCCTTCTTGAGTCGTCTCTTACGACCGAATTACAATCTACCAAAGAGAGATTCTTCTTTCTGCTTTTACATATTTCATAATATTTCCAGTCGCTTAAATTATTTTCTCTACTTCTTCATCTTTGTAGACTGTCACTTACTATGTTGTAACTTGCTTATTACTCGTCATCCTATTCTCTGATTAATTCTTTCGCTGCGGAACTAAATTTTTGGGCGATTTCTGGAAAAAGAGGCAATTAAGTAGCCAAAAAATGAAATTTTCATATTTCCGTGAAATATGGTTTAAAGATACTAAAATATCTGTTATAAATATATAAATTATATAAACGACTGAACATGTCAAATTCAGTCACTGTATTACCAGTCCTTCAACATTTGCGACAAATAAACATCGAGATCATCACAAATTGTATTCTGACCACTGCTACCTGCTACGTTTGGAACTCTTTCAGATTCCAAATCTGAAAGACTGTCAACTTCGCCCTCATCTCCTGACACATCTGAATCAGACTCTAGCGAAAATGCAGCTATCTAACTATCGTTGATTGTCTTACTAATATCTGGCATTGTTTTCTGCTGTATTTTGCTAGCCTCAAACCCGCAAACACACCACAACAGAATGACGCAAAGCTTTAGTATTCATTCGTGCTAAACTGCTGAGTTCCAAGAAATCACCACCAGTTGGCAGCACAATGCAACTAATTATCACTATCGCATGTTCCGTATAAAATGAGCGACTGAAATCGACTATCCCAGCGAAGTATAAACAAAACTAAACATTGTTGATTTCCTCAGCGAAAGGCAAAAAATCTCAGATCGACTTATAGTCGGCAAGTGTGTTAGTTATTAATCACACTCTTGTCAATCCATTTTATGCTCCTGAGTTCATTCTATACTCACTTGACCAGAAATAATATTACTCCTTCCCTTTTACTTCACTTATTCCCGAAATATATACCCATTTAGTTGTTCCATATCTCTCTTCTGATTTTCTAGTTTTATTTATTTATTTATTCGCAACGTTTCATAGTGTTAGGCCAATTAATTGAAACCGTACAGCATAAAGACAAAGAGCTAACAAAAAAGGTATAAAATACAGAAAAAAGGTTCATCTCTTAATATACAAGGTTCTCATCAATTGAGTTCTGAAGTTTCTCTCAATAGTAAAATGTTACATCTTGTTGACAATGTATTGTAATCATGCGCTAGTCTGTAAAGCAAGGAGCGCTTTACAATCGATAACCTAGGTATCTCATAAGTTAGCAAATTGAGAGAGCGAGTTCGCCGCCGAGGAACAAGAAAGTGAATCTGTGGTAGTAAAAATTCAGAATTATTTTTTTCCATTGATGATCTTATACAGGTAAAGTAAATGAGAGCTCCGCGGCGTCGTTTGTCAGGGGAACATAAGTTCATTAAAGACATTAGTTTTTGTTGCGATTAATTACATAACTCAGGAATTCTAAATCTAACTGCGACGAGATAGAAGTTTAATACAGGCTCAATGCGAGATAGATTAGTAGATACTGCCACAGGCCGGTAGCCAGCCCCAAAATGTAGAGGGGCCCGGCTGAAGTTAGGGGGGCCGATCCAACCACATTATAGTTCATCGCCATATTATAGTTCATTTGGAAGCCTACCGTGAAAATTTTAGCCCCCCCTAGATCCCCTGGATACGGGCCTGTACTGCCACGTTCTATACAGTAAACTCTTGACATTCTAGCTTCCAATGAGTGTTCCCTAGATATATCTAGGCGATGGTTTGTTTCCCCCAAAATCCATGGACTAAACTGCTTGTTCAGTATGGAATTTGAGTTTTGTGTTTTGTCTGTTTGGAGCAACTAAATTTTAAAATTTTCAGAACGAATGACGGGCTATACCCGAATCACTATGCTACTGTATTGTTGTCTACGGCTAGCTCCCAAGAGGAATGTACAGTGTCCTAAGCCTAACACATCCGAGACCCGCTGCAAGGTAGTTGATTCCATGATACCGTTGATAAAACCATAATGATTCATTTTTTTAAAACTCTTTCGTAACTCTTATATATTTACAAGATACTTACGTATTAGAGATATATCCTTTTAAACATACTGTTATAAATATTTCAATTTTCATTTTTGATTATTTGATCATTATAAGAATAAGGAATATCTCTATATTAGAGATAGAAATTTTGCAATCAGAGTTTACTGTGGTTCGTGCAAGTTCACGTATACCATCATCAAAATAGAGATCGCGTTCAATAATCTCAATTAGAATCACATGAGTTCAGATTCTCACTCGAGCTCGCTATCATCAACGAGACCCGCGATCTAGTACTCATCAACATCATTCAGCTCGCCCCTTGCTAAGAACTCGAACTCGCCGTTCTTAATGTGGCTTTCACTTGCTCATACAAGCGCTTACTAACTACTTGCGTCCGTCGGACTTTTGCTCTATAGTGATCAAAGTTAAAACCGGAAATGGTTGATTTGTATCAGTTCGAGTTCATGTACCATCTCCATCAATGATTTAGGTTCTTAACTTCCAATCTTCTACGTCCTGGATAAAATTGATAGTGGTCCATCAAGTAGTTTTTGAGATTTGAGATACTTTGTCTCCCGAACGAACAAGCACACGGACAGACGAATTCTACATATATCATAGTATTGCTTAGTAAACTATACTGCTTCAAATATAAAATTAATAACAAAATTGTTTCACAGTAAATGTTTCTGAAAAATGCACCGAGAAAATCATGAAATTGATAAAAATCATGGCTTGTGTATAGCCCGCTCCCCCCAGTTCTTTGTCACTGGAACTGGAAGTCACTACTACTACTACTGTTACTACTACTACTTCTACTACTACTACTACTACTACTACCGGTACTACTACTACTACTACTACCGGTACTACTACTACTACTACTACCGGTACTACTACTACTACTACTTATATCGAGAACAGAACCCAACCTACCCCCGCGGGGCTTCTAACCCGTTCCTACTACTACTACTACTAGTAGTAGTACTACTATTACTATTGCTACTAACTACTACTATTACTACTGCTACCGCTACTACTACTACTACCACTACTACTACTTATATTAAAACTTCCTTACCACAAGATTTACATCCCAAATCTTTATAACAAGCGATTCCGATTCATTATGAACTAATATGAATCGTCACAATCACTATGATTCGTTCAAAATCACTGGGGGGAGCGGGCTATACTCAATCCAAAATCATATTATGACTAGGACATTAGTATGTTGTAAATAATCACAAAAGAAAAGTTAAAAATCTAAGTCTCATGAAGAATATGGAGCCATCTGGGAGATAGGATGCAAACTACAAAAGCTATTTTGTTCAAGATGTAGGGAAAGAGAGAGAGAAAGAAAGAGATAAGCACAGGCGTTGAAAAGAAGATTTTCCAGCTCCCGTTGTGATTGAACCGGAAATCATTTTAACGTTTTCAGCTCCTTTTCTTAGCTCTTTCTTTCATTTCTAGACTTTCTTTCTTGCCTACTTTCCTATATATGTCTCTGTTGTCGCAGTGCTGTTCGTTCCTTGTTACTCTGATCTCTTCCTTAAAAACGTTTTATTTTGCCTTCTTTCACTTCTTCTTCTTCTTCTTCCTTTTAATGTTTTATTTTACTTTCTCTTCTTTTTATCCTTCATACTATTCTCATTCTCAGCCAGAGAAGAAACCAATCTCTCTCTCTCTGTCCATTTCTTTTTTCTTTCTCTTTCAAAGTCGTTTTCAGTCGAAAGCTATCTCGAGGCAAGAGGAAGCAAAGAAGAAAAGAGTTAAAAATCTGAACAGCAAGACGTTCGACGTCACTGTCGTAACTAATTTCTTCTTCATTCTCTTCTTCTTCTTCAGAGTTTTCGCCATTGTCCTCTTCCTTTTCTTCTTCCAAGTGTACTCTTCTTCAATAGCGTGTGAGGACTTCTTTCCAAATAAGAATTCCATTTACGAAACCACAGGGGAGAACAGTCGTAAACATTACAGAAAATGTTTTCTTATACGTACTTCACGAGTTCCAATTGAGGACACCGTAAACAGTGCACTGTAAAAAGAAATGCCCACTGTGTAATATATCTTAAATATAGTACACGACCTACATAACTAAGGTTTACCAACAGAAGTAAGTGTTCTTTCTTTCTTTCTTTCTTTCTTTCTTTCTTTCTTTCTTTTTTTTTTTTTTTTTTTGTTACATAATGACAAATAATGTTACTATAGTTAGGTATATTTATCTTGTTGTATTAGTAAACTTTTTGGGAAAATATAGTGTTGTGTCACTGACCTGTCTGTAGCTGTGGAAGGCTGCCAAATGGCTACTTCCGAGAGAAGTTCTTTTATTTTTATTCATTTCGATGGCGACAGAATTTGGGGAAAAGCTTATAGAGAATATTCAACTGCAGCAGGACGAGACCACGGAGCATTGTTTTATGTTTGCAGACCTGTGTAATTAAACAAATGAATTTCGTTTCACAGTGTGAAACTACGTTAGGCTTCAAAATTATGTAAATTCAATATTCAAACTTGAAGTAATAAATATATATCTACTGGTTGCAATAAATTAATAAGATCAAAGATAGAACCTGTTTCTCGGACGCTGAATTTATATAAAAAAAGGCATTACTCGATATGTCTTACTCTTTTTGCTACACGGAAATTAATATTGAAACTGGAAGTGCTAACCATATTACAATAAAGGAATAAACCAATGGTGAAACATGTTTTTGTGATACTGAGTCCGTATAAAAAAGTGCTCGTAGCTATTTCCGTTTCATACATTATGAGATTAGTGTTGTAGCAAAACAAAATCGTAATTTTCACCACTTGCGGTTTCAACAGATAATAAAAGTCGATATCGAATCCATTCTTCGGGTTTTGAATTTGTGCCAGAAAACCGCTTTTTGATCTTTCTTATCAGTTTTTCTAATGAAAATCAATACTATACTGAAATCAGAAGTACTAGTAAATTTCAGTCACTTCCGGTTGTGGAAGAGTATTGCGAGTGGTGATGATATGCTCTCCCGATACGCTGAGTCGATTTCTAAAAACCGCTTGAAGCTTTGCCGTTTTTGTTCTATGGGAATCAACGTTAGAAACGGAAACGATTGATTTGCACCACTTCCGGTTTGAATAGATGATTAGCGGAGAAGCGGTATCTATTCTTGGAACGCTGAATTGATTGCAAAACAAGCCTTCTCTTACTGTTTTTGCTTTAACACCTATCGACGGACGTACAGACTGACAGACGTATAAGACTTCCGACACCAGCACATAGCATAGTTTGGATGTTTAAAAGATATATAAATATATTAGTGAAAAAGAAGCAAGCAATTATGACTGAAGTTGATTCTTATAATCTTCCCACTTTGATTGCAATCTAAGAATTCACTTTCTTTTTTTTTTCCTTCGGAAACGTAAGCATTTCCGAATGTTAAGAAAAACTTAATATCATTACGCTATTAACAGAAATTTTAACATTTTATGCAACTTGAATACCTAACTTACTAAATTCATTTGTAAATATTATCAATTGTGTAGATAATAGAGTTAGTAAAAAGTAGTACTCTCAAAATTGTAATTGCAGTCATAATGTTATCCTCAAAACTTTTAAGGGAATCATTGTGTTATATAAATATCATATAAACAAAAGTATCCTAGTTATACAATTCAGTTGAATTGTAGATACGTAGATAGAATTGTAGAGCAAGACGTGAAATATTCGAGAATTCTGGAACAAATATTCGCATCACAAAAGTTTGCTCATAGTATAACTAACTAAACCGAAGGCAGGAGCATAATCCTGGAACGTAAAACTACAGATTCCAATTAATATTTTTTTTTCAAACTAAAGAGTTGGATGGGAAATAATAACAATGAAATAGAGACATTTTCTTTGCTATTTTTCATGTAAATTTACTAAGGGCAAGCCACTAGCCACCCGCACATTCCATGGGCGCCCGAAGGGGAGGACAGGGTGGGGCCCGAGCCTCCGTGGCTCACGAAAATGTATTAAATTTCTTAAGATTTTCTTAATACAAATAAAAAAAAATACCAAACGTAATATACCATGGATTTGAGCCCTCCCCCTAGAAAATTTTCTTCGGGCGGCCATGCCACATTCCGCTAAGTCTTCTCCGCGTTCGTCAATTCCCCTTAGTAACTACGAATACTCTAATGCAGGAGTCCTCAACCTTTTCTACTGGTATATCACCGAAGTTTATTAATACCACATAAGACGTACGTACTAACAGCAGTAGTTTTCATACCAAAAGTGGTATACCTAGAACACGTTGAGAAATCTTGCCCTAAAGGACTCAATCTTTCAGTGCTAAAAATCCAGCAGTATTTTGAATTCTAAAGTATTTATTCAATTCTAACTTAATTGTAGTACGAAAACTTTTGAATGATGTGTATTTAAATTACCATACTACGTAAATAACTATACATCAATTGTTAGAAAGTACAACGATGTTAGAATAAAGTAGGAAGTGTAACTCTGAATCATTTACGGTTTCCTGCGCAGCTATAAAAGCTTTTTCTCCCACTGTATTCGACAGCGACATACTCGGTGCTTAGCCAATAATTTAGTAGATAATTTCATAGTTTAATCTTCGATTATTTCTACACTTAATCATTAAACCGTTTAAAATGCTAGTTGTAATCCCAAAAATATACGAAATATAAACTAAAATACACAAATCTAAATACTAGAAGTATTAAAACAAACAGACGCCACAAAACAAAGTAGACAAGATACCTATTTGTATACATAGTGAGATGCTAGAAAAGTATATATATATATATATATATATATATATATATAATTAATGTCAGTGTTTGATATTTAATGTTAAATAATTTAGAACCGCTTGATGTACTTTATCAATAAACTTAAAAGTATTCACTTCTCTCCTTTTTTAAAGACTGTTTAAATATTTCGTGCATTGAATTTTCGCTAACAACTTTCAACTTCATCAAGACCAAGATAAGGAACATACTTGTATAGGGACGGGAGTACGGAAATTAAATGTTTGTACTCGAAAACATCTCGTTGCTCCACAGAACACACATCTTAAATATTTGTTTCTTCTCCATTGGCGACAGTGGAGTTGTCTAACTTCTGTCAACAGTGTTCATATCCAAATTGAAATTTAGTGCTCTCTTTCGAATATAAAAAGCTTCACACGTCTGTGTTTCTACGAATGATGATTTCTTTGGTCAATTTTATTTTATCGATGGTATGCTTTGAGATTTTCTAGTTTGGAAGCCTCGATGATGGGTCATCGTTGTATTTTGCATTTCGACTATGTGAGCGTGCTGCTCTTTGTCATGTCATGATATATCATATATATGATCTTCAAAGTATAACATCGATAAAGTAAGACTGATCCCCCCCCCCAAAAAAAAACTTCATCCCTGTAGAAAGACAGACATGTGAAGTTTTTCACATTCGAACGAGAGTATCAAAATATAATTTGGATATGGGCACTCTGGATAGAAGTTGGAAGCTGGAAGAAAAATGACATATTATGAAACTTATTGTTTTGGTTGAGTGATGATTATCATGATGAGATGAAGCGAGAAAATGATTTAGCCACCCTTCCGTTCCTGAAGTTTTGAAGATATAAAAATGTTAGAAACTTATTGAAAATTAGCGCAGACAGACCGAGATTTGTTAGAGAAGCTTTAGAAATAAAACTACAACAGCATCAACCTAAATAGATAAGATGATCCGTATCTTGTTTGTATAACATACTACTACATGCCATTAAGCACTTTGTTTCTCCAGTGACAACTCCTAACAGCTGCATTTGAGAGTTCCGGTGAGCACTTCGTTAGTCAGAATTATTTCTAAGTTCTGTTTTCAAGTCTTACCGCAGTTTCACATCAACTTTGGACTTGGAAGCAGTTGCAGCTTTTGAAATATTATCATAAAGAAATAAAACTGTAGATGAGAAACGAGAACCAGACTAATTTCACCATGACGCAGAGAAAGTTAAATTTTACGTTGATGACACTACCAAAACATTATATGTTGTTATAAAAACATATTTTAGTTCAAAAAATAAATGTTAAAATAGGAGGACATTAACATATGTTTACTGATCTTCCAAAATGAATAAACAGCGTTAAACAGAAATTAAATATTTTCCATCGCTATATTTTATGATTTCTGATACATTACGACTATAATCATTATAAATTGCTTAGAATTATTAGATGAAAGATTTATTGATTATAGTTTGATGTTTCCTTTCAATAACAATGCTATACCGGACGGAACCTAGAAGGACAGTCATAACTCTTGCAATATTCTGCTACAAAATATGTCTGTATTTATTAGAGAAAATTTCAAAGCAGGTGAACATTCAAAGTATAGACACTAGTGTTCGACTGTCTACAGACACCTTCCTACCACTTCCTCGATTCCACGTCCATACCACATGTTGTTCTTCGAGCCCAAGAAGTTAGTCACCGCTGTTTCCACCTCCTGCTGGTTGGTGAAGCATCATAACTTCAGAAAGTACACCATAAACCGTAACAAGTAGTAATCCGAAGAGGAAATGTCAGGACTATCTGTCGGGTGAAGCATCAATTCGATGTCATCAAGATCCCCTATTTTTGTTACGTTTTCGAGCCGAGTGTAGTTTTGCCTTATCCAATTTCAGTAAGGCAAGCAGGATATTTTTCGCGTAGTGCAGCATATATTCACTCCAAAATTGTTCGGAATAGAGGTCGACATTGATGGCAGAACCGTTAGGAACGAACTGTAATAGAATTACCCCGTCACAGTTCCACCACATACAGAGCATGGATTTATACTCGAAACGGCCCTGTTCGCGGACTGGTTGCTCCTTGCTCAACAACTGGTTTTGCACGTTCGGATTTCAGATAAACACCTACTTTTCGTCATACATCATGATCAATTTCAGGAAAAGTACATCACGTGGATTTTCCAGCAGTTGTCGGCACACTTCTACTCTTCTCTGGGTCTGAGCTGGGATCAGATCATGGGGCATAATGCAGCAGTTCCTGATGATTTTCCCGCGTTCGTGAAGGTAACGGACTACACTGGATTGAGACTTGACTTGCAGAATTGGTTTGAAGATCGTTGTGAACAGGTGGATGGATTTCCCTCAATGATACTATCTCAGAGTATGTTTCCTTGGGGCGTCCAGACCTTGGCTGTTCTTTAATATTTTTGCAACCTCCAAGAAATTTGTGGAAGGAACGAGTTGCTGTGCTGTAGTTTACTACACCTTCTTCTCTCGCATGACAAATATTTTGGGTTGGTGCCACAGTGTTATGCCCGAGTTCGAATTCATACCGTAATAAATTTACGTTTCAGAAGTTGTTGAGGACTCATCGTTACTCCCATTGAAAACTGATTGAAGATAGTGACAGGGTGGCAGCCTCAATATTACGTAGTTCGCTTGCTACACTTGACAGTTTGGCCTTGTATTTTTCGTGGACCACGGCGTATGCATACGCCTGCTGTTTGGGCTGGGGAAATATTGGAAAACTTATGACTTATCCTTGTACTACCTTAAATGGGAACAGGATCACTACTCGATTTTATATATAAGGCGTTGTACCACACTGGAGATCAAACTCTGGACGACGTACCCAGAAATCACGTGTATTAACCACTTGGGCGAGAATGGCCATTAAAAATAATTTAATTTATAGTTATTAAAAGAGCATTAATTAAATTTAATTGTGTTCACAAGGAAGCGTATTAATAAAATTTGAATATGAAATTAAACAAACACATTTTTTGTTAGTCTGAAGCTTAGATAGTACTAGACAAAATTTTCCGCCTTTTTTCTCCTCTCTCCTCCATATTCCTATTAGAGTATTTTTTCCCCTTCTCACGATAAACTTAACAAATGAAAATCGAAAATTGCTGGCACTTTTATTTTCCCTCCGGACAAGAAGGTAGAAAATGAACAGACCAATTACAGCAGCCAGACGCAGGTGCAGGGGAGAAGTGGAGGAGGAAACGGAAGTAAAGAGAAAGAGAGAGAGGAAAAACAAACTAGAAATTGCCTGAACTACCAGGCACAAAGAAAGAATTAATTTCAGCGAGGCGACATAAATGCAAACTAATGATTCGAGTTAGAGAAAGAGAATATTGTAGGTGCAATACGATGCGATGCAATGCAGTGCGATGTCTCCTGTTCTTTCCATTTTCATTTTCTTGCTTCTTTTCCTTGTTGTTATTTCCTTGTAACGCAAATCATTTTCAATTGTTTCTTATTTCTTCAAGAAAATTCGTTCTATTTTATTGTTGAGCTCCGATGAAAGATAAATTACCTGTAGTTACTATTTCCAGGAATTATTCCTTTCAGAAGATTACCCTCAAACTCTTCTAAATAGCATAAAATTCCGTTAATATGGGACATTCTAGCTTTCTTCAATTGGTTGTATGAAAGAAGCTTGAGAACTGACAGTATTTATGCAACCAAACCTAATAATATGTGTTGGTGGTTGCATAAATAGAAGGTATCGATAGTATGAAAAAAGCTACAAGTAGTAAATTGTTGATTATTATTGATTTGATTGATTGAGGAAAACATGAATCAAAATAAGAAGAAATGTAAGCATCTCTGTAAATATCTCTCTCCGAAGAAGGAAATGTTTCTAGAGAAAACAATTACAAGACGATTACAAATGTATGAAATTCTTGAAATGAAACATTTAGAACCTAAGATAAAACTCATTTATAGACGAGGAGGAAATATGGAGAGGGGAAAGCCCTCTTATTTCCTTTCATGGACTACCACTTATATCTGGTCATACTTTTTAAAGAAATTTGTACCAATGTTGGAATAAAAATGCATCTTTTTTGAATTCTTTGGCCGTGTGGTTTACAAGCATTAGTAAACGAATATTTAAAAATTAAAAAAAAAAATGAGTGATCTTTATTCTCTGCTCATAATACTCTTTATCTCATTCCACTTGTCCTGTACAATGTGACAGTATTTACACGTACATAAAGCACAGTTTTAAAATAACGTAAACATTTTACGTCTAAAAAGTAGAATTTTCAGTCTGCTATGCTATGATACGCGCACACTATGCACGGAATATGTATGGTGCACGCAGGGAATATTTTGATATCTTTACGAAACGACGCAAGTTTTCAAGTCACTGCATAAAACACGTAGATTTCTAGATAAAGTTATACTAATATAGAAATATTAAGTAAAACAAGTGGAGTGATAGTGCTATATTTTGAGTATTATGACAAACGGTAATTGCTCACTTTCGTCTTTTCTGCAGTCAAATTAGTGTGCTGCATTTTATATACGAGATATAACTTAGTTTTCGTTTTTCCCTATCAAAAAGAGGATGTGTACTGTATATGCGTAAATACGATAGTTTCCTTTAAGTTTGACTTGATTTAATTATGTTAGTTTACGTCGAAGCGTTGGAATCGACAATCTTTTTTAATTTATCTTTTCTTGAACTATTTCAAGATTTCACGATTTTCTGCCTGCAATTATTAAAACTATAAATAAATAGAAAAGAAAATATAGATAAAAGTATTTATGATAACTACTGTAAGCCGGGTTCAATGACATCGTCTTCAATCTAGCTCTCTTGGACGCCAGATACTGTGGTGAGAAACAGTCAATGTTGTAAGGAATTATCATGTATAATGGTCTTCGTACTAGTGAAATACACAGAATTCCGGCTCCGATCTTGATTTGAATTCCATGTTAATAGTAAAGACCGTCCTTGACAGCCTTGTTATCGCATGAGGACATGTACTACAAAAACTGAAACTCAATGATGAAGAGTTCGCTATGAGGAAAATACTCTTTTGTGTCAACCAAAGCATGTGCTCTCTCTTTCCATTGAGATTCAATTAATACCTTGTTTGTCAAATATACCATGACAAACATATGATTACGTATATTTAAGTATATAATTAATATCTTCCGTTTATAAATTGCTTACTGTTGATTGGGCATTGTTCACCAAAGATAAAAACTAACAGTCAATATATAGTTTTTCTAAAATAAACGTTATCTTTTAGAGACAAATAATTTGGAATGGAATGCTTATATACATTGTCTATCATTTTACTTTTATCCCAGTCCATAGATATTTGTACTCTTGGAATATTTCCTTTAAAAAACTAGAATTTTCCAAAACAGAATTTTTACCTTGTTTACAATTGTGTTCTGTGTGCCTGGGCAACATTCCAAATTACATTAGCTCAACTGAAACCGTGACCACAAACTTTGCATGCATGAGAAAATTCCAACCAAATTGAATTAGTCATTTTTTCCGCTCATAAACTTCAGTCCACACATCACTGGGCATTATATATCATAAATTAAATTTCTGGAACTATTTCCGGTTCAATAAATGAAAAATACATAAAAATAAAGTAAATTCATACACTATGACGTCTTAGAGTATCGCACAGTAACAATATAAAAACCAATATCTTCTTCTTCTTCTTCTTCTTCTACTACTACTACTACTATTATTATTATTATTATTATTATTATTATTATTATTATTATTATTATTATTATTATTATTATTATTATTATTATTTATATTATTATTATTATTATTAAAATATCTCATTTCAGTATACAGATCGTCTATTTTCAGCTCGAAACATCTGAAATGTTTATTTTTCAAATATTAATATTTTGTTATTGTAGTTAAACTATTTCAAAAAGTATTCTGATAATTACCACAAAGAAATTGTGAACTAAACTCTCAAGTGAAACTAGGTCAATGGGAATCAAGAAGTAGTGCTTATGATAATTATTTAGAAAAAACAGATCCGTGGACTTAAATCGCAATGTGTCACAAGAAATTAATATATATATATATATATATATATATATATATATATATATATATATATATATATAATTGGCTTTGAGATTGATTCGATATGATTAGATGGTTTATGTTTTTTATGTTATTACGGTCGCTCTGGAGATGGTCTATATTCGTTACGTGACATCCAACCAGGGGAGTAGAATCGTATTTGGCGGAGAAGATGAAGTAGCATCTTCTACGTCCACCAGGCAATCACTGAAGCAGAATTTGAAGCAATAGCCGACCACACGTTCTTAGCATGTTTCATGGTTGTCCTGTGCCTAGTGATCCATGAGAGTATCCGTGATTCGTTGCAACATCAAATTGTGATCCAGAGTTCTTCTTATATATTACAATATTTTTTTGATAAATCTAAAGTAAAGTACATGAATGCAATTACTTCATAAACTTCTATATTGTCTTTAGTACCCATTGTTTAACACAAAAGTTAAATGCTTATATAGTTACTTCCTGTACTGTAAAAGAGACAATATAACACACACTTGAATGATGGTAGCTATGATGATTTGAGTGTACGTTTGATCTCAGGTTATATTAGTCTATGATGGATAACATACATGTAATGCCCGTGTGCTTTCTCGTAATTCTCCCGTTTCACTACTCTTTCTCTCTACATCTTTCAACATTAGTTACTTTTACTTAATATTCATCTTCTTTTATCTGCAGGACATAAACAGAGGACTTTACATGGAACATTCTTTTTATTCATCCCGTAGTACACAAACATTAAGTACGATGGTTTTCTATGAATAAGCTTATCTTCTTTAATTCTAACTTATCATTCCACCAATCATTTCATCATTATCTATTTGCAATACACTTCGTTTCGTTTGTCCAAAACACACCAGCCCTGATATCAAACTTATTTAATTTCTCAAATAATTTTAGCTCTGGAGAGCCAAAATGTTACCTTGTGACTGGTCTATTATAAATAATGAAGCAAATTGTTAATAAAGGTATAAATTGAAGCTAAATGCTAAATCCATATCTATATATAAGACATTGGAATAGAAGAAGTTGTTTAATATATATTTTACGAGATCTCCACGACAGACCAAATTCAAAATTGGATCGATCCCCAGGTTCCTATAACTGTTTGTTTTCCAAGTCCCCTAAAGCTCAATCCATTTGAAGTGGTCCAAAGATGGTGAAAATGGTTCCTCGACCATCTCCGAAAACTATAAAAATCTGAATGTGACGAACAATTTGTATGAAAAGGTCAGTAACATCAGTCATGTTTTCGTATGTACAAGTGTTCCTGAATGGTGGCCATCTTTGTTTTCGGTGGAGTGCAAATTTACAAAAAATACGGTGGAGTGCAGTTGGAGCGTTTACGAAAACTACAGTTGCTCAAGATGTACGAATGAGACGAACACCAAACAAAAACGAATGTTTACAGGAGAGACTTAGGTACACGCAAAATATAAACTTTTGCTTCTAAATAAATATGCAGAGTTGCAAAGTAATACATGAAATCATCGGAAAAACTACAGAAAATTACACTTTTAAATGGACAATATTTGGAATGGCATAAAGTGGAGGGTTCGTAAGTTTTGTGCTGAATACTATTGCAATAAGGAGTCTGCAGAAATATCCACAGCAATGATACTATTGACACCAGGGCCGGATCCAGGAGTTCTTGAAGGGGGGTGCACCAATAACTACCACTACATTTTATTTAAATGTTTAAGTTTTAAAATGCCTTTAGGCATCTGTGGTGTGAATGAGGAAAATTTCTTCATTCAGTGAATCCTTTTCCTTCTATCTTCAGAAAATCGACTAAAATTATTGCTTTTGCAAAACTAATCTTTCTTTTAAGCCTCAAACGGGCACATGATAGCAGAAAGATGCGGAGAATGTTGGTTTTTCACTGCTGGGTTCTCATTTCAGATAGTGTATATTTACAGTGAAGGGGGTGCATGTGCTCCGGTGCACCCCCTAAATCCGGCCCTGTATATATATATACAGGGCCGGATCCAGGATTGTCTGAGGAACGTGCACCAATAATCAATCACATTGAAACTCTTCAAAGTGACATGTGACAATATTCTTTACCCCTGACAATACTGATGCATAAACCACGACATTTTGCTACAGAAACTTATACAAAAATTTAGCTTCTGTACTTCAGCTGCTAAGTGAATCCAAAATTATTTATGCGACCGAAAACAGTATGTGGTACAGGTACTTGCCAACTTAGTTTCTGGTCAGCGTAACCTCCTTTGTGGGGTTCCTCAAGGTAGTGTTTTAGGGCCTCTTCTTTTCTGTCTTCATGTTAATGACTTATCACAATCTCTAAAACACTGTAAGTATCACATGTATGCGGACGACGTTCAATTGTATTTATCTTCTTCACCAAGGCAAATAGATACATGTATAACAAAGATGAACGAAGACTTGAGTAATTTGGCTAAATGGTCAACAGATAATTGTTAGATTATAAATCCAGTCAAATCAAAGTCAATTTTAATTACTTTCAAACGTGCAACAATGTTAATAGATGCTTCACTTATTCCCAATATAACTTTAGAAGGCGTAAATATTCCCGTCTCTTCCTCTGTGCCAACCTCGGTACGTGAGTCAAACTCTCTAGTATCTTTCAAAAGAGTAGTTTATAATTTATTGTTATCGAAGCAGGATTGAATGGACACGAGACAGAAGAGCCAATAGAGAAGCTTATCATAAAGTTATAAAACTCAACATTTATTACATATTGTAACATGTATGTACTTTAGTGTAGGACTATATTATATTTGTGTGTGTTATGTGTGTGTGTGTTCAAGTGAACGTCTGGTTCTTGTATTGCTTTTACTTTCTAACTTTTTTTTCTTTTGCTATTGTTAACTATATTCTTTGATTTTTCAATCTTGTATCATGTTTAGGTGGTATATAAGGCTTCATATAGCCTTAACCTCGACATGTAAAATAAGTCGAAATAAATAAATAAATAAACGGAGGAAAGTATTTTAAAGAGGGTAGTAAGTGTTATGCAGGAAAAAGTGTTCTTCTCTCCTCCTGGCTTTTGTTTTTTCCCCTAGTTAACAAATGCTGTATTGTTTTCCTTGGTGAATCCTTTTCTTTCAACCTTCTGAAAATCGACTTAAACCATTGCTTTTGCAAACCTCTGCTCTCCTTTAAACCCCAAACGGAAACTTGATGTTAGACAGTTTCGGAAAGTGTTGGTATTTTCACTGCTAGCTTCTCATTTTAGATAGTGTATATTTACAACAAAGGGGGTGCACGTGCACCTTTGCATCCCTTCTAAATCCGGCCCTGACTGGCACCGTAGATTTATGGAGGTCCGAAAGTTGAAGTTTATGATTTTGATTATATTTTTGGGGCGTAGTATCTCAGGAGAGCAAACTGCTAAAAATTGCTGCTTAGGCCACAAAGTAATTCTGTATGTGAATAAACTATTTCAAGAAAAGTCATAACTAATATTACATGGAGAAAAAGGTGAGGACATGATAAAGACGCGAAGAAAGCACGTGCGTGACGATGGTCGTAGCCCGGAAAAATTTAACTGTTTGGATATGTTTCACGCTAGATCTCAAAAAGTATGCATGGTGCAGCAATTAGGCCCGCTTTTGTTTCTGTTCAGTTGTGAAAAAGTGGCGTTTGTTCCATCTTTCTAGCTCTATGATCATTGTCGCGTCTATATGGCAAGGGTGTTAGCTCTCCCTTGCATCCACGACAGTCACCGTCGAACTGGATCGTGGTATTAAGGCACTTAATGTATCAGCAAAGTGTCATTGAAGTCCAATTGCAGTTACGAAAGTTAATATGTTCACAAGGTTGCGTTACATCTATCCTACCTATATATAAAACTACATGAACTGACATAAAATTAAGGGGTACTCCTGGTTGACGTTGAAAGTTGAAACTTAGCACGATTGTAGCTTTCAAGTACTAATCCACAGGAAAACTGCCAAAAGTTAATATTTCTAATGTTTAGGGTGTCTAAAGGGGGGATGAAGAAATTCTACATGTTATATAAATTGGCCTTTTTTTGGATTTATAATTTCATATTTTAGGTACTTGGAAAATCAAATTCATTTGATAAGTAGCCTAATTAATATTAAGCTAATAATATTAATAAGGAGCCTAATTATTAATACTTAAAACTAATATTACGTAAAATGGTATGTTTATTTATAGAACAGTATTTGTCTTCTTAACATTCAAAAGGGCGCAACATCAATAATGAAAATTCTACCAGTCGATCTAGTGGCTAGCGAGAGCGTCTTTGGTGCAAGTGGTCCTGGATTTGATTCCCGGTCCGAGAGCATTGAACGCAGGGTCGGATCCAGGAGAGACTTCTGGGGGTGGTTGTAATACTGCTACTTAGAGCTAATTTTAAGAGCTCCAAGCTCTGGGATGTGTTTTATTTATATATACAAAAAGAAAGTTTCCTCTTCTGGAGGGGGCGATCGCCCCCTCCCCCTGGATCCGCTCCTGATTGAACGTCGGATTCCACCTTAAACTGTAAACCCACGTCTCATATAGCCACGCTGTCATAAAATGAACAAGAAAACAGAAAGGTAATGCGGAGAACAACTTCCTTTTATCTGCATTGATATCAATGTTTAGTCAACGACGTGCCTGAAGCAATATAGAAATGTTCTTTTCGTTTTCTGATATACACACTTTCTTTTCAGTTTTTCCAAAACTTTCTTAAATATGGTCTTTTGCTGGTTCAGCAGAGTTTTCTCTGCTCGTTCAATGTAGGCAAAAAGTAGGAACTAAGATAGCATACGTTTCTACATCAGTAAACTTATACGAAAAATCTTATTATCAAACTCCAACAGCTTTCAGATATTTACCTATCCAACTGTGAAATTGACAACAATTATTTTCTTCTTGGTTTCGTTTCTTTGAATGCGCCACACCGTGCTGGTTAGAAGAATTCATGAATCTTTCTTTCTTTCTTTTTCTTCTTTTCTTAATATTATTATCATCTGTCATATTTTTCACGAACGAAAGAGAAGAAAAGGCAAATATTAAAAAATAGATTTTTCTCTTTCTTTCTTTTCAGAGGAAAATCCGCTTGAAAGGAATTCAGAATATGGTTTAAGTAGATATTTTCCATTTTATTCTTTTTCTGACATTTGGCAAGCAGAGGACGTATCAACTGAGCAAGGTACGTCCATCAATCTGCTAACACTTTTCAGTCACCCACCCTGCTGTAATTTCTACCTCATCCTCCTGAAAAAAAAAGTTTTCCCTCTGGAAACATTCTTACCTCGAATTTCGCTCACTGCTGCTTTTCTATTCTATGCATCGCCTTCAGAAATACTTATCCCAAATAGCTCTACACCGTGAAAAGTAGGAAGAAGAAGAAGAGGAGGAAGAAGACGAAAGATCTTAAGATGGTAACGGGAAAAACGTTGGTGAGAAAATTTCCCTCATCACGTCCAATTGTCCTGCAGGGAATGAAGAAATAGGTAAGCGTCGTAAGAAGTTTGCTACATAATCAAGGCCAGATCTTGCAAATTTGCAGGGGAAAAACATTGTTAGATGATGATGCGAGAAAATACCATTATCTTTTTCCTCTTTAAACTGGGCAAAGTTTGAACTCTCTTGTGCTATATACGAGGAACAACAGACACAACTTGAATTTTAACATGCACATTTTACAATGCATTATAGATTACACTGTTAGATTTAGTATGCTTGAATTTCACATGTGACTGAAGTAAATTGAATATTTTCTCCATCCAAGTAGTTTCTTTGTAAACACTTAGAGGAGGTTTGCAAGTTTAGCTAAAAATTGACGCACATGTTGAGCGAATTAGACCTGTAACCTAGAGTAAAATTTTTACTTTAAAGTATGAGGAGACACAGTGGGTCAGTGTTTGAGGATTCATCTCTGATTCTAGGGTTCGATCCCAGACCAAGTGAGTGAAATGCACAACATCGTATCTGTGGGTTTTCTCGGAGTTATTCCGTTTTCTAGCATATTCTCGTTTTGCAATTCTCTTACAATCATTGACTTTCATTACACATTTGTCTCCTTTAGTCGAAAAGGCATAACCGTTTGAGCACTGCATTTGCTACAAAGTATCTATACATGCCCATTAACTGTATATTGTGTTTTATATAAGCTGGAAATCAAATGAGCACTACTCGCTGGTCTAAGGACTAGTATGCGTTCCTTTTCTGTACGAGATTACGGACTAGATCACTGATGGGAGACTTCGAAGCACTATAGTGATGCTGATCCCGCATTGAACTAATACTATAAAGCCTCGCTGATGACAAATTATGTAAATAGATTAGGGTCAGGATTAGAAATTAGATTTCTGGGCTTTTGCCAAGTATGGCCATGTTAGCCCCTCACGTATGAGGAATGACGTCCCTCTGCGATCACACTATCCAAGGCAAGGGAAGGAAGCTGCCTGAGACCTGCATGTTAGGTACCATCTCGGCATTTGCTTGGTATGAATGTGGAAAACCAAAGAAAATCTGACTTAAGTTGGCTGGCCTGAAAAAGCTTTTACACTTTTTCGACCGAGCGTCTCCATCGGTAACCGAACCCGGGACCTTTCACGCCACAGGCGAGAGCGTTAGCGACTACGCTACGTGGGGCCACGGGGTGTAAATGGAAATTAGTCAATCGATCGAAGCAATAGATAATTAAGGATTTGTTTAAAAATATGGCGTTTGCGAGAGTTTTTATCTTTTTTTTATCATGCCCGTTTTTCAGATTCGACATCTGAAACTTTTGACCGGAACGGGTTATCACCATAACCATTTATTTATTTTTTTATCTTTATTGGATATCCATGTTTGAAAGAAAAAAGTGAGAAGGAAAAGGGGAAAAGGAAAGAACAAAGGAACCACAGCACAAGAACAAAACAAACAAAAAAAAAAAACAATAAACTATGAAAAATTAACAGAAATTTCCTTGCGAAGTGCTATTCTGCTTAACTCTATTTGCACCTATCCTGATCAATACTACTTAATATTTCTATCCCTAATCCAGCAACTATAATAATATGAAGTACGATATAAAATACTTAAATAATACATTCTATTGTTATTAATTCTTATCTACCTACCTATCTATAAGGATTATCTATCTAATCTACTCTTCTATTTTGTTATTATTTATTTATTTTATATATTGTTTCCTATGATTCTTAAGCATTTAATTCTAGCGATTTTTTATTTTCTTAATTATTAAGATTTTTTTAAGATTGTAGTCTTAATTATTATGTTTTTAATTACCTACTTTTCAATTTTTGTTTAATTGTAATTATAGTTTCCACATTCCCATTTAATGGTTTCCTATATTATTTATTATCATATGCGTTTATTAGTTAGGTTGCAAATTATCTTTTTCTTCTTGTTATTCCACATGAGTGTTTAATAATAATTTTATCTGGATCATTGTGTATGAGTAAATTCCCACTAATTTTGAACATGGTAGAGATATAAACCTGTATGATCCGAAACTTAGATAATCGAAGCCACATAATTTCTTTTCTTTATTCTACTGATGATCTTTGAAGAAATCTTATTTTAAAATTAATTGTCCAGAATTGTACGTATTTTGCATTTAAAGAAACAGTAAGCGAATATTTGTGTCTCTGAAACACTTTTGTATTTTTTTGTGCTAAAGTTCGGTACTCAGTATGTTCGATTGTCTGTAAGAAAACGGTATCACAGTTCAAAAAAAAATCAAGAGATACCAATAAAGCAAGTTGAGAGCAAATAACTTTCACTTAGTGTGGTATATACCGGGGATGAATAAAAACCAACCCTCGAAAATCTTGTCTCTCCTACCTTTAAGGAAATGTATATTTCTCAGGAAATATTTTTCAAAGGAGAATCAATTAGAAACTTTAAAAGTGTACTATTATCCTGAGAATTTGCACCTAATAATAATTTCAAGGGGAGCCCTGGATAAGAGAAATTCCAACCAAGATTCGTATCAATGCGAATCTTTTACACAGTACTTTTACAGTACTGTACTGTACTTTTTATAAACATTTACATATAAATGTAAATGTACATATAAACATTTAATTAATAACTCTATCATTTTGTGTAAATTATTTCTTACGAAAGAATCACAAGAGGCAATTTACTTTCGAGGATTATCTTTTCCGACAACTTTCTCAAATACAACTCAGGCGATTTAAATCATATTTTATAAATAAATGTCTTATTGTTATTATTCCTATGATATTTCATAAATCACTTCCGTAAGAGTACCTACAAGAAGTAGTTTACTGTTGTAGTGAGTTTATTTTATTTTAGTTTTTATTTTTTGAAATTTTTATAAAATACCACTCATGCAACTTTGATGTTATTTTATAAGCAAATATTTCATTAATAATTCTAAACATATGACGTAAGTCCCACGTTTTGGAAAATAAATTACTAGGGACAGTGTTCAGGGATAAGTTTTCTTGGGGTGAAATTTCTGAAAACGCATTAAATCTTTTGTTTGTATTTTATAAGAACATGTTTCATTTAACTACTGCAGCGCAATATGATTTAGTTTAAGAAATTGGAGAGAGAAATTTTAGTGCACTGGACAGTGCCTTTTATTAATGTTTGTTGATTGTATATGTTACCAAGTTTAAAAGTTACTTGGAAATCTTCATTTTGGTAATTTATTTCCAATTATAGATATAGGCTGAAAGGCAGAATCCAAGGTTTAATTTTTGATTAATAATAGGTAAAAATGTGTAGATGAGTATGTGTTTGAATATATATATATATATATATATATATATATAATGAGGTTAACAAGGAATTCTAGATAATATTTCTGCTTTCTGTTCATTCGCAGGCTTAATTTTGTAACTGAGTGGAATATGTGATTGATTTACTGTAAAATAGAATAAATAGTAGCCCGTTAGTTAACACCCAGTTAGGACGTAGACGCTTTACCAACTACGCTACAGCAGTTCTGTTCACAGTACACGAAACATATTTTTAAGGAAAAATGAAATACATTTTAGTAATGTTTGTTATAATGAACATTATTGTATAAACGAAGTATAGGAAAAATATTCATAGATTTAGATAAAAAGTATGTTAGTTTATAGATTCACATTGGGGTTTCTTTATAATTAACTTATTACAGCTTTAGCTCAAGGGTAAAAGGAGAGGGACGCATGGAGATGCCGTTCTCTCACTTCCAGAAAATATTTATAGTGTCCCCTCACCCCTACTTCCTAAAAATAAAATGACCAAAGATAGGCACGGGGAACGGCATGACGTCGTGCGTCCCCCTTCCCTTTGAGATTAATTTTTACCCCTGCTTTAGCCTAAATACGTCGTTCATATTTTATTGAAAAAGAATAGTCTACTTCCCCCCCCCCCAAAAAAAAAGAAAAGAAAAGAAATACTTCGACTGTTTTCGAAAGCAGTAGTTCCCAACGGATGTGTTGAGAAATTTTGAAAGATAAAAATCATCAAGCATTTTTAATAATTAGTTACAATAAAATTTGACACAGGTTGCACCAGTCAACACTTACAGTGGAAGAACAATGCTCAGCACTACATACAGTCATTATTTTTCTTTTAGAAATTCAGTCTTATCTAATATGATTAACGAGTATATTGTCATTAATAAAAAATCAAACATGCGTATAACGATCTCCTGAGAGTTCAGTAAAATATGTCATCAGTAAAAAAAAAAGATTGGGAACTATTTATACTAGTATAAGGTGTTATTTTCATAACCTTATTGACATAATACAAATAAATATATACTACGCTGAAATTCAAAAAGAAAACCTACATTGTATTTTACTTTTTATCGACTGCGAGTTCAATAGCTCGATACAAAATTGGATACAAATCATATCTCTATGCATTGGTGAATTGCATAAAATGCGTACAAAGCAGTTTATCAGACAAGTTGTTTTCTTTGTTGCAGAAACGGAAGTAGACAACTAGTGTTATCAGCTTCAATAAATGGATTCAACGACCTCTGTTACATTTGTTATCGGTGGAGAATACACATAAAATCGATTTATGATATGTATAGTCACCCAGACTGCTATATATCAAATTTGTAGCTTTATAAGAAGAGAATGTTGACTCTTATTTTGAGTTTATTTTCCATTCTCGAATACAAAATACATTAGATTACGCAGCATTCACAGTCATAAACACTCGTCGTACAATTTCGAATTTAAGAAATTATTTTGCACGCAAAGATTGTAATTCTAAGTCATACTGAGTTACAATATTTAGTTTAAGAGTTATAAATTAATAATATATTTCAATGATAGTTATAAAACATTTATGAGCCCGACTGAAAACTGAACCATATAGCTCTTTCTTGGATTTACTGGTAATGGAATGGAGATAGATTTGAATACAGAAACTAAAAGTAACACTTAATGATTTTTTTGCCCTTCGCTACATCTCGCAATTATTAGGCGTAGAGTAAAACCTTGATATTCTGTACAAATATTCTTCTCTCACTTTAAGCTTTAGGTAAGACCGTATTTTAGGAAATGTAGCCTTAAGGGGAATAATGGGGCTTGAATAATATCATGCCGTTAGTCACATCTCCGGAACTATTAGTAGCACCTTGAAATGTAATATAATTTCTCTTTGCATTCCAGGCTGTAGATCGGACAATATTTTCCGAAATACAGCCCCTAAGGGGGAATAACGGGGCTGGAGTGAATCTCTTTTTTGTTTGTTTGGCAGATATCCAAAACTATTTGATGTAGTGCGAAACTGTATCTATCTATCTATCTATCTATCTATCTATCTATCTATCTATCTATCTATCTATCTATCTATCTATCTATCTATCTATCTATCTATCTATCTATCTATAGATAGATAGATAGATAGATAGATAGATAGATAGATAGATAGATAGATAGATAGATAGATAGATAGATAGATAGATAGATAGATAGATAGATAGATAAATAAATATTCTTTACACTCTTAGATCAGACAACATTTTAAAAAATCTACCTCCGAAGGGACATAGGGAGGCTTGAATGATTTTGTGTGTGTGTCTGCCAGGTCTCCGAAACTTGAAATTTTGTATAAATGTTCCTCGTACACTTTTGGCTATAAATAAAACGTTTATTTTCTTTTTTCTCACTTTTTTTTTTTTTTTTTTTTTTGAAATGCGGTCGTATTTGGGAGGAAAGATTGAATATTATTTGCCATTATCCACATCTCAGAAACTATTGGGCGTAGAATCTAGAAATTTTGTATAAAACTATTTCCCATGTTCTCTAGAGTGAGGAAGTAAAAAAGGATTGAACATTTCTTCGACTTTTTACCAGATCTTCGGTTTGATTTGATTTTGAATTTAGCGTCTCTTTCAACAACAATGCTAAATGAGTCTTGGATATACAGCTTAATGAGGATCCGAACCACATTAGGTTCCGCCGGGAATCGAATTCAAACCAGCTCTTCGGAAATGTATGGGTGTGAGAACTTAAAATGTTGTACAAATGTTCTCCTTGAGCCTTCAGCCAAGCGTGATGTGCAGTGTTACAAAATGGCACTCCTACATGGAAGAATGGAGCCTTAGCCCCTTTCCTTTTAACTTCTAGTATACATTTGGAACTTATAGATGTAGAATTCGAAATTTTGTACAAATTTCATTGAATTCTAGGTTAATGATACGATGAAGTTTTACGAAAACTGAACTTAAGGAGGCAAGGCGGGCTTGAACTGTTTCCGCGGTTATCGGATCTCCAAAAATGTAATTTAAATTACTAAAAATGTTTTCCTCAGATTATGGATAAGATAGACATTTCTAAAATTTGAGATCTAAGAAGGTGCCAAAGGAAGATAAATCTATTTAACCTTGGTCTAGAAAATTGAAATTTTCTACGACGGAACTTTTCCGGGGGTACATAGGTTTCTTGAAAAGTTTTACATTATTTATTACGAATTTCTTTCGAAATACTTATCATACAGTATTGAAAATTGCACACATATATATTGACATACACAGTATGAATGTCTCATACAAAAAGACAATTTGGCTAATTATTAAGACTGGGAACAGACTTAAGGTTGGTTTTTGGAAAATTCAGTCTGAGTAACAATTTGCACGAAATAGAGAAAACCTTCCGATTTCGAGTATAAGAATGCGATCATACGACAATCTAACTTTGACAAACTAGACTTTTTTCAAGATGACAGAAATTGACTGAAAATTTGCCTAACGATTCCAAGATTTGACTAAATCCACTATTTCCGGATGTGAGAAAATGGCTTGACTCGGTTTTGACATACTGAAAAGTTATTTAAGGACACTTTAGTGAGCACTTGCGAGCATAATTTCAGAAAATCAAATTTACATTGATAAGTATTTGAAACCAGAAAAATGTTTGTATATAACTTTCAAATATTTTCCATAAATTTTATTCTTCTCGTACAAAGAACGGACATTCAGGTAGTTTTATTGTAATGTTAGTTTGCACTTACGTGTGTATTAGAATATATGCTTTTATCACAATGAAATAGGTGTTTCTGCTGAGTGACACAACAAAGTAATCTAACAATATTGAAACGGCTCTTTTATATTTCCAGTAATTCGCTAGTAAGGTATTTACCTTTCATGTTTCTAAGATTGAGACATATAATTATGCATTGGTGATTAGTTAACTCTCTATTCCACGTTTTGCCATTTCTTACACAAATCGATATTATGTTTCTAAAGTATAGGCCTAGACATTGCACCCACCTTCGAACATAGATCCTTTTTCCCCCACTCACCAGGATCCAGTTGTTTAATTTCTGACTGCTACATGGCGGCAAATCTGTGAACTAGTGAATAGAAATCATTGCAGTGTATTGAGAAATTAAGCTTGTTTCACAACGGCCGACAAGTCCAGTGTATTTTTGTTCCCTTCAAGAAGTGGTAATTTCTGATCAAGACTGACAACATTTCTATTGCTACTATACTATTTAGTTTAATTTACACTAGTTTGTTGTGATTATTTGCAAACTATCTAATGAGAAAGTGAACGTAATGTGTTTGTGCCATATTCGGTATATTGTTCAATAAACGCATCTTTTGTGATGGCTTTTCATGGTTTTATGGAAGGAAAAAGAAGAAAAGGTACCAATGATAGAGAATCTCGTAGTAGAAGAAGAAATGAATGTTCCTTTAAAGAAAGAAGCCCTCTAAGCAATATAATCAGAAAAAGCAGTTTATTGCTCTCTTGAAATACTGATGAACTAAAAAATTCGTGCACTTTAAGCAGTGCCAGACTTACGTATAGGCTAAACAAGCTATAGCTTAGGGCCCTACGATCTTCGAGGCCCCAAATTTAAAGAGAAAAATTGAATGCACATTTGCAAAATATATATAAAAAAAATTAAATAAAGTAAAATCTACATACAGCTATAGTGCTTCGTTTGTGTAAGCCCCTATGATATAAGTAATGGAGCCCCTTCTGCTAGCCTGTTTCCTAAAATATCACTGGTTTCTTCATTTCTGTATATAGGGTTCTACCAAGGGCGCCGATTTCTCTGTAAATTTGGGGGGCCCATTCAGATGCAGAAGGTATATATATGAGGATTTTAAGACAAATTGCATTCAAATTATGACAAATATTGTATATTCATAAATACCATAGGGGGCCCACATGAGCTTTGGGGGGGACCGAGCCTCCTCGGTCCCCCAGGATCGGCGCCCTTGGGTCTACGTTCATGAGGACACATAAAGAGCACCATTATCTTCAGTAGCTTATGGCCCCACTAAATCTAAATCCGGCTCTGACTTTAGGAATAATTTTCCACTGTAGTTAGGTCTTTCATATCTCTGTCTTTCATCAGTGACCTCTGACCAATGGCCCATCTCATTCATTCTTACATCTGTCAGAAACCGATGCTCTTTGTATAACAAATAAGAGTGTGTTTTGCCATATGTGGCACAAAGGGGAATCTCACATTCAAATGACTTCTGATGATTGCACTAACACAGTTTTATTTTATATTGTAATATCCTATGTGATGTTGTAAACAAACAATTCCACGCATCAGTGTTTACAAACACCACCACTGGTTCGGCAAGAGGATCTCCCACCAGATGGACCTACAATCACATGCAGACGACAGCTTCTGGCCCCTCACACGGAGCAGAAGACGACATCGGAGCAGCAGCGCCACCCTCACCCAAAGTACCCTACAAATTGGATGAACGAAGACAGCTCGAGACCAGTTTTCTGGTGACCCTCCTCTAGTCTGCTACGGGACTTTTGGAGTAACCTAACCCCAGGCCTCTAGTCTGCTACGGGACTACGCCTATCCTATCTCCTGGCTTAACCTGCTACGGGGCTCTGTTGGAGATCCTATCGGCGACCGTACGGTCAAAGACCACCTATAACTAACCTTTGATTCTAGAGAAATTAATTTGTATTGTATTTTGTGAAAATACTTTTATAGTGGAAGCTTTTATAATAAAACTGGTAGTGGGAGTCGATTTCAGACGCTCTTTTTATTAAATGCTCTACCCACAAAAGCTATATGAGACAAAGTTTTACATGGTGGAGGCGCCGGATACACATGGTTTTACATGGTGGAGAACTAACTTACTATATTATATTTTAAAAATCGTGGAACTTGCAGCATTTATCATTTCTCTTAAAGTTAGGATAAAATAATTCCTTATCCTTAATAGATCTCAATATGGAACAATGAGGATGCACGCACAAACCATGAAGCTAGGGAATTGTCCAATTACGAATACAATACAATACATAATTTGACTATGTAATAGTACCAATAATAATAATAATAGTAATAATAATAAATATGTTATATATACATCGGAAAACTTAACACCAAGATAGCTTTACAACTTTGAGAAGTCAAAATATGACGCCCTGGAAGTAATCGAAGTTACATAAGTAAGTTACAGAAGTAAGTTACATAAATTTGACCTGCGATTATATTTTTTTTAAGGAAACTCATAAATAAATATAAATAAATAAAATATATTATAAACAGATCTTTTTCTCAATCTGCTGTTTATAGATTTATCAACTATGACCAGTCGTTCCTGAACCAAAAATTTCATGAGAGAGAAAGATGGAGAAATTCATTACTCAATCTTTCAAGCGAATCTTCATGATCAAATATGAAATTGGCTATAAATACATTATTGGTACTTTGATATTGTCTTCTGTAAGAAAAATAGAAGATGATAATTACCAAGAAATAGCAAGGAGCTGAAAGTATTTATTATGCCTCCGGCTTTGGCATCACTCGGTATAATCAAGCGGAGATATATCACAATCAGCAAATGAACGTTAATTTCACGCACGACTAATTCCATTTAATACTGCAGTATGCTCTGTGGATTAACTACTCTCTTTACAAGCTCCAATACGACTGATTCACAATATTTACCGAATTTTAGAATCGCATGAAAAACATCTGGTTTTGGTAAAACAGTCTTTTGATAAAATTTAAAGCAAATCATTTTTTAAAAAAAAATCTGCAAATAATTGAAATTTATTAAAGGTTTCAAATTTTTTAACTTTCGAAATACAAAAGCAATTTCCAAAGTTGCAGCAAATACAATTTGTATCCAAAAATTAACATTTTACTTAGAGAGTTTGTTTGTCCATGATGTTCTACAGCTATATCTGTCCATCTTTCTATTTCTGTGTCGACATATAAGAAAAATGGTAAGAGATGGTGATTTTTTAAAAAATTTTTGGTATGGTCTCAGCATCCCAAAATTTTAGATTCCAACCAGGTCATTATTTCTCTATTTCAACCGACAGTCATACATTTCCGGTTTCAATGATAATCGCAAGAGAGCAAGGATGATAAAAGATGGCGAGAAATAGCTTTTAAATGTGGATTCAGTCTCTCAAGGAAAGATTCCTTATCTGCCTTTATTATTCTAAGAAGACCAGAATTCGTTGAAATCCATTTCACTTCCGGTTTGAACAAATATCCTCATACAGCAAAAGCTGAAATAAATAGCTATTTTTTAAAACTTAATGTCTCAAAAGTACACTGTGTTAATGAACTATACCAACAAACTGTACGAAGTAATTCCTCACATCAAAATAGAAAATAATAATAATAATAATAATAATAATAATAATAATAATAATAATAATAATAATAATAATAATAATAATAATAATAATAATAATAATAATAATAAGGACTTATGGGGGAAATGTGTACTTTCAGTGCTAGGGTTGTTCAAAAGAGTGAGAAAATACATAGCAGCACGTGTTTTCTCGAACACGAGGCACCATGGAGTGCAGTCTATATCAGCGTAAATGAAACCATATATATTCCATTCAAAATATATATTTCAGTTATATTGCAGTATATTGCAGTGAGTGCGCAAGGGATTCCCCACAGAGTATAATTATCAGACATGTTTCCAATTGAATTGAATTCCCAGATATACTGAATTTATAGTTTCATATGAACTTCGGAAAAGTCGAAAATAAGCAAAAAGTAATCTTTGACAATAGTGAACAGGGAATGCATAAGCGAGAAGTCGGAAGTATTAGGGACCGCCAGCTACACGGTTCTTCATGTACGGAATAACGTGTGATGCAATGTGTTTTTTTGTTACGCTTTTAGGTTCCCTTAGATCCGAAACTATATACTTCTTCCCACATATCACGTTGTACAATTTGTAGGTATAGTTCATTAGCACTCTGTGTAATCCCTCTATTGTAAATTGAAGTGGCAAAGTGATGCCTCGTAGCGAAGTTACAACGTTCTCGTATTTGGTGCGAATGGTCCCGGGTTCTATTCCCGATGGGGACACTCGGTCGAAAAATTGTAAGTGTTTTTTCAAGCTGGCTTTCCTGAGTGAGATTTTCTAGTTTTCCTTATTCACACCAGACAAATGCCGAAATGGTACCTAATTGTAACAGCCCGCTTCCTTCCTACCCCATTCTTTCCTTCTTCTCTAATTCGCCGAGTAGTGTGCTTGCCAAGGGATTCATTCCTCATTATTGACGGGCTAAAATGGCCTAGGTGCCGAAATCCAGACTCTAATCCTAATTCTTGAAGTGGAAGAAAAATATTAATTTCAATACTGATTACTGTACAGAAAAAAATGGCAAAAAGCAGCAAAAGAGAGAGTTGTCTGAAATGCATCCCGGATTCCAAGAACAGATTCCCTCTCCACTCTGATATCTCTACTGACACTAGAACTAGTATAAATTTACTATAACTTCGGGTTTTAATACTAATCTGCATAAAGCAAAAACAGTGAAAGATTTTTTGTTAAATATAAATTTTCTGTTCCCAAAAAATAGGTTCAAACTTGGCACTAAAACTTATATTGAAACAGGATATATTAAGGAACTGTAACCACTTTGAGTTTGAATTTTGATCCCCATGCGCAAAATTGAAATTTGTCAATTATGATTTTAATAGTAGACTTTTATAGAGCAAAACTAGTAATGATATACACCGAGATTCTTATAAATAGTCTAGGCATGTCAAAAGTAGGTTCTATCTCCTCTTATCCGCTTAACGAAACCGAAATTATGAAATTATTTTTGCTTAGAATATTTCACTTCTATAGTTGGAACTGTACTAGCTGTTTCACAATGTGAAACGATACTTAGTTGTTTTTTTTTTTTAATTTTATTTACATTAAAACACCTAACCGACAATGAAATTAACATTTTTACATTCGCCACTTGCTTACACTATTGTATTCGCTTGTAGAACAAAATTCTGCAGTATTATGCATCGTATGAATCGCCTCTACATTTTCTTTGTGTTGCAGTCTTCACTGGTAGAGAGCACTCACCAGTCATACAAGGAATCCTTGATACAATACAGGCTATATAAACTCATAAATAAGGTAACGCAACTCGCTCGTTCCCTTCCGCTATCTAAATTTTAACGAAGCATTCCAGTCTCATCCACTTCCAAGGGCGCCCATGTTGTGGTTTCCAAAGGGGGGCAAGTATAAGCGAAGTTTCAGAAATAGTTTCAAATTTTGTTGTAACTAATGTAAAAATTCTATTGGATTTTCGATATTCTGAAGTACAATTTTCTCTAGGGGGCGAGCACCCCACCTTGCCCCCCCCTGTTGGGCGCCCTTGTCCACTTTGTTTATTATGTTTCTTTTTCACCTCACAATTATAGGCCATAATTTGAACTTTAAGCTTGAGATGCTATTTTTTGTGGCACTCGTATAATTCAACAATGTTGGAAAGAACTATCCATAAACTATCCATCCGCCTATACCATGGAACAATATCCCTATTGCTACTATACTATGTAGTTTAACTTACACTAGTTTGATTTGATTATTTGCAAAATATCTAATGAGAGAGTGACGTAATGTGTTCGTGCCATGTTGGGAATTTTGTGCAGAAACGCATCTTTTGTAGCGCTTTGTGATGGATTTTACGGGAGAAAGAAGAAAAATGTCAATGAAAGATAATCTATCAGTAGAAGATTCTCTACTGCTTTTAAAGGACGAAGACCTCTATAAACAATATAATCCAAAAAAGCAAAAGTATAACATGGATGTACTTCATAACAAATAGTCTATCCCTTAACGAGTTTTCGTAACCATTTGGCTACACCTTTGTTTGATCTTGTGTATTGCGTTTGAAGAGTATCAGGTATGGTTCGTTATGATTATTTGTGTACTTACTTTCCGCGATGGTAGCAGTTATTGCCCCTGGTGACAACTCTGGTAAATTTTTCGCGAGAAGTTGTCTGTGGATATGTTGTTTTGCAAACAGTGCCGGAAGCAGTGAACCGTTAAGGGCTATCCACGTTTATACATGTCGAAGAGGAAGTCATATTAAGTTCTCAGTCCCTGGACTGAGGAGGAAGTGCATGCGATTTGGATTCCGCCCTACTTTCAAGTGTAGATCCACATCTTATACAGCCTTGTTCCTAAAATGGGACATTAATTGCTCTTCGCTAAGCTAATCCCTATTTTTTTAGGGATGGTAATAAATAACATCAAAAATGAACGCAGAAAACCTTCATTTATAGACCAAAATTTAAGTGTGTAGTTCATGACGTCACAAGTGTTGGGCCTTTAAAATTCCACACTACATAAAAGATCTTGAAAATAATTATTAGCTGATATTAATCATTCTGTATGTATATATTACCTGACTCATTTTCCCATTGTCTTCAAGTTATTCAGTAAAAATTTTAAAAAGAGGTAGTACATACATATAGATCTTAAATGATCGTAAATGGCCGATATTAATGCCGAATTCATAGTTTTCGGGGTCGCTGAGATGAACAGTGAAACATTCGATGTCGTTTAAATCCAAAATCTACCCCTCAACTTGGGAAAGGGGAGGATTGACATTGATAGATAGATTGACATTGGTTCTATTTCTAATAGCAGTGGATCCAAAATTTTCTGACATCAAATAGTCTTCACATCTTATATTTTTCATATGACGACCTTATACTACGCTTTACTGAAGTTATTTGCTTTGCTGAATTTAAACGTAACACTGAATTTATGCTAGTAGCTTGTATTATTTTAAATTAGAAACACAAAATTGAGTAACATCAGAGAACTAAATACTACAAATTTAATTTAATTGAAATGAATTTTTTTTCGTCCTAGGGTTATGGCGCGTTGGCTAAGGAGACAGTGATGAGAGAATAAATGAAATAGTGGAATAAAGAAAGTGGGAGAAAACGAGAAAATCCGAGAGAACCCAAGGTGTTTGTTCACCATAAAGCTCACTTAGCGTGAACTGAGACCGAACCAGGGACCTATGCACCAGAGATGAACGCTCTACCACGGCCCAGTTGAGAATGCTCCAGGAAATTGCCAGAACGAACTTTAAAAAAAAAATGGAGAGATGGAGCGGGAAGGATAACTGTGATTGTTCTTACATGTGAAAGTAAATCATTTTATCCTCACCCTGTTTTGTTTCTCGCAAAAATTCGCAAAATATCTCTCTATGACTTGTAGTTCCCGAGATATGGCTCCCTATATCTCCCGAAATTCGAACTTTTCTGGCTAATATCTGGGGAATGGTGGCCTGTTGGTTAGTAGCAACTTGATTAGTGACCACCAGTTACTGTTTAGTACCAAAATGTTCACCATCCTATTAGGCATTGATCAACACCAATATCAACTGTCTGTGACTTACGGTTCCCGAGATACGGTTCCTTAAATTTCCCAAAATCGGAACTATTTTTTGGCAAATATCACAGGAACGGTAAGTCATAGAGAGATGACATTAGTGTTAAACAATACCTAAGAGGGTGGTAAATTTTTTGGTACTGATATTAATTGGTGGCCACTTTCCAAAAAGTATTGTGGCCTCTCCAACCGGTAGTCCAGTTGGAGAGGCTACCGGTTACTACTTGGTACCAAAATATTTACCATCCTCTTAGGTATTGATCAGCACCAATATCATCCTTCTATGACTTACGGACCCAAGGTATGGCTCCTTAAATCTCTGGAAATTGACTATTTTTGGCCAATATCTCGGGAATAGTAAGAGTGGCGCGAAAACTTTAATCACTTTCTCAGATAGTTTTTGATACTCTATGCAGTGTTCAAAAATTGAAAAAATCGCAAATAACAGACAGATGGACAGACGCACAGACATAGAGAATTCAGTAACAAAATTTGAAGTTCGTTGAAAATTGATGAGAGACATAGTCAGGTATCCGAGATAAATGTAACTTACATAAAGAACTTTCATTACAAAAAAAAAAAGTGTGTGTTTGCATTTTAATCCATTCTTCAAAGTACTAATATTATGTACCGTACATGTATTGAAAACCTGCAGGTTTTGTGTTCTTCTGTACAGTTTTACCGCAACGCACTAGAGCGAGGTAGGCGATGTCGCAGTTGATTGGTGCGATTGGCATCAACTGTGCTATATCTTGTGTAACTAGTAATCGTGATATTAATTAAACTAATAATAATAATAATAATAATAATAATAATAATAATAATAATAATAATAATAATAATAATAATAATAATACAGGATGGTCTTATTCAACATGTTCTGAAATGTAAACCTGCTCACGAGATATTTTTTAATAATTATTGGTTTAATTCAAATAATAATATGTATTTCTGTACGAGAAACAAAAGTGCGATTAATGGAAAACATTATTAAGTATTCGCAATATGTAATTTTTGAAATTTAAAAAGTTGGAAAAAGCAACGTCCAATATAGGCAGTAATAGAAAAATCATAGTAAATTTTGGAACCGTTTCATCTTTTTATAAGTGATCTATTATTAATCTTCACTATCTTTTGGCTTTTGTTTGACTAAGGATAAAACGTAAATACATTATGAAATGGAATTAAATTAATGAAAAAATAAATCTTTAACTTACGTCTCACAGATATGCTTTGTAAAGAAGACGTTTAATAAATGCAACGAATGGATAAGGAAGAGTTTGTGGGATAAAAGAAGGTGAAACAGTATATAAGACATAAGAAAACCAACGGATGCGATGAGATCCTGTATAAAAGCAGTTGATCGAACGAGGCACCTTTTACACGAGAAGTGATTGCCTTCCACTCAGGCATCGTGGTATCCTGATAAGAAATCATTATTGAGAAAGGTAGTCAATACTTGATTGCACTGTTGATGTGACTCTATTAACTAAATACACAAACAGTTCTTAGAGAGAAAATCAGTTAGTTACCATACTGAAGTGTAATATGTATGGTTAGTCAATATAAATATTTTAACGTAACTGGATTAAATTAAGAATTATGTCCAAACAGTGCTGACAAAGTATTATAAGTAAACTTACATTACTGACACGCTAACCTGCAGCAGAAATAACGAAAACTTAAAGGTAGGATTTAGAATAGTTGCAGAAGAATTTAGCAACGAAAATCGGTATAGCACTTTAGATAATATTGCACATATGACAGGCGCCAACTAATCACTTCGTCTTGGCGCAATCAATGATATTCGATATTAATTACTAAGAAAAATCACTATATCGATACCTGTATGGCAAACAAATGTATTTTGTCTACATATTCCTTAGTTGTCTATTTAATACCTAAAGAAGTGCCATGTAATTTAGAAGTTGATCAAGCATTGGTTTATACCGGTTAAAATGTGTAAAATCCCCTCTTTCGTAGCAAAGCAATATACGTATCATGAGGTAAAACACATTCAGAGTTTGAGTCCTTCGAAGAGCATAGACCTTTTTAAATGTCCTCAACGTTTCTGTGTTCATGTTCCTGTTAAGTCAAGTAGTGATCAAAATGTGCAAAAGACAGGGAGAGAGAAAAAAGTCAGCAAAATGGCAAAGCGTTCGCTCCTGATGCGAGGAGTCCCTCGTTCGATTCTAGGCTCTGTGAATTAGCAGTAGATAATATTATTTCTGGGTTTTTCTCAAGATTCTCCTGTTTCCTCCCACATTCTCATTCTACTAATTCTCTCATAATCATTCATTTTCATTAATAATTCACGTCCTTTATTTTTGTTCATTTCATTTTCCTCTTTTTCTTAAAAAAATGTTACAATAAATCGCTTTTAGTTCTGCGAAGTAAGAAATTTAGCAAACAAACGGAGAGTGGAAATTGAAAATGAAATGAAATCTTTAAGTTTTACGTCCCACGGTTATGCCGGTTAGGCTAAAGGAGACGGTGATGATGAGTAATGAATGAAATGGTGGAATGAAGAAAGTGGGAGGAAACGGGAGAACCCCGAGAAAACCCACGCACACGGTGTTTGTCCACCACAAAGTTCACTTGGCGGGGGCTGGGATCGAACCCGGGACCCCAAACACCAGAGGTGAACGCTCTACCACTGAGCCACCGCGGCCCCGAGAGTGGAAATTGAATATGCGATATTCTAAGAAAAATGTGACAAAAGAACTTCCATAAAGCAAATTCAGCAAATTAGCTCAAAAATGATGTAATTTCAACCGTAAGCAAACAATAACGTTAGTTCACATTGTTCTAGTTACTTTGTTGATTTAGGTCAAGTATCTAAGTTAATTTAGTTCAATGTCAGTTTCTTCAACTAATACTCTTCCATTTCAAATTAATTCCTCGTAAATGTAAGCTCGTTTTCAATACTTTCATGATGCAATTTTTGAAGTCTAAGTGATCAATATATAATAAGTTTATCTGCTGTTTCAAATTACTTGTAAATAAAATCTAAGCCTGACATAGTTACGTCTAATAATAATAATAATAATTAAAAAGTAAGCAACAACAGTAATGCAAAGAAATTACTTACCATGTGTCCCAAAAACTAAAATTAGATACATTTTCTTGCGTTTTATAAAAGTTTGTTTCGCACACATCACTCAAATGAAAATTGTGTAACTGAACTTGAAAAAAAAAAACAGTCCCACTTTTCGAAAGTTTTAATATTTCAAAGTGTCATTTATAATATTTCCGTATCTGTTTCTGAATAATAGAAATAGAAATAGTTCGTTTCTTTATAGATAGTATGAATGAATGTCTTCCGCTGACTCTTGTTTCTTTTCGACGATTCGAGACTTCGGGCGAGCGAGAGTGTGCGACTGCGGATATGCTCCGTTTGACAACGGAGAATGCTGGAGTACAACGAGCGACCCAGCAAGCGCCAAGGCCACGATTGCACTGTATCTTATGCCCGCAGCATCGCAAGAGTTTATCCTCAACTCGATCAATGTGGTTCCAGCGCAGCCAATCGCCATTTACTTTCCATCTCAAGTGCATACAACGAGTGTTGTTATTGGATATCAAGAGTTCTCACCGGACAAATACATTAAAATATATGTCATTCATAACTTATCTTCGAAGTATTAATATCATTACATAATTAATATGAAGTGTTGATGGACAGAGTGTACAATCTCTAAACGTCACCAAATTTCAGATTACGTTGATTTCCCGTTGTGTTCCAATGAGTACAATATAGCCGTTTTTTTTTTTTTTTTTTTTTTTTTTGTCTCCTGAAACTTTTGCTCTCTTTATATTACCTAACTAAATCAGGACTAATGCTTGAAAAACACGAGTGTTCATTACCACAGCCATAAAATATTGCAATTCAATCATATTCAGGAGCGGGGTTTTTGAGGGAAATCACGTCGGTAAAAATTGACATTTTATTACTAGGAACTAGGAGAAAAGACTTAAATATGTATCAATTATTTTATGTAAGAGCTAGATGAAATGGTCATTTTTTGTACGGGGAGAATAAGTTTAAGGGAAATACTTGAATCCCCTTCCCCTTAGAATATTTATTTGAATAAAAGTAGGTATATAATGATAAAAATACAGATGATACTCTACGTTTGTCATAAATATTGACAATAGAATACGTTTTTAATCACATTGATATGAATAAAAGAACAGCTTGAAGTGGGTATCTATCTTCCAAAAGTCATTTCAAACAAGTTAGGCGTTTTCCAGCTCCGGAAACTATGAATTCGACACAAATCTTAGTTGTTTTTGACATGTTATTTTTTAATCCCCTCCCTCCCCTCTGCTGATGAGAATGAACTTGGGCTTAAACGATACTGGGAACGTCACTGTTCACTTCAGCGTCCCCGAAAACTATGGATTGCACACTAATGTAAGTTATTTTGCGTTATTTTTACATGTCGCTCCTTCCAACTTCCACCCCTTAGGTGGTCTTTTTCCCAGAATGTTTTGTCCAGATTGAACATCATTTGTCTACCATGTTTGAAATAAATATGCTCCAGCCGTTTCGGAAGTTCATACACACACATCCAAATATTTATAGTTGTGCGATGCATTTGTATATTTCCAATCCAGCTGACATGCTCGTTTATGCATAAACACTAAATTAAATATCATCACGATTGTATCTTAATAGCTTGACGAACCCAAACTATGAATTTGACTCTAATCTTAGTCATCTGAGACATTTTATTTTTCATCTTTCCTCACCCCATGTCAATGGGAGCCAAAAGTGGACTTGGAGAGTGTAGTTATTAATCTCAGCAACATCGAGAACTATGGGTTCGACATTAATATTAGTCTCTTTTATTATTTTTACATGTCAACCCCTTTCCACCACCCTAGAGACGTATTGGGCATTACATTTAGATTTAAATGCTTTTATTGAATAAGCAATTTAAAGACCCTTAAAACTATGGATTCGATATTAGTATAGGTTGCCTTTCATTATTTTTGCATGTCGATATTCCCCCTTGACAGTGGTACTAATGAGAGCAGAACTTTGACATAAACAGCATCAGGACTGCCACCAATTAACTTAGCGACTCTGAAAACTGAATTCGACAGAATTAATGGGCACCAAAAATGACACCAATCAACATAGTGACCCCAAAAACTATGAATTCGACACTAATATCGATCATTTTCCATTATTTGTATGATCTACCATTTCCTCCCTCAGGAATACTAATATGGACTAAATTTGGATTTAAATGCATCGGAAATGTCACCGTTCTTCTCACTGATACCGAAAAATACGGATGCTACATTAATTTTAGCCGTTTTCTATCATTTTATAGGTATTCCCCTTCCTCTGGGTGTGGAAAGGGCGTCTTACCTTCAGTATGGGATGAACTTGTACTTAAAGGATATCAAACTGTCACCAATCAGCTCATAAACCACGAAAACTATGGATTTGACACTAATGTGGGTCGTTTTCGATCATTTTTATATGTCTCCCTCTCCCACTCCCCCTAGATATACAATATGTTCTTTTTCTTAGTGCAGGCTGAACTTGGACTCAAAGGGCATCTAAACTGTCACGAATCAGCTCATCGACCCCAAAAACTATCGTTGTGACACTAATATTGCTCGTTTCCGATCATCTTTATATGTCTCCCTCTTCTCCTCCTTCCTATATGTGCTAGGTGGATATTATCCCAACAGTGCTCTTTTCTAAACTTCAAATAATACGTGTAAAAAGTTTGGTGAAAATTACTTCAGGTGTTCCAGAGTTATGGAACAGCACATACATACATACATACATACACACATTTATTCATATATAAAAATTAGCACATTACATAAGTTTTCTTTCCTTAACCTCCAGGGATAAGATTTTAATGTTTACCTATGTGATTTCCCTCAAGAATAGTCATTGCCTCCTCTTATGTCAAATAAAATTCAGTGAAGTTACTCTTCTTAAACTTTCCTAAGATTCAAATTTATAATTTATTTACCTTTTTCTTGGTCTACTCAAGAGGGTCCCTTTCCCATAGCCTTTCTAACCAGAACAAGGCACTTCCCATTCAAGAGACATTCTTATTCACCTTTGATATCTCTATATTCTTATATTTATGATGTTTGGTGATGAGAGGTTCCAAGCGAGAAAAATTGGTGTGCTTTTGAGAGCGAAAGTGGGGCATCAAATGATGAATTCATTTTCTCGTAGTTATTAATAGGGACTTCATCACCTTCAGAAGTATATGTAGAAATTTGAAGTATTATCTCTATGCTAGCCTTTGAAGAGTATGGCCTATCTTAATAGGACTTTAATTTACCTATAACATTATGTTTTCGATAATATTTAAAATTTTGGCAATTGAAGACGTCGAAACTCCTGTATCGATTCAACTTTTGCACAAAAAATATCAAAACTAATACAAATATAAGTAAGGAAACAAGTTTACAGAGCACAGTCTGAATATTAGTTGTATTTACAAGGGAAGGGTATTAGGAAAGACGAAACTAAAATGGGAATATTTCGCATATGCATATAACCATAATAACACACTATGGTGTTTCTATATAAAATTATTAGTTTTGTTGATATAAACTTACTACAGTACAAACACAATATACTATTATGAATGACTCATTATGATTTTGTAGCGTACAGCGGACTTATTACGTTAGAGAGTTTCAGTCTTACAAAATATTTTTAAGTAATTACATTACTTTACAGATCAATGCTCTTTGTCTTTATCTCAAGTACACGATAAGGAGTGTCTACCACACTCTTCATGATCACCCACTGTAAGGTAACCTTCTTGAAAGACGAGCCTTATATTTGTGACTGGTCCTTAATTCCAAAACACCAAGATGTATGTGCACGGCGTATTTACAATGGACGTAAAGAAAAAACCTAATTGCTCTCTCGTCTTGTTGTCAGCCTCCTAACGAGTAAATGCAGTGATGGCTCTCGAGCGTTATAAGGCAAAATTACCTCCCTCTTGAAAAACAGCCACAAGCTACTGAATCCTATGGCATGTCCAGAGCCTGGCAGGGTTCAACCCGAATCAGGACCCCCAGGCGAACCTGGGACGACTCGGATCCTGGCCCTGCACCTCCGCGTCCTTCAACCAACGACCGACGCAGACACACACCCAATCACCTGTCGCCTTAGCTCAAAAGCTCGCCTTAGAAGCCCATTTGGGAGGTATCCCAAAGGTTTCCCTTCCCCAACAGGGAAGACAGGGTCCCAACCCTTACCTACCTCATTTTACGGAAGAAGTGCACCATATATTACCGATACTAAAGGATGATGTAGTCCATTTGAACCAGACAAATATTTCCATTTAGGATGCACCAATCGCAGAAGTATAAGTGGCTACAATAGCTTGCTGCAACAACACCCACGATGAGGTACCACACACACTCATGGGCCTATTGATCCTTGTTATTGACTTGTTTGAGAGGCTGACAGCCTTACATCTTGCCTTCCCCAGTAGGGGATCTTATCACCACCTCCATCTCTGTCTCTTGCCATGGTATATCACCCTACAAGGAAGAATGAAGTTTATAAGGTACAAGGCAATGCGTTGACTCTTTCAAATCATTGTCTTTTATACAAATAGCCAACATTGTCAACCTAGCAGGAGCATATTGTTTGAGCCTCCCCCTTTCCCAGCATGAGCTTAGGATCGGCCAGGTAGGGTTACTATCTCAAGTACAGTAGAGCAGATGACCCACTACGATTCTCTGACTCCGGAATAAAGTATATGCCAAGACCATAATACAACTGGCCAGGATAATTCCGTCGAACCGAGTCAAGCATCACACAGTTGAGACAAAACTGAGGAATTGAAGTTAATTTTGTAAAAAGAATAATCAATAGCAAAAACAAACCGAAAGTTTTGTCTATCTTTCTGGCTGTCTTAAACAGCTACATACTTCACATAGTGTCTGTCATTGTACCAATTCTTTATCTTGTTCTCCAAAGTGTCCTATACCGTGAGATCCGCGCTTCTGTAGGATAGGAAAAGATAGGTTATTTAGAAAAGATTCGTCATGGAAAACAACTAGAATAAGCATGATCCACTAATTCCACACATCGTGAGTTCCGCGCTTTGCAGCATAAAGAAAAGTAGTCTCTGGAAATGTTTCTGCATTAGACGCTCTTAATCTAGCATTCTTAAGTTCGGCACATTCAGTAATCCGACACAGATCTAGCTACTCGCGTTTTCTTCTTTTTCTCTTTTCTTTGTTCTGCGGGATGGTTCCAACAAAAGCTTCAACTCTGTAGAATTCATAAAGTGTACAATCCGGTATGATTTTTCGAAGCCTCGGCTGTTTTGGAACCGGTTCATGGGATGCTAACCAATGATGATGGCGCCGTGGAGTTTCGTACAGGACCCACTTCTCATAACATGTCAACACTCTGTCCAGAAATGGCTCCTTCCTTAGACGAGACAGCAAAGAAACACAAGTGTCTACTTGCGTTGCCTTCTGCCTGGAGTCAAATCATGTGGGACAAATCGACCCAACTTGTAGGCTTCCCAAGTTGATAGATGGAGGTGCTTCCGAATGGTTTCTCCACTCATTTGTATTTTTTCTTATCATAGTTCAGCTTAATACAACTTGTTTGAATAATTGTGCTGTATTATTTTTTTGTATTGTATGTTTTATTAATACAAGAATGTTCAAATGTTTGAATTTAGTCTCGTGCTATATTGAATTATAAATAAAATTTCATAAAAAACATTTTAAACCTGGAATTGCTAGAATGACTAAATTCTTTGTAGGATGTTTATGTTTATTACACAGGTTTTGAATAGGTGTGTTATCCCTATTTTCAGTGCAATATCATACGTGGTAAAGATTTATTTTATTCTCTCGTTTTTTTTAAAAAAAAGATAACAAATTACTAGTTTTATAATGTCTTCTCTGCAGAGTCATTCACGGAAAGAAACCACATCATCCCTTCTTCCTAATTCTCAATGAAATACTATCTTTAACTCTTCTAGTTAGTACTTGATAAATATTCCCCCAGATAAATATTCCTCTCGATACAAACAAATACGAGATCATATCAGGATATCTGAATCTTAAGCATCAAAAATCGAGATTTGTACTTGTAAATCAGTAGACATCAAATAATGTGATTACTTGACGTATAAAATTAAATATCATATTCAAGTGCTTAAACGTGTTCTCCGTTTATTCCTATGCTGCTTTTTAAAGCGATGTTATTCTTAGTCGTGTTGAAATCAACACAATGCTTTTGAAAGATATTTTGAGCCTTAATTTAGTATAACCCTTCCTCTAATTGTTATAAAAGTGCAAATAATTTTGACTGACAAAATATATTTGAAAAGTAACATTTCCAGTTAATCCGGATTTTTTTCACGTTCTACTATAAAAAATAAAGTATTGCTCTATTCGTTCTGGCTGATAGTCTCAACAGGATATTGGGAGTATACTACAAATATCTATATACTTAGAATTCCCTGGTGGCTATATGATTAACGTACTTGTCTTTGGAAATGATGATCCGGGTTAAATTCCTTGTGGAAGCTCATACGATTTAGATCCCACGTTGTACTGAAGGTCCACGTCTTTTATTGTCTCGCTGCTGAAAGGTACGCTAAACTCCAAATCGACCAACAAATGAACTTAGATCTCAACATAAAAGACGTAAATAAGGAAACTTTTCCTTGAGTTATCGCACAGTATACATTATAGATATTAAAACAGAAACATTTCTGTAACACGTCTTTATGTTTTATTTTTGGTAATAATTTTGTAAATTACTTACAGAGAAATGAAAATTTACGGTACATCGAGTCCTTGTGGCACAATTTGAAACTCAAGTTGTTATGAGTAATGTAGGCCTTAATGGCCAAGTAGCTACGCAATACCTATCTATACAATTGTTCCTGGGTTTGATCCCTGGTACTAAATATCTGATTAAACTAACAAACTAACTCTATGACCTATGGAATCCCAATGTTCAATGCCGCGTTCATAAAAGCTCTCCACTTCTATCCTTAGCCAACTGGATCCAATTTCTACTTTGTATTCCTATTTCTACTAGATCCATGTTAATATTGTCCTCCCATCTGCACCTAGGTCTTCCTAATGGTCGTTTTCCGATAGGACTTCCAGTTAAGACTTTGAAAGCGTTCCTTCCTCTCAACGGAAGGAACTTAATCGTTGGAGAAATTATCGACATCAATCCATAAAACATTCTCCAAATGAAATGGAATCAGCAACAACCAGTGATGAGGGCCTGAGAAGATCAACTAGGACAAGAAACCCACCAGAAAGATGGGGCTATAGTTAATCTCAGAGAACATAGTGCAGGATTACAAAAAGGGGGAGAGTGTTGGCACGAAGTTGGCACAAAGTGCTTTCGAAATGAGCACATACTATTTTGAACGTTGAAAAGAGTATTAACCTGTGCAAATATAGATAGGATGTGTGACTACAAGATTCGATTGATTATGATGTACAATTCTGTTAGTGTATTTGTTGATTGGGTTCAGCTGAATAATAAATAAGGTATTAAATAATTTAAATACGTATTTTTTAGAATGCAATACCCTCAGAGCAAGATACCATGTTTTGCACCTATGCAGAACAACAGGTATGATTATCGTTTTATATATTTTAAGCTTCAAATTCCTCGACAGAATTCACGACAAGAGATTTTGAACTGAATAATAACGCGAATTCCTGTTTTTACTCGACATTTACTTTCTTCATGGTTTTCGTCTGTTAATGTTAATCCTAGATATTTGAAAGTATCCACTTTATCAAAAGTATTATTTTATATCTTAACGCATCCATAATTTGCCGTATTACGATCCCGACGCACTTCCATGTATTTAGTTTTCTCTGCATTTACTTCTAAAACTAAACATCTGATAGAAATCCAAATAGTAGTTCGGATTCAAGTTTAAGCAGCAATTTGTTTGATATTCCCAATGAACTGATAAGGAACACTAAACTTCAATCAATCATTAATGTCACAAACGAATTAAGTTATCAATTTGTTTCTTTGGTCATTGCTAATAGTAGGGCAATTGAACAATTTATATTATAGGCCTGTAATTATACCGGGCGGTAATTTGATATCCTATCTTGATATTTACTTAATTAGGGGTTAAGTAAACTACAAAAGTATATGCGATAGATATATCGATATAGGATATCACTGTCTAAAGTTTGCATTTCAAAGCTCAATTGTAAACAAGTCAACATGTTTCAGGATGATAAAATGAGAAACAAACTTCTGTGTGAACATCGAATGTTCTAATGCTGTGAGCTACAAGTATGTTTTTGTAATGTTTTGTTTATTGGGGAGGGTGACCATAGTATTGTGAATAGATGTTGCACTAACTTTATTTAGCGATAGTTTGAAAAGGTCGATGATCTGGAATTCTGAGAGTTTTTATACCAAGACTAAGAAAATCTTTAAGATAAACTCTCCTTTCTCGACTTCTACTCTACTCCTGCTTCCACTCCTTACACACCTTCTATTTTTTATCTCGAACCGAAAGAGGTAGGATATTATATACATCAAAACTTGCTGAACTATTATGATTCAGAAATGATGTCGAATATTCGAGATGAGAAACTTCTCCAAGATTCCGGAAAATTTAATGGATAAAAAACTTCCTCTCCTTTCAAGAAAATATATCTACCTTACTCCATAGGTAATAAATTATGAAGATTAGTCAGCACACGTAACAACTGCTCAAACGGACGATTATATAAAATGTAATTGTATGTTACATTGTATGAATTTTATTATATACAAAATATTTTTCCGTCTTTTTTCTTTATACGGATAAACAAAATTGAAATTATGAATTTACATCTTAAAAAAAGACTCAAAATTACGACTACTTCCACAATACAGTACCTTATTCAGTAATATGAAGCTATACTTTCTTACAGAAATATTTAAGCTTTACGTCCGATGGTTATGCCAGCTAGGCTAAAGGAGACGGTAATGATGACAAATGAATGAAATGGTGGAATCAAGAAAGCAGGAAGAAACGGGAGAACCACGAGAAAACCTACGCACACTAGTTTGTCTACCACAAAGCTCACTTGACGCGAGATGGGATCGAACCAAGGACCTCATGCACCAGAGATGATTGCTCTACCATTGAGCCACCGCGGCCCTCTACTTTCTCATAGAGTACGTTATAGCCGTTGCAGCATTATAGCATTTACGTTATAGCATTTGACTCATCATATGTTTCGTATGGAGCTATTGGAAAGAAAAATTATTATTTCTAAGGGCAATATGAAAATAACTTGACTTAGAAGAGAAATAAAGATAAGAAGAGCAGTAATAGAGATAGAAAACAAAAACATAAAATCACGAGGATATTAATTGAGAAAAAAGTTTTTATTCAGCATACAATAAAACTTATTTTAGAGAATAAAAGATGGCAATTCAAAGATGATGTTACGCAGGGTAATTCTGACATCAAAACGAAAGAGATTAATGGATGAACATAATTCATGGAAGTTTCTTAATTTCCAACAACCTTTCGTAGTAGCCTATGACTGATATTACATATGAGATTGCTATTATTGAGGATAGCATTAAACAGTAATATATCTCGAAAACGAGCTAATACGCTAGAAAAACATTTACAATGAGGAGGCTTCATTAGGCTACGATAAACAACCCAGTAATACTCTTAATACGTAAGAAATAGTACACATTCTAGATTCAATAAGTTATTGTGCTCACTAGGAATGTTGTATAAGCTCACATAATAATTGAAGATTTAAATTAATAAATACACCTTGTAAATGGTAACGTCACATATAGGGCCAACAATACGCTTATCGTTGCCCTAATCACACAAAATCCTAAGGAGTTGCGAAAATGGCAATACTTATTGCAAAACAAAAACAAAGCTCTTTCGTAACTTTAGAATCCATTTTGGCGTTTTGCAATAACGTATCAATCAGTATAACTTGGAACATACAATTTTACGGATATACACATCGCTATACCAAAAACAACTATAGGTAATTTTTGCAATAGTTTTTTTTTTTTTCTGCAATAGTATTCCAAGATTTCGAATGACTGGGACATTCATTTGAATATATTTAAAACTATATTAACAGCGTCATAAATGTAAAAAAATAAGTTTTGATATTTTGCAATACCACAGAATTTCATATGGCAGGTATGGGGTATATTGAAGTTATATTAAGAATACCATTAGTTTACGCTACACACTTTTTTTAATAAATAGCCCTGGACTGATATATGTCCATACTTGATGCTACAATAACAGAACCGTTAATTTATGAAGGACATTTTCGTACTTCTGGAGTACTCCAAGATTTCGTATGGGTTGAACAATCATGTGGGTATACTCGAAGTCATATTTACAATGCTATTAATGCAATATATTTTAGTACTTTTTTTTTTACAATACCTCAGGATTCCTCCCAGCTGGTATAGTCGCTAACGCACGAGTCTTTGGTGCATGTGGTCCTGAGTTGAATTCCTGGTAGGAGAGCATTGAAATTTGAACCCATTACGATTGTTCATATTTCACCTTAAACTGTACGTAGGTCCATTTCACTAAACCAAACTTCAATAAACTAACATCACATATTGACAAATCGATAATTTATGTAATAAGTTTTAATATTTGTGCCACACATATCCATTTCGTATGGCTGAGACAACCGTATGGGTATACTAGAAGATATTATATTAGAAGTATAATTAGTGTATGTAATATATTTTGGAATCATTTCATTACTTCACGATTGGTATTTTTTCAGTACTGTATGGCTGAACAACTACATAGTATATTCGAAGCTATATTTACAATACTGTTAATTTATGCAACACATTTCAATACTTTTGCAGTATCCCAGAAGTTTCTATAAATGGTACAAACATATGGTATCCAAAGTTACATTAACAATATCATCCCGTTAATATATACAATAAACTTTAATGTTTTCTTCTAATATTCAAGGAATTAACACTGCATGACTAGGATAACTACATTTGGTATTTTCGCGATATCCTATGATTAGGTTTGATGTGAACAATAATTTGGGTATATTCGCAGCTATATTAACAATGCCACTAATTTATGCAATACATTTTGATGCTTTTGTAATACCCCAGAATTTAGATTGGGTGGAACAACCATGTGGGAGTATTGGCTATGTTTAACAATAACATTATTTTTAGAGTTTAGACGAAAATAACGAAATAAATAGACAGGGAGTCTTGTTCGTTTGACAGCAACCGTTGATATGTGTCGCATATTTTTCAGAAGATTGACTGAAACATAGAAAACATTTTTTCAACATATTACTTCCATATATTTCTATGGAACATATAATGAAAGTTGTCCATCAATGAGTGAACTCGATCTGTTGTTGGGTGGAGGATGTACCTTGTAACAAACCGTCACAAACAGCCAAATGACGCTAATTTTCCCCTCATACACGACGAAACAGCAGATGGAAAACTGAAACACGTGTCATAATGGTAAATAGAACGATGCATGACATCCTCCTGGGCAAGTGGCAAATGGAAAGGACCACATTGTGCCAATTACGTTACTAACTCAACCATAATTATACTCGAATTTGTTCATATTTGTATGCTATACATAAACGTTTAAATTACATTATTATGTTTTGCAATCTGTGCACTTAAGAACTTAAATAAGTAGTTAAATTGGCATTTGAAGCAATGAAAGTGTACATTTTTGTTGAAAAAGTAAATGTTCTTCTTACAGTTAGATATATTTCCCTACGTATGTAAAATTGCTGGATGAAGAATTTACTCATCGTAAATACAAGTTCACAAACCTTTTCTCATATATATATATATATATATATATATATATATATATATATATATATATATATATATATATATATATATATTAAATCGTTATCTGGACAGTAGTTAGAATTTTAAATTTTTTCCGCAATAATTTCACCTATTCTATCAAATAAATACATATTATTAAAATCTGTTAAAAAGGTAACCAGTCATAACTTGTAGACCGAAGAAAGGAATTTGTCTCATACAATTCAAGTAGTCAACCCCAGGAGCTAGCTTTAATGCGAGACTGAAGAATTCAGAGTTGATTGGCAGGTTCCCCACCCCGTCGCCAAGAAATGGTCACTCGACGGTCCTGGGCAGGGTTGCCAGTCCGTTGTGAAAAAATTCAGCTAATACTCACTTAATTCAAAGAGTTTATGCAATTATGCAATCCCTATCGAAGATCTCTGTATACGTAGACACACGCAAATTAGGCTGTGATAACAAATGCTTCAGTTTTTTCTCCCTCGCTTCTTCGTCGCACTGCACTATGGCCTTCCTTATTACTTATCTACTTTCGCTGTGTATAGTTTGCCCTCTCTTACGGTGTGAAGCCATTGTCAAATGAATAATAAGCAACAAAACCGCAACTACAACAGCACACAACAAATAACCAACTCACACTAACTCTTCAGAATGACATTCATGTGACAAATTTTTAACCCTGGCAACGCTGACATATAGAAGGAGGGAAGGGAGTATTGCAAGAGTCAGGCAGAATGATTGTTGAAATTTTTCCCCCTTTACCTCAGCCCCCGCTGGTAAACGAGCTAGCTCCCTATAATACCTCTAGTTCCAAAACTTCAAAAGTAACAAGCTATTGTGATAACGAATTCCTTGAAGATATACTTTTAACGGTATTATTCTCCAGGGCATTCTAATGATTAGTGTATACACCCTTGGTGCACGGGGTCATAAATAAAATTCCCGGTAGGAGAGCTTTGAACTCATTACGGCGGTTAGTACCATGTCTCGTATAGCTTTGGTGCTGAAAAGGGATGCTAAACTAAAACAAATAACGATTGTTATCGATTGTTTTTAAATTATTTTGACCTATGAAGAATAGCTTCCACCTTTTCTGATAACCATTTACCAATAATACCACGTCTTATCCAGGAAAATATTGGAATCATAACCCCAAACATTTTCAACGTTACATTGTCTTAGAAACGTTATTTAAATAATTTCCATGTTTCTTTCGTAAAATTTTATTTTACAAGACAAATATTTTTCTGGATACATCATTGACATCTCATCTTAAAATTAGCCTCCTTCTACTGTTGTCACGAAATTTTCCATACTACAAAAAATGTAGAAGTAATTTTAAAATACAAATTATTTACAACGAAGCTGTACAATTTTACCATCTTTCTCATATAACTAATTATAAACTTGTTTAGAAAGAAAATGAATACATGTCTTGGCAACACTGTTATGCGGTCAAGTATCTAGAGACTTTTGTTCATTAATATGTAGTCTGTGAGTTGCATTGTTTGCCTTCTGATTTGAATTCCAATTGGTCAAATTCCCTCTTCTTTGCTTCAGCTTCAAACTCGCTCGTGTCTTGACTAACTTTGTGTTTTGTTCTATAGATGAAGTAATTAGCATGCATCAAATTTACCTTCTGGCAAGCCGATCTTCTACAAGATATCATCCCATAGAAGATGGAAACGCCTATAACGGTAAGAGAGAAAGACATAATAGACATACATTTCCAGGAGTCTAAATGCTAATGAACTTAATGAGTTTCTCGCCAACTCACGGACTTTCTAGCTTTTTCGCATACATTGCTATCTAAAGAATCGCTGTATGGGACAATGGAGAATTTTCCAAACAATAAAAAGATACTTTGGCACTATGTTTTCACCCATTCAAAGATTCATTATTTATTTTCTTTCTTAAAAAAAGAAAATTCGTGAAGTTGTTTAAAAACTGTAATTGTTTGTACATAACAACGTAAGTGCAATTTATAAACTTTCTAAAATAAAATATTTATTTCTTTAAAGCAGTAATTCCAACATGAAACATTATAAGGTTTCATCTCTACAGATAAACGAATCCCATTTTCCAAGTTATACTAATTACAAAAATTACAAAACATGATAAATGGAACTATGCAAAAGAAAAAATGAAGCAACTTTTCACAATATCTGAGTGAGTTATCCATAAATTTAGATATTTCAAATTTACAAATATTTACTTAATCAAAAACAAGTGTATTTTGATGTCAGAAATGCAAGGTCTCCATCATGCCTTTGTGCTATACCTTTGTACTGAGCGTAACGATATTAGAAAAACTTCATTTTCCATATATCGTATGCGAAACATTTTTGAAGTTAAACGTTTGGTATTTTACTTGGTTTGTTTCTTTCTTTCATTTCATTTGATTTCTTAACTTATACACCAGGTTCACTTTATAAACTACTTTCCCAATATTAAAGAAATGATTTCGAGCCAACAGTTGACAATAACAGATACTGATTCCACGATTATTGATGATGCATTATGTCTACTTCTCATTGCTATAGAATTTCGTTGAAGTTCATTACTCGGTTTATGTATATATATATACAGGGTATTTAAAAACAACACCGACAACGTTTCGGAGGTGATTCCTGACACCAAAATAAGACAAAAAGCATAGATCAACCTGGGTGCACAAATGCTTCCTTCCGGAGTTATAGGCTGCCGAAAACTTGAAAAAATGAACTTTCAAGATCCATAGCTCAAAAACTATGGAACCTACCGTAGTCGGGTCAAGACTTTACTTAGGAACTAACATGTGCCCTATCCAAAAATCTACGTTTCAAAATCCTAAGGTACTCACGCAACAATTTTCATGGAGGGAGTTTGGTTACGAGAAAATAATTTGAAGTACTCACCAACTACCTCTATAAAATTCGTTGCGAAAGTACCGCAGGATTGTGAAACATGGATATTTGGATAGGACACATAGACTTTCCTAAATGAAGTCTTGACCCGACTACGGTAGGTTCCACAATTTTGGAGGTATGGATCTTTAAAATTCATTTTTTCATGTTTTGAGCAGCCTATAGCTTTGAAAGGAACCATTTGTGCACCTAGGTTGAACTATGCTTTTTGTCTTATACTGGTGTCAGGAATCACCTCCCAAATGTTGTCGGTGTTGTTTTGAAACACCCTATAGTTATATAAACAAAATTCCATATATTTTATCAATTTCGATGAAAATTCGTAGGCCCCTTTCACTAATAAAAAGCCCTCACTAGTCCCAGGACCTGCCAAAAAGAATAATACTTAATAATAATAATAATAATAATAATAATAATAATAATAATAATAATAATAATAATAATAATAATAATAATAATAATAATAATAATAATAATAATAATACCCTTTTCAAAAAATCCACGAAATTGGCTTTTTTCCCATAGTTTGGGATCACTCATTTAAAATCATGCAAAATATGTGAAAAGTATAGTTTACAGCAAGGAAATAAATACAATAGAACTCCTCTAATGCATCATCTTTGGGATTGGGTGTCGGAACGCTAAAACGGTCGGATTAGCAGTAAATACAGGATAATATAGAAAAATACTTAAAACCCACGAACAGTAAGCACTAAAAACTGCACAACGCAGTACAGAAAACAACGATAGAAACGATACAAGAGACGACGAAGTACTAAAGGGAACAAGCGGTAACAGCAAGTAAACAACAATGTCACGACGGCAATAAACGACAATGGGCCTCGTGAGTGTCATCGACGAGTCGGGACAAGTTCGGCTCGAGCACGGTCTGATCAACCAGAATGGCAGACCAGCCGAGGGCGGACTACACGAAGAGTTCTACTGTATAGTAAATACAAGTTTGAAAAACAGATCTACTCTTCAACTTTCTCAAAAATTTAAATAAATTTGTACGCTTACAATAAGCTTACAGATTGTTCAAGTATAAAGTAATTTTTATATTGTGTACTATAATGTCTTGTTATTTAAGTTTTCATAAACAGACCAAATAACAATAAGATATATAATTCTACAATATTATTCGCTTTTAACAACAAACAAAAACATGTCCAGAAATTAGACATATGAACAAAAACACCAGAGGTGCAAAAAGTGCAGCCAAGTTCCTCAGCCTCAAAAAGTGTTGAGATGAGGATGGATGAGCCAAGTTCCTTGGCTACTGCATGTGAAATGAACACTGGAACTTGGCGCGAGGTGTCTAACATATTCGAATACGTTAAGACGTCTGTTCCTAGTTTCACGGCCGGGACATTTCAGCTCTAAGGCTAATGGTGACCCCTAAATCCACCACGCACACAAACACCATCCCTAAGGCTCGTTAACATCATTTACCTTGACACTTCGTAGAGGAATATAAGGTTTCCTTGTCTGGGTTTCGAACCATCAAATTTTACTGCAGTATACTGTATATGTGCCTTAGCGTCTTGCAAAGTTGATATTCCTAAGGTTGGTGGTGATCCCAACCCACCACGCCCACCACCATTATCCCTAAGGTTCCTTAACATCATTTTCCTTGACACCTCGCGCCAAGTTTCAGTGTTCATTTCAGATGCAGTGGCCAAGGAACTTTGCTCATCCATCCTCATCTCAACACTTTTTGAGGCTGAGGAACTTGGCTGCACTTTTTGCACCTCTGGTGTTTTTGTTCATATTTCACTTCTTTTTGTAGTTCACCATGCCAATGTAGTATATTGGGATTCTCGATTGTGGCATATTGCTGGATTTAAATTTAAAATAGTACATTTTTAAAAGGAGTCATAATGTGTCACATGCAACATTAGTTCCCAAGGGCTATCCCACCGGGAATCGAACCCAAGACCCTGTACAAGAAAGGCGCACATGCTAGCCACTAGAACAGCGGGGAGGATTTATTATATTTAATATCTGTCAGAGAGTTATGTCCAAACGAGATTCTAATTCATTTACCCGAACTACAAAATCACGATCGCTAATATCTCATTTTTCATTACCTAAATACGAAGACTATCAACAGGGCCAAAAACCCTTGATCCTGAATCCTCGCTGCTACATCACTAGACATAGCTGGTGTTTCAATATACTTAGTTGTTCCCTACCTTTCCACATTGCGAGTTCATTATATGACGCGCATGTTGCGCAGTTTCATACTGCCTCGGGTTTTCTTTCCAATGATATACACCTTTCAAATAGCTTGTAATCTTAATTATATTTCCAACCAACATATCCTCACTGTATATAAAACAACATGAACTGACAAATTAAATGGGTGCTTCCGGTTGACGTGGAAAGTTGAAATTATGAAGGGGGATAAATAATTTCCCCATGTTATTTAAATGGGTCTTTTTTGGGACCTATAACCTCATGTTTTAGGAACTTGGAATTGGAATAAAAAATTGAAATTCGGTATGCTTGTACGTTTTTGTTAGTATTACCTAAAGAAATCAGTAAAAATAAACAATTTCAACTTTAGAGTAGTTTTATGGAGAACTGAAAAATCTTTCCCATGGTATTTATATGGGACACCTTTTACACCCCAGAATTATAGGGCACTTTCTGTAGGGCTACAATGGTTAAATTTGACATGATTGTAGCTTTTCAGAACTAACCGACCGAAAAATTTCCAAAAGTGAATATTTTTAATTTTTAGGGAGTCTAAAGGGGAGATGAAGAAGTTCCTCATGCTATTTAAATGGGCCGTTTTTGGACTTATAATCTCATATTTTAGGTACTTGAAATTGGAATACAAACGTGAAATTCGGTATGCTTGAACGTTTTCGTTAGTATTACCTAAGCAAGTCAGTAAAAATAAAAATTTCCAACTGTAGAGTGGTTTTATGGGGAACAGAAAAACCTTTTCCATGTTACTCATATTGCACGTCTTCTACACCCCAAAATGTTTAGGCACTTCCTACAGGATTAGGATGATGAAATTTGGCACGATTGTAGCCTCCCGGGAGTTACCTACAGGAAAATTGCTAAAAGTGAATATTTCTAATTTTTAAGGAGCCTAAAGGGAGATGAAGAAATCCCCATGTTATTTAAATAGGCGTATTCCTGGACAGGGCCGTGCCGTGGGGGGCAAGCTGGGCGACGGCCCCGGACGCCGAAGTAAGGGGGCGAAAAATTCGGGAGAATAAAGGAAAAAAGATAGGAAAATTTGCTTGGAATATATGTATGGGGGCGCCGTCGTATACTCTCGCCCCGGGCGCTCATTTTCCACGGCACAGCCCTGTTCCTGGAATACAAAATCTTATCATTTAGATAGTTGAAATAGGAAAAGGAACTTGAAATTCGGGAATTGTGAGCTTAAGAGGTGTGAGGAAGTAGGCCGAGCAAAGGCGAGGGTGTGGGGGTGAATCCCCAGGAGGGCAAATTCAAGAAATATGAAGAGCAAAGGAACGAAATTCACTGTTGATGAAAAGGCTGATACGAAAGAGATTCGCACACTGTTCACAGATAGAGACACGAAGCATCAAGTACATATTTACATAACGACTGTGGTAACCATAATATAACTCGTGGTACCAATATATTACGAAATCGGTTACATTTTGATGCTAGTCTCACATAAATTCGAACAATTGGATTTCTCATTTCTTCAAAAAAAATCTTTAATTTCAAATATTCTCACCTCAACATTATCTTACTTATCAAATTAATTTCAATATCTATTTAATACCAATGACTGCAATAAAAGAAAAATCTTCACCGAGAAAAGAAAAAAATTATTGGCTTTCCTTGTATGGGTTTTCAACCACGAAATTTACGGCAGTATGTACGTGTCTTAGCCCACGTTTATAAAAGTTAACTGATTCACATAACATGCCTCATTAACTTGCTTAACTACTTATTACTAGCTTTCACTTATTTTACTTGCACACTGAGAAAAACTGTATGTGGCATACGTAAAAACTTTGGTTACATTTGTAAATCCTGTAGTTTTTGGACTTAACGTACACTAAACGTATAACTGAAAAAGTATATTTTAAACATACTTTCCGTATAAGTGTTCCGAATAAACCGACTTTTCGCACGAACGACAGAACTGTATGGAGGCAGTCATGATCTCACATACAGATGGCCGTATGTAACTAATAGCTTACGTACGTAATGTACGGAAGACTGTTAGATGTCAGACATCCTGCAACGACATTGTGTAACATCTAAGCGGGAAAGAGGGCAGTACGTATGTAACATATGGATAACGTATGTTAAGTATTGATTTCTGTAGTAAACATAAGGATCCCGTACATTTGTACACTATACCGCTGTCCGGACAACGGATTTTTCTCAGTGATCTTGGCTCGTTTTTCTATTAACCTAGAACGACAGGGACACGAACACAGAAACATCGAGGAGAGTTAAGATTCCAAAGGAACCCAGGATCCCATCACCAAAGGCACACGTTGTACCCAATAGACCAGCGAGGAGGGCACCAACTCGACCACTCGGACGATTGACAACATTATCACTATACACATGATGTGTTCAATAACGGAATCGTTCCAGATTTCTGATTTAAAGACAATTTATTTTATTTTATTTTATTTTATTTTATTTTATTTTATTTTATTTTATTTATTTATTTATTTATTTTTTGCCAATGAAAAATTTTCCATAGCAAATTCCTCAAATTTCATTCTCAAGCCGTTATAGGGTACCTTCATGGAGAGTTTCGCATCTTTATCTCATTAAGAAGTACCTAATGGATATGAACAGTTCTTCACCCATAAACTTCCCATAGTACATTCCTTAAATTTGGATCATTTTCTTACACAAGTCATTACGTAAGGTAGATACCATTATGCAGAGTTTCAATTCTCTGTCTCATTTGGAAGCACCTAATCAATGATGAGTGAGTAAATGAACCGATCTCTGTTTGAATAAGGACAGTTTTTCGCTCATGGAAAATTCCATACCACATTCTTTAAATGATCCATGAAAAATTTCCCATAGCACATTCCTCACATTACCGTCCTCTTTCACACTCAAGTCATTATAAAGTACCTTTATGCACAGCTTCACGTCATTATCTCATTGCGAACTAGCAAATCAATGTGACGAGTGAGTAAATGATCCGTTTTCTGCTTTACTAAGGACAGTTTTTCGTCCATGATAAATTTTCCATAGCACTTTCCTCACATTTCGGAATTTATACAAACTTAAGCCATTATAAGATGCATTTATGAAGAGTTTCACGTCTCTGTCTCATTAGGAAGTACCTAATCAATTTGATGAGTGAGTGAGTGAAGCAATTTTTTCCTGACTAAGGACAATTTCTCGCCCATAAAAAATTCCCATGGCACATTAATCATATTTCGGACTTTTTCTGTACACGAGTCATTATGGGGTGCTTCTATGGAAAGTTTCACATCTATATCTCATTGGTAAGTACCTAATCAATTTGATGAGTGAGAGAATGAACCATTTCTGCTTGGCTAAGAAAAGTTTTTCGCCACTAAATAAATTTCTACTAACAAATGTCACACATTTCGGAGTTTTTCTATGCTCAAGTCATTATAGGGTACCTTTATGCAAAGTTTCACGTCTCTATATCATTGGGAAGTACCTAATCAATTTAGTGAGTGAGAGAATGAAACGATTTGTGTTTGACTAAGGACAGTTTCTCGCCCATAAAAAAAATCCCAGAGCACTTCCTCATATTTCGGACTTTTTCCATATTCAAGTCATTATAATGTACCTTTATGCAGAGTTGCACATCTCTATCCCATTGCGAAGTACCTAATCAACTTGATGAGTGAGTGAGTGAAACGATTTCTTGCTTAGCTAAGGACAGTTTTTTGCCCATAAAAAATTTGCCATAGCACATTCCTCAAATTTCGGACTTTTCCATACTCAAGTCATTATAGGTACCTTTATGAAAAGTTTTACGTTTCTATCTCATTGGGAAGTACCTAACCAATTTGATGTGTGAGTGAAACGATTTCTTCCTTGGTTAAGGATTTTTTTCTATAAAAACTTTCTCATAGAACATTCCTCAAATTTCGGACCTTTTCCATGCTCAAATCACTATATGCTACCTTTATGCAAAGTTTCACGTTTCTATCTTATTGGGAAGTACCTACCTAATCAATTTGATGAGTGAGTGAGTGAAACTATTTTTTTTTTTTTTGCTAGCTAAGGACAGTTTTTTGCCCATGAAAAATTTCCCATAGCACCTTCCTCAAATTTCGAACTTTTTCCATACTCAAGTTATTATATGGTACCTTTATGCAAAGTTTCACGTCTCTATCTCATTGGGAAGTACCTAATCTATTTGATGAGTAAGTGAGTGAAACGATTTCTTGCTTGGCTAAGGACAGTTTTTTGCCCATAAAAACTTTCCCATAAGACATTCCTCAAATTTCGGACTTTTTCCATACTGAAGTCATTAAAGGTACCTTTGTGCAGAGTTTCACGTCTTTGTCTCATTTGGAAGTACCTAGTCAATTTGATGAGTGAGTGAGTGAAACTATTTTTTTTTTCTGGCTAAGGACAGTTTTTTGACCATAAAAAATTTCCCATAGCATATTCCTCATATTTCGGACTTTTTCTAAACTCAAGCCATTATAAAGTACCTTTGTGTAGAGTTTCACGTGTCCGTCCCATTGTGAAGTACCTTACCAATTTGATGAGTGAGTGAGTGAAACCATTTTTTTTCCGGGCTAAGAACAGTTTTTTGCCCATAAAAACTTTCCCATAGCACCTTCCTCAGATTTCGGACTTTTTCCATACTCAGTTTATTACAGGGTACCTTTATGCTAAGTTTCACGTCTCTATCTCATTGGAAATTATCTAATCAATTTGATGAGTGAGTGAGTGAAACTATTTTTTTCCTGGCTAATGACAGTTTTTTGCCTATAAAAAAATTTCGCATAGCACATTCTTCAGATTTCGGACTTTTCCCATACTCAAGTTGTTTTAGGGTATCTTTATGAAAAGTTTCACGTCTCTATCTCATTGGGAAATACCTAATCAATTTGATGAGTGAGTCAGTGAGTCTGAAAACTGCATATTTTAGGGGTCCAGTACTCGATAATGGTTGAAGTTAGCAATGTGAGATTTGGCATATGAGTACATCTCTCCGATATCTCCTTAAATTTTTAAACCTAAAAATGTGTGTACTGTGTAATAATTTCGCCACTTTAGATGAAGCTGGTACTGAAGTATACATTAATCAAACTTTATATTGTACCATTAGCAAACGATAGGATACAGTATGGTTAATGAGATGCAGCCCAAAAATCTGATCAACTTTTCAATTTTAATTATTTTTAACTATGTTATTTTGCAAAGATAAGGCATATGAGTGTATTTCCAAAACATGCTAAATCCATTTGGTAGAATTTTTCAGAAAGGGCAAAAATACTATATCTTTATACATTGAAACACTGTCACAAGTGATATTTCAGAGTTTACCACAGAAAGTAATGTATTTTGACTAAAAATAATAACAAAATTTATCGTAAGAGGTTCCATAGAATACTCTTCTATATTCAATCCAAAATCGGACATTTTTAGATTTAGCATGTTTTGAAAATACACTCCTCATATATTGTAAAGTTATGCTTAACGCAAGTGGTAAGGAGAGCAATCACACACACGGGAATCGCTTTCTTCTACTACCAATTGTATTACAAAATTTCCTGTTATAAACAGTATGATACAATATCACTATAAAAGTATAAAATTCTCTAATAACTAAGAAAAGTAGGTGTCCCAAGACTCTGGCAGCCTAGGAAAGGATCCACACAGAGTTCCACGCAAACTAAGTAGGGTGGATTTAGGATTCTCAGTACTCCACGCAAGCAGAAAGAGTTTAGAAAACCACAAAGCTCCACGCAAGCTGGGTGGCTGAGGTTAGGAATCCCACAATGCTCCAGGCAAGTAGATTGGAGTGAATAGGAGGCCTTAGAGCTCCAGGCAAGCTAAAAGGCTTGGGTTAGGTACCTCTCAGGGCTCCAGGCAAACTAAGAGAGTAGAGATGACCAGGCAAAGACTGATACCAGATGTGGACGTTCTCCTGGTTTTATAAGTGCTCCAGTGTAGCAGTGGTGCTGGTGGTCCTTCTTCATGTTGTTTATAAATACAAGCATGTGTTGATTGTTTGTAAACAGAGCCATGTGCGGGATAATTACAATATCAATAAATTGATCTCAACGAGATGAACAAAATGACATGCTTAAAAGTATATTGTAATGCGCAAATATCGAAAAAAAAAAAAAAAAGAATTTTTGTGGCGTTGAAACGTAGTCGTTCGTTGCTAAACTGATGAAGTTCATAACTTTTATTCTGCTGGAGTAGTTTTCTATTATTAATTTATATGTAGGTATATTGTATATGAAAACATGAGTTGTTAAGTAGTAGATTGTATGTATTGTGCTTTAATTTCTGCTAATAGTGACGTATGAACTACTTACAAATTAAATTTCGTGTGTTTCCATTGTCAATAGACTTTTAATACACAGATTTCTAAACTGGTGAATACACATCAAAGCGTTCACAATGTATATACAGTAACTTCTTAATTTTAGTGAATTTATTTGTACACGATAGTTACCTTTGTTTTGTTTATGAGATGTAATTTTCGGTTCTCTACCTAACAGAAGTTTAGTTTCCCAGGTGACCTTGAGGGAGATCATATTATAATTAAAAACGATCAGAATATAATATTAACCTGAGTAAAATGGCACATTGCCTTGATTTTGAAACCAGTTGGATGAAGATCCAGAATTAGTTGGTTCAATTTGACTAATATTAGGCCCCAATACCGAAGTAAATGATATCTGGTTATGTGGAATTTACCAAAGACCAAAGTTTAAGAAAGTCATAATGGTAATTAAACGTTTCATTCCGCTCCTGAAACGAATTCTTTATTAATGAGTAATCTCTTGTCGTTTTTCTTACTTTTCTTGTGAAAAACAGTATATGCGCAGGAGGGCACTTAAAGGGAATATTTGACTCTGCAAGGAAAATTGAATGATAACAAAAAGAAAAATTGGCTCAATTACCATGTACAAATTGACAGTAATTCTATACGGCAATTTGAATGGAACTTAATGAATAAATTTATAACATTAATAACAAAATGAGAAGAGTGGAGGAGGCAAATAGTTTAGTAATATTAGATTTCAAATATTCTATCCCTTTCATAGGGAATAAATAAATGGATGCCGTACTAGAAAATAAGGATAATGGGTCTGCGAAAAGATAAACATATAGCATCCGAGATATGCCGATATTATTCAGTTTTATGTGAGCTTTTGTACAAGTTGAATCGCGGTAGTGGTTGAGTATGCGCTTTTGTGGAACAGTCTAAACGAACCATTGATGAACTGCATACAAGTTCCAAAATGTGTTACGATTCATAATGTACATGACTTCGTTGTTCGTCATCAACTAGCAAAAGGTTGTGTAAGTAATACCACGAATATTTATCGAGGAATACATAATACTTTATATTTTCTTTCTTATATACACACATTATATTCATACATCTACAGAGAGCTATCAAAATAATAAGTGTACTGCCCGTGTACCACAACACGTAATCTTTCTAGGTTATAGTAACAATTAACTTTCGTGTACTGCGATTGTCTTGTGTAAGCGCTCTAGTGGGTGATGGTAAATAGTACACTGCAGATTCGTGTGTAATTACCCGTGTTGGTGCTGGAAAATCGGAAAACAATCTGATTTTCAAAGAGGGCATATTGTTGCTCTATTGGTTGGAGTAATTTTATCCAAGGTTGCCAGTGTATTAGATATATCAAAAGTATCAATGTCTAAAGTGAAGACGGCATGCAGAACTTGTGGCAAGACATCGTTGAGTTGAGTTGATTTTGAGTTTAGTGTCCCGTTCTGCAGCAGGGCTATATGAGACGTGGACCTACTTATTAACGTGGAATCCGAACTACATGAGCTCCTGGCGCGAATGGCAAGACATCAACACAGAGGAGTAATGGTGGAGGGAAATCAAAGTTAGATGACAGGGATTGCCGAACATTGAAAAGGATTCTCACTTAAATAACTATGGAGCTAACACAGAAGAACTCAATAACCATCTGGAACGATCTATTTCCACCATTTCAGTCCGACATAAGATGCAGGACTTCAACGTGTTTGGCGAGTTATAATTTCGAAACTTCGGATCACCACCTTCATCAGCATGAGAAAGATAGCACGAAAACGTAAAACATGGAATTTAATGATTATTATAAATAGAAGTGAACAATGAATACATTCGAATTGTAAAGCAAAATCTCTGTTGTATTCCTATCACCCGAAATAACATTCATTACAGACATGTACAAATGTCTATCACACAAAGGAACAGTCTAAATCACATTCATTCACCCAAAATCGAAGATTCCTGTAAACTATTAGTCAAAATTCTTATTCTTCCACTCTCAAAATGAATTTTCCAAAATTTGCAATTAATATTCATTTTTAGTTCCGGAACTTAGCCCAGTAAACATCTCGTACCAGGTATTCATATTTCGTATATATTCTGTGTGGGGGTGTTTCTATAAAAAACAAACAAAACACTTATTAAAACACAAGCTAGAATGGAATGATGAACGTCCACTTCAGGCAGACAAGGATGTCCACTGAATACCCTCTTCCAGGATTTCTACCAATATCTGAAAGTACTGCAATGGTATTTGCAACTGAGAGAAAAAGAGCATGTAGATGAATGGTGATCAAATAAATAATATATGAAGTTGCCCTCTCAACCCTACACGTTCTCGTGTTGAGAGTCTACCTCATGATGGAGTATTTTTAATCTTAGAGCTTAACTAAGGGAAGTATATACTATTTAAAATATTGAGATATACACTATGTTTCAACGTTTTGTTATATTTACCCTAGGACAGAAGAAATATATATTTATATTTTTATAAAAAGGCCTTGTGTCCATCTTAAACATAAATTAAACATAACTTTCTTACAAGGCTGTCTATATTCTTTATTATAAATTAACGAGAAATGTTACAGTTTCGGAACTATATCACTTCCTTCTTCAGACTACTATTCCAACTGAAATCATAGATAACGTAACATAATTTGTTATCTCTACCAATCAAGAATCATTTTTCTCCATTAATATTCAAAATATATGTCCATTGTTGTGACAATTTTAAACTCTTAACAGAAATAATACATTGTTAATTAATCTTTATTGAATACTAAATTTTCTACCTGAATATTGATTACTAATTAACTACGTGAATATTGAAAAACATATAAATAAAATTTAACCCTATATTGTCCTTATATTCTACTTTTCTTCTTTCTTCTTTCTTCCCTTTTCAAAATGTCCTACCATTCTTCATTAATACTCAAACCACTATTCAAGTTCATAGCTTTAACGTACACTTCTTTTATCCTCTTCGCTTCTTTCCACTTCCTAACCAGTTGTCTCCCTTCATATTCCAATATTTTCGCTCCTTCCCAGTTTACTTCGTGGCCTGTTTCATCTACGTGCTTGTAAATGGCATTCGTGTCTCTCTTCAATATTACATCATCTTTATGCTGTTTTAAACGTTCTTGCATTCTCTTCTTGGTTTCTCCTATATACACCTTATCACACATCCCACATGATACTTCATATATCACTCCTTTCTTACATAATTCCGCTGACGTTCTCATCTTCTCTTTCTTGATGATATCTATTATCTTCATTCCTCCTTGCCTATACGTCTTAATACCTTCTCTCTTAAGAATTCTTCTTATCTTCTCTGATATCACCCCTGCACTTTCAATACCATGCCATCTTTTCTTCTTGTCCTCTTCTTTCTCTTCTTCTTTCTATTAGTAATCAATATTCAGGTAGAACATTTAGTATTCAATATTAGATAGAAAATTTCAATATTTAGATAGTTAATTAGTATTTAATTTAGTTAATATAAGTTAAAAGAAATATAAAGATTAATTAACAATGTATTATTTCTGTTAAGAGTTTAAAATTGTCACAACAATGGACATATATTTTGAATATTAATGGAGAAAAATGATTCTTGATTGGTAGAGATAACAAATTATGTTACGTTATCTATGATTTCAGTTGGAATAGTAGTCTGAAGAAGGAAGTGAAATAGTTCCGAAACTGTAACATTTCTCGTTAATTTATAATAAAGAATATAGACAGCCTTGTAAGAAAGTTATGTTTAATTTATATATATTTATATGTAACCACTGGTCACAAGTAACTCATCTTTCAGATATATATACAATACCGCAATATTCTTATTTGTTATTTATATTTTACACCGAAGAGGGTTACGTCCTCTGTAGGGGTACTGATACGTTACAGCTTGTGATTAAGAACCACTGTTGGGGGAGCATAGAGTCTTATACTTCTTCTACTGTATTTCGTCGGCTTTATTACGATATAGTAGAATTGTGATCATTATGATCTTTAGACCCTAATCGTTGGGACTGGCATATTGAGTTTGAAAAAATAAAGTGTGCTTTCACATTAGATAAAATGTTAATGAGACAAATATATAATATTTTCTCGATTAGGGGTGGCATTAGACATTTTTGAAAGACAATAGAAGCCCTATTAGAGATGTCACTGTGCATGTGATTCTCATAGAACTGTATCTGAGCTATATGGTGATAGAAAACAGGATTTGGATGGTCTGGAGGAATAGTGAATCTGTAAAGAGTTAAAAGTAATGATAATCAAGTACGTAGAGCCAGTGTGATCAAGAAAGGAGGATTGAAAATATCTGCTTAGGAAACATCACTGTGAAGAGGATGATTTAATAAAAATCGGTGACACATCTATTTAGTATGAAGGTTTTCAAGATGGCACATAGTATGTGCGGGAAAGGTAAGTGCTCATATAGTTTTCTGATAATACTTGGTAGCTTATATGATAGGCAAAGCTCAAGGCAGAGCTTGAGGGAATGAGCAGACAACCAGGGAATGAAACAACAGGTAAGTAAGGGTCAAAGATAACCATGTATGTGTTCAGAATACTGTTGTCATTCAATCTCCATGTAGTACCAATCAGATGTTTGAGACAGTTCAAAAAAGAGTATGCTATATCAGTCACTTCTTTTGATTGAAGGAAAATTAGGGATGTAGGTGAGTTTTGGATCAAAGGTGACTCCAATATATTTCTTAATTTTTGTAGGTTCAAACCGTGTGTGTTGAACTGAAAGATTAAGAGAGGGAAAATAATAAATACTCAATCGAACTTGAGCTGGAATAAATCTTATGTTTTGAGTGTTTGTGGTATTAATTTCGCATTTCAAGTGAGAAAGGGGGTATGAGCAAAACTAACATCATCTAGAAATCTAAAGTGGCCGTTTATGCCATTAATTTTGTTAAGGAATATCTGAAGCTCAGAATATAGTATTTGCTGAACGAGATTTAAGCGAAATTTTATACCAAAGCAAAAAATGGATTTGTATCTCTTTCTTGATTTATGATTATTTTATCTTGCCTATCAGTTTAGAGTTTAGGCAACCAGTAAAAGGCATACATCAATATTTATAACTTTCAGGCACTTTGTAAGATTGTTACGCAACCATTATAATGCTTTCCGTATGCTGGGTTGCATAACTTACACATGCTGGCTGTCAATGAAATGTCAATTTGAAAACTAATGATAAAGATAGTCAGCTCGAACTAAACATACGACCGATATGTAATGAATATTGTAAAGACACTTTATAATTGTAGAATTAACTAAAGGAAAATAAGGGTGGTACTTGAATAAGAAAATTATAAATAATCAAAAAGCCAGACTTTTCGTTTTTTTTTAATGGGGGAAAACTCTCCATATCTAGTGCAGCATAATTTTGTACCCATGGAGTATCGCATCTGCAGAGCTTCACAAGTACCGCTGTTAACATCTGGCGACTGATGTTTGCTTAGAAACACATTGGTTAGGCCTTAAATGACTGACAACGTGGGGCATGGTCAGATTAGTCAAGTTTCCAGTTGGTACGCGTGAATGGTAGAGACAGGGTGTGGTCAAGACCCCATGAGACTATGGACCCAACTTGTCAACGAGGCGCATTCCAAGCTGGTGGTGGCTCCATAATGACTTTTAACGTATTTTACATATCGTACTTCTCTACATTATTGTGAAAGTTAAGTTTTATTTCTTCATTCATCACAAGTCTTAGGGGCCCCCTATACCTCACTCCCCGAATATTGATATCGAAAATTTAGGATGTTGATATATCGATGTCAATATTCGTGATATCGAATGTTGATGTATGTCAATATCGATATCGATATATCGCACAGGTTAGATCCGAGAAATAATGCAATAATAATAATACGAATATACAGAGGATGCTTGAAATATTCATTAAGTCACTTTCAAAATGAATACGAAACCTGGTGATCAAATAAAATACTCAACTCCCAGTAGAACTGTAAATCTCCGAGACACATCTAGAATAATGTCAAACGTTTATCACATGATTTGTTTCCACGTGGTTCGGTAGTGTTCATTTGACGTACTGATCCGAAATACATTCTAATAAACCCAGTAGGTAGCGTACGTCATATCTTCCATTGTATGCAAACTTAACAAAAAGAAAGAAAGAAAGAAGGAAATGAAAAAGAAAGAAAGAAACAAGGTATAAAGAAAGAAAAAATGAATGAGTCCTATTTTACTGCTAAATTTCTATCAGAAACACCCTATATGAAAAGTCCAAACTGTATCACAATGAAAATTTAGAAATGTTCGAAAGGAAAATTGGATGTTCCTTATAGATGTAGCAGACCTTGCATCATGTCTGATCCATTTGGGGTGCATAATGACCTGTCATCACTCCATTCAGCTGCTTGGTGACTATCTCTATTCGTTTAGGGATATCGTGTAGCCTACCAACAATGAGATTTTTTTCAGAATGACAATGTACCATGTCACCAAGCCGCAATGGTACCGACTGGTTTGAGAAACATTCTGACCCCTTCCAACGCATGATTTGCTTATCTATATTATGGACATTAACCTTATTGAGCACATGTGGAATGTCATCAAACGAGTCGTTCTTGTTAAAGAGCCTCCACCTGCAACAACTAAGGAATTTTGGATAGCATTAGAGGTTCCGTGGCTGAACATCTCTCCAGTAGAATGCCCTCTCCAACGGAATGCCAGCGACTTGTCACGTCGAGTTGCTGCACTTGGCCGTGCTCAAGGAGGCCCCACACATTATTAGGTATGTAGGATATTACTTTAGGCATTTAAGTGTATTTTTTGTAAGTAGCAATATTCTAGTTCAAATACTTCTTGCTTGTTTAATTTTCAGGAAATACCACATAAGATATTGCATCCTTTTTAGTTTTAACTAGTGGAACATTGTTTATAGTTGAGCCAGCAAACATGGCAGGAGTGGTGTACCGAAGCTGTGACATATGGTTATATGATTATGCTCTATGACCATATTTATTTTATTATAACATCCTTCGTCATAATCGCATTTCGGAAGAAACTGGTAACAGAAATATACAACGATAATATACAAACTCTTGTCCCCTAGTACGCTAAGTTCTTCAGCATCACGGTTGTCTATGTACAAGATTTCTACTTTCCAAGTTAAATGGATTTGTGAAGGAACTACTGCAGTGTTCTTTTCTTAATTAAACCAGTACTGCTTTGTGTACATGCCTCGTATAAATTTACAGCTTATTTCAGCAACAATTTTTAAATGTCCTCACGTATTGAAAGTGCATTTTATTAATATTAATTCCTCGTTAGGTACTGTACAAGTATCATCTCATCATGATCAAGAGTCAGTGACATTTCCACATCCAAGCACACTTTAAAGAAACTGTATATCGTAGGCTATGGACATTGAAATATTAAATTTTGCATCAAAATGTTTACTGTAAATGAATATCTAAATTGTTCATTTTCTCATGCTCTTGCTATGATTCACTTCATCAGGTACATTTGCTGTCAATTATGGAAAATTAATTTCCTGTGTCAGCTCGATTTTGTTTTTCCTCTTATTTTAGATTTCATTTACTTTTGTAACTCATAATTGATGTTGTGTTTCGTTTCCAGATTTTTAAAAATATAACTGTTTCCACAGCAACATATAGTATTCATTGTATTTTATTCTTCTTTAGTAAAACATCAATGTTTTTAGCTTGAGCTTTGATTACAATTTCCATTGTATTGCTTGGTAATATTTCTGTAATGATTTTGTCCAGTCGGTATGCTATGCTCTTATCTTCTCTATAGTCTTTATTTTAGTAAGTTGAACACCTATTTTTATTTTTAGAATTTTCTCCCAAAGCTATTTGGTATATAGCAGTGTTTCTCAAACCTTTTTCATGTGAGAACAACACTTAAGTAAGGTAGAATTGCATTACTGTTAGGAATATATCTTACTTCTAGGATTATGCCTGCCACTGTCACGACAACCTTAACAAACTATATTTTTCATATGCAGTACATAAGTAAGTAAATAATATATTGTGCCGAAATATTAACAAAATCTATCAAGTGTATCAAATTGGCAACAATCGACACATATTATAATGCCATTAAAAATAGTTTTTTCCCTAATTTCTTGAAAATTATGAATGAAGATTTACGTTCAACAAAATTATTTTGTTTAGCTTTAATGGAATCTATTGATTAGTACATGTTTCATCATGGGACATTTTATCTCCGTCAATTGTTAATATTATTGCTGAATATTAGTTAGAATGTTCTAAGAAGCACACTAATATGACCCCTTCGAAAGCATATTTATAATTTTTTAAGCGTATGTCAATACACCAATATATACTTATATTTTTCAAATAGTATGGATTAAATTATCTTAATTTATGCTGGTATTAATAGAAGTCAACATAAAAAAAACGAAACTCATGAGATTGTCCCGTGGAAACGCGCCTTTACGGGTCAGACTAGAACAAAGAGAACTTAAAGAGGTCGATAATTTCAAGTATCTTGAAAGTATTTTGACGAGAGACATACTGCACCAAAGAGATCAGATCAAGAATTGCCATAACCAAAGAATCACTCAACAAGAAAAGATCACTCTTAATTTCCAGGCTCAATATTGGACTAAGGAAGAAGTCGGAAGAAGATGGAATATCGGACTGTATGGTTCAGTGACTTGGACAGTTACATTTAGGGAAGAAATATTTAGAGAGCTTTGAATTGTGGTGTTGGAGGAAGATGAAGAAAATGGACAAAGAGAGTGACAAACGAAGATGTTTTAAAACGGACAGGAGATAAGAGGACACTTTTAGCCAACATCCTTCGTAGGATTGATTGGACATCTTGCATAGAAATTGTCTTCTTCATACCGGCAATGAAGGAAAGCGAGGAATAGGAAGAAGAACACAACTGATCGATTATTTGAAAAATAGAAGAAAGTGCTGGGAGTTAAAATAGGAAGCTGAAGATCGAGAAACATGGAAGAAACATTTTCAGGCCCAAAATCGAAAATTGAAAAAAAAAAATAATAAATAAACTCATTAGTTCCAGATCTGCAGAAACGCAGAATATTTATTAATAATAATACTTAATAAAAGAAAAAACATATTATTTATTTGAATAATTGAAGACTACTAGAATATTCTATAATAATAACTTATGTAAATAAACTATTACAATTTGTATAATCTTTAACTTAATAAATTGTATGATTTATCACTTCTATAATTTATACCTGTTTAAGTTCCTCAAGTACTGTAGAGCGTTTGATACACAATTCACCTATTTTATTGTTTATATCTTTTTAGAACTAATCTCAATCTGAGGAAAACTACAAGGACAGACCTCGACTACATTTGTGATGCGCATCTATCAGTTTAAGAAACGCTTGTTTGCAGGGGATAAAAGTGCGGGGGAAAGCGGAGGAATGCCGTCCCACCACTTCCAAAAAATATGTACAGCGTGCCCCCAGTTCCTAAGAAATTACAATGGGTAAAGATAGGCAGGAGGATGGCGTGACGTCATGCCGGTACCTACCGTCCCCCTACCTTTTCAGATCCACTTTTCAGACCCACTCTGATCAAAGGATATGTCCTGTTTGCTGGAATCCTATCTAAAGATAAGACGACACTCCAGATATGAAGAGAGTAATTTATATTGTTATGACCATTATTACACACATAGATATCCTACTTTCGATTTATATTTAGGCTCTAATTTTCTTGGATTTATATTTTTTATTCAATAGATAATTATTTGTATATTTAGTGCTGTGAATGGATATATGAATAATAAGGGCTGGATGGTTGTCTGCTTTACAGTTGTAACCAGCTGGAGTTCAAGTCGCTGTTCGGGCGTCCATTTATCTGTAACCAATCTCAAGTTCGTGGTCCATGTTCGGGCAGCTATTTATTTATAACCGCCTGTAGTTCTGTTCGCTGTCCTTGGCTCGTGGTATTACCAATAAGTATGCTCCTGATACTTTAACTTACCTGGACAGGACGACGAAGACCTCTCCAAGAAAGGTTACAAACTATTTCCCAAAAAGCTCGTCGGTCTCAATAATGAGATGAGCATTAGGCGCCGAGAGGTTCGGGCGTCTCGTCTCGAAAACCTCACGGACGATCAGACGGTCATCCAGACCATAACGCACACAAACATCACTCATACAAACAACGAAAACACACTTGATTAATTGACACTATACTTATTTATTAGAACACTATTTTGAAAAAGAAATAGCGAAGAGGAATGGATACAACACTGAACACTGAGGATATATATCAATTTTAGTCGCTGAAAGCACGCTTTGCCCTTTTCTGGAAATATAGCCCTTTATATATATATGATTATAATTCAGATATCACTATAAATACTTTGCTCACACCATTAACACACTTGGGGGATTCGCACTGGGGAAAAGTTGTCTGGATCGTCCCACGATGAATCCAGTTGTTACGCTGAACAGTCCTGCAGCGTAAAGGTGAATCTTCAGCAAACACACAAAAGAAGATCTCCACAATGGAATACAGATATTGGAGGGCGCGTATGTAACATTTTAAACGCACAAGGTCTGAAGACCTGGGATTTCACTGATTGGGGCTAGCCGTAAGAAATCGTCCTTCACCGGCTAAATAGCTTGTGCCCCTTAACACAACTTATGTTTGAAGTTCAACGCGAGATGGGTGGTTGCATCTTCCAGACCTGGAGTCAAACTCTTCGAGCGTCCAAGCTCAAGCTACGGGTTGCAATGGTCAACGGAATAGTGTTGGCAGTTCATTTCAAAAATTACTCAGTTACTCACCTGTATGCACATACAAACAGAATACGGAAAACAATTTATGTTAATTTTAGTCAACTGCCCATAATGCACTAGACACGGCGATAACACTGGCGTGAGAAAGTACAGATAACGGGCTGGAATACAACGCAGTTGGTGCCACTTCGGCTACTGGGACATCTGGTCAGCCCGTATTTCTCTAATCTATTGTAATGTTTCCATAAGCGATTAAAGAAAGCACTTAATTCAGTTCCAAATAACTGCAGAATATATACTGTGCATATAATAAGTCAGGGAGAAACACTGAAATGGTTAGTCACTAACTGAAATGTTCTCAGCAAAATCAATGTTTTAAATGTATATATGAAAAAACGATGAAAGACTTCTTTGTCCAATTGTGTGGGAAAGAAGCAATTCCCACCAAAGAAAGAACTTATATGCGTTGTAGAATAAAGTATAAATCGAAAATAATAATCACTGTCTTCACGAAATATACAGGGCGTCCACAAAAAATACTTCTATAACCTGGTGGCGGTTATAGATTTGGGGTCCGGAAGGGAAGGACCTGTTAAGTGCACACGTAGACAGGTTGAGAACCCTTGGCCGTATGACGAAGTATGAATAAAATTAGGTTTTTCACCAAAATTTTAAAATAAGTTAGTTGGCAACACTGTCATATGGTGTGAGACTTACGTGTATAAACGATGAATGGTTTTTCACCTGAAAAAGGGCTATTGAAATAGTTAAATATCTTGTTCACTCACTACAACATGATGAGGTTCCTGCATGAGCAATGTCCAATCCAAGTGTTCCATGAAGTAATAAGATCCTCTTGAACCATTGGTGCAGTTGGGTTTCCTTATCTTCCGTTTCTTCACATGTTGAAACCATGCTGTCTTCCTGTGTAAGTATCCTCCATGATTCTCCAACGATGAGTTGATGAGGGGAGAAGGGGAGATTTTTTTTTAACACTGGTGTGAGAAACGAGATATGGTTATAACACCTGTATGATAACTTTTTTTTAAAAAAAAAAGTTCGCAGAAAGCGTTTGTAGGGCTATTAATTTTTTTTTTTAATTGACACTAATAAATTCTTTTCATAAAATGTTTAAGTGTTCCGTTTCGATCACTTTATTTTGTGTAATATGAAATAAATATACACACACAATAACTATTCATGAAAACATCGACTTAAAGAATTATCAAATATCTCAATAAAAATTAGTAAATATACTGATATCTGTATTTAAAATATCAAAATGTGAATGAATAAGCAAATAGCAAAACATGTTAAAGGTACTAAAATATTAAAATTATTGTTAAAGTTTCGATATTACTATAATATATTTGGAAAATATGAAAATCATTGAAAAAGTAAAATGAATGGAAATGTAAACACATGATAAACTGACAATATATAAACAAAATAAGATTTTCACCTGTATGTCCTTTTTTTTTTTTTTTTTACTTTGCCTCGTGTTGTTTGGCAGAAAAGAACGAAAAATCGTTTTTCAAAATAAAGAAAAATAAACTTAAGTGTCAAAATTGACGTTCATAGTAATTCCAAGAAACAAGCATGATTCTGCATATCAAAGAAAAAGATCGTGATTTCGTTGACATGTATGAAGAAAATTCGGCACGCCATAAGATCAAATGCCATCTGCTCGTCGAGACTTTAGTTCAGTAATGCTCAATACAACAAATGGTTTCGTTCTGAAACAAAGTTATTATTAGCTTAGGCCTAGAATAATGGTCGTTGTTCACTTCGATAAACGTAAACATTGTAGGGTTACCAGAAAATGTGGCTACTATCTGCAAAAAAATTTGTTAATAAAGCGTTGAAAACTATACGGTGTTGATCCAAGTTTCTCAACGGTCTGAATCAAGGAAGTTGACTCACTAGTCCAAACATTCCTGAAAATAAATGGTCATTACGCCATGAATTGACCAAAACCATAGGTGGGGAAAAATGTGTAATACTACACGTACTTACACACGAAATATGCCATCGGCACATGCGAGGCAAAACTAGAAACGAGGGAAGGCCTGCAACCATAGGCACTTACAAAATGTTTCTGTACAGAACTGAAATATAAACATTTATATTCAGTAAAATACGCGTATGTTCCCTGGAACATAACATACGTCTTCCACCTAGAAAAGATGTGTAAACACACAAAATACAAATGCTTTCGTAGCATCGTAAAGATATGTCTCTATAAGACAAAATGCATGAGACCTATTAAAAGAAAAACGAGATACAAACAAGAATATGGTCAACGACATTACAACTCTCTGGTCGGTCTGAAAATTCCCTACAAAACAGCTGTAACAAGCTTCCTTAGGCATCTTCGCTACAAAATATTCAAAATGGTCTTATTAACACATTAAAATTCAAAGTCATCGAGCATATGAAATAATTAACAAAATAATTTTAAAAAATCGTTATGGCTTCACGCTGTTGGAAAGAAAATAGGTTTATTATTCGGGATCTATATCGAATTCGAATAGTTTCTAGGACATACTGGAACTAAAATACAATTTTCTCAAAATTAACATGAAAAATAAACATTACAACTCATTAGCATACAAGTACACAATATAGTTACGATTCATAAACGTTAAAATATTCGCTGAAATGTTACTAGACAATAACATACACTAAAAAAAATCTAACCTAAGAATACACATGGTTAGTTACGGGTTATTATAAAAGAAGAAGGGAAATGAAAACTATATTTTGCGATTGATGGCGAAAATACAGTTAGCTATGGAATATCCAATGGATTAGCCACATCCATTTTTGCAACAGATCTGCAATTCCAGGAAATATTGCCTCCCTGAAAAAAAATATTTATCTTTATACCCATAAAATATCCTACCCGAAGAAGTTTCCCTACGGTCGTTCAGTGGTCTAGAGAAGACGAAAAAAAAATGTTAATTAGAAATTACAAGAAAATATAGAAGTTAAACATATTTCCGCATATATATTAATATGAGGGGAAAAACGACCGTTCACCATCAGAATATCTGTTCATATAGTTCCTTCTAAAATAAAAAGATTACTGCTTTCGTTCGAAGAATATACTATTCACACGACATTCCTACACACACTATTAGCTAACAAGGAAATGTCTGTTATCACTTGTTTAAGGCTTAGCCTACTTTCCGTTCTAAACTTTTCTCTTCGAACAAAATATATCATGTCACATCCTGGAAATTCAAATAAGTCAAAATCGGGTAAATGACGTAAATGAGGTTCAATAAAATTACAGTAAACACTTCAAAATGAAAACGAAAATCTAAGATTAACACTGAAAAGAAATTTAACATTGATTATAAATGTAAAGTTTCATATTCTACGCATGAGATTACATACTAAGTTTCATTTACAAATACAGAAATATATACGTAACTAACAACTAAAAATTTTCTTATCCTGGGCATCTCGATACATTTTTTTTTCTAAAAGAAAATCAAACATTAATTCTAAATAACATGTAATAACATATTTAAGAATTTCGAAAGTGGGAAGGGATCCTAAAAGATTTTTTTTTTAATTTTAAAACACAATAAAAATATATATTATAACGCCAAAACATCTTCCCACTAGCTAGGAATACGGAACTGCGCCACTAGTTCAAATTGCTTTTGGATAAATGCAATCTCCCTACGTATGTTATACGTTAATTATTTACTAAAAGATCTAAATTCAAACATCTGAAATGAAAACAAGAAAAAATTAATGACATTAAACTAATAGTAAGTCAATGATAAGGTTTGCAACATTAGTATTCAATTGTGAGGCGCGACACGGAGTAAAGACCAAAAGCGGAAAAGAATCAGCTGTGTGTCGTTCGTCATTCGTAACCATAAGCACAGGTGGTCGAGAATGCAGCGACTATCTTATCAAAATAAAGAAAGAAAACGTGTTATCTGCTCTTTGCCGAACAGTTAAAAGCTGGAAGCGAAAAGGAGTTTTAAAAACAATGCGTAGTTCTCTTTTCGTACACAGGTGTTCTGATCAAAAACTAAAAACAAAAAGGAAGAAAAATGAATGAATGTCTATCGCTTAAAAGTTGAAAGAAAGATTAAAAGAAATGCATTGCTTTCCTGGCAGAAAAATTTGTATCAACACACAGTCTTGGTTGCCTTTTTTTTTTAAATGAAGTGAACCTCACTTCACATTTGTTTTAATTCCTGTTCTCTGTATAGCTTCTACGTAATTGTAGTCCACCGGTAAGGTTAGGTGCTATTAATGGGATACACGTAGGCTCCCAATATGTTGAATTGAAGTAATAATGTAACCAAGGATCTCCTAAATAAAGAGATAGCAAACGGGTGGTTGATAAGTTATTAACCTGTAAAGGAGTTGAATTATTCTCATCGGACTTGTCGTTTTCGGAGTTCGACAAGTTGACTTCTCCACTAGGGGAAAAAGAGATTGGTTCTTGAATTTCATTAACAGGTGACAAATTAAGGTCATGCAAAAGATCTTCTGGTAGTTGGCGACGTGCCAAGGCCATCCAAATTTCACGGGTTTCAGGGGTAGGTTCCCATAACTTGGTCCTGTCTATCGAATGAAGTCCTAAATATTCACCTGAAGAAGGGTCAACAAGTTCAACAACACGGTCATTAATGACCTTAACACATAAAAGGGGTCCTCGGAACAAATCAAAAAATTTTGATATTTCACCTTTCAATAGGCTACTGATGTTACGCTGTTTGAGAAAAATCAAACTTCCTTGTTTTAAACGTCGTCGCTGTTGCTGACTGTCGTTCCATCGTGCGTTCCTTTTTTCAATGATGGCTTTTCGTCGGTGGTCTGCCATAAGTAATTTATTAGACCAACTAATCCCGTCTTCCTTATCAAAATCTTCAGATACTTGTAAACCAAAATGCTTAAAAATGGGACGAGAAAAATGAATATTAAGATACAAACTTGCTGGTGAAACACCAAGACTTTCGACGATGGAGTAGTTATGTAACAGAACTGCTTGCGTCAGGTTCTCGGCCCATTTATTGTGTGACTGACAACATAATAACCTAAGGGTAGATACAAGGATTTTGTTAGAGTGTTCTGTGATGTTACTCATGGGGTGATACGGTGTTGTATGATGGACTTTAATATTGTACTCTTGCATTTTAGATAGAAACTTTTTGCTATGAAACACTGCAGCATTATCTGTCAGTACTGCCTGCACGATACCTAAATGCAGCATGTATATATCAAATAAACACTTGATGACTGAAGTAGCAGTGGCGTTCTTCAAGGGGTAAGCTGTACAATATTGAGTAAACACATCAACAGTAACTAGTGCGAAACGCGCACCATTTTTGCCTGATGGGTATGGGCCTAAAAAATCAAGGGCTAATAAAGCTGTAGGTTCTGAATAAGGATTAGTAGACAAGAAACGAGCTGGTGGGTGGTGATCGGATTTAAATTGCATACATTTCACGCAATCCTTTAAATGTTTCTTCACATCTGATCTCATTTTGCTCCAATAAAATGATTTTGAGATGATCCGAAGCGTTTTGTCTACTCCCGGGTGATCTAAATCATCATGGTAAGCTGTGAGAACGTTATTCACTAATGATCTGGGAATGCAAATTTTATATGAGTCCGGAAAATGAAAATCTCTGTATAAAAGAATACCATTATCGAGTTTGAAAAATTTTTCCCAATTGCGTGAATTCCTTGGAAGTTCTTTTATTTCCTCGCCTGCTAAAAAAGAAATAATGGGGAAATAATCAGGATCTTCCTTTTGCGCGTTCTGTAACTCTTCAACTGAAATATTTTTGATTTTGTCTTGAATAGCCTGTAAAAGATGAACACGTTTAGTTGGTAATTCTTTGGAAGGGAAGAGACGTGAAAGCGCATCTGCACAAAGGTTCTCGGAACCTTTCTGGAAACGTATTTCGTACTCCAGCTGCTGTAATTCAAGGGACCATCTAAGAAGACGAGTGTTCCAAGGCTTGGCCTTATCCAACCAACGGAGATTTTTATGATCTGTAATAAAAATAACATGGTGACCAATTAGCAATTGACGCCATTTTCGGACCGCAAATACGATTGCAAGACATTCGATCTCACTCACACTATAGCGAGACTCAGCAGGTGTTAAAGTCCGACTAGCGAACTGGATTACCTTTTTCTGTCCATCATTGTACTGATATAGGACTGCACTGACTCCCAAGCGGGATGCATCCGATTCTAAGTAATAAGGTAAATTCAAGTCAGGGTGTGACAAGAGAACATCTTTACAAATATCGTCTTTAACTCGTTGAAAAGATTGTTCGTGTTCTTCAAGCCATTGCCACCGTTTTCCCTTTTTGAGAAGCTGAAAAAGAGGTTGCATTTTTTCTGAGAAATGAGGAATAAAATTTCGTGACCAATTAAAGAGACCAATTACAGATTGTAAAGATTTAATATTGGTGGGTCTGGGTAAGTTACGAACCGCTTCTATGGTTTTTGGATCCTTTTTAATGCCTTCGGGAGTAATCAAGAAACCTAGAAAAGATATTGCATTAGTGCAAAACGAACATTTTTCAATGTTGAGAGTAAGGTTGTGTTCTCTAAACTTTTCAAAGATTTGTCTCAGCAATGCAAGATGTTCTTCGAAACTATCTGTAAAGCAAGCCAAATCGTCAATGTATCGTAAGATTTTAGCATGTAACTCTGGTTCCAATACTTTTTGGAGCATACTGTTTAAAACACTGCTACCATTTTTGTAACCAAAACATGTGACTCGATATTGGTAATGCTGGCCTTCGAAATTGAATGCTGTGTATTCCTGGGACTTAGGAGTAAGCAAAGTTTGATTATAGCTACTTACAAGATCCAGGGAGCTAAGAAAAGGTTTACATTTTACTTTTAATAATAAGTCCTGTATGCCCTCAGATTTTGTTTGGCGAAGTTCCACAAACCGGTTCGGCAAGCGAAGATCAACACATATTCTTGGTTTCCCGTTTTTCTTGGGAACTACAAGGATAGGATTGCTGTGAACAGAATTTGAATGACAAATCAATCCTAATTCTAATAACTTATGAATCTCATCTCGTACATCTTGGAGATACTTATGAGGGATGGGATATTGTTTACGTACCAGTGGCTTGTCAGTTTTCACCTCCATCTCATAAACGAAGTCTTTACAGAGACCTGGATAATTCGTAAAAATATCCCTATATTGTGACAAAAGAGAGTATAATTGTTTTTTCTGTTGGTTGTTTAAATTAAAAGTGCGGTTAACAGCATCTCTAATCTGTTCGTCTGTAGCACATTGTTTTACAAAAGTGGCAGCTGAAATAGAAAAATTGTTATCTATCGTATCTCTCTCTTCATCTTCGGAGATTTCCTGAAAGTCAAAAGTTTCTGGTAAAAGATTAATAATGGTTTTCAAATTATTATATTCCATGGAAATCGTACCATCCGAAAGATTAATTTGGCTTCTCAAAGCAGTAAGTGCATCAAGTCCTAAAATAAGATCTTGATTAAGAGATTCTGTAACATAAACTTTTACATAAACAGAAATGTTATCAATTTGAATAGTGACTAATGTGTAACCTCTTACTTTTCTTCTGGTTGACCCACTGAAATCCACTAAAAGTACATCATCAGCTGGAGTGAGTTTGGGTGGCGTCACATCTGCGCTAATGCGTTTCCAAAGCGCTAAAGACATGAGGCACGTATCGGAACCTGTGTCCGCCAGACATTCAACTTCAGTATTACAAACTAAAACTTTAAGTTTAGCAGAGATAGGGTTGGGTTGCGCATTAATATAATGGTCTAGACAGTCTGTGTCCGATTCACAGTCACTTCTAGCTAAATCCGGATTATTTACACTACAAATGTGAGTATGCGATACCAGAAAATGCTTAGTTGGACCTACAGTGGGATAGTATATGTTGGCCGGTACCCGGTCCTCAGTACCGCCTTCTAATTGTTTTCCGAGTGGCCAGAATTCCATTCATTACGTCGGTTTGAGTTGTTCCTATTGTTATGATTTTGCCTATTGTTGTTATTTCTACTATTATTATTCCTCCTTTCATTATTGGTACTATTGTTTCGCCGATTCCTAGAATTATTGTTCTTTCGTTCAGGTCTAGTGTTAGAATTATCGCGCGAGTTGCGATTCCTGTTCCGTTCCTCACTATTTCTCTGATCACGTGATCTCGAGGGTCGGTTCCTATTATTTCTACTATTGTCATGTCGCGTACGACCTCGGTTCTGATTCCTATCAATTCTCATATTATTGACACGCTGATCCTGGTACCTTTGATTACTCTTATTATACGAAAAATTTCGTTGGTTACTTTGGAAACTGGAATTTTGATTACCATTATAATTATTACCCTGCTTGTATCTTTCCTCTCTACGACTTTGCTGAGCGTGTAAAGTTTCTAATTTTTGAATTGCTGCCAAAAACTCCCTGATATTATTACATGAATGAAGAAAGAGTTCAGTTTTAAATCTATTAGGCAAAGTCTGTATTACGTCTGTAAGTATGAGAAATTCAGGCAATTGCGGTGTCAATTCACGAAGTTTATTGAATTGATCTAGCGCGAAATCATGTACGGAACTATGTACCTTGGGATCGAACCTAGTACTCTTACAGGTTGATAGCCTATGTTGTACTGTAGCTTTTCCCGCGAACGCTTCAATGAGTGCTTGTTTGATTTGATCATAGTTAGTAAATTCGTCTTTCCTGATATTGTACCAACTTAACGAAACTCCTTGCAACAAATGTGGAATGAGTTTAAACAGAGCTTTATCAGAAAGGTTGGCTAATTGAGCTGTAAGCTCTAGCTTTTGTAAATAATTGTGAATTGATTCACTAGAAGGATCACCCTGAAATTTAGGAAAACACTGAATTTCCTTAAGCATGACATCGTCTTTTAATTTCGTATTTTTTCTCTGGCGATTAGTGAAAGTAACATTTTTGTCACGCTTGCGCCTTCGGTCACATACAACCTTGATTTCTGAATCATCACTTGTGTTATCACTACTACTGGTGTTCTTACACTCCGAATAAGCCGAATCACTATAATGCCTAACTTGTCTAGGAGTATCTGTTTCTACTCGGGGTTCGAATTCTGACGCTCTATTTTCGGTACTTTCTACTCTCTGGGCGAGCTCTACCATATCACGCCTAATTTCTTTTATGTTCTTATCTATTGCCCGTATTTCGGCGCGACATTCTGCGTTAGATTCATTTTTTACCTTCATATTGTAATCTATCAGTTTCGCCTCTTCAAATACCATTTTAATGTCTTTACCTTGCCTTTCTACGCGTTCAGAAATTTCCTCAATACGGTCATGCATCTCATCTAATTTATCGATTGTATCTATATGTAAACTAACGCAGCGTTCCTTATTAGCCTGACACACATCTCGGGCTGATTCCAACTGCCCTTGGAGGGATTGTGTGTAATCGTGCAAGCCTCCTAAATGATTCTGAATTTTACAGACTTTTGTTTCTATTTGTTCTACGCGATGGCATGTTTCTTCAGTCTGTTGCCTAACTTCGACGCTGGTCTGTGTGGCGAGTTCGATTGCCTGTTTAGTACTATGACTGACTTCGTGAAGCTGGTCATGAATCTTAAGTGTGATGCCACCGTATTTTTGTTCGAGGATTTCGTTCCTTCGTTTACTTTCGGCCTCCACATTCCTAATACTTTGTTCTAATCTTTGGTTATTTTCGCGACATTCTTTTTGCACGGCGTCTAACTTCTGACCTAATTCGACAAAATTTTCTTTATTCTCATCTACTTTTTGTTCTAATCTATCAAAATTCTCTTTAAATTGAGCAAAATTCTTTTTATTGTCTCTCATCGATTCTTCGAGAAGTGAACTCATTCTAGTTATAATATCTACTTCCTGATGTTCCATTATGGACAAAAGTAAAATTTAAAACGTATGATTAGAATAAAATATATTATCACCAAAACATGTGATTAAAATCACCTGAAAGAGATTTTTTTTTCAGATTACTGGTACTAAGCTGAAAGAGAAATGATATATTAAAATATTAATCTTATATGTATATTCGAGCACCAACGGTCTCGATTCGGGTCGGTAGTTCGGGCGTCATTTATTTGTAACCAGCTGGAGTTCAAGTCGCTGTTCGGGCGTCCATTTATCTGTAACCAATCTCAAGTTCGTGGTCCATGTTCGGGCAGCTATTTATTTATAACCGCCTGTAGTTCTGTTCGCTGTCCTTGGCTCGTGGTATTACCAATAAGTATGCTCCTGATACTTTAACTTACCTGGACAGGACGACGAAGACCTCTCCAAGAAAGGTTACAAACTATTTCCCAAAAAGCTCGTCGGTCTCAATAATGAGATGAGCATTAGGCGCCGAGAGGTTCGGGCGTCTCGTCTCGAAAACCTCACGGACGATCAGACGGTCATCCAGACCATAACGCACACAAACATCACTCATACAAACAACGAAAACACACTTGATTAATTGACACTATACTTATTTATTAGAACACTATTTTGAAAAAGAAATAGCGAAGAGGAATGGATACAACACTGAACACTGAGGATATATATCAATTTTAGTCGCTGAAAGCACGCTTTGCCCTTTTCTGGAAATATAGCCCTTTATATATATATGATTATAATTCAGATATCACTATAAATACTTTGCTCACACCATTAACACACTTGGGGGATTCGCACTGGGGAAAAGTTGTCTGGATCGTCCCACGATGAATCCAGTTGTTACGCTGAACAGTCCTGCAGCGTAAAGGTGAATCTTCAGCAAACACACAAAAGAAGATCTCCACAATGGAATACAGATATTGGAGGGCGCGTATGTAACATTTTAAACGCACAAGGTCTGAAGACCTGGGATTTCACTGATTGGGGCTAGCCGTAAGAAATCGTCCTTCACCGGCTAAATAGCTTGTGCCCCTTAACACAACTTATGTTTGAAGTTCAACGCGAGATGGGTGGTTGCATCTTCCAGACCTGGAGTCAAACTCTTCGAGCGTCCAAGCTCAAGCTACGGGTTGCAATGGTCAACGGAATAGTGTTGGCAGTTCATTTCAAAAATTACTCAGTTACTCACCTGTATGCACATACAAACAGAATACGGAAAACAATTTATGTTAATTTTAGTCAACTGCCCATAATGCACTAGACACGGCGATAACACTGGCGTGAGAAAGTACAGATAACGGGCTGGAATACAACGCAGTTGGTGCCACTTCGGCTACTGGGACATCTGGTCAGCCCGTATTTCTCTAATCTATTGTAATGTTTCCATAAGCGATTAAAGAAAGCACTTAATTCAGTTCCAAATAACTGCAGAATATATACTGTGCATATAATAAGTCAGGGAGAAACACTGAAATGGTTAGTCACTAACTGAAATGTTCTCAGCAAAATCAATGTTTTAAATGTATATATGAAAAAACGATGAAAGACTTCTTTGTCCAATTGTGTGGGAAAGAAGCAATTCCCACCAAAGAAAGAACTTATATGCGTTGTAGAATAAAGTATAAATCGAAAATAATAATCACTGTCTTCACGAAATATACAGGGCGTCCACAAAAAATACTTCTATAACCTGGTGGCGGTTATACAGTTACCTTCATAAAAAGTCCTAATTTGATTAAACTTAGCATGTGCTTACTGTGAAGATAATTTAATAATACTATTGCTTCTAGTTGAAATAGGTCAAGGATAAGAAGATACAAGAGATACGCTATATCCAATCATACATATTTTCTGTTGCTTAAGGTTGATTGCTAAGCAAGAAATTTACCTTTTCTCTACAACATAAAGGAAAATGTTGCACTACCATTTCTAAAAACTTTTCGATTTTCGTGAAACATGGTTAGTGTTTGTTTAGATCTACGGGTTGATTCTTTAATACTAAACTGAAGAAAATGATAATAGCTTGGACATACACTGCTTTACAAAACTTAAGCAAGCCGAGAGAACATGGTATAAGTGACGTGTGGGGCCCATTCAACACTGGTTAGTGGCATGCACATACACAGAGACACACAAGCAAGGCGAGCACCCACTCTATCGCATAAGCAGCACCGTTGCAAGCGCGGTGAACAACATATGCCATGAGGTGTACACCACAGCCCAGTAGTGTCCGAGGCTCCAAATTTTTTTTTTTTTTTTTTAGCAAGCATTGAGTTAGTGGTTCATGTGTGGGGTACACACACAGCTTGCAATGGCTGGTAGACGACATTTGAGTGACTTTGATGACGGGCGAACAATTCGGCGGTTGGAATAGGGCCGATCGCAAGTGGAAGTGGCGCAGAAATTCAACGTGAACAAAAGTGTTGTGTCGAGGCTATGGAGTCGCTTCCAAAATGGAGGTGAAGTCAGTAGACGTCATGGAGGAGACCGTCCGAAGAAGACGTTGGCCGTCGAGGACCGATTTCTCACAATTTCTGCCAAACGTAACCGTCAAGCTTCATGCTCTCAACTGGCCAATGAGTTGTTTCAGGCTACAGGACAAAGCGTGAATCGTGAAACTGTTCGTCGGCGGCTCAATAGAGCAGGACTGTATGCAAGAAGGGCTTTGCTGTGTGTGCCATTGAAACTGGAGCACAAACGTCCGCGTTACACATGGTGCCAGGAATATGTAGCATGGGGGAACAGCAGTGGGTGCGTGTCATGTTCTCCGATGAGTCAGATTCAGCCTGTCGTCTGATTCTGATCGGACATTAGTGCGGAGAGAGCCAGGAACACGCTATCATCCAAACTTCATTGCTGAACGGCCGTCCTATGGCGGTGGTTCCATTATGGTGTGAGGTGGAACTATGCTGGATGGGAAAACGGAACCATATTGTGCAACATGGCACTCTGACAGCACAACGTACCGGGATGAAATTCTCAATACACATGTGCGCAATTTCCGCGGAGCATTTGGCCCAGACTTCCTGTTCATGGATGACAATGCCCGCCCACACCGTGCATGTCTTGTGTCCGAGTATCTGGAGAGCGAAGACATTAATCGTATTGCATGGCGTGCATATTCACCGGACTTGAATCCCATAGAGCATGTGTGGGATGCTCTTGGGCGGCGAATAGCGCAGCGCAGTCCACCAGCGCGCACTCTCCCTCACCTACAAACAGCTCTCCTCGAGGAGTGGTGCCATCTGCCGCAAGACTTGATCAACACTCTGATTTGCAGCATGGAGGCCAGATGTCGTGCCTGTATAGCTGTTCGTGGTGGTCACACGTCATATTGACTGCCTATGCCCTCGCACAATCCAGCTTCATCTGTTGAGGTATCGTTGTGCTGAATTTTCTGGTCACTCTGTACATCCTCACTGTATTGTTCGTCTTCACTTGTGTTGCATTGTGCATCTGGACCGTCTGTTTGTTCATTATACTTGGTGCAGTGATCGTGTCGTTTTATTTTCTGACACTTTCTTCGAGTTGCTTAAGTTTTGTGGAGCAGTGTATTATATATATTTATAGCTGCTATATGCTTTGTTCCCTAAGAACCATGTCGAAACAACAGAAGATTCTGGATATGTTCGCCACCACGATACAGGCAGAGCTAAAAGCCATGTTTTAGTTTTGCGAAAGTGGCCTGCAAGACGTCCTTACTAATCGTATGCTTTGTTGGTGTTTTCCTAAAAGAAAATTCATCTGACACTATTTAACCTCTCATTTACGTAAGAGTTTAAATCACTGCTTGAGTGCACAGAAGGAAATGTATGTCAATTGTGCACCCTTAACTTATATTACCAAAGCATTTTCTTTAAAATGAAAGAACTCTGATCTGAATATGTTAAATAATTTAGAAGCTATGTCATTTCAATCATTGCATTGCAACAGCCACTACGACGTAGTGCTTTCGGAACGATTTCGATGGATGTTAAAAAAAAAAAAAAAAAAAAAAAGATTACTACTGCGTAGGTGGGTCGCCACTGAGGGATTAAAGGAACTTGTCACCCAGTAGGCCTAGATACGAATGATAATTACAAACTTCTTTATTGTGTACACCTTCACTTTTGTTACTGCACACCATAATGACACGGCAGTGTACGATAAGGTGCCAGATTAAAGTCGTTGTCCCAATATCACTAGTACTCTTCTCCCTTTTTCCCGATGTCTCCCATGTTTATTTGATACAAATTACATAATTATACATTCAAAAGTTGCAGAAGTATCTACATTTTATTGGATCTAGTACAGAAAGAATCACTCTGTATACGCGTAATATACTTTGATAAGTTACAGATTCCCATTCAGTAGTACCAGCCCTTAGTTTTAGATTTATATACATTTAATTAATATAATAATATTATTATTCCAATGAAAAAAGTCAAAATCTACTCACTGATAAATCGGTGAGAGTTGTCCACCCTCAAAGAAAATCTATAATGACGCTAAAGTAATATGATTAAACTAACATGAATGAATCAAATCATGACAGAAAACTATATGAAAGTATCCGAATGTATAAATACTCTCATTGATTAGCACTTGGCAATCATAACAAATCGACTTGTTTCAGTTCTTCATTTTCACAAATGTAGTATATAAAAAGTGCTTATACTATAGAATTTGATAATGACGCTGTGCTTCGTTAAACCGCTGAATACAGAATTAGCAACTTCCTTTTAGGAACAAAAGATGTGCTTTGTCATCATGTACATTATTAACAAGTGTCATTTATGTTTTATTATTATAAGTAATCTTTTAAGAATTCACATAATGGAATATAGGGGAAAATTCAACAAGACTTTCTTCTCATGTTGTAGTATATGACTCATTGTGGAGGAAAATACCATTAGCGTTTTATTTAGACGCACCGACAATATAATAGATATTTCGATGAAATGAAAAAAGAATGCACATGCAGCATTAGGTACTAATTTTGAACTTCGATTACAAAGAAGTCTTCCAACTTTGACAATCGCAATACCATCTAAAAGTTTCTAAAGGTAATATAAATAATACAGATAAAAATTGGCGTAGTATTCACTTCATCACCATCGCTGAAGAGCAAATTTCGTCATTTTTCTTTCAGTTACATCGTCATACTAAGAAGTAAAAAAACGTATATACTCGTCCATAGCCTTGAGAAAGATCTCCAAGTCTATTACATGTCTCATTGTTCCGTTCAATAAGTAGCAAGTGTTCCTCATTAAGTTCACGAAATCACAGCACGATCTCTGTGGATTCCCTTTTATGCTAATAATCTCCGCAAACTGCCCAACACAGAAGCATTTTCGCATCTTGTGCTCCACAGATGAAAACGACTCACAGCTGGATTATATCTACTAGAATATACCAGTGTTACTAACTCGTGTTCAAATTTAATCTATGTTTGTGAGTGGTTAGTTGAAGTTTAACATTCCTGCTCAGCACAGATGCGATGTGGGACCTGGATCTATAGGTTAACGTTCCATCCGGCCTATAAACTCTCACCGGGAATTGAACCTGGATCTCTCCCTTCAAATGTCTGTATGCAAACTATGTAACTACGGATAAACTTGGCTAATAATAATAATAAGCAGTAGTAGTAATACTTCGTGGCAATATGGTTAGCGTACACGACTCTGGCATGGGTGGCCAGGGTTCGATTTCCGTGGAAACATATGGTTCGGATCCCATGTGCTAATATGTTTATATATATGGTGCGTGTCGTGCTGATGTTCGCTAACAAAGCAGAATGAATTGTATGGAGAAAGGAAACAGCAAATTGCTTAATCTTCAACTTTTGTTGTTTTGTAAATGGCATATATGTCGTATTAATTGTATTTGTTATATAGTAGACTATACTATTTCATATAAACACATATTTCACATAGGATAATAATAGCGAAAGAAGTCTGTTTTGTGGGACTTTGCATAAAGAGTTGAGAAAAATACTCATAAAATGTTTCGTGTGCAGTATTGCTTCACATTAACTTGGTTAGATAACATTAGAGCTTTCTAGTGGACACCTAGCACAGGTTGGTTAGTATTTCTGCATTGTTCAGTGTTTTATTTATACAATCGTCTTTTGGTATTCGTCCTGGCACGTAATTATAACTGAAAGAGACCACATCAGTTTGCAGACATTATAAATCTATACCCAATTTTTGGCAAGCACAAGTCATTGATGCTCATGGTTCCGTGTTCAATTTCAGCAGGGAGAGATTCGAAAGCCGATTGAGATCCCACTATGAATTGTAGGTCTCATCCGATACATCCTCACTGATGATGAAAAAAGTGCAAATCAAGCAACATGCCTCATCTATTTATTTAAAGTTATTGATTTCTTGGAATTGGTTCTTGTGGAGATAGTTCAGGAGGTGGAGTTTCTTTGGAAATATTTTTTCCTTAGTCATTTTGGTAGCCTCTACCTCATGAACTACTCAGTATGAATCCTCTGAAATCAAATGCATGAGTTATCGTTTTTAAAAAGAGGAAAAGAGATAGAAATATATATATGTTAATGTGACCCACAGGCTGCAAGAGGAACGATATTAATCCGAAACCTTTCCAAATCAATTGAATAAATGAACAAATAAATTCATTTAGCATTTATATTGTTTACAAATCAATCCAAAAGAAGACTTTTATTATGCCCGACTCACTGGTTTTGCTTGTGTTTTTAAGAATTTCTCGTTTGTGTAAAGCCATATCATATGTGTATGCAACAAACACATTGCCTTGAATACTATTTTTATCTTTACGCAGCATTCAGAACAATAAAGTTTAAATGTATAACATAAGTAATTATTATTTATAAAACAGAATTAATGTATATTTTCTTAAATTATATATAATGGTGTTGTTCCAATGCCTTCGACAACCTAAATATAACCTGCTGGTTATATTGAAGTCTTTGTTGTGCGAAGAGGTCTCACATCCATTTTTGTTCTTTTGTTTGAAAGAGAAAACAGTGGCACAACATTTATGTGGTTATAGTGCCTGATGAAGCCCTGAATAATTCTCTTTGTGAAAGTGATTTGAGCAGGAGAAGTCTTGAGGCGTCCAACAGGAGAAGAAAAGTCTCTTTTAAAGATTATTTTCTTTGTCATTGGTACTTCGACTTTGTTTCTTTCTTTTCTCCGAGGATCCCGGTCAGGTTATTCTTCCTTGGGAATTATACATTTATGGGTTATACAGCTACACCTTGTGAGGGGCACGATGGCTCGGTAGTAGAAGCACTCGTCTCTGATGCGAGGAGTCCCTGGTTCGATATCGCGAATTTGTGATGGATAACATTGTGTCCGTCTGTTCTTTAGTTTTCTCCCACACCCTCAAGGTATCAATTCTTGCACATTCATTTTTTTTATTAAAACCATCACCTCTTTCAAAGTACAGGGCATACACGTGGGGCATAAATCTACCCCTTCTTGGTCGGAGTGACTAGCATGTGTGCTTATTGTAGGTCAATTTGATTCTTCGTGGAGATATTTGCCTCGCATACAAACTCGAGTAGTGGTTCTCATTACACTTTAAACTAGGTCCTGCTCATATAACCCCTGCTGTAAGAATCATTGAGAACACTATGGTTGCATACGAGACGAGAGTAATATTAATATAATTTATTGTTACCATATATCGTTTACTTGCTGATGCTTTGAATTCTTCGTATTGTATATTGTAATATCCTCTACATGTGCCGAAGATCCACGTGCTGAATATAAACAACATCAAGCAGACGACAAGTGTCAACACCAGATAAGTGATCCTAAGGAGGACTACAACAGCGCCACCCCACACAGGAAGAAGGTCGAGAACATGAAAAGTTTCGGTATAAAGAAGCTCCAGTACATTGGATGGGAAAATTATTCCTGTGTAAATGAGTTTCCTCATCCTCTCGCTGTGACAAGTAAGCGATTGGAGGCAAAACCGACGGGTCTCGATCAGGACAATGCCTTTTTTGCTACCTAGTTCCGATCGGCAATTCGAAAACCTGGCTTCTATTCGAACGGACTTCTGCCAAATTATCTCTACCTATCGTATCATCTACACCAGTTTCGTGTGGATTCGCTGGACCAATGCATAGACATCTGTTGTTCCCCAGCCTATGGATCAGCATAGGCAAACTAGACGAAAATATAATTCAACTGATACGTATGATAAGCGAATCCATTCTGAGACTGCTCCTGAGGCAGCCAACGCTGCAAATGCTGATCACGCAGTCTCGTGTATGAACACCCAAGCAACAACTAACTCCAAATGCGTACCACCTTCACCTTCTACGGATCCAATCTATAACTTCCTTCTAACAAACTTTGATATGAAATTCAAAGATTCAAAGCATATTTTTTAACAAGTTGTCAAGTACGTACCGCGACTGGAGATAGCTGAAATTCGTGGAACTAACAATGGCATCATACTCAACTTCAAGAATCCAGGTTTTCATCGCCATGTTCGTAACAATACTTCCTTCGAGATCTTTGGCAAAAATTCGAATATTAATGTATTGCAAGCAAACCATCAAACGCAAACTTCACCACTGAGAAAACTGTCGTTATTATCTGTAATCATCAAGGGTGTTGATCTCGAGATCACTGGCTCTGAAATTGAAGAAGAGCTTACTACTAAAGGAGTGAGCATTCAAAAATGTATTCAGATACACAGGTGCTCATTCAGACTGTTTTATTATGAGGCGACAAAGCTTTCGGGGATCCAACACTACAAGCCACTTCATCTATGTAGTATTGAATGGGTATTATTCTGCAGCCGAAAGTACGATAAGTAATTGTAAAATACTTTGACCATATTTTGAGAATTGTTTTCATAAGAGAAAGAGCACATATGAATTGTAAGATCAAATTTTCTTGCTATATCAATCATTTCCCTGTTAAATAACTGCAGTATTATTGAGAACGTATATAAATGTATTTGAGTTAGGAAGTTTGGGGCTCCAAACCCATTCCCATAGGTACTCTCCTGAGGATATGCAACAACACTTGCATGACTTATTTACTTCGAATTCTGACAAACGAACAGCAAACTATTGATCATTTGTTACATTATGGAGCCTACGTGCGTATTTAAACACCGTCATAAAGTAGAACCCTCTCATACACCTCCGCCTCACTCAATTCTCTAAAATGAAACTACTGACGCTAACAATATTTATTGTTGTGAGGCAGCCAGCACAGGTAGCAGCACCTTCTAGTGTAACTGTTTAGTATTAGAAACTAATGTAACGCGCAGAATGAAGGGCTGAGAAGTTTAGCTTTTGTAATTGATATTATTTTTTGTGAAAATTTGGCAAAATACAAACTCAAAATTTGAAGGGCAATAAATCAGAAACCAAAGGGCCTTAATTCACATGCGTACTAAAAAGGCCAAGATCTACCTCCAGCTAAGTATAGACAAGATCTAACAACATTGAACATTGCTTACGATATATATATATAATGCTTGTGGTTCGACTTTTCTTAGAAAAATCAAATGAAATATCAAATAGTTTTACATGGAAAGAAAGATAGAAAGTGGAGAAATAAAAGGAACAAAGGGAGATAGGAAAAAATAGAAAAGGAAAAGCATAGTCAAAATCACCTTAGTCTGTTCTCTATTATATAAAATTCAACATTCCCTTTTTTACTACGTGACAAACACGTAGTAAATGCTAGCCATGTATATTCTGGCAGCTAGAATTAATCAAGCCAACACGCTAGTATAATGAAAGTACTGGCTGTTCTAACATATTAAGTTAATTTCAGTAATTCTAAAGTTTCAAGCTGTGTATTGTATTAACTAAACTTCTATTTATTTTTTCCAATTGAAATGAAATTTAACTTTACTTAAAAGGTAACTAAATTTATCTTTAACTTAAGATATAACGAAGTTTCGGCCGCGAAAAGTTTACATATAGATAACCTCCCCACTTTTTCAACTAAAAGAAAAATGACTTGTGAATTACAAGCCGTCGTTTGGGATATCAGATAGTAATATATGAATATGGCGGAATTATTTTTTGTTAATTGAGAAACCACTCGTAATATATCCATGTCTCTATGTTTGCATAATGTTAGCAAGATCTGTTGCGCTAACTTTCCTTCTTCAAGTTCACTACTTTCAAGTTTTGAACAAATATTTACTTAGGAAATATCTCATTTAACTTTAAGGAACTGTTTCACTTTTATGTCTTGTAAGTATTCTAGTCTATCAACTTATGTTTGTTCTATTTAGTTAAAAGAGTTCATTTTATCTCTTAAAATATTTCTAATTAAAGGAAGAATTAAGATGCATTTTCTGGACCACCATATACCTTCAACATTCAATCATTGGTATATATACGTGTGTGTGTGTGTGAGAGAGAGAGAGAGAGAATGTTTCTTATTGGTTTGGCATCTATTGCAAGAACTGATCTAAAATTGAGTTCATATTCTTTGTAAATACAGGAGGCCGCGGTGGCTCAGTAGTAGAACGTTCATCTCTGGTGTGTGGGGTCCCTGGTTCGATCCCAGGTCGCGCCAAGTGGCCTATGCGGTGGACAAACACCGTCCGTGTGTCGTTTCACATGGTTCTCTCACTTTCTTCATTTCATCATTGCCTTCATTTCTCATCATCACCGTCTCCTTTAGTCCACATGGCATAACCGTGAGATGTAAAACTCAAAGATTTCATTTCATTTCTGAGTAAATACAAAATCTCCTATCATATTCACAACACATAATTAGGAGCGTTTAGGATAGACAAATACTTTTTGGTATATTACCTATTTTTTTTAAGTGACTAGTGCAGTCATTTCCAATTGGATGGCTCGTTATGTGACAGTTTGGTATTCCTTCTTAAAATAAATCAGACGGAGAGGAAGAGAAGCAGGCAAGCTTCTCCTGGCGTTGAGAAAGTGCAGTAGTGACAATGAAACAAGAACATCGATAGAATAGTCGATGACTCTGCAGACATACTGCTCGCGGTCTCATAACAACTCACACACTACTAACATTGTTTTATTCTATTCTCCTACCTTGTCCACCTCTTCTGCAGGCGAGACAGTGTGGTGGCGATCTATACTCCAAGGGTAGATCTTGTCAGAGTTTGTGCCCACCAAGTGCACCGGGCTCAAGGTTCAGTCGTAGTTTGGAGCCCAGTGAAGGGTTCATAAACTCAGCGTTAGCAAAAGGACGTAAGACATAAGAACTGGAACTCATCCCCTCAGATTCTTAATGTTACTCTTATCCATTTCTCTGAATGTAAAAGAGCGTGTTCCTACGTCATCCATCGACCAGTTAGTGCAATCCGGATGGAAGATCGGCCACACATTTTTCATAATTTGTCAGTTCATCAACTTCTTTTGCCGTAACTTTCTACTTTTTAGACCAAAGTTGGCTCCATTTACTCCATAATAGTCGAGCATTGCACCTATCACAGTTTAAAAAAAAGTTACTTCGTGTGTTTCTGAGAGCCAACGATAATCCACTAGATCACATTTCGAAAATTATCAGTAGTTTTCCATATTAGGCATTACACACTCATCTCTCGTTATACGATTTAAAAAAGTGGACATGTCAGATGTTGCCGATTGTCCGTAAGTTCCGATACTAACAGTAAGTATGCGGTAGCTAATATTAACAATTACGTTACTAAAGAAACATGTATTATACAGTACTGCACTTCTAATCAAGTACACTACGAAATTTGACATTGTACACTGTAAATATACTCGATAATTCAGTAATTCAAAGTGACGGTCCGACAACCAGCAGTCAATTTCCATAACAGTTGTTCGGTCTATCTTGCCACAACTCTGTCAGTAGGGACCAGGCTTTCAAGCTGAATTGGCCATGTGTTTCGGATCCCAGGTTAAGCTGTAGGTTCACGTATCATATAGCCTTGCTGATCAAATGGACTCTAAACTGGATCCCTTTAATCCTACTAACTATACTGACTTGGCTGCTGCAAATTTGGACATTGATTCCGAGATCCGTTAAAGAGAAATCTGTAAGATTGGAAAGTGTGTATACTTTAAAACAAGTTACGTTCTTAAAGAAAGAATATAAATTCAATTCGACATTGTACAATTATAATGTTAATTGAAATATCTCCAATTCAGTGGTTCTCGATGTTGGATCAAACATCAAGAATCATAGGAAGGTAGACCGATAGCTGTCCGGCTATACGGAAAGAGTTGTTCTAAGTACACACATTTTCACTGCGCTCCCTCCATAATAAAGTTGTGGAAATAACTTTCAACCACAAAATTAATGAAAATACATATAAGAAATCGAATCAGTATAGGAAAAAGAACCATTAATCTTAATGATATTTCACACATTTAACTTTTACAAGCCCTTAGTCTCTTTGAAATCTATAAAATAACTCACTTGAGCCCCATACAGTATTTTTAAAAGCATGTAATCAGCTAATAATCGTTACTAGTAGTATTTAACCCATGACCGTAGATGTATAGCTCATCTTTTTGAAGGTTGTAGAAATCCATATGCTAGTATGCTTTAGTAATGGATTTGAGCAGAAAAGTTACAAAGAAATGTGACATATACGGTACATATATGCTTATATTGTATACATATATGTTCATTGTATGATAGCAGTTATTTACCATAACAAACATTTGTATAAAAATTATAAAATCAAACTTTTCAGTATGGTTTTATAATTAGTATGAAATTGCATTAATATTTCTGCAATGTATTTGATTTCGCCTTAACACTCAATTTTAATAACAAAAACATTTGTCGTACGAAATATTCTGACAAAATACGTATAATAACAATACATAATTAGGCTCGCATTCATTTTGATCCTTTCAACATTTAGATAGTTAAATGTCAGGGAAATCTTTACAGGATTAGTAATCTCAACAGAACATGCAGTATGACACACACACACACAGAGAGAGAACCTTTACAAAGGCTAGATTTGGAGGTAATTCGAGGTCATTTCAAATAATCCAATTTAGTTTGACAATAGACTGACGGTTTGCTTGTGTGAAAGGAGATTTCATTCTATGTAAACTAAAGAGAAATACTTCGCGTCCATTGTACAACGCCTCCCTTCTTCATCAACGTGCGTTGTCTGAAATCACGGACTAATCATAGTTCCTCGCCGACTTCCTCCAAGTGACGTGTTTGTTAATTAATAGTCCTGTTCCCAAGATAAGCAGTTGCGGACGAGACTCTATTTATGTGACTCATGTAAAGACTTACAGCGAACTATCATTCAACTTAATTAAATTGCTTATCATATGTGAAATATGTTCAGTTTAATTTTCCGTGCGTACTACGACATTTTCTAAAAATATAGTGTAGTAGAAAGGTACGAAACACGTACGAAGTGCTAAGTGGTTGGAAAATTAAATGTACTTACGTATGTAACAACTCTGTAGCAATTTTCCGTTATTACCTTTAAACTTCAAAAAGTTTTATTGTATGTATAAGGCTTTTTTATGTGTGGCCTCGTAGTCATGTTCAACTGACCACACAAACTTAAGTTATAAGACTAGAAAAAGCTTCTCTAAGTCTAAGAAGCAACTGACTTGTGAGATAAAATTGTTGTAGATTTGTCTTTGAAGCTTACGTAATATACTCATTTTTGTCCAGTAAACTATTAGCTTGATTGAAAATATTTGAACCATATACAACCCTCTGACTTATAGGAATACTTGCTGACGTAAGTTTTGAATTCCCTGGAATTTTGAATCTTTACCCTTCCTCTTTACCTCCTCGCACTGCTCTCCATCAGACTTTCCTAAATTTACTTTCTAAAAGTCGAAACATACATGATAAACATGAAACCTTGTATTTCATTGTTCATTCATTGACAATGATGCCAATATACTTTCTTAAAGTGGACAGTAGCTTATCTAACGGATTACCTGTACGAGGCACATCCAGCAAGTAAGTTTCCCACTTGGGCAATAGAGGACAGGCGAGATAGTGGTGGGCATGTGTGCGAGTGTTATCAGCTGCAACACATGATACTCACTGCTGCTCGTACTACACTTAGAATACCATACTAAAGATGACGACTTTAATGCCATCTCCCGCCATTGTAAAGTGCGATCTATGATCAAATTTTTGAACGCGCAGGCAATTCGAAACAAGCAGGGTGGGATATTTAGTATCGGTATTGTGTTAATCTACGAAATTACTAGCCCTCATACGACTCATTTGAAAGTTACTCTTCTCCAAACGTTCCGCTGGTAAATGTTTGGCTACCCACAGTATAACCTGGATCTTGCTCCGAGTGATTTTGATGCCTTCTTACACCTTTTAATATCTTCCTGTCCGGTAAGCGTTTTGATAGTGATGAGCAACTGCAGACGGTGGCCATACACTGGTTCTACTCCCAGACGGCTGACTTTTACGATGTCACAACACAAAAGTTGATCCTACGGCATGAGAAGTGTCTGAATTCCGGTGGTAAATATATTGAATAGTAGCGATATTTGTGATGTATTTTTGCGACAATAAATGTTTAAAGGTCCGTTTTGTGTGTGTGTATGTGTGTATTTACCACCCTACGGAAACTTACATTCTGGATATGCCTCGTATACTGCACCAACAATGTCAGCCCTCTTGATTCTAAAGTAATTACATTCAAAACTCACAAGTACTTTCACACTTAGCTTTCTCGTTTGGAGTTCGCAATCTCTTAATAAAAGTAGTTCCCAAACTATCACACAATATCTGGTCAATACGTAAAATTATGTCATCGTACTGGAAACGATACTAGGATCAATTAAATGAATAATACTTGTAATAATACTTAAATGGGAAGTGAATAGCCGGAAACGCTTCAGGAAAATAAACAGAAAAGAAAGAGTTTTTGCGAGAGCAACAGAAACGTTACCTAGATTTTCTTTTCCTTACAATGCTGCTTCTGTCGGGAATTGAGACGTGCGGCTAAAGAAAGGGACAAGCACCGACAAAATATTGTGCAGAGAAGTAAATTCAAATGGTTCATTTCATTGGTTGATTGGATTGAAATTTAACATACATCTCAGCAGCAAAGCGATATGAGACGTGGACCTGCAATTTAGCTTGGGATCTGAAGCACATGAGCTTCCACTGGGAATCGAACCTGGGTCTCCCACGCTGAAAGACACGTACGCTAATCACATGGGAGAGCTTAGTTTTATTTCGTGCTGCATCCACTTAGTACGGGCTATGCAGGAGTGTCATTGTTCAACTCCGCATAAACAGAAAGACTTCATCAATTATTGAGAATAACTTTTTCCCATAATTTTGATCACTCCCAGCTTTGTTCAAGTTGGCGCTTGTTCCGTTGCACAGATGGATGCCTCAATTGTCTGTATAACGTTTAAAATCTTCTGGTATAAACTGATTTTATGGGTTACGTTGACATTAATAGAACCTTCTTTCATTTTGAAACTAAGATTTTCTCGTATGTGCCTTACCTGTAGCTCTTAAAGAAGAAGAGCTCACTCTTTCACTTGATTCCAACTATTTGGATTTATACTATTTCAAAAGTCCGTGGCCATAGGGCAACTCTGTTATGAGTACAAATACGTGTTAGGTAGTCAAAAATTAGAATTGTGCCTATGAAGATTTAAGATGTGTTAGGCATAACAAGCACTACTTAATTAACTATGTAAATTTATCTAAAATATAATGTTGAAGCAGTATATAATATATATAAAACATTACGTATACTTGTCACAATATATTTCTCGTATTTTAAAAGTTAAAACCATATACAAATAAACGAATACATAGAAATTATACAAAGAATCATTCTAGCACAAGAACTAACCACAGTGTCCTCTTTTACTTCTTCTTCCAATCTTAACCATCATAGACATGGCCCTTATTTATAAAACATTTCTGATCAACCAACTACTTATATTTTTCATCCTAACACTCTCCTCCCTTCTAAATGATTGAGACTTCCTCATGACCTATAGAGGACCACAAGGTCGATGAAGGATTTTTCTGTACAATTACCAGACTCATCTATTAAACCATTACAAACACAAGAGATTTCTTGTCAATCCACGCAGGGTTATACAACCAAACACAGAATACTGCTTATAATCCGCACATGATACAAAATCCACCAAGAATACTTTTCTAGGATCCCCAAAGGATACCATTGAATACACTAAGGATACTTCGTCTAGGGTCCAAACAGGATACCATTAAATCCACTAAGGATACTTCTTACGGATCCACACAGGATACCGTTAAATCCATTAAGGATACTTCTTACGGATCCACACAGGATACCGTTAAATCCACTAAGGATACTTCTTACGGATCCACACAGGATACCGTTAAGTCCACTAAGGATACTCTCAAGGATCCACAGATTCCTTCCTTATCAGCACTTCAGGCCTTATAGGTTTTTGGTTACTAATTTTCAACTGGTCCGTCTAAACTTTACTCGTACCTCAATTACCTTTTCCATAGTTGAGAGCCGTAGTTTTTTTTTCATGACTGCGCCATTTGTTAGGTAGTCAAAAAATAGAATTGTGCCTATGAAGATTTAAGATGTGTTAGGTATAACAAGCACTACTTAATTAACTATGTAAATTTATCTAAAATATAATGTTGAAGCAGTATATAATATATATAAAACATTACGTATACTTGTCACAATATATTTCTCGTATTTTAAAAGTTAAAACCATATACAAATAAATGAATACATAGAAATTATACAAAAGCTCATTCTAGCCTAAGATGTAACCACAGTGTCCCCTTTTACTTCTTCTTCCAATCTTAACTATCATACACATGGCCCTTATTTATAAAACATTGCTGATCAACCAACTACTTATATTTTTCATCCTAACAATACGAAACTATGGGAAGTGAGGAAAGTAGTTGGAAATATGTGGTTTTATATCTACAATGATGGAATGTTTCCAATCTCACCAAATACTTGGGCTTCACACTGTTAAGGGAGTCCTATTTAATGGTAAAGTAACATTTCCAGTTTTACAGACTGTTCCAATAGAATGTAAAGATAAGCAAAAATGACATAGGAAACGTACACACTGTTCTATGAGCGAACATCTCGAATCCGTTTCCTAACAATACCGTTGTGTGTCCTGAGGAACACTAGGGTGAGAGCGGGTTTCGGCACCACGTTGTGTGCTTATGCTACTGAGGCTTACCTGGGCTCAGAGGCACAGCGCACACTAAACGCTCTTTTCTAGATGAGGTTTCTATACCTACAAATTTAGAACGTATCCTCATGTTTATTTTACGAGGGAGATTATTAGAGTAAATGAAAGGTATACAAATTTCGTGGAGGAAATTATGAGCAAAAGGAAACATTTATTAATAGCAAAGGTAGTGTGTGAGGCTCAATGCGAGTACCTTTGATCTTTAAAATGAATCTAATTTGAAATTTAGTTTTTAGAACATTTTAATTAGTGTCGGACTGAAAACAACACTTAGCCTAAAAACAGACACTCAGACGGGAGAGCAGAGTTATAGGCATTTGTAAAGAAACTGCAGTAGATTTAGATTTATGTCAATGAATGCTTACTACTTACGGACTTAAAGTTTTCCATTCCTGTTTATTGTAATTGGCACCAACACTCACACAAACACTTCTCTACTGGACAGTTTATAGAAGTTGTTCGGTGGCACTTGTTTAGTACACAGAGGTGAATGGAAAGTTCTCTAATTCATTGGACATTAAAATTGCTAGAAGTTCAATCCCGTGCGGTGACCAATGAGGAGTCGGGGTCCCAGCATCATAGACGGCTAGCAATCGTCTTTTCCCTTCTCTTCTGTGAGGGCGATGTTTTTCGGTGACTTTCCTCTTTTTTGGCGGATGTCGAGGGTATTTTCTAAATACTCGGAAGTATCCAAAGAATTGTAAAACAGTCTTTTTACGTATTGGATATCTTCTTCCTCATATTAAATTTGTCTTTCAATTATTAAATTAAGCAAAAGAGGATGAGCTCGCACACGGAGATCTTGCGCGATTGAGTTTTGGAGGCAGAAGTCATCATGTTACAAATCGTTAGTCTTATTTGTAGCTTTGTATGGCGTTGTTCGAGCGATGAAGCATCCATATCTCAGCAAATTTATTTCCTGGCGGTGAGAACGGTTTCTTCAATGCATTTCTATCTTAGGTTTGCAGTTTCGTTGATTTTTTTTAAATCTTATGCTCTGTCTGCATGTCTGTTTCCCGGCTAATGTTGAAGGCCGATTTAATGAAGTAAGAAGAGTAATCGTTTTTATACAATGAAAATTAATTTGGAATAGTTGAGTTTTCCCCGATTATTTCCTTTTACTCGTTCTTATTTATTTTTGCTTTCTTTCTATAATTACAAATTAGATGAGGTTTACGATACTATGATGTTGGTATTGCAAAGGCGTAAGGGAAGGGGCGACTCAAAACCATATTTCCTCTCAAATGGAACAATTATTTATTTATTAAGCATAACCAAATATATGTATCTATTGCATCGAAATTTTATCATCCATTGTTTCTATTGTTTATCTCTCCAACTTGATTCACTCTGTTTTTCTTGTTCTTAAAGGTTACACAATGCTTGGCTGATTAACATTGAAACAAAGACAACTTGTAGTAAGCTTTATGGAAGTGTATGGTTCGCCAAATGTACTTTATCGAATGTCTTACCAGGCACATGACCCACTGAGCCATTTAACAGTTCGCGCATTTATCAAAAATTTGTAGAAAATGAATTGGTAGCGGAAATGCAGGACGCTCACAATCAGAAAGATCTGAAGTAAACCTTGCTGTTGCGCAATAACATCTATTGCAGAGTCCTTCGAAGTCAACCGAAAGGTGCAACCTTGAAACAAGGATTCTCCGAAAACAACGTAACATATCTTGAAACGCGACCTCGGGATGCGACTACACCACATCCAAGACATCCAAGCTGTAACAATGGCGCAAAAACGAGTTAGAGTTGGAATGTTGTCAGATTTTAGTTGAAATGCGAAATATCCAGAACGATATTTGGAAATTAATGGCACTCAGAGATTAAACCACTTTTCATACATGTGAACTTGTCAACCAACGTATCACAATTTTCTGAGGCACTGAAAATTCTCGGGTTATTCGAGAGCATGAATGTGAATCTCGAAAGCTCAATATTTGGTGTGGCGTGACCATCGCTAGAGTAATTAGGACTTACTTTTCTATATATTCCCACATAGACGCCATACGGGTACTTAACGATATTGCAGCAGTACAGCATTGATAGCTACTACTACAAATCAGACAGACTTGCATGGTATTTCCAACAAGATGATGAACTACTGCATTATGCTTACTGTTTGTGCTAATCTTGATCACACAATTCTCAGTCAATGGATTACTCGGAGTGAACTATTACACTGACCTTCATAATCTTCAGACTGTGATTTATGATAATAGTGTACGGTAAGAAAGTGTGAAACCAAGGAAGTTTCAGGCATCAGTGACCTAAAGGACCGGATACGGGATGTGATATAATCCATTCCCCGCGAAATTTTTGTACTGACTTTAAATGGTAGTGCTACTTGCTGGTGTTATGTGTCCAACATGATGGCGAACAGTTTGAAATAGTGATGTAAATTCTTTATCACATTTGATAAATGGTAAATTTCTATCATTTCAGTGGTAACATAATTTTGACCCATTCTGTATATTACAGACACTGGGCATACTTCAAACATCTCTGACGATCCATTTTTTTTTTTTTTTTTTTTTAATATCTTTACTAAGTTTAATCTTGTTCATTTTGCAACACATTCACTAAACTGGTTTATATTCTGAGTTGGAATATATACTTTATGAGTCATCCAAGCTATTCCCCATCTACAAATAGATAAATAAAATAAAACATTGACGCTCACTTAGCGTAACTGGAAAACAACCCACACAAATTTAGATCTAATTGAGGTTATGTTAGTCAAATTTACTGTAGTTCACTTTTAGCACTAGAAATGTTGGATCACTTCGAAAATTACTTGCAGAAGTAAATTACACCTGAATCAAAGAAAGTTACTAAGCTAACATAACACTACGGGAACTCATTACAAATCTCGTCAGCCAATATGTATTATTATCCTTTAAGCATTTTACACAGAGATAAAATAAAGATACTCTGCCGCACACAAAGATCGTTGCAACATGAAGTAAACTCGAGATTTTCGTTTTCCAAGGATATTCCAGTTGATGATGTGACATTCATGGGTTTCTCTATTGTTCTTTTTTTTTCGGTCGTTTCGTTCTTTCAATATTGTGTAAGTTTAACTTCGGCGGTGAAGTAGAGGAAACGAACTGGTGCTGCACTACCCTAACGTCTGATTGTTTCGTTCCTGGTGGTTATTAAATCGATGCAGGAAGAATTTGTAGAAGCAACATAGAGTGGGAAGAAAATACAACTAATCCGAAAACTAACGTTAAATTTGGTATCTAATTATCAAATTCCCTCTTTTACATGAAAGATCGATTTGGTTGCGATGATAATGCAATCATTTGTGCTTAAGTTATTTTGTAGAAACTGAAATAATATCTTAATGTTATCTGGTAGAAAACAGCTTAGAGTAAAATACTGTATTGTATTTAGTATATTTATGTATTGAAATGAACATATTCCAAACTAATCAGATAATATGAATTTAGTGCATAAATGAATCCTAAGACAAATTCTACAATATTAATTGCACTTAATGAAAAACTGTCCAAAGATTATATATATAGACCAATCAATAGACCTCATTGCACTGAACAAAATGATAGGGCTATACATGAACGTAAGTCGTCGTGCATAGTCTGCGATAAAACGAGATTTAAGTAAACCTAAAAATTGATGCCCTTCAATAATCATACTATCTATTATCATTATTACGCATGCTGTCCTTTGGTGGGTCCTTGGACTAAAGAGATTTTTAGTTTTTTGTTGTTGTTGTTGTTTGTTTGTTTGTTTGGGCCAGGAAATGTTTTTTCCACTTTTCTCGATCTTCAGTTTTATCTTTTAACTCCCAATAATTTCTTCTATTTTACAAATCATCGATCAGTCATGTTTTTCTTCTTCCTATTCCTCGCTTTCCTTCCATCTTTTTCTGTATGGCTGTATAAAGAAGGGAATTTCTTCTCAAGATATGCCCAATCCAATTGGCCTTCCTACAAAAGATGCTGCATAAAAGCGTCCTCTTCTCTCCTGTCCGTTTTCGAACATCTTCGTTTGTTACTTTTTCTTTGTCTATTTTATCTTCTTCAACTTCCGTAATGTCCAAACCTCTGAACCATACAGTCCAATCCTCCATATATACCACTTGACCAACTTCTTCCTAAGTCCAATATTGAGCCTGCTAGTTAAGAATGCTTCTTTGGCTACGGCAATTCTTCATCTGTAAAGATGAAAATGATACTGAAATATATTCTGATCAAGTTTTCCGTTATCATACAAATAAGATGAAAGTACCCAGTATGATTCATGAAGTATAGCTCAAAATTATGACTATAGTGCGTCCAGTAAGAGAACGTCTCTGACAACTCGCAGTGACATTGCCACTACTCGCGTGTCAAGGTTTTTTTCGGTGCAACTGTAGTGGCAATTTAATTAATGGTATAAGACAGTGATCGTCGTTGGTAACACTGGTATCAAAGTAGGGGCTGCAATGTCCCACCGCACGTGGTAAGAAACGTCAGAGACCATCTCTTGTTGGCCATGCTATAACTTTAAAAAAGCTTGAATTTGTGCTTAAGTATAATATAATATATTCCAAAGATAGCATATAAAACAATTAGTAGCTCATATGGAACTGAACAAAAATAATATACTTGAGATAAATTGTGTGAGAAAATGAAAAAATTCAAAATTTTATGACGCTAAAAAGTGTGTCATCCATTACCAATAATAATAAGATATTTTTAATTATCCTGGAACAACTTATTTTACGTAGTGTATAGTAAATACAACACACTGTTGAGTAGAAGACTGTACCTCTTGTTGTTTACTTTCTAACGATTAAGACACATATCCCAAGTAGTGACACACATTACTCTCTGTGTAAGATCCTTTCAGTTTTTTCATGTGTGTGTGTGTGTGTGTGTGTGTGTGTGTGTGTGTGTGTGTGTGTGTGTACTGAGTCTCTGGAAACTAATCAATAGTAGAAACTTGTAAATAATAATAATAACTATAACCTTTGATATTGGACAAAACATTCGTTAGAGAAAGCATAGTCAATTCCTTTTATTGGTAGTGGAATTATATAAATGAATACAAGTTAAAATTGACTATAAAATTCGGAATTAAAACTTACACAAGGAGTTAAGGGTGGAAGATTCGTTGACATCACGGGTCAAAATTTCCTTAGATACGTAAAGTGAAATATGGGGACTGTTCCCATGGACGATTTGTGGGTGTCTTGTACTTGTTGTATAGTGGATGGTTTCATGGCCGTTCTTAAATTTGTTGGACTGTCTATGTACTGTTTGTTCATACTTTCATACATCCATGCCTGGGACGTTTTTCTTCCCGTTCAACTAGCTGGAAAACGGGATCATTGAAACTCCATTAACCGGAATCCCAGAATTTGTACTCTGTCATGCAATTTATTGCAAGTAATTACATTACTGAAGAGACATCACTTGTGTGACAGATTCAATACAATATTCGTTGAAAGTACGGTGAAAAGATGGCTCAATGGTAGAGCGATCAACTTTTGAGCGTGGGGTCCCTGGTTTGATCCCAGCTCCGCCAAGTGGGCTTTGTAATGGGTTCTGCCGGTTCCTCTCACTATATTAATTCCACCATTGCATTTATTTCTCATCTCCGTCTCCTTTAGCCTAGCCGGCATAACCATGAAAGGTAAAATTGAGAGACACTGCATCAATTCCATTCCGTTCAAAATACACAGTTCATTGAAACAGAGAGAGAGAGTGACTTTATTGAACAATCTATAGGAAAAAGACTTTAGGTGGACCTAAATTAAAACAGAACCATATAATAAAGATGAATATTAGGAAGGTAGGTAATAACATACTTGACTGAATTGGATAGACTTGGGTAGAATTAACTGGCAAATTCCCCCTCCTTTTGTAGGGTTAAATCCTTAAGCCAGGTAATTGAAGGTACTATTCAAAATTATAACGATATACTATACCTAGAGATAGATGTTCGCTGAATTTCAAATGTGATACTGTATTCCCATTTATGGCACATTGAAAAATTGTAGAGTTCAGGACAGAAACAAAATGAAAGTGATGTATACTTTAAAAAATACAGGAAAAAAGGAAAACAAGTCACATTCCATGAGCAGTACCACTTTAACCCTTAGATTCATGGTATGAAAATTATACATAAATGCATATGGAGGGCCTCCGAGGCCCTGTAGATTTTTCAATGGAAAAAAATACACTTTTAAATCATTTCACCTAAATAACATGCTATGGCGTTTGTAATAATGTATTTTATTAGAACTATAGTTTATTATATATATATATATATATATATATATATATATATATATATATATATATAAAGCTTTTGAACTCTAACTATGCAGCATGTATACCAAGAGCTTTAGTGATTTGATTATTATTGGGATTATAAGCCTTTTATGATATTTATATTATCACTGCAATGACTTAAGTAACATTAGTTCATATCACAATACATAAACTTTTGTAAGCATGTGCCGCCCAGTTTGCAAAGTTCAGTAGTTCAGGAAACACTGTTCACTTATGAGAAACATGAGTTACAAACTAACTTACTGTGTTGCTTACAAACGGTTTTTCCACACTTGGAGCATGTCAAGGTGCTTTTTCTGTGAAGATCGTAAGGACAGAATCCGCATCTCCTCCTTTTTGGTTCTTGAGCTCTGACTTCTTCTTCAGTTGGCTTGGAAACTCCACATCTTTTCAAGGCATCTTGAATTGACTTTGGGAGATTAGGTATTGGAAGTCTCATGATCATCTGAGGTTTCACTAATTCTTCTGCAAGTTCTCTAAGAAAAAGACGACGTTTGTCTGTTCTGTTAGGAAAATAGCCTGGATATTGAGTGGAGAAGACAACATAACTGTTCAAAGCTGCAACATCCATCATATTCGTCCATAACACAAAAGGAAACCTTCAACTTTGTCTTTTGGAAGTATAGCAACCAACTTTCTGGTCCATTCCGTCGACACCTCCCTTTGTTGAGTTATAGAAACTTATTATTTCCGGTTTTTTTTCAACAATGGATTTGTCATGATGCATTGTACTAAGCATAATTACTTATCTGTTCCTTTTGGATACGTAACTTACAAGAGTGACTTCATTTTTGAAGGCGAAAACTCAAGATCTTACTTCTCTTGAGGGGGATGCTTTCAGCTCCTTCGGGATATCAGGTTTGGTTTGTCTTATTGTTCCCACTATTGTGATTCCTTGCTGAAGCATATCCTCTACAAGACTAACAGTGAAACAATTATCCATTGTTACGTTTCTTGAAGAGTTTTTCACGGTTTGAGTGAGTTCTTTGACAATATTTGCTCCCAAATTTCTTTGAACTGGCTCATTTGGTTTCCTGCCTGTATATACACACCCATCAACAGCGTATGATGATTTGGCATCGCACAACCAAAACATCTTTATGCCATATTTGGAAGGCTTTTTGGGCATACATTGGATGAAACTACACTTTCCGCGAAATGACACTAATTGTTCATCAATCGTTACAAACTCACTGGGAATAATTACTTTTCTGCAATTATCAAGAAAAAGTTTCCACACATAACTAATTGGTGCAAGCTTGTCCGTGTACGCTTGTCGTCAAATCTTAGTGCTTTACGGATATATTCAAACCGGTTGACAGACATTGTTGCTTTGTAAAGAGGATTAGACCTCTCGTCCAGGAATAGCTCACGAATATGCACATCCCAACTCTTTTCAACTCCTGCTTGTAACAGAATACCGAAAAACGCATTCATTTCTTCAACGGAAACGTTCTTCCACTGCTTCCCCTTTTCCGTTGCTAATCTTCTCCCTTCCAAATTAGTACAATGTATAATTTCTTCTATTATTGAATGGGTTATGAAACAATCCCATGCGTCTTTGGGACAGGACGTTTTCACTTTCCTTGAAACACCGGGGGTACACTTTACAATATTATGAGCTTGGGTACGCGAAGTAGACGGAGCGTTCTTCTTCCATACTGTTCAATTTACGCTAATGAAGGTATCATCTTTCTGTGTTTGTTGTATGCACTCAGTGTCACTACAATACTCTGAACCTGATGAAGAATAGTCCTGATCACTTTCCTCACGAGCACTAATAGGCCGAGCAGAACAATCCTTAACTTCATAGTCGGTCGCACTACTAACGGATATCACTGTCTCTTCGTCAAGACACATACGCACAAAACTGCTGAAGAATTCGTCTGATGCTTTCCTTTTCTGAGTAGAGGCCATTGTAGCACCAAATGTAATACGAAACACACGAATCTTCAACTTACAACGGCAACACAAATACATTCCTAAAATAGCAAAACCTTCGGTAATTTATAAGTGCCAAATAAAACAACAAAACTCGTAATTACATCAATATCTATTACATTCTCCAAAATTGATATAAGTTGGATACAATTTACTAAACACATTTTATTTCTTTGCGAATTTACAACGTAAAATGCTTTGGGGAAAAAATCTACAAGAAAATCACTATCAACGTGCGTAGTGATATCATCTATTGACAATCTTAAAATGTATAAAAGCACCCAGTTATTCAATGCCAGGTCTGAAATTATTATAGAAAGATATATTTTACGTCAAAAAGTTTGAAAATAATGCAATGCGAACGCAATCTGGTCAAGGGCCTCGCAGGCCCTGCATATGCATTGATAGGGTATAAATGAAAAAATGCAAATTACTAAAAAGCGTTGACAGCTAATGGGTACAGAAAGACAATACACAATGTACATCCTCAATCCGAAGATTACACAATAAAATATTTCAAAGGCTAAGGAAACAAAACTACATAGGGCCTCGGAGGCCCTGCTTATGCATCCAAGGGTTAAAAGCCTTTACGCAAACTGCTTTTGTTCCATTATTTTTCTGTCGACCTCTGAAAAAATATATGTGTTTTGGAAATTTTCGGGTTTTGATCTTCAATCCTTCTAATTATGCTTTCTCATATTTAAAAAAAAAAATCCGTCTATCCTATTATTTGTATTGTAATTTTCAAAGAACTCTGGAAACTGCAGTTCCCTAGGTTCATTATTTAGAGAAAACTGATAAGCGAGAACTAATACTACAGAAGTGTTAGGGAAACATCCCTTTCCGAGAAATAATTCAGTTAATAACTTCCTGTTTTCAGAACACAACATTTGTTATACATACAACAATTGTGTTACCGGAAGCTCTCTCATTATTAGTTTTTTTTGTTATTCTCTCTGTTTAACATCTTTTAATAACTGAAATGAAACTTCTTAGTGATTATGGAGTAAATAATTTCTGATTATGCTTTAATAAGACTTGATGACAAACATTTGCGTGATTTAAATAGGTCTCCACTAACTTACATTTAAAACGTGAGTGGGCTCTGATCCAATTTACAGAGTTCCTGGAATTCGTTTGCAAATAACAATTTCTCGTTCAATTTTAGCTTTCTCTCCCCCCTTACGTTCTTTCTTTCGCTCTCTCTCTCTCTCTCTGACTCGCTCACTTTGCAGTTACTGGAATTGTTCTTTGTCTCCCCCGCGTTGACGCCCACAATGCGTGTATCGCCGTTGGATAACGACATCTCTTCAATTGTTCCATCATCTCTCTGAAATCTTTAAAACACCACAATAAATTGTTCCTGTATTTTTGTTTTGTTTCCGTGATAACTTCGACACGACTGCACTAATAAAAAGAGTTTCCTTCTCCAGAGTTACCAAAAGGATGATAGATTACACTGAAACATTTCTTTTTTTTTTTTCGAATGTACGTTTAATCCCTATATTTTCAACAGAAACTTATTTTAAATTTAAGCATTTTACACTTCCGTAAGTTTTTTTAATTATATACAGGGTGAGTCAAAAGTCAGGTTACATAGGGATTCATAGCTTATGATATATGTATAATACATTGTTTCCAGTTCTTGAGAATCTTTGACAGAACTTTAGACGTAGTCATTTCTAAACATTGTAAAATGCATTCTTACATAAGGATAATATTCTGAATATTAATGGAATATAACTTCACCTTTAAGTATTCAGTTAAAACCATCGGTGTCAGTTCTAGTAAAAGCCGTGGTCATTCAACTAGACCAAGGTGAACGAATCATGCGTCAGGAAAATAGAAATTGAAACATGCACAGATAATTAATCCGTAATAAGGAAGCGTACCGAACTGTTGAAATATTCAGTTAGCATGTTCTGTTGTATGTTTTCTTCAAGAAGGTACACTACTTGGAAATCTTCACGGTACTAGAACCTTTGATTAAAAACGAATCGATTACGATGTATGTTCCTAAAACCCGTACCATACCATGGTATTATCATATCTTTCCGAAGGATTTAACCTATGAATATTTGCATCACTCGAATGCCTCAGTTTTGTTTATTATTTTTTCCCATTAACATAGCACAACGAAAGATGATAATTTGGGATATACATGAGTCATTCATAAGACATAGGAATAGTTCTATAGCCATCAAAGAAGTTACAGCAATGAATGTCCACTATATTTGCTTGAATGCCAGAGAAATGTGATTTTCCTAATATCACCAACAAATAGCTTCTGTGTGTATAAATCAAAATGACAGTACTGAGATATCAGCGCACTGTGCTTCAGGCTGTAGTTCACGATGGAGATCAGCAAAGTGGAGTAGTCTTAGAACACCCTCCTTGTTACCCTGATCTTAGTCCTTGTAATTTTGATCTCATTCTGACACTGAAGCAGTTATTGTGTGGGAAATACTTTGCCACAAAGGGGGACATTGTAAGGACATGGATGAATACATTATTGGATCACAAAGCTGACGTTATTCAACTTCTTACCCATCGTCGGTAAAGATGTTTGGAAGTCTCGGGGGACTACCTTGAAGAATGTTACTATTTGCTATGTATGTACGTACTCTGTGCTGATGTGTGCATATTAAAGCCTGATCGAACACGTAAATTTCGATTGCCCGTTAGCTCCTTAGCACAGACGCCAATTGCTGGTAAAACTCGGAAGTTGGTATAGCTACTGGTATAGCTTTAAACGTGTATAGTAGAATTATATTGCTTCAGCATTTCCGTCAGTTGTACCAGTTGCATTGTACATTATATTAAATATATTTAATAAAGTGATATAATCCTATATCGAAATAATTAGTTATGAAATTAGAATAGATATTAATATAATTAGTTACATAATTAGATTAGATTTTTTGTTTTAAAAATATCGATGAAAAATAAATAGTTTACTTGCAATTGTAGTTATTCAGCTTCATAAGTGCTTGCTAGTAATTAATCTCAACTTTCAGAATTAGCCTCAAGACTGACACATCAAACGTTTCTGCTTAAATTTTGATAAATTAACTTGATTGTCGTGGTTTTGATCACTTCTAATCGTAGAAGAGTGATTTAAAATCAATTTGTCTTTTACTATTCACAGAGCTAAATAAATTAATAAGAAGCTATTCAAAAATCTTGGAACATATTTATTTAACATAGCATCTTTCATAACGCACATAAAATATATCTCTGGGTCGATCCCAAGAGTCAAAGTAAAGGTAAGTGCACACACACACACACACGCGTCCGAGCTGAAGAGGTAAACATGGCTGACGGGCGATATAGGTAAGGCTTCATATTTTCTTGACTTCTCCCAGGTACATTTCAATTCAACAGACATGGTTCTTTAGTATTATTCCTAATCCATGATAAAATAGAAAAATATCGAAAGCGGTGAAATTTACTAATTTCATTTCTCGCATAATAAATATTTTAGAAATTTTCGTAAAACCAAAATTTACTATTTAGTTTTTGTTGCTTTTGCTTTTCCAGTGTTCACGTTGGTAATTAGTATATTTTAGTCAGTGTACAGAACGTTTTTGCTTCTGGTACTTTTATACATCTACGAAGTGCATGTGACGAGGTGTGTTCAACCGATGAATTTTGTATTTGTTCACTAAAGCTTAAGCGTTTTGTAGCATGGTAGTTATAGAATTTATAATCGTTCTGGGATTGTTAAGAAAAAAGTCTTTCATTAATAGGTTGAAAATATTAATATTTGATAAACTGTTGTAATTTCATCGGGAGAAAGCTTTTTAAATAAATATAGGGAGGTATGCATGAATTAGAATTGGAATCATACTACGCATTATAGTGTGTAATGTGATTTTACGAGTAGGCTACTTATCGACAACTCTTATCAGGTAATACAATTTCAGTGTTTATTGAATTTCTTCGTAAAAATGAAAATGTATCACTGTTGTCAAGTTTTGTATGTATTTTCCTGATTTAATATAGTTTTTAAATCAAATTTTCTGATATTTTTTTAAAAAATTCTAATATAAGGTACAAATAGAATATTTGAGCTGCACGTTATTCAGTTGTGTCCTGTATGCTCAACGAAACGGATAATAACTGCAAAAAAAATAATGAAATAACTAGTAAAAGAAGAAAATATTAAGAAATTGGAAAAGGAAAAAAATATATATAGGCATAGGTACGGCGCTTGACCAAGTGAGAGCCACGTAATCTGAAATTGAACCAATGTCATAAGGACATCATGCACAATGGTAAGTAATAAATAATAGAATAATAAGAATAACAATTGATAATACGCAAAAGTATTCACTTCATATCAGTTATCTTCTCAAACCAAATAAAAAGTAATGGTTTAAACTCAAATGACAATGGTGCAAGATTTATATATGTGTTAAAGAATATATGAATGTTTGCGATAAATTAGAATGGTCGGTTTTCAGATAATATCAAGTTATTTTTTTCTAATATGCTATATTGTTAACTATATATGTATAAATCAAAATGACATGATATACAATATATCTTTTTGAATACTCTATTCAGAACTCTTTCTATAGAAGTGTCTGGCAATACTAACTTATGGAATGACGTCTGATGGAAATCGATTGAATTTTATAGATGTCACTTTATTATGCGATTTGAGAGAAGGTAAACTTCATGTAAAGGCATTAAATACTTTAAGAGATACTAAGAAAAGTGAAAATGTCACAGTTAACATTCCGCCAGGGATTGAAGTGCAAGACTCATTTTGATAGCATATTTTTACAGAAGTAATTTCAAGACTTGCAGTATTCCATGTATATGTCTATAAGATATCTGAAGTTCTCATTTAATATCAAAATAAAAGTATCAAAAAATATTTTGGATAATAACTGCGTTTTCAAGATCATAATACGGAATTGAAAGAAACTCTAGGTTTTACTTTTGGACTGAATATACACAAAACAATGGTTGCTTAATGACAGTTCGACACAGAAAAGTGAGTATATGATTTTAGGACAAGCTTTCAATGTTGAAGAACAACATTTCCTTATTGATTAACATAGCCCTATGCAGGGTCTTCATAATAATTGATTGTTGATTGATGTGTTTAATGTGGATGTCAACTCCGAGGCTATTTGTCTTCGTCAGGAGAAGACTAATGGGCGACGCATGTTTCTCGTTAAACAAGAAAGCCCCAAACTAAATTATCATTTAAAAAATTAAAACTTCTAAAAAGTATAAACTTAAAATAGGCTGAATGCACGTTGAAGAATACAGAAAATATAATCATTTCATATAGCGATTTAAGCAAACGAACTCTTTTGCAACCTGCAAATACAGAAAAACAGTGAAGAAAGAGTAGTAACGACGAATAGCAGTTTAATCACTCAGTGCGGAAAAAATGGACTATATATAATTTTGTGTGTACGCATTGTCTACTGAAGTCTATACCTACATAGTGTATCATATCTTGAGGTGTGCGCTATGTAGATTACGCAGATTAAAACAAGAATTTTTTAACTGTATAAGCAAAGGAATGACGTGAAAATAAATATTCGCAAATGTCAAAAGGAATAGTAAAATTCTAATGAACAATGAAAAAAAAGAAAAGTAGTTAATACTACTAAAACACTTTCCAAATCATTATAATCATTGAAAAAGAGAAACGATGCAAAAAAAAGGCCTCCTCCCGCCATCTGTTGAAATGAAAATATAGCATTCTCATTATATATTGTAATGAAACCATGAACTAAAAATTAAAAAATCATCATTTTTATTCATAAAAATGGCAATTTGATAGGTGAAAATGGAACGAAGTTTTTTGTAATATCTTAAGTGTTAGATACGTGCATAACATTATTTTTAAAAATCACAAGGACAGTATTTGTAATCAAGAAATCGTTGGAAGCAGAAGAAAAATAGTCAAGAATTACCTGTAGTCAAATAATGTTCTTCAATAGTAATTAACATTTGGATAAAATCACGAAAAAGACGAAAGCAAACCTCAAGGTAAATTAAAGTTCAAAAATACTTATTTTTACATCATTAGATAACAACAATATTTTGTCAAAAAATGTAATTAGGACTTTCCTAAGATTTTGTAAATTTTTATATTGGCTTTTGGCAAAGTAAAAAGGAAAAATAATTAAGGCAAACAAGGACAATAGTCCATATAAAATGACCAAGTTTGCAACTTTAAAAAATCATTCCGCATTCTGCATTCTGGATCCTGCATCCAGCATCGAAATGGAAAGATCCATACGAAATTACAAATACCGCAAGAGAGACCACTGTTTGGTCAAAACCAAGCGAAATATACACTAAGATAAAGTACGACTACAGAGAACTTAAACTGTCTATTTTGCATGTAACATGATATTAGGAGGTCTCTGAAAGTGACAGGCAAACATCTGAATGTTTAAGTACTCAGCTTATTTCTGTTATAATTGGCCTAGCATTGAGTGAATCTAAAACTTATTTGTTATACAGTTAAGCTAACCTACTATGTCTGGTTATGAACTCAATACTCTTTGAATGTTCACAGATGAATAATTAAACTATACACTATACTAACATTGTAAGCTAATTGAGTCATCAATAAAATATTGTCATTTGTGACAATACGACATTGCAAAACCCTTCGTTTAATTTCACTCTTTTAATTTGATTTAAAAATTCACTCTTCCTTTAGTCATTAATTTGACACTATTTTAATTTAATCATTATTTCTTTATAATTCTTCTTTTTATGCCTTATGGTACAATATTTATTTGTTTATTCTTTATTATTATTCAATTCGTCATTACGACCAGATTGATTAAAGCCTACATGTCTTTGCTATCGTTACCTTAAGATTCCACATCATCCCTGGGATTTCCTGCTTTGCAGATACGTAAAAGATTTGGTTTATGTATTGTACTACCATTACCTAGGATACCATTTTGCTAAAGTCTCAGGATTGTTACGTACGTTGCAATACTCGAAGTACTTATCACAGTACTGAAAAAATTGGGGATTTCGTGAAACAAAAACTGCCCACGTTAAGTTCTTATAGAATGTATGAAATATGTGTACTAAATGATTAAATATAGTAAAAGGAGTCATACAAATGTAGAACTTACTTAGAACTTATTATAATGTGTCTGTTATACGAGTGCAGCTTATTCTTATTGTACAATATTTGAAACTAGTAAATGCCTATATTTTTATCGTGAATAATATTTGTGTGACCTCGTTTCCCTTTGGTGCTCCGACTTCGAAATCGAATAAAGCAAATATCTTCCGAAAAATGTATTTCTGAATTTTCATCTCATTCTATTTGTCCCTGTTCAATGGATACTAATTGCTTTGTAAAAATTTATGAAAGCATGACCTGTGTTAAATAGCACGCTCTGTTTTTGTTAACTTAAATATGTGTTATTTTACCTGTAGAACACAGCAAACTTCGTCCCGTTTAAGTTTAGTTTGCTTTTTCAGTGATAGTTTTTGCGACGAGATGTTCCTATCAGAGACGCCCACGGGATCACTTCTCATTGTCTAAGGTAGGAAAAGACCGACATATAAGTGCAGTCGCAAATACATACACATCTAAAACTACAATTATACATTTACATTACATTTTATAAATATGTTAATTACAGTAGCACATTATGCTATTGTTTGTGAGTAAGAAAATCTAATATTATGACATGTATTTCAAAAGAGCTGACCCCCCTTCGAAAATCCAAGGAAGTAACTGTTCTTTCTTGACCCATAAATCCTAGATAACCAAACAAGAGTATTCCCATTAATTAACTTTCCTTGAACTTCGTCCAATATCTGACCATTTTCTGCCTAGCATTACTGAACATGTGTAAATAAATTTAAAAGTAATGTTATATGCAAATAAAGGCAATAATAACATTTTCAGAGAAACATATTTTATTGTTGTATCTGCCAGAGCACGAGTTTGCTCTTCCCCTTGTAATTGAATAAATATTTTGATGGCCAATTCTTACAAATATACTTGTATCGCCTAAGTAACACAATAGAAATACTGCTCGCTGTAAGGAATGCATTCCCTACAATTATAAAAATTCGTTTAGTAGTTCGTGTGTATAATTACGGTACAAACATAAATTATTCATTTGTATTTAAATAAATATACTGCTTTCCGTTATGCAGTTCTTTCTCATTGCAAATAGATAGAGAACTCATTGGAATTTCATATTCCTATAATATAATTGAAATTGCTTAATGAAAATGTTAGCGTTTTTAATTTAACAATGCGAAGAAACATTTGTCCAAATATGACACATATCAATTGATAGGTCTTATTAAATTGAATGAAATTGTGTGTGTGAATGCGATAACCTCATGAGTAGTTTTCGAGAAAATGTTAATTTGTAACCTTTAAAAAATTATTTACCATGGGACTAGAACTATGCGACTTGAGGTGAAAATGACAATGAAATCATAATCTCCTTCTAACCATTTTTCTAGTTAGCTGCAGTCTTCATTTCGGATCCCTGTTCTCCATCTGTTTCTATCTTGTTTCATATCCATTTTGACACCACACTGCACCATATCATTCTTCACACAACCTCCCCACTTCTTTGATGAGCCTCACACTCGCTTCCCATTCACTTCTATAGCATCCAATAGGTGAGGTACGTCTTCTTCTTACATAGCAAGACCATCTAAACTTATTTTCTTGTAGTTTATTTACTACTGGACTCATCTTTACTGTTTCTCGGGTCACTTCTTAATTTTGTTCTTTCGCTTCAATCCACACATCAACTATAGCACCTTCATCTCGGCAAATTGAATTTATGTTCCTCTCTCTTCTTCATCGTCCAAATTCCGCATCGTATAATATGCCAGGTATCACTGCGTTTTGTAAACTTTCCCTTTAGGGTGTATTAGTCCTTACGGTCACAATGTACCCCTTCTGCTTCTCTCCACTTCCTCCAAACGCTGATAATTCTGTTGTTTATAACTCTTTCTACTTCTGCATCCAAGTATTTGAATTTCTTGTCACTACTACTGTTTCTCCTCCAAGTCATATTCTTGAATTTTCAATTACTTTTTTGTTGAATAGGTAATGTAAATATTCTGTCTTGGCTTATATACTAATCGCAAACCTTTTGGTCTCCAATGCTCCTCTCCAGGTACCTAATTTATTTTGCTTCCAATGCTGACTTAGTCCCTTTAACCAGGATGTTCGCAAATAGCATATTTCAAGGAGGATTGTCCACGCTTTTTCGAAAATTACCTTTTTGGAAAATGAACTTTCGGAAAACGAAAAATTAACAACGAAAAGATTTTCAAAGAAAGAGAAAATGTATCGATGAGCGAAAAATGAAAACTTTCTCGAGAAACAGTAAACTTTTTTGTGTGTTTAAAAAATGAATTTTTTTCTTAAAACCAAAAACTGAACTCATTTCAGTTGTTAAGATTTCAAAACTATACTATGCATAAGTATAGGAAATCATATAGAATGGCTATATTCGTTTGACTGCCTGTCCGGCTGTCCGCCTGTCGACAGGCATCAGAGCAGAAGAAAAAGAAATAACAAGAAATGCAGTTTTGGAAGACGAATAAGTTAATCTAATTAATTAGCTTTCTATTTAATCCTTCAGCAGCAGAAATCTATCACTTCCGGTTACATCGTTGATCACTATAGAACACAAGTGGTAATAGATAACAATACGCAGTTTCTTTTTAGAATCGATTCAGTATCCTAAGAGTAAATACCGTTTCCCCCTTATGTATCTAGTAAAACCGAAAGGGGTAGGGATCAAACCTCTTCCGGCTTCAATTTCTATCTCCATAGAGCAAAATTATTAACTGATAGTGAGAAATGATTTTTTTGAAATGTATTCAGAGTGCAAATACGTAAGTGATATCTTGACTGTTATAATTTATTCAACCCGGAAGTGGCAGAAATCAACCACTTCAGATAGGTCTATCAACATTGATCACCATAGAGCAAAAACTGTCATATATAGCAAAACGCGGTTTTCTAGAATCAATTCAGTGTCTTAGGAATATGTTAAATTTCTACTCTTACTCTGCTAAACCAGGGAATAGTAGAAAAGTACTATTATTTCCAGTTAAAATATTAATAACCATAGAGCAAGTACGGTATAGATAGCGAGAAGAATGAATTCAATACCTTAAGAAAATACTATATCTCCAATCTTCTGGTATAAATTTACTACCAGTTCCAGTTTAAATAGTAATTAATATAGTGCAAAAATGGTAAGAGATAACCAGATATGGCTTTTTGATATTCATTCAGTATTTCAGAAAAAATTGTTATATCTTTAACTCTCCATATAAACCAGAAGCGGTGAGAAATTACCATTTCCAGTTTCAACCTTGATCGTCAAAGTGAAAGAAAAGCATAACGAGAAACAGTTTTTCAATATGAATTCAGTGCCACAAGAGTAGTTTCCATCTCCGACTTTATTACTTTGTTGCAACCGGAAGTGGTAGAAACTTATTGCTACCACTGGTTACAATATTGATTCTCATAGAGGGAGAAAGGTACTAGGAGGCGACATACATTTTTTAAACATGTAAATTCACAATCCTCTCTCACTGGTTTAGAGGCTAGAGCAGTGCTTTCCAAATGGAGGCCCGCTAGACCATTTTCTGCGGCCCACTGTGGAAGGCATTTTTGCACTGCGTATGCAGATTATTTTATATTTAAATCATATCGTTTTAATATAATTCGTATATCAATATGTTAATTTCCAATAAACATTAATATTTAAATATTTAATTCTTTTGGTAAATATATGTGTCTATAAAGGATCATACAGTAATAAAAGTAACTCTGTTTTTGGAAAGTACCGAGAAGTATATATTTATTCCATTTCCGACACGCCCCTCGTATTTGTTTTAAAACTTCTTTCAGCCGCTTAACGAAAACTATATCTCTGGTATTGGCGGGTTTGATCCGTCAGCCTGCTTGAGAGCGGATGACTGGAAACTGCCACACAACTCAATTTTTGTTTTTTAAGAATACAACTCCACATATCATAATAAAATAATTGTGTATAGACAACTATTCGTATTTATACTTTGTGTAGTCCATAGGACGTAAAATTTAAACATTTCATTTCTTTTTCTTATATTTTGTGTATTTTGAAAAACATTTTCTTATATTAGTTAAAATTGTGAACTTTCCAATTTTAAACCGCTTGCTTGTTATAAGAAGCAAGAGAACCCTCAGCAAAACGATCCCCTTGACTTTGTAAATGGAGATGAGTAGTATAAACGTGAGGCTTCTGCGCCACTGACCCTCTACCCACTTTCTCGGTCCCGCCTGAAGCAGACAACGAGTTTCCCAGTGCCGCCTGACACACTATGCCGGGGGACATATGGGGGATACGAGAAATCGAGCATCGTGAACCGTCAACCCACGGCCTTTTACGACCTCCATTTTAGGGGTGAATTTGTTCCCTTTTTAGGGGGTGTACTCGTTCCCTTTTATGACCTCCTCCATTTTAGGGGGTGAACTCGTTCCCTTTTATGAGCATATTTTTCAACCCCTACGAACACATAGCAGAACATCAGACTACGTAACATAACGAACATACAGCAGAGAAGACTCGTTCCCTTTTATGAGCACATTTTAAGGGTGAACTCGTTTCCTTTTATGAGCACTTTTCCAACCCCTATTTTAATTACGAACACATAGAAGAACAGATAACACATAACACTACGTAACACACAGCAGACCAGAGAATACGTAAGATTCATTCCCTTTTATGAACACTTTTTCAGGGGTGAACTCGTTCCCTTTTTCAACCCCTATTTTAACATAGCAGAAATATAGCGAAGATTAAACATAGTCCATTTTAAGGGGTGAACTCGTTCCCTTTTATGAGCACTTTTTCAACATAGCAGACAATGAACATAGCAAAGGGGTACGAACACATAACAAGGTGGACTCGTTTTCCAACCCTTATTTTAACATAGCATAGAATACAATGAGACTATGAACATACAGCAGAAAAGAACATGGCGTATTTTCCAACCCCTATTTTAACATAGCAGATAATAAACACAACATCCTCCATTTTAAAGGGTGTATTCATTCTCTTTTATGAGCATATTTTCCAACCCTTATTTTAACATACAACATCCTCCATTTTAAAGGATATATTCATTCTCTTTTATGAGCATATTTTCCAACCCCTATGAACAAACAGCAGAACATCAGACTACGTAACATAACGAACATACAGAAGAGCAAATTGAACTCATTCTCTTTTATGAGCACATTTTAAGGGGTGTACTCGTTCCCTTTTATGAGCATATTTTTCAACCCCTATTTTAATTACGAACACAGCGAAGAGAAGATAACACTGACACTACGTAACACACAGCAGAACAGATAATACATAAGAATACGTAACACACAAGGGTGTATTCATTCTCTTTTATGACCACTTTTTAAGGGGTGAACTCGTTTTCCAACCCCTATTTTAACATAGCATAGAATACATGGAGACTATGAACATACAGCAGAGCAGATAACAAACACAACCACCTCCATTTTAGGGATGTATTCATTCTCTTTTATGAGCATATTTTCCAACCCTTATTTTAACATACAACATCCTCCATTTTAAAGGGTGTATTCATTCTCTTTTATGAGCATATTTTTCAACCCTTACAGAGGTGTATCCGTTTTCAACCCCTTAGCATAAGACTATGCAACATAGCAGTTACGAACACATAGTAGAGCAGATAATAAACACAACAACCTCCATTTTAGGGGTGGACTCATTCTCTTTTATGAGCATATTTTCCAACCCCTATTTCAACATGACAGAGACTACGAAACATGGCGGACATAGCACAGGGGGTGTATTCATTTTCTCCACTCCTAATTGAACATAGCAGAAATTACACTGAGAGTACGTAACACACAAAAACCTCCATTTTAGGGGTGGACTCGTTCTCTTTTATAATTACTTTTCCAACCCCTATTTTACCATAGCAGAAATTTTTCAACCCCTATTTTAAGACAATGAATACCTATGTAACATAGCGATTGGATACGCTCTTTGAACCGATTTGGATGGAACTCGGCATATGGGGGTTTTCGAGCATGCTGAGTACGAATATCATACCTATTTTTACCTGGGTCCTATAGTTTATGTGGTATACGCCCTTTCTATGACAATTTTAACCGATTTGGATGAAACTCGGTATATGAGGGTTTTCGGACATGCTGATTACAAATATCATACTTATTTTTATCTGGGTCTGATAGTTTATGTGGGATACGCCCCTTTGTATGACACTTAAAACCTAATAACTCGAAAACGGAGCCAAATATCGAAGTGGTGTTTCCACATTTAGCAATAGGTCATCAGGTACTACAAGTTCCAAAATTAGTGGTCATCGAGGTCAAAGGTCAAAATACTTAAAACCCAATCACTCGTAAACTGCGCCACATATTGAGGTGGTGTTTCCACATTTAGCAATTGGTCATCAACTACTACAAGTTCCAAAATTAGTGGTCATCGAGGTCAAAGGTCAAAATACTTAAAACCTAATAACACGAAAACTGAGCCACATATTGAGGTGCTGTTTCCACATTGAGTAATAGGTCATCAGGTACCACAAGTTCCAAAATAATGATCATCGAGGTCAAAGATCAACATACTTAAAATATAATAACTCAAAAATGGATCCACATACTGAGGTGCTGTTTCCACATTTAGCAATTGGTCATCAACTACTACAAGCTCCAAAATTAGTGGTTATCGAGGTCAAAGGTCAAAATACTTAAAACCTAATAACACGAAAAATGAGCCACATATTGAGGTGCTGTTTCCAAATCTAGTAACTGGTCATCAACTACTACAAGTTCCAAAATAATGATCATCGAGGTCAAAGGTCAAAATACTTAAAACCTAATATCTCGAAAACGGAGCCACATACTCAGGTGCTGTTTTCCAAATTTGGTAATTGCTCATCAACTAGTACAAGTTTCGAAAATAATGGTCATCGAGGTCAAAGGTCAAAATACTTAAAACCTAATAACTCGAAAATGGATCCACATACTGAGGTGCTGTTTCCACATTTAGTAATCAACCACCAACTACTACAAGTTCCAAAATAGTGACCATCGCGGTCAAAGGTTAAAACTCGAAAACGGAGTCAAATATCGAAGTGGTGTTTCCAAATCTAGTAACTGGTCATCAAATACTACAAGTTCCAAAATAATGGTCATCGAGGTCAATGGTCAAATATTTAAGCCTTAATAACTTTAAACAAAGCCTGTGTGATCTATTCAATTTTGTACAAGTGAAGAAGGAATAAATTTGAGTGGCTTATTTAGTTTTGTATTAATGAGAAAGAAATCCAATTTTAACTAGCGCAGAATTTCTGTAACAAGAAAGAAAGCAAAGATATGCCACATTAAATAGCTGAGAATTATATGTCATCTTGTATTATTTAAGCAAAACGAAGAAAGCGAACATGGACCATTTTACTCAAATTTGGATGGAGTATTCATCTTTGTATGAACCAGAAAAAAAATGAAGAAGGTTCAATATTTCTATACAATTTTGTACTACACAAATAAACGAAATTTTATTTTTGCATCAATCACAAGAAAATCAAATAATAGAGGGAACAAATTTCAGTGGTCTATTTTATTTTTGTACCAATCAGAAGAAAAGCAAAGATATACCATTTTAACTATTTAAACAAACGAAAAGATAAATTTGAATGACCTATTCAATTTTGTACCAACGAGAAATGCCATTTTATACCATTTTGTATTACTCCAATAAACGAAGGAATACCAGAAAAAAAGAAGTGAAGATTAGGTGGATTATTTTCTTTTGTACCAACTAGAAAAGAGAAGAAGAGCAACTTTAACTAGCTCATTATGTACTGTTTACACAAACGAAAATTGACCATTATGTAACTTTTGAACTACTGAAATGTTCTATTTTTGTATCAATCAGAAAAACCCGAAAAAGGATCATTTTAAGAAGTTCATAATTTCGATGTTCTACTTTTTATACCAACGAGAAAAAAATGAACTAGCTGAATATACAAAAGAATAAATTTAAGTGACCTATTCAATTTTGTACCAATGCTAAAATGTCATTTTTAACTGGTTCAGAATTTTACTACTCAAATAAACAATGGAATATTTAGTTTTGTACCACCGAGAAAAAACAAAGAATATTGCATCATTTTGGAGTATTCAAATAAACAAAAGACTTATAATTTGTGTCAACTCTAAAAAGGATCATTTTAACTAGCTGAGTATTTTATATCATTTTGTATTATTTCAACAAGCAAAAGGAAAAAGCAAAAAAGGACCATTTTAACTAGTCTAATAAACGAATGCATAAATATGAGTGAGCTATTTAATTTTGTTGCAACCAGAGGATTATTTTATACCATTTTGTACTACTCAAATAAACGAAAGAATAAAATTGTAGTAACCAGAAAAAGCGTAGAAGGCCCATTTTAACTAACTGAGAATTTCTGTACCTTTTTGTACTATTTAAACAAACGATGGAATAAATTTGAGTGGCCTGTTTTTTGTACTAACCAGAAAAATCGAAGGAGGTCCCTTTATACTAGCTCAATGAACGAAAGAACAAATTTGGGTGTTCTACTTTTTATACCAAACAAATAAGAACCATTTTGTACTACTCAAATAAACGAAAGAAAAAGCGAAAAAAGGCCTTTTTATCTACCTTAGAATTTCTAGTGCATGTTGTATTATTTAAACAAAACGAAGGGCTAAATTTGAGAAAGCGAACATAAACCATTTTACTCAAATTTGAATTGAGTATTTAGCTTTGTATGAACCAGAAAAAAAGTGAAGAAGGACCACTTTAACTAGTTCAATATTTCTGTACAATTTTGTACCAATCAGAAGAAAATCAAAGAAGGGTCATTTTAAATAGCCAAGCAGAAAAAAGGAAAGAATTAACACTTTGTACTAATCAAGTAAACGAAGGTATAAATTTATTGAGGTGTCCTATTTCCTCTTTTACCAACGAGAACCATTTTTAACTGGCTTAGAATTTTATACCTTTTTGAAAAATTTGTATCAAATCGAAAAAAGCAAGGAAATACCATTTTAAATAGCTCAGCATGTTATAGCTTTTTTTGTTTTTGATCTACCCAATTTCTTGACCATGTTGTACTATTTAAACAAATAAAGGAATAAATTTGTGTGACCTATTCACTTTTATAGCAAGCAGAAAAAGGAAAGAATAAATTTGAATGGCTTAAGCAAAGAAGGTCAATGGTAACTAGCCTTTTAGTGCTTGACGTATTGAAGAATGAATAAATTTTGTTTGTAATTAAAAAAGCGGAGAAGATCTACTTTCTGTACCAACCATAGAAAAACAAATTTGTTTGACCTATTCACTTTTATAGCAAGCAGAAAAAGCACGAAAAAAAGGGAAGAAGGTTCATTATAACAAGCTCGGTATTTTTATCTTTGTGATGCTACATTTTGTATTATTTTTGTGTCATCCAGAAAACAATTTAAATTGCCTCTCCCGTCACTAAGAAAGGCTCATAAAACATTGAACGTGAGATTTAACAAACTAGAGTTGAGTCATAATTGTGTAGAACAGACTACATAGCAATTTGCGTAACAGCATACTTGACCAGCAGAAGAAGAGATTATATCAAAGTAAGAGAAGTTTTCAAAGTTCCATGTTGCTGCGGATATTTAACATTTGTACTGCTAGACTTTCCTTCCTCATCTAAGTCAAAAAGACAAATATATATTTTTGCATTTATGTATTTTATCATAATGGAATATAAGTTTATGGACTATATTTGGAAATAATAGAACATACATCATGATGTTTTATATTGCTTGAAACATATTATTAAACACCGAGAATTCATAGAATGTTTTTATTGTAGATATATAAAATTATTTATTTCATTGGTTTTTGCTGAAGAGCAGAGAAATGACTAGCATGGAAATTGTTTATGTTTCACCTAGAGAAAAAGAAATTCAGCGCGAAAACGAAAAACCTATACTGTTAATTCACCCATCTGACCCCGATTTGCCAGATGAATTACGTGATAAAGTGAGAATCATATATCCAACACAAGAAATAGAAGAAGTGTATTATTTTAGACGCTATAATAGATATAATGATGAAATACTCCCGGAAAGAGATGATGACAGTGTTTCAAATATTACCTGTTTTGAACTGGAAGCTAATGAGTGCGAGTGTACTAGTAAAAGTATTAGTGATACATGTGTTATACAATTATTTAATGAGTATACACCAAATTCAGTATTATTATGTGAGGCATGTTCTAAACATAATGAGAATGAAAACGATCACAACTGTTTGTTGCAGTATGATTACGAATTATTGCAAAAGGTGTGGATGATCTTAATTAAATGTGAAATGAGAGAGAAAATCTATAAACTTTATATAAAGAAGCATTTTAAAAGTTGTAATATTAAGAACACTTATACTTTGGAGAAAAAATTTAATCTGGTATATGAATACATTACAGAGTGTGATTATTATATCAACAAAATAGTAGAAATGTTTTTAGAGAAAGATAAACAATTATTTAATTCTGTAAATGAACACTGAGCCCACTGTAGCATATGCATTTGATTGTGTAAGAATAGAAGAACTTGAACTGTTAACTGGATCAATTTGTAGTACTGTAATATTATGAATTTAATAGATAACTAACATTGGACTCTGGCAACTGATTTGTCAGGGAGAGGCAATTTAAATTGTTTTCTGGATAACACAAAAATAATACAAAATGTAGCATCACAAAGATAAAAATACCGAGCTTGTTATAATGAACCTTCTTCCCTTTTTTCGTGCTTTTTCTGCTTGCTATAAAAGTGAATAGGTCAAACAAATTTGTTTTTCTATGGTTGGTACAGAAAGTAGATCTTCTCCGCTTTTTTAATTACAAACAAAATTTATTCATTCTTCAATACGTCAAGCACTAAAAGGCTAGTTACCATTGACCTTCTTTGCTTAAGCCATTCAAATTTATTCTTTCCTTTTTCTGCTTGCTATAAAAGTGAATAGGTCACACAAATTTATTCCTTTATTTGTTTAAATAGTACAACATGGTCAAGAAATTGGGTAGATCAAAAACACAAAAAGCTATAACATGCTGAGCTATTTAAAATGGTATTTCCTTGCTTTTTTCGATTTGATACAAATTTTTCAAAAAGGTATAAAATTCTAAGCCAGTTAAAAATGGTTCTCGTTGGTAAAAGAGGAAATAGGACACCTCAATAAATTTATACCTTCGTTTACTTGATTAGTACAAAGTGTTAATTCTTTCCTTTTTTCTGCTTGGCTATTTAAAATGACCCTTCTTTGATTTTCTTCTGATTGGTACAAAATTGTACAGAAATATTGAACTAGTTAAAGTGGTCCTTCTTCACTTTTTTTCTGGTTCATACAAAGCTAAATACTCAATTCAAATTTGAGTAAAATGGTTTATGTTCGCTTTCTCAAATTTAGCCCTTCGTTTTGTTTAAATAATACAACATGCACTAGAAATTCTAAGGTAGATAAAAAGGTCTTTTTTCGCTTTTTCTTTCGTTTATTTGAGTAGTACAAAATGGTTCTTATTTGTTTGGTATAAAAAGTAGAACACCCAAATTTGTTCTTTCGTTCATTGAGCTAGTATAAAGGGACCTCCTTCGATTTTTCTGGTTAGTACAAAAAACAGGCCACTCAAATTTATTCCATCGTTTGTTTAAATAGTACAAAAAGGTACAGAAATTCTCAGTTAGTTAAAATGGGCCTTCTACGCTTTTTCTGGTTACTACAATTTTATTCTTTCGTTTATTTGAGTAGTACAAAATGGGATAAAATAATCCTCTGGTTGCAACAAAATTAAATAGCTCACTCATATTTATGCATTCGTTTATTAGACTAGTTAAAATGGTCCTTTTTTGCTTTTTCCTTTTGCTTGTTGAAATAATACAAAATGATATAAAATACTCAGCTAGTTAAAATGATCCTTTTTAGAGTTGACACAAATTATAAGTCTTTTGTTTATTTGAATACTCCAAAATGATGCAATATTCTTTGTTTTTTCTCGGTGGTACAAAACTAAATATTCCATTGTTTATTTGAGTAGTAAAATTCTGAACCAGTTAAAAATGACATTTTAGCATTGGTACAAAATTGAATAGGTCACTTAAATTTATTCTTTTGTATATTCAGCTAGTTCATTTTTTCTCGTTGGTATAAAAAGTAGAACATCGAAATTATGAACTTCTTAAAATGATCCTTTTTCGGGTTTTTCTGATTGATACAAAAATAGAACATTTCAGTAGTTCAAAAGTTACATAATGGTCAATTTTCGTTTGTGTAAACAGTACATAATGAGCTAGTTAAAGTTGCTCTTCTTCTCTTTTCTAGTTGGTACAAAAGAAAATAATCCACCTAATCTTCACTTCTTTTTTTCTGGTATTCCTTCGTTTATTGGAGTAATACAAAATGGTATAAAATGGCATTTCTCGTTGGTACAAAATTGAATAGGTCATTCAAATTTATCTTTTCGTTTGTTTAAATAGTTAAAATGGTATATCTTTGCTTTTCTTCTGATTGGTACAAAAATAAAATAGACCACTGAAATTTGTTCCCTCTATTATTTGATTTTCTTGTGATTGATGCAAAAATAAAATTTCGTTTATTTGTGTAGTACAAAATTGTATAGAAATATTGAACCTTCTTCATTTTTTTTCTGGTTCATACAAAGATGAATACTCCATCCAAATTTGAGTAAAATGGTCCATGTTCGCTTTCTTCGTTTTGCTTAAATAATACAAGATGACATATAATTCTCAGCTATTTAATGTGGCATATCTTTGCTTTCTTTCTTGTTACAGAAATTCTGCGCTAGTTAAAATTGGATTTCTTTCTCATTAATACAAAACTAAATAAGCCACTCAAATTTATTCCTTCTTCACTTGTACAAAATTGAATAGATCACACAGGCTTTGTTTAAAGTTATTAAGGCTTAAATATTTGACCATTGACCTCGATGACCATTATTTTTGAAACTTGTAGTATTTGATGACCAATTACTAGATTTGGAAACAGCACCTCAATATTTGGCTCCGTTTTTAAGTTTATTAGGTTTTAAATTTTGACCTTTGAACTCGATGGTCATTATTTTGAAACTTGTAGTACCTGATGACCAATTACTAAATGTGGCAACAACACCTGAATATGTTGCTTCGTTTACGAGTAATTGGGTTTTAAGTATTTTGACCTTTGACCTCGATGATCATTATTTTGGAACTTGTAGTATTTGATGACCAGTTACTAGATTTGGAAACACCACTTCGATATTTGACTCCGTTTTCGAGTTTTAACCTTTGACCGCGATGGTCACTATTTTGGAACTTGTAGTAGTTGGTGGTTGATTACTAAATGTGGAAACAGCACCTCAGTATGTGGATCCATTTTCGAGTTATTAGGTTTTAAGTATTTTGAACTTTGACCTCGATGACCATTATTTTCGAAACTTGTACTAGTTGATGAGCAATTACCAAATTTGGAAAACAGCACCTGAGTATGTGGCTCCGTTTTCGAGATATTAGGTTTTAAGTATTTTGACCTTTGACCTCGATGATCATTATTTTGGAACTTGTAGTAGTTGATGACCAGTTACTAGATTTGGAAACAGCACCTCAATATGTGGCTCATTTTTCGTGTTATTAGGTTTTAAGTATTTTGACCTTTGACCTCGATAACCACTAATTTTGGAGCTTGTAGTAGTTGATGACCAATTGCTAAATGTGGAAACAGCACCTCAGTATGTGGATCCATTTTCGAGTTATTATATTTTAAGTATGTTGACCTTTGACCTCGATGATCATTATTTTGGAACTTGTGGTACCTGATGACCTATTACTCAATGTGGAAACAGCACCTCAATATGTGGCTCAGTTTTCGTGTTATTAGGTTTTAAGTATTTTGACCTTTGACCTCGATGACCACTAATTTTGGAACTTGTAGTAGTTGATGACCAATTGCTAAATGTGGAAACACCACCTCAATATGTGGCGCAGTTTACGAGTGATTGGGTTTTAAGTATTTTGACCTTTGACCTCGATGACCACTAATTTTGGAACTTGTAGTACCTGATGACCTATTGCTAAATGTGGAAACACCACTTCGATATTTGGCTCCGTTTTCGAGTTATTAGGTTTTAAGTGTCATACAAAGGGGCGTATCCCACATAAACTATCAGACCCAGATAAAAATAAGTATGATATTTGTAATCAGCATGTCCGAAAACCCTCATATACCGAGTTTCATCCAAATCGGTTAAAATTGTCATAGAAAGGGCGTATACCACATAAACTATAGGACCCAGGTAAAAATAGGTATGATATTCGTACTCAGCATGCTCGAAAACCCCCATATGCCGAGTTCCATCCAAATCGGTTCAAAGAGCGTATCCAATCGCTATGTTACATAGGTATTCATTGTCTTAAAATAGGGGTTGAAAAATTTCTGCTATGGTAAAATAGGGGTTGGAAAAGTAATTATAAAAGAGAACGAGTCCACCCCTAAAATGGAGGTTTTTGTGTGTTACGTACTCTCAGTGTAATTTCTGCTATGTTCAATTAGGAGTGGAGAAAATGAATACACCCCCTGTGCTATGTCCGCCATGTTTCGTAGTCTCTGTCATGTTGAAATAGGGGTTGGAAAATATGCTCATAAAAGAGAATGAGTCCACCCCTAAAATGGAGGTTGTTGTGTTTATTATCTGCTCTACTATGTGTTCGTAACTGCTATGTTGCATAGTCTTATGCTAAGGGGTTGAAAACGAATACACCTCTGTAAGGGTTGAAAAATATGCTCATAAAAGAGAATGAATACACCCTTTAAAATGGAGGATGTTGTATGTTAAAATAAGGGTTGGAAAATATGCTCATAAAAGAGAATGAATACATCCCTAAAATGGAGGTGGTTGTGTTTGTTATCTGCTCTGCTGTATGTTCATAGTCTCCATGTATTCTATGCTATGTTAAAATAGGGGTTGGAAAACGAGTTCACCCCTTAAAAAGTGGTCATAAAAGAGAATGAATACACCCTTGTGTGTTACGTATTCTTATGTATTATCTGTTCTGCTGTGTGTTACGTAGTGTCAGTGTTATCTTCTCTTCGCTGTGTTCGTAATTAAAATAGGGGTTGAAAAATATGCTCATAAAAGGGAACGAGTACACCCCTTAAAATGTGCTCATAAAAGAGAATGAGTTCAATTTGCTCTTCTGTATGTTCGTTATGTTACGTAGTCTGATGTTCTGCTGTTTGTTCATAGGGGTTGGAAAATATGCTCATAAAAGAGAATGAATACATCCTTTAAAATGGAGGATGTTGTATGTTAAAATAAGGGTTGGAAAATATGCTCATAAAAGAGAATGAATACACCCTTTAAAATGGAGGATGTTGTGTTTATTATCTGCTATGTTAAAATAGGGGTTGGAAAATACGCCATGTTCTTTTCTGCTGTATGTCCATAGTCTCATTGTATTCTATGCTATGTTAAAATAAGGGTTGGAAAACGAGTCCACCTTGTTATGTGTTCGTACCCCTTTGCTATGTTCATTGTCTGCTATGTTGAAAAAGTGCTCATAAAAGGGAACGAGTTCACCCCTTAAAATGGACTATGTTTAATCTTCGCTATATTTCTGCTATGTTAAAATAGGGGTTGAAAAAGGGAACGAGCTCACCCCTGGAAAAGTGTTCATAAAAGGGAATGAATCTTACGTATTCTCTGGTCTGCTGTGTGTTACGTAGTGTTATGTGTTATCTGTTCTTCTATGTGTTCGTAATTAAAATAGGGGTTGGAAAAGTGCTCATAAAAGGAAACGAGTTCACCCTTAAAATGTGCTCATAAAAGGGAACGAGTCTTCTCTGCTGTATGTTCGTTATGTTACGTAGTCTGATGTTCTGCTATGTGTTCGTAGGGGTTGAAAAATATGCTCATAAAAGGGAACGAGTTCACCCCCTAAAATGGAGGAGGTCATAAAAGGGAACGAGTACACCCCCTAAAAAGGGAACAAATTCACCCCTAAAATGGAGGTCGTAAAAGACCGTGGGTTGACGGTTCACGATGCTCGATTTCTCGTATCCCCCATATGTCCCCCGGCATAGTGTGTCAGGCGGCACTGGGAAACTCGTTGTCTGCTTCAGGCGGGACCGAGAAAGTGGGTAGAGGGTCAGTGGCGCAGAAGCCTCACGTTTATACTACTGAGATGGACAAAAAGGGAGAGTTGAAAGGCCACCAACCTTGAAGGGGGTCTGGACATTCCAAAGAAAAGAACGAGGGTGAGAAAAAAAGCGAGTGACAGCGGGAAGCAAAGGGGGAGTGATGGTCAGTTTTCCGCATTTGGGACAACACAGTTCATTTCCGTCGGTCTCTGGAGGAGAAGTGTTTTAGTATGTGGACTTCAACAGTGTCTTGACTAAGAATGGTTGCTCAATTCAGAATTACAGGAAAAGAAAGTGTTTTTCATTTTTGTTACTATATTGATAAAATAATGTGAGGCAGAAAGAACATTAGTGCGAACTGAACATTAAATGTGCATCTATAATGATGGCAGTATCCAAGAGCAAGTTTTGACTCCGTTTTTTAAATTTTTTTTTAAGAGCAAGTTTTTTTTTTAAAGTTTCTTCAATCTCCTCAGTGCCAAATAGACACACGATATAAGAACTTTGGAAATGCTTCGGTTCACTATCGGATTCACTATTGTAGCATTAGAGTAAAACAGGCAAGAAGGACTTGTTAGAAGCTTGAATGCTACTATTGAGGAACTTCATATGAAGACTTTTGTGAAAACATGGTTATTTGCAACCACAAGGAACAGTGACTAGGTGCAATTTATCACAAAATGAAGAAGTGAAGTAACATTCTTATAACTACTCAAAATCTACAGTGAAATCTAGGTGAAATCTACAGCGCTGAACTATATATATATATATATATATATATATATATATAATATGTTTTTCAAATCTCTCTTTAAAAAACTAAAAAAAAACTTTTCGTTTTTATCGTGAATATCTCTATATATATCGGGTGTTGTGCAAGTGGTAGTGTTTTAAAATAAATACCGCATCATTTTAGTAGATATGGAGTTGTCTTTTAACCGTTTGTTTCATCAGTATTGGTGAGTACCAGATTTACTTATCTGTTCTTTTTCAGGTTGATGGAGTCTGGGTTCATCGATGCCAGATATTTCCAAATCGTATGGTAATCACACACAAGCATATATTCTTTGATACATAAAGGTGGCAGATATAAGTCATAAGTCCACGTGTCAAAGAAAGTCTGAAAGGGGTACCAGACTTTAAACATGGAGCTCACGAAAAAGTAAACAGTTTTTTTGCTCTACCGGCTAAGTTTCGAAATTTTGTTTTTTTAAATATTATTTGGAAGTAAAGTAAATATTATTTTTTTTATAAAAATATATACATTCCTGAAGGTAAAGGTGTTAGGAAAGGGATTTACATATGTTTACATATAAATTCTTTCCCCTCTTTCTGTGCCACACACCTTTACGAGGTCGGACACCTAGCGTGTTAGAAAATAATTACGCGTGCTACTGTCCCACCACACCACAAAGCTCTCCCGATTTACGATTGTTATTACTGATACTATTTTAATTTATATTTATTCATTTTTTTTAATGTTTCCACTCCTCTTTCGAAATAAGGCATCCATGTAGAGATTCTGTACAACAAAAAGGCGCTGGAATCCACGGTAACACCTTTCCCTAAATCTTGGTGTTCGGTCGGAAAAAGGGTATCAATGTTTGATAGTACTTATGTGTGTGAATGTATATTTCCCACCATGAAAATTGTGAAGAATCGCTTCAGAAGCTGCCTTGGAGATTCGTCTCTTTTACATCTCCTGCGGCTCACAACAACAGGAATGAATGTAGATATCCCAGTCCTTGTAAACGCTGCTAGTCACCCTCATTTGTCACATTGAATAGGTACATAATATTTCAAATACATTTTTTTTTATTTTTTATTTTCTAACGTAATAATAATAATAGGCTTAATAATAGTAATAATAATAATAATAATAATAATAATTATTATTATTATTATTATTATTATTATTATTATTATTATTATTATTATTATTATTATTATCTGCGGTCCTCCACTTTACTAGTTAAGACGGTTAAGGCCCTCAAGCTAATTATACCTAGGTAATTGGACACCACTGGGCTAGAGCGTGTTCCTTCCTTTCCCGCTGAGAAAGTATTAAATATATTATGGTAGTTTGGATTCCAATTTAAACTGTAGATCCAGATCTTGTATAGTCTCCGCACTGAAAAGGAACGCTAAACTTTAACAAACAAGAACACAAAAAATATGTTATCTCAGCAATAATAATCGATACAGAGAAGTACAGTAGTTTTCTAATATTAAGTTAATACAGTAAAAATAGGTTTCATCTTCAACTTTATTCCCCTGTTCCAAGCGGAAGTGATAGAAATATAATAGTAATTCCGGTTTCAATATTGATAATCGTAGACCAAATATATTGAGTAATGATTTTTTGACGTGGATTTAGCGTTCCAAGAATAGAGTTCGTCAGCGTTCCTCTACATTCTGCTTAAGATTAGTTTATTATATACAGGGTGTTCATAATTACAGTACCATAAATTTAGGAGGTGATTACTTTCATAAAATGAAAGAAAAAAGTTAAAATAAACATGGGTTGGAAAACACCCCCTTTCAGCGTTATAAATCAGCCAAATTGTAAAACATGACGTTTTGAAACACACTCGTTTCAAAAGAATGGAATCCCTTGGAAGTGACACAAGGAACAAGAACTAGTATGCAATCCATCTAACTATCAAAGTTTCACAACCCTCTGGTGCATATGCAGGAGAACTCAATTAGTACTTAAACGTCTATCCCCGTATCCTAACTTACTTTATACAATTCGTAACGACAGTACCGGCGGATTGTGAAATATGGATATTTATAGAACGTATTCTAGTTCATGTGTAATTCCTTGAACTGTTTCCGAAAGATCTCACAATTTTGAAATCAGGGCATTTCAAAATGTTATTTACTTTGTTCAATGTTTTATGTACTTTTGTTCAACTTTGAGTCTTTTAAAAACAAAGATTTATCCTGGACAATATGTTCGGGATTACACTGACCATCGCGGCGATCCCGAACATAGATATATTAAAAAAAACTAACAATTTTGATTTTAACAAGTTAGGTTTTATTTTATTTTATTTTATTTTCATTTTCATTTAGTAAGTAAAATAAGTAGAACATTTTCCAAACTTTCTATAGACAAATTTATCTCTATTAGATCTCTGCAAGCATTAGTTATTTATATTGCATGCTTAATGTTCGTGAACACCACGGTCTCCACTAAGCTGTGCAAACTAAGGAACATTGTTGAAGATTTAAATTGTTCTCGATTAGACGGGAAGAGGTAATAAAACATTGCGGAACTGTGAAGCAATAGTTGTGTTGTATAATGTCCAACTCGTCGAAGTTTGCGCTGATTGAAACATACCTCCTCCCAAAAAAAGAACAAAATATGTAATAAACCTGCTTAAAACTAAAAGTGCTTGATTACAGAATTAAGTTATTCGCAGCACAAAAATCGCTAAATGTATAAATAAGTTACTACTAAAAAATCATACACACGAAAAAAGAATTTTTGTGGTAGTCGAATCACCTTGATTTAGTGACTTGTCCCAAAATTGGCAACATTGCTACGACCAATCGACTACAGCACACCAGGAACCACTGAACCACCGTGACCTCTATCTAGAGAATGGTTACTAATCAATACATTAATCTAATGTTATCTAATATTAATTAAGTATCTAATGTTATCTATATAATGTCGTCTATACATAATCGTCTATCTTCAACAAATAATAATTTATATTATGTCGGTGTTATTTTCTTTCAAGTGTCCGCAACATTGAATCCCATAAAGGAGGGTGCTGATAAAGATATATCGAATCGCGGAAAGAGGCTGGACAGTTTATTTTTCTTTAGTTCTTGCGCCAGCAATCAAGACTCCTTTTCACCACAGGCAGTGCACTGAAAAATGAAAAGAACGGAGGAAAATCACTCAGAAAAATTCCCTCCCATAAAAAAGTAAAAAAAAACTAATAAAAACAGTACAAAGAAAACAAAAAATAAAGTGAAAAAGAAAACACAGTCTCTTCATCGTCGCTATTTCCGAGGTTAAAGTTTTGGAAAACTTCTCTACAGTATATTTCTCTCTCATGCGGTCGGCTAGCTTTTCCTATCTTTTCTCTAAACAGACAACTGAAAGTATGAAGAAAATTATAGAAAAGAAAAAACTTATTTTTTTTTAAAGGAGACAATGTAAAAGCTAAGCGCACATATTATTCGCCATTGATGTGAGTTTTAGTGCAATTCACAAAAGTCTTTCAGCATTTTTTATTTTCTTTCTTTTGTTCGTTTTTGTTTAATAGTCTCTTATTTCCTAGAAATGTCGTCCGGAGGGATTTCTCTTTTCTAGTTTACTGTTTGAAGAGAAAGAAAAAGAAAAGAACCAAGTCTTATAGAAGAATTGCAACTATATCTTATTTTTTTGGTTTATTTTTATATATTATGGAAGTTTTATATATAGTTCTTAATTAAGATTTACGTTTAAAATTTATAGACTGGTGTAAATTTATGGTAGATCCGTTTCTTTCCTGGAAAATGTTGGTATATTCTTAATGAACATATGGTTTTCAGTGAGACATAACTTTTTCGTGGATTTTATTTAAAAATCTTCCTTGGCAAATTCTTGGAAGTACTTTGGAATTATTAAGAAACGGATTTGGGATATGATTCTAGAACTTCACTTCCTCACGTATTTTTGATAAATGTATTTCGCTTCAAATAAGGAATTCATTCCGTAAGAAAATTTAAATCAGAATTTGCATTTAGCTTCAAAAAGTAAAATATGCAGTTAGTAGAGCCTACTAGATGTTCATATCATTCTTCTCAATTTCAACATACTATAGAAACACAGATAATCAACCCCTAGCTAATCGAGTGGCTAATGCGCGCAATTTTAATGAGGAACTCCCGTTGAGGAAGCCTTGAAATTTGAACGTATTCGGACTTTGCTTTACAACTTTAGGTCCACTTTATATGTAGCATCGGTGCTGAAACCGACTCTAAACTCCAAACAAAATGCATAAATATTCAAAAATGTGTGAAAAATGTGACTGACCAAAACTCCAAAATAACAGGATATCCTTTTGGTGTATAAGCCGAGACAAAAGTTTATCAAGGCATTCTAGAAGATGCCATGTTTTTGTTTATATCTACGAGTATTTATTGTTGCTATTAGCATTCTATTGCAGCATTCCTCCGTATTGCTTGCCTCATCGTTATTGAAGCTGTTGGCTTTCAAAAGTAGTTATTGGCATTCGAGAATATAGCTCGTTACTAGCAAACGTTCAGAGGAGCAGAAAAAGCTTACTTTTTTTCTTCTGTCATTGTATTAAGCATATCAAAATATATGTTCATCCAAACTATTACAACTCGATTATCATTAGTTTGTTAGAAAAATGTATCTTAATTTCTATCCTTTATCAGATTTTCCTTTTCTGACAAAATCGTAGACTTTTACTTAGACACATATAACTCAAACCCTAATTAAAGTATAAATAGGCCTATGAGTTATGCCTCATTGAAGTTGCATTTAAGTGTTCTTTCTTTCGGTATAATTAAGTTTAAATGCTTTCCAAAATACGCAAATAATAAGGAAATTTTGAAAATTATTCAACAAAAATGTTCGTTTCCAGATTGTATTCGCTTGTAACTTGGCAACATTGCTTTGGAAGCAAACAAACAAGAAAAGAATCGTACCATACCTCATTTATGTATACATGTTTTGTTCATTGCCTCAATAGTACCTGAGAAAAAATACAGTATATTCTCACTTGTAATGAAAAAATAGAAAGTTGAATTTACCGAAGTGGAACACATTGTTCATTCATACACGTCTAATGAGAGTACAACCTATACTTTGTTCAAATTGAATTAAGTGACCTTTTCATCAGGATAAGTCTAGTTTGAACTCTCCCAGAAACAGGAAATTTTTGAAAATTTACGGACAAAAATGATCGTTTCCTCATTTTCTTCTCTTATAATTTGAGTTCTTTTTAATACATTCATTAGAGGTCTAGATCTAATGGAAGGAACATAGAAGTTTAATGTTAATATAGAGTTTGAGCAATCGAATTCGTTACATGATGATACATCCTCAAATTACGTCTTAGCAAACCAATAATTTCTAACATTATTCAAATCTGGATGGAAAATGTAGACTGCGGAAGGAAGCCTGATATCAGTACTTTATCCTCTGCTCAATAGATAACTCTATGTGCTGTACTAGATGAGCACGGGAAAACAGTTGTCGAGTTGTGATGTAAATGAAAGTGGCCAGAGCAGAACAGCGGACGTACAGTACATTAGAAGTAGCCCTTCTTTGGGTAATAAATGCAAGTGAGTGATAGAAGCGTTAGGGAATAATCCTCTTACATCGAACTGTTGCAAGATGGAGAACAGCTTTTCAGGAAGTACGTCAAACAACCAGGAACGTTCAGGCCGGCCTGCAAGTGTGTGGACCGATATTTCATGTACCGTGTTGAAACAATTGTTGGAGAACGAGAAACGATTAACGTTGCGTGAATTAGAGACGGATACTGGGATTGAGACGCACCCTATTCCCACAATTTTGACGCGAAATCTGAAGCTACATAAAATTGCATCGAAATGGGTTCCACATACCCTCACAGAGGTTCAAAATGACCACGATATGCAATTTGTTTCGATCACCTACTGCGCTATGAGAATGAAGGCAACTAATTTCTTTCCAAAATTATCGCCATAGATGAATTCTGGCCAAGGCGCATAAATCTGAGTTAAAGTCTTAGTCTTCAGAATGGAGATATCCAGGATCACCGCGTAGACAGAAAATTCGGCAAAATCCCTCGTCCACACAATAGATGGTGGCTGTAGAATATGACACAAGGAAAGTACGTTTGTCACTTCGTTCCTCATGACGCCTAAGTTTAGAGATGGAAAAAAGCCGGCTTTTCTCAATCGATGTTTTTTTTTTACATAAAATCCGACTTTTTTGGGGGAAAAAAAGAGAATTTTGGAAATTCTGGCTATTTTCATTTCCATGATTTTTCTATCTAAATAGCTTTCTTATAGTATATTCTATAGTTAGATAAGAATTCCGTGACCTAAATGCCATATTTCGCTCTAAAATTCACCATCAAGATGGATGGAGCACATGTTTTAAGAATTAAAGCTAACATGAAGAATGTAGTATTTGAGGGCAATTTTAGAGGCTATTTAACTTTATTTTAATTTTTGAGTTATCGACATTTTTTTCTTCTCGGGATCATTTCAGTTTGTCATCTGTGTTTCATTTCTAAGAGCTTAGTACTCTAGCTTCTAGCGCAAAAGTTAAACTTACGTTTTTCTACATATCCGCCAAAGCGTACGTTTTTCAATATATCCGTCTAACCGTACTTCCACATTTCTGTTACACTGTAGCTGTGCAACGATTTAGCAATAATTTTCCGGATAAAACCTTGAATACTAATTTATACAAATAATCAGTAGCGGATTTAGAAACGTACTTTGGGGCGGGTTTCTCTGATTGTTTCGTTTTCTAAAATGTCCTAATTTTATTTGGGAGGAGCTTGAAGTTTATGAATACAGGCATAACTAATACTGTATTTCGTTTCGTTTATATATTTAGAGATAATCTTCCGGGTACAACCTTGAAGATCATTTCATACTGAGAATCAGTGACGGATTTAGAAAAGTAAAAAATGAAATGAAATCTTTGAGTTTTACGTCCCACGGTTATGCCGGTTAGGATAAAGGAGACGGTGATGATGAGTAATGAATGAAAATGGTGGAATGAAGAAAGTGGGAGGAAACGGGAGAAACCCGAGAAAACCCACGCACACGGTGTTTGTCCACCACAAAGTTCACTTGGCGGGGGGTGGGATCGAACCCGGGACCCCAAGCACCAGAGGTGGATTTAGACAAGTATTTTGGGAGGGTTTTTTTTTCTTACTAATGTTTAGTTTTTCTAAACATTCGTAATTTTTATTTGACGGGAGCTTAAAGTTAATGAGTAAAGGCATAACTAATAGATATTTCGTTTGTTTTAGACATTCCGTAATTTTGGAGAACAGGCTTCAGTCCGAAAGACCGTCCCCCTAACCTTTGCAAAACCGTCACTGCTAGTAATTAGTAATAATAACGATTTAAAAACAATAAGAAATGAAGTCGGCCAACTCACAGTGCACGCACTATTTCTACTTCATAGATGGAATGAAGAAAAGTTTTGTCAGAAAGGTCGAATGCTGAGTTGAATCCCGGACTTCCCGATAGAGCTCCACTCAGTCATGTTTGTTGTGCAGTTGTATTTATCTTAACTTAAATATATTCCGTAGTCCTTTTTTTTTTGGTGGTGGTGGGGTGGGGAGAGTTTCATAATGATATGAATGGTGTGAGCCAAGAACATGGTAATTAACCAAGGTGACCAGACGTCCCGTTTTAGCCGAGACAGTCCCTTTTTTCCAACCGTTGTCCCGTTTTCTTCTGATTCTCAAACGGGACGCCTAAATGTCCCGTTTTTAAGTAAAAATGACCTATACATTGTTCGTCGTAAGCTCTAAACTGCGATAAACAAAGCCACGTGAAACTAAATCTCGCTGATTTGCTGTTGTCCTACCGACGCTTGTACTCCTCCGCAAAATAGTTCATGTGATTGCATTATTACTTTTACTATGAAGCTTCATATAAAACTGCTATATTATTATAAATGACAAAAATATAATACGGATTATCTAATAATACTGCAATCGAGTGTGGCTAATGAAACAATAGAAATAAACACTAAGCATGCGCAGTAATTATGGCGCCAACTCAACTGTGGACGGGTGTTCTGCTTTTAAAGTCTGAAAGATGACTAGCATGAATCCCGGTTCCGCAAGTGTTGTGGTGAAACACCAACAAGGCAAACCTTTACTCACTAAGCAACAATAGTTTATGAGCAAAATTCAAATACTTTTTTTTTAATCTTTCGAGTTTCTTTTTTTCTTTTCTGCTGCTGCTGTAAGTATCTGGACAACACGAGACAGTATTGTCAAAATGCACGTGTATAATTTGCTTCTCCCCGTGGGGAGTGGGAGTGATACATCACTAGCCAATCGTATTTGTGACAAGCGGAAGGATACAAATATTTTGTTTATCGGAGTTTAGAGCTTACGCTGAACAATGTATAGTAGTCTGGAGGAAATCCATCGAAACTAAAAATGTCAGTATGTCTAACGTTTCTCGGTGCCTTTTCCCTAATTTGAGGGTGCTGAATCTGAATCTGCCGGGTGTACAAATGTACACCTTGAGCGTTTTGAGTAATTCAAGATGGCGGCTGTAAAATTGATAGGAATATTTTTGTATATTTTATCAAGATGGGTATCAAATTATATGTTTTTTGGGTTGCAGATTTCAATAGTTACTTCAAAAATCTTATGAAATTAATAGAAATCAATATATTCAATATGGAATATTCAGATTCGCGACCCTCGAGCTAGGTACATACTTAGAACAATATCTGATACACTGAAATTTTGGATTGGGTGTTGATGCTTTCTTCGTCACCGCAACTCACCTTGTTTGCGCTCCGGAACATTTTTTCCACGTTTTGGGCTTCTTTATATTTATTTACAAAACCATTCCTTTCTGTGTGCAAAAGAAAACCAACAACACAAGCTTACGTTTGAAGATTTTCTTATATTTTTTTCCTGGACGTTTTCTTAATCAAGAATTATGTTGCTGGCCACATTAATGCGAAATATGTACATTTACAATACAAAATGCCGATGTTTCTATGTTACTCCGCAACAAAATAATACATATCACAGATCAGTCACTTGTCAGTCTTCGTCAGAAGAAGTATCCATGTTTTCGTCTTCCAGACTCCTAGTATTTTGAGGCTTCACAATTGCAGAAGTCAGTGCAGCTATTATGATTTGCCACACAGCCACAACGTCCTTTACACATGTTTTCAGAAGAACAGCCGCAACTCACCATCTTCAAGAGTCTTTCGGTACCATCACAATTCCCGGTGGTACAGTAACTGGTTCCAATGTTTTGTTCAGCTCATCACGATACCTCCCAAAATGTGTCGGATCAATGTCTGGTAGGTCTGGTTTATCTGCTTGTTTCCAAATACAAGCCTGGAAATGAGCTCTTTTTACATTTTCAGACAATGTCTCCGTAGTTGGTGGCAAGCTCTTCAATTTCGGCATATGTACGGCAGTCTTCTTTGACAATTTCTTCAGCCAGACATCTCTTCTGACATCAGACATTGTAGGACCAGTTATCCTACTACCATAGCAAGAAGCTGTAAACTCAGTTGTCCCCCGAATCACATCTTTAAGTAGTGATGTCTTATTTCCAAGCTTTTGAAGCTCATTCCCACTTTGTAGTACTTTCATTGCCTTCTGCTTTCCAATGCCATAAAGAGTAGGAACTGTATCGCAGCCAGAAAGAGAATGAAGCGCTAGTAAGTTTGAAACAATATCACGGTGTTTGGACACAGACAATCCAATGTCAGTAACTCCTCTCTGATTTTGAGTTGCCTCCATAAAAATGTTACAAGTAAGATTTTGTGTGTGGTAGTGGTGCATCAGGAGGAGAAGAACATCCGTGCCATCACTAATTACATTTATTGTACAATTTCGGTCCAGCTGATTGGCTACCATCACTACTTGTGTGATAATTATGACATCAGCCTCTTCGTGAGTGTTTTTCATATCTGGACGTTCCTTGATACAATCAGCAGTTATTTCTGTTGTAACATCCTCAGGTCCAGTGATGAATAGGCTTATGGTGGAATCTGATGGCAACCCTTCTGCCATTAGATACTTGCAGATCAGCTGTACTAGTTGTACCTTATTCTTCGTAACATTCAGTACAACTTGTTGGGAGGGCAAGGACGTGTTGAAAGACAATTTATGATACTTGCTACATGTTGATCCTGTTCTGACGCTTCTTATTCCTCCTTTGGTGCTGTACTCTTTGTATTTGTCAAATATCAGGTACACGTTGCATTTGTTCAATTTTTCAAGCACATATGACCGATACAATTTTATGAAGTCAAGAACAGTTCCGTTAGATGGCCAGTCACCCACAAAACAGCACAACCATCAAGTATGATAGCATCTTCGTGCTTGTACGATCTCATAGACTTCTCTACCTGTAATATTTGTTTCGGTTTTGACTTACTTTTGCAGAACCTGGGAGTCCCATATTCATCAAACAAAGATGTGGAAACAGCGGCAAGCTCATATGAAATCACTCCTTTAGCATCAACATCTCTTGCACGCGTGTACAAGAGTTCTGTGTCAATGACGCCAATACTAGCTGTTCTTTTGACGTCATCGCAGGAAACATTACGAACCGTTGTTTAGATTGGATCGTGAAAACCAGTTGGTAGTTTTTCTTCGTAAGAACACAACGCCTTCTCACCTATCTCAACAGCATTATCAACATTCACTTTCTGGGAACAAATTTTCCCTGTCACAATATTCACAATAGTTTTTGGGTGGTCATCGGCCTTCAGAGGATCTATACAATGAGACAGCTTTTCCTTTAACTTAATTCGGTCTGCAGCATCTCCTTTTACTCGAGATGGCATTTCTTCCTTATGCTTAGTTATTTCCATATCTCGTCCAGCATCTCTCATGACATAAAGGTCATTTACTAAACGACTGCAGATGTGAAGGCTGAAAGCCCATAGCTTCACTGCAGATGGATTTAGTGTAAGTCCGATTGTTTCTCCTGGTCCATGGCCATAACGCATAAATGTATTCTCAATGAACATGTTTGACCGTATAGCATTCCAGATACCTGGTTTGTGACGCAGAACATGTTCGCCTTTCATAAATCGTTCTAGTATTTCACTTGGAAGTCGCTCCATTAACCGCAGATAAAGAAGACCATATCTAGCGTAATTAGCGTGACCAGCAATATATATATGGTAACATCATGGTAACATATATATGGTAACATCAACCTTACAGCAACTAAATGTAACGGAAGATCACCTTCTCTCTCTGCACGTACGTAAAGCATCATAATGAAAACAGATTTAATGACAACATCCAACCAAAGTTTGTAGGTTCGGCTGCTCTTTGCTCTTTCTTCCAGTAATGCCATCATATCATCATAGTTCTGAAGGCGTGTACTAGAGATAAGTGGTAGAAGTAACTCTTCAACAACCAGACGTAATGCTCTCACACTCTGAGGAAACGTTTTACCTGACAATATTCTGCTGGTACCTCCAAAAGCAGAATCCATTATTTGTTATAGGCCACTACCAGACATGAGTACCAGACAGATTTATGGAGTAAAACTACTATTTTGGTGAAACTAAATGCATAACATTTTCTTTTAAATATCTCTTATTTTGTTTCTGAGATATTTTTCCTAAATTCTATGAAAATGCTGCCGTCTGTGAGCACAAAATTAAGATATTTACGATTTATTATTACTCATGTCAGTAAATATTTTTTTCAAAAATAGGTTTCAGAAATGACAGCATAAACTTCTTTTGCAGCCACCATATTGGGCTCCATATTGAATATCTCAATTTGTATCAATTTCATAACATTTTTGACATTGTTATTGGAATCTACAACCCAAAAAACATATAATTTGATACACGTCTTGATAAAATATACAAAAATAGTCCTATCACTTTTACAGACGCCATATTGACCGCCATCTTGAATTACTCAAAATGCTCAAGGTGTACATTTGTACACCCGGCATATTCAAATTCAGCACCCTCAAATGAGGTAAAAACCGCTGAAAAACATTTGACATACTGAAATTTTTGGTTTGGTCCAAAAGTAGGGTTTTTCCTCCAGACTATAGGTGTCAGTAATTATTATTCAAAATATAAATCGTCAATGCAAATTCTACTCTCTTCCGTACCAACACTCGTTGCCAAGGTTCAGCCGTGTCTAGAACTTCTGAATTTTCAAATGGGAATTGAGTATTTGTGGTTCAAGTGGAAATTGAGTGGGAATCCTGAGTGTTCAACTAGTTAAAAGAATTGTTGGGTAGAACTTGCAATCGGGAACCATTATTTGTTGTGTGGTACACGTAAAGTTAGAAGCGGTGTGTTATCACTCTTACTTGTGTATTTTGTAAATTGAGAACACTGCTGAGTCCCAAAATGCAATCTGGAAATCAGATATCCCCCCCCCCCGCTAGCCGATTCGTATGCATCCCGTTTTCGCAAGTGAAAATTCTGGTCACCTTGTAATTAACAAATTTTCTATTGCTGAGTTATGCAGCACCAGATAGACAGCAACGAATACCGCTTCGTTTAATCCTTCATGTATAGTCTTATGTGAAAAATCAGCTTTCCGACTTTCAAAATGGATTGTGCAGCAGAAAATTTCTAATTTCTTAAAATAGTAAAATTGTGGGTTACCATGTTCTTACCTGACACCCTTCATATGTTGAATCCCTCTTGTTAAAAATACAGAAAACTTGAGGACTGAGTAAACCGTGATGGTGCTTATATAAAACTGTAGAATTTCAAGAATATACAAACCAAAAGCTGTAGATGGTGCAGCCTTTAAGTGTATCATATAAATCTGAGTATTTTTCTTATGTTTTATTTTAATTTTATTTTGTTCCAAAAAGAGAAATAAACACATTGCTGAACAAGACTGCACTTATTTAATATAAAAACACACGTGACGTTTCGATCTTCTAGCCAAGATCCTAATCAGACGTACACTCTGATGAATGTCATCACACGTCCTCATCAGAGGATACATCAGACGTCCTCATCAGAGTGTACGTCTGATGAGGATCTTGGCTAGAAGATCGAAACGTCACGTGTAAATGTGTTTTTATATTAAATAAGTGCAGTCTTGTTCAGCAGTGTGTTTATTTTTCTGATTTTATTTGCAAGACGTATGACTATGATTGTGTGGCAGTCCAAAAAGAGGGTATGGAATATTTTGAAGTAAAAATACTACATAGAATTTTGCTACTTATTTGAGTATTTTTTTAAAGAAGTATTTACTTTTAGGGTTGGCTGGTTTACACCAGCTGTTTTTTTTTTTCTTTTTTTAAATAAACAACTGGTTTAAACAAAAAAAAATAAAATAAAATAAAAAGAACATTGTAAGATGGTTCCAATCCTATTAGAACAAGAAAAAATAAATAAAAGATGTCAATATTAGGTCCTATACTTTTCCTTATATATATTAACGATCTTCCCGATTATATAGTTCCAAACAAAAGCGTACTTTTTGCGGATGATACAAACATTTTAGTTGAAATTCCAAATAGCATTTGCTCCGAGGAATTCATATTTAAGAACACGACAGATAAAATTGCAGAATGGATAAAAGCAAACCAACTTAAATACAGCGAAAACAACTATAATTAGTTTCAATGAAGGAAAACTGAACTCTCTAAATATACATCAAATACGTATAGACGGGTAACTCATGCAGATATTTGACACTTGTAATTTTTTAGGGTTAAAATTAGACTCTAAGTTAACATGATATGATCACGTGAATGATTTGTTGAGGAAACTAAGCGCGAAAATATATATTATACGTAAAGTTAGTAAGATTCTAACTATAGAAACCTTGAAAACAATTTATTTCGGATTGATCCAGTCAATTCTCTCGTATGGAATCATTTTCTGGGGTAATACCTGTTATGCGAAGAAAGTATTTACAATGCAGAAGAAAATGTTACGAATAATGTTATCAGTTCCGTTTCATACACCAAGTAGACCACTGTTTCAGAAACTTAAAATATTACAATTGCCGTGTATATACATTCTCGAAACAACACCTTTCATACATATGAATAAAAGAAACTTCCAACTCAATTCGGACCTACACCAATACAACACAAGAACAACGAATCATATTCATATACAAAATTTCCGTCTAACAAGAACTCAAAATTCGTTACACCACATAGGAATAAAACTTTATAATAAATTACCAGATCGTGTCAAACGAATGCCAAACTTGCAGTTTAAAAGACACCTCAAGTTACTGTTACTTAAACATCTTTTCTATGGTTTAGATGAATATCTTCAGTGTGATCTTTCTTTGTAATGTAAATATTAAAATTTATTTGAATTTTGAAATATATAAAATAAGGTACAATTTATATTTTCTCTAAAAATACACTTTTAGTTTAAGTTATTGTTACGTATATATATTGTATTATTATATATTATTTTTAAATAATTGTATTATTAATTGTAGCGTTTCTCGTTTAATTATTATTATTATTAATTGTAATAGTAACTGTATCTCTTGAAGAAGCCATGAACGCTAAGTTCTTACGGCGGAAAATGAAATAAATAAATAAACAAAAATGCGAATCTTGTGAACTTCATGGTGACGTTTCCACACATCAAACCATCTGCATTACTTTTATTTCCTTTTCACCTTTTAATCAAGGTGTCCCATGTTCAATTCTCGGTCGAACCATAACCCTTCTTTCATGCGTAAATAAAGTAGCGGTTCGGATGTAACTTTAAGCGAAAGTCTTCTCCTTGATAACCTCGGTATTACATAAGGATGTTAAGCCTGGAGATACGAAACGCAACTAAATTGTATATTTCCGCATGTCTGAATGCCTGTTGTTTTATAAAGAAGCCAAGATTGCTTAAATATATTGATATAAATTGGCAAAATTTATCGATTGCCTATGTAGCTTCCAACATTAGCTTGGATTGTACTTTCAATGATATGTACGTCCTAAATTTGTAATTTAATACATCAGTTTTAGCCTACTGATTATGATACGTTGACCTTTAAATTTTACACGCAAAGCAATAACAGGATTTTTCCGTTATTGTTTTACATTTAGATTAATGACGGAATTTTCCCAATGGCTAAGGCGGGAGTTTCTCAATTTAAGAAATTTACTGACCGGACTTCTTTAAGCTTATGTGACCTCTTTCAGCATAACTCCGGTGTTGCATAAAAGCAAAATATCTAAACCCAAAAAAAACCTGGTTTAAACCCAAAAAACCTAGTTTAAACTCCCCCCAAAAAACGGGTTTTTGGCATTTTCAAAAACAACCATGGTTCTTGCCAACCCTGCTTACTTTTGTATGTAGGAGGTTAAAAAATTTTTTATTATATACATTGGTTAATCCTTTGGAATTCATAATGTAAATATGTTGAGAAGTAAAACTGTTTGAAATATCTTTTCAAAATTCATGGTTTATTTTCTAGGTTTTATATTTATTATCTGCATCAACCACTAATTAAATGAGTATTTTTCCAAAAAAGCCGGGTTTTTTTCGAGCCCTTGCATCTCTACCTAAGTTACATCACAATATTATAAAGACTTCTTACAGCGACTTCTATGACATGCCGTTGGAGAGAAGAGTCTAGATGCACTGCTTATTGCAATCATATTGCACGATAATGCAAACATATATAAAGCAGCTCATGTACGGAACCTACTCCACCGATAGGGATAGGAAGATTTGGAGCTTCCAGCTCATTCACTGGATTTGTCATCGTTTGGTTTTGACTTCATCCTCAAGGTGAAGAAACCGCTTCGTTGTAGACGATAAGTGACAACACCTGGATACTGAAAATGCTGTGCGCCAACAAATCAACCGCTTTAGACATGGTGCAGAGGATGATGCTGCCGGTGGTATTTGATCTTGCACATCGATGGCAGCGTGCTGTGGACAATGCAAGAGATTATTTTGAAGATTTATCATTTATGGGTACTCTTTCACTGTATATAACACATTTTTAATAGAGTCTTCGATTGTCGAAATAACACTGGGTTATCATGACTTACTCTCCAACCCTCGTCTTACTTTTATTAATTAAATCGCAACTTATCTTAAATATGTTATTGAAATTACTACTTCATAAAGTAGATTGAGTCGAGTTGATTTTGAGTTTAACGTCCCTTTCAGCAGCGGGACCTACTGATTAACGTGGAATCCGAACTCCATGAGCTCCCGCCGGGAATCGAACCCGGGTTTCCCTCGTCAAAGGCGCGTACGCTAACGGCTTAACTACGAAGGAGCTCGATATAAAGTAGAGCAAGTAAACTTTTTTAAACATATGAAAAAATAGAAAAACATTTAATTGTCAGTAGTTGCTCTAAATAAATTCTATAGAACAACTGATCTTCGATATGAAAATAATATTTGTTATGACTAAATTTTTCTGGTTATCTACAACTGGTAGCAGACTGATGCGGTGTCACCAAAGTATGATGCTAGAATGAAATTTGCACTATATAATAATTTTGTGTATTTTGATTTTTACTAACTTGAACTTTGAATTCGAACGCTTTTATCTGGTTCACTAGAAAACAAAACATCTAATAAGGACGACATCACTAATTTAGAACAAACTACTTTTTTTTCTGCAGCAAAAATATTTTGTGTTTGTTCATTTTTTTTTCTAAAAGTGCTTTGTACTTTTGTCACGGTCCAAAAATTTTCCCCTTCCTCTCATTGTATATTTCACAAACAGAAAATAGTGGGAGAAGAGACTGGAGTAACACATACAAAAAAAAAAAAAAAAAACAAGTGAACTACGACTCTTCCGCGACAAATGTTACTACTACAAACTCCCTTTGCGCTACATCTGCTCACGAGAGCTAGAGCGAAATAAATAAACTAAATTGCTACAACAACTACAGACATTCATTTATCTTTGATACTTTTCTTTCTTTTTTATACAAAAAAATAGAACAACAAAACTCCTTCAAAAGTTCTCTGTAGTTTTCATCTGCAACTACTACTATCAACTACAAAGAAATGTGCAAAAAAGAAAATATAATTACAGAAGTCTCTGTCTCAAACATTCTTTTACAAGAAGGACAAATTTCATGCACTTTTGATTACAACAACAACAACTGAAAAACAGAAAATGTATGCTAATTTTAAATTGTGTGTTTGAAGTTTTACAACTCTCTTAGATGAGAGACTATCTGAAGCAAGAAGTGAAATACTACCGTACCAAACTTTCCGCAAAACAATTTGTCTTTTGTTATCTGAAGTTTAGTATTAGCAACAGCTCTAAATAATGCATGTTTTGCTTTTGCTGTTAATCGTGTAGATACAACGGAGAAGTTTGCGACTAACGAAATAGTTTTTACCCGTGGCAATAGAAATTTAATTTTCTAATTTTACGTAACACTATTATGCTCTTTAGGCTAAAGGAGACTTACGATTAATGAAAGAGAATTAATATCTTATAATTGATGGAATAATAAAGTAGGAGGAAACAGTAAAACACAGAGAAAATCCACAAACATAATCTTGCCGACCACAAACTTACATGATCTGGGATCGAACCAGGAAACCCCCGCACCAGAGGTGAGCGCTCTATTACTGAGCAACCGTTCATTACAATAGAGTATAGAATTTTGTAACTACGTTTATTTGATAAACTGATTTGTATCTATGTCCTTTGTCAGATGTGAAGTTATATGAGACGAGATCTGCAATTTTAAGTAGTCTTTACGATTGTAGTGTGTTTGGTGCTCCCCAATCTGGATTCGAACCAGGAACCATTCATCTGTTCTCATGCATTCTTTGCTATCTTTTGAAACATTTCATCTTTAAGCAAGTAGGCAACACCCAAACACATAAGAATTGAAGACATTTAAAAACATGGCTTCCGAAGAAACTCAAACCTACGTTCCTCGGAATTTGCAGCCAAACGCCTCAGACCACTTTTCTTTCCTTTTTTATCACTTATATCGGGAACGATAGTTAAGATAGTTCCCATCTCTTCTGAATTTCACCCAAATAGTCTCAAATGTTTGTGCATTGTTTGTGCACAAAACAATTTTAAGATTTCAAAAATTAATTTGGGGTCCTGTGCAAAACAGCAAGCTCCCCCACCCTCGCTGATTATCGCCAAAATGGTTTTAGTCGTTAGTGCATCGTTTGTATAAGTTTCTACAACAAAAAAATTGTATAGAAAAGGAAGTGGAGGATTGGCAAATATCTTTCAGGCACCACTTTCCCAAAGCTGCCGATTGGCACCAAAATAGTTTCGATTAGGTTTTTGTCTCTTGAATCTGTCCTAGAAGAACTGGGATGACTGGAGAAAATGTTGCTGGATGCATAGTTTTTTGACCTCGATTAAAAAAAGAACTTATCTACTGTATTTACTTATACAAAAGGGAACAGGGAATATATTTCAGAACATTTCTTACAATGAAACAAAACTTACAGTAGTTGCTTTTCATGAAGCTCTGACATAATTTTTCAATTTTTCTTTTCCTAATGAGAGCAAAGGAAGTATATTTCCCCATATAACGTCATGGTTCTGCCCTTGATTCCAGCTAAAACTAGACTACATAATACAGAAGATTTCATAGTTTAAATTACAGGATTTCTGAAACTCGGCAATATAGCCTTATAAGAAACAAGTGTTCCGAATTAGACCAGTAGGACCTTCAAAGAAATTATTCAAAAATAGCAGACAAAAATGGAGTATAATATCACAATAGAAGAGAAAGAGTTATAAACGACTTGTTATGAAAAATAAATAGGGTTAAGATGTTATAGAAAAAAATATTGTTCCAATCTTACAACGAAAAACGAACTTTCTGGACTGAGACATTTGGAATCAAACTTGTAGGATCCATAGCCCTTCGGTCTACAACTTAATATTAGAATTACTACTACTACTACTACTACTACTACTACTACTACTACTAATAATAATAATAATAATAATAATAATAATAATAATAATAATAATAATAATAATAATAATAGTAATAATAATAATACGCACATATTTACGTACACAAGGGTACAAAGCATTCCAAATAACTTTGGTTCTAACGAAACAAAATTTTCTGAATAAGCTTTTGGTGTGAAACATAGTGTCCATGGGTTTTCTCGGGGTTCTCCCGTTTCCTCCCATATTCTTATTGCACCAATTCTTACATCATTCACTTGCCTTAATCATTCGTTTCCCTTAGCCTAACCGGCATAATCGTAGCACGTTAAATTGAAAACTTTCATTTTATTTCGTTTTTTTTTCTGAATTTATTCTCCATGATGCTCTGAAAAAAAAATAATTTCTTTCTTTCCGTATTTAGCAAGGGCAAGGAGAGCATATTTTTTCAAGTAATTCCAGACGGACAAATTTTATAAACTATACCCTTGTATGTGTAAATAGATAAGTTTATAATAACTATTATTATTATTATTATTATTATTATTATTATTATTATTATTATTATTATTATTATTATTATTATTATTATTATTATTATTATTAAGTTTAATTCTAGTTCAAATAAAGAAAGAAAAATTTAAAACTATTTTACTTTTCAGTACGTCATGCAGAGTAATTCTGCAGGTTTTATTTCCTTATGACTATTTTTATGAATTACGCTCCTCCTGTCCCTCTTTATATATGCAGTGAACCCTCTGAATAGCAGACACCAATAGGACATGAATTTTTGTCCATTACTGAGAGGTGTCCGTTACAGAGAGGTTACAGAAATTTAATTTATCACAACGGTAACTGTATGCAGTAATATAGAGTACATACATTATGTATGAGCGTAAATACGTAAAATCCAATATGAAAATACTCTTTTGCACTGCATCAACTGATGAAGAATAATATGCCAAAGATGTTTGGATATTTTCCTATATGGGAGGGTAAAGAGAGAGCGAAAAAGTTTTTTTCATTTATTTCAAATTTTCAGAACCTTCTCAAAATATGCATTAAGAACCAACTAACCTGCTAAACTCTTTTGTTTAGCGAAAAGGGCATGCTTTTTCCTCTACACGGTTAATTAAAATCATTAGTAAGTGTCCTCTGAGAATTATCAGTACGGTTGCGGAAGAAGCATGTGTGTGTTTGTGTATTGGCGCGGTATCTTCGTTGGCGGAATGGATGAAAAGGCAAGTCGTTGGGAGTGCATATGTATATTGAGCCAGCCCCAATCACAAAGAGTATTCTTTTAGAGAAATTAAGAAAGAATCCGGGAAAACTCCAACCCAGACTATGTTCCAGTATCATAAGTAAAAGAAAAATGTTGATTTTCCAAACAAACAAACAAATAAAAAAAGGATAAGAGAGGAAACATTGTTCGTTGAAAATGTTATTGTAAAACAATGTTTGTTCTGTCATCTATAAAATTGTCGGGAAAGATGCAAAGCCCAGAGGAAAAAGAACTAAATTTATTAGGGAAGGGAAGATCTTTTGCATACAATTCCTGGCCACACGACTGACCCTCCATGAGTGTTATTGCTTATTGAAGATTTTCTAGAATTTCCACCAGAAAGGAGTTTATTACGGGCAGAAATAAAGAAGAATTTAAAGTTCAGCTTCAAGCTGTTCTGTTTGATGGTTCACTAGATCTGGCTCATGATAGATACATTTGTGGGGAAAAGATTTTTCTGTCTGCTGTAATATATTGCTGAACCGAGAATAATTCCTGTCCGTTATGAAGAGGTTATTGAAACGTTTGGGAGGGAAAGAACTGTCCGCGTCCGTATCTGAGTGTGACCGTAAAAGGGAGTATTTTGTTCCGTAAGAGAACATATATTTTTGCCCTGACAAAAAAAATCTGTCCGTATTATAGAGGTGTCCGTTATTGAGAGATGTCCGTTAAGGGAGATTTCACTGTATTAAACAGATAAATTTATTATATTTGGTTTTTAATAGTAGACCGAAGAGGTATGGTTATTGCAAGTTTCGTTTCAATCGTCCCAGTCCTTCTAGGCTAGAAACGAGAGTCGAAACCATTTTGGCGCCAATCGATTTTGGTTTTTGGTGTGGGGCCTAAACTAGATACGCCAATATCTCACATTTCCTGTTGTTCGCAAACAAAAGTTTTGCTTGCAGAAACGTGCACAAACGACGCACTAACGATTCAGACTGTTTTGGCGCCAATTGACGAGGTGTAGGCTGCCATCAAACACACACACCCAAAATATTTTTTTAAATATATTAATATTGCTTTGTGCACAAACGCCAGTTTTGCGTACACGAACATTTTGAGACTATTTTGAAGAAATTTGATAGAGATGAGGTTGCTGTCTAAACGGACGTCAATCGGAAAACTTCTCTTCATGATCTTCAGATGAATCTTTTTCAGAATTCTTTTTAATCCAACACGACAGGAATACGGACATAGAAACTTCGAAGCCAGTTAAAAATGCACGTGTTCTTGAATGGGGTTTGAATCCACGGTGAACTGCACCTCGTGATCCAAAGCCATCTGAGACCACTTTTTTTTTTTAAACACTCGTTACTGCCATCGGCACTTGAGAAAAGGGCTACGTAAATACAGTGTTAAAGATTGTTAAAGTATCGTATCCCTAAATAAAGATTAAACTTCTTCGCACTACAGTCTACAAAGGACTATGGCTCCGATTTTACTGAATGATGGATATTAGTCCGACAGAGTTCATTTATACTAAAACGAGGGTAATTGCGAACGTAAAGACCTGTGAATCCAAGGAAATTGCTCGTGCGGCTGTTGACGATACTATAGTATTTGTTGTTTCCCCCACTCCCAAAAAGCCTCTGCGCACCTCACTGTGACGCTCAGCCTTAGCTTGGCAGACGTTTGTAATGAAGCTCCCGCTTGACGCCACCGCCAAGTGCGAAGTTCGCGCGGTTGTTCGGTTCTTGAACGCAAAAGACGGTTAAACAGATTGAAGTTCATCGTCGAATGACGGAAGTATATGAGGAGTGCATGAATGTCAAGAACATCCGCAAGTGGTATAGAGAGTTTGAAGTTGGTCGTACTGAAATTTAGGACCAAGAAAGGAGCGGCAGACCGTCAATTTCTAACTAGATAGTCACGAAGATTGAACAAACCAGTGACCAGAACCTGTTTCTTAAGTTGAGAGAACACTTGACCCAAACACGCTTCAGTAACAATAACAAGGTGAAAGATAAGGTTTAATGCTTTCTCAAGGATATGACAGAGCTGGTATGACATGTGCATTAAAAAAAACTACCACAGCTCCAATGAAAAGCCTTAGATCGAAATAATAATTATGTAGAAAAATATGAACGAATTTTAAAATTATGTAAATATTACTAAAAATAAACATTTCATTGTATTCCTGAAAAAAAAATGGGAGACCTTACCTTTATGATTACTCTTGTAAATATAAAAAGTATGCGTGTGTATATCATTGGATTTCGCATATGTAAAAATATCGAAGACCACCAGAACACTAGTTTTCTGGATTTCCAAGATGATTGAGAACACACCGGATCACATTTAAGCACAAGTTGAGGCAAGAAGAGGCGTGTCAGGTGGCCCAGGAGTTGACAGGGGGAAATAGGAAAGTTGTTGATAATCGTTATTTATTTCACTCATTTATTTTTGACAGGGAAGTCAACATTGAAGGCATTTTCCAGGAATTAATCTTGTCTACGGGCGAAGGTGTTGCTCCTTATTATTCATTTAACTAGACATGGTTCAGCAATTATAGAGGCAACGTCAAAGACATTGCTCTCCGTTATTCATTTCATTCAGGATTGCCGAGGATTTCGTAAAAGAAATTGTTTTTTTTTTTTTACTGTACTAGGACGTTCTTCCTTTCTTTTCATCCCGGTTCTGAATTAAAACCAGCTAACAACGGGTACTTACAGCTGGTATGTAAATAAAGGCTCTCTTGCCTATCTCTGTAATCTATCAAAGTGAAGCAGCTATATGTAATGCATGGAAATTCATTGATGCACATTCTATCAGTTTGGCTTCTGGAAATCCGTTCATCAGACAGACCAACATGCTTTCTGCTGTCTTATGACTGCTAGCACTCCAATGAAGGAACATTTGATGCGAGATATTATAGCATTATGCATCCCGCCACTATGCTATCCTAATATCTATTTATCTTTAAAAAAATAAAAAAAAAAACTTTTTACGTGAACACACTGAAGTCATTCAATACGTATCTTCATTATTTATAGTTAGACTTTAGTGCTTACTTTTCGAATTACATAAGTGCTACTTTGCCTGCTTATTTCATGTTTTAGTGCCTAAGCATCCAGCTACTACTTATCAGAGTTTTCACAAGCTTTAATTCTGTCTCTAAGAACCTCAATTTTGTCAGTGCATTGTCTCCCAACACCATTGTTTATGATTGCAAGATCAATTACCAACTTCAAAAGTTGTCGATTGCTTTACCATTTGTTTCCACTGGAAGTCGAACCTGGGACCATATGAACCTAATGCATACACAATAATCATTTAGCTACATGGCATACTTCTACTTAAACTCCTTGCGTTGTTGGACTAAAGCATACCTTTCCAATTTGAGTGCTCAATGTTCTTTTTACATCATTATTCATTAATGGTAAATGATAAATATTATTAGCGATAGTGTAATTATTTAGGTTACATAACTAAATATTCTTATATATTTTTAATCCTGTAGTATTGAAAATAAAGTGTAATAATCTTCATCGGGATGACATGAAATACGTCATAAGAAAACATCTATAGATATATAACAATATATCATTGTTTCTATTAGATGTTAAGGGGTGATGTAAATACAAGTTGAAGATTTTAGTTTTTTATCTTTAACATCTTTCCATACAATAAATATTTTTGTGCATACATGATTATCGCAAATAAGTTAAGAATTTCACCCTGTTGGGAGAAATAAAATTGTCAAAGGTAACTATAATTATCAATGAAACAAAGGGGAGATTTTTGCACTTTTCTAAAACTTTTTGAAAATGTGCAACAAATATAATTTAAATAAACTTCCAATAATTTAAACTTGATGTTTTTACTCCGATTTAAATAAATTTAACAGAAATTGTTGAACAGGTTTATTTCTTTCCTACAAAATACGTATATTGTACCAGTAATAATGAAGATAGTGAAACAATACCCAGAAAAATAGAATGGGTTTGCTCCTCGGGGAGAGAGAAACTTTTGTAATGCTTGCAACAAAACAATTTCCAGAGTTATGAGGAAAATGGATCATATCCTGCTTAGAAGTTGTAGATTTATTTCGCAAAGTTTAAATCAAAGTAGGACTTCCAACTCCAACTTGTATGTTACGTTAGTCATAGAGAAAATATCCACTGAACCTCTACTAAAGTTTAGTTATATGTAAGAGAATATTGTAGGATCTTGAAACATTAGAGAAATTTCGCTTCTTAGCCCAATGCGTATATCTATCCAATCAATACAGCTAGGACACTAAAGCTTCCTTTTCTTTGTGCTAAGTTGATTCTTTTTTTTTTAAAAAAAAAAGAGAGAGAGAGAGAGAGAGAGAGAGAGAAAATGCAAAAAGTTTAGCAAATTATTAATTCACAACAGTTTTCGTGTTACAATAATTAAAACTTGAGAAACTGATACTGCTAATTAGAAAATTCTTATACAAGGAAATGTAATATGCCTTTAATATAAACAAACACGGGAAGAATCAAAGCAAAAGGACTAAATCAGTATTCGTATAATATATACATTGGGGGGAGGGTCAAAAATATATGAATTTTCGTTTTTTAATATCCACACTATGCACAGAGTTTAACAAGTCTTCCTCATGATATGTACAACATTTCAGGGTTTTGCGACCCTCCCTACCCCTCACAAACCTCCCCCAGTCATTCACTATATTGTATTCCAGCACTGAGTAAATCAGTAATAAGAACTTTTTAGTTATTTTCTGAAATAACAGGTATTAAATAGGCAATTTATACAGCTGTAAGAATTCAGGCATGTACCAAGAAATTTATTGGAGGTTCAGAGGTTTTTTTTATTTTATTTTATTTTTTTTGTACGAGTGTAATGTATATAAAAGATATAAAAATATCGCATAAAATTGTAATAGATTTTCAAATATTTTGGAATTTCGGGGGGTATTGACTTAAAGACTCACCACGTGCGTACATCACAAGGAGTGATATATTATACAACGTGTAACTAACTAACTAACTAACTCTATGGCCTATGGAACCCGAAGGTTCAGTGCCGCGTTCACAAAAGCTCTCCACTGACTTCTATCCTTAGCTAATTGGATCCAGTTTCTACTTTGTATTCCTATCTCTGCGAGATCCATCTTAATATTATCCTCCCATCTGCGCCTAGGCCTTCCTAATGGTCGTTTTCCTATGGGTCTACCAGTCAAGACTTTGAAAGCGTTTCTACTTTCTTCCATTCTAGCTACATGACCTGCCCACCTAAGCCTCCTAGACTTGACGACCCTAACAATGTTGGGTAAACCGTATAAACTATGTAGTTCCTCGTTATGAAGCTTCCGCCATTCCCCATTCTCGTTCCTCTTGGGTCCGAATATTCTTCTCAGGATCCTGTTCTCAAATACTTTCAGTCTATGTTCTTCCCTCAGAGTAAGCGACCAGGTTTCGCAACCATACAGAACAACAGGCATGATTATCGTTTTATATATTTTAAGCTTCAAATTCCTCGACAGAATTCGCGACGACAAGAGATTTTGAACCGAATAGTAACACGAATTCCCTGCTTTTAGTCGACATTTAATTTCTTCGTGAATATGATTTTCGTCTGTTAATATTGATCCTAAATATTTGAAAGTATCCACTTTATCAAAAGTATTATTTAATATTTTAACACCTCCACAATTTGCCGTATTACGGTCCCGACGCACTTCCATGTATTTAGTTTTCTCTGCATTTACTTCTAAACCCATGTCCCTGCAAGCGTTTAATAATATCTCTGCATTTATTTCTACTGTTCTCCTATCATCCCCTATTAAATTTACATCATCAGCATATGCCATCAACGTGTAATAATACAGAAAGTAAATTGAAGCATTAAGTAGAGTAGAGGTGTGACATTATTTTCGAAATTTGAAAAAATGATCGGTAGTAATAAATAATAGTAATGTTTTGAGATTAAAGCATTTCCTACTTTGTGTTGTAAACTGCATGTTAATGCAGTAATGTTCTTTTTCACCCATCCAGAAGAGCAATCTAACTTTCAGCAAATGAAAACTTTCTCTGGTGGACTGTTACGTACTCAATACCACTGATCAGTGTGGAGATGGTAACCAGAAGCAAAACACAGAATTCAGCGTTTGGACAACCTGCACTACAGTTTCCTCCATCCATAATACCATCAAAAGCAGACGTGTTCACACATTATTTGTATATAAGAAAACGTGAAGAACAACTTTCTGGTGCTAGCAGAACAGCAAAGGAGTGTTACCGAATAGTTGCTAGAGAAGTGCAAAATATTTGGGAAAAGTTTTCATTTCCACATATTGGGTTTGAAGGAATAGTGTTAAAAGTGCAACGGGTAGTAGAATCTGCTACTAAACTAAACAAGGTTCCTTGTAAACGGAGAAATGTAAATTTTCAGTGTAAACTAAGATCATACGACGACATGTTCGACATCTGTACTTGTTCGTGTTATGACAAAGGTATTAGTAGAATGAATTGTAGATGTGAGATCAGAGTTCCTGTTCTAGAGTGGGATTCATTCGTCGGACAGAAAAGAAGAATAAATCAGCTAAGCTCTGTTGATAAACGCACAACTGCCGCACGAAGGAGAACAGCAGATAGGAAAGAGGCACTTGAAAGAAGACAGAGATGTTTAATTGTAGCCTCAAGTACTGATAGTGATACGATATGTGGCGATATTGTTAGTGATAGTGTTGAGCCTGAAATGTGCAATGACTGTGACTATATTCCTAATAATGAACTTATGGAAAATCAGCAGAACCGATTCACTTACGAATATTTGGCAATTGCAGCAGACAGATTTCGAGTCAATTCCAGGGCTGCGGCTGCTATTGTAAATGCTGCTTTGAAAGACATGGGAATCCTAGATCAATCTGTGTTAGGTAAGAAGAAAGTGGAAAGGGAAAGAAAACAAATTGGAGAACAGCATACTTTACAAACCAAATCAAAAAATGCTCAACTTGAATGTATTGGATTTGACGAGAGAAAGAATGAAACGAAAACTGCAAATGGGATGGAGCATGAGCAGCGTTATGTTATAGTAAAGGAACCTGGAGATGGACCACGTAACTCCAGACAACGGGACTACTCACTGCATTTCTGAAGAAATCACCACTTTCCTAGGAGATTCTGGGAGCAAAGAAACAGTTAAAGCGATATTATGTGATGGCACTCCGGTGAATACAGGGCGACGTGTAGGTGGAGTTATCAAGTTGATTGAACTACATCTTAACAAACCACTACAATGGATCATTTGCCTTTTACACACAAATGAGCTTCCCTTTAAGCATGTTTTTGAAGTAATAGATGGTAAAAGCTCAGGGCCGCACACTTTTAAAGGGAAAATCGGACAACAAATTAGCAAGGATTTGGCTCAGTTGAAAATAGTCAAATTTGACATAATAGAAAGCAGTGTTCAAGAAATTCCAGCAGAGGTTGTTGTCACTTTGAGCTTATGAAATGTGTTACAGTATTCATCGCGGCAATGTTTCAGACCAGTTAGCTAAGAGATCGCTAGAGAAAATGCATCATGCAAGATGGCTTACAAAGGCCATCCAAATGTATGGGAAGGAGCAAGAAACTTCTGGTATATTAGCAAATTATTAAGAGATGCTGATGATATAAAAGAACAACATAAGGAAGTTATGAAAACGATACTGAAAAGTAATAGTTATTTTGCTCATCCGGAAAATAATCTTCTTTCAACGTTGACTGACCCAAAGAAGTATTGTAGAGAAAAGGCAATTCAGCAAATCACTAAAGCAAGGTAAGTAACCTCTGGCGAACTAAGAGACTACCAGTTGCCAAAAACTCTTAATTTAGAAGCAGACGATTACTTAAATATGATTAATTGGGAATGTGAACCGATTACACCTCCTCCAATTCTGGAAGATGTAACCAGTGAGGATCTTCTTCAAGCTCTTGATGGACCACTTCCAATTGAACCTATACCGTGCCATAGTCAAGAGGTGGAACATGCTGTGAATTTGGTGACCCAAGCTGCTTGCTCAATTGAGAATAGGTTATGTTAATAGACACAAATACAACTTAAATGTTCAAGAATCAAGAAAAACACTTCCTACATTTGACTGGAAAGGCCAGCGTTGTTAATGCATAAAGTGTTTCTGTACGTATGTTTGCTGTGTTTGGTTTGTTCTGTTGCCAACGTGCCTCATAAACACCGAAACGAAAAAATATAGAAATGTTTAGTTTAACATCACATTCCACTACCCCAAGCTGTATTCTATATTTTCTTACAATTAAGACTGCTGTCGTCCATTGTAACCCTCACAATCTATGTGCTATTAAATATGAAATAATTCTATTTTATATAATTGCATTATAAGCAATAAAATTTAACACAATACAGCCGGGTTTAAATCCATATGTCAAGTAAGCTACATTATTGGAGAATTGTCAATTTGGTAACACTGTAATTTCTACGGATAGCAACTCTGACAATGCTTCTGTCATCTCTTCCGGTGTAGAACAACATTATCTATGATTGTGGTAAATTAATTACATTTCATTAACTTCTTTCATTTACGAAAAATGGGCAAACGGGGAATGATTACTTTTGTAAGACATTTAGTATCCTTGACCCCTAGGGGAATATGCTGTGCGAGGGAAGGGGGTCGCACAACTTTTCATTTGCATTCCCTTATTTAGGGTAGCACAATATATATGAGATATTGTTTTCTTATAATTATCTTCGCAATTAAAAGCAAATAGTAATGAAAAATCATTGAGGAATCATGGTCGATAGAAAGTAGATGCCGGTGCCTGAATAGCGTGTGACATTTTTCACCGAGAATCAAAGTATTGATTGAAATTTTTGTGGGTTTGTGATACCTGGAATAGCGAGCGGTAAAATTTAAATAAGAGTTTCAAATGAAAGTAACATTAATATTATAATTAAGTTACATCGACAATATATTCAATTAATAGTCTGACTGGATTATTAGTAACATCGCTTCGCAACACTTGCTTATCGTTATAACGTCAAATACACATAAAATATTCATAGTCTATTCAAAAGTTAGATTTCATTAATTCAAATCACAAAAATCCATTGAATAATGGTGCTTTATAATTTAGTATTATTCATTGGAGAATACATTTAGTAGCTCTGTCCAACGGAACTACTTCACACTTGACCCTTCCAGTTATCTTTTAATCGTGAAACAAATTGTGATTTTGCTTATTCCTGTTGTAGCTACTTCCGTATGGAAGAAGAAAATTTCACTTTTAATATAACAAATGACAGATTCAATACGCCATTCATAGTGTTGCATCAGAGTGTACAGTAGTTCATTCATGTTTCCAGAGAAATATAGCGGTCACCTCAGCTTACAGTGTATTACAGAACTTCAGGGCCACAACCAGGAGAGCTGAGTAGTGACATCCATAACTTTATAAAATGTAGTATACTGGCTACTCAGACGTTTGTCTGGATTATTCCTATTACCACTAGACTGTGATGGAGAAGTGTGGTGGTGTCAAAAGGACAACGAAGCCATAATGTCTCTAGGGAGCGCTGACACCACTGGTTGACATCCTAGTAGTGGTTTAGCCAAAGTACTGTGGAGTAACATCTAACTGGAAGAAACAAACTTGAGGTCTAATGATGGTACGATAAGGAAGAGCGGTTGATAAACATGTATTTAGGAAATATGAATAGATTCAATTAAGCCTGATGGAGAAAATAGTGAAATAAGTGCGCAAACAAATATTATGTAGACTGCTCAAATTTGGAAACAAGAGAGTGTCTAGTCAAAGAACACCGTGATTGATCACAATGTGCCAATCTAACTTCAGAGAGAATTCGCAGTAGAATAACACCGAGCGGAGTAGATGATGTATAACTGGAAAATTTACACAAGTCTCACTGATAATTAAATTCCTAATGAGGTAATTAAGCTACAAATTTGATGAAAAACTTACAAACAACGGAATTATACAGAATAAATTGCGTAAAGATGAAGTAAACCGGAAAAGAGAGCTAACTGAACTTCGTGAAGATCAAATGCAATTGATATCTGAATTTAAATAAAATCAATGTTGTCCTTAATTTGAAACAAAGGCAACGAAAGCGAGACAATAGCAATGCCGACTTCTAGTCCTATCGCTATGACTGCAGACGAAGTAGATAAGGAAAACAAGATCCGGACTGAAAATTTAGTCCAATAATGAAGATGAAGTTGAAGTGAAAATTGTGACGTTCCCTGACAGATTTAACCAAACCATAGCATGTCTCAAGCCCGTGTTGAAAAGGGAAAGGAGTCCAAACCATAACTGCTGGCTACTTTGTCAAACGCTCCATGTTTGAAACATTACTGTGCAGGTTAGAGAATTAAAATTATCGTCTCCTGTACTTGTCTCTTCCTCATACAGCGATAATCGATAGAGCGACAAAGATAGGTGGAGGTGAATATGGACTCCTACTGGAAGAAGCAAGGAATCAGAAAAGATTGACAGCCTCCTAAGCGCGTCAATGACACAGATTATTAGGTCGGGAACTATGCGTGCTGTCTCACTAGGATAACTTCGATGGTTGTGAGACAGGCTATTTCGGGGAGTATGATTAGTGTCTCGCAAATGGGAATATCTAGCTGTGCAAGTGGACTACATCCAGTGGCGGAGCCAAGGGAGGTCCAGGGGCCAGGACCTCTTGCTGAAAATCTTGGCCCTCCTAGTGCACCCTCCCAAACACAGAGTGATATTACTATAGATCAACAAACGGTGAGTGGGTCGTGCCCACAAGTGAAACTACTACCAAAACATCTCTCAACAACAGACTTACCAACTGCAGAATAACGTATGTTGCAATAGTCTGCGTTCCGAATAAAACAGCTCCAAGCTTGTTTTTGTTTGTAGTACAGTAAGATCTAATTCACTGAAATCTGTGAGGTACATGCATTGATCTCACCACCCGAACATTCCTTTTAACCTCTGTCCCTTATCTAGTTATATCTTTTGTTTTCGACAAAGGACCAGAAAGAAAAGCAAAATCAGTCAGCATTCTCATTCGCTTCAATGTTGAAAGTCATACTAAAATATGATATACTTGCTTACAAATAGCATACACTGGAGTAAAACATTACACTTGTGTTGGACGAAAGAAGCTTTCGTTCACTAGTTATATAATCCGTACACTAAGTAATTAATTTCTATTGATTATGGCAACATAGAACAAATGCATAGCATCCATTAAATAATTGGGTAATAATAATAATAATAATTTTAAAGAATCTTAATAGCGAGCCATCTTGTTTAATATATAGTAAAAAAAGAGAACAGTTTATATTATATTTGAAATAATCATTCTCTGTGTTGTTCGTATCCCGATCGTTTGAGCAAAAAAAGATACTGAATACTACCAACATCTACTATTTCCTACTGATATTGGTTTTCCCTCTCGATTACTTTCTGGTCTTGTCTCTAGTATGTCTAATTTCCTAATGCTCTAGGCCTTTGGCAACTCTGTAGAAACCTTCTGCTACGATGTTAACAAGCGATACTAGCGACCTTCAGGAAAACGAAGTCAGCGCCTGGTGGGGAAATGCAGTAATAATCAATGATTCTTCGTAAATTAATCGTTCAGAAGTATTTTGTTTTAAACGATTTCAACTGTAGCTTAATCCCTAAAATGCTACTACATAGAGAAATTCAAAGGCTTATCACAGAGCCAGTGTTACAATTTCCTAATAACTAACCATCAGGTAAGGTACCGAGATGATACAACTTGGTCGCTGTAGTAATATTATTTTGTGTAAAAGTGGTAGTTACTCCCGTGACTAGGTTATCCCTTTATCTATCTGATATTTTGTAATCAGAGATATACGTATCAGGGGTTTGTGGGACTGGTCTACAGAGCTTCCATTCAGTGAGTTAAGTCAGTGAATACCCAATTTTATCGCAGATTTATATTTGTTCTTCGTCAAAATATACTTAAGCATTTCTGAGAAAAGTACATTGTAGGAGTCATGCAGAACAGTAAATCAGTGGTAACATGAATTTTCAACAGGATAAACTAATTAATGTCGCTCCTTCTTATGTTTTAAGTTACTTGAACTACACTTGAATTTATTTTAAGACTTTGAAACATCCGAGGCTCAGAAGATAGAAATGAGGGAAATGAGTCAATAATTGTCAGAGTGCCAACGACTATATGGTTTCCCCTATATAGGCCGTAGCTCATCGATAGTGGTGGGTGATCATGTGGCAGTAGACCACTCCATCTTCAATCTTTTGCCCATTTGTAATAAAGCTGTTATTAACTAACTCAAAATTAATTAATTTAATTGATTATTTAAGATAATTAATTATTTAATCTAATTAATTATCGCAAAAATGCTAATGCACGATTACAAGCATTAAACGAAAATATTTGCTTTCGAACGTCTCTGGTATGGTTTGAACTAATATTTACTACTGGCTACCAAGCTGTGCAACAAAAATTTTTACCGAGCAGCTTTTGTACTGAGTTTCTTCTACACACCAACGTTTTATTATCTCTGGGAAACAAAATCTGAGGTCTTTGTTCAATTGCACATTCATGAAATATTTCTTTAAGTAGCTTTCATTGAAATGAAAAGTTTGCTGGTGATCTTACCTACTTCTCCAGAAACAAATAACGAGAATACTGACTTTACCAGATACACTGAAATTTATGTTTTCATATTTTCTCAAATTTTAGAGTGTCTCCACACTTTGAAAATGAAATCTTCCACGATAATGTCCTTTAGGCTAAGGGAGACGATGATTAAGCCAGTGAATGATAATGGAAGAATTGGTAGAATGAGAATGTGAGATGAAACGATAATACTCCGAGTAAACCCACGGATTCGATGTTGTCTTCGACAAACTTACTTACTTGAGGATCGAACAGGGGACCCAAAGGTAAGTGCTCTAACAGCCCTTTCTCATTTAGCAGCGAACTGCCGCATGCGGCTGCGGCGAATTGCCGCGCAGGATAGAAAGACATTGCAAGCAATGGAGCTTTTCATATATGCGCGGCGGTCGCCGAAAATTTACGCGGCGAGGAAAAACAGCTGCCTCTCCCTGCTAGAAAGCGGCGCGGCAGATTACCGCGTATAGCCAAGCGAGACATTGCAAGCAATGAAACTCTTTACATACAGGCGGCGATCTGCCGCTTGGGCGTTGGGGGAGGGAGCAAGTGTTGCCAGGAAAGAATAAAGAGTGGTTGCGATAATATGGATGTGTTTGTGTTTTACATTTACGTATATCAGTGTGTGTGTGTGTGTGTGTGTGTGTGTGTGTGTGGCGTTTGTGTATGTTTTTATGTCCTACCCTAGGACACCTGTAGTGCTTTTAACCAAACTTGTTACATACAATATATGGGAAAAGATGGCATGAAAAATAATCGAAAACGGCCGATACTACCGAAGTGTCGAATCCAAAGATCGTTGATAAAAAAGTCCAAATCAATACAAATTATTTTTTTCTATGTAATAGAAGATTGGATAAGTATGCGGGCAACACTGGGAAAATGAGCTTGTAATTTACAAATTTCTGGTGCCCCAAAATTGAAATATATACTATCAAATATTTCAACAATATTATATATTTTACAGTCTTTTGCTATATATTTATGTACTATTTTGCTACATATGTGTATTTGTTACATAAAATTTTATAATCCGGTCTTCATTAATAATACCTTAATGTACTTTCGCAAGCAAGAGAGACTTCATGATGTGATATTTGATAAGTATACCGTATTGTATATATTTTATAACTATCTTAACACTTCTATGGGTGTAATTCCTTATTCAGGGACTAGAGCAGTGTTTTAAAGAGACTTGAGTCAATAGTCGGAATCCGAACGCTTAAAACAAACGAATAAACCCGAAATACTATAATAATAATAATAATAATAATAATAATAATAATAATAATAATAATAATAATAATAATAATAATAATAATAATAATAATAATAATAATAATAATAATAATGCCTACAGACCAGCCGTGGGCTCAGTGGTTGAGTATTGACTTGGGATTCTGGGGAAGATCTCAACTACCGACTATCCTGAAAGAACTTTATCCTGGTTTTCTCAGTCACAACAGGTGAATATCGGGATGGTATCTTAAAAATCCAGAACCTGGCCGCTATTTAGCTTAAGTCTATCAACTGTAAAAACAGTATAGAAAAATCTTCAAGATACCACTTCTCTACAAAAAAAAAAAGTGTAAACATGTCTCTTTTTTCTTATTGTCTTTCTTAACGTCTGTCCATTGCAACCAAGAGTCACAAGGTTTTGTTTCTTCAGTTGCATAGCAACCCTGCTCGCATATTTTTCATTCGCGGGAAAACGCCGCGTAATATGAAAGGGTGCACTTCTCATGCGGCAAACTGCCTCAATGTGAAAGAAGTCCACACTTCGAGTCTACTCCTTCAGAAACCTTTTCGTTAGTTTGTTGATTGTAGTTTAAGTCTCTTTTTACCAATAACGCTCTCTTCGCGAAAGAAACTTTTTTTCGTAAATTGAACACAAAGTGAATTTCCTTTTCTCTCTTTGACATCTGTTAAGGTCAAAAACCATCTTATAAAACCTTCCGTATTTAATTACATTTTGTTGAGAGAAGGTACTGTGGAATATTTTCTCCTTGAGCTTGCCTTTGATGGTTATGCGCAAAATTACAGCTAACAGCAGTGCTTTTCAAACCCTCTATATATCTCTTAATTGGACTGACGACATTTCGTGGCCACTATCACTATACACAATTTTTGAGCTTTTCCTTTTCCTTTTATTTTGTCTGAAGCACTACAGCCAAGTAAATCGGTTATTTCTATCACTGAATGAACATTCTTTGTATTGAACGATAGTCAAATTATACATGTTGTTTACTATAATTTGTATGGAATCCCACATCTACCACAAAGACTTCATAATATCACTAATTAATTATATTGAATATTGTTTTAATCAAATTACATTGAAAAGCCTTAACTTTCTAACCAACTGAGCTTGACGTCAAAATGACATTTTCAATTAAACTTAGATAAACCACAGCCATGCAATAACTTTTGAGAGATTGGAATCACTTTATTTCTTATTACAGAAGCTAGATGCAAGTGAAAAAATTCAAAGTGTAGAAGCTGGATAAGCTTGGAGGATATTTCCAATTACCTTTATTCAATTTAATTTCGTTAAAACAAATTATACGCTACCACAGAAGCTGAAGAAAAATGGTTACGTATATCACAATCAAGATATACATGGACAATATACACTTCATAAAACTTTGCATCAAGTGGCGTAATCTGGATAGTTTAACAAGGTAAACAGGATCATATTTATTGATTGACTTCTATCACGAACAAATGGTAGCTTTATAAAATTGCATTATGCATTTTTTATTAAGTCAGTAATATCTCTAGTGATTTTGCATTGCTTTCCATTTTTCTCTATCTTGAGTCAGTCTTTTCATTTTCATGCACTGTTTTCTTTAACTCGTATAATTTGGCCTATATATTTATATCGAAATCTTCCTCTCGGTACTTTATCCTTATGCCTTTTCTCCACAGCTAAAAGCAGGATTCCTTCATGTTTCATAATAAGTCCAATCTTCTATCTCTTCATTACGACATAGTCCCGGTTGTATATCCTTTCTGTTTGCAATTCCAACAGAAAAGGAGTATTCTCTCGTTTTATATCTTATTTACTATATACAAAGGTTGATTCATTTAAATTGAGCCGAAATCAATATGCAACTGTACCGTACATGGACAACCCATCGCCATGAGATTGCCCGAGTCAAGCAACAGTATCTCGTTAGCACTCAGTAAACCAGTGTTGTCGAGCGAAATCTATGCCGCCGAAACTGAACAGATCAGTTGGGTTCATTGTAGCTCTTTCGGACGCTGAGTTCATGTCGTAGCGCATCATAAAAATGGGTCAACTGCGTAACGTTCGTATACGTAAATTTGCAGAGTCAATTGTAAATTATATGACATGGGAATATGCAGTACAGAGTCCTGTTCCCAACATGCCGACGCAATCAACTAGAAACTGATCTCTCGTTAGGAAAACTCCGCCGCTATTGCATGTGTTTCGTTGTAAGACAATCTCCGAAAATCCCCCTACACAGCGTGCGATGGCTAGCAAATGTTGCATATCGCAGGCGACAATCAATGGCGCTATTCACAGCGATTTAAGCCTCAAGGTTATTCGCAAGAATAGTATCCATATCCTGAAAACTTGTCACGTGGCTGAGCGGAAAAGAACTGCAGGAGACTGTATGAACGTCATCTCGCTGGTGATAGATGAAAGTTTATTGTTAACCCTTATGAGCTATGGACTTACCTCCAGGCTATGGTAAAGTTACATACAGACTTGACGCCAAGGGCCGAAGTATATTCTGCCGCCAGTGCATAGAGAATTTCTTGAAAGAGTTCGTGACAATGTCTGGTTTCTCGAACATGATCAAACTGCGTCTTCGAATGGTTGAGCGAAATATAAAAATCAATGCTGCGTACTACTGAACTCGTGTCCTCTCTGAAATGTACCAGTATGTAATCCTAGCATTGTACGGACAAGATGAAAATCATATTGAACTGCACCAACACAAGGTATCCACCCACAGAGAGAAAATATCAGAATTCTATCCCCATATGGAACAGGAAACTGGAATTTCGGCATTTCCCTTCTCTCACATCTCTGCCAAGAGTTCAGATGCCAGCCCAGTGGACTATTGTTGTTTCGGACTCCTCAAGTGGTGCTCGTCCCATCGTCGTATCCTTATAGTGTCCGCCTTGAGAAAATCGTGTAAAGAAAAGTGGGATGCAATATCCATGGTCCAGCTGCGACGCTGTCTCCTGCAATGAAAACTCCGATGTAGGGCAGTAGAGGTGGCCTGCGGATCGAACATAACCAGTGGTGGAAACGTGGCATTTCCTAGATAAGTGGCACAATATAAACTAATCAACTTTTCCATTTGTCATCGATACTCAACTGATAGGAATAACTTAGCACTCTCACTCAGCTTTGGTGAGTGTTGACCTGTTGTATTGATTATGTTGTAAATTTTCATAGAGAGGTCGGTTTTTTATCTGAAAATCTGAAATCCTTACTATAATGACGAAAACAATACTTTGGTGTCAGAAAATAACGTGTGTAACAATAAACTCGAATGTGGGCTGAAGGGACGTTAAAAGATCCCTGTTATCTGTATTGGTTGAGAAAATGTCTTCGGAGAAGATGAACCAAGTTAACTTCTACAAACCTACGGCTGTCTACAAAACGCTATCAAAACAACATAAAGTTTGTGCTGTTACATAAGGATTGATATAAATTCTAAACTACTAACAATGTTCTTGTACTTTTCTTAAGCACTCGAAGTGCGACAATTAGAAACACTGAGAATATTTCTTTCTTCTGGAGAAGTTTAGCTTCTGAGCTTTCCTCCATGCTACGCCACTGTTCCTATCACAATTTAAAATCACAGAAGTACAATTCAAACGGTAAAGATAGTAAATATCCCAGATATCATTCTTATTAAATTAAACCTGATAAATTTATAATGAACAAATATACTGTATTTCACAGGCAGAATAATCCTAAAGGAGAAACAGCTTATGTGGAGCACGCAGACTTGACATCTGAAAATAAAAAATAAGTAAAATAAACCAAACCATCATACGTTATCCCACGTTTCCATCCTTTAGTTTTCAAAGAGTATGAAAATAACATACACCATTTACTATATATCAAAGCGAGTTTCACCTTCTACGAGGAGCACGCTGAAAATTTTTAGATAAGAAATTTCAAATAGTGTTACTGTGCTGAAACGTATCATGTTTAATGTTTCTTTCAGAAAAAAAATGTTCCGAGGGGCACACTTAGTGTTCCGATTGGCACATACTATTTTCACACGGCATTATTCTATTTATTATTATATTATAGAAGTATTATTTTGGTCTCCTTTGGGACACTCTTAGAGTACCGAGCGGGAGGGGGAGTGCGTCCCAAGAAACATGCCTGAAAGAAACACTGATCATGTTTAAACGCATTTGCCCTAAAGTGGTGAAAAGTATGACTGCAATTCTGCAGGTTGTTTGTTTGAAAATTAGAGGGCTGGAAGAGTAGGTTAGTTTCAACCTGTCAGTCCACTAATAGAGCTCGAACGACGTGATTTGGTGCAATAAACTTTTACGCTTTTAAATACAGTTTAACGCAAGAGCAATGATATAATCGTTTCGAAAATTGTTTCAGGGACTCTCACGCGCAACCTTTTTTAACTGGTTTGCGGAATTTAAACGCGGCTGACAAAGTCTGACACATCAGCATCGCTCTGGGCATTCTAGCACAGCAATTTCAGATAAAAATGTCGAAGCAGTAAGAAAACTTGTGAAAGAGGATCGTCATATCACATACGAGGAAATTTAGTCAACCTTGAAGGTTGGATCAACTGCAGCCCAGTCCATAATATAAGATTATCTCAATCTTTCCAAGTTTTGCAGTCACTGGGTTCCATATGTGCGTACGTCTCAGCAAAAATATGATCGCATGGAATGGTGCCGCTATATGCTTAACATTTTTCGCAGCGGCAAAGTAAAGACGTTCATAATATCCACAAGTAACGAAACGTCGATTTACTACCAGGACCTTGAAACAAAACAGAACTTGACAGTATGGTGTTTCCAAAATGAAACTACACCTTCGAAAGTTAAATGAGCACGAATCGTGGATAAAGTTATGGTGAAATCGTTTTCCTGTAAAACCGGCCATATAGTAACTATACAGTTAGATGATGGTTGTACAAGGACAATAGAGACCGTTTCTTATTACATTCCAAGTGTCTTTGAAGCTTGGAGTTCTGCCCATCGAAACTCTCCACTGTTTCACTTTCTTCTTCATCACTTCAATGTATAGCCACACACAGCAGTGAAAACTTTGAAGTTTCTACAGAAAAATGGAGTCCGTATTCGACCACAGGCCTGGTTTATTCTCCAGATTTAATGCCACGTGAGTTTGACTTCTTCCCAAGACTCTAGAAAAGGCTTCGAGGACGCCGCTTTCAAGCAACTGAAGATTCTATAGTAGCGTATAATAATGAAATTTCTGATATTCCAGAAAGAAAAAAAAAACATTTTTAAAAAGATTTGGTTAGGGGTTTTGAAGAATACAAAAGTGTATTAATGATTATGGGACTATTTCGAGATATTGTGAAAAGTATTATATAAATAAATTGATTTTTCAATGAATATCTAAAAAAAAAAAAAAAAAAACTTTCGGCATGTCCCTCCTATTACATAAGAAAGGAGAATATCCAATCCCATCAACATATCAAAAATACTTTGTAAGTAGGAATCGTTTTTGATGAAATAACTATCATTCTTTATGACCTACTACAAGGAGAGCTCCCTCATGGATACCCAAATTTGATTGCCGGTGGGAATTCTTATGCCTCAGATCCCACGTTAAGCTGTAGGTTCACGTCTCACATGCCCTCGGTGCTAAAAGGGACACATTTCAGACATAACCGCATTTTGAAATTACAGATATTGAAAGAGTTGCCAAATCCTGCTATTATCAAATGTTGCTTTTGAACCGCTAAACCACGAAAATTGATAGATAAGAGTTGGTTAACAAAATACGCGAATAAGGCGGATTGTGAACGTCTCGAAGCCGCTGGTCCTCTCTGTTAGACAGAAGACAACGGATTCTGTTCCGGCCATCAATGTGATATGGGCAGTATCGTGATTCATTAACCATTCAATGAACACAGAATTAGCGACCCAATAACGATGGGCACATGCTAATTCCCGTCGTTATCGATGAAGCCTACTGTTAACATTGGTATGCCATATGCGGAGGCCCCATATCTAACAGCATACGATGAATTGTGTCTCAGACACATTTCTGCTTTATCCATCGTTAAAGTTTGTTGAAATTTGCTGTTACTTGTGCCACAATATGTGTCGTACACTTTTGTACCAACCTCGATAATTTAGGACGTCCAACATCTTTAGTAAAGTGTGTCTCACACTTTGTCGTTTGGTGCTGGATTCACCGGTTTCTTTCCGCCTTTGGAAAACACTAACGACAGCAGGCGAACATCGCACAAGTTGCGCTGTTTCCAAGATGCTTCTTTCCAGTCATCTGGCCATCATAATCTAGTCTCTATTAAATTCTAATATATCGCCCACCTTCCCCATTCTATACACAAGAATCGCACTGACTGATGAACTGAGATCTCTTGTTATTGTCTGGTGAATGGTTCCTCTGTGCATTGTGCCTCTTACGTAAGCCCAACAACTTCGTTCAAAACGTAGCGTGTGATCATATCTTGGCTGGTCAGCGCAACACTGAGCGAAACTCATTTAGCAATGAATATATGGCCTACAGAAACAGACACATAGGTCAGTGTAAAACCTAGATATGTTAACTTGTAACGGAGTAGAAGAGTCAAATTCAGAGTTATAAATGGTCATAAGCAGTTCTTAGAGTGATTGCTGGAATGTAAATACGCGCATGATAGAAGATCGACGTGTAAATAGTAAAGTTCTATTTAAATATATTTATCTTGTTTTGAAACTTTATTACATTTATTATTTTCGTTTTGAATCGTAATTCAGCTATGTGGGTTTGAGTTGAGTTGAGTTGATTTTAGTTTAGCGTCCCTTTCAGTAGCCAGGCTATATGAGACGCGGACCTACTGATTAACGTGGAATCCGAACCACATGAGCTCCCACCGGGAATCGAACCCGGGTTTCCCACCTATGTGGATTTGAATTTTTAACTAAATAACATATTAAAATATTAAAATACATTAGTTCAGATGCAGCAATAAAATTTGTCGTAACGGTATTGACAAATTTTAATAAGGATATTGAGAATAAAATAACATTTATTTATTTGTATTGATAGTAACAAAATTCTAGCTTCATCTTAACTATGTCCTTAACGTGTAATGTGAGTGCTTATAAGCAAGAGTTTTAGCTTCCGAAATTTTCTGAAGAAAAGTTTTGCTGAACATGCTTTAAAATGTGTAGAGAGCTACTTTTTCTTTCTTTTTTTCAAAACTCTGGCAGTAGAAACAAGTGTATGAAGTATCGTATTTGTGAAAGAAAACATTCCTTGTGAAACATGGCCTCCGATAGGGAGGATGGAATCAGGGAAGTTCTTGAGAGTTTTGACACTTATGTCGCATTAGTGTCAGATTACTTTGATCAGAAAGTGGTTCTGCATATTCCTCGAGAAAGGGCCGAGAGGTAGTATAAGAATGAGGTCAAAGAAGAACAGCGTCCTTTCCCTTACATACACTGAATTAGTAACTAACATGATATGAAATACATATACGTTTTACTACAATCAAATTGCAATATGATATATGTGGCTCGTGTATTATATAAGTTGAACAATATAACCATTTACTGTAATATAAAGAACGTGTACCTGTACCTATTTTGTGTGTGTGTGTGTGCGGATGTGCGCGTGTGTGTATGTCCGTGTCTACCATCAGATTTTCACATAAAGAGGAATCACCAAATTGTAAGGTACCATTACAGTCGATGTAATGAGATTTTCTGTTTGGAGGGGTCCAATATTTTTTGAACTTACTGTACTATACGATTTTCTTAAAATATTTTTTCGGTCTATGTAGTAAATTCATTAGTTCTTTATTTAAGTCAAAATTAACGTGGAAGATTTGAATAACCTAGTAGAAATTATATTTCGGGGAATAATATTTTATTCATACATTATTTTAATGTAAATCTTATATATGGGCATTTCAAATGGATCAGTATTGAAATTATACACCTTAATGCTATACGAAAACATAGGCCCGCAGAGGCAATTGGACAGAAATTCTTGAAATTATCCACCTATCTGATATTTGGCAGAATAATTTAGAACCCTTTCGTCCCTCTGAGATGCCTATATCCTCCCAAAATCCGGTTTCATCCAATTTTTACCACTTTCTATTCGTTTCATATTTTTCCATCGCCCAAACTCTTGTTATGATTGGAACTATTTCTGAAAAGCTAGTATTAAGGCGCGATTCTTCTCACACTCTACCTGGGACACGCTTGATATAGGAACATATAATCTTCGCTCCTATAATATTTTGATTTTCGTCAGTAGTAAACGCCAGAAACCAGGTAAAATTGTTTTAGTTTAAGATAAACTCGTTGGAAGCAGAAAGGCGTCTTGAAGAGTTAAAATTCTGCAGTCAAATTAGCTAGAAAAGCCAAAATATGGAATTTCAGTAATGCAGACGCCATGTTTAAGGCTGAAATCATCCAAGGACAGGCATGAAGGAAAAGTATATTGGTTTTCTGACTTTGTGTGATTGATCTTTTGGAAATTAAGATTCGGTGTTTGACAAACGTTTACAATATTTTCTTTCACCCTCTCAAGTTAAGTTAGGTTACGATAGGCCTGTCCAGATATAACTTTCGTGTGTGTATGTAGTAAATGTGATTTTTTTTATTACATGGCGGTATTTATTGGTTCTAGTATAGTTAACTTATATTTCATGATGTCCGTGTAAGTTAGAACAGGGGCTCTCATTTACTCCTCAATTGACTCAAGCTTCCAACTGAAATTGGTTGAACGATTTTTCGTTAGGATTCTTTCTCTTCAGGAAAGGGACCCTTGCCATTAGCAGTTTAATATGTCCTTTGGCTCTGATTATTTCGTTTACCCCTTTTTAGTTCATAGATAAGATTGGGTAAAATTCAAAAATCTTAGGTTCATATATAGTTAAATGGTGTGATAATATGTATTAGTGTGTATCAGTATTTGCTTTCTTGGGTATGTGGACTCCAATGTGCATGTGTATAATTGAGTATGTAGATTTTTAGGAGTAAGGTGTGAGTGAAAGTATGTTATGTTTATTGTTGGACAGTGTGTTCTTGTTTGTTTATTTATCTCTTTGGTCCATTATAATAAATAGGTTACTCCTTAGTGAAGAATTTCATAGTAGGTCCGTACCGTAATTATAGTGCATGGCTTATATTTAACAATAATAGTGCAAAAACATGATTAGCAGTGCAAAGAATATTCAGTAGTAAACAGGTTGTTTTCGTACTACTAGCGCAACCGCGTCCGAATTTAATATTATTCGTTGCTAGTGTTCTGTTACTCTAATCTTAGTGATCTGGTTTATACGAAATTGACCTTTGCTCTACAATTAACTATGAGTAAATATTAGTTTAGACCCATAAAAATTGATTTTTATGTAACTCATATCGCAAGCTACCTTTCTGAAAAAGCACGATCATTTATATAAATTAGTAATCATAATATTATTAATAATAATAAACTTCGCGTTCCCACTTAACTCGAAGTTTTGTCTATATGGCATTATTTTTGTCGCCAGACTAGCACTTACGAATCATCTTTATCCGTTGCCTTCTGTGAACAATTGCATTGTTGACAGTTTTCCGATATATAGTTGTATGCTATTCAGAACATTGAACTTTCATTGCATACAAAATAATTTTGAAACCGTGAAGTGAATTACCGGTATACCGTAGTTTGTTACGAAAGATATACATATTCAGTTCATATAGGATCACACGTTTTAATTAATGGATTATGGTAATTGCTGATTTTAATGTAGTTGGTTAGACTGCTTTGAACAGTCTTGGGCTTATCGAGAAAGTATAGAGTGTCTAAAAATAAATCGACGTCGTAGAGAAAGGTAGATAAATAAATGAATAAGTGAGTAATGATAATATTAATATATAAATGATATCATAGTAAAGCGTATGATTAAATAGTAGGATGCCCATGTGTATATGTGCCCAGTGGTAAAGTTTGCTAGAAGTATAGATTTTATATATATATATATATATATATATATATATATATATATATATATATATATATATATATATATATATATAAAGTTCTTAGTGTGTTAATTCTCACGTTAGAATTTTATATGAGAGTAGTGCGATTCATAAAAACGATGGATGGTATTTTCACTTAGTGGCTCGACATTTCCATAGTAAATATACTGATTAATTGATCAACTGGCCTGACAATACAAACAGTAGCCATATAGCAAATGATCCCAGATATTTCGCCGCTTTTTCTCTCTCTCTTCTCTATTTATTCCTCTATTCTCTTCTTCAAGAATTTTTTCCTTTAATTTTTAACCCCCCTCCCCCCGAGTTTTGAACTTGACATATATCAATCATCTGAAATATATCGTTTGAACCTGAATTACCAACTGACACATCGCGAGACACGATTCGTAGAGGTATTCATCGATGTGAAGTATGAGGTAGATGTTTTCCACCATATTGACAGACTGCAAGAGCGAGCGATGGTCCGGTCTACGATTAATTTTGTTTTCGTTTCCTTCCATCATTATCCGCGTAAAATCTTCCGTCAAATTATTACCTGTTATTACATTTATTTCCATTGGTAATGCTTAAGGTAATGGTTGTCGTAGTTGTTTGATCCCAAGAGTATTATCAATATCTTTAGCTTCATTTATATCTATATTTTTGTGTTTACGTGCCTGCCTTCTATATCAAATGTCCACTATTTTAAATAGAATACTTGAAAATATGAATTTTATCGTTATGCGCAGGAAATTAGTTAATTTGAATTTGTACTATAGGTCGGATATTGTATGTAGTGTTGCACCTAGTGCTCTCAAACGGGTCTGGTCGGGTTGTTATACCTAGACATAAACACACACACGCGCGCGCGCGCAAGACCTAGCCAAGAGTGAAAGAAAGAAGCCAAACAAATTTGTGAAAACATCTCTTTCTTTGCCCGCTCGCTTGCATTGTTGTGAAAGCAAGCAACTTTGAATTATTTCAATTCAATGGGCAGACAGAAATTTGAATACGAACTTCAGAATTTCGTTCGGAATATTGGAACTTGTGAATGTAATGAATGTGATTACGTATATAATGCTTATTACGTGTACTACCTATTTATTTTTCTATGATTCCGATATCTTGATTAGTTCAGGAGATATGTGTCTTCGTAGCAATGTGTACGAAATATTGGTCTTTTCCTCGATATCTCGAACGATTGCTTGTCATGACCCATACTGTCATTCCTCAAAACATGGCCCATTCCTGGTGGGACACCATATCTATCTGAGAGAGAGAGAGAGAGAGAGAGAGAGAGATAGGTATATACACGTAATTTGACTCTAAACTCGAGTCTTAAACTTTAAGAGAAATTTGCAGTGAAATGTAGGGTAACTGGCGAACTTAATCAGTTTGATTAATGCTAATAATAGTCCTTGTTTTACAGTGTTAAATTGCAAATTGAAGACAGCATTCTAAATATAGAAAAAATAATAAATTAATGCACAGATACCATCAGCAAAATATTTCTCGACGGTGGGTGGTGTCTAATGTTGAGTTCTCTAATAAAAATGAAAGAAACCTTAGTAATCCATCTACCTGCCTAAAGAATCCGATAAAATGCAGGACATTGACCGCTCTCGATACTCTCTCTTTCTCTCCCTCGCTTTTTTTTTTAATTTTATGTTTGGGGAGAATATTCTACATACCATTAGATGTTGTTTATTAGTGGAAGAAGAAGGGTGGTTATAAAAGTGTTTCAGGAATAATTGAGCCTGAAGAATTCTCAGTTTTAAGAGCTGTTATCGCGTGTGTTCTCAAAAAAAGATATCTGGAAAGGAAACATGTGTACTTATTTCAGTGAGAGGGAATTCCTCTGGATTAAATATAAAGCCCAAAAGACAAGTCAGTTTCCTCAATTAAAACTAAAAGACGAATAAGCGCAAATAATGGTCAAGTTAAGTATTTCGGTAAATGTTTTAGGTAAAGGAAGACTTCTTAGATATTTAAAGGAAAGAGAAGAACAAACTGTTTATTCTTTATATGTTAAAAAAATAAAATTACGCAATTAAAAATTTAAATATACTCCTTGATTTTCTTGAATCGTGATTTGGAAAGAGACGTAAGTTCGAGTAATCATATTGTCCGTCACAAATATTTAAATAAATTACATAAACTAGGAACTATCTTAAGATGACGCTGATGTCTACAAGGACTTAACCAGAAATATTAGAAATCCTATCGCTTATAGGCGAATCAAAATAGAAATATTTTATTTTTACCGTTAAGTATTTAAAGATAATGGGTAAACTCTACCTAGAAACAGTTATTACTTATAATGTGATGTTAATTACTAGTGAATTCCTAAGTACTAGATCATATGCCTCACTCCATTATCATAGCATCAAATAGTAACGAGAAGTATGGATCGTGTTGAAGAAGTGTATCAAATAGATTCGTTAGAGCTCTCAAGCCGCATTCTTGTGTTCAAAGCAATAAGCAATATATTTTCATTGTTTCAGCCACAAAATTTTCCAATAGGTAAGTATTTTTTTCTTTCTTATTTAGTCTTTTCGCTACTACTCTAACGTGAAATAAGTTGTTCCAGCTTTTTATATAGAGCTAAATGTGATAGCTAAGATCGTAAGTTTACTAGTAATATTCTTATGGAAATATAAAGAAAGCTTTTCTGATATCCACGTAAGATTAACCTATAAGAGTGATAATGGTACAGAATGATATACGTAAATGAATTATTTTAGAAAAATTGAAATAGTGTTAATGTGGAAAGAAACAAGAGGAACCCAAGAAAATTCAACGGACAGCACGTTACGTTCACAACTAGAAACACTTAGTCCGGAATCGAAGAATGAAACCCTCGTTGCTCTACCACTGACCCACTACCTCCCGCATTTATTAGTTTCATAGTTTTATAGGTTGGTTATTGAGATAGGGGATATATTTACTTATTTATTTATTTAGTAAAAAAAATATTTATATTCTTCGTAAGCCTATTCTACACTGGAGACATCACAAATGAACACATGATAATGAATTCTTGGAAGCATGTCAACATACTCTAAATATTTGAAACTGCCATACCAATATCAGGTTGATAGAACCCAGAGACAATATTGGATCAGAATGCCCAGTCATGAGACTTGAAATCTTTCTATTACGAAGAGAACGTTTACTTTCTATGTCTGTTTTCATATTTTGCGGTATGTACCGTATTTCACTCAATTTCAATCAGGAATGATAGCTATTCCATGTTTGTAATAAAACAAGGAAATAAATTATTTATGTGAATGTCTTCATGAGTCCAGCTCTAAGCTAATAGTACTATCTTCCAAACTTTTTTACTTCATGTAGAGAATTCAAATTTGAATCTGCCTACAAGGAAAAAAAACTTTGGTAACAGACAAAATTTATAAATTAGATTCATTGTCAAAAAATACAATTGATTCAAATTAAATATCAGTAGCAGTAATATTAGCATATTTAAAATTCCGTTTATTAACATACAATTAACATAGCTTATTTTCAAAATCAAGCAATATTGAAACCATTAAAAATATGAAACAATTTTTTAGAGCAATGTAATAAATAAATTTAAAAAAAAAAAAAGATTTGGCAATAAATTTGCGATTGAATGTTATCATATGTCTTTGTATACGTATAACCCTGATTGCATATATATTGTAGAACTCAATATATTTTATTGCTGCGCGCATTGTTATTCAGCTATTTGTCTACTAATCATCTCTGCATTCGTTGAGTGCGCTACTTACCACATATCTGCTGTTCAACTGTCGAGAATATCCGAATTGTCATGGCGTCTACCTATTGTTTTACTTGAGATAATGTCTTTACAATCGGTTCAAAGTAAGTACACATTAGTGACACATAGAGGAAAGAAATTTCTTATCACAAGATAAATCCCTTGTAGACGACTCTTTGTGCTTTCAACCAAGGACAAGGTACAAAATTTCAATTACACATCAATCGCGAACAATATTTTAGGGGTTATTTAGACGTGGGCAATCGGAAAGGTTATGTTCAGTCCTTCTAACAGTAATTTCTAATTTATGGTTCAATAAAAAATGTGGAAAGCTATAGAATATGAGTTCTGAAGTGTATTTTAACCAAAAAAGAAGTTAGACATTAATACTAATGAAAACGATGAACAATATAGTAATAACAAATTCGGTTTTTAACGAAAAGAAATAAATATTTCTACGCATATAATTTGGATTATCACTGGTTTTACTAGGAACAACTATATATTCCGATATTATTAAATACACTTTAGCGTGTGGAGAAACGAAATCGATCATTGTTCCAGCATCTTATCCCTGATCATAATGATAAAACGTACTTACTTAAATGAGTCTCAAAAATTTTATAACATTTTTAGTTAAATAATCATAAAGAAAAGATTATTAACTCCACGATAAACATCAATTATAGATAAACATTCAATGTTTACATACTTTACCTGAAATAATTTAGGTTATGAAATAGGTCAAACTAAATCACAATATGTTCAAACTTTATGTATTGTATTTTCAGATATTGTCCGAGATGCTTTAAACAACAAATTATCGATACTTGGAGCGGTGCTTCAGGTAAGTTCCACCTTTAAGGGGATTCTACTAGTATAACTACCATTTGTAACATAGTCTTATTACATTATTAGTATTTCTGGCTTTCGATTGAATTGCCTTGCATATCACTTCATGTACTGGTTCTGAAAATCAACCCTTTACCAAATAATTCAGTTCAGTATCCTGTGTTCTCTGGTTTGTCAATATCGTGTTAGTTATAAATTATAACTTTTAATATATTGTAAAGAAATTGATTGGCATCAGTTATCGAACCAAGGGCACGACAGAATATCGCCCCAGACAGCAAAGAAGGAAACATCAACTTCTCATCAGTTACATAACCCAGTCCATTTAGTCGGAGAATTTACATTACATAAGCGTATGTACAGTACGAGTAACTTGATTGAAATAATAATGAAATATGCAGAAATTTTCATTTCCTAACCACTTGTTGTCAAAACAACAACCACTTTGTATCAGTCATCACTTTCTTGTCCCATTCTAAGTTTTTCACACTGTGAGCATGATCTCATGCTTCACTATCAGAAAAGACACCCTCTGGGAGGAACGATCTACGTTACGTCGTCGTGACGCTTATGAATCGTCTCTTAAATATACAAGTTAAAAAGGACAGTTCTTTTTGAGCTGTCTTTCGTCAAATTATCATTTGCCTTGTTGTTCTTGTTTTTCGTCTTTAGTCGATGGTCTGATGCTGTTGGTGACAATCTTCTGCCATTCTACCTGTGACTCTGAATGAGGGTCACTCGACTTCTCTGGTAGAAAGTCCCCTTCCCCCATCGAACCAGCCATCCAAAGGTCAGAGAAAGCATGGAAGTCTCGCCATGGGTCAAGGAGAAGCACATTCGTCTGAGAGTGAAGCTGAACAAGGACCGCCTAGTCCAAGAGAAAGTGACCCTGATATCCCAAGGTCGAGCGATGACTTTGCAAAAGCTATCTTGATCTCTAGGTCGTGGTTTGGGAGACGATTCATGACGGCATTGTACTGGTTTCTGAAGCAGATAGAGCGACGCTGTAATCCGGCCAGTAAGAGGCAATCCTTGTAGTCCTTACCCCACACACAACCCCTGTTTGTCCCCTATCTTCTGCACACTCTAAATTTGATTGTTGAGTATCATTTCTATTTTCATGATGTACTTATGCCTTATCTATGTATTCCACACACACAGAGTTTCGCACTATACTTATTCTACTGATTAGATCTTTGTTGAGGTAGAGAACTGGTTCCCACCTCCCTGCTAATCGATCTCAAAACCTCCGTTTTGAGTACAGGTAAATTTTACTGCAATTCTTTTGCAAATAATTGCATTTTTGAGATATTAAGGAACTGAATAAAAGTAATTTGCTTACAAATTTAATGTATTTATGATTTTTGTTCGATTAACTACCAGTACAGGTATTTTGAAATCTGTAGTCATACTAATATTCAAAATACCTTACTGATTTTTTTCTTGGAAAATACTCAAATTATAAATTCAATTCAATAATAATATTGAATATTTTATAAATTTCGAAGAACAGGATTAAACTGTTTACTCAATTGGTGGTAGGGAATGTTCCAAAATCTTTTTGTTTTCCCTTTCTGGGTTGTTGAACGTATATTCATTACTTGTTGGTTTAGTGAAGGTTCTGAAAATTTTATAGTGCAATGTTCGAAAGAGCTAATATTGTTCTTACCTTTGTTTACATTATTCATAACGGTAACTAACTTTATTTCGAAACTTTTTTTTTCCAGTCTCTGAAAGCCGAAACTGGTTTCATAATATGCATTGTGATTGGTTTGATGGTGGCTCTCTCACTACCACTGTCCCTTATTGGACATGGTTGTTATCAGCTCCTTCGTCATGTGGCTGCAAGACGTGGAAATGCCACTCAATCAGAAATGTTCAACAATTGTGTTAATTGCAAGCGTCGCTCCTTGGTGTTTGCCATGCAAATTATTCTGGTTCTATTAGCGTAAGTACCCGACCAGCATTAGAAAAATCATATAGCCAACAGCCTAAATTCGGTACCTAAATTTAATATTTTTACATTGTTCATATTAATAGCATATGCAGCAGGTGTATTGGAAAAATATTATTTGTCAATAACATTTAAAAAATGCCTTATAATGTCCTTAGAATTTCAATTAAGAAAGTGCACTAGCACGAAAGTTTTGCACGTGTCTGATTATAAAATACGAGTTTTGTTATTAGACAGCTCTTGTCTTGATAAATAGTGTAGGCCTACTTGATTTGATATCACTATATTGAATTAAGTTCAATTTACACAGCGGCCTCATTTGTAGACATGAAGTAAAATATAAGTTTGAAGCTTAATAAATATGCTATATCTAATTCTCAAATAGAAAGTCAATATTTGTATGAAAAACAAAACTTATGAACCAACATATAAATGAAGTTTGAATGAAAGAAGCTCACTGGTATCTTCCTCACACGATGCACTTTGCGTTATTACAAATTATAAGAATTCACACATACTCAATAAGACTATTCTAACTCTAAAATGTCAATTTTCAAGGTAAGCCAAAAATCGTTGTATTTAAAGAAACTTTATTTTCTGCTTTTGTGAATTGTAACGTTATTTCAACATGTACCAGTAGAGTGTTAATTATTGTAGAGAAAACTATCTTAAATACATACGAATATAAAAATTGATATGCATTTAAAAACTACGGTAAATGCAGGTATATACGCCAGTGCAGCTAAATACGCCAGGTGTTCAGCGCTGAGACGTTTCTCACGAAATCCACTAAAATACGCCTCCAATATGTGCCGGTCTTGGACAAGTCCGATTTGAGGAATACTCCGGGAGACAGCGCTGAGACCGCCACGCCGTGCAGTGTTGTTTGCTTCGGGAAGGTTCCGTGGAAGGGCGCTATTATTTCAATAGAGGTAAGAATCCGTTATTAGTACCGTGCTAACTCAGAACATTGCCGATTGTTTACAGCAATGTACGCCTTATTTCGTGTGCGTCTAGGAACACTTTGTTTTGTAGGTGTAATTTCAGTATTTGTGATTCCATGACTACTAAATCAACACCAAGCATGGTGCAGCGAAATACGCCAGGGTTTGTGCAGAACTGACTGCAGAAGACAAAGTTGTTTTGATTTGTTACACATGTTCCATGTAATATCGGTGTAGTCTTTTTCTAAGTCACAGTACAATGACACCGTTTGCTTATCTTCTTATGGACTAAAGCTTCTCAGTTTGAAACTTCATTTCAACTTTAGAGATTATCGTTTTTACATTTTATCTTTCTATCTTCATCTTGCATGGTTGGTTATTCTATTTTTTGCTTCAGCCATGTTGTATAGTAATATTTGAGTTCGTATAATACAGATGATGCAAGCAGTTGCAAGATTTATTACAGGTTTCTAGTAGTATCCTAGACTTGGCATAATTACCCGCACGTGTTGCTAAATACGCCAAGTTGTAACACTTTTTTTACCTTGGGTACAAAATAGAAATAAGTGCACTATTACCAAATTTTTTTCTACACGCGGAAAAAGCTACTCAGCAACACACGCCTTTTTTTTTTTTTTTTTTTTGGTATTTCATGAAAATTAAGGCCATAAAATTTCCAACATCCAACATATGCTTATATACCTGCACCTACCTTATTTTGAGTCATGGCAGTCTTTGGAAATGTGAATTATTTGCGTGTGTAAACTGAACATAATTCAGCATGTCAAGTGGAAAGTAAGCTACAGTTTTGTTTGTTTGTTTAAATTTAGCGATCCTTATCAGTAGCAAGACTATATAAGATCTGGATCTAAAGACTAAGGAGGTTCAATTTTGTTCATGTTCTCTCACTGGGAGTAGAACCTGGGACCACGTCTGTAGCTAGCGAAAAGCTACCTAATTATCATCACCATAAGTATTCACTCATTACTGAAGTCACTGGCAGGGACGGATAGGCATCATTAGAGGGGCGCGGGCGCTTTTTACTACAAGGACCATCAGCAACTTAATGTCACAAATCAGGTTGCACAGTTTTCTTTCCACAGTAAGTAATAGTATTAACAATTAACAATTAACAATTAAAACCTTATATTCTTTCATCAGCATATTACTCTGAATTCTTCAAAGTATTACATGAAGTTTAAAGAGTACGTTATACTATACTACAAAATTATGATTATGTTTTAGTGTTCTAGTTTTTGATGCTACTGTATCTATCACCTTTTCATTCGAAATATTTTTTAATCTTTTTCAATAGATATCAACGTTTCCAAATGTTCCTGAGACATAGTACTCCTTAACCTATTTTTAATGTATTTCAGTTTTGAAAAACTTCTTTCACATGTGACCTGAGTTACGGGCAAAGTCAATAGAAATTTGCAGGCTAGTAGCAAACCTGGATAAGTATTACCTAGGTACTGCACGAATTACAACTCTTCAAAATTAAAAAAGCAGCACATTGCACTCGATTTCCTTGTCAACAAATATATTTTCTTCTAATTCTGAATCGCCATCAGCACAGACATTTTTTCTCGGTTGTACTCGTCATCAAGGATTCTCACTTCTTGGAAAGTCCAAGAGAAGACATTTATAGAATCCTCAAAAACTTCCGTACTGATCTTTTCAGAAGATGTGTAAGTTTATCGAAATCCGTGTCTGGAAGCTCTGTTACTTGGTTGAAGTGTCTAGGGTTCAAACAATCAATAAAGTATATTGCTTCTTGAAGAAATACTCGAAAGTACCCTATCCAATATTGTGTTGAGTATTTCGATGCAGTACCTGGTCATCAGATAAGAAGTAGCTTCATCTTCACATTCCTAGGCAAACATCCATTTCCACTTCCGAAGACGAGTTGCTGACAGGTCAGTAGAAACAAAGAAATCACGTTCTAATTTTTCAAATTTGTTATTGGACCATTCTGCAAATTTTAACGCTGCATTCTTAACAGATTCCATATCATATCTCTGTTCTTTCAGTTGGGACAGTAGTCTGCACCATCTGATACGACTACAATACACCAGCACCCTGTATTTGGAGATAGTTTGAAAGAGGGATCGTCACTTGAAATATTCCCGGGAACACTTGTGCTGTCAGAATTGTTTTGAACTTGAGATGATCTTTTATATATCATTTTGCTTTACATCTAGCTTTTGGTTTGATATTTTCTGTAGAAGTTATTTTCTTCATTATTATGATCAACTCTTGTGTACAAAGCACTTTCTGGGTTCAAAACTTACCAAACTTTTTTCTGCAAATGCAGAGTATTTTGTCCACCATCTAGTTTCCGTAGTAATTATAAGACGCTTTTGTTGACATTTGATCTTCTAAATGTCCATTTGCATATAAGACTCACCCATAAATATTGTAGTCATTCAGCAGAACAAACAATGACATAACCAATGCATTTTTTTTATCAGATCACATATGACAAGATTGAGTATGTGAGCGTAACACCTTACGTGTAGCTGATTAGGTATTTTGAAAAATCCGAATATTGTCCTTGCATGTTACTTGCGCCAGCGGTTGAATTTTCAATACACTTTTTAATATAAAGATTCAACTTCTGCAGAATTTCCAGCAGTAAACCGCGAAGATACTGTCCTGTGATAGATATACATTTTCAATTGCTGGCCTGTGGTAGATATACATTGACAATGGCAACAATTTTTGCTTTAACAACATACCGAAAAACAACAGAGCACCGGCCTGAAACTATTATATCTTGAGTAGTGTCTAATATAACAGAAAACATTCCATCTTAGGAGACTTTTTTTCGAAATATCTTCTCTGATAAGTATGCTGATAGCATCCAAACATAATTCACCGTGTTTTTTAAAAGTTGTGTGACCACCATCTTGCTTACTTTATCGTACATAACTCAGTTTACTCTTCTCGATGAGCTTATCTAAATTATTTTTAAGCGGAAGTTCAAATTTTCTTAATAAAAGAATAATATCCAAAAAGTTTCCATGATCTGTAGCTGTGTCTTCCAGTCTATAGGCTGCTTGATTTCCTCTTCCTCTGTAAGTAATCCATCGGGTTTCAGCACTTTGACACTAGTTTCAGCACTTTGACAACTCAGTGCATTTCCTGTCTGTTCTCAACCTGATACTGCCGTTGTTTTACCTGTTCGTGAGGAAATAGTTTCATAACACTATGTTCTCTTTTGTTAGATATGTAAGCATCCAACTGGTCTAATGTATTTTGAAAGACTCACGTTCTCTTACTCGCTGATAAACGTGTTTAATGTTACTTTGTCATGTACAAAACTCCTAGGAAATGTGTTTGTCCGATCTGCAGAATAAGCCGTGCACACACTGCTGAGCTGGACAATATGACAGCCAAGTCCTGTTGGTGCCATCTCCTCGTTTATAAGCAAACTCAGGATTAAAGGGCATGCTTTATTTTGATTGACGGGAATGGAACACTTGAGGACGTATGAAATAGTTCGTTGCTCTGTTCTCTGCTGCATCACGCTTTTCAATATTTTCACTGACTTCCAAATCAGCATCACTAGAACTGAAGCTTTTCTGTTCACTTTCTTCTTTGACACCAACAATCATAGCTGATGTTGAAAGCGCATAATTTTAAGACTCATGGAAGTGGATCCTTCTTGCTAATTTTCCACTCTGACAGTTACATTCGTAACTGACGTGGTGGAAGCACCAATTTTAGCATTCATGAAACTAGAATTTTCCTGTTAACTTTCCGCTACAGTAGCATTAGTAGCAGATGATTTAGGGTCACAAACTTCAATACTGTGTTCAGTTTGTTTGCAGTCAGTAGTCTTGCAGGTTTGGAGATACTAAATGTGATCCTTTTGCAGGCATAAGCATCTACTTCTAATAACTTTGCATTCTTTTCAGCACGTCGCATCGATTTTCACGATTTAAAGTTTGGTTCACTCAGTCCGAAATTTTCCTTTTATGATGGATCTTGGGGGGGCGCACCGGGCTCGGTAACCCGGTGGCCCTATCCGCCCCTGGTCACTATTTGCAAATTGGGAAGTGTTCATGCATTACTGTGACGATATTTAACTAGCATATCCATTCTGAAATAGAAGATTGTCTTTTTACACAGTTCACCTATTGCTGTCTTTTACTCCGTCTTTTGTCTTTTATCTGTATCACGACTCTCAGAGCACAATTTCTTCTCAAACAGTATCGTAAGAAATTTTCCCCTCCTTTTATCTATCTCCAATATTGTTCCTTTTTCCTCACACCCAACACACTCACATTGTTGTCTCGAAAACTTGGCATAGTTTATTATGATAGTATTATTTACTGAGATAACTCCCTTCTAATCAACTTCAATACTGTTCTATTGTTTCTATTACTAATATATATGTATCAATCCCCAATCCATTCTGCAAAACGAATCAACTCAAAAATATAAGGGAGGTAGAGAGAATCCTACTCCAAGAACTAACGAAAGCCGATGTTTCTTTAAAAGGCATTATGATTGGATCGTTTGAGAAAAAAGAAAAGAAGGTATACATTTTGTGGAAAATCTGTATGTACTTACAATTGTACACAAAGAGTTTGATTACCCTTCTTTGGTGTGGGAAAGCCAGGTTCAATTTCCGGTAGAAGCTCATGTGGTTCGGATTCCACATTAAATTGTAGGTCCACTTCTCACATATATCTCGCTGCTGAACGGGACGCTAAAATTTCTCGGAGTGCAATAGTGTAGTGACAATGAGAAAGCAAAATTTTCTCAGAACAAAGTGTGGAAGCACTAACAATTTTATCCTTCGAGAAATGAGGACAAGAAAGGAACTGCAAACTTAGTACGAAATGAAACATATAAAAATGTGTTCATCTGAAGTAAATAATTTAGTTGTTTCTTTTTTACAAGTGCAATTGGTGCTTATGAATCTTTCTTTGTGAGTTGTGCATGGGGGAGGAAATATTTATTATTTCTATTTGCAAGTGAGATGCACAAAATACTAAATTATATTCTGTATAAGTGTAAAGTTTAAAGTTATTTCGTACGGAGCACTATTCACATCTTCCTGAGAATTCATGTAAGGATCATGATGAAGTTCGTACCAATTGGTCGGATATCTGTGTTGAGGCTTCGTTAAGATAAGTCTTAAAGTATTTTTATAAGAGCTAGGGAAAATAAAGCGGAAAAATAAAACCGAATTTAAGGGGAAAATACGACGAAAAGTTCAGGTCACTATTTATTATTCATGTAAATTTTCGTTTGAACAAGATGATTTTCTCCCTTCTCCTCGACATCTACATTTTCAATGTCTGTGCTTGTTTCTCGTATATTTTGCGTAACATAACAACACAATTCTCCATATTAAATATCTGATGAATTTCCCTCTTAATTCTTCATTTAAAGCTTCACAAAGTATATTATTTCCCTTAAATGATATCACTATTTCTATCTTTAATTTTATTTCGCGCTGCATATCATGTTTTCAGGTATCTAAAACTAGTCATCTGTTCTATTCTCCACTCTTATTTCTATATTTGATGCAAACATTTTTTTTTTCGGATCACCAGAGTGCTTTGTCATTTTTTATTCTCATTTTTTTCGCTTTTCCTTAAGTTTTTAATATTGATTTATTTCCTTTCTAGACGTTACAACAAAAGCCGTATCAACTTCTAATAGCATGCAACAAATCCTATCTCGTATCGAAATATCGTCTTCCCCGTGTATATGCGCACTATTTCTTCAACATATACTATAGATATTAAATAATTTTGCTGAGAGGCATCCCTGTTGAACTTCCTTTCCAATTACAAGTTCCTTTGATATTTCTTCAATTTCTACTTCCTTATTGCCTTATATATGTTTTTATGAATCTTCAATCGTTCAATTCCAATCCAATTTTCTGCAGCACTTCTATCATTTTCTACTTTACTCCGAAAAAAAACTTTTCCTAGATCAGTAAGAATTACATCCTTGTCTTTCGCTATAAACCTTTGACTTATTATTCTTAATAGCCCAATAGTATCTCCTGTTCTCTTACATGTACTATAGCCAAACAATTTCTTCTCAGTTTCGTTATGTTCTTTCATATACCTATCTACTCAATACTGAAAGCATAGTTCTTGATGCATGCTTTTTGAGGCTATTGCTTCTGCAATTTTCGCATCTTTTAAGATTAGATTACTTAGGTAATAGTATATTTATTGTCTTCAATACATGTTTTGACTACTTTCTTGTCGCAAATATTTCATACCAAAATCCAGCAATTCTTTATTTCTTCCCTCATTTCTGTTTTTAATAAACTCACTTGAAATATTATAAATATTTACTTCAATTGCCTTTCAATTCATTATCACAGATACTGGTTCCTCAAACTTATTTCTAAGGATCATTTTAGTATCCTCGCCTAATTTTCTTAATTAACCTTATTTTAAGCTGCAAAGTCTGTTTATGTCTAGACTTCCACTTTTAAAGTGCTCGATATATTATTCTCTCAAGCTGTGCATGTCATTTCGATGATTCAACTTGGAGATACTTCACTAAATACCTTAATTCTGTCTGTACATTATTTTCTTAGAGTTCCAAATACTGTTATAAATACAATCACCTGAAAAATACATTGTAATAACACTTAAGTTTATTAAATGGTAAATAAATACAAATTTATCAAATAAATTTTGATTATGACTAACTTATTTGCATGTTAAGTTATTTTATTAATGTAAAGTACATTAAGTTCATTATATTTAGTAATATCTGAAAACCGCTCGGATAATATTAGATCTTATAACTTATTTCGGAAATGATTGTTATACATATACTCCGGTTATAATTAATTAGTAACAAATTCTTCAGTAACAAAACCATCTTTTGTCAGGTACTATCGAAGTAATGGATACAACGTTCACACAGTACCTTTAAAATGATGGTGTATGTCTCCAAGGCAGTGTTGCCAAGTTATAAACGAATAAAAACAGGAAGCTGATGTTTTTGTTAGGGAATTTTTAAAACATTACCTATTATTTTCCAATTGTTGGAAGTATTCAAACTAAACGTAAATCGAAGGAAAGACTATTCATTACAATTCAAATTAGATATGACTCGTATTCCTACATTAATTAAGGTTTGGTTTATATGGACAGGTGAAAGTTACAATGGCATAAGTCATTATTCTTGCCCGACTAACACTCTTTTTTCCGATAAACGAAATAGCTTTTTCCTTTATCACTAGAAGTTTCACATCCATCTGTTGAGGTTTGCCATATTTCAGAATGAGGTTCTGTTCTGACTTATTTCACATTTTCTGTTAGCAGATTGACATATCTAGATCTGGTTTTCGGGTCTAAACATTATTTTTATTGACAAAGTCACTTACACCACCATAACTTTCACCCTCCATAAGCGACTAACTAAAAGTCAGTAATTTTATCTGATGAGAAAAATCTTATAAACGGCGGAAGCTTTTAAATACATTTTATCTGCCAAAAAATGGCGACCAAGTTGTAAAAATTTGCATATAAACTTATTTTGACATGCTGAGTTCAATCAAAGAAGAAAATTTTAATTGTCTTTTGTCCCTTTCCGAACATTTGCTTGTTAATGCACACACTATAGGAAGTGTGTTGCAATGCATACATTATTCGATCCCCTGGCTGTAGAAAAGGGCTTGACAATAATTAAACAGTATAAACACTAATCAAATCAAATACCAGTTTATAGCGAAGTTAGTGAACAGGAATGCAATACAACACACAAGGGTAACAATAACTTTTATCAACTTGGTAACATTGCTTTTAGAACCTATGGATCTATAAAAAATAACATTCAGAAAGAAACAATAGAGTGCATGTTCAGAGTTGCCAGAAAGTGTACGTATCGTCCTGTACCAACTTTTAGATCTCTTCACTTATTTTTTCAAGGAAAATGTCAGATCACTAATTATGCTATTTTAATCAGAGCATGGTGTTTGCTTTATAGAATTTGTAATACCATATGTACGTACTGTTGTAATTGCAGACTAGGTATTGTTGCAATGTTCATCACAAACGAACAACTGACAAACGCTGTAAATAAATCACCTAAGGTTCTACAAGCTAGCTTAACGGATGTATCCACATTTGTCAGAAGCACTACTTTCCAAATAAGTTATCTCATCACTCATACCATGGACAAAACACTCAAGGAAATATTCACCGACTTGGATGGTGAGTAAACTTTTTTTCTTAAATAAACAAATTTGTATCAAGCTACCGTGTATTCTTGTGTGTACAGGGGATAAAAGTGAGGGGGAAGTAGGGTGCGCCATCCTCCCATCTAGAAATAATATGCACGGCGTCCCCCCCCCCAGTTACTAAAAATAACAATGGGCAAAGATAGGCAGAGAAACGGCGTGATGTCATGACGATACCTACCGTCCCTCTACCTTTTCAGATCCACTTTTACTCCTGTGTGTGTATAAGGTTTCTACATGAGACTGATCTGCAACGCAGTAGCACTTTCTCGATACATGTCATTGAAACATAAAACATGTTTGTTGTTCGGTTCATGTTGTTTGCTACTAAGGGAGTCGGTAGCAGTGATGCCAACCCATAGGGAAAATCCCATTTTATAAGATTTTTTGACTAATTTTTCAAATAGAGATAAAGGGAATTTTCTCCAAATTGGCACCAAATATGGGATTTTTTAATATATTTACTTTATCCATGTCAAAATTCTCTATGAGCGGAAAGTGAGCTAAGCACGCTTGAATAAACGTGAAATCGGTGTTAATTGTCAAATTTTGATATTGGAAAGTGAATATTAATGTGAAAGTGATTTATGCAGGAACTTGTGAATCTCAAGAAAAAAAATAAATAAAAATAAATAAATAAATAAAAATAAAAATAAAAATAAAAATAAGTAAACAAGAAACGTAAATTGTACTCTGAAATTTTAAAAGAAAATCACGAATAAAAGAAAGTAAATTATAAAACGACAAACAGCCAACTTCTAAAACATCCCACACAAAATAACTGGAGAATGATGTTTGTCTGGTTTCACTATATTCATTAGAAGATTATGGTACAGAAGCGTGACGGAAATACTAAATTCTGATTTTTTTAAAAATGTACTTTTTTGCACCGACAATTTCAATAGTATATTTTAATTAATTATTTATTAGGAGTTTAATGTATTTATTAGGAGATTAGAAGATCGGAATTTACGAATAATTCACTCAAATATTGAATAAACTAAGTGACATACAGTAGTTTTAATTTTCATATTTTACATATTTTGGAAATTTCATACTTAGTATAGCTCGTGGGAATTTCTGCCTTTCGAGATGGGATTTTATAAGGTCCCAGGTTGCTATCACTGTTCCATAGTACGGTTGTTCATTGTTTTAAGAAGAACGTGATTGCTTTAAAACAGGGTGGATTGATTTAAATCAGTCTGATTTAAATCAAGATTTAAATCACTTGATTTTTTAAATAAAAATCGTTGATTTAAATAAAATTCCTAAATAAATTAATTTAAAGTGAAAATAAGTAAAATCCCGTTTCTGTTCTGTTATTTCGATTATGGAAGTTAATAATCATAATACAATGAGACTGAAATGTACAGTATAGTATGAAAACAAGTGTCATGCAGAGGATGATTAAAGAAAATCCCGTTTTGAACAGGTAACGGAACAATCCTGCTTTCTTCTTTGCGTAACATTGGCTTTGGGTTTTAAAATCGTTAATTATTCCAACGGGGAAATCACCATCGACATTTAAGATGAAAAATCCTTTTTGTGCGTGTCTGTTTGTGTGTTCCCAGATAATGGGGCATATTTAGAGGGGTCCTATCCCCCTCTCCATTTGTTTTTTTTTTTTTTTTTTTTTTTGTTAATTTTATAACTTTAGGCGAAATTTATGTATTTCATGCCGCAAGCTAGTTCTGAGTTTTTAAAAATAGGCCAGTGCCAAATATCAGTAACTTTTGTGAAAAAAAAAGTGTCTTTTTGATAAACGTTGCTGTACTTTTTCCTTAATGCTTAACATTTTAAATTATATCACCTATTTTTAGATGATAGGGTAGAATCTTCATTATTCAATTAAAAAATACCAATAAGGCTTTTTACTTCGTTTTCTTCTAGACTGGAGGCATTTTAGAACACGTTACATTTGCTTCCACGTCTTTCTGCGTTGAGGCATAGTGTGTGATGACGTCATAATTTTAAAAAAATATTTTTGATATGCGTATTATTATTATTTTTTGGCGGGTTACATTTTGCATTCAGAAGGCTGAAATTTTGCACACTCGTTCAGTGCACCCCTTAATGATTTTCAGATGTTTTCAGATCTCTGTGTGGAAACAGCGGGGTCCAGAGGGGCAAAAATGTTTTTAAAATAGGATTTTTTTTTTAACAAAAAGTAGCTTTTTTCGTGATTTTCCCGCCTCAGATGGAGACATGAATGGTACCGTTTGAAAGGCTGTTCTATTCTGAAGAAAATGATGTACGTACTATGCTCCTAGGATAAATAGGGATGTCTCAGGAAACTGTTACCTGAGACCCTGTTTTATACGGGAATCTGGGGTATTTGGGGAATATTATTTTTCGCGGACTTACTTTTGCACCTACAAGATTGAAATTTTGCACATTTACTCAGTGCACCCCTCAGTATTTTTCAGATTTGTTTCAGATCTCTGCCTTAAAACAGAGGAAGGGGTCCACAGAGGTAGAAATTAAAAAAATATATATATTTTTAACAGAAAATTCCTTTTTTCGTGATTTACCCGCCCGAGATACATGATGGAGACATTTGAAGTGTACCGTTTGAAAATATGTTTTATTCTGAAGAGAATAATGTACAAATGATGATCCTAGGATAAATAGGGATGTCTGAGGAAATTTTTATATTATATCCGGGTCATCTGGGGCATTGTGGGAATGTTCTTAGCTCATTGTTAAATAGTTCCCTCACCCTTAGTACTCAAGATAGAAGCTTGAAATTTTGTACACACATTTAGTACACCCCTTAGTATTTTCCAGTTTATTTTGAGATCTGTGCGTTTACACAGGGGAGTCCAGAGGGGATCATTTTTATAAAAAACAAAAGTAAAAAAATTCCGATTACTCTAAAAATTTCCTGCTTCAGAGACATGATAGAGAAATGTGAATGTTATCGTTTGAAAAGCTGTTCTATTCTAATGAGAGTGATGTATGTACCATGATCCTAGGATAAATAGGGATGGTGCTGTAGCTGCTTGACTGAAAGTCAATAATTTACCTTTATAAAGAGCCATAATTTAAAAGGGTTAAGAAACATTGTTTGGGATTGATATAGGTTAACGATTGGGGATAATTCAAAATTCAACCCCAATACTTTCACTTAAATGGCATAATTAGCATTTAATACTAATTCCTAATGCTTTTTCTTCAGTTCGCGACTTGTATTGTACGAGGAGAAAGATTTGATTTAAATAAAAAAAATCGATTTAAATCCAAAAAAATCAACAAAAATTATTTTTTAAAAAATCATGATTTTTTTCCACCCTGCTTTAAAATAAAGTTCTGTGGAAGTAGTGATGGTCTCCGGGAGTGGCCGGTGGAAATTTCTTCCCGAAGATATTAAATCCCCCACAGAGCATATATCTGATCAAGTTGAACGTGGACTATCAACATTTTCGCAATATTACTTTCATCCCCCATTGTATTGAAAGTCTTCCCCCGGGAAATGTTCTGAAATCATCACTGTCTGCAAATGTAGTACTGTTTTTCATTTCGAGTTGTTTCCAAAGCAGACTTAAAAGTACCTTTAGCCTATGATGACTAAAATTAGAAAATAAAAGCATGCACCACTGGGTAAACTGTCATAATTAGACAATATAACTAGGTATATTCATTCTTCCTTAACCATGCCAGTAAGAAAGGAGTAGCTTCTGATTATCTACCCATCAGTAGAGATGCTAGAAGGGACGCAAAGGGGAGCCTCCCCCTGCCTTCCTTTCCTGACTGCTTCCCCAGATATGTTTTATTGTAATGTAGGTCAAATAATAAAAACTATTATTTTCGTATACAAAAAAATAGCTATCCCTCCATAACTGTTTCTATTTCTCCGCCTGTCCTCGTCCAAGAAATTACAGTTGGCGTTGTCACTGCATCGAAATTTATCAGATGACGATACATGGAGTTACTATAGAGCCAGCCATCTGTTCAAGAAATATGAAACTATTTTACAAAACTTCAAAATCTTGCAGAACGAGAACTCAACTATAGAATTTACGAACATGTAAAAATTATACCACGTAACTACAAGCCAAAGACGGGCTTTAAATAATAATAATGATTAGTCGAGTAGTTTACGGTCCGTTTGCAATTTGCTTTTTTCTTTTTTTTGGGGGGGGGGCATAGGACGAATTTCTGAAGACAACGGGGAGTCTGCCACCCTACTTTCACCTAATTTGTATCTTATACACAAATATTTCTTTTAATTGTAGGCAAAAATTAAAAGTGGCACTTATACATTTAAAAAAACAATGTATTTATTTAGATGCTGAACGTACTCAACACTTTTACTATGTAGTCTAAACAGATAAAAAAAATATTCTTATTTTATACATTTCTCGTGCGCAGACAAAGGAAAGAAATTAAAGTGTCTTAAGTAAACTTTGTTGCACACATTATACATGAATACAATGTAGTAGATTGTGGTATACTTTGTCTGAAATTGACACCCTATGATTTGGATTTCTTGGATGGAGTCTTGAATGCATGCAACCATATCTTCAACAAATTGCATGGTAATATGGTGAATAACATTTTCAAGATTAACCCTGAGAAAAAGAAGCAGTAGTGATTGCTAAGGAATTTGATCACCTCAATCCTATCCCAACTATATATAAAAACTACATGAGCTGACATAAATTATTGAGCATTTTCTGTAGGGCTACAAATGATTAAATTTGGCATGATTGTAGCTTTCCGGAATTAACTCACAGGAAAATTGCCAAAAGTGAATATTTTTAATTTTTAGGGGGTCTAAAGGAGGATGAAGAATTTCATATGTTATTTAAATGGGCCTTTTTTTTAGACCTATAATCTCATGTTTTAGGTACTTAGAATTGGAATAATAACTTGAAATTCGATATGTTTGTACGTTTTCGTTAGCACTACCTAAGTAAACCAGTAGAATAAAAAATCGAACTTTACAGTGGTTTTATAGGGAACTGAAAAATCTTTCCCATGTTATTTATATGGAACACCTTTTACACCCCCAAATTATTGAGCACTTCCTGTAGAGCTACAATGATTAAATTTGGCATGATTGTAGCTTTTTGGGACAAATGCACAGGAAAATCGCCAAATGTGAATATTTTTAATTTTTAGGGGGTCTAAAGAGGAGATGAAGAATTTCCCCATGTTATTTAAATGGGCCTTTTTTGGACCCATAATCTCATGTTTTAGGTACTTAGAATGGGAATAAAAACTTGAAATTCGGTATGCTTGTACGTTTTCGTTAGCGTTACTTAAGTGAATCGTCAGAAATAAAAATTTCCAACCGTAGAGTAGTTTTATGGGGTACTGAAAAAATCTTTCCCATGTTATTTATATGGGACATCTTCTACACTCCAAAATGTTTAGGCACGTCCGGCAGGATTAGAATGATGAAATTTCTCATGATTGTAGCCTTCCAGTACTAACCGACAGAAAAATTGTCAAAAATGAATAATTTTAATTTTTTAGGAGCGTAAAGGGGGATGAAGAAATTCCCTTGCTATTCAAAAATCAAGAAAATAAAAGCTATAATACCATTAGTCAAAATAGTTGCAGTTTGGAACCACACGCTTTTATTATTGCTTGCCGACTATTGGATTCTGACGGAAAGAAGTCAAATCAGCGATGCAAAGAAGTCTTCAGGCGCACGTTGCGCCGCTTAATCAACAGAAAAAATATTCACTCCCAACAAGTGGTTGAGATCCCGGAAGAAACGGTAATTGTACTGAGGGACGGCAGGAGAATACGGTGGATGAGGAAGGGTTTCATACAACACATGGAGAGTTTTCAACGTCTTTTGAACTAAATTTTCGCATTCATTGTCATGTAACATAAGGATGGGCAAAGTTGCAATGCATTTCAGAGATGGCGTGGATCAATGAAAAATTCATCCATGACCTACAGACCCACAACTCCCCGTAACCCATGATCCATTGGACCCTCGAACCACCGTGATCCAGTCTGACCCATCACCCACTAAAACTCATCGTCATCAACTGTGACCCATGATCCACAACCTCTTTTCCATAATTATAGTTTACACTTGCAATAAAACAAGGTGAGAAATTATCAGTAATTGGAGTTCGAATTTCTACGGTCAATCGCTCAAGCAGCACTCTGTTACAATAACAGTTGATCTGGCCTTTACGATATAAAATGGGAAAGTGCTTCTCATGGGCCATTTAGATTAAATTCAATTTAATTATCATATATAATTACTTCCTTGTTGAATTATAGATCATTTTCAGTGGAAAATATGATGAAATTTGAAAATCTCAAATCAAGGCAAACGGGCCAGAGTAATTTTTTTTAAATGTAAAATTCGACTGTGTCTCGAAAGCCAAATAGTCCTATTCCTATTATTATAACTACAAATATCAATATCCAAAAGTGCCTAAATTTATTGTTTCACTTATTTAGATATACTCATCTCAAGTAAGCTAATAGAAACAAATGAAAAGGGAAGACAAATGGAGGTCTTGAAAGTAAAACGTAGACAAATTCACCAGTGTTCCGAAAATGCTGTCTACAATGCACTAAGCAGAGTGGATCACAGTGGGTCACGGTAAGTAGTGGGTCGCAGTGGATCATGTTCTGTTGACCGCGACTCATTGACCCACTTCGTCTCTGGTGCATTTCATGGACTTCAGAACTGTAACGATCCGCAATGATCGTTTTGTCTCGAACTGAAAAAGGCATGACGGATAGACTCCACTATAACTAAGCATGCCAGCAGAAACAACTTCCAAGAGGTTGGGAAATACTCGCATACTTTAATCAAGATCTAATCAGTGTCCTGAACTTTTACGATTGTCGTAACCGGTCTAATTCTTCATTAAAATTGCCAATTCGATGCAAGAATCTTTCCCAGTTATGCCTTACACTCAGAGAACATCATATCTCCAGACGACAAATTTTGTTGGCCGCTCCCAAGTCATGTGACACCCATGAGTCCAACATTTTCACCTCACCGATTGCATGGAGACACAAAATGACAGTGGTGCGGTTTGTCTGACTCGACTGCAACGGCTCGAACATTTTTTCAAGTTTCTACTTCCACCGTTTTTCTGATGAACTCGCCCGAACATGTTGGTCGGTTTCCACTGGGCTGTTGTGTCTCCGGAACGAAAGTTGAAAACTCAGGTTGAAAGTTAGTGCATTCATTCGCTGTTCCTGACCAAATTTTTAATGATTTTTGAGGTTTCCTGTGTAGGATGTCCCAGTTTAAATCCATAAAGAAAACTCACTCACAATTGGGTCGTCCAGTTTCAAAATGGCTCTTGTCCATTTACAGAAAATCCCAGAAAACTAAAAGAGTAGGATCTGCATGTTTTGTAGAACTAGGATTACTTCAGTGGGTTCAGGTGAAAAATCTGAATATCCTCAAGTATTTCACGTTTTAAAAAACGCGTCGATCCTACAGATTTTCTCGGTTTTCTGGGATTTTCTGTAAATGGACAATAGCCATTTTGGAACTGGACGACTCAATTAATCCTTTCAATCGTGCACTTTTGTATGGCCCTTTTTCAACAATTCACTCCCTCCTGATTATCTGTATACTCCAAACTATTTGCGTATAGATTTTGTGACGTAAGACATGTAGTCCACCGCTATGATGTGGTATTGAGGTGAGTTTCTCACCAGACATCAAAGTAAACATTTCATTCGCACCAATTTAATAACATTCCAACAATGATAACTTGTTCAAACGAGATTCAGAGCTTCAGTGCTCCTTATACTATCAAAAACAAATAAATATCAGAATGTGTGCCATAGAGCCAGGGGTAAAAGTGGGGAAGATGCGGAGGAACGGCGTTCTCCCACTTCCAAAAATGTCTACGGCGTCTCCCCACTTCCTAAAAAATTACATTGGGCAACGATAGCCACGAGGGACGCCGTGACGTTATGGATCTCCCTATCTTTTCAGATCCATTTTTACCCCTGAACTTAGCAATAACAAGGACTTTTAATATTAGTTAAGCATACCACAAATATTCCTATTCTCTGACAAAACTGTCAATTAATAACTTAATTTATTATTGGGAGTACCTAAAGAGGCAAATCTTCTTTGATTACAAATAAATTATAAAGAAACGGACTATCAGCTTACAGGAGTACAAAATGTGAACCAAATATATATATATATATATATATATATATATATATATATATATATATATATATATATATATATATATATATATATATATATATATATATATATATATATATATTTGTAATTTTAGCCTATCAGGAATTGTAAATAATGGAAACACTGTTCGGTTCTTTGTTTCTCTCTTTACAAAATATATGTCTCTAATCTATGTGGTGGGTGTTTGCGAAAAAAAATGAAGTGAAAGAAAAAAATGTGATTAATGTGGATGATTCCTCTGAGATTTCACATACGAGAAAAAAGGGAAGAGAGAGGAAGATACTTTGATCCATGTTGTATATAAGCAAAGCAAGATAGAAAAAATGCTATGGGAAGACCGCTAGGGAATTATTTTTCATTATTTGTTCAAGAAGCAAATGATGATATACATATCATCATATGCAGAGTAAAATAGTAATCGTGGTGGCGCTATATACGTAGCTTCCTTTACCAAGAGCGATGCTACTTCACTTTGTCTTCCATCTTCTCCCCCTTTTTCTTTCTCATTCTCTCTTTGCTTTCCTCTTCCAGTGTTGTCCTTTGATGTTCCGACAACCAACAAACTTGTAAGCCTGCGAAGCTTATACGTTGCCGTGGTAACTGATGGATGGATCCTCCGTCCCCCATCCCAAAACAAAGTGAAAATCTCATTTAATAGGCGATGAATTTTAATATCCCAATAACTGGAGGGCATGCTTTCAAATTTCCGTAATACGAACAGTATATGCATATATATATACACACACACGTATACACACGGCTAATGAACAGCATTAGTTCGATGAAAGGGAGTCGTTTCCGTTAATAATAACAACAATTCATACATATAACCTTTGTTTTCAGCAGGGGATAGTGTGTGTGTGTGTGTAATACATATTGAAACAGGAAATCTCAATGCAGAGGAGATTCAATTGCAAATGAATGAACTGATTGTTATCTGCTTTGTAAAAAAAAATGAAAAAGAAAGAAACTGTGTTATGAACTATTTTGCTATTAAAATCCGTTTGAGACCAAGTAATTAGACAATTAAAGGCATCAGAAATCGATTTAAGGACCTCAACTTAATCACATACAGGGATCACTAAATTCTCAATAAAACCAATTAACGCATCAATTTCAGTACTTTTTTCAACAGAGAATACAACAAAATTAGGAAGTTTGAGCATTTTACACAACTAAAATACAATTTTTATTTCATTTACTGTAAAAACCATTTAATCAAATAGCTAGATACTAATAAAAACAAATTTCTTTATATTTGTCTTATCATATTAACTAACTATGGTTCAAGAAAACTCAAAAGTTTATTGCCACAGAAACAAAAAAAAACTTGTTGATTTTCGATCCAAGTCTATTCAAACCAAGTCAATACAGGGTCAATCTCGGGATGGAAAAAAATTACAAAATCGGAAATTTCACTTTCCGGATTTCGGAAAAATTAAGAAATTTAGAAAATTCTGGAAATAGAAAAATTCGGGAATTCTGAAATATTTCGAAATTCGGAAAAAATCCGGAGTGTAGAAACTTCTTGAATTTGAAAAAATTACAGAATTTTCCAAATTCCGAAATTTTCTACACTCCGGATTTTTTCCAAATTTCGAAATTTTTCAGAATTCCTAAATTTTCCGATTTCCGGAACATTCTACATTCCGGAATTTTTCCGAAATCCGGAATTTTCTGGATATTACTTTCCGATTTTACATCCCTAATCCGTACGCATAAGATTCTTCATCATATTCCTTTACCTTCCACCATCTTCCACCCACTTTTTGGTTTTCCAGAAGGTTTTAGAAATGTCAATCGTATTATTCATTTTTAATTTTTGGTAGCACGTATTTATTTTAAAGTTTTGCATTGCACTATTCGCACATTTGTTAATATCTTTTTATATTAAATCATTTGCTCATCGCTGAAAAAAAAATATAAATTAAGTTCATATTGAGTGTGTAGTGTGGCTGTGTGGGTCATCAAGATGATGTTCTTTAACGGTGTTCACTACCTAACTTATGTCATCTGTATTTCTTAACGCATTGATTTAATATATGGGCAGATTTGTTCTTGTTTTCTTTTAAATGAACTATATTTTAGTTATGTGAATTTACTGATTTCTTCTCCAAGTGTGGTTAAATGGCTTTTTTTTCTTTCTTTTTTTCTTTTTTTTTTCAAAATGAACATGCATTAGTTATACATTTAATGTTACTTATATTAAATGTTATTATTGAGTATTCAAATTAAATATAACAAAAATTTAATTTCCTTAAAATAAAGAAAATTTGCATAGAGTTAAAGAAGAAATCGGTAAAATGAAACCATTAAAATTCTAATTCATTTCAGAGGAAACAAGAATAATTTCCCGTATAAATCAATGGGTTAAAACAGCAAAGCTACTGCAGGTATTTAACATCGTCAATAGGCACTAGATGTTAGCAAAGTAATGAATTTACGAGGGCAAGTCAAAAATTATCTTCACTTTTCGTTATACAATTTAATTACACAAAGATAAACATACTTCTGTATCACTTTTCTATATGGTCATCTTTGTGAATGCACTTAACTGGGCTCACGCTACGCAGGTTCCCGGTCACTTCTCCCAACCGGGCTCGCGCTCACTCGCACTCGGGCTCACTTATCTCAGTTGGGCTCGCTCTCACTTATTTCATTGGGGCTCCGGCTCACTCGTGCTCGCGTTCAATTATTGAGCCCGAGCCCGGTTGAGCGCGAGTGCCGAGCTCGCGAGTTTGAAGACCTATGGTTTACGCTGTAATAGCCAGAAGGTAAAAGACGTGATCACGATCGTATTTCGCAGGTCTAAACGCAGTTGCACTAATTTCAAAGACGTATGCACAGGAGGAAGTATGATAATCTTGAGAGCACGGTATGGCGAGCGGGCAGATAAATCTTTTACTCATCCTCGTAAACTAGTATTTCAAAGGAAGCAGAACAATCTGATCGTTGAACTGGTGAGGTTGCGAATTCGCTCTCCTGCTTGATATACACATATAATTGCTTCACTGTTCAATAACGTGTTCAGTCTTCTGTTCATTTGTTTATCTAGCTCTAAATAAACAGCCAACTTCTAGTGAACAGATTCCCCATTCTTAATAGAACTAATCACTCAAAATAAAATAATATCAAAATAACAGATTTATTAATTAGTTTACCATCTTTTTTTAAGCATCCATCCTGCACAAGCTTACAGTTTAAAGTAAAAGAAAACAACCCATAGTCCCATGTATTTGCAGTTTAGATGTGTAATATTAATGTTAGATACATGTTGAATATTCTAACAACCCTTACAACTCGAAACAGAATCAGTTTGAAACAAGGTGATATCAAACTAGAGCAAAGTCATATTGACCTATCATATTTATTCTGCATATCAATAACATTTTCACAAAGGTTTTAAAAGATGACACAAAAATTGTATCATTAATTTATTTCATTATGTGTGTGTGTTTTTAATTAATTATCTTTAAGCTTTCTTTGCCTTTCTTCCTCTTATTTGCTCTTTCAGATGTAGAGAAATTGCTGGGAGAGCCCATTCAGAAAGAATTGTCCTCTGAGACCGGAGTTGACGTTGCATTAGATGTGCTTATTGACGTCAGCGCAGGTAAAACAACCTCCTCAAGCATCAACATTGAAAGTTCTTTCTTTAGCTAAATACTTCTTCCTTTATCGATCTGTTTTCCTCAAATAATGCTAAATTTAGAAATGAATATTTCAACAGAAAAATTGTGTTTGTTTTCTTATTTATAACTTAAAAGAATTTTAATAGTTGGCAAACGATAACAGATCAGTGATATATTGTATGATTTAGTTTAATCTACACGAAGAATAGAAGTTTGTTATATTCAGCAATATTAAAGCAGCACTTTAGTTAAACCTAAAGCATAGGTAAAACTAGTTCAGCGAGAAAAAAAGGTACACGAATATTCTGAAGAGACCCAACCGAATGTTGGAAACGTATCTGCTTTTTGAAAAAGATATCAAATTGTTTTGAATCTACTTTTGGTGCTTGTAATCAAAATTAATCAAAGATTAGGGGTCAATTATGTTATCAACACTCTTATAGGTTAAGATAGAATAGAAGGGGAAAAATACATTTCTGTTTGTGAAAACTGCAACTCCAAGAAAGAAACACATGGAATTTAAATTTATACCACATGTTTGTAACGTGACTACACAGAAATGATCCAGAACTGAATGACACCTATTAACAGTTTCTCTAACTTTAATATATCAATATGTCGTAAAGCCTTCGTGTGATGAAATATAAGTCTCTACACTTCCCAGCACCAAGGCCTCGGGTTCAATCTTGAAAAACTACATGGCACACTACTTGTATGCGAGTCTACTGAACCTCGATACTGTTGCTGAAGAACTTTGACGTGTCAGCCAACTATGTTCTACAATTAGACAACATTTCAGGAGACCATGCAAGTCAGTTGTATCTATTTATCTATTGCTTCTTGAAGAAGGCTTGCACATTTCAGGATACATGTGACCAAACATTTTCCTGTTAAACTCTGGCGTCAGAAGTTGTCTAAAGGAAGGAATGAGTATAACCTCGATTTTTTAAAGCTTCTCTGATGGAGCGGTTACTGATGTTACCCTTAAAGTATAGCAGCCGAGTTTGCAAACTATACTCAAGGCACCCCACCTATCATATCTACCACTCGACTGCTATGATGTTCAACAATGCACATTTGCAGATTTCACTCATCACAATAACATGTGAAAACCATCATTGTACGACAGGTGAACTCATTCGAAAAAACTACTATATGCCACTCAGCGTGCCAGCAACAGTGTTTACGCGTCGCTGGAAATAAATGCAAAACCACGTGCATAGCCAGTTCCACGTTTAGCAGACGACGCCGAACAAACGACATTGACAATTCCACATCCACATCACTTACTTTGCTCCACCGTAGAGCTAACACGGTGGATGGCACTATGCGAGTGTTTGAATAAGTGGGCTAGAAGCCTACCATTCACTGTGTGCTCACGTTGCGCAGCTCAGTGGCTGATCATTATTGTGTACGGTATTCTTTCTACATTTTTCACACACAGTATTATTCTCCACATTCAGTAGATACTTGAGTGCTGTCGTATACGCCGTACCGAGGACACTAGGATTCATGTGTGCATCATACCACTGAAGTTGTAAATGTTCGTACGTCGCACTCTGCTATACAATACCTTGAATGTAGACCATTCCTCTCTTCCTATTTCATGCTGCAATATTTAAAAACAGAAATTTTTAACTCTTAAATGTCCAAACTCAAATGATTTATTTTAAACCGTTAGGGACGACTATCAGTCTTTTGTTCAGAGACACCCTAAAAGCCATCCAAGCCTATGATTGGCTATTGAAAAACTTGTTTCACAAATTAAACCGCAATGAGGCTTGTAACCACAGCTGTTCACTACGGAACGCTCGAATGTATGTGTGTGGCCTACCGCAATCGTTCTCAACGGAACAATCTATTGTGTTTATATGCCACGCAAGTCTCTAAAGAGTTAATAGCATCACGTAGTTTCTTACGTTTTTTACGTGACCTTAAGAGGCTTCTTATTCCTCACTGCAGCAACAGCACGAACCTGAACTCAAATTCTAATTTGTCACAATGAATACAAAGCGCCACAGACGTAATGAAAGCAACATTTTTATTTCATCCGAAAATACTCTGTATCCATATAATAATATGCACAGTAGAGAGTTTAATTTAACCTACCATGTACTTAAGGTATATGATTATGTGCATTTATAAATCTCATTATCTGGTTAACTAACACTTAAAACATGTTTATTTTTTTTTATGTACTTGAAACTTGTTTGTTTTGTGTGAATTCAGGCGTGACACAGTGTCAGTAATGTGAATGCAAAGCTAATAAACACTACAGTAATTGCAATGCACACAAATCATAGTAGTTAACAAAATTCTACGCAAGAATAAATTATGTAAATTGGGTTTAGATAAAGAATTATTCATTTTAATTTACAACGTTGATAGTGCAGTGGTACCATCTCACCACAAAAATTACAGCGAGTGAAGAGAAACAATAATGTGTTCATTCTCAGAAAATGAGATTGTTTAAAGGCAACTTCAAGTGCAATTAACAACCTTAATGGTCTTGGCTAATCAATTAGGATTTAGCCCTCGAAACGTATCTATTATTAAACTCTTGTGAATGTCTGAAGAACAATATAAAAATTCTACTTACATATATTTGGTGGGTAGACCCATGTTAATGACGACCGTAAGATGCACGATGTCAGAGTTGCGTGCACTGCACTAATTAGCTAGTCTTCTTTCTTATACTGGCTTCGAATCCTGATGCATAGCGTGCCGGGATCTTTGAAGTGTTCAATCCACTGACATCGGGCTTCAAATATGAACCTGATTGGTGCTTCGAAGTGCATTGCAGTGTCTCCAAGGGCACATTATTCTGACATTGGAAAAGTGAAGGTTCGTTGACTACTGACTACGCCGTTGGTGCAGAGAAGTATCGGGTAAGCTGGCTACTTGTCATGCTGTGATGGGGTTCTTAATTGGTGGCTTCGACTTGAAGTGCAGATTGTTGGTCAAAACCCATTTCTGCACCTGTGGATCTAGAAGAGAGACTAGAAGCTGAGTTCTCCCCTTTGAACTTCTAACATTCAGACTTGTGGATACCGGTGCTGGTGTCGAATGCCACTTCTGAATGCGAACTGCAGGTACTTCTGAATGCTGCCGAACATAGGTTCCAAAACACAGAACAAAGAAACAAGCGTAAGTATCGAATTTATAGAGTTTTGGTTCCTAACGGCTGAAAACATTATTTATATCAGTGTTTTTTTTTTAACTTTTCGAGCCTAATCCCCCTGTTGGATGACTGCGATTATCTTGAGCGTCCCCCGCCATGTTAACCCATCCATTTCGTGGATAAGGCTGAACGTAAAACGAAGCAGTTTTAGAATCAGAAAAAAGATTCAATTCTTAATATCAGTCTTGGAGAGATCCACACTATATATATATATATATATATATATATATATATATAGTGAAAGGCAATTTTGTTTCTATAATTAGTCTTACGTTCCCCCGAAAAGTACATTTTTAAATTTATTTATTTATTACATTTATTATTATTATTATTATTATTATTTTTAACATATTACATGCACGATAATCTACCCAAAGACTTTGAAATGGAAGACCCATTTTGTTCCTTGGTGTTCTGGATTCCATACAAACTATGCACGCCTTGGATAACTTCCATGGTGAAAATGAATGCTAAACTGCAATTAATCACGAGCTTTAAAAGCTTCTAAAACTTTGTTACACACTTCAGTCTTCCCTGTTTAATGCTTGCTTATCTTGTTTCATAGCCGCCCAACAAGTATGCGGAATCTTCTCTGCTCTCCGAGAGACATCACAACAGGCGCATGAGTTATCTGTGGAGGCACAAGATCGTCTCTTGGATCTTAAACTTCAAGTTGACTCCCTAAAAGAGCAATGTTTGCCAAGAGATAGATCACTTTGTGATACAATTGACTCAACAGGATTAACAGTCACCGTTGAATTCGGGAGAGTAAGTCCTTATCTTAATCTATTTTGGCTATTTTTGTGATTCTAAGGTTGATGTGGCTTATTGGTAAAGTTCAGACTTTTAGCTGATCCATCTTTAAAAAATACAAGACTAAATATCTGGAATAGAATGTACTTTTTAAACAAAATGTATGGTACTCTTCGTCTTATTAAATGATGTGAGGATGCTTTCTACAAAAAGGATAATCTTGAAGTTTTCAGCTTACGTAAGAAGACTTAATATAAGAAACATTTGTGACGTGACATGTGTCTGCTCGGCAGTTATTTCTTCTCACACTCGAATCAATATGTGTCCTGCAAAAGAGGTAAACGTATTATCTATGTTCCATAAGAGCTTTAGATAATTGTACAATGACTCTGTCTTTAAAGGTCTCATCAGAAGGAATTTGGAAGGTTATCTCAACAATATTTCATTGTCAGGACTAACGCAACGTTATTTTATTGTATGGGATGTTTATTGATATACTCCATCACTTTTCAATGTTTTCTAATTTTAAGAAACGAAGTTCTGAAGACTCCATTTATGTTAGGACAATATTCACTTCTGTATCGTGACCAGATACAAGATTACATTACTGATTTCTTCTGCATAGAAAAATAGCTCTTAAATATTCCTTCTATATATCTATAATAACTTTGGAAAATACATGTCATATGTTCAGTGATGTCAAAGGGCTGTTTCAAACCCAGATAGTGACTTACGTCTGTTGACGTTGTAGCTGGTGTCGAAGCTCGGTGACCACCAGCTTCTTCCTGAAATAATCCTTCTCATGCAGTTCCTACATGTTCACGCGGGAGACCATACGAAGTGCTTTATCTGTTTAACTAACTGCCAACATAAGTTGTAGCTTAAGTTATGTTGGCAGCCTAAGTTGTAGCTTAAGTAATTGATAAAGTTTAAGTTTCAAACGCTTGCAAAGTATATCCCATTGCGTAGATTAAGATATTTTCACTTCGCGCTTACCTGTTGGCCGACTGATGTCTTGAAAGTTTACTTTCTGGAAGGTTTTCTGAACAATATCCGTTTCTCACTGGCATTATAAATTAGTGATGCTTTTACCTTTGCATATATACCCACTTTCCATTAATTGAATATACAAGTACATTGTCATTGAAAATTGTATTGAGTTATGCTAACAGAGGAAATAAAACGGTTGGAACATTGGCTGAGAAAGAACTACTGAAGCAATTTAAACAATTCAAGTACGAAAAAAAAAACATAATCTAGTTAACTGGTCTTTCAATTATGAATTTGACGTTTAAAAAAGGGTTTTCTATTAAGATGGATATTTTTTATACCATGTTACGTGTTATGTTCCGTAAAGTACAGAAATTATTTCAAATAAATATAAATACAATTGTCAACCAAATCCGCGTTATTTTCAAACAGAATAGACCACATTGAGTATTTTTGTTGTTAGCAAGTACAAGCAGGGGTAAAAGTAAGGGGGAATGCGGAAGGATGCCGTTCCCCCACTTCCAACAAATATCTAAGGCGTACGCTACACGTCCTAAAAAATTACAATAAGTAAAGATAGGCAAGGGGGACATAGTGACGTCATCTGTTTCCCTACTTTTTCAGATCTACCTTTACCCCTGAGTACAGGTAACTTCGTAACAAGATATATACAAAAAGTAGGCTAATAATTACACGTAGCATTTACTAGACTACTATCCGTTAACACGTAACTACAAATGTTTGCCTTTCCTACGACATGTTAAGCACCGACGTCATGGTACTCGGAAACTTACACAAAATTGAAAATATCCATTAAAAATATTCTTTAGGCAATGGAGTACAGATACATTACTATTATAGAAAATTAGAACAACTATCAAACAAATCACCAATATTCACTTTCCTCTTTATGCTGTCGTTCACGTAATACAACTTCCTCTGTTCTTTTGTTTTCCTCAAAATCTTTTGCAGCATATAATACACATACAATCGCTCCTACGAATAAATAAAGCTGGATATAACATCTAATTTGTAGGTAAAAAAAAAAAAACTCAAAAAGTTCCATGTCTTTGTGACAGTTACTTTAAAAATTATTACGAAATTATTCATAACCAGAAATAGATCTTACCTTACCTTATATTCAATCTTTGGTAGTGATTTATTTCTTCTTTTATCCTCGTTCAAATGCAAGTTAGGGGCTTTTAATGGGTTCTTAACAAACGTGGAGACAAGGAACAGCTGCTGCAGTGTGGTACTGACTATATTGTCTCCTATGACCACCAAAAGTATGGAGCCTTATGTGCATTCCAACAGGGTGCTTCATGAATTTTCCCGAAGGATATCCCTTTATTTTTTATTTCATTTGTTTTTGTTAAGAAGAAAGTTCAAAAAGTGCTATATATAATGAAAGCAGTATTTTGAAAAATATTAAATAGTTCTGTGCAGAAGACATAGTGCTTCTGGTAGGATCTGAAACATAAATAAAAGTAGTAATGTAGTGTGGAAGTGTTCACCACGTCAAGAAATTTAGTTTGTTTTGTTGTTTTTTTTTATAAACCAAACTCCGAAACGAGCTAAATACGAAGTCTAAATACACAAGAGTTTCATTTAACCGAATCCCAATTAACCGAACCGAATTCGTGTTAATCGAATCGCTAGAAAAACAACCTTCACTCGTTAAACATGACTGTAATAAATGTAGCATTCCAAAATGGGTGAAAGTTGCATTATAATGAAAGTATTTGCGAATGACGGTAATGAAAGATCGCTTCTGTGTTTTTGGCAAAGGGATCTTCAATAGCACAGAGTAATTATATTGATTATTATTAGTAGTAAATAGTGTAATAAAACATAATACAATTATACTGTATATCGTATTTCACTATTTCCCTCTCTTTTGTGTAATATAAAATAACTTATAAACGAATATTCTAACAAGTATCTTCTTAATTTAACTAATTTATGCAAAAAAATTATTAGATATTTTAAAGAGTATAAATAAGAATAGTACTATATAAAGTTTAGTTAACGATATAAATCTTCTAGTTGGTGACAGATCATCGTATATCCAAAATTGGTCAGCTGGACGAACAAAATATTACTCTTCTAGCAAGACAATCTAAAGGAGAATTACAGGCTATTCCATACAATGTAGCCATGGAGTCTAGGGATGCAAGAACAGGTAACTATTCACTATATTGTTACTTCTACTTTAAGCAAACAGAACTATAACTGTTATAAATAATTATGAGAATCGTATTTGGGATACAGACTATGTAAAATCTTTGGAAATCGTTGGAATACAAATATGTACATTCGCGTGGTTCACAGAAATCTCACCATTTCTATCTCTTTTAAAAGCCATACTCTCGCAATCGTAGAAAGGAAATTGGAATGTTTGTGCTTAAAGAAAAGTTTTAATTAGAAACATATTCACATTATTCGTATCTAAATATGTATCTCACTATTCGTATTTGATTGTTTTAATTCCATCAATCCATCCATCTATCTATTAAAATGCTACAATAGTAATTAAAAGCGACTGAGCTCCAACCTATAATAATTTTCACATCTTCTCTATTCGTGGTTCTACTCCTTAGTTTTATTTTCATTGGTTCCCTTAACAATCTTTTATGTTAATTAGTGGTTTAGCTAATAAATGACGTGTTTTCAAACAAAAGTATATGATTTTCTTCTAGTGTTTATGTAGCCAAAACTGATATTATTATTATTATTATTATTATTATTATTATTATTATTATTATTATTATTATTATTATTATTATTATTATTATTATTATTATGTAATCATTGTTCCTCATGTGTGGTCTTAATTGTACATCTCGTGTGTTGTCAAATATGGATATGTTACCACATTCACATGGGATTAAATAAATACATGGGATCAGAGTTACTAAGTGCTCAATATCTTAACACCAGACCAATCCGTTTGTCAGGTTGAACTAGTGTATTCGTAAAGTTGCGAACTCAAAGTTTGATTGCAAATGTTTTTAAACCATGAACGATAAAGACCTGAGACTTGAAACAAATGTAAGAACGTTCTATGTAAATATTTTCGAGATCATGACCGATGTTGGAATGTGTGAGGTTTTTGAGTAGTAACAAAAGAAAGTACCTAAAGTGTAAAATAAAAGGTGTACAAAATGAAGAAAATCAATATTCAGTTGCAGAAAACTGATTTCCTGCAGGTGAATATCTGTGTATATGTGCAGTAAGCATCAACATTTATCCATTGGTGCTAAAATGTGACAAAGTTAATGCAGTGTTGCCATAAAAGGCAAACGCGGCCCCTGCAAACACTATTGTCGTGAAATTACTGTAGCAGGTGTGTTTTAGGATAATTATTGATATAAAATGAGAATTTGTACATAATTGATAACCTGAGTTTTTATGCAAAATTTGACGATAAAAAATACTTACCTACAGCTGGCAACTCTGGAATCCTCTAGTTACAGAAGGGCACTTTACAGCAAATGCTCGAAGAGCCTGCCATGTTCTTGTAGACACAAATTTACACGCTTCGCCATGTTTCTTGATATCTTTTTAAGAGTATTCCTGGTGATTGATTGAATTTCTGTTTCAATGTTCGTCTTTAGTTCCTCAATGACCCTGGGGTTATTCTTATACACCACATTTTTTAGATAACCCGATAAGAAAAAGGCAAATGATGTTAAGTTCGGAGAACGGGAGGACCACAAATTTTTTGGAGATAATGTGACCAAAAAATTTCCCTAACATTTGTGAAAACGCCCTTCTCTTTCTAGGAGGATTCCACGGTTGCCAGCTATAGGCGAGTAATTGTTTTATAGCCATTTTTTTATAAAATTCATTTTATCAATTACGTGCAAATTCTCATTGCGTATCATTAATTAACCTAAACACACCTGTTACAGTAATTTTACAACAACATTGTGGGCAGAGGCCGCATTTCTGTCAAAAAAAAAAAAACAATACCCATTTTACGGACTTGCATTAAATAGCGTTTTTACATGGCAACATTGCATCAACTTTGTCACATTTTTTGCACCACTGGATAAATGTTGATGCATACTGCACATATACATAGAGATTCACCTGCAGGAAATCAGTTTTCTGCAACTGATTATTGATTTCCTTCATTTTGTACATTTTTTAATTTTTCCATTTCGGTATTTTCTTTCGTTACTACACAAAAACGTTACAAATTCCAACACCGGTCCTGATCTCGAAAATATCTAATAAAACGCACTTACATTTGTTTCAAGTCTCAAGTGTTTATCGTTCTTGTTTCGAAAGATATACGCAATCAAACTTTGGGTTGCGCAACTTTATGGACATTCTGTATATATTTCAATCTTTTCAATACAATTACTCTTCATCTGCTTTGATGATTATAAGCTTGTGCCGGTAACTTTATTTTTCAGAGTTGGCAACTCTGTTTAAGGTGTCTAATCGTTCTTGATCTTTTTCACGATCTTTGTCTTTGGAACGTTAGTTCTATTAAAAATAAAACACAGATGGAGCATCAAAAGTTTTAATTATTAAGTTATAAATTGCAATATTTATGGTAAAGTTTTCCTTTCCTTGTTCCAGTAATGTGTGATATAAAATAGTGAAACAAAAAATCAAAAGAAAAGAAAATGGGTAAAGCTCAACCTGTATTTACTGTACAAGTTAAAATTCACTAATGCTCAGAGATTGAATTGTCATACTTTGTCTTAAGAGTAAACAACACTGTGGCAACACAGGAGTGCCCCAAGAAGACCAGAGACACTCCTGCAAAGTGTGTAAATTGCGGTGGCGCCCACCCTGCAAATTACCAAGGATGCCCATACCTCCAGGCGGAGAAGAAGAAGAGGTCAGGGAAACAACAGCAAATCACTCCCCCACTACCCAAACAGGACAACCCCGCTCCTAACCAGGACGAACACACAGAACACAAGTCCACCAAGAAGACACCACCCAAAACTCCAGAATCGCCACCAACGCCCACAGCGACACCCTCGACATCCTCCACAGCGACAACAGAAGCAGACATGACTCAACCAGATGCTTCCGTGAAACCAGGGCCCAGCAGCCAGACAGCACAGAAACCAAAAGAAACACAGCCATCCACGGACGCTACAGCGAAGGACCCCAGCCTGGCGTCATCACTCAAGGAGATTCTCAACCTACTGACGGGTCTGAACGTCAAGAACTTCCTGAAGAACCTTAAGGAAGGACTGAAGAAAATTGCTGCGGCCAAGGACCCCATAACGAAACTGACGACGCTCCTAGACGTAGCTGCAACACTCCTTGATGATGGCGCACATTCCCATATTCACCGAGCCTTACGGGTGGCCTGCTGGAATGCTGAAGGCATTCAGAAACAAAAAGAAGAGTTCAAGGACTTCCTGGAGCGAGAGAACATCGACGTGGTACTGCTCTCGGAGACACACCTGAAGCCCCACCTCTCCCTTCGAGTCAGGAACTACACCACATACAGGGATGACCGTCAGGGAAGGAAAGGCGGCACAGCAATTCTACTCAAACGGCAGATTGCACACGACCGTCTCCAACTTCCTGCGCTACAGTCCATGGAAACAACTGGCGTTACGTTGCATTCTCCAGATGGGCCGCTAAACATCGTCTCTGTTTACCGGGCACCTGGAAACAAACTCCACCCTCCGGATCTCATCGCTCTAAGAAGACTGGGACACAGGGTTCTGCTGGCAGGCGATTTCAACTGCAAACACCCGGCGTGGCATTCCAGAGTATCGAATGAAAACGGTAGAGCACTCCACCGCGCTCTACGGCAGATAGATCTGATCCCGGCAGCACCAAGGGAACCCACCCATTTCCCAAGGAACGGTGGACTACCAGATGTGCTTGACATCACCCTGTCAGCCAACACAGCGATACTGGATGGCCCAGGTGTACTACATGACCTCCAGTCGGACCATATACCAGTGCTGTTCACAATAGCACTGAGACACCATGTTCCGGCGAACAGCTTACCCAAGCAAGTCACCACCGACTGGAATGAATACACTCGCCTGCTAGCAGAGATGATCAACACCCGGCTTCCGGTGAGCACTTCAGAGGAGATCGACGATGCAGTCCAACACCTCACCACGTCCATCAGATCAGCCTACCGGCTGGCAACCACAGTTCAGCAACAGGAGCAACAACAACAACCTGAAGACCTCCGAACGGCGGCCCTGATCTCCCTCAAAAGGTGGACCAGGCGCCAATGGCAGAAGACAAGGCACCCTCAGTTCAAGGTACTCTGGAACTCACTGGTGAAACGGGTGAAAAACCGACTACGGAGACAAATGTACACAGCGTGGAACGAAAGACTGCAAGCCATGGACGCCCCATTCAGGGAGTTCTGGCAACTCCTCCGCGCCATAGCAAGACCCCAGGCCCACCTCGTACACAACCCATACGAGGGCAGCAGGGACTAGTGTATTCACCAAGCGAAATTGCATCAGTGTTTGCAGATCATCTCCAGGGGACCTTCCAGGAGAACAACACCCCTCCAGACGCCATCACGGAAGAAGCAGTGCAGGCCAGCCTGCGGGACATCCAGCAGGACTACCATCTCCCGGCGACAGATCTGGCTACCCCGAGGGAAATCACCAGAATAATCAAACGACTACACAACCGCAAGGCAGCAGGACCAGACGCAATCCCAACCTTGGCGATAAAGCAAGCACTGAGGAAAGCTGTGGTACTCCTCACGAGAATCACTAATGGCATCTTGAGAACGGGACACTTCCCACCAGTGTGGAAGGAAGCTCGAATCATAATGCTACCCAAGACTACAGGGCACAGGACAGAGGCGAAAAACTATCGGCCGATCAGTCTGCTCTCCCACCTAGGAAAGATCGTGGAAAGAGTGATCCAAAGGAGAATCATGGACCAAGTGCAGGAAAGAGGCAGCATCCCGGACCATCAACACGGATTCAGACCTGGGCACAGCACCACCCTTCAGCTAGTCCAGGTAGTCGACAGAATAACTCTTCAGTACAACGAAGGAGGCCACACCCTAAGCCTTTTTCTAGACATCGAAAAGGCATTCGAAAGGGTGTGGCACAATGGACTAGTCCACAAACTGTACCAAGCAGGCCTCCCCACATATCAAATCAGGATCATTCGAAGCTATCTGACTGATCGCCGATTCCGGGTGTTCCACTCAGGACACCTAACAGACGCCAGGCCAATCCACGTAGGAGTACCACAGGGGTCCTGCCTCTCTCCACTTCTGTATGCACTCTTCACTGCAGACATTCCTACGGACCATGACACGCTGCTAGCCACCTATGCAGATGACACATCAGTCTTTGCCCAGAATCGCACCCACGGTACGCAGAAAGGGCAATGCAGAGACATATCACCAAACTCGAAGAGTGGACACAGAAGTGGAAGATCAGAATCAACCCTGCGAAGACCACCTTGGTAGACTTCACCAGAAGATTCGCAAACCGGAACTTTACCATCATGATGTCTGGAACCCTGCTACCTCTCGCAAAAGAAGCCAAGTACCTCGGAGTTATCCTGGATCACCGCCTAACATTCCGAAGACACCTAACAGAAACCTCAACCAAAGCAACCAGAACACTAGAGCACTGCTGCCAATCCTTCTCAGCGGTAGCTTCAGCCACAGTACCCGAAGACACATTTACGAAGTCTGCATACGACCCATATTGCTGTATGCCCATCCTGCTTGGGAGCACGCAGCACGTCTTCACCAACGTCAACTACAGGTGGTTCAGAATAGGGCAGCACGAGCCATAACTCGGCACGCACTTGGAACCAGCATTGCTCAAATACATGAAGATCTGGACCTTCCTCTCCTCCAGGAAGTTCGAGAGAACCTTTCAGCCAGATTCTGGGCAAAGGTCACCAACCACCCCAACCCCAGCATCGCAGCCATTGGAACCAATGCCCCAAGAAGACAAGTCTACAGGATGCCACGACCACCCTAAGGCCAACAAACCGAAGGATCTGCGACAGTAGCGATCCGAAAAAGACAAGATGATGGAACACAAACGCCAGCCAAAGGAAACTCAAATGCAAGTCAAGAGCAAACGCTCGTTACTTGTAACACTAAAAACCGCCAAGAACAATGAACAAACGAACAGAAAGTAGAGCAGAAAAAAATGTCATTTGAAGACAGAGCGGAAGTATTTATCTAACAAAATGGATAAACTTTTCGTACAAAATGTTACAGTAGACACATACTATTCAACATGTCTGTCATTAGGTAACATAATTAATTCATTATTTTACCTTGTTTTATTCAAAGTTTGGAGATAAGTTGAGTAAATTTTATGGAAGTTTAAAAAAAAAGTTCTAAAATTTGAAGAAAACAATCTAACTGTCTAATTGTATCATTATCTGATAGACATGTTGAATATCTATGTGTGTATTCTAATAATTTGTTGTAAAAGTCCATTTTACTTTCAGCAATAAAAGAAATCAGCTTCATCAAGTCAGATAACTATTTCTGCTGCAGCTCTTTCCAAAGTACTATCCTCTTCGAGATGTCTATTATTCCGAGTACACTATTGTACATCATGATAAGCGTCTTATATTTGATGAGGATGCTTCCAGTTCATATCAATCATCTCCAAATCGGTCATATCAATTTCTTAAAACTAAAAAAAAAGGTACCAAGTAACACTATCCTTTGTATCTCAGCAGTGTCATTATTATCTTCCTTTAAGGTAGCAACATATGTAAAATCTAATATACAAATAATTAGTTTTGTTTGATACCTGCATGTACCTTTCACGAAAAACAAATTACCTCTATCTAATGTGGCCGATTTCAAAATGATGGTCATAAACCGGAAGTACCCTAACCTCACATGCAATGGTGAAATCAAAATATTGGACATCTCTGTTTCGGAGAAAGAATGTTCTTCTTGGGGTTTTGAATCACTGAATTTCTTATAATAAAGTTCTTATCACCGTATGCGTATATAACTTACGTATATCAGAAAGGAAGATCAAAAATAGTGTACTGTAGATTGGCATTTTCTATTCATTTATCATCTTGTATATTGGTGAGTAACTCAACTTCATAATACTTTTTAAAAATTAATATTATATTTAACTTCATAATATTTTTTAAAAAATAATATTATATTTTCAAATTATTCGTATTTCGATAGCCTTATTTATTAATGGGATTATACTATGTTCTTCAAGTTTAAACTGAATTAAATATAATTAATTCTGTTTTGACTTTCTGCCCATTTCGTATATAATATGTTCCAAAACATGTAAATCCCAGCGTTTAGGAGATTTGCATGATGTATTTCAATACCAACAAACTCATGTAACAATTCAGCTGCAATATACTTTACGAATTGAAAACAGTCTATATGATTTACCATAACATAACTGAGAATGTAACTTGTGAGTTTTTTGAATACTTTGCGAAGCTCTCATGTCCAATTACTCGCCACGAACTTAGTCATATCTGACAGTATTGAGCTGAAAAGAAAACTATATACGAAATACATAATCACAAAAAAGGTAAACCATGAAATAGTAGACTGATTTAAATTTAACAACCTTCGGATAAATAAGTGTAGTCCGCTAGCTTATAGTTCTTTCCCACTTTTCCCAAAATACTAACTCCAACCCGCAAACTGAAAATTACTCTCTTTATTGTCTATTCCAAAATTCAAATATGATTCTTTGTATTTTCTTCTTCTCGCTGCTACATGCTATGTATGTACAGTTTCTTCCTGTATATGGCCCAGTTTCCCGGCCTGTACATGTGGTTCACATTCGACGTAGAAACAAAGATTTGAAAGTCATAGTTGATTAGGAAGGTATATGCATTATACAGAAACCTGATCAAATTATTTCCGAGCAAATCTCAAAGTGTATTTGTCATATGAAAAGCAGTTCTACCACGGTTGTATTCTGTCGGATTGCCAGTATTATGGACTATCGCTCGAAATTAGGAATTTGAATTTCGACTCCAATAAACTACTTTAGAGGACAGGCACACCATTCTTTACTCTAAGTTTCCATAGGCTAGTGGAGGTACGTTGTAGATTCATTTCAATAACCGATTGTGCGTAGAAATTCTCTGGGCTAACATTAGGTATTTTGACAAGAATGTCTTAGATAGGAATAACATAGATTCCCATTTTCTGCTCCTGTTTCATATCATGATAAAACCAGACAGTTGATCTGGCAGTATAGCTGGACACTTTGTCCATCTGGCCCATACCTAGTTTTTTGTTGGTTCAGCACAACAAACAATATATTGGAGTCATGGTGGATTCTGGGAAGAGACAACATTCAGTTTTACGTTTCTGTCCACCTTACACACTTCCATCTTCGTAAAGCATCCGTATCTGGCGACAAACATGATTCCCTGTGGAAGACTTTATTGGCACTGGCGGTAAAAACTCTGTACGTTCCTTACAAGAGGTGTCACGTTACGTTGTTCTAACGTTACTATTGCGCGGTAAATAAGCATTATTCATGCGACAAGCGTCTATCATTTTGATTAAGTGTATTTTGTATAGTTAGAGGCAGTCCGCCTTACTTGGCGCGGGACGAGGTTGTGAAATAGGCACTTATGTCCACACCGCGGGTAAAACGCAAGTTATGAATGACGTGGCTGACAGTGAACTGCATTAGATTTAATTCTGGACCTGACACGTTGGGATGATGGATTCTCCTACCTGCTAGCTGTCAAATTCCACGCAGCACCTCAGGTTATACTTTTGCTTATACCTAGAACGAATTCGATAGAATGATACCTGCAAGCTGAGACATTTCACTGATAACGACACCGGTTTAATGGTTGTAGCAAAGTATACAGGTGATAACAACGTTGTTAAATCGGTTGGATATAAATCAATCAACCTTCTGTACAGGTAAGATTTGCATGTTTAAAATTTCATGTCTAAAAGTTCTTTAAATATTTTATATGTATGTCCGCCACACGCCAGGATTTACTTAGTTGAAAACTACGATGTATGTCGGCTTCTTATTACAAAGATTTAGAGAAACATGTTTCTTTTTTAGCTCTGAAGAATGAACTTCGCGAGAGAAGGAAGATGATAGACAGTTCCATATCTTTGTTGCACAACAAAACCAATGACCTGCTGGAAAGGATTAGAGGAGCAAATAGTCAAGTAATGGACAGGTTTAAGAAAATTAACAATATTGAGTATTGGCGCTGGTTAACATGTTTGAGTAAGTGGAAATTTCACTGATTATTCCCTGCAATCAGCCTATTCATATTCTGTAGTAATATAGTATTTTTTATGTAGTACACACGAATATTACCTTGTTATCTTTATAATAAAGGAGAAGAAAACACTCTAAAAATAAGGAAAAGAAATAATCCTGCCTCTAGGCTACAATGTCACTGCTCTTACTGTAGTTCGTATACGGATTGCCTTGGAAAGTTGTCGAACCATTACTAAACATCCTTTCTAGCTTCATCTCGTGAGACCCAAGGAGTATATGCAAAAAATACGATATTTGTTCCAACATATACACATTATTGTAGACAATTTATTGTTTACATTTAATGTCTTCTCTGAAAAAAAAAATATGAAATGAAATCTTTAAGTTTTACGTCCCACGATTATGCCGACTAGGCTAAAAGAGACGGTGATGATGTGAAACGAATGAAATGGTGGAATGAAGAAAGTGAAGGAAACGGGAGAAGACAAAGAAAACTCCACACACGTTGTTTGTCCACCATAAAGCTCATTTGGCGCGAGGTGGGATCGAACCAAGAACCGTATGCACCAGAGGTGAACGCTCTGCTACTGAGCCACCGTGACCCCGTTATTCTTTCTCTGAGAAAGGTGTATAAGTTTAAATATGGTGTCAGTCTTTGAGATAGCATTGACTTATTTGTCATTTATCAAAATGTAAAAGAAATTTAGTTCACTTAAATGGCAATGTTTTAAATCCTTTAAATGATAGTAACTAATAATAATATATATTTGAATGTCTTATTCTTTTGTGATATTAATTAGTTTTCGTTTTGTTTCACTTTGAATATTGTTCTGATTTCATTGTAATTCTACTTCGCTCATATTCTATGAATTACATCTATGCATCGATAGTCTATCAAATTTATGCTAACTATGCCCGAATAAATGAAATAGGTTAAATTGTATTTTAATGTACATCAACTTTATTTTTAATATGTGTAAATGGCATCGATTTAAAAAAATATGTAGGACCTAAAATTAACCAACAAACGTACCACATTTTGAATATTTCCTTATCGTCGGTAACTTTATAGACTTAAAATAAAATTGATTATGGAATAAAAATGATATTGAGATAAAATGAAAATGATATGTTATTTTATGAATTGTAATTTTTATATATATACGACGGTTATTCAAAAACTAAGGTAACTATTGTATACGAAATGTGTAACGGTCCAGGATTCTTTCTTTACTTGTGATCAATGTAAAGAAGTTCCAGTAATTCGGGTGCCATTGTACAACGATAATGCATAATTCTTATGTACTTTTAAGTATTATTCGTATTTACGGGCAAAATGAGCTATTTAAAAAGGCACAAACTATCAAGAAGAAGAAGAATGAATGATATAAAGAAATAATTTAAATATTTTGTATTATATTGAGATTTTGTCCGTTATCGTTGCTATGACGATTTGTTAATTGTTTCAATGTCGTTGCTATAGTAACTAGAAAGATATAGATGTAACGAGAAACCATCTTGTGTAAGCTGAATGTACAATATTTTAAGGTTTCGAACAAGTTATACGTTGAAGAACAATAATATATATTTAAAATGCATTATTGCTTTGAATTATTCCAGATAATCTCGTGTTTTGCATAAACATTTAGAATCAGGGCATATGTAACTTAGTTCACGACAGAATTAGCGTTACATATTCGCTTATATACAAAATATACCTGTTAATGGGTATGTAAATGATTTAAAGTGAATGAAGATGATATAATTTCAATATATATTTCGTCATTTTTTTTCTAAACGGAAACTTTCTTACTCATGATATCCCTCCCCAGCAAAACGGACAGAAGATCTTTTTTAAATGAAATGTTATTTAGTTTTTTTCATATTCAACCTTCCTGCATTTTAATATACTCTATTGGTAATAAGAAAAAGTCATTAAAACTCATTGTTTTTATTATTGAAAAATATAAAAAAATATTTACTTGTATTTTCTCACTATTTTCTTTTATATCACGTTCGATTAGAGCTTCAGAATTTTTTTATATAGATACCATCATTCACTTCTATCATCTTGGAATAGCAATCAAAATATCTTAGTACTTTACAGAGTTGAAGATATATATGAAACTTGAATCTACACTCTAACGTGTAATCCGAACAAATAAAATTCTGACGTGAAAAGAACTGAACGAAGTCTTCCGCACAGAAGTGGGAACACTAATGCTTTAAACATGCTTGTAAATAAGGTCCTCAAATGTATATTAGAAGCCAGATTCTAATATGTCAAATTGTTTAACAGTCGCATCCTTTACAAATACTAGCTAAACATCGTATTTGAGCGGCTCGGGCGAACTTAATAGTATACAGTGGCGTATTTAGGAGTGGCTATAGCGTTCAAGCTCCCCCGCCCGAAATAAATGTTATATGCACAACTTCAATAAAATTTGTCGGCACCCAAAAGGAAAAATATAAGTGCTTATTCATGTGTTGTGCATAGCCCTCCCCGAAACAAAATCCTACATACGCCATTGATAGTATATCATATTTTCTAACTTTTGAGTTAACTGTAAAAGATGCTTGACTATTCCCATGAAATTCATTACAGTGCACATTACAAACAAGCTTCTCCTGCTATCTTCAAGTACGTTTCCCAAATAAAGGTATCTACATACTGTTCTGTAGTTCGATCAAACCTATTCCACCTAAGAACTCAATTTCACAGGAAATGGCGCTTAGCATTATGTTCGCAAGAGCAACTTATTTCTTCACTTATCAATGAATTCCATCATTAAAACTAGTATATAAATATTATTTCAGTTTGTATCCTTGCCTACTTTATATATATATATATATATATAAACTAAACATTGTCAGCAGCTATTCTTTCAAATAAAAAGAAAAATGCCTCGGTTTAAATCCAAAATTGTATTGGAATCAGCCCTCCGCCAAGAAAACAAGGAAATTGTGCTTCCGTCTTAAAACACAAACATAACCAAACCTAGCATATATATAGTTATGCTAAATAAACTGTAGAATGTAAAAGACTCAAAAAGACAATTTTGGAGAGTAGAATATACACGTACAATTTTCTCTATATCCCTACTTTTATTATATTACTTTGTTTCCATCTTTTTTGTTTTTTCTCTCTTTTTGTCTTCCTTCTCTGTTCGCTCTTTTTAGCTTCTTCAATATAGTTGAGTGACTCAACATCCTACTACATACTGATACTATGGCTCCCTTGATTCCAAGTATTAAGTAGACATTCATTTATCTTTTTTAAAAAAAAATCTAGCTAAAGGAATTTTAATTGCTTCACTTGCACATTTGATAGACATACTTCAAAATAAATTGAAGACAAAACTCTATTGAAAATAAGATTTAGAAAATACTCAAAATAATTTAAGGTAATTAACCAATTAATTAAGACAAAATAAATTTAATAAAGTCTAATGAATGTAAATAAAATTTAAAAACACTTTATAGTCAAACAAATTGAACTAAAATGAATTTACCTGTTCGTCTATAGAAATATGGAAAATTGAAAAATGAAAGTTACGCCATTAATGAAGGAAATTATATCTTAATTGTACCGAGAGTAGTGAAGATTTTACCATTCCACTCAATCGGCATATTTGTCCATCAGTTTGTCTGCCTGTTCCACGATAGCTCTCATAAAAGTAGCACGATTTTAATGAAATTTGATATGAGCCTTTTTTTTTCAACTTGAAGAAATAGAATAATCCGATTATTTCAGGTTGCAAGGAGGCAGAAGAAAGTAAAACACATCGCTATGTTGTAAGTTTGAATTGAACATACTATATGTGCAAGACATTTTTTTAGAAAATATAAACCATGTAAAAGATAATTCGACTGTTACAAAATACAGTATGTATCTTCGTTAAAACATTCTGAATAGTGTAGAGTTTAATTCTTCCAATAATGGAAGGATGAATTCACCGTCTGCCACCAACCAATTTATATAATATTGATACTAATAGCAACATTACTTGGGAATAATTCCATTCCTTCCGCTGAATTTCTAAAAACAGAGTGTAGAGTTAGTAATATGTACTTGCGTACAAGTTTTCATCAAATAAATTAATTTGCCTCTTCATTCTCACTTACGAGTCACATCAGCACAACCACAATGCAATTGCTTACATTTCCAGTTGCTTCACTTTGAAAGTTTTGAAATATCAGTTAAACATATATTTTATAAACTAGAAAAAGTACAGCATAGTTAACACAATCCTTATAAATAAAAAAATATGCTTAAATAGGCCTACTAGTATTTTTCGTTGTTTTATACTTACATTGAATCTTTCTATAACTAAACCTATTTTTTAGAAGTGTATGTAAATGTAAAGTGTCTCACTTAAACCTGAAAGAAGAACAAACAAGTATTTGTACTTTCTAAAGAAAACAAGAGTACGATGTTGTTCTAAAATATTAAACACATCAAAATGCTATAGATATTTCGCCAACTACTATAGAAATGCGATATTTATTCGATAGTTTTCATGGCGTGATTCTGTAATCTAGCTCTCTTGGATGCGAGATAGTGTGGTGCTGAACAGTCTATACTGTACCTTTTGATATTGCATGATCTATGCACCCGTAACCTACACCGGTAGGGAACTCACGTTAATAGTAGGTCCCGTCCTTCATGGTTTCAGTGTTACATAAGGACAAAAGCCATGAAAACTCAATACAACTTTCATATAAGTTTATCGTATTAGTAACAAATTGTTGAATATATAAAACCGTTATGACAAGTCAATACTTCTACTTATTTTGCTTTCAGGCGCTGGTCTTTCTGTCATATTTTTGTGGATAATGCTACTGACAGGTATTTCATTAGGATGTTGTGGAGGAGAAAAACACGCTGGGCCTGTATTATTATCGTAAGTTTATTTTTTTTCCTGTTATTCACATGTGTAGCTCCCTGTGAGGGTTGCCTATGTGATATTAACTTCATGTTGAATTATTGAACCTAAAATGTCAACTATTCGTATCTCCAATCTGTTTACTTTCAAATTAAGCAAACTGTGGATGTTAAACAAACAGAAAATCAATAATATGTATATATTATTAATTATGTAACCTACACTCATGTCCAGAAGTTAAAGGAATCTTTTTAAAATCCCAAGACACAATCGTATAAAATGAAACTTTGTGAATGCCAGAAAATACCACTCCATGTCTCACACCAATGTCGTAAATTGTAACCATGTGACTGACAGAAATGACCTCTACGAACGTATGAATGTGATGCTGTATACAAGGCGAGCTTGGTCATGAAGTGTTATATACTGCGTACTTTTTCGAGTAAGTGCATATCAAATGCATATTAAGCATAGGGGATGGTATAAAGAAGTCATCTGGACGACATTATACAAGGCCGTATCATCGGAAAACTAGAAATGGGGCAAAGTCTACGAGCTACAGGTGTGGAGTTGAATATGGTCCCTAGTGTAATTTCGGAATATGTGAACAAGATTCCAGGACGAAAATATTTGAGGTCACCCAGATATCACAAGCCAATGCCGAGGCCGCTATTTGGAATTAAATACCCAACGACACCCAACCAGCATTGCATCTGCATTAACTCTAACAAACTCTGTATCGACAGCTACACGACGTGATCGTTTACGCAAGTCGACCCGCTATACTTGTTCCACTCACACCATGGCATGTTCAGGGCCGTTAACATGGTATAAAATATATCATGAGCGGACCTAACAACAGTAGGGATGTGGTACTCTTCACGTTACAAGGCACATGTGATGTACGAAACCTTGAACACGAGGATATCTTGTATTTAGATGGTCTCCATGTCTCCCAGATCTAATCCGATTGAAGATGTTTAGGATTCCCATGAACGTCGAATTGCAACCCGAAATCCGCCATCCCAGACATGCGTTTATGGAACAGTAGAATGCATTGCCAATACCTGATGCATGGCATGATTCACAGTATGAAAACATGTTGCCCAACTTGTATAGCTGATCGGGGTGACCATATCCTCACTCAATGTTTCTGACGACGTCAAATGGAACCGACGCACAATCGAGTGTATAAACCTATAAAAAGTAAATGCTCTACAGTAGGGTGGAGTGAAAAAAGTCATTTTTCTTTTTTCGGAAACGGGTACCCTTCAATGACTGTGTATGTGAGCTAGTAGCAATTCTGTAAAATATTTAATTTTTACGACGTCATCTTGAGTCTGCGCATTTGGCTTAAAGTTTGAAAATTTTTGAATTTTTTTTTACATTTTTACATTTTTTTTTAAGAACTTGAAACAAACAAAAAAAAAACCTGACGGGTAATCACTAAATAGTAGAACAAGGCCTTAAATATAGACAGGATTTTTAAAAACATTTTAAGGTGGTGGTTTCAGTCTGCGTATTAGACCTAAAAGTCGCCAAATTGTCCGAAATTTTCGATATTTTTAACGTTTCATAATTTCTGATATCCTCTTACGATGTTATCAAATTTGTTTATATAGCTTTCGTTAATCAACTTTGCATTGTGCAACTCTTCGCTAGTTCCTATTAAACTACCCAGGACTCACCACCGGGAGGTGGTTGCACTTCGACTCCCACACATGCCCTCCCAACCACCCAACCATGAGAGCATGTCTTACATCTGTAAGAAAAGTCTTCAACATGTAAATTGTTTCTTTGTGTCATATATTGGACGGATATTTCTATCAAACATTCTAGTTTTGATTAAGCTTTCTCTTTTCTTTTTATCACAGACCAATTTTGAGGAAGCAGTGACTTCTTTGACCGCTCTTTCTATCGCTTGCGTGTGTGATGGGAATTCAAAAAGAGTGCACTCAGAAGCTATGTTTACACTCTCGGTTTCCAGTAACCTTTGCAAATCCTGATTTTTCAAATGCATTGTGAGAGGTGGTTCTGTTACTTCCACATCATTCCAATCAATCATATCGACATACTCTGATGCTTCAAAATTTATTTTCGGGATTTCAAACCTTCTTAGTGGTTTACTGGCTTGTTCTCTAGGTCGAGCCTTGATGATACGTCTTAAAGCCAGTTTCTTTATATGGTCTTTCTTATCAACTAACATAGCTATGAGCATGTTTTCATGGTGAGCAAAATAACTATTGTCTTGGATACATTTGTGTACAATTTTCCGATTTTCCTCAGATAGGTAAGTGCAACTCTTTATAGTTTCCCACAAGTTTTGAGCTCCATTATAAACTTTTGGATTACACTTGATTCTGAACCAGCTAGGTGCATAAACTTTCACGATGAAGGTTGCCAACTCTTTTAGTGTTTGCGATGAAGTTTTTGTAGCTACGTATAATCTTAAAATTCTATTAGCTGTAGTCAACCATCTCACATGGGAAAGATTTCCTGGACTTCTCTTTTCTAATTCTTGAGATACTTTTCCACTCGAACCAGCTTTACAAATGTCATAAAGGTATTGCTGGTCAGTACTAAAACCTTTTTCACCACCACGATCGATAATATCAGTAGTAAACTCTAGGGGCTCAAACTGGACTATATTCAATGTATGACACGTTGCTAAACTTTGACCGACAGGTCCAACAAATCCTTTTGGTCCGCTAGTAGGTCCATCCAGCTTTTCCACTAAATGCCGTAATGGAAGTTCATTTGTATGCAATTGGCAAATAACCCACTGCAGAGGTTTACCAAGTTTCTCTTCTAGCGAGCGAATTACACCATTATATTTTCCTGTGTTTGTAGGGCATCCATCACAACCAATGCAAACTATTTCCGACATTGTAAGATTGTGCTCAGAAAAGTAATCGACGATAGAATTAGCAATGTCAATGGCTTTCCCAGACAATGGAACTGTGTAACCGATGAAACTCGATTTAGGCTCCTCTATGAGTGAAATGTGATCTTCTTTAACAGTTGTTCTGTGCATTTTTCCATCGTCTGTCTTGTGAATACGAAGGGTGTCGTCAATTCTACCGTCAAAGTATAAGGCCTGTATTTTTTACCTTTGTTTCCATATTTAGAACTTCATGCCGAGATTTGATTCGCTCGCGTCTTACTTTACTCCTGTCTATCACAACGTCATTTATAACATTATCGAAAGAATGAGTGGACTGTACATCGTGTAAAAGAGCAGAGGCTAAAGCTGCTGCTGCGCGATCAGGTACGCCATACCTATCACATACTCGGGAAAACGATGGTATTTTTAGCCTAGTTTGAGTATTTATGGTAGTAGCTGAGGAAGGGCCGGGAACTGGTTCCTCTAAAACAACCTCCACATCTTCTGGAACACAACCTATTTTTTGAAGTGGGACAGTTAAGTCCATAGCGTCCTCATTGTTGCTATACAAGCCAATTTCATATCCTTCACAACATTTTTTACACAATCTTTCTTCTTCTATCATTTTCCTTGCTATTTTCTTTTTATTTGCTGATGTCACTTTAATATCAACATGTCCAATCGCCATTTTCCGAACAGTTCTTTGATCGGTCAAGAATTTGCGTTCAAGTATTGGAACCTTCTTAGTGGGATCACATTTACAAAGTTGAAAATCTTTACATTTACATGCACTAACATCGAACAATGCCTCAACTCTGTTGTTAAAGTCGGCTAGTTTTTTAAAAAACTGTCCTTATCTTTGTCTCGTTTGTATGATTTGTTGAGTGCTTGAACTAAATCAACTTTTTTTAAAAATAAATCTCTAATAGCTTTAGGGGTTATGCATGGGATCGAAGCTTTTTCCCATAAGAAGTTTAACTTGTCAACAACAATCTTGGACACTTCTAAAAAACTAGGGTTTTTGCCATTTTCCTTATTTTTTCATTGTTCCGAACATAAATGTAGTATTTTAACACATCTCTACGGGTAGGAAGCAAAGCCTCGCCCATATCTTGACCATTACCTATGATAGGATGAGGTAAATCCTTGCCACGAGTCCTAGGGAACGCCATAACGCAGTGATAAACACACAGTACTAGAACACTGAACTAGAACAGGAAAGTATATAATTCAACGACTAGATATAATACACCTCTATCACACTCGCTGTCAAAACACGACTAATGCAGTCAGAGAGGAAAGAGGGAGGGAGTCTCAAGTCGCCACTTGTCTGTCTTGCCAAGGTCAACGCTCCTGGATAAAGCGCTGCAAGCTGATTCACACCAGGTTAATGTTATTACACCTATACAACACAGTTAACATATCTTTCTAGTTTTGTGAAAAAGCTTATCAGAAGCTTGGATACCGATTATAAGAACGTGACCTGATCATACATATATGCTATTTTAAAATATTACTGATTATATAAATAATAGTAAATATCGGAAATTTCGGACAATTTGACGATTTTTAGGCCCAATGCGCAGACTGAAACCACCACCTTAAAATGTTTTAAAAAATCCTGTCTATATTTAAGGCCTTGTTCTACTATTTAGTGACTATCCGTCAGGGTTCTTTTTTGTTTCAAGTTCTTTAAAAAATTTTGTAAAAATGTAAAAAATTCAAAAATTTTCAAACTTTAAGCCAAATGCGCAGACTCAAGATGACGCCGTAAAAATTAAATATTTTACAGAATTGTTACTAGGTCTCATACACAGTTATTGAAGGGTACCCGTTTCCGAAAAAAGAAAAATGACTTTTTTCACTCCACCCTACTCTACAGTCGCGATTCCTATATTTCTGTAATATTTGATTTTCCATGTGGTCCATGAGTATCTCTATCACACTTCTGATTCCGTAGATATGCATTAGTTCTCTATATTTTTGTCATTTTGCTATTGTGTCCTTAACTTCTTGACATGAGTGTATATCTTTATAATTCTGTAGGTTAGGCGTTATATAGAATACACTAAATAAAAATCTGCAGGTAGCTAAAGAGACACGTCGAAACCACTTTTAAAAGGTAGAAAGGAAGAATTTTAAAGTTAAAGCTTCTCCCACCAAAGTAAAGCTATTTCTAATTATGTTTGTGAGGGACTTACAGTGGGTCGCAAAATAATGTATATTGGAAGAGACGTCAAGTCCTGATAATATATTTTGTGTGGTTTAACTGATGTGAAACAATGATTCGATGCATACTTGGTTTTGAGGAGAGGAACTTTATTCCTCTCCGAGAGGAAGTCACACTGGACAGGATGAGCACGAGTCGAGACATGTCTCCAATCTCGACTCGCCTCGACTCGAATTCGAGTCGAGACACAGTTTGTAAAATTCGAGACAAGCGCATGTCTCGACTCGAATTTTCGAGTCGAGTCGAGACTGCTCATAAAAATCTCGACTCGACTCGAATGTCTCGAAAATTTTTCTATAATTTTTAATATTATCATGAACAAAGTATTCACTCAGGAACAGCCTTGAAACCAATTCCAGCATTTATTACTTTAGAAAGGTACAGAACGGATAAATTTAATAGTTAATCTTTCGAGATCAAGATTTAATTTTGAGCTCAACTCAGTTAATTAAAACTAATAATTAATGTCGTGTTATTTGCTTGTACTTCTAATATAATAATAATAATAATATTTGATTATCTAGTTTGTATAAAACTATTATCCGTAGTGTATATCTAGTTTGTATAAAACCATTGCAATAAAGTGAACATCATAAATTCTCTGAATGAGCAATTGGCAGTTTACAGTAATTTAGCATAGCTATAACTATTGTGTTTTTATTTCCATTAACGCAAAGGGCTACATAACTTCTGGATTATTCGCTTCCCCAATCACGTGTTACGGATAATATCTTATAATGTAACTTTTATTGTACATCAATATTATGATACGAGACTATTTCACATAGTATATTACAATAAATGGACTGCTTGGATGTCAAGAAATAGTATAGGTACCTCTCACTTCTATAGATAGGTATTTTTTTACAAGAAGTTTTTTAAACACTAAATAAAACAATAAACTACATACAGTAGTTATGGTTTGGTTCCCAACATAAAAGAAATATGGATTGTTCGTGAAATATTGAACTTCAACTTTCACTCTTGGAAAATTTAAATTTTGAGTTAGACCACTTGGCATCAAAGCAGTTTACTTTGAGATAAATACACTTCTTACTTTACTCTTCTGGTTGCAACGCTAGTACAATTTTTTTCATGACAATTCCAGATAGTTTTGTTTTGTGCTGGGAGTATATTTTATATTCATCTAATAAAATTACGGATTCGTTTTGTAATCAGTTTTAAAGTTACAGAAACTATTAATATAAGCCCACAATCAAATCGAGTTAATTGTTTAATACATTTTGAAGGCTTCATAATCGTAACATTTATGTACTACGAAACTATGAACGTAAAATGGACTCGACCTAGCCTCGGGTCGTCTGTGACTCAGTGGCACAGCTTTCACTCTTGGTGTTTGAGGACTCTTTCGATCCCAGCTGGTGCCAAGTGGACTTTGTGGCACAGAAACACCGTGTATGTGGACTTTCTCATGGTTCTCTAGTTTCCTCCCACTTACTTCATTCCAATATTTCATTCATTCTCAACGTCACTGTTTTCTTTAGCTTATAGTGCAAAATCGTGCGACGTGAAGTAATACTGAAAGATTTCATTTCGAGTTAGCCGCCCAAAATTATCTTATCTTCCCCTGTTTCAAGTTATAGTTGGAGGTCTGAGCTGGAGGTGTGAAATCCAGGATGCAAACACTTTGCTCATGAAGTAAGAAACAGTAATTTGTATACTGCTCTAACTTCAGATCTTATAAGCACATAATGTTGAATGTGAGGATTCACTTAAGTCACAGACGTGAATTATTGATTATAAGCTCCTCAATAAGAATGAGCAAACACGTATTCCAGCTTTCCCGTTTTTAAAGGAGAAAGAAGTTATTTCGTATAACACTGAAATTTCTGGGATTTTATTCATTAAACTTTATTCTTTCTCACATAACTCGGACACTTCTGCTGGTATATGTATCCTCGTCGCCAAAAGTGCCTTTACATCGCCGTGACGGGTATGTGACCGCGCAGTATTCTAAAGAAGGGATGGTTGCATAAGAAATTGTGATTAATTTTGAAGAGTTTTTATTTTGACTAGGGAAATAACGTAGGTATAGGGAGTAAAGGCATAGATTAGAAGCATCAGTGCACTGTCATCTCTAAAAAGATTCGTATTCTCAGTTTTTCAATTTACTGTCCTATATGTTAAGTTAATAACTTCTAACAACTGCTACTAGCACTTTTCACTCTTCAAGACTTTACCACGACATGTTCGCAGGGCACTTTTCTAAGTCCTAAATGTGTGCGTGAATTATTTCATTCCTCTCACTGGAATTATTTCAGAATGGAAACTGATTACGCTGAACGTGAATATGTTTCGCTGTCGTAAAGCAAGGACCGTAATAAATATAGATATTATTATACAAAACACAGAAGTATTTATTCCGTATATAGAACAATATAATACAGTAACTGAGAAACATCATAATCACTAACGCCCGCAGGATTTTTTCCAACGGAAGGGGGGGGCAAAATATCGATATAGAGTTTTTCATTTTATTGCCCTATGTTAAGTTAAAATCCATAACATTAATATTGATAGCGTATCTCGTCTTTCGCCACTGTAGCCCATTATTTAGAACATTCATCTCCAGACATGATGTCGAGAGAATAGAAAGAAAGAGATATGAACAGTGGCCTAATTAATTTTACTGCGCCCTGGATCGGTCGATCATTGATTTACTCATACTCCACCAGGCCCCCTGTCCCAGGTATTTCAGCTGCTGCCTTATATATATGGTTCCATATCAGAAGGGCAAACAAAAGAGCAAACACAGAGAGGCCCGAGTCAAAACGGCCCGCGACAAAAGGGACCCGTTACAAAAGGGCCAGACCAAAAAGGTCCTGCGTCAAAAGTGCCCGGGTGAAAAGGTGTCCGCAACAAAAGGGCCTGAGTCAAAAAGGCCCGAGTCAAAAAGGGGTCCCGCTACGAATGGGCCCGAGTCAGCCTTGCATCAAAAGGGACCGAGTTAAAAGGTCTCCGCAACAAAAGGGCTCGAGTCAAAAGGGGTCGAATCAAAACGACCCATATCAAAAGGGCCGGGTGAAAAGGGTCCCAAGACAAAATAGTTCTAGCAAAAAGGAAACTGCCTCAAACAAGCCTGGGTCAAAGGGGGCCACGTTACAAAAGCGCCCGAGTCAAAACGGCCCCGCGTCAAACGTACCCGGGGGAAAAGGTCTCGGCAACGAAAGATCCTGAGTCAAACGGGCCCGAATCAAAACGCCCCTCAGAAAAATGTCTCTGGCCAAAAGGGTCTCACAACAAAAGGACCCGATCCAAAAGGTCTGTGTCAAACGGGCCCGGGTAAAAAATGGGCGTCGCTACAAAAGGAGCCAGTCAAACGGCCCCGCAACAAAAGGGCCCTGTTCAAAAGGTCTCCGCAAAAAAGGGCCAGAGTCATATCACCTTTCATCAAAAGGACCTGGGTCAAAAGGGTTCCACGACAAAACGGCTCGAGTCGTAAGAGACCTACGTCAAAGGGGCCCGGGTCAAAAGTGGTCCCGCTGCAAAAGGGCCCGAGTCAAACGGTTTCGTGTCAAAAGGGCCCAGGTCAAAAGGTCTCCGCAAAAAAGGGCCCAAGAGAAAAAGAGGCCGAATCAAAACGCTCCTCATCAAAATAGCCTGGGTCAAAATAATCCCGCGACAAATGGGCCCTGGTCAAAATTGCCGCGCTACAAAAGACCCGAGTCAAAACGGACCCACGTCAAAGGGATCCGGGTCAAAAGGTCTCTGCAAGAAAAGGGCACAAGTCAGAAGTGGCCCCGCTAAAAAGAACACGAGTCAAAACGGACCCGGGACAAAAGGGCTCGGGTCAAACGTTTCAGCAACAAAAGAGCGGGAGTCAAAGGGCTCGGGTCAAAGATCTCAGCAACAGAGTCATAAGGCCCAATCAAAACTACCCTCACCAAAGGAACCAGGTCAAAAGGGTCTCACGACGAAAGAGACTTGCCTCAAACGAGCCCGGGTCTAAAGAGGTCAAAAGGGCCCGAGTCAAAACGGCCCCGCGTCAAAAGGTCCGGGTCAAAAGATCTCGACAACGAAAGGCCTGAGGCAAAAGGCCCGAATTCGTAAACCCATTCGTAAAAAGGGGTCGGGTTAAAATGGTCCCACGACAAAAGGACCCGAGTCAAAAGGCCCTGCGTCAAACATGCCCGTGTCAGAAAGGGGCCCTGCTACAAAAGGGCAAGAGTCAAACGGACCTGCGTCAAATGGGCCGGGTTAAAAGTCTTCACAACAAAATTGCCGGAGTCAAAAGGCCCGAATCAAAACGCCCCTCATCAAAAGAGCCCGGGTCAAAAGAGTCCCACGACAAAAGGTCTCGAATCGCAAGGGCTCTGCGTAAAACGGGCCCGGGTGAAATGTGGCTCCACTACAAAAAGCGTAAATCAAACGGACCCGTGTGAAAAGGACCTGGGTCAAAGGTCTACGAAACAAAATTGCCTGAGTCAAAAGGGGCCGAATCTAAACGCCCCTCATCAAAGAGCTTGGGTCAAAAGAGTCCCACGACAAAAGGGTCCGAGTCCAAAGGGTCCTGCGTCAAACGGATCCGGGCCAAAAGTGGTCCCGCTACAAAGTGTCCGAGTTAAAACAACGAAAGGGCCCAGGTAAAAGGTCTCCGCGAAAAAAGGGGCCGAGTCATAAGGGCGTTGCATCAAAAAGAAACTGGGTCAAAAGGGTTCTGCGAAAAAAGGACCCGACTCAATAGGGAAATACGTCATACGGACCCTGGTGAAAGGGGCACCACTACAAAAGGGCATGGGTTAAAACGGCCAGGCGTCAGCTGGGCCTGAGTCAAAAGGCCCTCGCGTCAATATGGCACAAGTCAGAAAGATCCCGCGTCAAAATGGTAAATACGGTTTCACGGGTAAAAAGCTTTAGATCAAAGCAAGATTGGAGATCACGCATGCACAAGTGGTTTGCGTCCTCTTAGTAAATTGAAGTCTTTATGCAAAAGAAGGAAATATATCTGTGGTTATTAGTAACAAATAGGAAATTTGAATGGTGATATTAGTTTTGTTTACTTGTTGACTGGTTTGCAACAATCGCTTTCGCTTAAGTCGTTCTCCATGTAAGTTTCCTTGCACTCCCGTCATAGGCGGACTGGGTGTATTAGGGCCTAGGACACGATTACCATGGAGGCCCCTCAGCCTATAACACCAATTTCTAAAATATCGTACAATCAGTGGCGCAACCAGCTATGAGCTCGGGGGTTCATGCCTCCCCGAAACAAACCTGGTCAATCTTATACAGCCGCGCTGCAGACAAATTTCGGTGAAATTTCAAAATAGATCAATGCATAAATGAACATTGAATTAAGTCAAAGCATTGTCGAAAGAGAAATGCACAGAGAAAACCCCTACATTAATTTCTTAGAGTAATAAATATTAGTAAAGAGTGCGTCATTTTATGCAAAAATATAGATCTACAAAATAATAATTATAGTGCAAATTTTAAAACTTGTAACCATTAATAATAGGGAATTTGTGAATTGGAATTTTCATTTTAAGGTTTTCTTTACCAAGTTAATAATAAGGATAACTAAATTGCTTGTAATGAGGAGAATTCAAACTTTCAATTTTGTCCATATCAAATGGCGCAGCACGTCGTTTGTGGACTACTGTATTGAATATTCTTGTCCCCTCCCGAAATAAATTCCTGGTTGCACCAGTGGGTACAATGAACATATGCGATGAGACATCGAGTTAAGTAGTTGTAAATTCGTTATTACATGATAGTTTTTGCAAGCTATGATTTTTTATTGGTCATTGGAAATTTGATGTCATAGCAAGCACAAGATTTCCAGAAACAAACTTTCAAGATAATGTTTTATAATTATTATTGTATTGCCACACGGGGTGTCTAAAATGTTCCCTGACTTAGGATAACTCCGTTATTATCAGAGTTACAACGAAATGTAAGAGGAGAAACCGTCTTCAAATAAATAAAGTTTTTAATATACAGTAACTTCATTCATTTATGTTGTGGGTCCAGGTAAATGGTAACGTTACATTTTCATGTAACATTATGCGCATATAGAGCGTACAGCCCAAACGGCTTGTCTGATTTGAAAAATTCTTTCACTTTAGATTGAAAACATTATATTTGGAGATGGTTGCTCCTCCTACATTTTGTTGTAATTCTGATAATAAGAGTTACCGAATGTCATGGGACTTTTGAGACTCTGTATAGTAGCTGAAACGCTAAACAAATAATAGCCAATAGCTTTGTACTATGGAAAGAACAGAACAGCTTACTGAAAATCGTAACAAACAACTAATAATAACTTTTGACTCTGGAATGAACACGACGTTTTACTGAAAATGAAAAACACTGCTGAACCACTAAACAACTAATAATTTTAAAACGTTAAGATTCTTTTCAGTTCAGATTATGAATGGGAGAGTTCCTGAATAACTTTGTTCACATACACTAAATTTAACATATCTCTTTCCATTTTCATTAGTATAAATGTGTCCAAAATGTCTTCACACAAATTAGCTCTGAGATTTGTTTACTCTCTAACTTTAACTTTGAGAATCACCTTTCACATGTCACTTGTGTGCATGGTAGAGACAACGCATGTTTGTAAGCAATGTATAAATTATTAAAACAACTAGACTGACAGAAATTGGTACACAATTTTCCCTGCACATGACAAACAATTTTTACACAAGGTGTTTGCAGCATCATTATCACTCTTGCCGTGAATCCCGTCCAAAATGTTCCATCTCCCATAGCATGCTCAGATGCATAATCATCATCATCTTCTTCTACGGATTCAGGGGTATCATTCTCTTCAGGATCATCAATAACCAGAACGTTTTGTGACAGAATACACGACAAAGAACTACTGGAGCTCTTTGTATATTTCCTCCTATTTTATATTTAGTTTTTTCGCAAGAACTCCGAAAGCTCCTGCAGACACACCATTCTTCCCGATTTCCGAAAAGTGCTTGGGATCCATCATTTGGAGTTCATTTGGCTGCTGAAATCTATCACTGACATTTTCTTCTTCTTTAAGATTATTCTGGGCGGAAAGTCTTTTTCCATTGCTATCTCTACACCAGATTGCACAAGCTCTTGTTTTATTTACACAAAATATTTTTGTATTTTCGTAAAGCTTAAACAGACATCTTTCGCCTCTATTTTCTTCTGAAGCTGCTGCTGCAAATTGTCTACAAGTCTCCAGGTTGTACGATAGTCCAATCCGTGAGACTGTAGGTATTTTGAAACATGCTTCGTTTCTGTAAACAAGTCCTGAAACACAGAGCACATCATTACAGTGTTAAATTCTATCAATTTATTCATCAAAATTAAGCTTGAAATGTTGATTTCGCATTAAAACTCCTGTCCTGCACATCATCATTGAGGAACAATAAAAATGAAAGAAATCTTGATGGTGATAGACAATCGTCTCGTCTTGGCTTCATGTTTCATAGCGAAACTCGTTAGTGTTGACTACCGCATTCAGTGCCTTTTTTTGCTCCACAATCGTGTTGCACCGACTTTTGAACTATTCGTAGTTTGTCATGTCCCTCGTGGCTTGCATCAATCATTTTCTTCGAAACATTCTTTCTTTTGCAGTATTCAGACAGAACACGGCACTGGTTTCTACCACACCAAATAAATTTGCAGCTTCAGGGATCTACTCAGTCGAATTTGTCATAACCAAATTAAGAGCATGAGCCATGCATTGGGAGTAAATGATTTCAGGATTATCCTCCTCCAGTAATGCTTTAACTCCTTTATAGCATCCACTCAAGTTAGCAGCTCCATCGAAAGAGCAACTTACAATATCAGACATCAAAAAATTGTTGGCACAAAGCACTCTTTTGTTTTCATTTTAAGTTACTTGCCTTACACTGTCACTCTTTAAGACAACTGCTAACAGCCGCTCAAATACTTGACCGCTTATAACGCAGAGAATTACTATAGTAAGCTGGTTCAGTACTGAAACATCTTAAATAGAATCAACCATTATGCTGAAAATACCCGCTTTCTTGCCATCTTCCACTGTTTTCTCCTGCAATTTTGTAAACGTTTTTGATAGAAAATATTTTTTTTAATACTCTGTTTTTTTTTCATTTTTGAGTTATCAAATATAGATCTACAAGATGTATTAACATCCATAAAGGCCTGTGGTTAAATATGGACCCAGCTACAAACTGGACCCCAGTCTTCAACGATGAAAGAGCCCCAACTGTCCAACATAATGAAAAAAGTTCCAGGTCCCAAGAGCTCAACATGATGAAGAAAGTGCCTAGGAGCCCAACTGCTCAATGAAATGAAAGAAAGTCCCCAACTTCCCAATATAATGAATAAAGGACTCAGGGCCACAACTGCTCAATGTAATGAAAGAAGGCCCCAACTGTCCAATATATTGAAAGAAGGGTCTAAGGCCCCAGGTACAAACTAAATCACAAATTCTGATAATAAAAGACCATAGTGAAAGATGGATCTAGCCACAAATCCAGTAACAAAAGGACCTTATTGAAAAAGATAACTTACTGATTGATGAAAGGATGGAAGAGGAGTGTGTGTTGGCAGCATAATAAGTGATCTACCGAATTATTTAGCTTTCTTATGTTTTAGCTTTTCTCTCTTTCTCTTTCTTTCTTTATTGTTTCATATTTTTTTCTGAGAGGGCCTAGGCTGCGATTGCGGCCTAACGGCTCTGGCCAGCCTGCCCCTGACTCCCGTCTTTCTGAGTTTGTATTCTAGTGACATAGCCCAATCAAACTTTGTCTATTGTTGATTTTCCCCTTACTTGTAAAATTTCATTTCTACCCCTGGATCAAAGTATAGTATGAAAAATATTCTGTGGAAAAAGATTAGTTTAATTTTACTGTGAGAATACATATGTGGATCTGTATACAGAGTTAGTGAAAAGTTAGGGACAGAACAATAATAACGACATGCGCGAACGGAGGAAAAATAAATGTTACAAATGGTATTATTGCAAAACCTGTATTGATTTGGAGTGTGGTCACCATGGAAGGCATCTTGAATTCCGATATATTGCATATCACACAATATTGTTTTAAATGTAAAAGGTTATGATTTTACACTTCACTTAGGCTTGAATATTCAAACAAATGAGAATGTGAACTCATTTATTACACATCATTTGTTTCAGACAGAGTGTGCTATGTTTGACATATGTATCTCAGAAAAAATTATCATGATAGGGCAGTAACAAAGAGATGCATAGTCGGAGGAAAAGCAAATGTTACAATTTGACATTGGTTTAGAAACTGCGTTAAATGCTTTAGTATACATCATAGCAGCCATCTAGAATTCCACATATGGTATACCACACAATATTTTTAAATAAAAAGAGGTATGTGTTGAGTTTTGATTTTGAGATTAACGCAGTGGCAAGGCTTGAGGTGAGACAAGGTAGAAGCGTCTACCCTTTAGAATGTTATATGTATTAAGCCATTAAGCCTAAATTACTAACTTAAAATTTTGCAATTTAGATTCTGAACTTAAAATTTCCTATGATTTATTCTAAGCTTTTTTAATGCTTCCGTATGAAAGACAGAAAGCAATGGGTTTTACGAAACCTTGAACATTATTCCTATAGAAACGTAGGAAACGTAGGAACAAACAGCCACGTGAGAAGTTAAAGTCCAAAGACTCGTGCTGTGTACTAGTACTTGCGAAAAGACAGTTGCTGTTCTGTCTACGTTTCCAGGGCTGCCTATCTTCATTTTAAGCTGGATTTGTAAGCGACAGAAACAGACCGCTATTTCTTCTTATTTGTTTTTATTTTAAACCATCTTTCGAGCTCCCTCTATAAAATGTTAAATTTTTGTAACGTACCCTTGAAGAACATTAGTATACATATATTGTCCCTATATGTCTCCAACATCAGAATAATAAAAAAAGAAGACTCCCTAACGAAAAGTTTAGATGTATTGGCAATTGTATCACTTCTATGTTTTTCGTGAGAGTGACAAGTACTTTTACATGTCCCGGTAAATACCCCTCTCCCCTGGTTCGAATTTTGAGAAAGAGAAACCTTTTGTCTTGGTCTGGGGCCTGGATCAAGGTAGCCGTGACCAAATTTTGGTAACTCGGTCCACTCGTCTGGTCCGCTGGTGCACACAGACACAAAGATAGATAGATAGACACACAAACAAACTCTACTTTATTTATATGAGATTCTTCGCTCAATAATTGTGCAGATGAAAGATTTGAAAAATACAAAAATCTGGTCATTGTAGAACTAATAAATTATAGAATATTTAGTATGCATCAACAAATTATTCCATACAGCAAACTGAATGACTTGATATCCACCTTTCCTAACACTTTTTGCTCAGATCAGCTTAAGAATGAACTTATCAACATATGTTCCGATAGAACAAACACATTTCTCTTCCCGAATACTTGAAATATATTCTCAGTAATGAACCTCAAAGCATATATCAGGAAACAACGAAGCTGCTAAGTATGGTATAACTCCAGTTTTTTTGTAAACATTCAGTGAATGCCCTGGAAAGAGTGTAACTTACTTAACGAATAGTTTGACAAACTTTCTGAAATACGGACACTTACAATAAAGAACTTGGTATGGAAGCTTTGTAGGATATTTCAATTCAAAGAAAGAGCTAGTAATATTTTCGCTGAAATAAAGAATAAGGTATGGAGCTCATTTACAAGACTGTAAGGTATTAATTAGGTAAGGTATTTGGTATTAGGTATTAAGTTAGGTGTTGTAAGGTGTTTGTTTTTTTTTTTACTTCTATTGTTTTTTGTTTACAGTTCATTTCTAAGGGATTTAGAAATGACTATCCCTAAGGAGGGTATGGGGAAGTAATGCCCCCATTTCTTGCAAATGAGGTACCATTCAGAAATCTATGCTTCGAAAAAATAATACTATTCACCAAATTTCACTAATTATAAAATTTTATACTTAAAGGAAGAGAGTAAACATATGCCTTACAAATACTATATATATGAACAGTGAAACCTGTCTATGCTGGCCAACATTGGTTCCATTGAAAAGCGGCCAACTTACCAGAAAATAAGTGTGATTCGTGTATTTTTAGAATAGGATTTCTAGTATTACTTGGTTGTTAATAAGCAATGGCACGACAGCTACTTTAAAATAATGTATATAGATTAATAATTTAACTACTTTTTGTTAATGAGCTACAAGTGTTTCCCTCGGAGCAAAAGATCTTTTGAGAAATGTTAAGGGAATTCATATTTTAAAACCTCCACTACCTTTTGACAAGAAGTCATGTGCCAATAGTTGAGAATTGAGATGGTTAGCTTTAGCCTTGAGAATTTTCCGGAATTACTAAAGCTCCCCACTGATGAACGGAGCTGATAGGCTATAGCTAATGATATTTCCAAAACATATAGGGTAAACAAATACGTGCAATCATTTCCGGAATTCCTGTACGTGCTTTTTCTTATTCATGTCTTCCTTCCCCAACCCTTTATCAGGGTAGTGTTCTGGCCTTTGACCTCCAAGAACAAATCGTGGGAATCTATGCTTCTTTGTCTCCACTTACAAATACAGAACATCTGCCTCGCGTATAGGAATGCAAAAGAGTTAAGAAAAACAACAAAATGATACTTTGCATGGCCAAGATATGCAGGTAAATTTATCATTATCATTATAGGGTAAACATTGTTTCAATGCGGCCAACTTCCAAGATAGACAGATGGCCAAGTTGACAGGTTTTACTATATCTATATCTATATATATATATATATATATATATATATATATATATATATATATATATATATAACATACATTGTGGCCCATTTTAATATTTTCACGGAAATATCTCAAGAACGGTTGAACATAAAAGAACTGGACAAAAACTCAAATAGGACATACCATGGGGCAAATCGAATGATGATATCGGGGTGTCCCCAGGGCCGCTCTTCAAGTGGGCCCGAGGCCAACTTAAAAATTTTAAATGGAAACATGGGGCGAGTGACACTTCATTCGATAGATCTTTAAAAACTAAAAAGCGATGTGGCAAACGGTTTTTCATATAGGTCACCGTATTCAAAATGGCCGCCAAAATATGTTACCTATATCAGATAAACGTCCAGTAGCACTAATATGAAAACGGTTAAACATAAATGAACCAAACAAAAACTCAAATAGGAAAGTCATGGGGCAAATCGAATAACGTTGTCGCGGTGCGCCCAGGGCTGCCTTCCATGGGGGCCCAGGCCCAACTTAGAAATTTTATATGAAAATATGGGTCACGTGATACATCGTTCGATAGATCTTCATACACTAAACAGCGTTGTGGCAAAAGATTGTTCATATGGGTTACCGTTTTCAAAATGGGCGTCAAGACATCTTGCTGTATCAGATAAAACGTCCAGTATCACTAATATGAAAACGGTTGAAAATAATAGCTGATGAACAGAATAGAACTCCTACAGGAAATCACAGAGGGTATTATTCATTCCACGCCTCGAGAATAATCCAATGGTGAAAAATATTATTAAAGTATAAGTGATAATGCTAAAGAGGAAATCTAATTCTTAGAAAATTATCTTTTCGATCTCCTTCCGTAATGGGCGAAGCGGGAATGAATGGTAAAATTTCAAATGAGAACCCCCACATTTACTTGCAATAGATATGGTTTGTCTGAAACACTTGGTTGAATTAAGTTGCTTTTGGGTTTAACGTCTCGTTCAGCAGCGAGGTTATATGAGGCGTGGACCTACTGATTAACGTGCAATCCGAACTACACGTGCTCCCGCCGGGAATCGAACCCGGGTCTCCCACGCCAAAGGCGCCTACGCTAACCGCTTAGCCATGGAGGAGCTCCTGAAACACTTGGGGTGTACCAGTGACTGGTACTGTAATGAACCAATATTCTGCAGACGACTTTTGAGAAAACCAATGTTTCTACACATTGTTCTAAAATTGCATTGTTCGACAAATTGGTTTCGCATTTCAGTTGATTCATTTTGCACAAATTATTTCCTGCAATCAAAATGGAAGGTACCGTTTAACAAGAATTTTACCTACTTTTTTCCATTACAGACACATATCTCATAAAAAAACATGTATCACCCCAAGTGTATATTTGTGCTTTTGTTGTGTAAATACAATTTGCAAAAACTAAGGTTCTCGTTTGGAATTTCACCGTTCGTTCCCGTCCCCTTCACCCACTTATCGTTGGACTGTTTTTTAGGAATTAGATTTCCTCCTTTGCATTATGGCACCTTTAATCATCTCCACCGTTGCAACATTTTCGAGCCGTGTAATGAAAAATACCTTCTGTTATTTCCTATAGAAGTTTCATTCTGTTCATCCGTTATTATCTTCAACCATTTTCATATTAGTGTACTGGACGTTTTATCCGATACAGACAAGATGTCTTGGCGACCATTTTGAAAACGGTGTCCATATGAATAATCTTTTGTCACAACGCTGTTTAGTGTATGAAGATCTATCGAACGATGTATCACGTGACCCATATTTTCATATAAAATTTCTAAGTTGGGCCTGGGCTAAGATGAAAGGCGGCCCTGGGGGCACCGCGACAACATTATTCGATTTGCCCCATGACTTTCCTATTTGAGTTTTTGTTTGGTTCATTTATGTTCAACCGTTTCCATATTAGTGCTACTGGACGTTTATGTGATACAGGTAACATATTTGGCAGCCATTTTGAACACGGTGATCGAAATGAAAAATCTTTTGCCACATCGCTTTTTCGTTTTTAAAGATCTATCAAATGAAGTGTCACTCGCCCCATGTTTCCATTTAATATTTTTAATTTAGCCTCGGGCCCCCTTGAAGAGCGGCCCTGAGGGCATCGCGACATCACCGTTCGATTTGCCCCATGGTATTTCCTATTTGAGTTTTGGTTCAGTTTATTTATGCTCAAACGTTTTCGAGATATTTCCGTGTAAAGATTAAAATGGGCCATCCTGTATATATAATGTGTGTGTCTACTCCGCCACTGGTTTAACGTCCCGTTCAGCAGCGAGGCTATATCAAAAAAAAGGCATGTGTGTAACAAATTGATGCTAGAATCTTCCTGCAAACTACGTTCATCGTCCGTTTCAAAAGCATCGTAGTCTACATTATTTTACTATTTCCGTAATTTCTCGGGGCGAAAATACGCCACTATCATAAGAATCACGACTTGTCGCGTTGGTATTCGTAGCCAAAAGCTCAACTGAAAAGAAGGAATAGTAAGCAAACTACAAGAAGGGTGTGAAACAACCATACACACTTCCACTGGCTAATAGAAAAGGGGAAAACAAAAATAACTACATGTTTTTGCCTTTTGAGTACTCATATCTTTTTGGGAATATATACTTGACACAGCATGTCAAATACGCAAAACGTCACCTGTACGCATTAAGCTGAAAAATATTCGTGAAAAGTAAACAGAAGGGACGGTTGTATGCTGCTGTTGTATTCTAACAGTCAATCAATGTTCAACTAACGGAACTGTCCTTGATAGGGTACTGACTAAACGCCTTGTAACAAGAGGGCAACTCACCCATAGGTCTCTTGCAGCTATACAGCGAGCTGTGTGCGTTCTGAGTCACTCCCTGCGAAAATATTGTTTGCATTTCTTGCCTTGAGGCAAGGATTAAGAAGGCACCTTTGCACAGCTTTGGAGAGTGGGACGAAGTAACATAAAATGATCGAAAGACAACTGATGTTAATGTAGAGTTAACTGTTTCGAGCAGTGGCGTATATGGTTTGAAAGCATGGGCTACCACTGACCTTTATATTATTATTAATATTAACGATAATAATAGAAAACGTAATAATAATAATAATAATACATTTGCATAACAATGAACAAAAAGTGGTTGTGCTTTTTTTCTTTTTTTGAACTTTTGTTTTGAGACCATTAATGTTTTCCACCGTAAATTAAATTCCATCGTACATTTGCGCAGTTCTCGTGGATTACATTCGTAAAATGTTAATTTTTAAAATTGTAACTTCCATCAAAAGTCGCCTCTGTTACTGACATTGGTGCGGGCGCGGTGACTTAGTGGTATAGCGTTCACCTCCGGTGCTTGGGGTCCCTGGTTCGATCCCAGCTCACGCCGTGTGGACTTTGTAGTGGACAAACACCGTGCTCGTGTGTTTTCTCGCGGTTCTCCCGTTTACTCCCACTTTCTTCATTCCACTATTTCACTCATCCTCAGCGTCTCCTTTAGCCTAACCGGCATAATCGTGGGACGTAAAACTTAAAGATTTCATTTCATTTCATTTACTGACGTTGGTTGTCATTCTTGAACAGTCTTCGCAAAAATTCTGAGTATAGTAACGTACTGTAAAAATGCAGACAGTCATTATAATTGTTATGTTTATTATCGCTACGTAAATCCCAAATTTTTGCGTTAACAAACTATTCTCGGGCCCTTTTGTTGCGGAAATCGTTTGACTGCGGCCCTTTTGATGAGGGGCGTTTTGATTCGGGCCTTTTGAATCGGGCCCTTTTGTTGTAGAGACATTTAGACCCGGACCCCCTTGACATGGGGCCGTTTGACTTAGGCCTTTTTATAGCGGGCCCATTTTTGACAAAGGCCCGTTTGACGCAGGTCCTTTTCACTTAGGTCATTTTGTCGTGGGACCCGTTTGACCGGGCTCTATTTATGAGGGTCGTTTTGATTCGGCTCTTTTCGATTCGGGCTCTTAAACCCTGGGCCGTTTGGGTCGGGCCTTTTTGCATCGGGCCCCTTTTTTACTTGGGCCTGTTTGACGCAGGGCCTTTTGACTTGGGTCATTTTGTCGAGGGACCCTTTAACCCGGGCTCTTTTTATGAGGGGCATTTTGATTCGGCCCCCTTTGACCAGGGCCCGTTTGATGAGGGGCGTTTTTATTTGGGACTTCACTCGCGCCCTTTTGTTGCGGAGACCATTTCACCCGGGCCATTTCACCAGGGGCCGTTTGACTCAGGGGCCGCAGTGGGTCAGTTGTAGAGCGTTCACCTCTGCGGCTTGGGATCCTGGGTTCGATCCCAGCCCACGTCAATTGAACTTTGTGGTGGACAAACACCGTGTGCGTGGGTTTTCACCCGGGCTCGTCTGACGCAGAGCTTTTTGATTTGGGTCATTTTGTCGTGGAACCATTTTGACCCGCCCTCCTTTTATGACGGGCCTTTTGACTCGGGCCCTTTGGACACAGGGCCGTTTGACGCGGGACCTTTTGTAGCGGGACCATTTGTCACCTAGGGCCGTTTGACGCAGGGCCTTTTGACTTAGCTCATTTTGTCGTGGGACCCGTTTGACCCGGGCTCTTAATGAGGGGCGTTTTGATTCGTCCCCTATCGACTCGGACTCTTTCAACCCGTAAACTTTTGACACAGGGCCGTTTGACTCGGGCCCTTTTGGAACGGACATCTTTCCCATCCGGGCCCGTTTGACGCAGGGCCTTCTGATTTAGGTCAGTTTGTCGTGGGACCCATTTGACCCGGGCTCTATGAGGTGCGTTTTGATTCGGCCCCTTTTGACCCGGGCCCTTTTGATGAATTGCGTTTCGATTCGGGACTTTTGACTCGCATCCTTTTGTTGCGGAGACCTTTTGACCCGGGCTCTTTGACGCGGGGCCGTTTGACTCAGGTGCTGCGGTGGCTCAGTGGTACAGTGTTCACCTCTGTTCCTTGGGGTACCGGGTTCTTTCCCAGCCCACGCCAATTGAACGTTGTGTTAGACAAACACCGTGTGCGTGGGTTTTCTCGGGATTCTCCCGTTTCCTCCCACTTTCTTCATTCCACCATTTCATTCATTACTCATCATCACCGTCTATCTTAGCCTAACCGGAATAAACGTGGGACGTAAAACTCAAAGATTTTTCAATATCGGTCTTTGCCCCCCCTCGTTGGAAAAAAATATGCGGGCGTTAGTGATTATGATGTTGCTTAGTTACTGTATTATATTGTTCTATACACGGACTAAATATTTCTGTTTTTTATGTAATAATGAGAACCTTATTTACATTTATTACGATCCTTGCTATTCACGTTCAGCGTAATCAGTTTCCATTTACAAATAATTACAGTGAGGTGAATGATATAATTCATTCACAGATTTAGGACTTACGAAACATGTCGTAGTAAATTCCTGAAGAGTGAAAAGCGCTAGTAGCAGTAATTAGCTCAGTCGGTCCCTATAGTTCCGATTACATAAATCTTACAGATGTTGTATCTCTTTCTTTCTTTTCTCTCTACATCTGGAGATTAATGTTTGGACAAATAAGCTAAAGTGGCAATTTTAAAATGTAAGATGATCTACGCTATCAGTGACAGATGTTGTGGTGTTTAACTTAACATATAAGGCAATAAATTGAAAAACAGAGATGAGAGTGCACTGATGCTTGAAATCTGTGTCTTTACTCTCTATACCTACGATATTTCCCTAGTCAAAATAAAAACTGTTCAAAATTAATCACAAATTCTTATGCAACCATCCCTTCCTTAGAGTACTGCGCGCTCACATACCCGTCACGGCGATGTAAAGGCACTTTTGGTGACGAGGATACCTAGGTATACACTGTTGTGCAACTCTTAGGACAAAAGTAAATTCCGAGTGTTATGTCACTTGCGAAAGAAAGTTTCGTACGCCCGAAGTGGCATAGATTGGTGGAACTTGAACCATACATAGAAGGTATGATACAGGAAGCAATACAAAGAAACACATGATTAGAAAAAATGACACTTTTATTCAAGGTTAATGCTGAAACCACTGAAATTCATGATGTCTCCTCAGACATTACAGAAGGTACTAAGTGGTCCTTACAAGGTTTTGTGATTACCACAGACAGTGATGCATGCTATGCATTGTGCTTCCATGCTACTTACAAGGTTGATAATGAGTAGACATCAGATTTTTATGCAAATGCATATTTTATTTGCTTATACGTGTATGCATCTCTGTTACACTTTGTAGGGGTTTCTAACAACGATAATAAAGCTCGAATTTGAAGTTTTATAGTGCGTATAAATGCATATTTCAAAGGTTAATGCATATATTAGTGCTTAAGATCATATTCTGTTTTTATTTAATATATATGCTTAAAGCATACAAAAATGTCTATGTAACAGAATGGCTTTTTGCATGGGAGCATGAGGAATGCCTATTTATGGAGAAACAATATTGTTAGTAACCAAGACAAACAAAAGATAAACTTGTTCTGAAATCCTACAGGTTTTTTTCTCACATCCTCCAGCCCTTCCTCGCTTTCTAGGACTAGGTAGAAAATTGAAATTAAAAAAAATGCACGGTCATTCTCTTGTAGTAGGCGAAGGAGAGTTTAGAGGAAGGAATAATTGGTATACTCCCTCCACCCTGCTCTCCCTCTGCCTAATATGTTTTCTTTATTTTATTGTCTCCGAAACACCATTCCAGACAAATGCTTTTCGGTAGAAAAGTCAGCTTAACTTGCATCATACATTCTTAGGATTACAAAAAGGAAATTTGTTCGTTTGCATTTGAACAAAATTCTTAGGATTACAAAAAGAAAAAATATTTTTTCCGAATTCCGGAATTTTTCTGAATTCCGGATTTTTTCCGAATTCCGAAAATTTTCCGAAATCCGGAATTTTACGATTTTACTTTCCGGATTCCGGAAAGTAAAAATTCCGGAATTGGCCATCCCTAGTAAATACACTGCATGTTGTCATTTTGTTCTTATATTTTCCAAAATTCGGTATCAAGCCATTGAACAGTTTGGTGGAAATTGCAACATAAAACTACTTGATTATCGCTTCACTTTACTATTTCAAATTAAATTTTAAAAATATCGCAAATGACCAGATATTCCCAAATACATTTAACACATTCACGAACTGTGATCCCCCAGGCCAATATGTAATTTTATAACAATTTGTTATTTTTTATGTCCTGTGTATTTAATATGTATACTGTACATATTAAATATAAAAAGCGAAAAATAATGTTTTATAAGCATAGGCATAACGTTGATGCCTCGTGACACTCCATAATGAAATTTATAAGGAGAGGCCGAGAAGCATGAAGGTAATACCTCCTGTAGTCAATGGCGGATTTAGAAATATACTGACTAGGCTCCGAATTTAGTCCGCGGCTCGAGGAGGACCGCAAAGTCCAGGTCCAGGCTACATACGTACTCCTTATTGATGAGCTTGCACTTTGCTGTTAAAGGTGGACACAATATTAGAACCTATTCGTATTGTGATGAATAAATCAGTCAAATTTTATTTGAGTTCAATTTATACTAACCTACTGATTTTATTTTAAATGTTATATTACTAATCTGAGATCAAGTAAATTATGAATTGCTTAATTTATCCAAATTCACAGAACAAGTGGGGCCGCATAGAAAATCTGGCCTACGGCCTGATAGTCCCTAAATCCGCCGCTGCATAAAAATTCATCTTCATGGATCCATCCGCCGCTGGTGAAACAAGTTCCAAAACTGCCCGTACTCCTTTCTCACTTCCACAATGGATGTCTCCAATATTTTCTACTTTTTCTCGTCTTTCTTTCCTTGTCTGAATTCATCCTTGTTCTGGCTGAAAAAAAGAAGTGTCACATTCCCGCAATACGTGAAGTAAGATCTAGTGTATGTGGCGTCGCGGATGTGTGTGTGGAATATCAGCGACGCGACAACACAGCCTGTAGCGCATCTTCGACACACAAAGTGTCGTAGTGTGCGAAAGGCCTTATACTATATTTCATTAACCATAGTGTATATTGCCTTCTTGAAATGAAAACTGTCCTGTCATAATGTAAAGTTAGATGCGGGTTATATTTTATTATCATTTTATCCTAGGGGTAAGAGTGGTTCTCTAAAGGTTGGGGGACGGTAGATAGCGGCATAACGCTACACCGTTCCCCCTGCCTATCTTTGCCCGTTGTACTTTTTTAGGAACTGGGGGAGGTCATACATATTTTTCGAGATGGGGATACGGCGTCCCCCCGCGTTCCCCCTCACTTTTACCCCCTTGGTTTAACCTTAATAGTGGCTTGTGTTTAAGCTTATTTATGACCACGAATGCATTTCTTAGCGCCATAAAAATTAGCTTTTATTTACTTTCTCGAAAACTACGTATGATGTTTTACGTTCAAACTTGTCAATTTGTTTATCTCGATGAGATCCATCGATTGATATACTCGTATTTCTTATCTTTGGACAATATTCTTTTATTCAAATAAACACTAATACCAATTTAAAATTTGGAAAAAAGGAAGTTCACAATTCCTAACATTATTATTGAGGCATTCAACGTCAAAAAAGAAAAATAGATAAAGACCGACAGCCTATCCAGATCGAATATCAAATAGTAATAAGATCTGTAGGGAGTTTGGGAGACCTACATCACTTTCAAAGAGAAAGACGAAACGTGGAACGTAAATAAGAAGAAAAAAAAGCTATTTTCATACTGCCGACAATCACCTTATGTATTACGATCTGTTCCTTCGTTTCCCTTTAAGAGGAAAACAAAAATACTGAGACAAAGCTACTTAAATCTTCCCTATTGAAATTTTTTCCTGTTTTCGATAGTCGAAGTTCAAAGTAAGAATTTGTTATTAGGAACCACAAAATACAGTGCATGATCGAACGAGAATTTCAATATCCAGAACCAAACACACACACTCTCTCTCTATCTCCGGCACACACACACACACATGTGCTTTTGTAGAAACCCGAACAACCGCTCTATTCATACTACCCTAGAATCTAGAATTTGAGAAAGGCATTTAGTAGATTCCATGTAGTTCTATAGCTCAATAGATTAAATGAGACTACAAAATATATATATCCACCCTTTTCAATATCCATTTTCTCTTTACATAACACATCCAGGAACATTATCGTTTGACCTGTATCATCTAAAGGTACACATAGAAGTCAATATATTATTACAACAATATTGTATAGTATATTTGTTCATTTTGTTAAATACGAACTTTAACAAGTAGCAGTTGCACGTGTACACTACGTGAAGGAGTTTGGTTTGTAAAATGTGATATTTTGTCAATTAATATTGAAACCGGAATTGGTACTAGATTTTTATCACTTCTAATTTTACTAGAAAGATTAGAGTTGACATGGAATATACTTCTGGGACGCTTAATTGATTTTAGAAAACAGCTTCTTTGTGTTATAATTTTTACTCTATAGCAATAAACGTTAAATTCGGAGGTGATTGATTTCTGCCACTTTCGGTCTAAATAGAGAGCAAACAGGGATGGTAGTGCCTATTCCTAAAACGCTAAATCGATTCTATATAAAAAGAAAACGATTTTTACTATCTCTTATCCTTCTTGCTCTACGTAAATCAATTCTGAAACCGGAAGTTGTAGTGGATTTTCATCACTTCCAGTTTAATTAAAAAGTTATCGATGACGATAAAATGTATTCTTGAGACGCTTAATCGATTGCAGGAAAACGTTACTCGCTATCTACTACCATTTTTGCTCTATAGTGATCAACGTTAAAACCGGAAATGGTTGATTTCTATCGCTTCTGGTACATGGATCACCTTCATCAACGGACTCAGTTCCTAAATTTCGACCGTCTACATCTTGGCCAAAATTGATGGTAATCCATCTTGATATTTCTTCTTCTTCTTCTTTCTACCAGACCGACGAATACACGGACAGCGATTGGTTAACCAAACTCCTTAGAAACCAAGAAAAACGCAAAATTATCTCTGAAGTAGCCACACCTTTAGAAAGGTCTACGAAGCAAAGTGATCCATCTCGCTCAGTCATCATATTGTTGTGTGAAATTTTGCAAATCATCTCCAATGAAAAAACCAATACATTGTATACTTAATCATATTGAATACCACCATATAAGACATACCAATACGAAGTTGGATAACTTATTATATTCTTAAAGTAACACCCAAATTACGATAGACTTATTAATATTCTCGCTTCGTAAAACAGAGAACTAATGTTCGATCCAATTCGCCGACTTGTCAGTACGCGTAAGTTCTCTATATATTTTCTTTCTTTAGTCTCATTAAGCGACCGTCAGTCCTGCAGGGTGTTGCATTTACCATATATAGGTTTCTGAACTGATCCACGCAATGTACGTTAGCGATGTTCAATAAACTCATATTAAAAGTATCTAGAACTTTATATAGTATGACATTATGTAAAACAGTAGAAGTGTCTCACTGCTCAATGACCAGACCACACAACGTTAGGTAGAAAGTGAAATTTTGACAGATAACTAGATTTCTTAAGATAGCGTTGGAAAAGAAATGATTTTTAGGAAGGAGATAAAGGGTGTTCTCTTCTTTTTTTTGCAAAAAATAGAGTATCTCGCGGATCCCTGAAGTTATGAAGATAAAACTTTTTCAATTGGCCGTGACTAAGACTTGGTAGGTTAGTTCGAATTTCACACTTCTTTTGAGCACCGAGGTTGATGTGGCGTAAGCTCATAGTTTAAGAAGGAATCAGAAAAAAAGACCGTAATATGTTCAATGATTTCTTAATTGAAATCGAACACGGGACCACTTGTCCCAAAGGCTTGCTCTAGTCACTATATTACGAAGATAAGGTGAACATTTGAACTCCCTAATGGCTAAGCGGTTAGCGTACAGGCTTCTGGCGTAGGACACTCGGGTTCGATTCTTGTGGGAGTTCATGTGGTTCGAATACCATTTAAGCTGTAGATCCTCGCTACTGAAAAGGACGCCAAACTCAAAATGAAACGTTGAAATAAAGGAAGATGAAAAGTTCTTAGTCTGGTAGTGAAACATTTTTTATAAATCAAAAATGTATTTATTTTTCCTTGTAGACACCCTTTAGGTTAAATGCATGTTGCACATTTTTTCAGTGAGTAGATTCTATCCCTCAAGTGTGATTCTGGAGTGTCTGCAAAATACCTATCTACCTGCCATAACCTCTCCATTAGACTCAAAACGTTTTCCAGATACAAATTTCTTTATGGTAATCAGAGGATGTCAAATTTGGTAATCAGGGTAAATGTTCCAACAATTCACACTTCAAATCTCTAGATGTTCCCATTGCCAAGGCAACTTGTCACGTTCAGACGAAAGATGACTTCTTTGTGAATCCAGGTCTCTTCTCGTATTTTTTTCATCCAGTTTGTCCAGAAGTCATCCGTAGAATTCATCAGTTATTATTTTACCCTTTGCAAGGTTATCAATACAAAGAATCCCTTTTACAACTCAGTAAATACTGACCATAACCTTTCCGACAAATGAAATCGGCTTCGCCTGTCCGGTGCATGGCCATAGGCTTCCACCAACGGCTTTGATTGCTGTTTCCTTTCTAGTGTGTAGTGGTGGACTAACATCTCATTCACAGTCACAAATCAGTTGGATTCTCTTTTTAAAAAATCCAAACATTGTTGAGATATTCGTTTTTGCTTTTGTTTTGGTCAGCATTCAACAAATACGGCACTCAATTTGTGCACAAAACTTTCTCATATTTAATTCACGTAAAATGCACCGAATTCTCTTTTTTGATATACCTATGCCATCAGCCATTTCATACACCTTTAATCGCCGATTGTCCAATACCATACTATGCACTTTCTTGATGTTTTCACCTGTGGTTGCAGTTTTAGGACGTCCTTCATGTGAATCATCTTCAAGAACCGTTTCAATTCAGTCGCCATTTTTTTAACTGTTAAAAGTGAAAGAGCACACTCCTTATAAGCCTTCACAATGACTGTATTTCCGTTGGCGATAAACTGTTCAAAATATAAATCCATTTGCACGAAACAAACCTAATACTTCTACCTTCAAAAGTCATATAACCAAACTATTTAGTATTAAAATATTCGGTAGAGTAACTTCACTCCTCACCTCAGTGGCGTATTTAAGGGAGGGAGTGGCTATCGGGTTCAAGCCCCCCCTCCCTCGAAATAAATTTGTTATATGCACAACTTTATTAAAATTTGTCAGCACATAAAAGAAAAAATATAAGTTTATTCACATGTTGTGCATAACCCCTCCCGAAACAAAATCCTAAATACGCCACTGCCTCACCTCATTATACGAATACCAATATAACAAAAGCAAAATTATATTGATATCAATGCCATCTTTGTACAAAACTGAGAACTTTTCACTTTGCCTTTGCAGTGGGAGGGATTGAAGAAACAGTGTTACCAATTCAGGGGAAATGCGCTAAATGTAGGGTACCGGTATTCTACTTGCAAGATGATGATAAATCTAGCAACTGTCTGCTGTGAAAATTTATCCTGTAATGAAACACTACTAGTTCAAAGCATTTTTGATCTGCATTTCTTTCTGGTTTGTTGGTTCTAATCAATGCAAGTGATCAGCGGCGCAAATCTGTCTTCAACATTGAGGGGGGGAAGTAATACTTTTTTTTTTTTTTTTTTTTTTTTTTTTTTGCTAAGTGATGCTGAAAATAATTGTAAAGTTGAAAATCCTGTGGAGAATCAGGGAGCAGAGTTGTCTTCAACATTGGGAGGCGGGAAGATTTGAGGCTTATTCTGAGGAACATCAATTTCATCTCACTTTCCTTTGTGGCAATCGGACACAAATCAACACATTTTTTCCCAAAAGCACATTTCAAATCGGATTATTGGGGGAACAAGCGCCCCAGTTCCAAGATTGGAGGAGACATGTCCCCCTCAACCGCCGGGGGTTGGCGTCAGTGCAAGTGATGACAAGTTAGGTTAGTATACATCATGATCATCTCTTCACAATATCGTTTTGTTTTCTGTTACATTTTGCCGTTCCAGGGAGAACAATTCCAATCTTTAATTACCTTTAGTTTCCAGAGCTTCTATTGAGAGACACATGTAATCCAACACATCCGAATTAATTGTAGAAACCTGAGCTTTAAAGTGAAGTGGGTGTTAGATTTCTTTGTGGATTTCTAATGTTTAAGCATTTTTAAAAGTCGTATAGCGTAACAACTTTATAGTTTTAATTGTGTCGGAAGTATTATAGTTCTAACTGTTAGCAATTTTTCATCCAAAATTTGAGCCATTTTATCTCTCGTTTAGAGATTTTTTTGTCTCGATGTTACAGAAAGATGTTGCTTTACTGAAAACTTTTATTTTATAACAAAACATTTGCAACTTCAATTTTTTAAAACTTATTATCAAAATTCTTCTTATATGACTCTACAATTGAACCTAATTTCCTTTTTCTTCATTGCAGCTCTGTAGTTATTATTTGTCTACTCTCCACTGCGCTGTGGATATTAGCGTTAGCAGGATTGGTCTTAGGAGGACACGGAGAGCTGTTAGTTTGTGGACCTCTTTATGATGATCCAGACTTTACAGCATTATCACAATTGATTGAGGAACCAGGCATGCTATTCGAAACTGGTGGCCTACTTTCAAATATTTTCTTTAAAAATGATAGTATAAATGTTGCTGTAAGTGACTTCCTTCAGTAAGTAATTCTTGTTGTTTGTTTCTAATATTTATGCTAATAATAATTATACTTATTAGTATTTCATTTTTGTTAATTATGGTTGAAATAGTTTTTTTTTTTTTCATGTGCTCAAACAGAATGGAGCCAATTTTGAAACAAAATATAAATGAAATACATTTTGAAGACAATACACAACCGTATAATTGAGAAGCTATAAAGGAAGGATATACCATATTGATTCAAAATTTAATGATTTTTTACCAGAATTATAGTAATAATAATTAAATCGGTTATTACAGAAAGATCTGAGTTCAGTTTGTATAGTTTTGAAATATTAAAGAAAAACTATTTTATACTTTCAATGTTTATATTCGAGACTTACAGTTAATTCCTTTAAAAAGAGTAACTAATACATACTAACACATAGCTTACATTTTCATCATTGAGTAAAATAATTACAACAATGATTACAATTTGTAATTGATGGCTTCGGATCCTTTGTGCAATTAACACAATAACATAAATTTATTATCAATATCTGTTTAAGAGTTATAAAGTCTTGTAATACTAACTCAGTAAACAAAATGAAGAAGAAATCACAATACACTAGTTTTGCTGTTATGAAACCCAAAGAATATAACACAATTGAACGTTTTTTTTCTTAATATCTGTTAATATTCACATATAATTGACAAGTAGCAAATATTATTTTAGAAAAACTGTTTGTAACACTCCACTGAACACTACAGTGACCTCGCTTTATTTCACGATCTTTACTGGAAGATATTATTCCAGCAATCTTCGTTTCTAAAACCTTTCTAAGCCTATAAGTACCTGACTGTTTATTATAAGACATTTTCTTCTCGTTGATATGTACAGACTGTCTCCATAGGATTAGTTTTAATTTTTAGTTCTTCACAGCACCAGCATATGAATCAATTTGTGGCAACGGAAAGCGTAAATCGTAATTTTCTTGCACAATTTTATTGAAATAGCCTTACTCAAATTTTATGCCAATTTTCGGATGTAGGTCATTAAACATGCTTACACATATTTTTCGTTCAATTCAGAACTTCAATTCAATAACTTACAGTTTTTCCCGAATAATGTCTCTTTTTTGCTGAAAAGTATGATTCATGCCCATGAACTATGGTAATATCTAAAGCTGGAAAGGTATTAGCATTTTCATTCGTTTCGAATGGGAATTTTACCCTTTCTATTCGCTTCACCCTTTTATTTGTAATAGCCACTTTTACACTTTTTCGACCGAGTGTCTCCACTGGGAATAGAACCCGGACCGCTCGCACCAAAGCGAGAGCGTTAGTGACTACGCAAATCAGGGCCATTGTACAAATCTTTTCCTTAACATATAAAATTGCGATTATTTTGACAAGTTCCCCATCAGGTCAGTAACGCTTCTCTTTTGAAGCCATATTTGATTCTTCTGCAACTGAATTCTGTGGCGAAACTTTGGAAGCTTCCTCGGAGTTAAAAAGCGTGTATTGATGACGTGACACAGCACTCCCCTCTTATGAGTGTTGATCTACCTAGGTATAGGAATAGAATACTACAGAATTAATTGAAGAACAACGGAATTTGCTAACAAACTGAACATTTAGATGGAAGGAATAATGAGAATACTTTTATTCATGGTCCATGTGTTGGTGTCCTCCATCAGCACATATCAATGAGGATTTTAATACAAATATAGCTGTATGTAGGCAAAAGCAAACTTCAGGATCGGTCAGGAGTAGTTTGACTATTCTGGAAATGTCTAAGGTTCAGCATTTTATTGAGTGACGCACGATATCTTGTTCATAAATATTTTTAAAACTCAAGAATATTACTCTAAAGGATGGAGTCCTTCCATGCGCAGGGCCCTGAGCAGTTTTCCGGTTCGCCTTATATAAAGGCCGCAACTGACTAGTTATAAGTGTGATTGATGTAAAGCCAAAAATTTATTTATATTCCACATATAGATCAGAGTACTTGACTTTGCAAAAAAAGAATGAGTAATTTTGTTTTCTGCAGCAAAACCGTATAATATCAAGTTGACATCTATTTTACTTTCTTACTTTTAAATTGAGTTAGAATGAGACATCAACAAGAATATTTCCAGCAATTTCTGCATATTTGTTACTCTAGTTCTGATTGTTTTGAATACGTATTTTACGTAAACTGTTGAGTTACTTACTAGAATTCTCTTTAATTTTATGCTTCTCGTTTCAGAAAATGTCGCTATAATAAAACGACCTACACAGCCTTCCAGCTCCGATACATTATTGATGTTAATGACATCACAGACTATAAATCTTGGATCAATGTCAATGAACAACTGTCGAGGCTTACTGTTGATCTTAGTGATCTCAACTTGCTTAGACCAGAACTTCAAAGACACTTACATTTGCTGATGGATGGTACGCAGGTTAACCTAACGATTTTCAGATCCCAGGTAAATTATCATACTTAATCCTTTTATATTTATGTAGATGGAAAATGTAGTCCCATGTCCACAACGGTTGTCTACAAGACAAGACGAATAGAGTTTTCTTGATGAGACGAAACTCTTTCAGTAGGAACAGATAAATTTTCAGAGACGGGCTAGCATTTTCACGACCCTTTTTAGGATGAAACAGCAACAATTCTTGTTTTTTAGGCCTAGCAAATGATAACCGACCGTGTGCAAGTAAACAGAGTTCTCACTTCCAAATTGAAAGATGCTGAGTTTCAATAACATGATCAAATATCTTCAATCGTGGGAATGACAGTTGTTAAGAATGTGGATTAAACTGTGCTCATGTTCAATGCAAAAATTATATAAAATTGTGATCAGTTATATACCATAAATATAGAATCCTAACTTTTGATCTACCACTTGCTATCCGTCAATTTTTAAAACTAAGTAATTTATTTTCATTTTTTACAACGAAATAACTACGTATATTAAAGGAGAGGGAATCATGTTTATTTTTATTTATAGTTATTGTTTCGTTGGTCACCCTACTGCGTTCCATTAAATTTTGGCTTTATATTTGTATTTTTATTACGGCAACAAAAGAGCAAAGAATAACGTTGCTGTCAAAAGTATTATATATTACATAGATACATAATTAGAATTCAATGTGCTAGGAACCTGGTAGAGTGACTAACAATTGTTGACATAAGTAAACATGTATATAGTGATGTGAGGTGGAAAATTTTCCGTTCTAAAAAAATATTAGTAATCAAGTAACAATTCCTCAGCAATCATAAAATTGGTTGAATTCATGTATAGAAATGTAAAAAAGTGAAAGATCGTTTAAAAAATCTGAAAATTTTCATGGCTCAGACAATTTTCAGTAGAATGTAGGAACAAGTTAAACAATTTTTCATGAATCGAAATCTTTTCTGTCTTATATTGAAAAATTGAAGAACTTTTTATGAGTTGGAAAATTTTCATAATTTTGAAGCAAAAAGTAAAACGACTTTTTGTGAATCGGAAAGTTTTATTGCTCCGTAGAAACAAATGTATGGAATTTCACTTGTTTCTACATCGTGATGAAACTTTTCCGATCTATGAAAATTCCTTTCACTTGTTTCTACGGAGCAATGGAACTTTCCGATTCACAAAAAGTTGTTTTACTTTTTGCTTCAAAATGATGAAAATTTTCCGACTCATAAAAAGTTCTTCAATTTTTCCATACAAGACACAAAATATTTCGATTTATTTAACATTGTTTCACTTGTCCCTACATAGTACTGAAAATTGTGTGAACCATGAAAATTTTCAGATTCTTTAAACGATCTTTCAATTTTTAACATTTCTATACATAAATTCAATCAATTTTATGAATACTGAGGAACTGTTACTTGATCACTGATATTTGTTAAGAACGGAAAATTTTCCGGAAAAATATAGAAGAAAATTTTCCATCTCACATCACGGCTAAACAACGATATAGGAATACGTGGAGTATGTTTTCATGAATCGGAAAATTTTCCATTTCACCGGAAAATTTTCATCACTGTACAGGACAGACAATTCTTCGATTCATGAAAAAATGTTTTACTTGTTCCTACATAGTACTGAAAATTGTCTGAGCCATGAAAATTTTCAGATTCTTTAAACGATCTTTCACTTTTTAACATTTCTATACATGATTTCAATCAATTTTATGAATACTGAGGAATTGTTACTTGATCACTGATATTTATTAAGAACGGAAAATTTTCCGGAAAAATATAGAAGAAAATTTTCCACCTCACATCACGGCTAAACAACGATGTAGGAATAAGTGGAGTATGTTTTTATGAATCGGAAAATTTTCCGGAAAATTTTCATCACTGTACAGGACAGACAATTCTTCGATTCATGAAAAAATGTATCACTTGTTCCTACATAGTACTGAAAATTGTCTGAGCCATGAAAATTTTCAGATTCTTTAAACGATCTTTCACTTTTTAACATTTCTATACATGATTTCAATCAATTTTATGAATACTGAGGAACTGTTGCTTGATCACTGATATTTGTTAAGAAGGGAAAATTTTCCGGAAAAATATATAAGAAAATTTTTCACTTCACATCACTGGTAAACAACGATGTAGGAATAAGTACAGTATGTTTTTTATGAATCGGAAGATTTTCCGTTTCAAAATTTTCCGGAAAATTTTCATCACTGTACAGGACAGATAATTCTTCGATTCATGAAAAATTGTTTTACTTGTTCTTACATACTACTGAAAATTATCTGAGCCATGAAAATTTTCAGATTCTTTAAACAATCTTTCTTTTTTTAACATTTCCATACATGAATTTAATCAATTTATGAATACTGAGGAATTTTCATTCAAAAATTTTCATCACTGCGTGTATATATTTATGACACGACGATTATGTAAAGTATCTTTTACAAAAATAATTCTTTATATACCTAGGTATATGTGTATAAAGAATTATTTTATTGTAAACAGTACTCCACATATTCGTATAAAAGCATCAACAAATAGCTATGAAATTTTTGTCTCTCAGGTATGTTACTACTTTCTGGACCGGTAAAATATATACAAGCAATTGAATATATTGTTTTGTTGAAATATGTTGTTTTGTTATGTGAGTTCAGCCATTTAGAATTTGATGATTTATAAACACGAAAACACCCTTTTTTCTTACTTCTTATTTCTTCAAACATACCTTACTATGTTCTAAACAACAATAGCTGTGAAAAAAAGATATTCAGAACAGTGAATACTGCAAGTTTAAAAAAAAAAATACTTCTGATATGATTATATTGCAACTTGAAACTTCGTTTTTTTTTTTTGTTGTTTTTTTTCATTACCTATTCTTTCGCCGTAATAAGTTCGTTCAATGTTTCAGTAACATGTATTTTTACGTGTTACTGTGTAGTAACATTGGGTTTTCAAATAATTGTACATAATTTTCACTTGGATTCAACGGAATCAACTCTTTTAACTGCATACACATACTAGTCACGCAATGTGCTAGTATATGAAATGATTATTTCCGAAATTCACGTCACAAGACAACAAAATTTAGATAGTACAATAACGTTTGATACTGCTTACTTTTCTTAATATTACTGACAATTCCATCACTTCTTTTCTATATTAAAGATATACACTTCATTTTAATAATATTGTGGCACTTTTTTGATTTGTTATCAATAAAATTGTAGCAATGGATATTGTTTGTGTTTTATGTTGTTATTTCATGCTGTTTGTTAATTTTTCAATGTCGATGCCAACTTGTCTCAAGCTTGACAGAAGATAACTTTCTCAAACACAACCTCTGAATACCGAATACCGATGATGGTGAAAGAAGCAATATTAATATTTACTCAACCGCTATCGTTTAATATGTACCGCCAAGACTAAGAAATCTCATATTTCAGCGAGAAATGAAGCTCCAAAAATCGAAATTATGAATTAACTATGTTATTGCCTACTTTAACCCATTTGTTATATTATAAATAAACATTTGACACAACTCCCTAAAAATCTCCAGCTAAAAATGATAAATTGTATCCTGAATCTTGGCAAAATGTGTGTAATCCTGCAACTTACATTTATCCTACAGATACTATAAAAACAGAAACCATTAATTTTATCTAACATGTAATCATTCTTTTCTCCTTTTTAAAGCTGAGCAGTCCTGTTGTTGACAAGAACCTGACATTGTTCGCTAATCACATGGGGAATGTGGCCAACCAAATTCATGACATCAACACAGTTGCAAAAATTGATTCACTATCTACTCGGGCAAGAAGACTCATGGCGAACAATATTCAACCTCTGGAAGACTTAAAAGTGAGTTCAAATTTAAATTTCCTATAATCTTTGCATAATAGATGGGATGTCTAAATAACATTGGAGCGTGGTCAATGCATAGCTCCGATTTTAGTTAATTAATCTTCATATGGTGAGCGCAATATACCACGCACGCTTAGAATCCTTTAGAGAACTAATGTTTATCTTCTATTAAACTTATCTGCTATCAGGTAACTCTAGATTTACTTTAATTAGTATTGATATGCTTATGTCTCTTAGCAGTATCCAGAGGAATCGTGTACACATTAATTACAAGTGATTCTTTTATTAAACTGAGATTATCCATATTACATGGAGGAATTTGTTCTTAAACAGTTGTTCTATGATTAATTAAAATATAACTTTTAGCTAAATTGAAACTATATTCAGCTTTAAACCAGTAACACAATATTTATGTGAGGCAGTAGTGACTCCAGAGTTCTACAAAACGGAAGTCACATTGACAAACGGCTTTATACCCTAATCCTGCAAAATCAGTCCCCGTCTTCTGGATCTCGTAGTGATTTCCAGTGTCGTGCCGTGCAAAATCAAGCACCCGGGGCAAGAGTATACGACAACGTTCCTCCCCCTGTACATACGTGTGAGGTCGACATACCAACTGTTAAGCCCCATCATGGTTGGCGCGAAGCGTAAGTAAACTTTCAAAAGTAAACCCTGCTTTTCCTTGATTTTGAGCACTTTTTATTACTTTTTCCTTCCATTTTATATATAACTTTTCTCTTTTCCTCCAGAATTTTGCGTCCTTAGTTCGGCGCCCAGGTTCGTCGCTCTGCTCACACCCCAAAGGCACGGCCCTGCTGATTTCTCATTTGAAAGATATTTAAATTCTTATTTGAGGTACAAATATTACAGAGAAAATACTAGCGAATTTAATATTCCAGTATGTGTGTGCTACGTAATTATTGAAGTTAATTTTAAATACTTTACTCAGCACTTAAGAATTCAAGCTATTCAAGAAGTGTAGAACTAATTGATGTTGCCAACATTGTTCAAACTATTTCTTAAAATTAATTTCTCAATTGATTTTGTAAAAATAATTTGACTACATATCCATTAACATACATAATTATCAATAATGCAATTTGAAATGGATACAAAAACAAAGTAATGATGAAATTTAATTAGCCTCATTTCTTGTATATTTATAATAATTATTAATTTGTAAAATAATGACAGGACAATATTTTCATGATGCGTTGAAATGCAATTAATTCATTCGATTTCGGTCGTTTGTAAAGCAAATGAAAATTCTTTCGACTATTCATTTTCAACACCAAGACGTTGAATCTGAATCACGGCACCTACGGGGACTCGAAGCCTGGTATCCCAAGCGGAAGACGTGCTTGCCACGAGAAAGCTCCAAAACTGTACGTTAAATTCCTCAAGTCTAGTGGGGACCAAATTTATTCAGTCTTCCGTAAATGTTATCCGACTTAAACCTATCCTATAAGAATTGAATTGCTTGCTTTCACAATTACGTTTCAGAAATGAATCAATCTAAACAATAGTTTAAGAGTATGAATTCGTTCTCTTAATGCTTACAAAGAAAAGTTAATATACATCACGTGTTATTAAATTCCAAAATTCTAAAATGCATAAATAACTTATTTTACTTGTCTTCATAATTTATTCGTGAGCATCGTAAAGAAAACATTCCTCTAGATCCTCTTGAAACGAAATGAGCCATTCTTTATCCAGCGACTACCAGGTCTTTCCTCGTACGCCCATTTCAGTGTAAACTATAGCATGCGCAAAACCAGCACAGAGCTAACAAGTTCCACCCTCCCGCCCATTTCCTCTCCTCTCTCACCCATTGGCAGCGAGAATACAGATAAAAAGCATTATCTAGGGCAGACATTTAAAGGATTACTTTCTGAGGTAGGCTAATGCGAGAAAGAGCCAAGCTAAAGCATATGAACAGAGGGTAACATTTAGCATCGTAACTTGCGCTATGTTGCCAAATCTCTCATGAATATCAATCTGGGTTGCAGACTTTATACTAAAATAATTATTTTTTCTTTGATCCTTCCTCATTCCAGGAATAAATGTTCATTATTACTTTTATTAATTTTTATTTTTCTCATTAACTGGGAAGCCACCTGACTTTGTGACTACATTACAGAGCCGCCTCTAACTTGATACAACTCAAATTATTTCTATTTGCATAGACTACTCAGCCAGTTGACGAGATTAAAGAGTATGTACACAATTTGTGTGACACTTTGTGCTCAGTTTATCTTCCCAATAATATTAATTTTAACTTCATTATACAAGACATGCAGATTTAATTTTAATTAGGAAATAAAACATTTAATATAAGCTCATTTGATAAGCTCATATTGCGACTAGTTCTGCGATTTCAGTGTATGTTAGATGGTAACGTACAAATTAATTTAGTCTGCCTTAGAGTTTTGTTTCTTTCCGCTACCTTGTTACCAAAGAATACATAAATATTTATGTCCTTTTTCCAGAAGACAATCGTCTTCCAACTGACGGCTTTGGAGTTACAGCTGCTACCACTGCAAAAGAAAGTGAATCAAACTCTCGCCCACTTAAAAACAATACAGTATTTTGTAAACAACCAAAGGTCAACAATAGCTCAAACGGTAAGTAAAACTATTTCCATCGGAAAAGAGGAGCCGTAGTTTAAATGGTAGTAGGTCTTTATGATCTTAGAAGGCTATGAAATATGGTATTCAGATATATTGTCCTCGAGTTATTGATAGGATGACCATAAAATTTTCAGCTGAAAACGGAACAGGTTCTGGCTTTTTAAAAATCATAAGAAATCAGAAACAAGTCAGTGCGTAAATTAGGCCCTGTTTACCTTAGCAATACCCAGGCCCGTGCTGGCCCACCGGGACGTATCCCGGTGCGCCCTCCGAAACATCACAGTATAAATAAAGGTACAAGATTTAGTAATAAATTCTTACAGTTTTATTGGTAAAGAACCCGTGAAAGGTGCAGTGCGCCCTTTACATTCGGCGCCCTTGTGAGTCCACACCAAAGATGAAAGATTTTATTTACTCTTCTGTATACCACAGTTCTATACAATAAATACATACAGTTACTATTGGTAAAGAATCCGTGAAAGGTACAGTGCGCCTTGTACATAAGGCGCCCTACGAAACATTACATTATAGATAAGTGGTTTTAGTTATCCTGTGTGTCAGCTTTGTCTAATAAATTCGAATAGTGATTGTTATTACCTGACCAGCGAACGAGTGCGGGCGGCCGGTTTTGGAACTAAAATACAAACAACAGTGTTTCTAACCGGATTACTTGTAATTAATCTATCACAGTTGTTTTTGCCCTGTTCATAATACACTTCACGCATATGTTCAAGTTAAGACAAACACAATTTCAAAAGTTATGGAAGTTATTTTTAGAACATTTTAAGGGACTGCAAAAAAAAAGTGCATACACCCTCCATATTAATTTGGCAATAACTTGCGAATAAACTAACCTCTGTGTTGTACAAAGGAACACTGAGAACTTCGTAGCATTAGAGTGTAAGGAATTCCTACTTCATCTGTTAACAAAACCTCGAAGTTCATCTTTGTGAATCAAAGTTATACTTTGGCAACTGCGCTTTCATTGTTTAAAGCAAATTCTATTGTATAGTTTTGAGATAAGGCGTCTTCGAAATTGCTACCAATTTGGACCATGTGATCGATCGATTGACAGTACCTTCAGTAACAAATTTACATTGAGATCATTTTCGGATGTGCTGCAAAAGACTGGTGACAGAGAAACTGATAATCTAACCGCCTCCGAAGGAGATTTGAATCCGCCCCTAATTAAGATGGTAGATAAAGATATAATTCTCTGCTATCTAACCTGTCATTATTTAGCATGGTTTGGTAATTTAAAAATCCAGTATTTCTACCATATTTGGAAAAAATTTATTTAAGAGAAATAAACCCAATGTTACATTGGGGGCGGTAGGGGAGCGATTAAAATTTAAAGTGGGGAGCCTGACAATTGTTTTCTTATAGCTCCAGTGAAATTCAGAAAAAAAAATGAATTTTATATTAAAAAGAAGTACAAAATACATTTTCATGGTAACTCTTACATTCATTATGTTATTATAAAGTTAATGGTACTTTTGAAATTGATTAGAGTGAATAGATATGTATTTAAGTAACAAAACCACTTGCGTAAGTTTTTCAAAATATCAAGTTAGAAGAACGAAGTTTGTCTTCCACTGCCATCTCATTGCTCAAAGATACCGGCGATGAAACAATTGGCCGGAAATCATGCGGCCGCTTCTTACATCAAATCATGAAGAAGAAGATGAGTGCCAATGTTAGGCACGTAAGTTCAGGTGGTTCTTTTTTTGTTTGTTTGTTTGTTTGTTTGTTTTTTTTTTTTGTTTGTTTTTTAGGATCCCCTCTTGGAACTATATGTAGCACATTTTAGTACTTACACTTGAAATAAAAATACAGCTGTTTAAAGACGATTGATTGCCTTTGTCTTTGAATTTCATATATGCATACAGGATTTGTTAAACAAGACTGTACCTCTGATATGTTTGAACTATATGCAACTTATGCTCACGGGCTAAACTCAGTCTTCTGAAATCAATCGACAAATGATTATGTATTACAGACACAAAGACAACACTAGGCTTCCAAGTTTCAAAATTATATTGTGTATGAAAACAGATAATAGAATTAATTCTTTGTCACAAGAGACCTAGGGTCTGAAAGAAATTCAGAGGGAGTTCAAAGGGAATTTCTATACTCATAAATAAAAGTTGTGAATTTATTGTGTATTGAACCAACGATATAGATGCTTACATTACCCACACGCTGATGTTTTATCGATACTTTTATTTCACATTTATGAAAAGGCTGGATTACGATAATAATCCTAAAAGAAAGATGCATTGTAATCAGGTTTTACAAGGCAATCCCGAAAGACAAGCTATCCAATCCCGTAGCCCTTTAAAAAATTAAGGAAAATTTCTTCTTCACTTCCTTTTACCCCAAAGGGTTCACATTCATCGAAAAAATGAAATGAAATTTCTTTAGTTTAACGTCCCATGCTTATGCTCTTTATGCTAGAGGAGACAGATGATTAATGAAAGTGAAAGATTGTAAAATTAATTGTTGGGCTCTCACAGAACCACGTACAACAAAGACACATGCGCTAGCCAATAGACGAACGAAGAGAACTTCCACAGTTCTCGAGTAAACGTATCGGAATTCTTTCTTGGCTACAACTCAAGAAAATAATTTAGTTGTCAATCGATAGACCTACATTAAAACAAATACAAGCATCGCGAGCCAGTATCTAAGCTACCAACCCATAATAAATCTTTTAGTCATTAACATCTTATTACTGAGTTTTACAGGTTTCTACTGTTTTATAATGAAATCAAATAAAACGTAATCAATTTTTTTTATATAATCTGCTTAATACACGGTAGAAACTCACTTGTGTGCTATCTTGTTCTTAAATTGTTAATTTCCATGCAAATGCCATTATCCATAATACATCTGCATTACTGCAGGAATAACCATTACTGCATTCAATAACAACTATATAATTTATAGAGTTCTTTATTAAGCGAAACAGATTAGGCTACTTATAACATGTAAACTGCAACTTTTGAAAATCGTTGGATACTCTGCAGAGTGACGCTCTCCGTTCCCCTGTCCCACCGCGCTTACCTAGAAACTGATGTAAACACAACACTAGCGCCCTCCACGAAAAACCGCACTAATATCCTGGTCAGGTTATAATAAAGAAGCTGTGAAGAATACAAGGCGCCGTTTACATGAGATGCCCTACGAAGTATCACATTTTAAAAAAATCTTCTGTATTTCAGTTTTATATTATAAATTCATACAGTTGCTATTGGCAGAACAGGTAAAGAGTATAATCACTTACAAAAATATTATAAAGTTATGTAGCTATAAAACAAAACAATGTAATATATCAAGAATAGTTCGGATATTCAAACGTACGATGCATTCATGAAATACTACACTGACACTAGTCTCTAATTTACGATTTTTAAGGCATCGAAGCTTTCACTGTCTTAATATGCGTCCATATATCCGAGCATATTGATTGTTCCTGTGTTTTAAATCAGTGTTCGGATAATCAGTATCTATCGTAATTCTAAAATATAGCTATATTAATTTCGTAAAATGTGGTCTTTCTGTCACCACGGCACGGCACGTCCTCAGGTTGTTGATCGAGGAGAATGCCTCTGGGATATAGAGGTTAGCTGCGAATATACTGAGTAAGCAGTCGCGGACAGACAATGGATGATCCTCCAGCTTGGGGATTTGGTGTGGGGCTAACAACTCAACCTGTTAATAATAATAATAATAATAAAGCTTGTTCAGAAATATACGCAGAATCCTCGGATCAGAACTGATAACTTGGCACGAACTCAGCAAAGTAAAATCGACATGAGAATTGGAACATGGCAGATAAGAAGTCTTTATAAAGTAGGCGCGTTAAAATGTGTAACGAATGAGTTTAGAAATAGAAGATGGACCTAGTGAAATATCAGGAAGATAGGTGAGAAGGAAATGGAGGAGTCAAGTCGGGAAATTTTACTTTCTTTTACGGGGAACGAATTAAAAATTACCAACTAGGATCAGAACTTTTCGTCCACAAACGAATACGTAATATCAGCAATTACAAGGGTTGAATTTGTTAATGATAGATTTTCTTTTAATTCTCTTAAGGGTCGGTGGTACAATATTATTGTTTTAAATGTACATACCCTAACAGAAAATAAAGATGACAATAAAAAAGTTTTTTTATGAAAGACTAGAACAGGTATTTGACCATCTCCTGCAATACCATATGGAAATTCTGTTAGGCGGTTTCAATGCGAAGGTAGGACGAGAGAGTATTTTCAAACCGATTATAGGGAATAAATGTCTGCATAAGAAAGGTTGTGACAATGGCGTTAGACTCGTGAACTTTGCAAATCCAGAAACCTTATCGTGATGATTACAAAATTCCCACATCGCGACGTTCATAAATATGCATGGACCTCACCAGACGGGAAAAAACACAATCAAATCGATCACGTTTTAGTAGATAGAAGAAAACAGTCTAGCACAACTGATGTTCGGTCATCCAGAGGAGTTGATTATGATAATAATAAAGAGGCTATCGTTGAATAAAGGAAATATTCAATATCTGAAAACGGAGTGGTTTAATTTAAAGAAAGTAGAGGAGAGTCAGATGAGAGGGGACCAGATTGAAGTGTCGAATAGATTCTCGGTTTTATAAAGTTCGGAGTGCACTAGTGTTCAGGATACTTGGTTGCAATTAGAGATAACATTAAGATTTCAGCAAAAGAAATAATGAGACACGCAGAAATACGTAGGAACAAAGCATGGTTCAACCTGGAATGCACTAAAGTAGCAGAGAAGAGAAAACAGAAGAAACAGCGTTAGTTACAAAATCCGAACGAAATAACTACATAAAATTTCACTATCATCTGGCGGAAAACTTCCAAAACATTTAGAACAAAGACACGCGATTTTTGAAAGCTAAAATTAATTAACTTGAAGATAATAGTAAAAATAAAAATATTCGGGACATGTGTAAATGTATTAACGGACTTAAGAAAGGCTATCAATTTCGTGCTTATATATTAAATGAAGCTAAAGGAACAATTCTCACTAATCAGGATAGCATCTTAAACAGATGGAAAAATTTCTTTGACGATTTGCTTAACACATAGCCAAACCTAATGTGCGTGGAGAAAGTGAAATGCATACAGCATAACCGTATATTCCAGAACCTAACCAGACAGAAATAGAAATCGCTATTAAAAAATTAAAGAAACACACATCTCCGGGTAAAGACGAAATTCTGGTTGACTTAATTTTAGCTGGAGAGGAAAAATTGTAGAGCAAGATACACAAACTCACTCTCCTTGTCTGAAACAAGGAGGAATTACCACAAGAGTGAAAAGAATAAACCATTGTTCCAGTTCAGAAGAAAAGCAACAAAACAGATTTGATAATTATTGAGGCATTCCTCTTCCGTCAACATCCAATAAATCCTCTTAAACATTGTATTAGCAAGATTGACTCCATACGCAGATGAAATTATTGGAGATTATTAGAGCGGATATAGGTAAAATCGATCAACTATCGACCAGATATTTACTAATCAACTAATACTTGAAAAAGAAATGGAAATACAATATTCTGGCACATCAATTATTGACTTTAGACTAGGGAACGAGGGAAACATTGTATATATACAACCTGCTTACAGAATTTGCAATACCGAAAAAGGTAGATTAATTAAGATATGTTTAAATGAATCCCAAAGTAAGGTTCGAAGAGAGAAATTCTTGTTCACGAGCTTTCACGTTAAGAATGGCCTGAAAGAAGGAGATGCATTGTCGCCATTATAACTTAACTTTGCTCTGGAGAACACTATAAGGAAAATCAGACAGGAATTAGGTCCTAGAGCTGAATTGTGCTTACCAGGTTATGGCGTATGCTGATGATGTAAATTTAATAGGGGATGATAGAACAATAGAAAGGAATGCAGCAATCTTACTTAACGCTTGCAGAAATATGGGCTTAAAAGTAAATGCAGAGAAAACTAAATAAATGGAAGTTTGTCGGGATTGTAATACTGCCTTTTATGGATGCGTTAAAATACCAAATAATAGTTTCTTTCGACAAAGTGGATACGTTCAAATATATTGAATCATTATTAAAAGACCAAAACCATAGTCATTAAAAAAATTAATGTCAACTGAAAGCAGGGATTTCGTGTTATTATTCATTTTTTTTCGCGAATTCTGTTGAGGAATTTGTAGCTTAAAATATAAAACGATAAGCATGCCTGTTGTGTTGTATGGTTGCGAAACATGGTCACTGAATCTGAGGGAAAATCGCAGACTGAAAGTATTTGAAAACAAGATTCTTAAACCAATACTCGAACTCCAACAGGAACGGGAATGGGGAATGGCGGAAATTTCATAACGAGGAACTGCATAATTTTATACCGTTTACTAAAACATTGTTAGGGTCATAAAGTCTAGGAGGCTCAAATGGGCATGTTATGTAGCCAGAATGGAAGAAATTAGAAACGCTTTCAAAGTTCTAACTGGAAATCCAAATAGGAAAACAAAAATTAGGAAGACCGAGGCGCAGATGGGAGGACAATATTAAAATGGTTCTCGCAGAGATTGAAATATAAAGTAGAAACTGGGTCCAGTAGGCTAAGGACAGAAATCAATGGAGAGCTTTTGTAAACGCGGCACTGAACCTCCCGTGTCCATAGGCCATACAGCTATATTAAATTGTTGAGACATTTAGTTTCTTTTTTTATTTTACAGAAATGTTATTAGAGGAACTAAAAAGTTATTTCTCTAGTAAAGAGGATTTCGATTCAAGGTTTCCACAAATTAGCTATTTACGTTAATACTAAAACAAATTTGGTGGTGGTTTTGATATAGAAAGACATCCATACTTTCTTTCAACATATATATATATATATATATATATATATATATATATATATATATATATATATATATATATATATATATATATATATATATATATATATATACATATTACCGTATGTATCGGCGCCCTTTCAGTAGACTTGTCCACCGCCCTCATTAGTATCCCAGCACGGCCCTGGCAATACCTAATACGTTTATATTGTAATATAACATTATATAGGGTGTCTTAAAACAACACCGACAACATTTGGAACGTGATAGCTGACAACAAGATAAGACAGGAAGTATAGACCAACCTGAGTGTACAAATGCTTCCTTTCGGAGTTATAGACTGCCGAAAACATGAAAAAATGAACTTTAAAGGTCCATAGCTAATAAACTATGGGACCTACCGTAGTCGGGTCAAGACTTCAGTTAGGAATTAATATGTGCCCTATCCAAAAATGCATATTTCAGAATCCCGTGGTACTTCCAGAACAAGTAGTTAGTGGGTACTTCAAATTATATGCCCGTAGCCAAACTCACTCTATAAAAAATGTTGCGTGAGTATCTTAGGATTCTGAAACATTAATTTTTGTATAGGACACATATTAGTTCCTAAGTAAAGTCTTGACCCGACTATGGTAGATCCCTTAGTTTATTAGCTATGGACCTTTAAAGTTTATTTTTTCATGTTTTCGGCAGCCTATAACTCCGAAAGGAAGCATTTATGCACCCAGGTTGGTCCATACTTGTTGTCTTATCTTGGTGTCAGGAATCACCTCCCAAACGTTGTCGGTGTTGTTTTGAAACACTCTAAGCTATAAAATATAAACAGCATTTAACTTACAATATAGTAAGACATGATGCTGCCTACATTTGCTCCTTTGCTCTAACTCTAATTCTTGATATTACATTGGGTGAGAAGTTGACTCTCGAACTGAAGAATGCCAGAATGATTATAGAATGGCCAGAAGTGAAAAGAATGTGGCTAGGATTGCTAGTAGTGCTGAATTAGCAATCCTGGACTTTTAGGCTTACCTTTGTTCTATCAGCGCTCTGATATCAGAGATTACCTCTCTCTCTCTCTCTCTCTTACAGAGCATGGTCAAATAATTCGATACTCATGAAAAGAGGAAAGACACGTTGAAGTTTATTCAACAAACGAGCAACTGGTAAAACCTCTGCTGCCTTTCGAAGCAGTACTGAAAACGAGACAAATACTACTTTTTTCCATCTCCTAACGGAACGGCCGGGACACACCCCTAAAACGGGACTGTCCGGTCAAAACGGGACGTATGGTCACCCTACTTATTGATAATCGGAGTTGCGGTTTGGAATTAGTTGAAAGCAATAATAATGAATCTAATAGTCTACCCACCACAATATTTAATACGTATACTAAGCTTCTGTAGATCTTTTACTATGCCAAATTGTTCTAGATCGGACTAATTTTATCGATTGTGTATAAATAGCAATTAGTTATTATTTTAAACGTATTTATTTAATTATATTGTAAGAAGTTTGACTTTGTCCAAACGCCCTACTTTGGTAGTTAATAACTCGCGAGTCAAAGGGCTGCATATCGTAGTTTCTTATGTATACCAAGTTCGTTAAAATCCACCACCATGACAAATTAAGTCAAGATCGGAGGAGTATCACCAATTGCACATAAACAGACCGCTACACCGATTTTAGTGATTTTTGATGCATGAATGGATCCTGGTGTAACTTAGGTGTTAGCACAAACTCGGCAAGAGAGAAGGGGTCAGGGGCTGACATGTAAAAATAATCGAAAACGAAATATTGTCGAATCTATAGTTTTCGTGGTCGCCGAGATGATTGATGTCCCTTTCGTTGCCGCTTAAGTTCAAATTCGTCCCTTACCGACACATGGGTTGAGATGTACAGTGGGAAGGGGTAACGTAAAAATAATCGAGAACGACCAATATTAGTGTAAAATTTAGTTTCCAGGGTCGCTGATATGAATAGTGACACTCGAAATGACTTTCAAGTTTAAATTCATTCCCATTAGCATTGAGATTAAGGATAAGGGTAGAGTGAGAATGGAGTGAAATGTAAAAATAAAGAACGACCGATATTACTGGGATCCATAGCTTTCGAAGTCGCAGAGATCAATAGTGGCAGTCCTGATGCTGTTTAAATCCTAGTCCCCATTTGCATGGGAAGTGAGAAGTGGGCTAGGTGGTAAGGAGTAGTATCACGGATTCTTATCATTACATCCTGAGAGGAAGAAGGGATTCCAATAGTTTCTATAAATCTATCTCTCCATGCAAAGAACGGACCTTTCAGGTAATAAATAAATAAATAAATAAATAAATAAATAAACCGATTGATTCACAAGGTAGACAAGTATGGAAGTAACTTATAGAAAATATTGTTTACATGGAATTATAACGGAACTCAACCCACTTCCATAACATACTCAAACAAGTTCCAATCTGAAGATGGCATTGAAACGAGAAACTCTTGAATAGTTTTCACTTTCATACATGTAATACCATTACATGAAGCTAGTGCTGGATGCAAGGAAATATTTGTGCCTAGTTCCTTACTCTGCTAAATATGAGTTTAAGATTATTCACTCACGATTACAATTAGAAATTCTGATCAATTGCTTCCACGCAAACATCAATAACGTCGCCCACTGTTACCATATCAAAACTGACAGGTTTGTGAATTAGTCTAATATAGTTCATTTAAAATAGTGGTTCCCAACCTGCGGGGGGACGAGCAAAATGCGAGGAAGAAAGCGCAAGCTACTGACAGAAATAAACTGTGAAATTATGAGTAAGGCGCTACTTGTAATGATAATTTATCTTTAGCGAACTTCAGAGACGCTAAATGTTTGATATTTTGCCTTTGTCATATGGAAAGGAGGAGGTCGTGTAATATGCAGGTTTATGAAAGAGATGCCAGAAAAACAAAGTTGAAAATCGCTGATTTAAAACAATCTCTTGAAAAGGCCAATTGGTTGACGATCCTTTTGTGAAAGAAACTCTTCAGTTAGTGTTAGTAGAGTCACATTGCCACATTGCATAGAAATTTTCGTCTTCCACAAATTTCAAACATCCTGTTAATTTTTGCTGATTGAAAACTGTATAATGTCTCCATATATGACACACACTTTTGTATCATCGTTCTTTTAAAGCGATTGTATGGAATGTTTTTTATTCTCCTTTCAGAATGCGATGCGTTATACCAACAAACTAATAACGTATTTGGGACGATTTCGCCATCATGTAATTAAAGGTGCAACTGAACAAGTTGCCCCTTGTGGTCAAATTTGGAGATTATTCGATTCCATAAGATTCTTTGTATGTCGGTATATTTTAGATTCATTGGTAAGTATAAATATTGATTTTTATTAATGAATTGTACTTAGCTAACATTGATTTTTCATATTAAAGCATTCTTTAGAACTTGTGGTTTTATCGCAATTATGGCAAAATTATCGTAATATTAACAATTGTTGTTAGCTGTAGTGAAAAAATACCTGCCACAGATTTTGTTTTAATCTCAAATATTGCATGATTTATTTGTAGTCCTCGTATATTATTAGAGTATAACAGTAAAAAATATCGAAAGACATATTCATTTCATGCAATAAATAGATTTCATGCAACTGAAGAAAGTAATATAGGTGAGTGCAAACTCTTAAGTATAGGTTATAGTCGAGCAGATTGGGAGGGAACCGTAACATGTAGTATAAAGTTTTTATTTTCTTAGAGTTTTATTATGAAGTTGAATGTCTTCTTTCAGACTCCGAGTGAGACCAACATGACATCATTGGACAATTTTCAGTACCACATCATGTATGACGTCATTGTTTCACCTATCTAATCTATGTATTGAATGGAGATGGATATGTTAAAATCTCTATAACTCAGCAACTATACACAACAAATAGACAAGTTTTGCTAAGTTACGTGTAGTCAAAACTTTCTACAATTTGGAAAATTTTGGTGGTCATAGTTGATGTACTGACGTCACAATTCTGGAAAATGTTCATTTAAAAATGCACTTTAATAATTCGCTAAAAAAAATATTTAATCAAATTGAACCAAATTAAAAGAACTGCGTGAAACATATATGTACTTTCCCGGTGGTTCCACGTAAAAACCAGAGATGAAATGAGTCTTCGGAGCTAGACTATGGAAGACTTCAATGGGTGCAATGTGAACATCTTAATTAACAGACTTCAATATATCTATTTTAGACATAACTTCTACATAGGTGCACCTATTGTGATCACTAGAGTGTGTTTTTCCAGAATAATGTAAAATTTCCGGAAATTTTGAACAAGACGGTAAAAAACCGTTTTCCGGTTTTTCGGAAAAATTGGCGAAATTACAAAAATCTTAGGTTAATTCGTAACCGTCTTTTTTTTTCAAACGTGTGAAAGTGTAAGTTGAGAAACTTCAATATTGCGAATATTTAAAAAAGAAACAATCGAAAATAAAACTGTTGTAATTATTCTTGAAAATCAATATAATAGTTTTGCACTCATTTCCTTTATATGCTTTTTAGTAGTTTATTCGTGGTTGTGCATTTATTACAGGATTTTAACAGCTGCATACACATCTACCATCATGAAGCGTTTCTGTTGCAACAAACAGGGCTCTTCAATGAAACCGAGTTCTTAAGGTGCATTTTTAATTTGATCTGGTAAAATTTTGTTAATTTTAACCTAATCACTTCCTAAAAGAGACAGCAGTAGGCAAATTTCACTAATACTCATCCACTAAAACATATAATTACTATTATTTAATATTCTAATATTGACTTTTATATAAACTTTATGCACAAAATTTTGTACGTAAACAAATACGTTTTCTAGTGTGATAAATTATATGAAAATGAAAGTGACTATATTTCTAACTTTAAAAGAAACTTTTGAACCACCAGACCGACCTCGATAAAATTTTCAATATAGATGGAGTTCGAGCCTAGGATGTTTTTTATCATTTTATTCTGAAGATGCAACGGAGGAAGGAAGGGGGATATATACTGAAAATGACCGATATTAGTGTCGAATCCATAGTTTTCGAGGTTGCTGAGATGAACAGTGACACTTCCGATACCATTTAAATCCCAATTCAGCGCCGTAACTTCATTGGAGGAAAGGATTGATATATAAAAATGACCGATATTAGTGTCAAATCCATAGTTTTTGGAGTCGCTGAGATGAACAGTAACACTTCCGATGCCGTTTAAATACAAATTCAGCGCCACAACTTGGGATAGGGAGACGGGAAAGATACATGAAAATGATCGAAAATTATCGATATTAGTGTCAAATCCTTAGTTTTCGGGGTCGCTGAAGTGAACAGTGACACTTCTGATGCCGTTTAGATCCAAATTCAAACCCCATCAGTACTCCTAAAGGGGGGGAGTGGCATGTAAAAGTAATTGAAAATGACTGATACTAGGGTCGAATTCATAGTTTTTGGGGTCCCAGTTCATTGCTGAAGGTTTTTGTGCCCTTTATGTCCAAAATGAAACGTATTCTTCCCGTGCGAAGAACGGGTATTTTGCTAGTATTTAATGCTGCCGAATGATTTCTCCACTCACACTGTATTGTAGTTCCAGTTCCTCATGTTTGGCCACTGTTCGCCTCAATTGCTGTCTGATGATCTTCATTTTGTTGATCTTCCAGCACGTGGTGCGTCTTCGAGTGTTTCGTCAAAGTCCTTAAACTTGTTAAGCCACCGCTGCACAGTCTGCGTAATCACGACACGCTCACCAAAGACCTGGCATACAGCGGCGGCGGCGTTTGAACTCAGTTTGAACTCGTACAGCATAGAGGAGGTTCTATGTTCACTCTGTCCTTACGCAAGTTCATGGTATAACTGAACTGCCACCACCAGGTAGTATGTTGGATAAACCCACACCAAAAACTGACCTTCACCTTATCTGCATTCGCATTCAACTTACAGTGGGAGGGCCAATTGAACAGAGGCTTTCACAAAAAGCAACAAAACGTTCTTGGTTACCTTTATATGTTGAATTTATATGTGAACATACACATATTAAAGTTAATTAATTAAAATTTTCACATAGCACCCATTGAAATGTTTCACAAGCAAGTTCCAAGGACTCTCATCACATTTCTATGACATTTGCAATAGCCCCACCGGAAAAGTAAATATATGTACAACTCAGTTGTTTTAGTTTGGTCCAATTTGATTAAATATTTTGTTCATAGTAAATTATTAAAGTGTATGTTTAAAGAACAATTCTCCGAATTTTGACGTCCCTGTATTGTCATCATACCGACAATGACCACCAAATGTTACAAATTGTGGAAAGGTTCGACTATATATAGTATGGCAAAAATTTTCTTCCTACTATGTTTGATTCTGAGTTGCAGAGATTTTAGCATATTCATCATTCTTGAATACGTAGATTAGATAGCTAAAACAGTGACGTCATACATGACGTGATCTGAAAGAAAATTTATTCTCGGGGGCACACTTAGTATTCAGCATATTAGCACATATTATTCAGAAGATACTATTCTATTTATTATTATATTATAGACGTATTATTTTGTCTTCTCCGGGGGGGCACTGTCAGAGATCCGGGGGAAGATCAGTGCCCCCAAAAAACATGTCTGGAAGAAACACTGGACGTGATAATGAAAATTGCTCAATGATGCCAAGGCGGTATCACTCGAAATCTGAAAGAGGGCATTCCATTCCATAATAAAAAGAAAAAATATACCAGATGCTATGCTTTAATGAATTTAACCATTAGTTTCTTTTGGACTATTACGATAAACTGTAGAAAAAATAATTCTGTAAGCCTAAGAACTGATGCTGTACCATAACCACCTCACATATTAAGATAAAATTGGTACTGAAGTAAACACTAATCAAAATAACTTGCCATGCGATTTGGGTTCTAGTATAAATTATTCTACCAATGCACCACGTAGTCTGATTGTCACTGTATAATGTGTGTCCATTGTGCCATGATGCATGACCTATGTTTTTAAATTCTGGCATACTCTCAACCCCAAAAGTAAAATCTACTTTTACACTTAAGCTATGGTTCTGACCAGGAAGGACGCAGGAGGTGGGTCCTGGAGGTCCAGACCCCATTCCGAAATCCCAATTTTCTGTAAATTTAGTATAATTTTAAGGATGATATTACAAATTTTAATATATTTACCCTCATATTGAATTTGGACCCTCGAAAAGCTTTGGAATCCACTCAAGATAAATTCCAGCGTACGTGCTTAATTTTGATTTCAAACATCCATTCCCTTTCCAAGTATAATCTTTATTAAGCCACGTTTCTTTTATGAATTATACACTTTTTATACATAATTTTATTAGCTTACTAATGTAAATGTTTCAGTAGCGTACGCAAGAGTGTTCAGGGATTAAATTACGTTGAGCAAAAAAATAATGAAAAAATAAACACTTAGTGAATTAAGATATTTATACCAAAATCATGCTTATCGTAAAAAGAAATAAAATTTAATGCTTGAACCAATTGATGAAAATCTGTGTACGCCACTGAAATGTTTCCGCTAAATTTCAGTAACGCACTTCTAGCCCTGATTCCATCTGTATGCGTCTCTACAATATAAATTTTGCATATTTGCATGGATATTGAACCGCTACGCAAATTACAGTATTAAGATAATATCATTATATTTTGTTGTGGTGTGTTTCTGACTTTTGTGTCTCATGATCTGGGCTTTCAAGCTACTAAAGGAAGCTATGAGAAATTAATTATGATAATGGGAATGAGCAGCAAAATAACTCCCACGTAAAATGACCCCCATAGTCAGGGCCGCCCACAGGGGGGATGTATGGCGCAAGCTGCGCCATTGAGAAAAATTTTGGGGGGGATTTTACTCTACTTTCGAACTAGCAATTTTACTGTCGGAATAGCATTAAAACACGATTTTGAAAAGCTAATTTTAAAAAATTTTCCGGGGTGAACCCCCGTACCCCCTGCTTCGATACTCGATGAATGAAGTAGCCGTATGAAAGGAAAGGTTGGTTCGTTTTAAGAGAGAAGGGCCGCCCACAGGAGGGATGAATGGCGCAAGTTGTGCCATCGAGAAAAAAATTGGGTGGAATAAAAAAATTGGGGAAGAATTTTACTCTAATGTCGAATAAGTAATTTTGCTGTCATCAGAATAACATTGGAACACGATGCGACTTTTTTTTTTTTAAATCTCGAGAATGAATCCCCCTACCCCCTGCTTAGAAACTCTATGAATGAAGTACCGCGCAAGTTGCTATATGAAAGGATGGCGCCAAGTTCTGGTGAACAACAGTTACAAACACTCAAGGAATCACTTTCAAATTTAGATTTGAAACTTGCCTATGTTGTTTGTTGAAAATTATAAAGTAGTTTGACATAAATGTGAGCTAGTGGTAACCATACAGACAACAGCCAAGTTTCAAATCTAAATTTGAAGTGAGCCAGTGAGTGTTTGTAACTGTTGTCCACCAGAACTTGGCGTTTATTTTTGTGATTTCAATTCTTTTTAAGGCCACTCGTACTTGGCTCTTTTACATGAATGTTTTTTGTTGGATATCACTTCTTTTTGTAGGCTAATTTCGAGGATAACATTTTCTTTTGGTATCAAACTCAATAACTTGTAACATGCGTCTTACTTTTCATGTACAAGGGAATTATATCAATATTTTGTAAAGAAAAAAATAATACTACTAATTGTAAAAAAAGAATACCTGTGCCATACACAGTGTGTAGAAGTTTTTATACCCTTCAATATCCTTATAGAACATATTTAGTATTGTACACTACCAAGACTACTAATAAAATTAATGCCATTTTCATAATTACTACTGCCCCTACTACTACTACAAGCATTCTATAATACTACTACAGGAAATAAAAACAACAAAATAACAATTACTAGTACTATAAAAACTACTGCTACACTGGGCAATTGCTTTTAGAGAACTTGAGTTTTGAGGAGGGAAGAGATTATTAGTTTTGGGGGGGAGTGCGCCATCAGCTTTGGGGGGGATGGGCACCCCTGCCCATAGTAAAATAGTCGGCAATGATAAATGAGTCTGATCAAGACAATGCCGAAACTGTAATATATGAATGATATATTGCCGAATGATATATTACAATATATTGCAGATTACCGAAACTATAACACAACTTTCTTCGGGAGGGAGCGGGGTTTTGATAATGAACTTATTTCCAAACAAGAATCAGCAATATATTAATAGGAAATATTTTAGATTCTATAAAACTATTTTGTAGCATTAATTAATTTCCTAATTTAATAGAAGTAATAGACTTGCAAGTGTTGTTATCTTTGACCACAACACGGTGTATTCTGATTTTATTACATTTGTTCCTTTGAAATATATTCAAACTCACAAGGTAAGTCCGTGAGAATTAAACGAATTTTAGTAAAACCAATTATTACATTAAATAGAACTAACTAAACTGAGCGAGATACGCACAAGCCAAATATTACTTAAATACAGTTTCTATAAAAATCGTCTCTAAAAATGTAAGAAATATATTCAATTTCTTTAAGTTAATAGTAAAGTGTCAGCTAGTTTGATGGTTATGCAACTCGAAATGTTGTTATAAATATCAGGTTGTATAAAGTTTCAGGGTTGTCCATATCCATTCTATGCCCGAACTATCAAACCAAACTTTCTTTCCAAATCTGTAATGTAACTTGCACAGTTTTGGAATGTTCACAAAGTGATAGTTCAGCTAGTTGAAGGTTATGTAACCCGAAACAACGTTATGAATAGCAGCTTGTATAAAGTCGCAGACTTGTCTATATCCATTCTGTGTCCGAACTATCAAACGAAACTGTTTTCACCCTCAAACTTGTAATAGGAAGATTTCGGTATTGTACACTTTGTCAACAGACTTGTGACTCATCTTTGGTAACGGTGAAGCTGAAGTCTAACAATAAGTAAGCGGTATTCGAGAATACGGTTTCAAAGGAAAATAAAGACGTCAATTGCTGTTAAATTGCAGGGATAAAGATCGCTACTCAATTGTCCTTTTGACGCTCTGACAGTACTATCTTATTTCCGCAAAAATCACTCATTTAAGTATTAACCAGACCCAGCGCTACTTTACTCATGGGAACCAGTAGAGCATTGCCGCTAGGATTTGGTTATCATCAATTCTGCTAATAAAATATGTTATTCTCTCTCTTTGTTTTATAGAATGGGTTTTGGTTTTCGACTGTTTGCTGCCTGATTTTGTTCATCGTTGTAACTCCAGTGGCACTTAAGTTGAAATCCCATTACCTTCGTTTAAGCAGGCATCGATTGAGAAACTTAGGGTGAGTACATTTTTTATACCTTTTCTTTCAAAAAATCACATAAGTTTAATACTAATTCTATTTATTTTCTGTAGAATTTTATACAGACTTTAGCATACATTTTAATAAACCTGACTTGCATTAAAAAAGAATGCTAGAATTTAGCTTTAGAAGAAACGCACATGTAATTTTTGACCCAGATTCGCAATGTATACAAAGAAGTAAAAAGTTTTCATTTCAAGAATGTTATTTTCTACAATGCCTGGTTTGATCTTGAAGTGACATTGAAAATATAAAAATTGTCCTGTGCAGAAAATAACTACTCATCTCTTCTAGAGTTAAGGAACTTTCCCTTACATTTTTGTGTACATTACGAACATTGCATCAAAAATTTTCATTTGCCATTTAAACAAACCGACATGGTACGAGAAAGGATGCTATGAGAAAGAAATACGATTATTAATGGTGATGTTTAAAGTATAACTTCTTTGCACAATTTAAAACTAGAAATATGAATTACATTGTTTGTTCTTTAACTTCTTAGTGGTTAGTCGATTGGGATTAGAGAGAATTCTTCGTTTTAAAAATAAGTTTCATTAAATGCTGATAGGAAAGCTCATTCTCGTATGAGATTTCGTTTCAGACTTTATTGCTTAGATAGTAAAAAAATTACGAGTCGGAATGGTGACTGTATTATCGTTTTTTTTAAATATATATATATATATATATATATATATATATATATATATATATATATATATATATATATATATATATATATACGGAAGAATGAGTGGTATAAAATATTGGATTATTTCTAGATTGTATTGTTTGTGTAAAGAATATGAACTCATGATTTCCACAGTCGAAGTTCTAGTCAAGAACATATATACTACATTTACGGGCAGATGGATTATTGCTGGAGATAAAAGCGTGTTTTTAAGTGGTTTCAATCTATTTCTTGAAGCCGTAATGAAATCTTATCGTGAATTAATTTAAAATAATTTGCTGTTTTAAAAAAATGCGACGGCAATGATCATTTCTGAAAAACTTATACAAATTGTTCTGATTTGACATTTAAAAATCAACATAAAATAGCAATAGCATACTTAAGATAATAGAAAATAATAGAACCTGTAATTGTAACATTACTTTTTGTTACAGAAGTGAAAACAACAACGAAGAGCTGTCATCTGCCGCTGCCTGGAGAACACCTGGGTAAAAATGCAATTGTTACTTTTCTTTTATTATAGTATATTATACCTGATAGCAGGGGTGGATCGAGGGGGCGATTGCCCCTCCCCCCTTCAAAAAAAGAGGAAACTTTCTTATTTTATATATAAATAAAACCCATCCCAGAGTTTGGAGCTCTTAAAAGTAGCTCTAAGTAGCAGTATTACAACCCACCGCCACCTGCAGAAGTCCGTCCTGGATCCGCCCCTGCCTCATAGGAAGCAATTATTGCTTGCTCTTGAGGGAAGTCACGTCGGTAAAAATTAAACTTTTACCACTTCAAATTAAGGAAAAACAACTTACCTATTATTGTAATTGGTGTATGCAACAATCAGTATATTAGGTAAGTTTTGTTCCCTTAGTTTAAAGAGATAAAAGTTTAATATTTACCGGTATGACTTCTCTCAAGACTTGCTACTGGAAGAGCCAACTTTATGAAGTAAATTTCAGTTTCTCAGTCTCATATGTGTGATCAGTACATTTTTTATATAGCACTATATTTCTAAACAATATCTTTGGTTGATACGCACATAATTTCATACTGAATTTTATTCGAGTTTAATAAGAAATATCGTATCCCTCACTAAACTTGGTCAAATTTCTTGCTTTCACTTTTTATATCGTGAACAAAATGCTGAATTATTATTTCAAATAATTTGTCACATAACTGGCATGGTATGGGTCAGAAAAACCCAGATATTGTTATTAATTTTCTATAATTCCAGAGTAACAAACGAGATCTACAATACATTTGCTCATTCTTTATTATCTACTAAACATGAAAAATATTATTACACAAAATGTTTCAAATGTTTTTTTAGAAACAAGAAATATGTCCTACAGCGATCTGATCCACACCATACCAGTTAAGGGTTAATATTTGTTGATTAATTTTCGTTGTTATTTTATGAAATTAGTTGAACTACCTATTTCTGCCCTAATGGTATCTATAGCTTCTCTATGAAAATTTCGAGATAACACTTTCGAAGAGTGGATTCGTCAGGAATTTGACGCCCGCAGTACTTATCCAGAAAAGCACGGTATTTTAACACTTGAACTTTGTTCCAAGGAATGTTTGCTGCTATCATTGCTTGGCACAAGTCTTTGAAAAACTCACTCACTGAAGTATTTTGATGCATTTGTGTCAAGAGTCCTTTTTTTATTATTATTATTATTTTGCACCAATTAGTTGAAGAGTAACATAACCCTGATTTAGATCGATGACAACTTTTGAACCAGTTCGAATAATGAAATCATATTAACATCAGCCTTCTTTATACGTATATGCAGCCCTCTCCGATAGTTTAGAGCCTAGTGCATATGGCTTTTATATGTGGCGTACCGCATTCATTTCTCGGTGGAAAAGCGTTAAACGCATTGCAGTCCTTTGAATTCCTCCTTCACCTATAGATACATGTCTCATATAGCCTTGGTGCTGAAAAGAGACGCTAAATTTCAGTAAAAAAAATAAGCCCAACAAACAAGAAACTCTATATTGCAAAGATAATGAGATCCGTAGCTATATATTTAATTAAACACAAAAATATTAAGTACGCTAGGGTGTTATTTGAGAGTTCGTTTCTCTCAAACAAACGATGTACAGATATTTAGTGCATTTAATGTAATAAATATATCGCCTGTTTATTTCAAAAATGACAACTCAAAATTCCTAACTTTCAGGAGAAGTGTTTGAAAGTTTCGATGCATATACAGTATACAAAATCCAACTAAAGTCTATAAAATCATAGACTACACTGTCATGTCAAAGGCATTTCGCGATAGATTACGAAATAATGCCTAGGGATGCAGGGAAGTTTCACAATCCTGCCGTACTTCTGAAACAATTTTTATAGAAGTAGTCGGTGAGTACTTTAAATTATATGCCCGTAGCGAAATTCCCTCTATAAAAATTGTTGTGTGAGTAACTTAGGATTCTGAAATATGTATCTTTGGATAAGGCACATACTGGTTCCTAAGTGAAGTCTTGGCCCGACTACAATAGGTCCCATAGTTTTTGGAGCTATGGACCTTTAAATTTATTTTTTTCGTGTTTTCGGCAGCCTATAACTCCGAAAGGAAGCATTTGTGCACCCAGGTTGGTCCATACTTTTTATCTTATCTTGGTCTCAGGAATCACCTCCCAAACGTTGTCGGTGTTGTTTTGAAACACATTTATATATATATATATATATATATATATATATATATATATATATATATAATTAAAATTAATTTTTAGGCAGAAAATCATGAAACTAAAATCTTTACTGAGTATTCAGATATTGATTAGTTCTATTTATGGAACACCGATTTGTCTAAACATTGTCATGGATTTAAATTATAATGGTCACTAATTAAATGTACCTATTGCCTGCTTCGTGTTGATGTTTACATTTTATTCTTTTTAAAATGAGTTTGTATTTGTACAGCTAAATCCTATTATCGTTACAAAAAAATCTACGTGCTTAAAAAGTCTACGTTGGTGCTAAGTCGAGTTCCTTACTTTACTAATTCAAAAGTTATGGCCGGTCAAATTCAGGGTTGTGTCACTTTTCGATCTCTCAAAACTTAACGTAAGAAGAAACTACAATATTAACATCATTTTCGTGATTTCAGTATCTCAATTCTATATAGAAAATCATTATTTTGTTTTAATATTAATTTAATATTTAAAAGTATAAAATATTTAAAATTTGTTGAATAATGTAGTTAATCCAAATGCTAACAATTTTCTCAAATTTCCGACATTCCATTCAATATATTACATATAGATGTACATCAAGTATATGAAGAACATTAACGTTTCTTTAAGAATGAATTTGTCATAAAGATACGAAAGAAAATGAACAATTTCTTGAACATATTTTCTCTCAATTGTTTCCAATAAAGTACTAAAGCATCGGACAGAATCGGTAGCATGAGGGGTACACAAATGAAATGAAGACTGTAACACGACGTTGTCATGTGATAAAAGAGTGTGGTAAGCACACGCACTACGATGCGAGCCAGCGAGCAGGTGGTAAAAGAAGTGGCAATACCGCTGTTCTCTCATTTGGTAACTGCGTTTACAAGAAACTGATTGCCACCTTCAAACCGCCATAAACGCTGTCCCTTAGTATGCATACTTCCAAATAGTATCATAATAACGCAAAAATTATACTGGATAAACAGCAGAAAAGTATCGAGAAATCGATTTTTGAGATATGCTATTTTCAAAAATCTAATGTTTTCTTTCGCAATGTATCTCAAAGGGTACACCAAAACAAAATTCTAAAAAACAATTTGTCATTAACTCATTTTCATAATTTAATATATATATATTTTAAAATTTCGATAGTTAACACAACATGTATCTCGTCAATTCCCCCTTTTCTTCTTCTAATGACTCAGGAAATGAATTACCAATGAATACATATAGACAGACTTTAAGTACTTATCTAAAACTAAAGTTACTTTTTCTTGTTCTCATTTCAGATCATCCTCTTTCAATGGGTGGTGAAGCACATCGTGTTTCAAGTTAAAATATCAAGAATATAGGTAGAGTGGAAAAACAGAAAATCTATATAGGAGGAGAAAACTAGCTTATTTGTAGGAGTGAAAACTGCCGTGTCATTAATATGTGATACAAGTGTCACAAAAAAGTTCTAAATCTCAGGGTATTTAAAGAGTGTGCAGTTTTTGTAAAGGGTAAGAAGCCAAGGTAATCTTTCTCACACAACTACAGTAAGAATGGCCATCCTTCCTAAAGGACCACGACGCATCTCTCCTGACACGGTTTTCCACATAAGCAATATCTGCGTTTATTCTTTTTAATGATTGTGATTTCCATACTCACATTCCTTCCTCCTTGGTACGAAGAATTTGACTAAAAGTTTTGCTTTTATCTGATTTATACAGGTTTTATACAAAATTTTAGTTACCTTCACCCTAAAATTTTAATGATGCACTTTGTGTCATAACACTCAACCTCTTCAGGATATTCTTCAACTACCCTACAGTGAAAGAGGGGACACAGTGGCTTAATGGTAGATCACTTACCTCTGGTGCGTGGGGTCCCTGGTTCGATCCTCGGTCATGTAAGTTTGTAGCGGACAACATCGTGTCCGTAGGTTTTCTCGGGGTCCTCCTGTTTCCTCCCAGTTTTCCATTCCACCAATTCTTCCATCATCATTCTCTTGCTTTAATCATCGTCTCCCTTAGTCTAAAAGCATAATCGTGGAACTTTAAACAAAGTTTTCATTTCCTGCAGTAAAAGATCCATGGAGACAGAGAGAAGGCGACTGACCAACCTCACCTCAAAGGCTATCTTATTTCTTCTAATTTCAATTGTTTTGTGATACACAAAGTTGTATATCCTCCTCCGACTAGTTTAGTAGATATCCTACAAACTGTATAGACGTTGACATCGCTGTAACTAAGTCTTTAAACTGATCATTCAAGTACACTATACACAGTAACTGATATTTGTATAATGTTCACGTGTCAAGTGCTGGAACTGGGGGAACTGTATTCATTTATTATATTTGCTGAAATGTATACTATTCTTTATATATACAAGAGGGTTCAAAAGTATGTATATAGATATAAGAGATCTTGTTTTCTTAATAGTAGTTATGTATTACATAATGAGTTCTTGATTATGAAAAAACAATAACTTCATAAGCTTATAATCAGTATAATAGAGGAATTACAATTAAATAAAATATCTGAGGTTCTCAGAGTGCCTGTCGGCCTTCAGTATTCAATCATTCCTATAGTCTAGTTTCTATACCTAAACACACTTTGGTACAGATGTTTTTATTGTTATTCATTTGTTGTCAGGTTCTCTTATGAAATTAGTCATATCGACAATAGAATATGGTTTCCTCGAAAATACTTTGACAATACAGTATGCCTATTAACATGGCCTGAAAGTTTAAAATTCGCTTCGTCTGACCAACACACTTTTCGAATGATGTCTTCACCTTGTCTTTCTGCATTCAACATTACCTCATAGAATTGTAATCGGTGATCTGAATCATCCTCTACTAGTCCATGAAGTAATTTTGGCCGATATATTTTCAAATCTAAACGTTGCAACAGACAGATCTACGGGAAATGTCTAACTCACAAGAAGTGATTACAATTAGGTTTCTTTGATTACATTGGGCGTTGGATGAATGCCCTCGAAACTAACATTTCATTGACCTGGATATTAAAACAGACCACTCGACGATTCTCTCGTCAGAAGCCAGTTTCATCAAATTCATTGCGTAACCTGTAAATTGTTAATCTACTTGGTGGAGGTGTATCAAATTCTGTAGCCCATTTTCATAGAAAGTTTTCAGTATTCCCTATTTTACACTATTATTTTGATCATCCCAGGTTTTGCATCAGAGAGAGAGAGGGAACTATTTTATTCTGTTTTGATGTAAGGCTGTTTTGAATCTATATTCATCGTCCAGGAGGTTTTCCGCTACATCGAAACGACACTTCTAGATCCGCTAGTGTTAAGTACTTATAATTTCGAACTTCATATATTATAAATTGTTCACTGTTAATCATCATTAGGAACTCTTTGTTTCTTTCTGGTCTCGCAATTTGAAGATTGTTCCACTGTGTAATAAACCATGACAATACAATTATTTTAACACAACACTGATGAGTAAACATTTCCATCAATGTTGTTGAGCTGATTCTACAGTACTGACTTTTAAAATTTTCTAACAATATAAGATCGTGTGTCCACGTTTCAACCAGTGGATTTGCATAGGATGCTTGATGTTTTATGAGCTCCCAACGAGAATCGAACCTGATCTCCGCATCAGAGACACGTACGTCACTCATACAGCTACGAAGGAATTCGGCACTTAAAATAAGTATAGCACATTTGGAGTCTATGAGAAGCTATATTGTTCTACCTACATAAGCAGTATTCGCAGCGTTTCAACACATACACCAAATAAATTTGAAGAAATTCAGGTGAAAGAACATACACTAAAGTAATATTCAAGCATCAAATTCTATTCTTTCAATTGTTTGATATTTCAAATAGGGGAAAAGCCCTGTGCAGTATTTATGTTTACAACATACCGAATGTCACACGTTTACTCGCGTCTCTAGCTATACAATTAAAAAATATTAAATGTTTCAACACTAGAGTTAAAATATCCACTTTTACTGATATACTGATAAGTACCATAAATCTACAACGTTGATTTATGAGTAATATCAAAGTGATTTTAGATCTTCAAATAAGTTTCTAAGGTCACTAATTGGTTCATTTTACTATGAACTTGTTAGTTATGATCAAGATAAATCAAAATAACATTTGTTACGCTACTTGTTAAAAATGTTAATAATAAAGTATTGAAGCTGTTTAATACTTTTTCTTTCACGTTCATCAGATGCGATGACAACAGTCATACCAACCTGAAATAAAATCCAATGTGAAGAAGTAAAGTCTCATTATACTCTCATAAAAAAAAGTGTCATAATGTTTATAAATGTTAGGTGAAAATAGATTCAAAATTACGTATATTGTTGTAATTAAAATCATATGTGCTTATAGACATAATATGAGATTTCTGTAACAACAGACATCTACGAATAACATACTACCCCCTCTGACTGATTTGTATGACACCCTTCTTATTGAACCAATCCACCCCTGCTCTCTTGAGTTAATGTGATTAAAGTGAAGCCAGACCTGAAAGAAACAATAGAAACTCCATCCTGTGGTAACAGTAGACAACATACATACCCGTTCCTTTTCAATACTGCTGAAAGACTTGTTCGTGCTCTAACGGAAGGAAGACTAAGTTGGTGCATTTTGTCGAGAGAATTTGTTTTATCACTTTTCTAATGGATGGAAGATCCCACAGTAATACTTCCAAATTTTATACAGTTCCTAAGTTGTGCTGCTGAATACATATTAGAGAGTTACAAAGCATTAAGCTGCTTGAATTGAAATTCCACCTTGGAAAAGCACCAGAAAGAAAAAAATCACACGCTAAAGAACTTCCACTCTAAGAGAACTTAAATAAGAATATAAAGTAACAACGCTTTCATATTTTAGACTTACCTGCCATTCTGATTTAAGATAGTCTGAGCAAAGAAAATCTACCTATAATCTTTCTACAGTAACCTATATGTAGCTATACTTGGTGCTACAGGAAAGGCTACTTACTGCAGGATGGATTTAGGAGAATAATTCGGTAATGTCCTTTCCATTAAGTTTCTTTAACCTTAATAAAGAAAGAAGGAACCCTCAAAAACTCATATTTAAGTTACTTTGTTGACAAGATTAGTGAAAGACTCAATTGTTTATGACGGAAAGGATGCTTACTGTTTCGTTATCTAAAAAATATAGAGATTTATAGAATTATGTTTTGTAATAAAAACAAATAGAATATTAAATATAAAGAAGAATAAATATGACTGAATGTTACTTCCTATATTATCATGTTAATATTCAAAGGGTTTATTCTTTGGATGTGAATACAGTTATACATGAGAGAGAGATTTTTCAAATGATTTGCATAGTTCCCCACAATAATTCTCTAAAATATAGGTTATAGAATCCTCGGTAGAAAACAGAGACTAAGTTAGATGCATCTAGTTATTATTGACATAAAGTTACAATTAATTTTAATTAAGTCATTGGAAAAGAAGTCACAAATTTTATAAAATACAGGAATTATGAATTGGTATAATTTAAAGCCTGTTTTGGAGGAAGACCTCCGTGCACTGAACTTCTTGTATATTGTTTCTTTTTCATAATTGAATCAAAAGGTTTCACTTACAGGATAGTTGAATGTTTGAACATGCTGTAGGACATTATGATAATTTAGACTCTCGTCAACCAACTTGACTATGCTCAGCAATACAGACTATAACATCGCTTCTGACCAATCTGTCGTTATTGACGTTTCTGATCGTTCTGACCCTTTATTTTTTGGTCAGTTTATATATTTTTATTTTAGCCTTTCACCTGTATGTGTCCCATATTTGTGTTTATATGTTTGAGACTGTCATTTTCATTTTTCTGATTTCACTTCCTTGAAAGTGAATTTACTTGTTTTCTAGAAACGTAGCCTTTGCATTTATTTTCAATACCAGAAATTCTAATATACATAGATGCATTTTTTGAGAATTACATTACAATACAGCATAAAAATAATGATAAAATAGACATTTTGCCTTTATATATAATTCCTCCAATTTAATGTTAGAAATCTTTTTTATTGGAATAGATGTTTCCCACTTATGTTAACTGTAAGGTACACCTTGTCTCAAAAAGGTTGAGCGCATTCTTTATTGGTGTTTTGAGGCAAAAATTTTCTAAGTCCAGCTTCGGGTATCTTCGGGGAAAAGTAAGCCAGGTTCGAACCTCCAAGCCAGCCTTTGCAATCGGGAAAAAGTTTGCAGATGTGTTTTTCTTCTTTTAAATATAATAAGACTTGTTACCAAGTGTTTAAAAAAGCAACATTGATTGAAATACTTAATGATACAATATTTCGAAACCTTTTTTTTTTTTTTTTTTAATGTTAGCAATAATGCTTGTTTGTCATTTAGCTCTCCATACGTAATGGAACATTTAAATACGTTAAGGAATCTTTCCATATGTAAAAGAATGCTCAAAGTTAAGAAATAGAACATAATTATCGCCTGAGTACTAAAATAAAAGTCAAAGTAGAACAGAAACAGCGTTTGTAATGGATATGAATGTCATAATTATCTTGAGATCCGTTATACATCGCTAGAAGGTTGTGTTAGCTCATTGGTAAGCTGTCGGATTTCAAATCATAAGGTTGAGGGTTCGAATCTCGTCTAGGTTAATCCTTTTTTTTAAAATTATATTTTCCGCAATGCATGAAAAATTATATAAAATAATTACATTAGAATACATAAGTTGTGTATATATAACATAATCATTGCAGAACATAGTAATTATTATGTTTAAAATATAACATCTGAGATAATTTTCACAGTAGGTCGGTATTATATATGAGGATGTAAATACAAGTTAGGAAAATCATTTAATAGCAATAAATAAGTTATGTAGTGTATTTATTTGCATCTATTTGTCATACAGATGTAACTTCTCAATATTCTCATTACAGCATGTCATTTACATTCGTGAAATACAATATATTCCTACGGATATAGAAAGTGTATAAACAGAGTATCCAAAGTCGTATCCTGCTTCAAGACACATAACTTTTCCCGATCCCCTTAACGTCACGGGAAGAAACACAAATTCTCTTTAGAACGGAATGTCGTTGCTTAGAGTCTCATTCGAATACGTTGAATATGCTTTTGCATATTCATCTCTCTCTCTCTCTCGGAATATCCCAGGTTGAATACAACATTTGCCAAGTATATGAGCATCATTGTCATCGAATACCAGAAATTGAAAATCGTGTTTCTTCAGATTGGGTTTGCGTGTTCATGTTAGCTCACTGGTAGAGTACGGACTTGCCAATAAAGAGGTCTTGAGTTCAAAGCCTACAGCTAATTATCATTCTTTTGTTGGTAGGATTGCACAGAAATCGGATACAAGGAGTGGTTTACTTCTAGAAATATTTTCAGAAGCGTTTAGGTAGCCCTGAAAAGGGCTGTTTTCGGGAGTTAAGGCGGGGACATTAATATTGTGTCCAAGACCCTTCTGAATTTATTACACGCTCCATTCTTCTGGGCATGGAATCTATTACATGGGTGACAAATCTATCTCCTTCCCCTACCTCCAGCCATGCTTCGGAAACAAGATGCCACAGGTCATCCTGAGTTCTTGGTGGATCTGCCTCAGGCCAACTTTCCCTTAGAGTACGCTTCACTTCTGCCCACATATTTTCCATGGGATTGAGGTCTGCTCCACGAGCGGCCAGTCGATTAAATCAATCTCAGGGTGCCCTGCGAACCATTCCTGAATCACACGGGAAGTATGTATTGGCGACTGGTATTGCTGGAACTGAATTACACCATCAGGCTGAAATACTCGTACAGATAGCACCATGATATTACTGATAATGTCTAAGTACTGAGCATTGTCCAGATGTCCTTCAATTCTATGAAGCTGTCCTGCTCCGCGACTGGAAATCCAACCCCAACATAAAATAGATACATGGCCACTGCGATTGCAAGCAGCCACATATCCATGGTCATATCGGGTGCCTCTCGGACGATACACAAAACGGCATCCTTCCTTTGATGTTGTGAATATGGATTCATCTGAGAAAACTACGTTTTCCCAATTGAGACCCACATTCGCCTGTGCAAACGCGAGACGGTAAATTTTGTGGTCGCCTGAGAGTTTTTCCTTCACGGCAGCAACACGGCCACGTAACCCAGCATGACGAAGCCTTCGCAGAGCTGTATGCTTACTACCAGGAAAGAGAGAAACTTCCCTTAGCTGTCTAGACGTCCTTAGTGGGTTTAACCGGGCTTCGTTTACTAATCTCGCATCTTGGGCTTCGGTTGACACATGCGGACGACCAGGAGATCGTAAATTATCAGTCTGACCTGTAGCACCATATTTCCGAATCCATCGCCTTCCTGTAGAGGCCGGGACACCTACTCGCCTGCTAGCTGCAGTTGCAGAATAACCTTCCAACTCCCATAAAGTAATTACTGCTGTACGTCTATCCATGAGCTCCTTCGTGGCTAAGTGGTTAGCGTCCGCGCCTTTGTCGTGGGAGGTCCGGGTTCGATTCCCGGCGGGAGCTCATGTCGTTCGGATTCCACGTTAATCAGTAGGTCCACGTCTCATATAGCCTCGCTGCTGAAAGGGACGCTAAACTAAAATCAACTCAACTCAACGTCTATCCATAGTTACCAATGTTCTGAGCTGTGAGAAGGAAGCAATAGGTAAAAGCTAGTACCTGACGTGTGATTGGTTACTTGCACGACACGCCTATTGTGGGGAACAGCGTTGCCAGATCTAGCATAATGATGCTAGATCTAGCATAATTTGCATGTCTCTAACATCTAGCATCTTGCTTTTAGCATCCTGCCCAAATCTAGCACAATTTCGGCAAGTTTATCAAAAAGCCGTAAAACCTGGAGATGAGAAAGAAGTTGGTCGTGGGAAGAAAAAGAACGGCAGAAATGTATCCTCTTCCATTGATTCATACAGTCGGTAAACCATACAGGCAGTCTTATTTTTCGAAGTAAGTTCGAAACGTCTTTGGGCTTTTTTGTGGCTCCACCCAGGGTTTTCTAATCCTTTAACTCCGACGCATGGGCGGAGCTATGGGGGCCATTCTCCCCCCAACTTTTTGACAACTTCACCATCTTTATTTCTGACTTCATGATCATATTTATTCCTGAAATGACAGCTCCGAGACCGACCAAAAATCTGCCCCCCCCCCCAGCAGACGATTCCCTACTCCGCTTATGCTGCGAAGTAATTTTCTTTCAAAATATGTAAACAAAAACTTTGCATTCATTTATACGACATATACGCCATTGAATCTGGCAACGACTGCATTAATTTAGTTGAGTTAAAATTTTGGTGCGTGAAGTATTGAGTTCTATCCATGCATTCTTGCTCTCTGTGTATTTTAAGTTACGTTATCGTATCTCAACTTCGTTTTTTTAAACTCCTGAATTAGTAATTATGAGGATCTAGCATAATTTGACCGAATCTAGCATAAGTTCGATCAGGTTTTGGAATAATTCCGAGCTGTGAGTCTGGCAACGCTGGTGGGGAACGACTTGGTCAACGACTCGCGAAAGAAATCTGAAAATGGTGCGCCGTAATAATAATATTAAAAACAGTTTTTATAAAGGAATATTAATACATACGAAAAGCTGTTTAAAGAATGAATTGTTATACTGACTTTACACGTATAAAAACATATACCATATACCAAACAGATTGAGCGATATGATGATAGCTGTTTTGAGACAAACACTTTCGAAGTCCAACTTCGGGTATCTTCGGAAAACAGTAAACTAAAGCTGCTGGTTCGAACCTCCAAAGCCAACCTTAGTAATCGGGAAACGATGTACAGATATGTTTTTCCTTCTGTTAAATATAATAAGACATGTTGAAATGGTATTAAGTGTAGAAAAAAGTAACATTGAAATACTTAATGATACAATATTTCGAGACTATGTATTCACACTCTCGTTTCGTCATTGTGATTTCCATACGGAAAAGAGCATTTACGTATGAGCTCAGTTATATTTCAGAAGCAGCTTCCGAAATGCGGTCATATTAGCTCAGTGGTACACCACCGAGCGCTTAAATCATGAGTTCAGGTGAAATTCTTTTATGATATTCTACTTTCCTCAATGCATGAAAATTATGTAAAATAGTTACATTACAATTCATCAGTTGTATATATCAGTTGAATATATATATATTAATATCATTTCACGACATAAGTAATTCTTATCTTTAAAATATAACATCTGAGGTATTGACAGAACGTCGGTGTGTTATGTGTGAATATTGAATACAAATTTAAAAAATCGTGTAATAGCAATAAATAAGTTATGTAATGCATTTATTTGCAGCTACTTTCATCGCAGATAACTTCTCAATATTCGCATTACAGCATTTGGGTAGAGCATATCGAAAAATCGGATCGTGGTCCAAGACAAAAAACTAGCTAGCCCCAAACTGTTACTCAAGAAATTCGCGAATCGCAAAAGTAAAGTGAAGGGATTGAGAGCGGCAATTCCTTAATCTCTCTCTCTCAACTCTCTCTTATCTGCATTTATACACATAAAAGTGTATTATGTATGTTCCAACATAACTCATGTATGCCTAGAGCAGGGTTTCTCAACCTGGGAGTCGCGGCCCCTAGGGGATCGCGAAGATAGGCTGAAGAGATAAATATAGTTAGAATCTAATACCAGAAATTATTTTTAAATATTATTTTTAATTTTGTTCTGATAAGCATACTTTTATTTTTTATACACACTGTAAAGAACAATAAAAAATAAGTCTACTGAACATTTTCAAAGGGTGTAGAATTCGTGTTACTATTCGGTTCAAAGTCTCTTGTCGTCGCGAATTCTGTCGAGAAATTTGAAGCTTAAAATATACAAAACGATAATCATGCCTGTTGTTCTGTATGGTTGCGAAACATGGTCGCTTACTCTGAGGGAAGAACATAGACTGAAAGTATTTGAGAACAAGATCCTTAGACGAATATTCGGACCCAAGAGGAACGGGAATGGGGAATGGCGGAAACTTCATAACGAGGAACTACATAATTTATACGGTTTACCCAACATTGTTAGGGTCGTCAAGTCTAGAAGGCTTAGGTGGGCAGGTCATGTAGCTAGAATGGAAGAAAGTAGAAACGCTTTCAAAATCTTGACTGGAAGACCAATCGGAAAACGACCATTAGGAAGACCTAGGCGCAGATGGGAGGACAATATTAAGATGGATCTCGTTGAGATAAGAATACAAAGTAGAAACTGGATCCAATTGGCTAAGGATAGAAGTCAGTGTAGAGCTTTTGTGAACGCGGCATTGAACCTCCGGGTTCCATAGGCCCTAGAGTTAGTTAGTTAGTAGAGTTGTTTAAAAATGAATTTAAATCAAAGAGGTATGATATAAAACTAATGAGAACTGTATATAGAAATACTAGAAAAATACACATGCAACAAAACCTGCACATTGAAATACAATTAAAATTAAAACCTAATGAGATACCTAAGCATGGTGTAATTTCACTAGTGCAGCAATGTCCGGTTCAATCTTCATGACGAACATTATCAAACCATTTTCAACTGATAAGCGATTTCTTATCTTTGTTTTAATGTTTACCATAAAAAAAACACACTTTCGCACAAGTACGATATAGCAAATGGAATTATTACTTTTAAAGCAGCAATCCCCAGACCAGTCCTCATCAGGCAGAACTTGTCCAAGTCTTCGTTACAAAAAACCAGTTGCAAAAACTTGTCGCATGATCATTCTATTATTTGGTCAAGAAGTTGTGGGCTTAGATCGGATACGTTAATGGCCTCTTCAATGAAGGAGTTTAACATCCATCCTGAACCAGCACCTTCGTCGTTGGGAATATAGATATTACAGTTACTGTATCCACTGTCAGTGCCGGGCGCCGAAAAAAGGGGCCACACATTTCGGAGGAAGTGTGTTACTCATGTTAGGAAAGTACATGTGCACATGTGTAAAATAGAAGGAAAAACGTAATAAAATGTGCTCAAAATTAAGGAAAGGTAGGGTTTATTTTGAAAATGTTATTGAGCTTCGTGCCAACCATGGTGGCGCTTCGTAGCTAGTCTGTCGACGTCATTCATATATACGGTGACATCGTACTATACTCTCGCCCCGGGCACTGATTTTCCATGGCACTGTTCACTATAAACAAAAAAATAGATTCTACTATTATAGAAATAGGTATGTTAAAAATCTCACACAAGCTTATTATAAAACAAATTATAAAAGGGTCGCTGGCAAGAGCGTGTGATAAAAGGGGATCGTGATAGGAATTAGATTGAGAACCACTGGTCTAGAGTAATTTTAACCACATTTCTTATAGTTTCAAAAAGATTGCTGTCGGGTTACCTATGGTGAATGGGAGGGGGATACATATAAAAGATTGCTAGAAAATGATCGATATTAGATTCATAGTTTTCGGGGTCGCTTAGATAAATAGTGAGACTTTCAATTTCGCTTAACTCCGATTAAGCTCTCATTAGTAGGGATGGGCACGAACGACTTTTCTTTGAAACTCTACTCGACTCGGAACAGACATCTTTGAGGTCTACTCTTGGACTCGGTGCGAAAAATATCTTCCAACTCGACTCGGATTAGAGTCAAGTCGAACCAAAACGAGCCAAATCCTGTGTGTAGTCCTACCTAGACAATACATAGACAATAATTATTCTATCATCAATTATACTACTATTACTACAAATAATAATAATAATAATAATAATAATAATAATAATAATAATAATAATTATTATTATTATTATTATTATTATTATTATTATTATTATTATTATTATTATTATTATTATTATTATTATTATGACAACACCGTGTACAAACATGAACAATAGATGGTTAGTAAAGGAATACTAAAAGCTAGTTGACTGCCGACGTCGGTAGTCATGAACTCTACAAGGCAAAGACATCGTTCATTACTCTAAGCTGTAAGCGTCGGTGGACTACAGATGGTCAACTATTGACCTCTCGCCAGAAATTGGTGGCCCCGCAGCGACGATCCGTGGTGGCCCAAGTTCCATTTTGAAAACTTTACCACCAGCAGCAGAGACGCGATGAAACGCCAACGAACCACAAAATTACTCTCCCAAAATATGTCAAAATGCCTATATGTGTGATTTGTTTATATTTAGGTGAATCAGAAAAACACAAAACAAATACCCGGGGTGGACGCAAACTATCAATATTACGATTACTAGGCGCGTGTTCTCCTGACTTCCCCACGGAAACGATCATAAAAAGCTTGGTTGTTGAAGGATAAATCATTGACGTCTTAATTTAGCCAATCAGACAAACCCCTACATCTCGAGTTCTAGAAGGTGATACCGTGAACCGTTTCAGATTTATTGCTTCCTGGTGGAGTACTATCCATGAGCAAAATTTGAGCATAATAGCCGACATGCATCTTCGGTGCCTCTTATCTTTAGTACAATTTTAACCAGAGATGGTGTGGGTCAATGAAAATTTGATCCACGACCCACCATGACCCACTATCACCCACCACCCAAATGCCCCATTGGCCCACTCTGACCCATCAACCATCGTGATCCACTCTGACCCACCACCAACTATGAACCACTCTGAACCATTGCGACCAACTCCAACCCACCAAAACCCATCGACATCAACTCTGACCGATGGCTCACGTTCTCCTCTCCATTGACTAAAGAGGTTACACTTGTAATAAAACAAGACTGTGAAATTATCACTTATCGGAGTTTGAATTTCTACCGTCAATGGCTCAAGCACCTCTCTGTTACAATACTGGTGGGTCTGACCTTTACGATATATAATGGCAAAGTGTTTCTCATCTTCCAAATTAAAATGAATTTAAATTTATCATATATAATTATTTCTTTGTTGCCTTAATAAAGAGTTATATGTTGAATTTCAGCTCTCAGTTGAACGGCTTGTAAGATACTAAATTTTTCGCAAAAATTCGGACTTCTACTCCCCCTAAGGATATGTATTATAATGAAAGTGACACGCGTATGGTAACTTCCCAGTTGGGAATGGAGCCTGATTATATACCAAACGTCAATTCATTTGACTTTGCAATTTGACCGTGATGATTACGCAGACATAGTTACTTTCAATTTTTTATGACACATATCCTTATTTCATATGTTACAGATGATTCAAAAATATTTTTTCAAGCAGTTAGCTCCTCTAGAATCTCACAGGCTGCATCCCAAAATCCAACTCCTACTATCCTATGACAATCCAAAAGTGACTGAACTTTTTTTATTAGGAACAAATGACAAAAGAAAAATGAAGATCTTGAAAGTAAAATGTAGAAAAGCTCGGTGCCCCCAATAACTACATATTTCTCCACCCCTTCATCCCGAACTTAAAAATAAAACTTAATTCGAATATGGTTAATTAGTGAATTTATTACAGTTAAATTCCACTCACTATATGCTACAGCTACAACTATGTAACAAAAAATAACAACTGTGAAACATGTTCTGAATTACTATTAGATTTCTTACGCTATTATTAAACATATTAGAATAGTAAAAGAGGATTGTTCGTGAAATAGTATATTTGCTCTTGATTTATAACTTTTTCATACGGAAAAATTTAAAATATTATTCAAGTTTTAAACTTTGCACTCTGCAAATATGTTGCCCTCTAGGCAATGGGACTAATGTGAAATGTGGACTAATGTGGACTAATGGGAAATGCTGCACTGTTAGCGGCGCTGAAAACTTACGATTCGATTCTAATATCGAATGATTTCGATATCTTTATGTCGCTACGTAACCACCCTGGGTGCTAATGGAAGCTTAATTGGACTTGAATTGAAAGTAGAACTATTCACCTAAGCGACCACGAAACTATAGATTCGATACTAATATCGACCCGTTTCTAGCATTTTTGATATGTATCCCGACAGTACTCTTTTTCCAGACTGTAAGAAATATAGTTAAAATTGCTCTAGATATATCAGAATTATGTTGAAATACACACATAAATTCACTTTTATATTCTGTATAAATAGAGAGTGAGCGAGCGAGCGAGCGAGCGAGCGAGAGAGGGCGACTCAAGGCATCACCACCTCCACATTGCAAAAGCATATATCAGGAATTGAATTGAAAATCTATGTAAAGACTTTCTGCTGTGGCATGCTTCATAAGGACAATTCCAGTCTGCTCACGTGACCTTTGGGGTTCATGAATTTTTTTTTGCGAGCGTTCCGACTTTGGATTCTCTGTTTATACCTTCTGTTTATGCATCGAATAACTTTTCAAGAACATAAATGACATTCTGTATTATGAATGTTGAGAATTACCCTCTATATGACAAATAGCTGCAAATAAATACACTACATGATTTATTTATTGCTATTGAACGAGTTTCTTAACTTGTATTTACATCCTCATATATAATACCGACCTACTGTGAAAATTATCTCAGATGTTATATTTTAAACATAATAATTACTATGTTCTGCAATGATTATGTTATATATACACAACTTATGTATTCTAATGTAATTATTTTATATAATTTTTCATGCATTGCGGAAAATATAATTTTAAAAAAAGGATTAGCCTACTCGGGATTCGAACCCTCAACCTTATGATTTGAAATCCGACAGCTTACCAATGAGCTAACACAACCTTCTAGCGATGTATAACGGATCTCAAGATAATTATGACATTCATATCCATTACAAACGCTGTTTCTGTTCTACTTTGACTTTTATTTTAGTACTCAGGCGATAGTTATGTTCTATTTCTTAACTTTGAGCATTCTTTTACATATGGAAAGAGTCTTTAACGTATTTAAATGTTCCATTACGTATGGAGAGCTAAATGACAAACAAGCATTTGCTAACATTAAAAAAAAAAAAAAAAAAAAGGTTTCGAAATATTGTATCATTAAGTATTTCAATCAATGTTGCTTTTTTAAACACTTGGTAACAAGTCTTATTATATTTAAAAGAAGAAAAACACATCTGCAAACTTTTTCCCGATTGCAAAGGCTGGCTTGGAGGTTCGAACCTGGCTTACTTTTTCCCGAAGATACCCGAAGCTGGACTTAGAAAATTATTGCCTCAAAACACCAGTAAAGAATGCGCTCAACCTTTTTGAGACAAGGTGTACCTATTTTGAAAACGCACTTTTCATGACAATATGTGAGTTCTATGGATTTGTGCTAAGTGCTGTTGACCTGTTAAATTTGACAAGATATATATAGAGGGAGGTAGTTTGGGAAGTATTGCGCCCAAGTTCTTGAGGGGATGGATATATTTGCACCTGATAAGGTGTTTTTCACTGTGCTGTCCACCTTTCTATTTAAATATCAGTAAATAACAAAGTATATTAATGAGCAATGTGGCATTTTAGAAAATAGAATGGTATAGTACTTGTAAAAATGTTATTAAATAAAAACAAATATTTGTTTCCAATATGATTATTGTCAGAAACTATACTCTATAATCTTGAGCAACTGTAGTGGTACTTCTAGCCTCACCAACTAGTGATCGCAAAATAACAATTTAGTTTTTTTTTTTTTTTTTTTTTGAATGTCGTTAATAATTTATAATAATGATCATGCTTTGAACCAAATATTAAACGGATTTTAACACTTCATATAATATGTTGCGTATTAGTTTATTGTCCATTTCTTTCTTTCCCTTGATGTACGAGTAAGTTACAAATACAATCTTATACTATGTGTACAAATGTTAAGTATTTCTCAGACAAATATATGTATTTAATTAAAGAACTTAGAAATCTAATATTAGCGTAATTTTTGTAATAAATAATGGTTTCTGGTTTAAGAAAATGGATTTATTTATTAAACATTTATTAATCAATTTCCAATGTGCGTCTTCGCTTTAGCTTTGTAATACTTATACATAATTTCTCCTTTAGAATTACAGGGAATCACTACTATGTTCTCTACTTACTTAATGGTCACGCCTAATTACGATAGTTCAATGGGCTTAAACCTGGCTCCGGGCAGAATATTAAGAATTTCTTCGAAAATTTTGTCGTGAAATGAAATTTTCAGTTTAATGCTCTACAATTATGACCTTTAAGCTAAGGGAAACGGATGATTAAGACAATTAAATAATGACGGAAGAATTAATGGAATGAGAATGTAGGAGGAAACGAGAGTGCACCGAGACGATGTTGTCCACCACAAACTTATTTGGCAAGGGATCAAACCAGAGACCCCAAGCACTAAAGGTAAACGCCACTGAGCTACCGTGACCCCTAAAAGTTTGTTCATCAACAATTTTAGAAGACAGTACGAAAAATCTACCAAATAATCACATTTACTTAACTCTTTGCGGCATAGTAATGCATTTTTTGCATCGCCGATTTATTAAACGATGTTGCATAGTGATGCACTTATTGCATCACTTTAGTGAACGCTCAGCTGATACTTGCACAGTGCTGCAGATTTTGAATCACTTATTCGATGTTTGTTACTAGGTATCCGGTCATGTTATTTTCAGTCAATTGTCATATTCTCGCGTTTTGTGGTTCTTTATGGTTCTGTTTGCACGCAGCGAATGTGGTGATAATTAAATTGATAATATTATGAGTAATCATGCTAATTTATGTATTTTGTCTATGAGTTCTTGTATTTTAGATTCTTGGGATATAGTGCAGGTGAGGTAGAGGTCACCCGAGTTAAATTCATCATTTTTTTATGTTATTTGTTGTGATGCAAAAGTTGCATCTCTGTGCAACTAGCCGATAAAAACGATATTGGTTATTTGAACGTGTGTTTCTCAAGTGTCGCAAGTTACTTGTAATATATTCATTGATGGTATTAAGAAAATGATAGAATACAATAATACCAATAATCTAATCCTGGGGGAGCTCAAGGGCGCAGTCCCACCTCAGAAAATTTCGTTTCTAACAAAAGTCTTAAGTTTTCAGAGAAAATATTTTTACATGAATTTCATACATAGGTACAGCGGTAAAATGAGGGGAATCGCGGAGAAATGCCGTCCTCGCACTTCGTAAAATTAAGTTTGGCGTCCTTCTACTGCCAAAGAGAAATTATAATGAACAAAGATATCCCAGGGGGAACGGCGTGACGTCATATGCGTTCTATTTATTTCATAATAAATAATATTACATAATACATAATTTAATAATACATAATACATAATTTAGTTTTAGATAAAGTGCATCATATTTATGGAAAGGCATTAGTGTTGTGGCACAGTGATGCACTAAATGCATCACCCCATTTTGGCGCCAATAATTATAAACTATGATAAAATATATTATCGCTGTAATTTATAGGGTCTAATATATTCAAAATACATGTGGTTTTTATTTACTAAAGAATTATTTTTCGCGTGCAACATGGGGGTATGAAGAAAATATTTCTCCGTGCCGTAAAGAGTTAAGACATGACATGTACAACTCTGCCTTACGCTCCATTATGTGTGAGGAAAGTATTTAGCCCGGTGAAAAATTAATTCTTATACTTCATCGCAGGTTATTTACTTAAGCTCTTAAAACTAACTAACTCTATGGCTTATGGAACCCGGAGGTTCCATGCCGCGTTTACAAAAGCTCTCCACTGACTTCTATCCTTAACCAACTGTATCCAGTTTCTACTTTGTATTCCTATCTCTGCGAGATCAATCTTAATATTGTCCTCCCATCTGCGCCTAGGTCTTCCTAATGGTCGTTTTCCCATCGGTCTTCCAGTCAAGACTTTGAAAGCGTTTCTACTTTCTTCCATTCTAGCTACATGATCTGCCCACCTAAGCCTCCTATACTTGTTGATCCTAGCAATGTTGGGTAAACCGTATAAATTATGTAGTTCCTTGTTATGAAGTTTCCGCCATTCCCCATTCAAATTCCTCTTGGGTTCGAATATTCATCTCAGGATCTTGTTCTCAAATACTTTCAGTCTATATTCTTCTTTAAGAGTAAGCGACCATGTTTCGCAACCATATAGAACAACAGGCCTCATTATTGTTTTATATATTTTAAGCTTCAAATTCCTCGACAGAATTCGCGACGACAAGAGATTTTGAACTTAATAATAACATGAATTCCCTGCTTTCAGTCGACATTTAATTTCTTCATGAATATGATTTTCGTCTGTTAATATTGATCCTAGACATTTGAAAGTATCCACTTTATCAAAAGTGTTATTTAATATTTTAACGCATCTATAATTTGCTGTATTACGGTCCCGTCACACTTCCATGTATTTAGTTTTCTCTGCATTTACTTCTAAACGCATGTCCCTGCAAGCGTTTAATAAGATCTCTGCATTTCTTTCTATTTCTCTCCTGTCATCCCCTATTAAATTTACATCATCAGCATATGCCATAACCTGGTGAATGCCGTTCAATTCTAGGCCCTGGTTGCTATCTTCGATTTTCCTTATAGCGTATTCCAGGACAAAGTTGAATGGTGACAACGAGTTATAATGGCGACAACGCATCTCCTTGTTTCAGGCCATTTTCGATGTGAAAGCTCGTGGACATAAATTTTCCTACCCGGACTTTACTTTAGGATTCGTTTAAACATATCTTAATTAATCTAATTAGCTTTCTAGGTATTCCAAGTTCTGTAAGAAGGTTGTATAATGTTTCTCTCCTAAATAGTTGATGTACCGGGGTATTGCATTCCCACTTCTTTTCGAGTATTTGGCGAATGGTAAATATTTGGTCGATAGTTGATCGATTTCGTCTAAATCCGCACTGATAATCTCCAATAATTTCATCTGCGTATGGCGTCAATCTTGCTAATAGAATATTTCAAAGAATTTTATAGGATGTTGTCGCCTTTTTTGTGAATTGGAACAATAATTGATTCTTTCTACTCTTGTGGCAATTCTTCCTTGTTCCAGATAATTGTTCCTTGGAGTTTGTGTATCTTGTTTCACAATTTTTTGCTTCCAGCTAAAATTAACTCAGCCGGAATTTCGTCTACACCCAGAGATTTGTATTTCTTTAATTTCTTTATAGCGGTTTCTATTTCTATCGGTTAGGTTCTCGAATGTACGGTTCTGTGGTGTGTATCTTCTTTTCTCCACGCACATTAGTTTCTGGCTGCGTGTTCAGCAAATCGTCAAAGAAATCTTTTCATCTATTTAAGATGCTATCCGTATCAGTGAGAACTGTTCCGTCAGCTTTCTTTAATATATAAGCACGAGGTTGATAGCTTTTCTTAAATTCGCTGATCTCCTTATACATTTCCCGAATATTTTTATTTTTACTATTATCTTCAAGTTCCTTAATTTTAGCTTTCAAAAAATTGCGTTTCTTTGTTCTAAAAGTTTTGGAAGTTTCCCGCCTGATGTCTACGAAATTTTGTGTAGTAATGTCATTCGGATTTTGTAGCCAAAGTAATTTTGCCTGTTTTCTCTTCTCTGCTAGTTGAACGCATTCCTGGTCGAACCATGGTTTGTTCCTATGTATTTCTGCGTGTCCCAATTTTTCTTTTGCTGAAATTTTAATACTATCTCTAATTTCAATCCAAGTGTCCTCAACACTAGTGCACTCCGAATCTTCTAAAGTCGAGAATCTATTCGAAACTTCAATTTTGTATTCCTCTCTTACCTGGCTCTCATTTCATTTTTTAAATTAAATCTCTCCGTTTTCTTACATTGAATATTTCTTTTATTCAACGATAATCTTTCTATTATCGCTGCTACCAGGTAATGATCAGTGTCACAATCAGCCCCTCTAAAGGACCGGACATCAATTATGCTAGATTGCCTTCTATCTACTAAAACCTGATCAATTTGATTATCTATTTTTCCGTCTGGTGAGGTCCATGTGCATTTATGAACATCGCGATGTGGGAATTTTGTGCTCTTCACAACTAGGTTTTTGGATGTTGCAAAGTTCACGAGTCTAACACCGTTTTCATTACTTTCCTTATGCAGACTTTCGTTCCCAATAATCGGTTTGAAAATATCCTCTCGTCCTACCTTCGCATTGAAATCCCCTAATAGAAATTTTCAAATGGTTTCGCGGGAGTTGGTCAAATATCCGTTCCACTTCTTCGTAAAAACTGTCTTTTATATCGCCATCCTTATCTTCTGTTGAGGTATGTACATTTAAAACAATATCACATCACCGACCTTAAGAGTAATAAAAGAAAGTCTGTCAGTAACAAATTCAACCCGCTTAATTGCTGTAATATTCGTTTGTGAACGAAAAACACGGTTCCTAATTGGTGGTTCTTATTTCCTTCCCTGTAAAAGGATGTAAAATTTCCGGAATTAACAGATGCATTTGCTTCCCACCTAACTTCCTGAACTCCTACTAGGTCCATTCTGCATTTCTCTAACTCACTTGTTACGGTTTTTAATGCGCCTGTCCTATGAAGACTTATATTCCATTTTTTTTCTGAGGTGCCAAGTTATGAGTCCTTGCCCGAGGCTTTTGTGAATATTTCTGAACAAGTGCTTTTTTAGAGGATAAGATTGTTAGCCTTACCCAAACTCCCAAGCTGGAGTACTACTCCTTGTCGTCTGTCCGCGACTGCTTATTCAGTATATTAGCAGCTAACCTCTATGTCTAGAGACCGTCTCCTCGATCCGCAACCTGAGGACGCGCCATGCCGTGGTGACAGGAACCCACGTTACACGAGGTTACCCACTTAAGCTCTTATAGATATTTATTACTTAGTGGAAACATTTGAAGTTGGAAACACGTCAAACAATGGGTTGGCGACGACGGCAGCGCCGTGCTGCTGATAGTGGTATGTTAAGTCAAACTCAGTACTAAGTGAGGAGCAGTAGAACGCTAGTCAACGCAATCAGAGCAAAATGTTGACACTCAGTTATGTGGTACGAAGGTGACAAAATTGTCAAGTATGTTGAGAGTATTACGAGGGACAATGTCCAAGCTAATGATGAACTACAAAATTATTTCATCGAAGAAAAATAGTATTCGGGTCGAAGAAACCTTTTACTGACATGCCTATACGAGCATTAAAATAGACTGTCGTCACTGAGAACGTCTTGTGACCCGAGCGAAAATGACGGAGTAATTCAAGAGCGTCTTTCAAAGCCTCTGTTCACAATCACAGTCCGCAGCGATATGAACATATAGGGTCGGGTTGCACGAACGAAACAGCTGATGAGAGATCATAACGTTTTAGCACAATACCAATGGTGTCACCAATATACAGTATGCACTACTGATGACTGGAAACGTGTGATATAGTCAGATAAATCATTGTTCACTTTATTTAAAACTACGACCTATGTTTATGTGTGACAGAGGGGTCATTTAGGGGTGGCAGGAGGGGGCAATTTCCCCTTCCCCAAGAGCTTCAGGAACACATATACTTTAATCGATTGTCTACTAATATACTAGTACAAAACGTGAAAGTCGGTGGTGCTCTTGTCCCCCTCAAGCGAAGTCTGAAATGACGTCCTTGATGTGTGGCAGATACCCAAAGAAGCTTACAGTCCGCAGTGTCTTCGCCTAATTTGAATTCCAAACCATAAAAACTCCCGCCAGCAATTGAATCCGGGTCCCCTGTCTTTGAGATGTGTATGCTATCCACATAGCCACGAAGGAGCTCTGGAATACGTTAGAGATACAAAAGAAATTACAATTTTTAGATAAACCAAAATTTCTTATGTGGGATGGATCATATAATATGCATTTCTTGAAAAACATATGTATAAGTGCAAACATACTTTTAAAATGAACCAACAGAGGTCAAAACTAATTTCATTTCGATCAAATGCGATAGTATAGATTCCAGTTGCTAAGATAACGACGATTGGAAATCACTGATTTAATTCTGTTGGTGTGATGATTGGATTCATACTGAAATACGGAGCAAAGAGTTCAAAGAACTGTCCTTAGATCTCTCTCTTTCAAATAATTATGAGCATCACTATGTGTTTCATTAGGTTGATTATTACAGTCAACATTATTACAGCAATAAAGCAAAAGAGAATAACATGGTGTTTCGAATTTTAAATAATAATGGTTCTAGCTTAGCGTAGACGCTAACATCCTCGCCTTTTGTATGAGCGGTACCAGGTTCGATTCCAAATGGTGACACTCGGTCGAACATGTGTAACAGCTTTTTCATGTGATCCATCCTGAGCGAGGTTTAATCTGGCTTTTCCTCATTCGCATCGGGCAAATGCTGGAATGTTACCTAACATACAGGTCCATACCACTTCCTTCCTTCTCTTTCCTCAGACAATGTGCTCGCCGAGTGATGTCGTCTCTCATACGCGACGGGCTTAAGGTCATAGATGAAAGTAATGTACAAAAATATGTATAAATAAATCAAATAAATTTTAAATACGCAATACATTACAAAGAATGTTGGGAACTAACTTCTATCTGACCTATGTCCTCAATTCCCCCTTATTTAAGTGCGGCTATTATTTTTCATTTAAACACTGCACTGATTTTCTTTTTCATCGAGTAATGTATTCTTACGAGTCTAAGAAGATGTATGGAACAGGTTTATCTAAGAATCTAGTGCTATAGTTCCTATATAAGAAAGAATGGCAAGTTAGCAATTCTCAACTTGATGAGATTCGTTGATATAAGACGTGTTTGGAAAACTTGCGCTCTCGGAGAATACAGTGCATCTTGTACACAATGTCTGCATTTTTGTTGTTCATTTGTGTATCTGTATCTTCCTTATACGAATTTTTGTTGTTGAAATGATACCTCCTTTTCATTTAGTATAACATGCTTCGAGTAGCTTAAGTTATGTAAAGCAGCGTACTATGAGCTCGTGAACCGGGTTGCTTGTAAACTACCGGGAGAGGGTGAGGTTAAAACATAAAATCGTATTATCAGACTAAATACAATTAACAGATGTCATGTATGAAAAGTATAATTCGAATGCAAAATCATCCCCAACCATCCCAACTCTGTGTACTTCCATAAAATACAGAGACGTTAGGATACAATTTAGGTGAATTACGTTTTGAATTTTGTACATCACAGCCTTAAGAATTCCATAAAATACGCTTAAGCAGACCTTCATTATTTAGGCTGAAATTATCTTCTGCAAAGAAAATAATGAACTAAGTCGTAATCAGATTTGATTCTCTCTTATTATAAAATATAATTACAGTTCACTACAATTATTAAGAATTTATTTGAATTATATATGCTTATTTCAACATATCATTCCCCCTTAAGAATTGTGTAACATATACCTGTATTTAAAATTACCAGTTGCACAATTGGTGTACGAACAAACATAGTAGCACCAATCAGTTCTTACCACTAGTGCACATTTATGTTATTCTTTAAATATTCTCAAATGAATAGTCGATTGCCAGACCAGATTCAGGGAAAAGAAAAGAACCGGCTCTTAAGGGCTTCTATTTACTTGACCTACTCCCCCATTCTTTCAGTTTCAGTATTTCCGGCGGTTTTTCTTTTTCTGAAGTGTCGGGCGCTTGCCCATGCCTTCCATTTGTGTTGTCTTCTGGCGATATGTTTGTGCTTCATTGGTGCCCCCATTGTGCAAATTTAATTTTAATTAATAGTGAAAAGTTTACGAATTAGTTTTGCGCTTTATATGTGAAATATCAGTATAATTCCAATTCTCGCATTAAAGCACAAAACATTTACGTTGTTGGTACTATTTTTAATTTGTTCAAGTCAAAGTTACGCATACATGTAGGGTAAATACGAGGGTCACTACGAAAGTTATGAGATACGCATTGTTGTGGCACAGTATTTGAATTCCAACAATTGCGTTCGGTAGTGGTATCCAGAGCGAAGAAGCGAAGCAAGTTTCAACTCGTCTCGCTTATCGGCGTGTCCGTAACGCCTTTACTTGTTTGTTGATGTGAGCAGTATTAGGTTGTCTAGAATGGAGCTCGAAAGGGAACATTTTCGGGGGCAATGATCCTTTACGATTTCAAAAGTGGTTTGAACTTGACACAAAGCCTTGACCGTTTTCAGGGGGCATTTGGGACCCTTGCTCCTTCCCGTGCTACAATTTTTCGGTGGTTTGGTGAATTCAGAAGAGGCCGGACATCGCTTAAAGATGAAGAGAGAGCTGGACGTCCGGCAACAGCTGCGTCAGATGAAAACATTGCCGCTGTGGAACAAATGATTCGAGAAAATCCTCGAACAACTTTCAAGGATATTGAATCTACAGTGAACATTGGATAGCCAGCAGTAACAAAAATTCTTCATGATCATCTTCGGCTCAAGAAGATTTCATCTCGTTGGGTGCCTCACACTTTGACTGAACAGCAGAAGCGCATGCCTGTGGAATGGTGTGAAGAAATGCTTGCAAGATTTGAAGGACGCAATTCTCGACGCGTCCCTGACATTGTTACTGGTGATGAGACTTGGATCTATCAATTTGACCCAGAAAATAAACGCCAGTCTACAGTTTGGATCTTTCCGGACGAAAATCCACCCATGAAAGTGAAGCGACCTTGAAGTGTGGGGAAGAAGATGGTCGCAACTTTCTTCTCCAAATCTGGCCATGTTGCAACTGTTCCACTTGAAGAACCAAGGACTGTTACTGCTCAGTGGTACACCACTGTTTGCCTAACAAAAGTGTTCCAGAAGCTTCGGGAACGGCGTCCAAGAACTGGATTGCGTGGGATCCTGCTTCATCATGACAACGCGTCCGCACACACGGCCAACATCACAATTCAGTTTTTAGAATCTACGGAGGTCAAACTTATGACTGATCTGCCGTATAGCTCTGACCTGGCCTCGTGTGATTTTTTTCTGTTCCCCAGGATCAAAGATCGCATGCGTGGGAAGAGATTTTGCAGCTCTGAAGAAGCTGTAGTGGCTTACGAGAATGAACTTTCAACACTTGAAGAAAAAGACTGGCAACACTGCTTCCAAAAGGGGTATTCGAGGATGCAAAAGTGTGTACAGTGTAATGGTGAATACTTTGAGAAAATGTAAGTGTTAAATTGATTTTTAGTATGTAAGTTATTTCACATCTCAAAACTTTCGTAGTGACCCTCGTACATTAACATTTATGACAATGCACACTTACTAAACTAGATTGAAGAGGCGCTCACTCCAGTGAGAACCAGTAAAACCACCTCTCAAAAAGAACAACTGACTAAACCAACCACAAGATCGTGAAGCAAGAGAGTGGTTCGCGAGTGAGCGACGTACCAGTACATACAAGATTCACGTTTCTCAAACATTGGCACTCCCAAAGAAACGTGACTCCCAGAGAATAGTGATTCCAAAACAATCACGACTCCTGAAGAGTAACTACTCTTGAAGAACTACGACTCCCGACGAATCACCACTCTTAAAAAACAACGACTCCCAGAGAATCACGACTCTTTAAGAATAACAACTCCCGGAGAATCACGACTCCCAAAGAATCATCGCTCATTCCATGACTCACTCACTCATCCAAAAGAGTCGGTCAGAAGAGTCGGCTCACTCGCGAATGACACATCACGGAAAGTGTGTGAAGATTGGGAAGCAGTGCTTTAATTAAAATAAGTAAAGAAACTTTTTCGCAACAATTTTTATATTTTGTAGCATTAATCATCACAATTTTCGCATTAATGTCGCATTTATTTTTTAAATGTAGCACAAGTTTGTTTTTAATATGGTACTTGTAAACAGTATAATTTTGGTAGTAAGGTGTACAGTATATCTAATACAAAAATGAAGATATACCTTGATTAGGTACACATTCTAACTAATGTATTCACTGAAATATAGAAATTAATGCAAAATTTTAAACACTTCCGCTAACCTCATCCTTAGTTAAAGGACAACATGCAGCAAGACTTTATCAATTCTTCTTTTAAGTTTGTTCTCCTGTCAGTAACAATCATATTATACTTGGAAAATAATTTCTCTGCATCAACACTCGAAACTGGCAGCTATATCGGACGTGCGTCACCTAACGAGCTGACAGCAAAAGACCTGTGGTTAACTTTTAAACTGTTTAACAATGATACAATGTCAACTTCCATAAACAACGTCAAATCCCATGAAGTGACATCACGCCATGCAAGTTTACGGATTTTATGGAGAACATAATTTAGCGTTGTGCAAGGTTTCGTTAAAATGGAACGATTTTTAAGTTAAATAATATTGGAAATGCACTTTTTAGTTATTATTACCAAGAATTTCACTTTTTCGTTTTCATTCGCATTTATCGCAAGTAATGCCGAACTTCGCACAAATTCGCGGTAATATAAACGTAATTTCTGGCTCTGAAACGAAAAGTTTGAGGTTTCCTGAAACATAGACGCATTTTTTTTTAACGTTTTCCGCATATCGCATTAGCAAAAATGTTTCTTCTCTAAAAAATGGGATATATTCACATTGAAAACTTGTAGGCCTATGTTGCATTTCACTTGTAAGTTATGCAGTTTGGTCTTGCAATTTCAACCCATGGGACACAGAAAGATACTACACGCAAGAGTATTGGGAAACCCTGGTATAATGAATTCGTTCAGTAATTGTTCCTATAAAATTTAACTTTATTTGAAGAAAAAAGTTGACATTGTATAGAGGGAACATTTTACAATTCTTGTATAACAGTGAAAAAATTAGTAGTATTCTCTTGTGAGTGTGTCACCATCCCCAGCATGTCATTCTTGTTGAACGTTGTACGAGATTCTGTGCTCCACTTAATTTATTTAAACTCATTTTCACATTTGCAAAAATACAGTAGCTTTGCATTGACACAATTGCGTTAACTCGCAACCTGGGACACGTTAATTTTTTGTCACGCTATCTTGGATGTGGGATTTTCTCTGCCCAGTTCAGAAAAATAAAAATTAAAAAAAAAAAATCTAGTATGTGTTGAGTGTAGAACTAAAAGTACTATTTCAGAAACACATGTGAACACTTTCCATTGTGAGAACATAGAAGATATTAATTATTTTGGAAGGCCAATTCTCTGTTGTGTGTCGACAACGAAATTAACTTAGAATATGAAAAATATCCAAGTTTGCAAGTGAGTTTTGCGCGCTTTATTCGAAATACGGTAGATTTTTTTTTTTTTTTTTTTGGTAATACATTATCTTACATTTAAATGAATATATTTGTGTGCTAGTATCGCCAGGACATAACTTCAAACACTATCCGTGACAAAGTACAAGATTGAATGAGAGGGATGTTTAATTCTATTGTAATCAATTTGTTGTCTGCCAGTGGCGTATCTAGCCTGGGGCCGGGGGACTCCCCCCCAACCTATTATTTACATATTTTTGAAAGTTTATTGCATACCTATCAAAGTCTGGGTTCTGGCTACCCCCCTTCAGTTTTTACCTTCTAGATCCGCCTCTGTGCTCAGCCACACAATATTGTTATCAACAATCACTCTAATTTGTTCCAAGTAGGTGTTATTTCAAGATATTATTTAAAAACATCTTTTCATGGCTGTGCTAAACACGATACGTTTACAATTTTACAGTAATTTCAAAAGCTAAAAATTAATGCACAGATCTATGTTATTTATGATGTGATTTTTTAAAAGCAATTAGAAACCGCGAAATTTGTTTCTTCCTTTCCCTCATCAGTTTCCCCTCTCTGAATAAATTTTACAAGGATTTTCGTGGAATAGAGACGCAGACGGACAAACAGATGCATTAGACATTGTTACCAATACTTAAAAAAGGCAAAATGTCGCTAAATTCAGCTCCAAAAGTATATAAAACAGGTACTTGTCGAATTTAAGTCTAAAAACGATTTCATTGTCCCCATGCTTAATTAAAAACACATGACTGTTCTCTCTTCCGCTCTTGACGAATATACAAGCACATTTGCTAGTTTGTGTAGTATGTGTGTTTGCATTTTGTGTGTGTGTGTAAATATTTGTGTTCTAGAATGTTTTTTTTTCTCGAAATATCACCAGCGCAGTCTATACTGAACCGATATTATTTATATTTCTGAACTGTAGGGTATAAAGTTGTATATCCCGTAAGTCAAATTAAATTATTTATTTAGTGCTCGACATAAGAATAAAACCGAGAAGTAGTCAAAAAGAGAAAGAAAGAAATTATGAATTTGATTTTAAGAGAAAACAGAAAATTGTAATGCAACTTACGATCACCGGCACTTACGACCAGTTGTAAAGCTTAGGTCACGTGATTAATAATAACATATGCTAAAAGGCGTTTAATCGTACGAATAGGACGGAAGGAATGTTATTGTGTTTGCGAGTGTCAAGTAGGAATTCTCATTGGGACCCTTGTCTTTCTACTTACAGCCAACGTACTAACTCTCTAAGTATTATAAAAATTGTATAACATTCTAAGATGACGTGATTCAGCGTAAGTCGACAACTAACTATAAATGAATATTTGGGTACGTTTCCAAGGTTCAGTAACAAAAGAAAAAATATACAAAGATGAAAGAGGCAATAAAAAGAAATGCAATTTTATAAAGCTACCATGTGCGTAATAATTAGTAATAACTACAGAGAGGGAATATACAAAATTTCATATTTTAAACCCTGTCCCGTAGAGCACTGGAAACGAGGATCTTAATGCTTCATTTTATGTTGAATCGAAATTGTGTATTTTAAATTTTAATATTTCATAACAATTTGATAGAATATTCATTTTTAGTAAAAAGAAAAAAAAAACTTCATATTTCCTCATAGTCCATATACGTACTATGTCATAGGCATAAATTGATCTCTTCGTTGAACCCAGTGACTTGCATCCCCTTCAAGGATAAGCACACTTTCCGTCTCACATCTGCAATCCTTTCGTATCAGATCAACATCAATGGACCGAAGCCCTTTCTCCTAATTATAGACCATCTACTGCTTAGTGAAATTTCTAAGGATAAACCAGTATCTCCAATGTTGAAGTCGGACCGTTATAAGGCAAGTTAACAATCCCTTTTAGTGCAAGGAAGGGTCTCAGCATCACAGGATATCGAATCGTATCAACCCGACAGAGTCCAAGCCATGATCTGGGAACCCACTTCAAACCAGGAAAGACCTACAGCCGCTACAGTCTTAGCCCCACCTACCACAGATTAGGACTGAAGTACCACCTGCACTATCGGAGCCAATGACTCCGTTCATTTGGGAGAGGGATGAACCTCTCCTCAGCAGCAGAATCTCTTCACATTTGCGTCATCTTACTGTATGAGAAAGAAAAAAAAAACAATGTCACTCTAGTGGGAAGATTTGACAAAACGGAAAGGAAGAAATTGTTTGTGCATCTCGTTGCCCAATCGTTACCCTTATACTCAACTCCCGATTTTCATTAAATAGTTTCAACCTTTGATTAAAGATTCCTGCAATTGTATTTTGTACTCCTAATTTCAGTTTTTCAAAAGAATACTCGTTTATTTTGAGAAGGAAGCATGTTTTCCCCATTTTATTCAACCGGTATAATAAAACGAGGAACTTATAAGATTTACTAAAAGTAATTTACGTAAGAGTAATTTACGTTTTAAGTTTAAAGACTACAGCACCAGGAGCTAGGAGAACAATAATGCAAAAGTATGGAGTGTTTATACAATTCTAAAAATATACAAAACGAAAATAATTTACGAATTAATATAAACTGAAAATAGTAAATAGTATAACCCATCCTATAGAAAAAAAAGTAAAGTGTTCCATACGTGTTTGACCTCTAAGTTCTAGAAAGAAAATTAAAATATATTTTAGAGAAATTTTCAAAAGTTGCTTACAAATCCGCCATCATGCTCGTCAGCACCTACACGAAGATCATGCTGCCAATTTTTGTACTCGGTGCACTGAATTCCTCTCTCCCTACTAACTGATTTTGAGTAAAGTTAATTGCAGTAGAGGCAGCGCTGTGCTACCATTCTTTTCTTCTGATGAGTCATTATCGACTTCTCTATTCTTGGACGATTCACCGAAAAGAACTCCTGTTACATCTTTCTTGTGTGTGTTTTTGTGGCGCTGCTCAAGATCCCTTACTTTTTAGGTTATTTCTTCCTTTTATTTTTTCTTTTCTCTGACGACAGTAAGTAGTTAATCTTTGTTTGGAGTGAAAGTAAGGACTGTCGTTTTTCTACAATTTGCTTTGCTCATACGTTGCATCATGCATCGTTCTGACTGGAATGATGTGCGTACGTTAGTGAGAAACTGAAACTTGAAGATTTAGGCCATTTGAAAACATTCCTACCTTCTCTTTCTTTACAGTCATTGCTATTACTATCGGTTTGAGCATTCGATGGACTTGCTTGTGGCATGTCTGACTGCAACTAATCTCCTGGTAGGGCACGTCGGACTTCCAATGTAGCTTAGTCTTTCTGTTGTTTCTGCTGGACGAAACAAATGACCAAGAAATACACTGAGGTTAAGTGGTATATGCCAGTTACTTGGAAAGCATTTATAATTAGCTGCATCTGTACTGCTGTTAAAAATTACTTTCCGTACATTTCGAGTACCTGCTTCATATAAGTGCTTTTCCTGGTTGATGCAGACACCAATTGTCGACTTCTTGCATATAGCACTGACTTAAACGACTCATCAGAGCTAGCCCAGGAATTGCATTCTATGAGTGCAATGAGGAGAAAAGCAAATTATCACAACATAATTTTCCCTATGAAGCAAAATTAATTCCAAATTCTTTGTGGGGAACTGCATGTCTAGTTTATCTTTTGGTTTATCTGCTGTCGTACATACGAAATCCAAAAATTTCTTCAACAATTTCACGAGTATGTCCTGCACCATCTGCTTTTGTGGCACTCTGCATAGCTTCCAGGGGAGCATGATCATATGAGTTCCGCATTAGATCGTTTATGAGCGAAAATGAACATGAACGACATGAAGTTTCTGGTTGCATTTATACAGACTGCGACGGTTACCAGTGTCCCCCTTTCAGCTGAAGTTAATTTTCCTACTTTCCCAGAACATTAGATACACCCGTCTCCAGGGACGTAGTGTCCATTAAGGCTATAAGGCTTAGCCTATGTTGCTTTTGGACATTGATACAATTAATTTTATTAAAATGGATTATGAATTTATTTTATGATGCGCTGTTTAAACATCACACGAGAACAGATGGAAGCTTCTGCAAGAACGCATTGTAGGCTATGGGCCGCTAGCCTTCCGCCTTTCTCATGTAATCTTGAGAATGGGGCGGTGACAATCGCTTTCCCGTCACTCTCAGCAGACGAAAACCATGAGCAATACACAAATTCAACACGATGTAACGAACGTGGACGAATGTTGACGAAAGGCTAGCCTTTCGGGTGTTTGGGGAAACAAAAGCGACAGGACCCGGTCTTGTAAGAAAGTATAGAACAGAGAGACTATGAAAAATTTAGGGGTTCGCATTGTCACAAGTTCTGACAAAGAAAAGAAAGAGAGTGAATAAAATTCTTAATTTGAATAGTACTAATACATCAGAGAGCATATTGCGTACCCGTTTGCGTTATCGCATCGTAAAATTTGCATTGTAGTTGGCGATAATTGACATAGCAGGTATAATTGTTGTATTTTTTGTGTTGCGTTCCTTCCCACAAGTTTTGCGAAGATCGATATTGAATGAGGCCTCAGATGAGTTTTTTTTTTTTTTTTTTTGTACTTTCAATCTAAAAATAGTTTTTTTTTTTCGTAAAAAGCATCAATTGACTGTGAGCTGCAGCACTACTGTTTTCCATTAGTATGCTAATATGTGTTGTTGTGGGTGAACTGCTTAAGTTTGTGTCTATGATTTGGGGAATTTAAAATTAAGATACAGTAGCTCTATATCTGTTTTTATTTGTTTCTTTGAAACAGTAATACAGTGTATATGTGATATGTTAGTGTCGCATATGTATGGAAACTGTATATGTAAGGGAAATAAGAGCAGAACCACACTTATACTTTTTCTTGCATTGTATGAAAAATATACTGCATGAATTAGCATTTTTCTATCAAACATTACAGCCAGGTCCTTAGTCAGAACACTAGGACGAGATCGTTTAAATGAGGACGGGATAGTACATGTGTGTGTGGGGGGGGGGAGAGCAACTTGAATTCACTTTACACTCAAATATACATACAACAAACAATTCAGGGAACTGGGCCCCTCCTAGCCACCCTCTAGCTACGAATCTAATATCAGCCATTTCTAAACTTCACGCTACGTTACTGCCCGTCTCGTAAACATTCCAAATCCTGTCAGAGGTTAGAAGATAATTTTTATACTACTGTTCAAGAAGTTTAAAACAACAGTCACAAATACTCAATTAAACTTCAATTTTTATACTACTGTTCAAGAAGTTTAAAATAACAGTCACAAATACTCAATTAAACTTCAATTTTTATACTACTGTTCAAGAAGTTTAAAACAACAGTCACAAATACTCAATTAAACTCCATTGCTCTTACGAACAACGCAATCTCTGGTATACAGAGGGATATCTCTGGATGCCTTTTTACGAAGGAATAATAGCAGTACTTCTCATCCCTTTTCGTTCCCTGGTTGAAGTTATGTTGTAGTTTATTTCTTTCGACCAATTCAAAAGAAAGTCTTCTGAGATAATTAATAGTAAAACCAAACAACCTATTTTCTGTGTTCAGGGTTAAGAACTCAGAACTTTTTCTAGATATTCATTAAAAACATTTCCAACTCCTATGGAAATTATAGATTAGTCTGTTGCTCGTAACTTCTACTTGATCCTATTTACATAGGATCTAAGCATATTTTCGGATTAACACTTCATGATCTCAAATAAAACCAAAAGTAAAGTAATATAAAGATAACATTAATGTAAAAAATTTTCCCACCTTTCACAATAGCTTCTGCAACAGTTTTCCCCTCCTTAACTTTCATAACACACCGCTCCAGAGTTATAACGGGAGTACCGTACATTCCGGCTGCACTAAGACTCCCATTAAACCAGAAACTACCTCTTTAATGGCTTGTTGCATAGAATTAGAATTTCAAGGCTGCCGATCTGTTTTACGTTTGTATTTCGACAGAGACTAGAA